>NC_137078.1:83999001-85199001 GCF_951640355.1 Cnephaeus nilssonii
GAATACATTGGGGTGACACTGGTTAAAAAATTATAGAGGTTTCAGGCGCACTACAATATGAATCTTTTTGTCAAGGTCAACAGCAACTACAGGGCAATGGTAGGATTTCAGCCTTGATCTTCTAACTCCTACAACAGGAAGACAAGAGGGCAACAAGCTTTGTAGACCAAATGGGCACCAGGACTCTCCAACCCTCACCCGGATCGCTTGGCACAGGGTGAATTCCCAGGAGCTTGTGGGGGACTAGAAGGGGACAGGAGAACTATCCCATGCCACCCAGGGGACACAGCTATTCAGTAAGACCTAGTAAACTGACTCATAAAACACAAACAGAAAGGCTTATTTTGTCCCTGCCTAAATAGGCACTGAGACCCACCCTCTCCACTCCCCACTCCATGACCTTGCCCTCCACTCACCGAATCAGAGAGCTCCCGGATCTTCTTCAAGACCACCTCCATGGCAGATTCCTCAGGCCCCAGGGGGATGAGATCCTTCAACACCGAGCTTCCCGGGCATCCTTCCTTCTCCTTCGAGTCCTTGAGGGTGGTGCTCGTCCCTGACTGTCCATCAGAGCCCTCTGCCAGGGACACTCCCAGCATCCTGGAATGGCCTTGCTCTGAGGACACTCTTCCCTCCTCCGCCCTGCTGGCCCGTGGAGCCAGAGTTCCTAGGCCAGTAAGTCCTTGGCGCTCCCATGCAGCCACATAGAGCTCCATGGAGCCCTTGTGAACTTTCTCATCTTTAGGATGGACCACTGGCCAGGCCCAGCCTGCTTCAGAGACCGAGTTTGGGATCAAGGGAGATGCTCAAAAGACCCCCTACCTTAGGTGGTTGGCATCCTCTTCCAGGCTCCTTCACTCACATGTTCCCATTCACAGATGAGAAATGTGACCCACAGAAAAGATAAGTGCAGAGCCCACGATCTTTAGATTATAGGGCTAAAGATTACAGGGATCACCTAGCCCAACATTCCACTTTACACATGTGGAGAAGTGACCCAGAGAGAGGAAAGGACTTGCCCACGGTCACCAAGTGGTCAGTAGCTGAGCTGGGACTGGCACCTGGGCTCCCTAAAGCAGCCACTGCACCTGCTGCTGGCCCCCCACCCCTGAGACTGAAGTGAGGGCCGCCTACAGCCTCAGTTCTTCTGTTTCAGCAGTTGGGGCTGCACCCATGGGCCCTACTCCACCCCCAGACACATGTGGTGCCGATCATCACCTGCTTCTTCAGGCCCAGCACAGGGGACCAGGACCTATGGGGTCTTGGGCTTCAGGTAAATCCCTTTGGGAAGAGCAGAACTCAGCTCAGATCTCAGGCCAGGTGAAGTACCTGTGAAGGCTGTCCAGCCAAACCATGGCTACCACGACCCACTCAGCCAAAACTTCCCAGCCCTTTGGGTGGCCCATACACGAGACCCTCAAGGTGAAGTCAGCCAGCGATGATCAGAGTAGAGAGACCCTGGAAACCCAGTCACTCACCTTCACACCTCCAAGATAGAAACACCGTGGGCTCAGAGGTCTTCTGACAGATCAGCAAAGCTGGAGTGGAGCTGGGAGTGGAACCTGACCTCAGACTCCAGCTGGTCTCTCTTGGTGCTGTCTCTGCCCTCCCTGCACATTTAAATAGCTGGCTGGGAGACTCTGATTGGAAAGTGAGCCCTCTGAGTCACTTGGTGTCCAGTCACACCCACACATTCTCACTGCCATTTCTCTCCATATGGGTTGCTGAGGTCTTACTCTGACTTGTTGGTCAACCCATGATCAAGCATCAGGCTGAGTCTCTGGGCCTGCCCCAAGGCTTCTCTGACAGCCCTTCAGCCAAGGCCAGGATGGGGAGGTGATAAAGATCTCAGGGACACAGAACCCAGGCCCTCAGCCCTTCTACCTCTGTGGCAGCTTGAGGAGGGAGGCAGTTCATCCCCTGAACTCAACAAAGCATTTGGGGATACCAATTAGCTTTGGAGGGATTTTGGTGAGGGTGGTGGTGAATATAATCTTGTTATTTAGTGCTTGCTCACTACCCAGCACCCTGCCATGTATTAAACCATTTAACACTCACAAAACCTTATGGATATAGTTGCAATTATCTTACAGCTTATGAAACCAAGGCACAGAGAGGCAGGATAATAATAGAATCTATTTACTAGGATCACATAGAATGCATGAGATAAAGCATGTAAATCTCATATCTAGCACCTTCATATTACTGGTAAAGAACTCATTAAACTGAGAGAGAAAACCAAGTTGGCAGCCTAGGTAAATGCCAGGACTGGCTGCCTCTCATAACCACATGAAAATTGCAATTAAAATACAGAACAACCATCATTCAGGACCGCCTGTCCTCTGGCTGAATGGAAGTCCTACAACTAGAGAATTAAAGAAGCACATCAATACTGGTAGGAAGGGTAGAGGCATGAAACGGGCTGGTCCGAAACCCATGTGTGCTGTGTTTTTAATTGGGAGGGATATTTTGGCTGCATATGCCTCCCATGAGGAGCAAAGGGTCCCAGTCCCTTTTCCATATGAATTGCCTGTCCCCTCAGCCCCGGATTCCAGTGTTGTGATGAGATCTCCCTGTGACAAGCTGGGATTGTAGCTGAGTGACATGGAGGCTGCTGAAGATCCAGGTAGTTCCTCTTAAAGGTCTGGCACACAGAATTACTCGAACTCACTTCCTCTGAGCTCCAGTGCTGGGGCAGCAGCTTGAAAGGATCCAGGGACATATGGGGAGTAACTAAATTGTCTGGCATCAGGACAAGAACTCCAGGACAACTTTCTCCTCTACAAAAGTGCTAGAAGGGGTCATTGTTCCTATGCTGAGGCCTCCCCTGCTAAAGAGCTGACTGACAGGCGCCCTATCTGAGTTTCCATCAATCTGGCTCACACTGTTCACTCTACCCTGGTGATTCCCTGAGACCCTGCCCCACCCAATTTGCAAACCTACCCAGTTTGCAGCCCCACCCAAGGTCTGCAGAGTCTTTTCCATATGAATGGCCTGTCCTGGCTCAGGCTTCAGACCTCCTTAAAATCTCTCAAGCAAGCAGCAGCTGGTGTTAGCAAGCCCCATACCACTCAGTAAGAGGCCCCATGTCCGGCACTGGCAGTGGCCTGCCTTGCTTCACAGCTTGGCCTCTTCTGGGTACTTCTAAACCCAATACAAGTAGCAGCCATCTGCTGATCACTCTATAGCTCTGGTTAGGTGGCCCCAGGCAGGGCACAGGCAGTGGCTGACTTTGAACCTCCAGAGGGGCCCCAGGCCAGTGTACCCAATGGACAGCTTCAGACCATGCCAGATTACAACTCTACATATCCATGAGCAACACACTCAAGGGGCAGACTCAGAGCACCAAAGCCCCACTGAAGCAAGTCCCGCTCCACAGGAGTGTCTCCTGCATGGCAGCTCTTCCACTGTAGTCACAGCTGGAACTCACAGCCACTTGGCCTGGAGGTCAATTCCTCCCAGCGATGCTAACAGCAATCAAGGCTCAACTACAACAAGACAGTACACACAGCCCACAAAGGGGCTCAACTAGAGTACCCAGCTCAGGTGATGGGGGAGGCTGAACCACTGGGAACTACAGGATACCTACTATACAAGGCCATTCTACCAATTCCAGGAGACATAGCAGCTCTACCTAATACATAGAAACAAACACAGGGAAACAGCCAAAATATGGAAACAAACAAACAAAAAAAACACACATCACAAATGAAGGAAAAGAAGAAATCTCCAGAAAGGATGAGGACAAATATGTGATACCTTAATCAATTAAGAAATTTAAAAAAAAAGAAGAAATCTCCAGAAAAATAACTAAATGAAATGGATGCAAGCAAACTACTAGATACAGAGTTGAAGACAATGGTTATAAGGATGCTCAAGGATCTTAGTGAGAGCTTCAAGGGGCTTAGTGAGAATTTCAAGGATCTTAGTAAGAATTTCAAGGAAATTAGTGAAAACATTAAAGACATAAAAAAGGACCAGTCAGATATGGAGGACACATGAACTGAAATTAAGAATCATTTACAGGGAATCAACAGTAGAGTAGAGGATTCCAAGAATTAAATCAGCAGTTTGGATTATGGAGAAGCAAAAAACACCCAACCAGAAGAGCAAAAATAAATAAAGATAAAAAATATGAAGATAGTGTAAGGAGCCTCTGGGACAACTTTAAACATACCAACATTTGCATCATGGAGGTGCCAGAAGGAGAAGAGTGAGAGCAATATATTGAAAATCTATTTGAAGAAATAATGACAGAAAACTTCCCTTACTTGGTGAAAAAAATAGACTTATAAGTCCAGGAAGTGCAGAGGCCCACACCAAGACACATCATAATTAAAATGCCAAAGGTTAAATACAAAGAGAGAATCTTAAAAGCAGCAAGAGAAAAGCAGTTAGTTACTTACTAGGAATCACCCATACGACTGTCAGCTGATTTCTCAAAAGAAATGTTGCAGGACAAAAGGGAGCAGCAAGAAGTATTCACAGCCGAAACCGGTTTGGCTCAGTGGATAGAGCGTCAGCCTGCGAACTGAAAGGTTACAGGTTCGATTCCGGTTAAGGGCATGTACCTTGGTTGCGGGCACATCCCCAGTAGTAGGTGTGCAGGAGGCAGCTGATCGATGATTCTCTCTCATCGATGTTTCTAACTCTCTATCCCTCTCTCTTCCTCTCTGTAAAAAATCAATAAAATATATTTTTTTTTAAAAAAAGAAGTATTCACAGTGATGAATAGCAAGGACCTACAACCAAGATTACTCTACCCAGCAAAGCTATCATTTAGAATTGAAGGTCAGATAAAGAGCTTCACAGACAAGAAAAAGCTAAAGGAGCTCATCACCGTCAAACCAGTATTACATAAAATGGTGAAGGGTCTTCTTTAAGAAAAAGAAGAAGAAGGAGAAGAAAAAAGAGGAGGAGGAGGAGGAGAAGGAGGAGGAGGAGGAGGAACAGGAAGAGGAGGAGCAGAAGAAAAAGAAAAGAGATAAAAATATGAACAATAAAATGGCTATAAATACATATCTACCAACAATTGAATCTAAAAATTAAAATATTGCCCTAGCTGGTTTGGCTCAGTGGATAGAGCATCAGCCTACAAACTGAAGGGTCCCAGTTTGATTCTGGTCAAGGGCACATGCCCAGGTTTTGGGTTTGATCCCCAGAAGGGGGCATGCAGGAGGCAGCCAATCAATGATTCTCTCATGGTTAATGTTTCTCTCTCTCTCTCTCTCTCTCTCTCTCTCTCTCTCTCTCTCTCTCTCCCTCCCTCTCACTTCCTCTCTGAAATCAATAAAAAATATTTTTAAATAAATAAATGAAATTAAAATAAATGAACAAGAAATCTAATGAACAAAATAAACTGATGAATAAAATAGAACCAGAGGTATGGAAACATGGAATAGACAAATGAATCCCATCAGGAAGCGGGGAGAGGGGGTGGGAAGAGGTAACTAAAAAAATATATGCATATAGGCATTACCTGAGGACACAAACAATAGGGTGGTAAAAGCCTGGGGCAGGGTGGGAACAGGGTGGAGGGGCTAATGGGGGAAAAAAGGGAGACCTATGTAATATTCTTGACAATAAAGATTTTTTTTTAAGAACTCACTTAACTAGCTTATGATAATAATGATGTTAGCATTATAAGAAACTTAGAGATCATCTACACCAGCAATTTGTAAACTTTTTGCCTTAAAAACTAAAATATGGTCCCCACAGTTGATATTTGTCCTGTCTTGTGGCTGCCCACCATCTATGAACACCTCCCTACGCCAATCCCTCCCCTCTGCCATGGGCAAGCAAAAAATGGACCTTCCCAGACTTCTTTGTAGCCAGGCTGTGTGAGGATGTGACCTGGGTTCTATCAGATTTATTTGCCTGCATGAGGATCAGCTGGTTATAAAAGGGACTGCAGCAGCATGTGGGTCGTGGTGAAATAGTAGTTAATATAATTATTACCTGTTCTCATCTGGAATAATCTGATCTAGAAAATCAGGCTTTGGGGATCAAATGTTTGCTGACATAGAATGGCACGAAAAACATGTATTGGGGTGGAGTGACATCTAAATGTAAGAGAGAATTTAGAGGAATAAAAGAATAAGCTCAGAGTCATCATTTATTGGCATAAGACATGATCAGAGAACCAGGAACTATCTATGACTGAACTATGAGGAATCCCTTACCTCTTGCAGCTGAAGAGATAAAGAAGCCAATAACTAAAACTAAAATCAAAGCTTAAGAATATAAGTTGTCACATTATAATGCTGGTTAAACTACAGCCTTACTTCACACACGTGTGCGCACACACACATACACACACACACACACCTCACAAACAAAAGATATCAAATGACCAACAAGTACATGAAGCAATAGTAAACATCATTAGTCATCAAAGAAATGCAAAGTAAAACCACCATGAGATGCCACTCATCCTCGCTAGCATGGCTAAGATGGAAGAGGCTGGCAATGCCAAATGCTTTGGAAGATGTAGAGCAGCTGGA
Source organism: Cnephaeus nilssonii (assembly GCF_951640355.1). Taxonomy (NCBI): domain Eukaryota; kingdom Metazoa; phylum Chordata; class Mammalia; order Chiroptera; family Vespertilionidae; genus Cnephaeus; species Cnephaeus nilssonii. The sequence continues at coordinate 84,005,505 of NC_137078.1, forward strand.
ACTCCCATTCCTTCTGCCAAGACTACTGCAGAACCTCTTTGGCAGTATTTACTTAAGCTAAACATACACCTACCCTATGACTCAGCAATTCCACTCTGAGTTTATACCCAAAGAAGTAAGTATACCCAACAAAAATATATCCACCAAAGACATGTTCACAGCAAGTCTATTTGTAATATTTCCAATTGGACACAATCCAGAAGTCCATCAACCATCTTCTCTAATAAAATGGTAATATGCAAATTAACCATCACTCTGCTACAGAAGCCACGCCCACCAGCCAAGCCACGCCCACCAGCCAATCAGGGTGAGTATGCAAATTAACCCCAATCCAAGATGGCTACAGCTACAGAGAGCAAGGTTTCCCAGGTAACAGAGCAAGCCAAGTTTTCCATAGCCGTTGCAGGCCTAAGCCTCCACTCAAGCTACAAAGTTTCAATTATAGAAGGTAAACAAATTCAAACAAATGGCGGCAGAATGGAGCTTGAGAGAGCAGGCCAGAGTTGCCGGCGGCAACAGGGGAAGCAAAGCTTTCCGCACACCCTGGCCGGGCCCACCCGCTTAAGGCAACAAAGTTTCAATTATAACCCCAACACAAATGGCTGCAGGCCTCTGGAGGGAGCCCCAGGCTTGGCTCAGCTCCAGGCTACAAAGTTTCAATTGTAGAAGGAAAATAAATTCCAGATACCAGGGCCTCCCCTTGGGTTGCCAGGGGGCATGGCCGGCCTGCAAACCACCACAGGCCCCTTGCTCAGGCCGCGTCACGGCCCAAGGGAACCCCCACCCTGATCCGGGACGCCCTTCAGGGCAAACCAGCTGGCCCCCACCTGTGCACCAGGCCTCTATCCTCTCTAATAAAAGAGTAATATACAGATTGATCATCACTGCAACACACAATATAGCTGCCCCCATGTGGTCAAAGATCCTGCCCCCATGTGGACACAAGATGGCCACTACAAGATGGCCAGCAGGGGAGGGCAGTTGGGAGGCACCCGGCCTGCAAGGGAGGGCAGTTGTGAGGGACCAGGCCTGCAAGGGAGGGCAGTTGAGAGGGACCAGGCTTGCAAGGGAGGGCAGTTGGAGGTGATCAACCCTGCAGGAGAGGGCAGTTAGGGGTGACCAGGCTGGCAGAGGAGGGAAGTTGGGGGCAAACAGGAAGGCAGGCAGGCAAACAGTTGGGAGCCAGCAGTCCTGGATTGTGAGAGGGATGTCCGACTGCCCGTTTAGGCCCGATCGGGCCTAAACAGGAAGTTGGACATCCCTCGAGGGGTCCCAGATTGGAGAGAGTACAGGCTGGGCTGAGGGACAACCCCCCGCCGTGCACGAATTTCGTGCACCGGGCTTCTAGTAGAATTGATAAATAAATTCATGTCTATTTCATGGAATACTACATAGAAATGAAAAAAGACCTAAAAGAAAAAAGAGTGAATCTCACATACCTAATGTTGAACAAAAAAGCCAGGCCCAAAATAATGACACATACATACATACTTTAAGACTCCATTGATATGAAATTCAAACACAAGAAAAGTAATCTATGCTGACAGTATTCAGAAGAGTCAAGACCTCTGAGTAGCTGCCAGTGACTGGGAGAGGGTGTGAGGGAGCCTCTGGGTGCTGGAAGTGTTCTATAGCTTATGATCTTCATCTATATCTTATATGTGTAATCTTCATCTTTTTACATATACATACCTGCATATGTATATATATAAGCTATATTCACATATATATAGTATATATAGTCACATAGCTGTACACTTACTGAAATTACATAGTTATATAAGGCCTCTGATCTCATATGAAAGTTGAAGGATTGACTTTGAAAGACAGCATCCTGAGAATTGTAATAAAGGCATATGGGACGATTTAGAAGTCTCAGCGTATCTTAAACCCACAGACCCATTATGAATCCCTTGTCAGCATAAGTAACCTTCAGTCCTGGACTAATGAGGCTGTTCCCCACTGTTTAAAGATCCCCATCATAAACTTGTCCAGGGTGCAAGCAATAGTCACTCTCTTCATAGACCACCCCCCCCCCCACTGCCTCAGGGTCTTTAACAGAATCCCCAGAGCACCCCAATTACCAAGTCAGACCCTAGGAAGGAAAACTGATATGCCAATATAATCTAAAGGTTTTAGCTACTTCACATGAAGAAAACCCATAGAATCTGTGTGGGAATGAGCTCTGAGGTGTTAGACCTGGAAGGGAGGAACATCATTTAAGATCAGACCGAATTATTCATGAGTTCTTACCCACATTCTGCCCTCTAGGCACGAGCTCAAACATCTGGAAGTGGTTCTAAATGTTTGTTCAGTCCATCACCTGAACCTGAACTCAGTGGCAGCATGGGTAAATAAATGCCATAAATTCCCTCGACATCTAGAGGAAGGAACCCAGAGATTTAGAAAGAATATTCAAACAGCTCACTCACCACCTAACCATGAAGGTCAGAGAACACAGCTTCTCCAAAGACTGAGAATTATATTGAGAATCACATCAGTGAAGGGAACATCGGCATCTTCAAAAAGCACCGTGTCAGCCACAGATAAAGAGGGAAATCCTGCCCTTGAAATGGACGCTCTGTTTTCAACGGGAAAGATGAGATGAAGTCCTGGAGCATCATAGAGGCCAAGTAACAGCACTCCCCCCAGAGGTGATGCGGTTACCGTAGTGGACAGCAGGGCTCTGGTGGAATCAGAATGGCCAGGTCTGCAGGGATGGACAGTGTGGCTCGTAGGCCCTGGGCTCTCTAGGACAACAGGAGTTCCGCCTACTGAGACCCCATCTGATCTGCTTAACACAACAGGTGACGCCAGCTATAGCCGGTGCCTTTCAAAATAATAGGCAAGGACAAGAAAAATATTTCATATAGTCATAACACAGTAAGCAGTGACAACAGATATAACCAAAATTGTGATAAACTATATAGGAAAGACTGAATAGAGAGATATAAAAGAACTAAAGTTCCTATTGAAAGCAGTAAGTCGTGAAATAGCACCACAGACTTGTTATCTGGAAATATGAGGTAAACACCACAGGGACCCTGACAGTTTAAAGCGATGGCTTCTGGGGCAAAACTAAGGGGAAGCACAGGTGCTCAGGAGTCTGTCTTTAATGAACCTTAACCATACCAGGTAGCATTCAGATTTGAAAGTCTTAAAACTTAAAGGCTAAAGGTAGTCATAGATGGCTTACAGAGCTTTGTTCTCTTCACACATCCTCTTGCCCTGGTGGCTCTTCAGAAGTCTGCAGACAGGCTCACAGGACCCTACCTAGCTCTCCCGTAAGCCCAATGCCTTTAGATTTTACTGTCCTGGTGACCACCTCTGCACCTCGGAAGTTATGAAACATGCCCCAGGCCACAACGTGAGTCAGGGTCACAGTCCAGGAAACCCTTTAGGCTCCTTTGACAGGCAGCAGAACAGGAACACCCTCAGGCTGGGGCCCATGAGTGCCCTGGTGCAGTGACTCCATTACCTGAAGTGACCCTGCAAGGGGGCTGGAGACAGAGTCATCCCAGAGGCACCACCCCGCTCCCTCCTGCCTGAGGCCGCCCTCGGAGCAGAGTGTGCTCTCCCGGTTTCTCCCCAAGAAGGACTTGTCCCCATTTTGTGGATGAGGAAATTGAAGTCAAAACAGGATAAATGACCTGCGCAAGACACACCACTGATACCAAGCCGATTTGGACCCCAGGCCTGACTGCAAGGCCTGTGCTCTTAAGTCACTGCGTGAAACACACTAACCGGGTTTGGATTTGAGAAACGAAGTCTAAATAGCAGCTGCTTCATTGGGATATTGTGAAGGTCAAATAAGATGCCATATGCAGAACCCATGGGACACTTGTTGACACATCATAAATACCACATAAGTCCTTTTTTTTTTTTTAATCCTCACCCAAGGGCATACCTAGAGAGAGAAAGCTGAGAGAGAGAGAGAAACATCAATGTGAGAGTGAAACATCTATTGGTTGCCTTCTATACTCCCCAACTGGGGATTAAACCCCAACCCAAGCATTTGCCCTGACCAGAATGGAACCAGCAACCTTTGGGTTGCTCAACCAAGGGAACCACACTGGCTGGGAGCCTCACATGTTTTAACTCATGATGGTGGTAGTGATGACAGTGGTGTGTTCTGGAAGAGGCTCCACAACAGGGCTCCAGGTTTGACCTGTGGAGGCGCCCTTGAGACCCAGTGAAGCCTAATGACACTTCGGGAGGAAGCTTCAGACACTACATTTGCCATTAAGTACCCCAAGGTGCCCCAACACCTTCCATTTTCACAGATAGAAACGAGGCCTCTGGCTGGTATTTCTAGGTCTCCTTCCCAGCTTGGAAGGTCTTCTGTAGATTCCAAGCAGGTGTCTGGAGCTTGCCTCCCTGGGAAGGGGAAAGACCTCTGCCTTCTGGGAACATGCAAAAGATGCCTGTATCTAGGACATAACTCTCCATGGCAAGATGATTACCTCTGGGAGCCACAGGGGAAGCACAGAACACACTGGATTTCAATCTGCCCTGAAGCAGGAAAATAATGGCTGAGCCTCCCTGCTCCCACTTCGGGCGGGAAGGTCTGCCACAGCAGGCCTCACAGGCCATGGAAGTCCTGATATCAGGAGGAAGGACAGCTGGCTGCTTTCAACACTTTTGTGATGAAACCAAAAAGAGCAAGACCATGGAGAGAAGCCCTCGTCATGTTAATCCACCTACACACATTATGACAGCATCTATTCTGTGCTAGGCACACCATGGGGCAGGCAGAGAGGCAATCAGAATCTCCTAGTGAACTGATGAGTAATGTTTTATACATCTCATAAAATACTCGGGAGGGAAGACACACTCTACTGGGGGGAGCTGGTAGTGTTCCTCTTGAACTAGACCTGGAAGAAAGACTGGGGCTTGTTAAACAGATAATAACAGGATAATTATGTTAAAGAGCTAAAAATAATGTCAGGCACTTTGCATTCATTTTATCTACATGTCCCAAACTGTACTCATGACCTTTACCTCCAATATGACCTCTGCCAGCTTTTCCATCTCAGTGAAAGTTACTGCCAAGTGCATAAACCAAAAAATTCAGATTCATCCTTCTCCCCAGCTCATTCTCACTCTCTGATACACATCCCAATTCCCATTTTCCTCATGTATTTCCCCAGTCATCTACTTCAGTTGAGTCTCTCTGGTCTGCCCTTCAATCCACTCTGCATTGCAGTCACAGTGACCTCTTCTAAGAGCACATGTGAACATGCTCCATTGCCTTTAAAGTTCTTTCAATCATTTGGGATTCCTCACATGACTGACAAGGTCTTCCTACTCTTGTCCCCAATGTCGGTTCTTGCCTCGGTTAGTGTGGCGGATCCCCTCACTGTCTACTTCACAACACAACAGGTCTTCTTTTGACAGGTCATATTCTCAGGCTCCTCCCATCACCTCACTACCTTCATATATGTTCTTCCCATGAGCACCTCACACTCCCCACTCCTCCCACCTTCCTTTGTGCACCCCACTTTCACCCATCTTCCTTGGCATTGAAACGCCATGCTGAAGATCACCAATGGCCTACATTTTCCCATTGGCAATCTCAGTGCCCACCCACCATCACACAGTTGAATTTCTTCCTTCTAGAATCATTTCTTCTCTTAGTTTCCATGACTCATATCTTCTCTATGGACTCTCACTTACTGGCTGAACTGGGCAGCCCAAGAGATGTAAGGTCCATCCAGTGGGATTGACACCCATGTCCATACCTCTCTCCTAGTTCATGTCTCTCCTATGTTCATGTCTCTCTCCCATGTTCATTTCTATCTCCCATGTTCATACCTCTCTCCCATGTCCATATGTCTCTCCCATGTTCATACCTCTCTCCTATGTTCATACCTCTCATCCATGTTCATACCTCTCTTCCATGTTCATACCTCTCTCCCATGTTCATACCTCTCTTCCATGTTCATACCTCTCTCCCATGTTCATACTTCTCTTCCATGTTTATACCTCTCTCCCATGTTCATACCTCTCTTCCATGTTCATACCTCTCTCCCATGTTCATACCTCTCTCCCATGTTCATACCTCTCTTCCATGTCCATACCACTCTCCCTTGTTCATGTCTCCCATGTTCATGTCATCCATGTTCATACCTCTCTCCCATGTTCATAGCTCTCTCCCATGTTCATACCTCTCTCCCATGTTCATACCTCTCTTCCATGTTCATACCTCTCTCCCATGTTCATACCTCTCTCCCATGTTCATACCTCTCTTCCATGTCCATACCACTCTCCCGTGTTCATGTCTCCCATGTTCATGTTGCCCATGTTCATACCTCTCTCCCATGTTCATAGCTCTCTCCCATGTTCATACCTCTCTCCCATGTTCATATCTCTCTTTAATGTTCATAACTCTCTTCCATGTTCATGTCTCCCTGCCTTGTTCATGTCTGACCACTTGCTCACTCCATTTGACAGTTGAATAAGCTTCTCAAACCTACCTGTCCAAACTGAGCTCTCGATTTGAACCCCCCTAAGGTGCTTCTCCCCTCACCCCCTGCATCCTCATTTGTGGATTGCTCTGACCAAAAGCCATGGAGTACTTCCTGACTCCTCTCTGCTCAGACCCCACATTTAACCCCTCAGCAAATTCTCCTGACTCAACCTTTACAGTCTGTGCTGAGCCTGGTCCTTCTCACTACTTGCACCACGACCACCCAGCATTTGCAGGGTTGACAGGAGCCCCTCGAGTTCTGCGCATTCTCTCACTGCACTCACCTCCTCAAACCTTCTGGGGCCTTTCCACCCTCTCAGAACAGTCAAAGCCCTGACTCACCAGGAGGTTTGAGAACATTAGCCCTTGGACCCTTCCTCTTCCTCATTTCCCAATCAATACCTTCTCTCACTCACTCTGCTCATCTGCTGGAGGCTAATTCCAGCAGGTCATAAATGCAAGAAGTTCATCAAAAGGTGGATGAACCTTGGGGCTTCAGCAGGGCTGAAAATCTGCATATTATTACCTGCTGGTGGACAGCTGTAGGCATTTCCCACAACCTATTTATACTTTACTGTTTACCAAACCTTACCTTTGATATGTATATCTGCTTTGCTATAGGGAAAAATGTGGGAATAAAAGCTTTGAGTCCGGAGATTCGGGGAGCTTAGTTATTAAAGCTAAGCCCTCATCCCAGCTTTTCCCTATGTCTCCCAAATTCATATTTCTTCTTAAGGCTCTTTATTAATCTGTGTCACAGCCCTTTCTCCAGATTCCTGAACCCTAGTAAATGCTAAGAAATACCCAGCATTAATGGCTCCTGAGACAAGGATATCTGGAAAAGAAGATTCGCCAGAGCCAAGAAAAGAAATTCATCACTGGTAAAGGTGGGGAGATTCACTGCATGTAAAGCTTGTACCAAGCCTTGCAGGTCACCAACCAAGGTGGGCAAAAAAGTCTTTTGTTTTAAGCCAGACTATAATGGGGAAGAATTTGGTTCAACGGCAAAAATATCATTATAAATTTTTAGCTTGTATGCTCAAAGATAAAGAAATTGAAATGTCAAAAGGCACTTTTTAAAATCAGGCTCAAGGAAAATGAGTGCCGTTGTCATCTTTAACTATGTGGGTTCTTGTTCAAATTGCAAAATACCTAATTTGCATTGTGGCATGCCTTTAATTCATTAAGAAAGGAAACCTGGGCAGCCAGGTCAGTTGCTAAATTTCCCAAAGCAAGCAGGATGTGGGAGTGGAGAGCCAAAGTTAACAATAAGGCTGCCAGAAAGTCAATAAATTATCTGTTACATAATTTGCCAAAGTAAATGCCTTGGATAATAATAATTGGCTTTAAAATCTCAAAATTGTTGAAACATAGATAAATAATATATTAATTATAAAGATCTAAGCAGCTATTTGGTCAGGAAATAGCTTAAGCCCCCATTGTCTGGATTAAACAATCAGTGCATAGCTCTGGCCCTTGCCAGAGGCTCAAGGTTCACCAGGATTCCGGGATCCTTGTTTACACTTCTCTGATAGTGAAGACAATGGATGGCTTCCTGCATCTCCCTCGTTTCTTTTCTTTAGTAATTCTTGAAAAGTGAATGCCTCCTGAAGGGTTCGAGTCCTTTTCAGACCCTTCATTCCGCATCTGCAGACTAGAAAAAAACATATGAGAACAAAAATGAGACAAGTAATAGTGGTTATGCTGAGAGGCAAATGTAATGAGATACAGTGGAAGGGGTTAAATTCTTTCATGTCCTTTTTAAATTGTTTCCAGGCATCTAAGGAATTAGTTTGTAAGTTTGCCTGGGATAATTGTACAATAGGCTGTTGTAATTCTAAAATATCAAGGGTTGTCTTACCTTTACCCCAAGCACCAAGAAAGTGATTTTTTATTGATTCCCAAGGGTGCAAGGTACTATTATAGGGAACGGGGGTAACACAAATCTGGGAAAAATTATAATGACACTGCAAGGATATTCTTTGTTCTAGGCTGCGGATTTTATCACCCATCCACAAAACTGTAGGCTTTAATGCCAACAATTCAATCTCAAACTGGCTGTAAATTCTTTTTTGTATAGACAAGGTCTCAGTTACATTTTCCTTAACTTGTCCAAACTGAGAAGTTTGAATAGTTTGTACCATGGATGAAGTAGCAATGCCCACAGAAGTGAGTACCATTACAAGGGCAAAGATTCCTGCAATAAACGTTTCAAGAAATCTTTTTTGTCTTTCTAAGATTTTTACCAGATCATGTAACAGTTGGTACGTTTGATGAGATTCCCAAGGCTCGGTTAGGTTAGTAGGAACCCAAGCGAAAGCTGGTTGTTTTAAAATCATGAGGGAATCCTTTTGGAATGTATAATTAATACAATGGGACAATGTGCAGCCTGTGCATGAAACCTCATACAGATGGCTTATAACATTAAGGTGCATCTGGATGGGGCCTGAGAGGAGTACAAACAGATCAAACACATAGGCGGTGGCAAATACTGTCTTATTGGGAGTTCCCCTAAGGCACGAATGGAATTATCTGAGCTATAATTAAAACTATACCATTTAATATGTGCAAGTGCAGCAACTAATTTCCATTGTGTATTTTGTAGGGGCCAATTGTTGTGTTGTAATTGAGATCCAACAAATCCCCCTCCACGCCATGAGATGGGGTGATTAGCTTCAACATATAGATAAGATGCGTTCCCCTTCCATTTTAGGGTGCTATTGTTACAATATGCAGACCCGTAGGGGCTCCAATCCACAAAGGAAAAACTGTTATTAAGTTTGCTTGTGGTAGGATCCTATATAATAAAATAGTAATATGCAAATTTACCATCACTCCAAGACACAAGATGGCCACCCCATGTGGTCAAACATGGCTGCCCCCATGTGGACACAAGATGGCCACCACAAGATGGCTGGCAGGCGAGGGCAGTTTTGGGCAGTTCAGGGTGACCAGGCTGGCAGAGGAGGGCAGTTGGGGAGTACCAGGCCTTCAGGGGAGGGCAGTTAGGGGTGACCAGGCCAGCAGGGGAGGGCAGTTAGGGGTGACTGGGTCAGCAGGGGAGGGCAGTTGGGGGCAACCAGGCCTGCAGGGGAGGACAGTTAGGGGTGACCAGACTGGCAGGGGAGGGCAGTTAGGGGTGACCCCTGCAGGAGAGGGCAGTTAGGGGCAATCAGCCCAGCCGGGGAGCAGTTAGGCAACGATCAGGCTGGCAGTGGAGTGGTTAAAGGGTAATCAGGCTGGCAGGCAGAAGCAGTTAAGGGCAATCAGGCAGAGGCAGGCGAGCGGTTGGGAGCCAGCAGTCTTGGATTGAGGGAGGGATGTTCAACTGCCCGTTTAGGCGGTCGGACATCTCTCAAGGGGTCCCAGATTGGAGAGGGTGCAGGCTGGGCTGAGGGACACGGCCCCCCCCCCCCCCGTGCATGAATTTCATGCACCGGGCCTCTAGTAATCACTATAACAGTCTTGACAATTAATTTCTTCCTCGGTGGGGTGCCATTCATGAGACTTTTTACGTAATTGCTTAGTGGGGGGTGTCTTAGTAAAGTTACATTTTCTGCACCTCTCCCCGGAGCAAGGAGTGATAGTAGACATATTCGGGCTTTTTCTTCCCCTTCCTTTGGTGTCCATTCTAGCCAAAAGTCTCTCTTTAATTTTACACACAAAGGAGCAGTGGTTTGATTCTGTGTCGTACAAAAGGGAAGCTGAGTGGCGACACCATGTAATTATACTTTGCCCATATACTTCCTTGCCCCACCCGTGGTCCTCCTGGGTGACCAAGGTGTTTGGTGTTATTGGTGACTACATTAGGCGGGGGGGGATCAGCCCACATAAGGGGTCTTACCCATGGTGAGTCAGAAACATATGTCCAAAAACTTCCCCATTTGGCCCCGGTAGCATTACTGCACAGCTGATTACTGCTAGCATGGCAAGAAAGATGTTCTCAGGCATTCTTGGGGTTCTGGTCTCCTCACAAATTCTCTCAGCTTTCTGCACCGTCTTCTTCACCATGCCCCAGGTGACCTCCAGCCTCATCCTCCTCCCACTCCTTATCTTCAGTGGGTTGTTTGGAGCTGCTGCTATCTGTGGCTGGGTTAGTCGATTGTCTGCACTTGTAAGGCGTGGTCCTCATTAACCTGGCCAGTTCTTCCCTTGGATCCATGTTGAAGTTTTATATTTCTTGCCGGAATCCACAAGGCTTGGAGAAATTTTCTGGAAATATACAAGTGTACCCTCGACCAAATGTTAAGAGGGGATTGGGGCCCTTCCATAACCCAGACTCAGGATCTTTCCATTTAACCAGACCATTTTCCTTTGGCTTATTCTGACACCAGTGTATTTCCATGGGTGTCTTGTCATCAGCATCACTAGTGAAAAAATTTTAAGTAATTAAGGCTTGGTGTAGTCTACTTACAGGAGATTTCTCCATAATCCCACCTTTTTGTTTTTCAAGTTGGGATTTTAACCTTTGGTGTTGACGCTCTATAATTGCCTGTCCCTGCGAATTATATGGTATTCCTGTAATGTGCTGAATTTTCCACTTTTTACAAAATTGTTGGAAATGACAGCTTGTGTAAGCAGGCCCATTATCAGTTTTAATAATTTTTGGAATTCCCATGACAGCATAAGCCGCTAGGCAATGATTATTAACCTGTTTTGCCATTTCCCCTGTAGATGCAGTAGCCCATAGGACTTTTGAAAAGGTGTCTACAGAGACATGCAATGCTCCAAGACATCCAAAGGGAGTATAATGTGTCACATCCATTTGCCAGATATGGTCCCTTAGCAAACCTCTAGGGTTGATTCCTGTGTTAGGCCCTTGAGGTAAATATAACATGCAAGTGGGACATTCCCTGATAATCTGTTTTGCCTGCTGTCGAGAGATTGAGAATTGTTTGGACAACATTTTGGCAGGCTGATGTAAAAGCTGATGAGACTCTGAGACCTCTTTTAATAAAGCAACCAATTGATCAGCATGTGCATTTCCTTTTGTGAACAGGCCAGGTAATACACTGTGAGCCCTGATGTGAGTGATACAAAAAGGGTGTTGTCTCTGTTGCACAATCTGCTGAACTTGTTTAAATAGTAAAAATAAACTTTGGTCACTGGGCCATTTTGGATGAGCAGTTTCAATTCTATTCAATAGGCCTGCAGTGTAAGAGGAATCAGAGATAGTGTTGAAGCTCTTGGAAATCCTACAATGCAGCCTTAATAGCTTCTAATTCAATTCTTTGTACAGAAGTATGATGGTCATTATGACTCGGTCTGAATTCATTGTATGGTAGGCGACTATCCCATTAAATGATCCATCAGTAAAAACAGTTAATACTCCAGGGATAGGTTCCTGCCTAGTATTTTTTGGTATATTAATGGGGGTATAATATAAAAATTGTAGGATTTGTCTTTTAATAGGTGACAACTAAGTTTGCCTGAATATCCACTTAGTACAATTTGCCAATTTAAGTCTGTTTGAAATAACATTTCTAATTGCTTCCCAGTGAGGGGAAGATAGATGCATATTGGTTCTTCTCCTCTAAGCTGCCTGCAGCGCTTTCTAATCTGAAATATCAACTGAGCCATAAGTTCTACATATGTAACAGCAGTTTTAGAGGACTGATGCCCTAGGTGGACCCATTCAATAATAGCAGGAGAGTTTTCATGTTGGAAGATGACTCCAGTGGGACTATTTGCCGTATGGTTAATCTGTCCCAATAAAGGCAATTCAGGCTGTACCCATGCTACTTGGACTAAGGAGATTGCCTGCTCAATTCTTAGCAACTCCTTTCTAGCTTCATCTGCCAATGTTCAGGGTGAGGAAAGATTAGAGTCACCCCTAAGTATAATAAACAAATTTGTCATTTCTCCTGTAGAGATTTTCAGATAAGGTCTTAACCAGTTAATGTCCCCTAATAATTTCTGAAAGTCATTTAAAGTTTTAAGGCAATCTTTGCTTATTTCCACCTTTTGGGGCCTAATGCATTGGTCTTCAATTATGGTTCCCAGATATTTGAAAGGTGTCTCTTTCTGTACCTTTTCTGGAAAAAATTTTAAGCCCTATTTAGGGAGCTCCTTTTCTAATTGGGAAAACATTGCCAAACTCTGCTCTTCCCGTGGACTCGCTAAGAGCAAGTCATCCATGTAATGAATAATGTAACATCTGGAATATTTGTCCCTTAAAGGCTGAACAGCTTGAGCTACATATTTTTGACACAAGGTGGGGCTATAGGCCATTCCTTGAGGCAAAACTTTCCATTGATATCTTTTCATGGGTTTTCTGTTATTAATAGATAGCACTGAAAAGGCAAATCTTTGTTTATCTTGAGGTGCCAAGGAAATGGTGAAAAAACAATCCTTAAGATCTACTACTATAAGAGACCAATCTAGAGGGATTTGCGATGGCACTGGGAGTCCAGGCTGTAAAGCTCCCATGGTATGCATAGTAGCGTTAACCGCTCTAAGATCATGTAACAATCGCTATATTCCTGCCACCTTCTTAGGTATAGTAAATATAGGCATATTCCAAGGGCTATTGGAAGGCTCTATGTGACCAGCTTCTATTTGTTCCTGTATTAATTCATGAATATGACCTAATTTCTCCTTGGTTAATGGCCATTGATCCACCCATATAGGTCTATCATCTTTCCATTGTATAGGATCAGCATGGGAGTGAGGAGACTGAGCAGGAACCACTCCTAAAAAGGTTGATATCCTAATCTTCATCTTCCTGAGTTTCCTTTGGCTTAGATGGGCATTTTAATTCCAAGATTATTTTTTCCTAACTCTTGACCAGTCTGATATTCCATCTGAGTTATTAACTGCTGCCCTTTGCCGCTAATAATACAAGCTGTAACCTTCTAAAACATCCCAGCCCCATAGATTGATTGCAATTCCAAAGACTATGTAAGGCTGAAACCATCCTGTCTGTCCTTCCTCATCTTGCCACCTTAGCACTGCAGCACTACGTTGAGTGTTATCAGGAACTCCCACCCCCCTAATTGAGCCCAAGCTTCTACCATGGACCAACTTGGAGGCCAGAATTCTTTGCTGATAACACTGACATCTGCTCCAGTGTCTACTAAACCTTTAAATAGCTTTCCTTCTATTCTTAAACTAATCATAGGATGGGTTTTGCTAATTTTCTGTATCCAATAGATGTCTGAGCTTCCAAATCCTTACATTCCTCTTTTCCTATTTATAGCCAGGCCTTGCAGAACATAAGGTAAAAGTAGTATCTGAGCAATTCTTTGTCCTGAAGTAATTTGCATAATATGATTGCATTCTAATAAAACTCTAATCTCTCCCTCATAGTCTGGACTAAACAATTGGTGCATAGCTCTGGCCCTTGCCAGGGGCTCAAGGTTCACCAGCGTTCTGGGATCCTTGTTTACACTTCTCTGATAGTGAAGACAATGGGTGGCTTCCTGCAGCTGTCATGTCACAGGGGACAGTGATTGGAAAGGGAACCCATAAAAAACTGTTGGGCATTGGAAAGGGGACTCAAAGGACTGTTGGCCCAGAAAGAAGCTTACTGAAGACTGATTCCTTTGATGCCTGGCAGCAATTTAAAAGGACATGATAGAACTCTATCCTTTCCATTGAATTTAAAAAATCTTAAAAGGACCCGAGCTCTGCAAATAACATACATTCTTGTTAAATTTATTAAACCAAAGAAGGGGGATATACTGGAGACTAATTCCAGCAGGTCATAAATGCAAGAAGTTCATCAAAAGGTTGATGGATCTTGGGGATTCAACAGGGCTGAAAATCTGCATGTTAATACCTCTTGCGGGACAGCTGTAGGTATTTCCCCCAACCTATTTATACTTTACTGTTTACCAAACCTTACCTTTGATATGTATATCTGCTTTGCTATAGGGCAAAATGTGGGAATAAAAAGCTTTGAGTCTGGAGATTTGGGGAGCTTAGTTACTAAAGCTAAGCCTCCCCTGGCTTTCCCCCATGCCTCCCAAATTCATATTACTTCTCTAGCCTCTTTATTAATTTGCATCACAGCCCTTTCTCCAGATTTCTGAACGCTAGTAGATGCTGAGAAAGATCCCAGCACTCATCCACACAGGTCACCTTGCCCCCACCTAACCACACAGCTCCCTGTTGTCTCTGCTCACATCCCAAACCCTCAGAGACCTCACTGACCTTCTACCTAAAATAGCACCATCCTCACCCTAGCTGGTGTTGCTCACTTGGTAGGAGCATCACCGCATCCATCAAAGAGTCTCATGTTCAATTCCCAGTCAGGGCACATATCCAGGTCTCAGGTTCAATCCCATACTGAACTCAGCTGATCCATGTGGATGTTTCTCTCTCTTTCTCTCCCTCTTCCTTCCTCACTCTATAAAATCAATGAAAACATGTTTTTTAAAAAATGCACTGTCCTCTATCCTTCCATATCCCTTTGCCCTGCTTTAATTTTTCTTTACAATACTTGTTGCTTCCACTTTATTTTATCATTTATATGTTAGCTCCTGCTCTGATTTTTCCATGAGGATAGGTTCTGCACATCTTATTCCTCATGTATAACCTTGCCTAGAATGACACCATCACAGACTAGGCCCTCACATTTTATTTTATGGATGGATGCACAGTTGGATGAATGGATCAATTGATGGTCAGTGGATGGATGGATGAATGAATGGATGGACAGATGGATCAATGGATGAAAGGATGGAAAGACTGATGAATGATCAATGGATGGATGAATGGATTCATGGATGAATGGGTAGATGAGTTGATATCCAAAATGCCACAGGAAACACCTATAGAGCAGAGCACAAAACACTCCAGCAATTCTTGCATATGAATGTAACTTTATTTTTACCTAAAGCCGACTCATATTTGCTCTTCCAGACACCTCTGAGGGGATAAGTGTGGTTGTTTCTAGTCCCAATTTCAGAATCTGGGAGTAGAGGAATGAGTAACACAGGATCTGAAGGCTGCTGGAGCCCTCTGGCTTCCTTGGGTGGCATCTGCAGCCCATCCTTTCTCCTCAGATGTCTGGGACTGAGATGTCTTTAGCACAAGGATGCTGGAGAATACCCCTGGTCTTAGCTGAGTGTGGAGGCAGCAGTGAGATTGGTGGGCTGATTCTAGTGGATGATGAGGACCATTTGCAGGAGCTGAGGATTGGAGAAGTCACATCAGGTGAAGCTAAAAAGGATGCAGGACACAGGAGGTGAGTGGCTTTGGCCTCTGGGACCCACTGCCCCTACCTCTGCCAATGTCCTTGCCTGTAGGACACGTTTTCTTTTCTCAGCTCAGAACTTCCCAAATATTGTTTCTAAACCTCGGAGACACACAGTAGTACCTGTCTTATTTTGGAGTTGGACATTCCCATTCCTTGTCCTCCCAACTTTCAAACTGGGTATTTCTTAAGCCCAACGCCAGGACAGTCACCCACATGCCTGGCCCAATACCTGTATGGCTAGATGCAATACATGCTCCCTGAGGATGCCCAGACCAGGGGGGAAGGGAGTGGTCTCTGTGTAGGAAAGGTCCAGGATCAAGGCCAACCTGAGGCAGGGTTCTGGACATGAACTGACCTGAATGAGCCTTTGCATTATCTGACTTAATCCCCTCAACAGCCATGCCAGGAGGGTACTAACTAATATCATTCTCATGCCATTGATGGAGAAACTGAGGCTCTGACCACACTGCCAGTTTGTGGTGGAGCCTGGATTCGCTACAGGTCTGACTCCAGAGCCGGTGTTCTTGGCACTAGAATGGGTGCCTATAGTTCACACGAACATTTCTGGAACAACACAGGGGTCACTAACTGGATAAAAGGAGGGATGAATCCTGGCCAGTTTTGGCTCAGTTAGTTGGGCATTTTCCCGAGCACCGAAAGGTTACTGGTTCCATTCCTGGTCAGGGCACATGCCTGGGTTGTGGACTGACTTGATCCCTAGTAAGGGGCATGCAGAAGATAGCCAATTGATGTTCCCCTCCACGTCGATGTTTGTCTCTCTCTTTCCCTTCCTCTCTCTAAAAATCAATTTTTTAAATATATATTTTTTAAGAATCTCAAGGTACTAGCCAAGGCAGGTTGCTTCACGCTCCAGGCTATGGCCTTCAGGGGGCACGTGTTGTAATAACACCAGTTTCTCAAGCCTGCCCCACTGCAGGAGTCAGGGGGTGAGAAGCACAAGGGTGGAGTCGTCTGCCCAGAAGGGCTTGCCTGTGTTTCAGGCCAACATTGGTGGGAAAATAGTGGTTTTGAACTTGAAAAGTTGCCTCATCATTTCAGAGGCAACCAAACCTCTGCTTCCCACGTTACTTTCCCCAACCCACCCCCACCTCCGCCCCAAACTTTCCCATGTCAGCACACCAAGTGTCTGGAACCCTTTCATTCTGCCATGTCCCAGCTTAAGGCTCTGTCTGTCTACAGCAGGCTCCTGTGGAAAGGTTGTACCAGTAAAGGGGTGTTCTAGAAGCCCCCATCACCTCGGGGAGTGAACCCTAGCTTGGGCTAACAGGAGCCCCTTGGGCAGAGCCTGTGAGGGAGCTTGAGGTTGGTAGGGAAGTGATTTCGAATGAGGGAAGTAGGGTACAGCCACAAATGGTCAGAGTAGAGTGGGGACTTGGCCAAGAATTAAGGGTTACAGGGGCCTTAAAAATGTCAACTTGTGTACACAGAAGTGTCTAAACGTCAGAGCTGTCATGGCTGCCCAGGTGGCCTGCCTTGGACTTATATGGGTAATGGGTGTAACGGGTCACCCCATAGGCAGTGTATGTCAGTTGGATCTTTTCTGGGGCCAGTCGGGGAGTATGGTATTTCCTGGACCTGGGAACCCAGATCTTAGCCATCAGCTACCTGTGCCAAGTTCAGATCCTTGAGCTCTCCTCAGATACCTGAGCTCAGGTCCCATGATGTAGCAGATGGAGGCAGGCAGGAAGCCATTGAAGGTGGAGCTCATGACTGAACTATAGGCGCCCATGGAGGGGAAGATGAGCCAGTCACCCACGTCCAGCTCGGGCAGCTGCACCTCCTCATTGAAGAACGTGTCAAAGGCATCACACGTGGGACCATAAAGGATGCAGGGGAAGAGGGGCGGCTTCGAGCAGAGCTCCTGCAGGGACACAGGGGTGGGCGATCAGAGAAGGAAGAGTTCCTGCCCTTACCTCCCATCCCAGCCCATGCCCTCAGCCAACAGAGCACCCCCAGGCACAGCAAGGACACTGGCAGTCACTCACACCAACCAGTCCCTATGTGCCAGGCACTGCTCTTGACCCGGCCCTCATGGAGCTTATATGCACTCAAGTGACACATTCTAGCCCTGCCAATTCTCAAAGCCAGACACACAGGGGGCCTCCGTTTGCCATCTATAAAAGCAAAAGATTATAGTCATTAATCACTCAAAATACTGGGTCAAACTCAGCTGCACATTGGAGTCACATTGGAGGAGTTTTAACAAAGGATTGATGCCACGTCCCAACCCATGCGAGGCCTGATTTCAATCGTCTGGGCCTTCGCCTAGGCATCGGGGTCTTTGGAAGCTTCCCAGATGAGTCTACTGTGAAGCAACTTGGAGAACCTCCATTTCCCAGAACTTCTGCATCCCCAACATTCAAGGATTCTGGTAACACACACACATACACACACACACACACACACAAACATACCACACACACACCACACACACACACACACAGTGCATACAGAGATCACATGGAAACCCAGAGGCAAACAGATGTGTGCACACACCCACACAGGACTATGTACCTGTCCACCACCTACCTGCACAGGTGTCAGTCATCATGCTCATACACAAAAATGCACATGCAAATACAAACAGCATGCCTGTGCACATCCTTGCACACGCACATGGTATGACAATGCAACGCCATGTGTAATCTAAGTCCCTGTGCTCTGCACCTTCCAGAGGGATCCCTGCCTCACAGCGAAGAGGTCCGATCTCAGTGCTATCAGGGTCTGGGCCTCCTTACCTTCACCACAATTGGCATCATGGGGAAATGCTCCCTGTGGAAGACGCGAAAGGTGCCATAGTGGCCATCATTGAGATAGTACAACAGTTTCCGGTGGCCTCCTGGGAGAGGGGAAAGGACAGGACTGTGCTCAGCCAGGTCTCACCACTGACCATCAACACTGAGTCCAGCACCCTTAGGACCGGCCCAGATCCTCTGCCCAGCACTGAATAACCCTTCCCAGACGCCCTGCAAGAATCAGGCCTGTTCTCTAGATTCCCACTGCTCCTCTGCCCCACCTGCACCCCATCACAGTGCTGGGGCTGCTACTGCCACTAAGAATAACGCAAGTAGCCATGAACAAGGGCCCAGACATTTTTCCAACCTGTCTACAAAAATCAAATTATTTCATTCTCCTAACGCCGTGGTCGGCAAACTGAGGCTCGTGAGCCACGTGCAGCTCTTTGGCCCCTTGAGTGTGGCTCTTCCACAACAACCCACAGCCTGGGTGAGTCTATTTTCAAGAAGTGGCGTTAGAAGAAGTTTAAAATTAAAAATTTGGCTCTCAAAAGAAATTTCAATCGTTGTACTGTTGATATTTGGTTCTGTTGACTGATGAGTTTGCCGACCACTGTCCTAATGACACTCTGAGTAGGGACATGGAACACTACTGTACAGTTGAGGAACCTGAGTCTTGCCAGAAGTTACAGGACAATGTGGCAGGGCTGGGATTCGTCCCCAGGTCAGGACCCAGGTCCTCTGTCCTCACCTTGACCAGGTTCCCTGAACTTACAGTGTGAGGCAAAACAGGAGCAAAATGCCTTTTCATGACATGATGCCATAAGGGTGCTGTTAGGGGTGTGCTAATTGGTCCATTTCCTTCCTCAAAGGGCCGCCGGGGTAACTCATATTTTCTGTTTTCTTTATCCTGATACTCTGGCATCTGGGGCCTTGCTGACCCTGGAGACACCATTCCTGCCAGGGCTGCCTACTTCCTAGGCAGGAAGACACAGCCCTGCAAGGGCACCTGCACATGCGGACCAGCCAGACCAGGGTCTGCACCTGCCAAACCCCTGCTTGAGTAAGCTCTCACAGGGTGAACCACTACCCTCCGCTAACTATCCTGGGGCCAGGGACCAGGCAATTAGGGGCTGCCCATGGAAATTACTCAAAGTAGCCAACCCCAAACCTGCCTACTTAGTTTTGCCTGCCTCCTTCATGCCTTCCCTAGAAAACCAAAGTTGCTGGAAGCCAATTCCAGCATGTCATAATTGCAAGAGTTTTATCAAAAGGTTGATGGAACTTGGGGACTCAACAAGGGCTGAGTCACATATGTTATTGCCTGTTGGGAATGGCTAAAGTCATTTCCCCAAACCTGAAAAGCATGATTGCTTGCTGCCAGACAGCTCAGGGCATCTTAATCTACATGTTATTGCCTCCTCCTGGCCAAACACCTGAACAGCCTGAGGTAATTCCCCAATCTGACAATGAATTCTGTACCTAACCCTACCCTTTGATGTGTATATCTCCACCTTGCCTTAGGTCAATTTGTGTTAATAAAAAGCAAGTGCTGTAACTGGTTTGGCTCAGTGGATAGAGCGTCAACCTGTGGACTGAAAGGTCCCAGGTTCGATTCCAGTCAGGGGCATGTACGTTGGTTGTGGGCACATCCCCAGCAGGAGGTGTGCAGGAAGCAGCTGATGGATGTTTCTCTCTCATCGATGTTTCTAGTTCTCTATCCCTCTCCCTTCCTCTCTGTAAAAAATCAATAAAAATATTTTTTTAACGCTTTGCACTTGCTTGCTTTTTTCTTGATTCCTTTATTCTAATGCTAACCATGTCGAGTCACACTCGACATCCGAGTGCAAAAGGTTAAAAAATAAAAAGCAAATGGTCCTGAAACAAGGAGCTAAGTCTTCTCTGACTCCCCAAATGCCTTTCAAAATTATGTTTCATCTCTGGACTCTTAATTTACGCACAGGCCCTCCTCCAGGTTTCCTGAGCCCTATTAAACGTCGGATCAAGACTAACAGCGAAACAAAGTGAAGCCTGTCACCACTGCCGGCCCCTTTTCCTGCCTCCTGACCTACCCGATGCTTCCCCGTGTGGCCCAGGGTGCCTGCCATGACTCCTCAATCCAGGGAACTATGAGTAAAATCTTCTTATTGAACGCAGTTATTTCTGTGTCTGTATGTCTCCTATTATCTGACTAAAACAGATCCCAGCTACATCTTAAACAGTGCCCGGCTCTCACAGTCAGAGAGCAGCATAATTGTCACCTCCTTCCCTCTAAATACTCTGCCTCTTTTGATGCCTCATGAGTACATGGCAGCTTCTCCCCAGCTCCATTACACTCCGATGTACATTGAGCTGATGCTCACCTACAGCCCCAGGTCCTAGGACATGAACTCCTACCAGCCAGTTTCTGAACAACCACTCCTGGTCCGTCCTTAGACAATGATTTCCTTAATCTTTCCACTGGTTTCCGTGGGCACTGGGGCCATTCCAACCACTTGAGCCTTTAGATGCCCAGATCTTTCTGATTATTTGGTTTTCTCCCCAAGGCCTCCCCCACCCCCATCTTCTTCTCCCTGGTGTGAGCCACTCCTGTCCTCTGCTCTCTCTCAGCTGCCAGCACTGACCCTGCCTCCTGCGCCCACAGCCCCACTTGTCCCTAAGCCAGTTGGTCATGGGTTAGTCCTGGCAGCCCTGAGGCTGGCACTCCGCTCTGCTGGCATGTCTGCAAATACAAGGGCACCAGCCTCTCAGTCGGACAGACCTGGCGCCGCTGTGCACGAACTGGCTTTGCTGCCTCAGACAATCACTTCCTCTCTCTGAGCCTCAAGATCTCTGCCTGTAAAATGGGAATGACCCCAAACTGCTCTCAGGAGGGCTGAGCAGAAATTGGGTAAAATAGTAGTTTCTCACATAATAGATCCTTAATCACTGGCAGCTCATGCTATTGTGAAGACAAAAATAGTAAGACATAATATGTATACCTCTGGCCTTTGTTAAATGATGGCTAAGATCATATCCCCAAATCACAATATTCTCTAATGAGACACTTTGTGCCTTTAGGATTACAAAGATGTGGGTAGGGCATTTGTACAAAGGATAAGGAACAGATTAAAATGAATTAGAGCCTGGCTGGCGTGGCTCAGTGGCTGAGCATGAACCTGTGACCAGGAGGTCATGGTTCAATTCCTGGTCAGGGCACATGCCCAAGTTGCAAACTCGATCCCCAGTGTGAGATGTGCAGGAGTCAGCCAGTCAGTGATTCTCCCTCATCATTGATGTTTCTGTCTCTCTCTCCCTCTCCCTTCCTCTCTAAAATCAATAAAAATATTTTTAAAATATAAAATAAAAATTACTTAGAAATAGTTATATTATGGTCATAAAATTTCAAAGTAAAGGGCACTAACCCAGAGGGTGAGTCTATTGTAGCTCATCATGAACTTGAGTTTCTACTTAGTCCCTTTGTGAGGACAGCTACCCCACCCGACTCCATCCCCGACATAACAAACAATCAAAAACTCCCATGAGATGGTGACCTCGATATCATTTACTGTTACCCAGAAATGTCACCCTTAACCTCCAGGCCATGATACCGACAATATTTCCTTCATGTATGTGTTGTAAAATTAGTATTTACTGACTATATTTTTTGTTATAAAAATTCCACACCTGTTAGAAAATGCTTTCTTGGGAACAGTAAGGTGCACACCGGGAGTGGAGGCTGTGCCCTCAGACTTCCCCTCCAGACACAAGGGAACAGACCCCCAGTGCCTCCCTCCAGCCTATCTGAGAACAACACAAAAATGTTACTAACAGGTTCTACCCTGTAGCTAAATCACAGCATGTTTCCCCCGAATGAGGAACCCAGGGTGGAACTCAGACCCTCTGCCCCTCCTGCCCCCAAGGCCTGGGGACCCCTGGACAGAGCGCTCCCTGCCCAGTCCGGGCCCACCCACCAGGCTGCAGCACAGCCTTCTTGGCGATGATGTTGACAGCGGCCACGCAGACAGATGCCGCGTAGAAGCGGCCGGGCTCCGCAATGACTTCAATGCCGGCTCCCTCGGGGAAGTCCTGGGCCAGGGCAGCATTGATCACTCTCGCCATCTGTGGGGACAGACCAGAGCCCTGTGAGGCCAGTTCCTATGCGGGGTCTTTCCCTGCGTCTTCTCTCTTCTTTCCCCTGACAGCTCTGTGGGAAGGTGTCAGCACCCCATTGAGCAGGGGAGGAAACAGGTAACACTGTGGCCCAGAGGGGAGGGGCCCGAGGGCACAAGCCTAGTGACCAGGCTGCAGCACCATGAGGTCTGACTCAGAAACATTGAAATCAATACGTGATCAGCACAGGGGGACTGTCCCCTGGGTGTGGGGGACACAGTAAGTACACCTCTATCTGACGGTAGCCTTACCAGGGGTAGAACCAACACGTCTAAAGAAGGCACAGAACTGCATGCGCGCGCACACACACACAAACACACACACACACGTATATGCGCACAGGCCACGTATGTAGAGTCACAGACCTCTCAACCAACACAAAGCCCAGCTACATGCAGGCACATGCCTGAGTTCCAAGAGCTCCCTGTACACTAACACACACTCTGTGCAATGTGCCCAGGCTGGGACCCCCAGACGCCCTCTCCTCCTCCCCTCCTACCTCCTCAAACTCCGGCTCAGAGCCCTCCACTCCGGGGAAGCCCCCTCCAATGTCCAGGAGGCTCATGTCATGCCCGACCCCACGGCCCATCTGGAACACGCGCCGGCAGTCGGCGATGGCCTGTGCGAAGCTGTGGGGATCCTGGCAGTCGGAGCCCACGTGGAAGCTGAGCGCAGGTGCAGTGACGGGGCGGAAACACACGAGGAAACGCAAGCGTCAGCAGGAGGAGGGTCACATTGGGAAACAGCCACACAGGCACATGTGAACCAGACGGACACAGACACGGGGACACGCGTGACTACATGGAGCTCGTGGGCACCCACAGAAACCACAGCCTTGGCTGTGCACATGGGGACCCCAGAGACACACACCACATGACAGTCCGTGAGTTGGGGCTCTCGTGGTTGTGTGGCCTTCACCTCTCCCAAAGCCTCGTGGTAGGGGCTCCCGTTCTTCTCCTCCTTGGGATGCATGCGATCTGAACCCCAAATCTCAAACCACCCACCTGGGAGGGCAGAGGACCCAATCAGGGGCAGGTGGGGTGAGGTGAGGGAGGACGCGCCTCAGGTGCAACATTCAAGGGGGCACCAAGCACTGAGCAATCAACATCAGTAACCTCCATGCAATACACACATATATGTTAGAGAGGAAGAGCCAGTGAGAGAGAGAGAGAGAGACCTCAATTGGTTGCCTCCTGCACACACCCCATCAAGGGATAGAAAGCACTGATGCAAAAATAGCCATGATGAATAAAATACAAAAACTTTAAATAAAGACAAGAGTAGTAAAGAGTAATTGGACCCAGAAGCAAAAGGAAAATCAGAAATGCCAATCCTGTCTTGATTGAAAATTTTGATATTCTCTCATCATGGATTTTTTCTGCATTAATTTTTTAAATAATGTGTTAAGACATTATATATCTCGAGTACAAAGTTTTCGGCATCCCGTTATATGTTGCACCCAAGGCCAGTGCCTTGCTTGCCCCACCCTCCCAGCAGCTGACATCCACCTCCTCTTCTGAGGACCACAAGGAGCCACTGGACCCGAGGCCCCCGGTGAGTCAGAGGCCGGGGACAGGCGGGGGACCAGGAGCCCTGCCTCTCAGGAGAGAAAGTCCGTGCTCTTACCTGGCTCCCACCACAGCCAGGCCTAGGTCTCGGGCGGACTTGAGCAAGTGTCCACACAGCTCCAGGCTGGCCCCAAACTTGGCGCTCATACGGATGAGGCTATGGCTGTCCTCGGTCCACAGTCGGAGGACCAGCCTGGGAGGGGGTATGAGTGTGACAGGCATTCTTAGACACATGAACCCCAGGCCTGGATGCTTTTCTGCCCCACCCAAATTCCCTCTACCCTCCCTCCACCCTGCCTCGGTCCTCTGGACTGTCCAGCCATAAGTGTCGAGGGAGGGAACACAGCACTACTTACCATACTTCTGCCCAGACAAGAAAAAATCAGGAAAAGGATAAAATTATAAACATCCCTTCAGCAGACCTCCTGTCACAGGATCACAGATGTTAAATAACTTTCCCAGGAACACACAGATATGACAAGTGAGAAATGTGAGCCCTGTTCTTCCTGAATCCTATGTGAGTGCTTTTTCCACGAGGTTGCTGACTCCAGACCTCCTAATGCCATGCTCTGCCAGCGTCTCTGCAGACACAGGGAACCTTTATTTGACACGAGTGGGCACCGGGGAGGCACTGGAACACCCGACCCACATTCTTGTTCGTTGCTGCTTGGGCGTCTCCTAGTCACCACAGAACAGCCTTCATCTCCTCGCTGAGGCCCAAGGCAGTTGCCAGAACTTCCTCCCTGTGCCCACCTGCCTGCAGCCCTGCTGGTCTCACCTGGCCCCAGGGTGGTGCTGGGCCACCTTGGTCAGCTCCTCCTCACTGTCGAAGGTCAGGAGCTGCACCCCATGGCGGGCAGCATACTGCAGGTGGGAGATGGGCTTGCAGGGGTGGGCATAGATGATGCGTGAGGGGGCCACGCCCAGGCCCAGCACCTGCTCCAGCTCCACCTGCCAGGGGCAAAGCCAGAGTAAAGGGCTGCCTCCCTGCTGCCCTGCTTTTTGGGCACAGGCACCACGGGCATGATGGCTATCCCCTACTGAGCCCCTACTGTGCATCTGGCCCAGCGCTGGGCACATATTGTGCTATTTCAGCTTCTAGACTGATCTAAGGAACATAGAGTTGAACCCATTTTAAAGACCAAGAAACTGAGGCTCCAGTGAAATGGCTGGGCCGGGACAGAACAGGGTCTGTGGATTAAAGCACATGTTCCCTTCACTCCTTAGCTCATACTGACTGCCCTAGTCACCTAGACCAGAGGAGGGTGGACCACTCCTAGTTCATTCATTTATTCTTTCACAAACAAGTGGGCACCACACACATCAGCCACTGTTTATGGGCTGCTGTCCCACTTCTGGACTCCTGGAAATGAGCCTTTTTTCCCTAGGAATGTCAGGCCTAGGAATGAGGCAACTGGCAGTGGGCCCAAGCTCACCTGGCTGGCACAGTCGAAGCCGGTGCCCAGGGCGGCCAGGACACGCAGCACCCAGGGGCTGCTGTTACACTTCACCGCATAGAAGGGCGAGACCCTTGGCAGGGCCTGGCAGAAGGCCTGATGGCGGCTGGCCAACACACCCAGGTCGGCCACCATGAAGGGGTCCCGTTGGTCCTGCCAAGGCAGAGAGAGAGGCAAGAAAGGCTGGGCGTTGTGTCATTTCATTGAGTCCTCACAGTGTCTCCATGCGGCAAGTACTACTGTGTTCCCAGTTAGGAAAAGAGGAAACTACGGCTCTAAAATCTCTTTTAATTTTTTTCCTTTCTCTTGAATACATTGGGGTGACACTGGTTAAAAAATTATAGAGGTTTCAGGCGCACTACAATATGAATCTTTTTGTCAAGGTCAACAGCAACTACAGGGCAATGGTAGGATTTGAGCCTTGATCTTCTAACTCCTACAACAGGAAGTCAAGAGGGCAACAAGCTTTGTAGACCAAATGGGCACCAGGACTCTCCAACCCTCACCCGGATCGCTTAGCACAGGGTGAATTCCCAGGAGCTTGTGGGGGACTAGAAGGGGACAGGAGAACTATCCCATGCCACCCAGGGAACACAGCTATTCAGTAAGACCTAGTAAACTGACTCATAAAACACAAACAGAAAGGCTTATGTTGTCCCTGCCTAAGTAAGGACTGAGACCCACCCTCTCCACTCCCCTCTCCATGACCTTTCCCTCCCCTCCCTCCTCTCCCCTCACCGAATCAGAGAGCTCCTGGATCTTCTTCAAGACCACCTCCATGGCAGATTCCTCAGGCCCCAGGGGGATGAGATCCTTCAACAACGAGCTTCCTGGGCATCCTTCCTTCTCCTTCGAGTCCTTGAGGGTGGTGCTCGTCCCTGACTGTCCATCAGAGCCCTCTGCCAGGGACACTCCCAGCATCCTGGAAAGGCCTTGCTCTGAGGACACTCCTCCCTCCTCCTCCCAGCGCCCTGCTGGCCCGTGGAGCCAGTGTTCCTAGGCCAGTAAGTCCTCGGCGCTCCCATGCAGCCACATAGAGCTCCATGGAGCCCTTGTGATCTTTCCCATCTGTAGAATGGACCACTGGCCAGGCCCAGCCTGCTTCAGAGACCTAGTTTGGGATCAAGGGAGATGCTCAAAAGACCCCCTACCATAGGTGGTTGGCATCCTCTTCCAGGCTCCTTCACACACATGTTCCCATTCACAGATGAGAAATGTGACCCACAGAAAAGAGAAGTGCAGAGCCCACGATCTTTAGACTATAGGGCTGAAGATTACAGGGGATCACCTAGCCCAACATTCCACTTTACACATGTGGACAAGTGACCCAGAGAGAGGAAAAGACTTGCCCAAGGTCACCAAGTTGTCAGGAGCTGAGCTGGGACTGGCACCTGGGCTCCCTAAAGCAGCCACTGCACCTGCTGCTGGCCCCCACCCCTGAGACTGAAGTGAGGGCCGCCTACAGCCTCAGTCCTTCTGTTTCATCAGTTGGGGCTGCACCCATGGGCCCTACTCCACCCCCAGACTCACCTGGTGCCGATCATCACCTGCTTCTTCAGGCCCAGCACAGGGGACCAGGACCTATGGGGTCTTGGGCTTCAGGTAAATCCCTTTGGGAAGAGCAGAACTCAGCTCAGATCTCAGGCCAGGTGAAGTACCTGTGAAGGCTGTCCAGCCAAACCATGGCTACCACGACCCACTCAGCCAAAACTTCCCAGCCCTGTGGGTGGCCCATACAAGAGACCCTCAGGGTGAAGTCAGCCAGCGATGATCAGAGTAGAGAGACCCTGGAAACCCAGTCACTCACCTTCCCACCTCCAAGATAGAAACACCGGGGGCTCAGAGGTCTTCTCACAGATCAGCAAAGCTGGAGTGGAGCTGGGAGTGGAACCTGACCTCAGACTCCAGTCGTAGGCTGAGCAAGAGCTGGTCTTACCCTTTGCTGTCTCTCTGCGCTCCCTGCACATTTAAGTATGTGGCCGGGAGACCCTCTGAGTCACTTGATGTCCCTCCACATTCTCACCGCCCTTTCTCTCCATATGGGCACACCCAGGATCAAGCCACCATCTTGAGGTCACCTCGCCCCTGTGACGTCACTGATACCTCCTGCAGGCTTCCACCCCACCTCTGTGATGACCCGGAGTCTCCTCTTCCAGTTTCTGGGAGTTAGAGCCGCAGGAATCTGCTGCTGCCCTGCCTCTTCTCTTGTGCCAGCCCTTCCTGGCATCTTCCTGCTTGAGGCCTCCCATACCTTTCCCTCCCACCAGGTGCCAAGGCCCCACCTGACCGTCACCTGCAGACTCTGGGGATTTAAAAATCCAGGAAGAGGCAACAGAAAGGACCTGGATTAGAAGGAGGGACTCAGCCCTAGCCGGTTTTGCTCAATGGACAGAGCATCAGCCTGCGGGCTGAAGGGTTCCGGGTTTGATTTCGGTCAAGGGCACATGTCTGGGTTGCGAGCTCAATCCCTAGTAGGGGGTGTGCAGGAGGCAGCTGATGAATGATTCTCTCTCATCATTGATGTTTTTATCTCTCTCCCTCTCCTTTGGTCTCTGAAGTCAATAAAAATATATTTTAAAATTTTAATTTAATTTTTTTTTTAAAAAAAAAGATGGACTCATTATGAAATCTGGCACAAATCCCTTAACCTGCAGGGGACTCATCAATTCCAGCAGTACAATGACGGGAGGGGGCAAGAATGAGCAGGATAAGGCCTCTACTCTATGATCCCAAACAACATGGTAAAGTCCATGACTTTTAGAGACACCCACACCTGCCCAGACTGGTTCACATAGGACTGACTTCTAGCTTCTTTGTAAGCGTATAAGGCTTCAGGCAGATGGTCTCACCTCTGGGAGGCTCGGTTTTATCTGCAGATGGGGATATTGTCCACAGTACCTCACAGGTCTTTCATTATCTGTGAGAAACCAAGGCAAAGAGAGGAAGAAGAATAGCACCTACTTACTAGGATCACAGAGAGTGCATGAGATAATGCATGAGAATCCCATACCTAACACCTTCATGACATTCGTTAAAAACTCATTAAAATAGTTCATGATAATAATGATGTTAGCATGATAAGGAACTTAGAGATCCATCTACACCAGCAATTTTTAAACTTTTTGCCATAAAAACTAAAATATGGACCCCACAGTGGATATTGGTCCTGTCTTGTGGCTACCCACCATCTATGAACATCCACTCCTCCAATCCCTCCCCTCTGCCATGGGCAAGCAAGAAATGGACTTTCCCAGACTCCTTTGTAGCAGGGATGTGTGAGGATGTGACCTTGGCTCTATCAGATTCATTTGCTGGCATGAGGATCAGCTTGTTATAAAAGTGACTATAGTAGCATGTGAGTTGTGGTGAAATAGTAGTTAATATAATTATTACCTGTTCTCATCTGGAATAATCTGATCTCCTAGAAAATCAGGCTTTGGGGATCAAATGTTTGCTGACATAGAATAGCACGAAAGGCACGTATTGGGGGTGGAGTGACATCTAAATGTAAGAGAGAATTGAGAAGAATAAAAGAATAAACTCAGAGTCATCATTTATTGACACTGGACATGGCCGTAGAACCAGGAACTATCTATGACTGAACTATGAGGAATCCCTCACCTCTTGCAGCTGAAGAGATAAAAAAGCCAATAACTAAAACTAAAATCAAAGCTTAAGAATATAAGTTGTCACATTACAATGCGGGTTAAACTATAGACTTACTTCACACACGTGTGCGCACGCACACACACACACACACACACACACACACACACACACCCCACAAACAAAAGGTATCAAGGGACCAACAAGCACATGAAACGATACTCAACATCATTAATCATCAGAGAAATGCAAAATAAAACCATCGTGAGATGCCACTCATCCTCGCTAGCATGGCTAAGATGAAAGAGGCTGGCAATGCCAAGTACTTTGGAAAATGTAAAGCAGCTGGAACTCCCATTCCTTTTGTTGGGAGTGCCATTGCTAAGACCACTTGGAGAACCTCTTTCGCAGTATTTACTTAAGCTAAACATTCACCTACCCTATGACTCAGCAATTCCACTTCTCAGTATATTCCCAGAGAAGTAAGATATACCCAACAAAAATATGTCCACCAAAGACATGTTCACAGCAAATCTATTTACAATATCCCAAATTGGACACAACCCAGAAGTCCATCAACCATAGAATCTATATATATAAAAGGCTAATATGCTAAGTGTCCAACTGTCCGACCGGTCGCTATGACACTCACTGACCACCAGGGGGCAGACACTCAACACAGAATCTGCCATGACGCGCACTGGCCATTTACAGAGTAACAGCACCGCGGACTTGGCACCAACAAACCAAAACTCAGTTTCCCCCAAGTGGGACACAGGCCCCGCCACCACCCCAGAGTGACAGCCCACCAAATCACAGCCAATGCTGCCAAGACCCCATAGCACAAAATGCTGCCCACAACCCAGCCCAGCCCAGAAACGGTCACTGTGGGCACCGGGTAATGACATCACGTAGCAACGCCCAGCTTCCTCTCTCTAGTGACTAGACTCCTTAGAGTTTCTTCAGCCCAGAAACACAACTTACTTTATAGCCAGGTGCAAACATTTTACACTTTAACCAAATGCCTGTGAAGCATTTTCCTGTGCCTCATCTCATTTGATCATCTCAAATGTCCTGGAGTAGGTAGATAGGAGACTCAGTGGAATCCTATTTTCTTTTCATTAGCCAGAAAACAGAGATTTAGAAAGCTTAGAAACAACCAGACTGAAAAGAAGTAAGAAATGGTGGACCTTGAAAATGACTTCAGGTTTTCTCACTGTGCAGAATATAGTCAAACACGATGCAGTTAAACATTTTACCCTTTGTTCTCCCTGCGTGATCTACAATAATAACCTGCTTCATGTTGATATTTACTCCTGTGTTGCTGACAATTACCTGAAAAAGAAGTTGGAGTGCTTCACTGGGCTAGAAAAAGTTTAGCTAAATCATAAAGCGGGTCTAGAGAACCCAGAAATTGACCCAAACCACTATGCCAGTGATGGGCAACCTTTTGAGCTTGGTGTGTCAAACTTCGCCAAAAAACTGAGCATAACTCGGGTAGTGTGTCACTTTGAGGAAAAACCATTATTTCGCGATATTTATAGTTTAAATAACATAAATGTATAATTGTTATATATAATTGTATTTAATAAACCAAAAACTAAATATTTAACTTACCTGCTTAGTGACTTCTTTGTTCATCCGTCAGTCGGTTTCTTTTGTTGGTCTTGATATTATTTAGCTTGTGTG
Source organism: Cnephaeus nilssonii (assembly GCF_951640355.1). Taxonomy (NCBI): domain Eukaryota; kingdom Metazoa; phylum Chordata; class Mammalia; order Chiroptera; family Vespertilionidae; genus Cnephaeus; species Cnephaeus nilssonii. Next base: position 84,036,404 of record NC_137078.1, read on the forward strand.
GGGTGCCGTGAACCAAGATAAGTGAGGGGGAGGGGGAATTCTTTAACTAACCTGCCTATTACTGACTTTTTTGTTGCTGAATTTCATTGGCTAAATCTTCAATTAAAGGTTGGTATTTTGTACACTTCAGGCCCAAGCAAGCGCTACTAACTTCATCTGTCAATCTGTTTCTTTTGTTGGTTTTGATATTATTTAACACTGAGAATAAGGCCTCACAAAAGTATGTAGAGGGAAAAATTGTGAGTAAAGCCATTGCTATATTTTTCAGGGTGCTAAAAGTGTCTGGTAGTCGGTTCCAGGCACTCCAAATTTCCTGTTCGTAGTGGCACTCCTCTTGATTCTCCAAGCAGCACCTTTCCAGATTCTCAAGCTTTGACCTCAAGTCGACAAACACCTGAGCCCAGATACTGTCTTGAAATTCTGCAAGTTGCATCTCCAAATCATCAATTTGCATCCATTGGAAACCATTTAATTCCAAACTACTGTAGACTACTAAATCAGGATACTTAATTATTTTCATGGTCTGTTCTAGACTTCTAAATTGACTAAATCTATCACTAAACTGGTCAAGTAACGAGTCTAAAACATGCTGGTACTTCATATGCAAGAGTTCCATTTCATTTTGTACAGCTGCACTGGCCTTCTCAAAATACTTTGTTACTCGAGGAAAATACTTATAAGTTTTAGTTTCTACATCTCGCTTGAAAATTTTAACTTTACTTTCAAAAGCTTTTATGTATCCAAACATAACGTAAATACTTTTGCCAAAACCTTGTAACTTTAGTTCAGTTCATTAACATGAACAGAGAGATCTGTAAAAAACATCAGGGTGTTGACCCACTTATCATCATTAAGCTGAGGAAATTTTCCCAGATCCTTATCGTCAAGAAATACCTTAATTTCTTCAAAGCACTCCACAAAGTGCTCAAGAACTTTGCCTCGGCTCAGCCATCTTACATTATTGTACATCAGCAGTCCACTGTAGGTTGAATCAACCTCCAGTAAAAGTGCCGAAAATTCTCGCTTGTGAAGGGGGCGAGCAGCTATTAAATTAACTATTTTTGTAACAACTGACGTTAAGTCGTTTAAGTCGGTGAATCCTGCCTTGGCACATAAAGCCTCCTGATGGATAATACAATGAAAAGGCACAATCGGATGTCCAATAGCTTCTGTAAACAATTTGACAAATCCGACGTTTTTCCCCACCATATTTGGTGCCCCATCTGTCGTCACTGACACAACTTTAGAGATATCAATGCTTAGGTCACAAAATGTTTGTATAACAACCTTACATATTTCGCTTCCTGATTTACTTGTTGACACTGATACTAACTTTATCAACTCTTCTCTCATTGTGAGACCATCAGAATATCAACCAATAATGGCCAACTGAGCATATGATGTGACATCAGTAATTTCATCAAGAGATATCGAAAAATATTTACAGTTCCATATGTCTCTCTTTAATTGATGTTGTACGTTTGTGTTCAGTATCATTACTCGGTCTTTTATGATATTTCTACTGAGTGGTAACTCAGATATTCTCTTAGTAATTGCATCTTTATTCTGCATATCGTGAAATAGAACTGGTGCACATCTTAGGAGAGTTTCTTTAATAAATTCTCCCTCACTGAGCGCTTTTCCATGCTGAGCTATAGAGTGAGCAATGCTCAAACTTGCAGATGTTAAATTTGTAGAGCCTTTCATAAATTTAAGGATGGAATTAGATTGGCTCTTATAAAGGTGTAGCTGCCTGGAAATGTATTCCTTCCTTTCATCCTCACTTTTTTCCAAGAGCTGGGAATGATTAGTTTCAAAATGTCTATTTATATTCCACGTTCTGCTTACTACCGTTTCAGTACATAGAATGCAAAATGATCTGCCATTTTTTTTCTATAAAGCCATACATCTCGGTCCATGTCTCTTGAAAGGGTCGGCCACTGCTACTAACACTTCCTTTACTTAACCTTAGTTTTTTATTTTTTGGGTTCTCCATAAGGGGGGCAGTGACAGAAGATAGAATTATAGATAGCTTGTTAGGCCTGCAGGCAATTAGGGGTTAACTAGCCTAACTAACCACAAAATGGTGCATATAATTGTCTTTTAGGAAAGGGCAGGGTTAATAAGCAGAAATAGGGGTTAATAAGGATGCACAACAGTAATAGTGGTGAAATGGAGTCTGCACTATGGAGCAAGATGGTGTTCCTTATGTGAATTAAAATGGCTGCCGCTATTTCTAATGGCGGGAAACGGCACCCATAGCACGCCACAAACCCTTGCCTCTCCCAGCCTCCCCCTCACTTATCTCAGTAATGATGGATTAGAAATCCATGACACCCCAGAACAGTAGATAATGGTTGCTGTGGTTAACTGTTATTTGGTTACTGGTAATGGCAGGGCCCCCAGAGATGCGTCCCCCTCTGCGTTCCGCTGCTCCCTGCTCTGCCGGCGGAAGTAAGGGCAAAGATCCTGGCTTAACCGGAAGTCCCAGAACTAGACGCTCTGTGCCGGACTTCTGTTGTTTTGGCCTACAGACCTCCGGCACAGAGTGTCTAATAGGGGAGGATGAAAAAAAAACATTTCATCCTCGCAAATGTTTCATCCTCGGCATGCAGCCCCCTCAGCGGCCACGTGTCATCAGAAATGGCTACGCGTGTCAGTGCTGACACGCGTGTCATAGGTTCGCCATCACTGCACTATGCTCAATTAATATTCGACAAAGGAGGCATGAACATACAATGGAGTCAAGACAGTCTCTTCAATAAATGGTGTCGGGAAAATTGGACAGATACATGCAAAAAAATGAAACTAGACCACCAACTTATACTATACACAAAAATAAACTCAAAATGGATACAGGACTTAAACATAAGACAGGAAACCATAAAAATACTAGAGGAATCCACAGGCAGCAAAATCTCAGACATTTGCTGAAGCAATGTCTTCACTGATACTGCTCCTAGGGCAATGGAAACTAAAGAGAAAATAAACAAGTGGAACTACATCAAAATAAAAAGCTTTTTCACAGCAAGAGAAACCATCAACAAAACAACAAGAAAGCCCACTGCATGGGAGAACATATTTGCCAATGTTATCACCGATGAGGGTTTAATCTCCAACATTTACAGGGAACTCATACAACTTAACAAAAGGAAGATAAACAACCCAATCAAAAAATGGGCAATGGACCTAAATAGATACTTTCAAAAGAAGACAGAAGGAAGGCCAAGAGACATATAAAAATATGCTCAAAGTCACCAATCATCCGAGAGATGCAAATCAAAACAACAATGTGGTACCATCTCACATTATATATGTCAGAAGGGCTATCATCAACAAATCAATAAACGACAAGTGCTGGTGAGGATGCAGAGAAAAAGGAACCCTCATGCACTGCTGGTGGGAATGCAGACTGGTGCAGCCACTGTGGAGAATGGAACTCCCATTTGACCCAGTAATCCCACTTCTAGGAATATATCCCAAGAAACTAGAAAGACCAATTAGAAAGGATATATGCACCCCTATGTTCATAGCAGCACAATTCACCATAACTAAGATTTGGAAACAGCCTAAGTGCCCATCAGCAGATGAGTGGATTAAAAAACTGTGGTACATCTACACAATGGAATACTACACTGAGGTAAAAAAAAAAAAGAAGGAGTTCTTACCATTTGCAACAGCATGGATGGAACTGGAGAGCATTATGCTAAGTGAAATAAGCCAATCAGAGAAAGATAAATATCACATGATCTCACTCATTTATGGAATACAATGAACAACGTAAACTGATGAACAAAAACAGATCCAGAGACAGAGAAACATCGATCAGACCATCAAACCTTAGAAGGAAGGTAGGGGAGGGTGGGGGTAAAGGGGAGAGATCAACCAAAGGACTTGTATGCATGTACATAAGCCTAACCAATGGACACAGACAACAGGGGTGTGAGGGCATGAGTGGGGGGGATGGAGAGGGGTAATGGGAGGATAAGGACACATATGTAATACCTTAATCAATAAAGAAATTTTAAAAAATAAATATTAAACAAAAAAAGAAAGCAGGTCTAATTAAGCAAGTTTATTCTATATATATATATAAAAGGCTAAGTTGACTCACGCATGCACAATACATATAAAGCTCTCGCTGGCACCAATCACACACATGTGTTTTGATCTGTCATTGTCGATTGTGAATTTGGTTGACACTTCTTTAAAGAGAAAGTGCAAATAGCGATATTAAAATATTTCTTCCAATTAATTTCCTTTCAACATGCACAAATTTGTGCACCGGGCCACTAGTTGATAAATAAATTCATGTCTATTTCATGGAACACGACACAGCAATGAAAAAAAGATCTAATGCTAAATGCAAAAACATGAGTGAATCTCACATACCTAATGTTGAGCAAAAAAGCCACTCCCAAAATAATGACACATACATACATACTTTAACCCTTTGCACTCGCTTGTTTTCTCGATTCCTTTATTCTAATGCTAACAGTGTCGAGTCACACTCGACATCCGAGTGCAAATTAAGACTCCACTGATATGAAATTCAAACACAAGAAAAGTAATCTATGCTGACAGTACTCAGAAGAGTTAAGACCTCTGAGTAGCTGCCAGTGACTGGCAGAGGGTGTGAGGGAGCCTCTGGGTGCTGGAAGTGTTCTATAGCTTATAATCTTCATCTATATCTTATATATGTAATCTTCATCTTTTTACATATACATACATGCATATGTATATATAAGCTATATTCACATATACATAGTATATATCAGTGATGGGCAACCTTTTGAGCTTGATGTGTCAAACTTCGCCAAAAAACTGAGCATAACTCGGGTAGTGTGTCACTTTGAGGAAAAAACTAACTCCAAGACTCTAGTCGCAAATGTTTCATCCTCAGGAGCAGCAAATGTTTCATCCTCGGCATGCGGCCGCGTGTCATCAGAAATGGCTACACGTGTCAGTGCTGACACGTGTGTCATAGGTTCGCCATCACTGGTATATATAGTCACACAGCAGTACACTTACTGAAATTACATAGCTATATCAGGCCTCTGATCTCATGTGAAAGTTGAAGGATTGACTTTGAAAGACAGCATCCTGAGAATTGTAATAAAGACATATGGGAAGATTTAGAAGTCTCAGAGTATCTTAAACCCACAGACCCATTATGAATCCCTTGTCAGCATAAGTAACCTTCAGTCCTGGACTAATGAGGCCGTTCCCCAATGTTTAAAGATCCCTATAATAAACTTGTCCAGGGTGCAAGCAATAGTCACTCTCTTTATAGACCACCCCACCACCCCCCATTGCCTCAGGGTCTAACAGAACCCCCAGAGCACCCAATTACCAAGTCAGACCCTAGGAAGGAAAACTGATATGCCAATATAATTTAAAGGTTTTAACTACTTCACATGAAGAAAACCTATAGAATCTGTGTGGGAATGAACTCTGAGATGTTAGACCTGGAAGGGAGGAACATCATTTAAGATCAGACCGAATTATTCATGAGTTCTTACCCATATTCTGCCCTCTAGGCACGAGCTCAAACATCTGGAAGTGGTTCTAAATGTTTGTTCAGTCCATCACCTGAACCTGAACTCGGTGCCAGCATGGGTAAATAAATGCCATAAATTCCCTCGACATCTAGAGGAAGGAACCCAGAGATTTAGAAAGAATATTCAAACAGCTCACTCACCACCTAACCATGAAGGTCAGAGAACACAGCTTCTCCAAAGACTGAGAATTGTATTGAGAATCACATCAGTGAAGGGAACATCAGCATCTTCTAAAAGCACCGTGTCAGCCACAGATAACGAGGGAAATCCTGCCCTTGAAATGGATGCTCTGTTTTCAACAGGAAAGATGAGATGAGGTCCTGGAGCATCATAGAGGCCAAGTAACAGCACTCCCCCCAGAGGTGATGCGGTTACCGTAGTGGTCAGCAGGGTCCTGGGGAATTAGAATGGCCAGGTCTGCAGGGATGGACAGTGTGGCTCGTGGACCCTGGGCTCCTAGGACACCAACAGGAGTTCCGCCTACTGAGACCCCATCTGATCTGCTTAACACAACAGGTGACTCCAGGTATACCCAGTGCCTTTCAAAATAATAGGCAGCCAGACCAGTGTGGCTCAGTAGTGGAGTGTCAACACATGAACCAGGAGGTCATGGTTTGATTCCCAGTCAGGGCACATGCCCAAGTTGCAGGCTCCATTCCCAGGAGGAGGCATACAGGAGGCAGTAGATCGATGATTCTCTCTCATCATGATGTTTCTATCTCTCTCTCTCCCTCTCCCTTCCTCTCTGAAATCAATAAATATTTTTTTAATTTAAAGGAGGAAACTAAGATACAGAGTTCAAAACCTTATAAGGTCACTTAAGGATCTTAATGAGAGCTTCAAAGGACTTAATGAGATCATCAAGGGACTTAAAGAGACTTTTAAAGATCTTAGAATGTCAACGGCATGAAAAAGGAACAGTCATAAATTAAGCATACACTAACTGAAATAAGGAATAATTTACAGAGATTCAACAGTAAAGTAGGGGATTCTGAGAATCAAATAGATGAGTTGGAATATGAGGAAGCAAAAAACAACCAATCAGAGGGAAAAAAATAATCCAAAAATATGAAGATAAGCCCTAGCAAGTTTGACTCTGTGGATAGAGCATCGGCCTGCAGACCGAAGGGTCCCGGGTTTGATTCATGTACCTTGGTTGCAGGCTCCTCCCCAGCCTGGGCCCTGGTCAGGGCGCATGCAGGAGACAACCAATAAATGTGTTTCTCTCACATTGATATTTCTCTCTGTCCTTCCCTCTCTCTTCCACTCTCTCTAAAATGAATGGGAAAATATCCTCTGTAAGGATTTAAAAAAAAAGTGAATAGCAAAAATATGAAGATAGTGTAAGGAGCCTCTGGGACAACTTCAAAAGTACCAATATTCACATTATGGGGGTAGGTGCCAGAAAGAGAAGAGAGAGAGCAAGATATTGAAAACCTATTTGAAGAAATAATGACAGAAAACTTCCCCTACCTGGGGAAAGAAATAGACTTACAAGTCCAGGAAGTGCAGAGAGTCCCAAACAAGAGGAACACAAAGAGGCCAAGACATCATAATTAAAATGCCAAAGAGAGAATCTTAAAGCAGCAAGAGAAAAACAGTTAGTTACCTACAAGGGAATGCCCATATGACTGTCAGCTGATTTCTCAACAAAAACTTTGCAGCCCAGAAGGAGTGGCAAGAAATACTCAAAGTGATGAACATCAAGGACCTACAACCAAGATTACCCTTATGAGAATAAACAAGTCATCTTTTCTGTCAAAGAACAGTTTAGACAGTCGCCATTTTTTACTGCGTGACTTGGCAGCCACCATGTTGACCACATGGCATGCAGCTCCCCTGGGGGCCGCCATCTTGAAATAGCAAAGGCCAACCCCTCCCTTTGAATTAGCCAATCATGAAAGATTGTGCGCCTGAGCTCCAATCAAGAGTAAGGGACAGGTCACATACGTCAGGGGTTATAAAGCCGAGCAGCCCACCTGCTCGGTGTGCACACGCTTCCAGACCATGTGTACGCACCCTTCTACGTAGAAGTAAAGGTGTTTGCCTTGCTGCCTGGCTCCCGGGTGTGTTTTGTGTTCTACAAGGATCCCTGACTTGGGCGGGGGTGAGGGGGAGGGGGGTGGCTTGCCTTACTTCTAACACCCTACCCAGCAAAGCTATAATTTAGAATTGAAGGTCAGATAAAGAGCTTCACAGACAAGAAAAATCTAAAGGAGTTCATCACCATCAAACCAGTATTACATGAAATGTTAAAAGATTTTCTTTAAGAAGAAGAAGAAGAGGAAGAGGAGGAAGAAGAGAGATAAAAATATGAACAATAAAATGGCAATAAATACATATCTATCAACAATTGAGTAAAAAAATAAATAAATGAACAAGAAATCTAATGAACAAAATAAACTGATGAATAAAATAAAATCTGAGCCATGGAAACATGGAACAGACTGATGAATCTGAGAGGGGAGGGGGGATGGAAAGAGATTAACCAAAGATCTTATATGCATATATGCATTACTTATAGACACAGACAATAGGGTGGTGAAAGCCTGGGGTGGGGTGGGGTGGGAACCAGGTAGAGGGAAGGGAATGGGGGGGGGGAGGAGGGACATCTGTAATATTCTCAAAGATTTTTTAAAAAAAAGAAGCAGTAGCCTCCATGGGTACCTGGTGACTGGGCTCCTGCATTGGAACCCGGGGTTCCAGGCTGCCAGCCATCCTGACCATGGACGTGGCAGTGGCAGGAAGTGCAGCTTCCCGCAGGGTGGTGACCTTAGGAGCAACTGCACTACTGTGCACAACACAGGACTTGGGCTCGGATGAGCACTGACTCCCACACAGACTAGGGGCTGCCTCTGGGTCCTAATCGCTTTAGAGCTGTCAGAGCTGCACCCATGGCCCTCAGGCTCTGCTATTTCAGAGTGCATCTACCCAGCATCTTCATCTCTGTTATGGGGGCAGACACACCCCCTGCACCCAAAGCCCGCCAAAATGCCAGGAGAATGAAACCCTGGAGTGGCTATGTGAATAAATGCAGAGATACCCCAGAGTTTCTGTAACTGTGCTGTTAAGGTCATGAAGCTTCAGGCATCATGCCCACCTTCTTTTGCCTTAAATATATCAAAGCAATCTGGTTTGTAGCAAGTCTAGAATCAAAGAAAGAGAAATCAAGCCCAACCTTTCTATGATTCCCATGATTGGGTTAATGAATATTTATGAAACTCCTACTATACATTGCATAATATCACTATTTCTTTTAAGCCTCATAACAACCCCATGAAGTGCTAATTATCATCTCTACTTACAGATGAGGAATCAGAGGCTCACAGGTGTTGAAAAAATAAATAAAAGCATTCCCAAGGTTCTCAGTAAGAAGCTGAGATGGGGTCCAAACACAGGTCTGTCTGACTCCAGAGCCCAGGCTTTTGTCACTAGTTAAAAAAACTCACTGAACAGTCATGAGAATACTGCAAAGTGAATATTATTATGTCAGATGGAAACCTGAAGGTCAGAGAGGGGCAGGACCTCACCCAAATCAAGAATGAACTCAAGAGAAAAGAACCAAGATGGCAGCATAGGTAAACACCTGTACTTGCTGCCTCTCACAACCACATCAAAACTACAACTAAAAGACAAAACAACTATCATCCAGAACTGCGGGAAAGCTGGCTGAGTGGAAGTTCTACAACTTGAAGGAAAGAAAAAAGTGCATTGAGACAGGTAGGAGGTGTGGAGGTGCGGAGATGCAGAGGCACACACGGAATGGGCTGGTAACCGGGTGCGCTGTTGTTTTTTTCAATTGGGAGGGAGATACAAGCTCCCGATTGCTCTGAACTCCAGTTCTGGGCAAGACACTGGGGACCCAGACTCATATGGGGAGGAACTGGACTGTCTGGCATCGGGCCAGAACGCGAGGGCGGCTTTCTCTCAGAGGTGCTTGCTGTTATCATTGTTGCTGCATGGGGGCACCAGATGTGGAGACGCGGGGACCTCTCCAGTACAGGGCTGACTGGCAGCCATTGCTGTTTACTCCACCCTGGTGATTTCCTGAGACCACGCCCCACCCAATTTACAACCTCGCCCAAGCTGTGCTCAGCAGCTTTTGCATATGAATGGCATGTCCTTTCTCAGCTTAAAACCTGTCAAAGTGCAGCTGGGTCAGAGAGCCAGCTTCCAAAAGAAGGCCCAAGGCCGGCAGCAGCAGCCTGCTTTGCTTCACAGCTGGACCTCATCTGGGCACTTCCAAACCCCAAACAAAGAGGCGGAATCTGCAGATCTCTCTGTAGCTCATACTGGGTGGCCTCAAGCAGTGGCTGACTTTGCATCTCCTTGGAGATCCAAGAGCCAGTGTACCCAGTGGTCAGTGTGAGACCATACTGGATTACAACTCTTCACATCCATAAATGACACACTCAAGGGGCAGACTGAGTGAGCACTAAAGCCCCACTGAAGCAAGCCCTGCCCCATAAGGGTGTCTCCTGCACAACAGATCTTCCAGTGTAGACATAGCTGGTCCTCACAGCCAATTGGCCTGGAGGTCAATTCCTCCCAGTGATACCAACAGCAATCAAGGCTTAACTACAAGACTGTGCACACAGCCCACAAAGGGGTGCACCAAGAGTGTCCACCTCAGGTAATTGGGGAGGCTGAGCCACTGGGCCCTATAGAACACCTAGCACACAAAGCCACTCTATCAACTCAGGGAAGCAGCCAAAATGCAGAGACAAAGAAACATATCACGAATTAAAGAAATGGAGAAAAGCAAACTACTGGATATAGAGTTCAAAACCAGTTATAAGGTTACTCAAGAATCTTCTAGAAACCTCCAAAGAACTTAGTGAGACATTCAAGGATCTTAGTAAGAATGCCAAAAAAAAAAAAAAAAAAAAAAGAATGCCAAAAAAAAATGGAAAAGGACCAATCAGAAATTAAGCATACACTTAAAGAGATTCAACAGTAGACTAGAGGATCCCAAGAATCAAATCAAAGATTTGAAATACGAGGAAGCAAGAAACAGCCAACCGGAAAAGCAAAAAGAATTAAAAAATATGAAAATAGTGTAAGGAGCCTCTGGGACAACCTCAAGCGTACCAACATCCAAATTATGGGGGTGCCAGAAGAAGAGAGAGAGCAAGATATTGAAAACCTATTTGAATTAATAATGACAGAAAACTTCCCCCACCTGGTGAAAGAAATAGACTTATAAGTCTAGGAAGTGCACAGAACCCCAAACAAAAAGAATCCAAAGAGGACCACACCAAGACACATCATAATTAAAATGCCAAGGGCAAAAGACAAAGAGAATCTTAAAAGCAGCAAGAGAAAAACAGTTAGTTACCTACAAGGGAGTACCCATACGACTGTCAGCTGATTTCTCAACAGAAACTATGCAGGCCAGACGGGAATGGCAAGAAATATTCAAAGTGATGAATAGCAAGAACCTACAACCAAGATTACTCTACCCATCAAAGTTATCATTTAGAATTGAAGGTCAGCCGAAACCGGTTTGGCTCAGTGGATGGAGCGTCGGTCTGCAGACTTAAGGGTCCCAGGTTCGATTCCGGTCAAGGGCATGTACATTGGTTGCGGGCACATCCCCGGTGGGGGGTGTGCAGGAGGCAGCTGGTCGATGTATCTCTCTCATTGATGTTTCTGGCTCTCTATCCCTCTCCCTTTCTCTCTGTGAAAAATCAATAAAATATATTAAAAAAAAAAAAAGAATTGAAGGTCAGATAAAGAGCTTCACAGATAAGAAAAAGCTAAAGGAGTTTATCACCACCAAACCAGTATTATATGAAATGCTGAAGGGTATTCTTTAAGAAGAGGAAGAAGAAGAAAAAGGTAAAGATAAAACATTATGAACAACAAAGTGACAACAAATACATATCAACAAGTGAATCTAAAAATCAAATGAATAAAAAATCTGATGAACAGAATAAACTGGTGAATATAATAGAATCAGGGGCATGGAAAGGGAGCGGACTGACAATTCTCAGGGGGAAGAGGGTGTGGGGGGTGCGGGAAGAGATTGGACAAAAATCTTACACCGATGGAGGAGGACAGTGAAGGGGGGGTGAGGGCATGGGGTGGGGTGGGAACCGGGTGGATGGGAGCTATAGGGTGGGGAACATCTGTAATAATCTGAACAATGAAGGAACATCTGTAATAATCTGAACAATGAAGATTTTTAAAAAAAAAAAAAAAAGAAGAAGAAGAAGAATGAACTAAAATCCAGATCTCATGGAGACCAAGCCAAACAGCCAATCTTGGGAGAATAAAATGGCACTCTGTCCTGACCAGTCTCCCCTTCCCACCCACACCTAATCCCAGAATATTACCCAGTCCAATTCTGTCCACTTACTACATCCCTCTCAGTTCCAAATCCTTGCAGATATTTCTCCATCTGCCGGAAACCCTCACCCTTCAGTCTGCAAGCTACTATCCATCTCCACTGTCCCACTCGAATGGCACCTTGTGGCAGACAATAGCGCTGACCATCAGCATTTCCAACTCTCCTCTTGGGCACTTGGTCAAATTACATTTCCCCACAGAATCAGTCTATGTAAGCTAAATTATGCTGCAATAACAAACCATCCCCAAATCACAGAAGCTTATAACTACGAGGATTTGTTTCTGGCTCACTGCGAGTCAACTTTGGCTCTGTTTCATCATCCCAGGATTCAGGCTCAAGGAGCAGCCCATCAGCCCCTCATGGCACATTTCTACTCAAGATGGTTAAGTAGCCCAAATAAGTCCCATGGCTAAGGCTGATGTCCATGGGGAGAGGAGTATAGTTCTCTCACAGGGGGACACAGCAAACATTTGGGCAATTGATATAGTCTATCACAGACCCTTCCCTCCAAATTGGGTATAGTATAGCTGTGTGACTTGCTTTGGCCAATAAACTGTGAACTGAAGCAATATGTTACTTCCAGTAGGTAACTTTCAGAGCCAGTGCCCATCTCTTTTCCTCTGCGTGAGCAATCAGCAGATGGCGGCTCCTCCATCAGCCGGGTCCCAGGGTGAGGACAGTGTAGAGCTGAGCCCCCAGCCAACCCTCCCTGGACATGTAATTTGAGGAGATAACTACCTTATTGCTTTAAGTGCCGAGATTTGTAGAACTTCTCTCTGGGAAAGTACTATATGAGCTTCATTCATTCATACACTCATGCATTCTTTCATTCCAAAAATATTTATCGACACCCCCCCCCCATACACCCCCTAACCTGCAAGCCCCAGGCCGAGTGCAGGCAGAAGGACGTCACCGCAGCCTCCTTGCCATCCCAACCCGAGGTGGAGCAAGCACCCACCCGCACCCCCAACTCCACACTCGCCCGTATCAGCAAGCCCGCGCACCGTTCGCCGCCGCCTCCAGCCACCTGGGACCCCGGCTAACCTTCCCCGCAGCCCGGCCAATCGTTTGCTGCCCTTTGTTGCGGCAGCTTGGGTCTCCCCACTGCCTTCCTCAGCCTCCACCTCGTCCTTTGCCAGCCGCCCGGGATCCCCCTCCTCCTCCCCCCCTACCCCCCACCCCTGCCTCGTTCTCCCCCTCTCCCTCCTCCTCCTCCTCTCCCGGCTGCAGCGCACACAGCCCGAGGCAGCGCCGCCAGCTAGCCCGCCCGGCCAGGCCTGGGCGCAGCCTGGACCCGCCCACCCCAGCCCTCCCCGGGGGTTCCCACCTCTGCCCTGGGGGACTCCACTCGCCGCCCTCGGGGGAGGACGGGGATGCCAGTGTCCCCGGGAGGATGGGGACGCCGGGACGTTTGGGGCCGGCAGCGTGCCCGCCAGGATGGGGTCTGCGAGGTGCGGTTCTCGCCAATGCGCCCCCCTCCCGCTGCAGTGGGCCCCAAACTTCGTCCTCCGCCTGGGCCTCGCACCCTGGGGCGATCGCAGTAGTTTTGGGGTGGGGGGTGCTGGGGAGCTGTGTCTACCCTGACAGGAGGAAGAGGGAGCAGTGGCAGTCAGCGACTGTGGACAGGGCCGGGCAGCGGCATCCTGGGTGGGAGCGGGGATGCCAGACGCGGGCTGGAGGGGGAAACCGCTCCTCTCGACGCTCTGTCCCGGCTGCCAGGAGCTGGAGAGCTCTGAGCTGCTTCAAGTACTTTCTAGGGCGGTGCAGCCGGATGGCAGAGGTGCTGGGAGGGGGGCGGGGAGAACGCTTGGGGCCCTTCCCCCCTCTCCTGTAGCCCCCGCTCGAAGGAAAAAGTTCGGTTTTCCAGGCTTCCCTCCCCAACCCCCCACCTCGAGTTCCTGAGACACACAGGAGGGAGGCGGGGGCCCTCTGGCCGCCCAGGCAGGGCCACTCAGACGCTACCCACATGCCTCCCAGCGCCCTCCAGACTCAAGAGTTCTTACCCAGAGACGGGTGGGATGCTGGCAAGGGAGGCTTAAGAAAATAGGGAAAGTGTGGAGAGCGGCTACAGTGTTTAGACAGGTTCAAGCCTATAGTTGTCAGCTTGACCTCATGGTCCCAACCTGTGGTCCCACGTGGCTGAGTGATAGGGGCTGCGGGAGGTGCAGCAAGTAAACAAAGCTTGATCAGGTGCATGTAATTGAGTAGATTGGAAACCCACTAGAACCGTGGTGGGCAAACTGCGGCTCATTGGCCCCTTGAGTGTGGCTCTTCCACAAAATACCACGGCCTGGGCGAGTCTATTTTGAAGAAGTGGCGTTAGAAGAAGTTTAAGTTTAAAAAATTTGGCTCTCAAAAGAAATTTCAATCGTTGTACTGTTGATATTTGGCTCTGTTGACTAATGAGTTTGCCGACCACTGCACTAGAAGATTGTAAACATCTTGACCACGCCCTGACTTTGCCTCTTGGACTCTGGCCATAAAATAAAGACACGGCTTATAGTCCATGGCGCGCTCTCTCTCCATCCGAGAGGACAGGGCCCCGCCCAGACCCAGTTTTCATTCTCTGTGTCTTTTCTCAATCCTTCACCGCCCCCACTCGGGCTCACCGAACCTGGCTGAGCTGGAGCGGCACATAAGACGCCCAATGTGGGGCTGAGTGTGCCATGGCCGTGCCAGCCTGCCACACAAACTAGGTAGGTACTTAGTTAGAGCCACTTATCTCCGACAAACAACGCAAGCAGCACAGCCCTGTCCTCAGATGCAGAGCACAATGTACACTTCACTTTTTAAAAAAATATGTATTTTATTGATTTTTTACAGAGAGGAAGGGAGAGGGATAGAGAGTTTGAGAGAAACATCGATCGGCTGCCTCCTGCACACCCCCTACTGAGGATGTGCCTGCAACCAAGGTACATGCCCTTGACCAGAATCGAACCTGGGACCTTTCAGTCCACAGGCCGATGCTCTATCCACTGAGCCAAACCAGTCAGGGCTACACTTCACTTTTTAAAGATGGTCTGCTCCTTGGGGGCAGCAAGATTAGAAAGTGGATAAGGGGGGACTTATTGAAAAATGAAACAGAAGGCCAGAGACCATGGGATACCAGGACACAGGCTTTATTGGAGATCACCCTGCCGGCTGCCTTCCAGAGGGGAAAAGAAGAGAGAGGGCGTGACAGGGTGAACACGCCTTTTGAGGGGAGGAAAGGAGGGGACGGGGCTTAGGGCACTCAGCACACGCTGATTGGTGGTTTCATATAAGGCACATGATTAGGGACCTAGGGACTTAGGAATCAGGGGCTTAGGGTATTTGGCAGGTGCTGAGATGGTGGAGCAGATGAGCCGGGGTGCCAGACCAAGGCTGGGCGCCAGTCAGTGGCTGTCATCGGGTGAACCTCTGGTGGCTACTGAAAATTCTTTGCTCCCGTGCACCGCGGTCCCACTCCACACTTGCACCCACTGCTGGCGGCTGCCAGACCCGATCACCCCTCAGGGCTTCTCCACCTCCTCCTGCTCCTGAGGGGCAATCAGGGCTGGCAGCCACCTCTTGCACCCACTGTCAGCAACAGCCCTGCTCACACCCGCTGCTGGTGCCAGAGCCATCACTTGCACCCGCTGCCAGCACCCGGGCTGGTCCTGATCACTCAGTGCCGTCAGCAAGTGTGAGCGGTGGCTGCCGGCTCTGATCACCCCTGAGGGCTTCTCCTGAGGGGCAATGGGGCAGCAGCCACCACTCAAACCCACTGCTGGTGCCAGCCCCAATCGCTTTGCATGTGCCATCAGCACGTGGGAGCAGCAGCAGGAGCAGGGCTGCTGGCAGAGAGGGGACCCAGGGCCACGGCAGGAGGGGCTGGGCGGGGGCACAGAGGATGGGCCAAGACCCGCCCCTGTGCCCACCACAGCCTCGCAGCCCACAGTTTCTTTCAAGGTGCACGAATTCATGCAGTGGGCCTCTAATATAATTATCCTATATAATAAAGATGTAATATGCAAATGGTCATTACACCATGAAGCAGGTGGGTGAGGCAGCGAGCTACAAGCGGGCAGCAGAGAGCTACAGGAGGGGACAGGGCAGCAAGCTATGAGGGAGGTGCGGGGGGGGGGGGCGGAAGGAGCTACAGGAGGGTGGGGCAGCGGGCAGAGAGCTACAGGAGGGTGGCAGCAAGCTACTGGCGAGCTACTGGTGCACGGATTCGTGCACAGGGCTACTAGTAATTAATATAATACAACATAAAATTTTACCTTGAAAGTCTATGTGAAATTCTTTCTATAATGTATCATTTTTTTATACAGTTTGAATTTCAGAAAAAAATACAATTTTAAAGAGTCCTAGGACCCTCCTCCTCTCCTTCTTCAGCGCATTAGTCTTCTCTCATAACCTCTGCCCTTGGTGCTTTCACTAAAGGGTCCTCTTTTTTTTTTTTTCAAATAAATGTTTATTGATTTCAGAGAGGAAGGGAGAGGAAGAAATAGGAACATCAATGATGACAGAGAATCATTGATCGGCCACCTCCTGCATGCCCCCTACTGGGAATCGAGCCTGTAACCTGGGCTCGTGCCCTGACAGGAATTGAACTGCAACCTCCTGGTTCATAGGTTTACGCTCAACCACTGAGCCACACCAGCCGGGCAAGAGTCCTCTCGTTTTATTTCAGTTTTTGGTGTAGACCTGCCAGGTCTAGTATTCCAAGGTAAAACATTTTCTGAAGAACTTTGTATTACAATTCTCACAATACAAAAAGTGTGATTTTAAAACAATTTGGTTGGCCCTGGCTGGTTTGGCTCAATGGATGGAGCATCAGCCTGCAGACTGAGGGGTCCCAGGTTCGATTCCAGCCAAGGGCATGTGCCTGGGTTGCGGGCTCGATCCCCGGTGAGGGGTGTGCAGGAGGCAGCTGATCGGTGATTCTCTCTCATCATTGATGTTTCTATCTCTCTCTCCCTCTCTAAAATCAATAAAATATATTTTTAAAAATAAAAATAAATAAAAATAAAACAATTTGGTTGATAGTAACACGTGAATTATTTGGAGTCATTTTGCATTGGTCTACTTGGGAACCATAGATCTGCATGGAGCGCATATAATCCCCAAATTCAAACTGGCCACGAAATAGAAAAATTGAAAGCAGGGACTCAAACTGATATTTGGCAGGGGGGGGAGGGGGTGTTTGTTTTTTTAATCTTTATTGTTGAAAGTATTACATAGGTCCCCCTTTTTTCCCCCAATGACCCCTTCTAGCCCGCCCCCAGCCGAGCTCAGTGTTTTAGGTACTTTATATGCATTATGTCAGAATATCCCCAAGTAAACTCTTGATCATCCCCTACAAGTCTGGGTCTCTCCTGTAGCTTACCTCAGTGAATGACACTATCATTTAACCCTTTCACGAACCACAGGCTTTCGAGAAATTGTTGACACCCCCTCTCACCAGTCCACTCCCACCCATTTCCAATCCATCACCAAGCCCTGTTGATTTCATCTCCTAAATATTCCCATCCACCCTCTTCTCCACCACCACGCTAGTTCAGGTCACCACTGTCTCTACCTGGACGGTCGCATAATCTCCTACACTTATCCCTTCATTCAGCCTAGCATCAATCCCAAAGAGAAAATTTGATTACCTCTCTTCTCTGAAGCCAGCTCAAGTCTTCTGCATTGTGACACGTGACATCAGCATTCGCCCTTTTATCCACACCCCCACGTCTAACCCAGCAGCAATTTCTATTAGTTTTACCTCCAAAGTATTTCCCAGCTTTATTCACATTGAAAAGGTTAAAGAGAATAAAACGGGGCAGAGGAAACGTATTGTGCTTAGCAGACATCTTACAGAAAGCTTGCAGCCTTGAGCTCAGCATAGCCTAGCAGTGGTCAGCGAACTGCGGCTCGAGAGCCACATGCAGCTCTTTGGCCCCTTGAGTGTGGCTCTTCCACAAAATACCACGTGCGCGCACATACAGTGCGATTGAAACTTCGTGGCCCATGCGCAGAAGTCGGTTTTCGGCTCTCAAAAGAAATTTCAATCATTGTACTGTTGATATTTGGCTCTGTTGACTAATGAGTTTGCCGACCACTGGCCTAGATAACCACTAGACATCTGGCGCCGGGAGGAACCCGGAATGGATAGGACCCGCCAGTCAAGCTCTGTATGTCAGCAGAACTGCTTGCAGCCAGCAAAAGCTAATAAAAGCCTGCCTCCCCCTTCAGTCGACGCTGACTCCTTTTTTCGGACTCAGCCCACCTGCACTCAGGTGCTTGAAAGAAAAGTTCTTTTGATACATTATGGCCTCATGTCATAGGTGCGCGACCCCGAACCGCTCCGAACCTTTCACACATCACACCATTTCCACGGTTATCACACTAGCCTGCCATCTCCCGCCTGGTTCACTACGGTCCCCTCCCAAATGGTCTCTCTGCTGCCGCCCTGACCTTCCCCGACCCCCCGACATCATACTGGTTTCCTAAGACGTAAATCAATCCCATCATGTCCCTGCATAAGGGCTTCCAATGGCCTCTCATTGTACTTAGAACAAAATCCAATTCTTTAGCGTGGCCTCTGTTTTCAAAAATAAAATAAAACAGTCAGCTATTTTACCAGCAAGCATGGGTTTATTTGGGGACAAAACAAAATTGCAATTCAGGACAAGCAAGCTATAGCAAAAGCCATAGGTAAGTCCAATGAACAAAGGAGAAGGAAGTTATTTTATGGAAAAAAAGAAGACAGTGGGGAGGGGTTGTTCTTGAAGAAAATCCATTGGAGAAAACAGAGTTCAGGGAAGTGGTGGTTTCTCATTGGCTGAGTTGCTGGAGTTGTCAAGTTCTTGTAGGAGATGCAATGTCCATCTTTTCCTGTTGGGGTCTATAATTGATCATTTTTTTGCTATTAACTATTCTTCTATTGTAGAGCGTAACAATTCTTCCTGCAATTGACATGAAGTGGTACTGTGTGAGAGCGCCCCCTTCTGGCCTCCGGTCTCCATTTTAGCGAAGTTTCCCTTTATTAATTTTCACACAATACAAGGTGTGACCCAGCCTATGTCTTCCACCTGCCCCTCCTTTCTCAGGCTGTCCTGGCTGCTTTTCTTCAAACACTCCAAGCCCCTTCCGACCTCAGGACATCCTGAGCTAAAACCTGAAGGATTTAGGTGCAGAGAACAGAAAACAGACTCCAGCGGGTTTACACAGGAAGGAATGTTAGAGTGTTATGTGTTATAAATAATCCGGAGATGTGAAAGAAACAAATTTAAGGTTGAGCTTTCAGGAATAACTCCCAAAATCACACCACAGAAGAGTGCTACCGAGGGAGCTGCCCTGGAAACCCTCACTGCCCTTGGGGGAGCCCCCAGGAGCCGGGAGGCCCTGCGGCAGCCACTGCAGAGCCACCCCTGCCACAACCCAGGGGCACCGTCAGCAGACACACCGCCAGCCCCGCCTCTCACCCTCTGAACCTGGTGCTCACACTCTGGAAATGGCCACAGAAAAAAACAAAGGCCCGAAGATAATATCTATCTGCAGAAACTCACACCTTCCAAAGGTCACGTAAGTTTCTCAATTGGCTGAACCCAAGTCACACCCAAAACTCTAGCTCTAACTGAAAGGGAGTCTGGGAAATACAGTTTCAGCTTTTTAGCCCCTGCTGGCAGGCCCAGAGAGGAGGGGTGAATGGATATTGAGTGGCAGTCCATCATATTCATCACCACGTGCATGCATGTGTATGTTTGTATGCACACATGTGCCCACACATGTATGTGCGATGTACATATTTGCATGTCTCTGCATTTGTGCTTGTGGATCACATGTGCACACACGTGATGGGGGGAATTGGGGGATTAATAGGCCATCAAGACCAGAGAGAAGGAGTTATCAAAAAGACCATCAGGCCTTAACTGGTTTGGCTCAGTGGATAGAGAGTCGGCCTGTGGACTCAAGGGTCCCAGGTTCGATTCCCGTCAAGGGCATGTACCTTGGTTGCGGGCACATCCCCAGTAGGGGGTGTGCAGGAGGCAGCTGATTGATGTTTCTCTCTCATCGATGTTTCTAACTCTCTGTCCCTCTCCCTTCCTCTCTGTAAAAATCAATGAAATATATTTTTTTTAAAAGAAAAAAAAGACCATCAGACACTTCCTCTGTGTGGACAGGACCAGAGCTCCCAGGCCCGTTCGGCCAAGATGGGAAAGCAGGCTTTAACAGGTCAACAGTCTTATCTTCCCAGCGGGAAAAGCAAGGACAGAGGAATTGTCCCCTGTTCAACGTCACACTGAAAGGCAAGACATTGGTCTAAAACCCAGCCAGGCCCTCTAGGGGTAAAGTCCATGTTTTCCACTTGATATGTAACCAGGCTCCCAGGGCGGGTTTTACACGAGGGATCCTCCCACACTGGGCACCCGCCCTCTGCCTGCTCCACAGGACTGGTCGCTGGTCTTTCGGCAGCATGTTCCCATGTACCTCAGTAACGGCAAACATTTACAGACGCCTGCTCTGTGCCAGGCATGTGGCAGGTGGAGGTGGATGAACACATAGATGTGAGTCCTGCCCTCCAGGAATGCCGTGCCATGTGGGGGAGTCGGGTACATAACCTCAACAGAGTCCGGAGCCTAACAGGAGGGATAGGGCACTGAGGGGACATCCTAACTGTTGTCAATAAGGAAACTGAGACTCAGCAAGGACCCCTGGCCTGGCCAAGGTCACACAGCCCATAAGTGGCCGAGCCCAGAATTTGAACCCATTATATTTGAACCCAAACCCATGCTTTTAAATATAGGAGGCCGGATAGCAGAGAGTGTGGACTTAGGTGTCACCCAGACCTGTGTCCAAATCCTAGGCTCAGCTCCTTACTACTGTGTGCCTTAGGTGAGCTACCAACCTCTCCTTGCTTTGGGGTTCTCTCCATAAGATGAAGCCATGAATATTCTTCCTTGTGTAAAGGTGGGAGGGTTAGATCAATAACGCATGGAAAAGGCTGAGCCAGTGCTGGCACCTAAGGAACCTTCGATCAACGTTAGCTCTGGTTACCCTGCGTTCTCAGCCTGCCAGCCCCAGACCCCTCAGGGCAGAGGTAAGGTGGCTTCCCTGGGATCTTCCAACATGCAGAAGTCACATCTCCCCTCCAGGCTGACCTTGTACACAGTGAAGAAGTTAATAGTTACCAGCAGCTGGAGATGGGGGGAATGGGGAGATATTAGTCAAAGGGTACAAACTTCCAGTTATAAGATTAACAAGGTTGAGCCCTAGCCAGTTTTGCTCAGTGGATAGAGCAGTGATGGTGAACTTATGACACACGTGTCAGCACTGACACGCGTAGCCATTTCTGATGACATGCAGCCGCATGCCGAGGATGAAACATTTGCTGCTCCTGAGGATGAAACATTTGCGACTAGAGTCTTGGAGTTAGTTTTTTCCTCAAAGTGACACACTACCCGAGTTATGCTCAGTTTTTTGGCAAAGTTTGACACACCAAGCTCAAAAGGTTGCCCATCACTGGGATAGAGTGTCAGCCTGCGGAATGAAGGGTCCTGGGTTTGATTTTGGTCAAGGGCACGTATCTTGGTTGCAGGTTCTCTGGCCCTGGTCGGGGTGTGTGCAGGAGGCAACCAATGTGTCTCTCTCACTTCAATGTTTTTCTCTGTCTCTCCCTCTCCCTTCCACACTCTCTAAAAATCAATGGAAAAATATCCTCGGGTAAGGATTAACAACACAAAACAAAACAAAAAGATTAACAAGGTTGAAAATCTAAAGTACAACATAGTGATTATAGCTAATAATATTGTGTCATATACTTGAATGTTGCTAAGAGAGATGTTAAATGTTCTCTCCACACACCAAAATGGTAAGCATGTGATGGGATGGAGATGGTAGCTAAACTATGGTAGTAATCATTTTGCAATTTATAAATGCGTCACATCAACAGATTGTAAACCTGAAATTTACACATTATGCATCAATTATATCTCAATAGAGCTGGGGGAAAAATCAAATTTAACCTTGCCATAGAGAGGTCTGACGTTTTCCCTCAGCTCCCAGCAAGGAATCCAGGTAGGAACAATGTAATTTAGGGTGGGGGCTGGCCACACCAGAAAGAACCACCACATGAATTGGGGGAGAGGGGGTTGGGTCACGTGGTATCAGTTGAACTAGAGACTGAAATCAACCAATCATCAATCCATCAATCATGCCTACCTAATGGAAGCCCAATCAAAACTCTGAACACTGAGGCTCAGGTGAGCTGCCCTTGGTGGTGGTGCTCCGTGCCAGGTCGCTGCTGATGGCTGCAAGGAAATGAAAGCATCCTGACTTCACGGGAGAGGACAATGGAGGCGCAGCTTCTAATGCTTCCCCAGACGCCACTCTGTACATCTTCCCTTGACTGACTTTAATCTCTGTTCTTTCCCCGTAATAAACTGTTAACTGTGGGTGTAAGAGCTTTCAATGAGCTCCATGAGTTCTTCTAGTGACTAACGGAATGGAAGGTGGTTCTGGAAACCTCTGAACTTGCAGTTGGTGTCCGAAGTGAGGGTTCTCTTATGAACTGTGTTCCCTCTAAGTTATACACTTGGGCCCTACCTGGTTTGGCTCAGTGGATAGAGTGTCGGCCTGCAGACCAAAGGGTGCTGGGTTCGATTCCGGTCAAGGGCACATACCTCAGTTGCAGGCTCCTCCCCTGTCTGGGCCCTGGTCAGGGCCTGTGCAGGAGGCAACCAATCGATGCGTTTCTCTCACATCAATATTTCTTTCTGTCTTTCCCTCTCTCTTCCACTCTATCTAAAAAAAAAAAAAAAAAAGGAAAAATATCCTCGGGTGATGATTTTAAAAATAAAATAAAAATAAACTGTACACTTGGCTAAACTCTTGCACCCTGGCACGTTGAACAAATGAGTACATGAGTGGGCTTTCCAGAACTGCTCATAGTCAAAGTCAAACAAGACTTATCCCAAACCCTGTGCAGTAGGGACTTATCATCCCTTCACAGGTAAGGAAGCTGAAGCTGAGAGAGGTCGGCAATTGGAGTCAGGCCTGCCAGACTCCAGGCTCAGGATCTGACCACCACCGATACTGTCCGCCCTACCCCCACCCCCAACCTCAAGGCCCTTCTACTCTCCCAAGCCAGGACTCACCAGCCTGGGACTCCTTGGGAAACAGACCAGAGAAAGGCTGAGGCAGACCACGTTCACAGCCCTTGAGGCCTTTCAGAGGATGGTGGGCAGATCTCAGGCCTCTTCGTGCTCAGACCGCAGCCTCCCTGACCCTACATCAGGGCTGCAAGCTCAGATGGCTTCGTGGGTGACTCAGGTGAGTCACTTAAGTGATGAAGCAGCAAGTGGAGGAGCGTGGGAACTGGAGTGGATGGAGGATGTGTTCCATGGCAAGGCACCACAATCTTTGTGAGGTTCTCGTTTTAAACACAGTGAGGGCCAAAGCAGACAAGCCTTTGGGTCTCTAGTCTGTGACCTCTGAATTCCATACCTGGGCCTTCCCACCTCTGCCACTTCACCCCCCATCATGACGGTCCTGTCCTCTCACTGCAGGGCCTCTCCCTGCAGCTCCCTGCCCCCGCCACTCTCCCACGCTCTTCACCCCACCTATTCTGCAGGTCTCAGCTTCAAAGCCATCTCTCGCGATGTTCCTCTGACCTAGCACATTCAGTAAGAAAACCCGGGCCTCTTGATTCCAGCCCAGGGCTCCTCCCCCTCGTCCTCTGCTATAAACTCTCCAGCCCTGGGCTTTCCCGTGGCTGCTCCAGAATCAACTAATATTCATTCCGGTGGTCAGTCAGTCTCTCCACTCACCCCTTAGGGAGCACCTTCTTTGTATCAGGTTCTGTTCTAAGCCCCAGGGAAACGATATACTATTAATAAGGGGAGGTTCTCACCCTCGTTGCTCTTTGGGGTAGTCAGACAATACAGTGATAATCACACACATGGATACGATCATCACATCCTATATAATAATAGCCCAGCAACCAAAACGGCGGAACGACCAGAACGACCAGAGACCAGAATGACCAGGGCCCATCACCCCGGCCGGCCGCCCCCCAGCAAGCAGTTAGGGGTGATCAGGCAGGCAGAGGTGGTTAGGGGTGATCAGGCAGGCAGGCAGAGTGCTTAGGGGCAATCAGTCAGGCAGGCAGGCAGAGTGGTTAGGGGCAATCAAGCAGGCAGGCAGAGTGCTTATGGGTGATCAGGCAGGCAGGCAAGTGGTTAGGGGTGATCAGGCAGGCAGGCAGAGTGCTTAGGGGTGATCAGGCAGGCAGGCAGAGTGGTTAGGGGCAATCAAGCAGGCAGGCAGAGTGCTTAGGGGTGATCAGGCAGGCAGGCAGAGTGGTTAGGGGCAATCAAGCAGGCAGGCAGAGTGCTTATGGGTGATCAGGCAGGCAGGCAGGTGGTTAGGGGTGATCAGGCAGGCAGGCAGAGTGGTTAGGGGCGATCAGGCAGGCAGGTGAGTGGTTAGAGGCCAGCAGTCCCAGATTGTTAGAAGGTGCAGGCCAGGCTGAGGGACACCCACCCGCCCCCATGCACAAATTTTGTGCACCGGGCCTCTAGTACAGTAATGAAGGCTATGCGGGGAAATAGAGAGTTCACCTAGAGAAATGGGGGCCCTTATTTAGACTGAGGGTCAGAGAAGACTGAGGAGTCAGGGGTTCCATCTTTCTTTTCTCTAATAAATTTCTTTCTCTGTGTATGTTTTTAATCCACCGTTGGGAATCTATGTATGTGGATTTTCAACTGCAGGTGTGTGTGTGTGTGTGTGTGTGTGTGTGTGTGTGTGTGTGTGAATGACAGGTGGTGGGAGAAAAATGATAACAGGAGCCAATGTTTGTTGAATGGTTCCTGTGCACACAGCCTGGAGCAAGGAGCTTTCATCCCTATAGCAAGCTTATTAGTACAATTGACCTTGAACCACACAGGGGTTAGAGGCATCCCCCGTGGCCTCTGAGGTTCAGCAGGATCCCGGCCACTCCCGAGCATGCTCTTCCTCATTCCCCATGGCACCTGGCCCAGAGCAGGTGCCTAGAGCAGCGGTCGCCAACCTTTCAGACCTTATGGACCACCAGTGGTCTGTGGACCACCGGTTGGCAACCGCTGGTCTAGATTATGGCAGGAAGAAGGGGAGATGGTGATGACCTGGAGGCAGGTCACAGGTGGCAGAACCTCAGGGCAGACACTGGTAAGGCCCTGAAGACAGCCCTCTCAGCCACCTCCCACGGCCCCCGCTCCACCTGACTCTGGCCTCACCACGCCTCCTCATGTGGGCACTGCTCCAGGCCTGTTTCCTGACCCCGAGAGTCTCATTGTTCAAAGCCCCTCCTTCCTCTATACCCCCCCATCCCCAGGCTCCCCGTGACCCAGAGAACACAGCCCAGGCCCCTCTGTCTGGCCCTTCTTGGTCTGGCCCCTCAGCCCGGACCTTCCATCCCCAGCCCCCACCCTGACCCCAGACGGGATAGGCACTGCACTGAGGGTGAGGGGGCAGAGAACACGGGAGGCACACACTCTGGCTTCTTTATTGGGCAAAGTCTTAGAGACTCTGTAAGGCACGGAGTCGAGGAGGGTGACGGGGCGCCCGGGGGGTGTGGTCAGGAATACCAACGCCTCAGTGCTGGGCATCCCATCATAGCGCATGCTCCCGCCCTCTGGGCAGCTCTGAGCATTTCTCTCCTCAGGTCCCCCTCCTGGGGAGCCTGGGAACAAAGGGCCCTTTTCCCCCCAAGAAGGTGAGTGTGGGTGATGGGGGACAGGGGAAAGGGAGAGGAGGTCCCATGGTCTGGGGTAGCAGAGGTGTGAGCCGAGGGGCTCGGATGTGAGCCTGAGCTCCTCATCCCTGGAGGCACTGAGAATAAGGCACTCAGCTCAGGGGCAAGTGCTGGAGGCGGGGCAGAGTCAGCCTGGCATCAGGTGGGCAGGCGGCAGGGGCTGTCTCAGCTGAAGTCCCGGTTGGGCAGGAGGAGGGGGGCTACCAGGGTCCACAGGTAGAGCAGCAGCCCGGCCCAGCTGGCACAGATCTTCACCCACACGGCGGTCCAGGTGCTGACCATCTTCTGGGTCTCACCGGGTCTGGAACACACCATCATGCCAGTGAGCCCGGCCCAGTCTTATGACCTCAGTCCTGGCCTGACCTTATGACCCAGCTGTGACTCCTGACTTCAACTCTGACTCTTATTCTGTAACTCTAGTCCCCATCTCTGGTATTTTTGACACTTGGTCTTAAGTCTCTAGACACAGCTCTTGACCTTGTACCACAGACCTGATCCTGACCTCAGTTCCAATCTTGACCTCAGTCCTAGACTAATACAGTGACCTGACTCCTGGAGCACCAGACCTTAGTCCTGACCTCTAACCTTGACCCTGACCCTCAATCCTGTAACCCCACCCCTCACCCCTGATTTTATGACCACAGTTTTGATATCTGACCTCAATGCTGACCCTGGGCCCTGTGACCACAGTCCTGGCCCCTGACCTTGTTACTCTTCTCTTAGCTCCTTGACTTGTCTTTCTGGCCCCCTAACCCCAGTTTTAATCAAATAACCAAATTTGTGACTTTATATGGCCCCAATCCCAATTCTTGACTCCATTAGTCCTATTCTAACCCTGTGACTTTGATTCTGACATCCACACCCTAATCCTAACCCTCCAACCGTGAGTCCTAGGTCTGACCCCACAATCCAAATTACCACACCAACCTGTAGCCCAGTCTGCCCTGCACAGGCCGAGCCCCACCTCCCGTGATCTCCGCTTTTCAGTGGAGGTACCAGGAGCTGAGCCGTCTAAGGCACTGGCAGGGGAACTGGGTCACGGATGGGGCAGGCTCCATGGAGGGTCCTGGAGAGATGCCTCCATGCCCGTCTTGAGCAGGTTTTCCTAACCCTCAGGGAGGGGCTCGGGGAGGAGAGCTGTGTGACCAGGCTCCGCGGGCTCTGCCATGCCCGGCCAGGCTGCACGCACCTGTACCAGTTGGTGAGCGTCATCATGATGTGCAGGGAGGCGAGCACCAGGCAGAAGTGGAAGAAGGAGTAGCTGTAGGTGACGCCGTCCTGCTCGTTGTCGAAGGCCTGGCCTGCCGCCTGCTGCTGCGGCGTGCCCTCCAGGATGGGCGGGCACTCCTCAGTCCGCATCAGACTGTTCACCTGCCGGTGGTTCGAGGAGCGCACACTGCAGGGGAGGGAGGAGGTGGGCAGGCGGGCAGTGCCAGGGGGCCTCATGCGCCACGGCACTGGTCATAACAACGGGCATGATGGTCCCAGAGCCTTGAGGGCCCGGGATCTGGTGCTTAGGTCCTGGGACCAGGAGTTAACAAACTGCTTTGATTCTCAACTCGGCCCCCACCCGCTGTGTGAACTTGGGCAAGGCACCCCTCTCCGAGCCTCTGATTCCTTGTCTATAAAATCAGGGACAGCAGTACCCCCCTCACAGTGATGCTGGGAGGATGGAATGGAATGATGGTGTAAAGTCCCTAGCACTGTTCCTGGTACAACATAAATAAATAAACTGCCTCTATTATTCTGGTGGTTGAGTTGCCACTTCCCTTAACATGTATTGAGCACTTAGTGCTGCAAAGCATCATACCAGGTCCTACATCTATTAGTAATGTTAATAATTAACCATGCTCACTTGCTATTGAGTTTGTTTTCCTTTTATTAGTTTTAGGTAAGTGGCTTCACCAATTACCTCCCCTTTCTTCATGTTTATAATTTTAAAAATAATAATAGTCATGGTTTTTCGGTCATTGCTTTTCTATAATGAGGTCTTGATGTTTTTAACAGTAATACTAGTCTGAGACACATAGACAATTTTGAAAATCTAATGGTATTTTGGGAAAAAAGCGAAAGGAGACCTGGATTCCAGCCACACCTCAAACTGAGGTCACCCCTTGCTGAGCTGCAGCTGGCCGCCCCGCCAACAAACTGCACACAAACGCCCACATGGGGGGGATCTAGCTGGGGTGAAAGCCATCATGGTCCCTGCTTCCTGGCTGCTTATGCTTTTTTGCTTCCTGTGTGTGTTTTCTTTTTCATTAATGCTTTTAAAATATATATATATATATATGTCTTTACTGATTTCAGAGAGGAAGGGAGAGAGAGATAGAAACATCAATGATGAGAGAGAATCACTGATCGGCTGCCTCCTGCATGCCTCTCTACTGGGCGGGGCACGTGCCCTGACTGGGAATCAAACCCTAACCTCCTGGTTCATAGGTCGCTGCTCAACAGCTGAACCACGTTGGCCAGGCACTTCCTGTGTTTTGAGAGCTAAGAACACAGCCTCCATGGTTCTCAGAGGTGCTGTGCAGTGACCTCAGGCCAGGGAGGCATGAGTGTGAGAAGCCTGAGGAAGCCAGGTGCCCGGATGGGCTGGGGAGGGAGTGTGCTCAAGCCCCACGGCCACTGTGTGCTCACAGCCTCAGACAAGTGGCTGCCCAACACGGAGTCTCTGGTTCCTC
Organism: Cnephaeus nilssonii; assembly: GCF_951640355.1. NCBI lineage: Eukaryota > Metazoa > Chordata > Mammalia > Chiroptera > Vespertilionidae > Cnephaeus > Cnephaeus nilssonii. The sequence goes on from NC_137078.1 coordinate 84,064,745, forward strand.
TAAAATGGACGTGACAGGCCCTGGCTGGTTTGGCTCAGTGCATAAAGCGTTGGCCTGCGGACTGAAGAGTCCCGGGTTCGATTCCGGTCAGGGGCACATGCCTGGGTTGCAGACTCAATCCCCAGTGGGGGTGTGCAGGAGGCAGCCAATCGATGATTCCCTCTCATCATTGATGTTTCTATCTCGCTCTCCCTCTCCCTCTCTGAAATCAATAAAAAATATCTATTTTTTTAAAAAATGGACGTGACAGGGGCCTTTCCAGATTAGAAAAGGAATCAAATGAGGTGACAAAGATGTTTGTAAACTGCCCAAACGTGACTCGGAGAAAATGTTCTGAAAGAGGGCTTTGTGAAACGGCCTCAGAAAGTTCTAGCCCGGGGCCTGGCGGAGGTGTGGCCCAGAGGTTGCCTCCAGGGAGGAAAGGGCAGGCACAGAAAGTGGCGCCTGGAGAAACGCTGGCCCGGCGGAGTCTGCCAGATTCCGGGTAAACACAGCTACACTTGAGCTCACCATCTAGTGACTCGTACAAAACAGCCACCCAGCTGTGCAAATGTTCCAAGTTATTGGTAATAATAGCAAACACTTATTTGGTGCCTGTTACTTGCCAAGTTCTTTTCTAAGTGCCTTCTACATATTAACTCACCTATAACCCTACAACAATCTACTGAGGTAGGTACTATTTTTTTTTCTATTTTCCAGGTAAGGAAACTGAGGCACAGAAAGGTTAAGTGACTCTTCCGAAATCACACTGCTAGTCAGTGCCAGTGCCAGGCTCTAACGCAGGCGGTCTTTAAAACAAGTTGTCATGTGATCTTAAGTAGGAGCTGCTCCCCCTCAGTGAGACTGTGGGGTCCCAGCCACCCTGGGCCTTAGAGGTTAGCATTACCCTTTTACTGAGGAGGAAACGGAAGCTCAGGAAGGGAAAGCCACTTACCCCGAGGCCACAGCAGGTGAGTGACAGATGGACCCACTGGCCCAGTCCAGGCTCCTTCCCTGACCCCACAGTTGCCTGCAACCAACTGAGCTGGCACATAGCAGCCCCGTGTGCAGGAAAGGGCCCGGGGCCAGGAGGCAGGGTTCAGCCCCGCCTCGGCTGCCAGTCACACTGTGCCCTCTGAGGGACTCAGTTTCCCCACCAGCACAGTGCAAGGGCTGGACATGCTGCCTCCAGCCTGGTGTCTCGGCTCCCACATCCCCCCCTCTCTTCCAGCTCTGGGCCCCCCAGTCATGATCCCTCCCCAGAACCCAGACCCCTGCCCTACCTGATGAACAAGGTGCACAGGATGAAGACGATGAGACCCACGATGCTCGGCGCGTCCCACCACTGGGTCACGTAGCCCTCAGGGCCTGCCAGGATCGTCCCATTGTCCAGGGATGTCAGCAGGTGGGGGTTGCATTTCTGGTCTGGGGATAGGAGCATGGTCACCCTCAGCCCATGCAGGCCAGGTCTGAGGAGCCCGTTAGCCCTGAGGATGGGCAGAGAGCCAACCCAAATGGACAGACAGACTCGGAACCCACCATCCAAGTCCCAGCGTCAGATAGCACTTAGCAGACAAAACGACAAACAGCTCCAGGAACAGATGGGGTCCTCCCACTTTCCTGCAAGACTAAGCCTCAGACTGGGCTTGGGCTGGGATGTCCCTGTCACCTGTAAGGGTCCCCAGCCCCCCCTGCTCCCCCCCCGCAGAGGGCCTTACTAGCCTAAGAACAAGACCAGGTCTCCTCAAACCCAGGCCCAGACTCACCGGGGACATTGGACAGAGCCAACCAGGTGATGAACATGGTGTACAGCGTGATGACGGAGGCCTGCAGCAGACCCGAGTTGGGCTGGGCGTCCTGGTAAGAGCAGTTCATCAGTGTGAGCCCAGTCAGACCTGGGGACACCCCACCCCCACTCACCCACTCACACTCCACCAGGGAACCTCAGAAACCCTCACCACCCTAGGGCCATCCACCCCACACCACCCAAGCCACCCACCACTTACCTAGCCCACCCAAAGGTAGAGTCCTAATTCTTTCTCCTAACAGATCACACCCTTACTCCCCTGCTGAGAACCCTTCAAGGGTGGTGTCCCTGCACACTCTGAATCAAAGCCCTCCCTGGTCGGTCCCACCTTCATCTCCACCTGGTCCCCCTGCCCTGCTCCTTCCTGCTGATGACACCCCAGCCACTGTGGCCTCCGCGCTGAAGCCCAGAGAGGGTGCCCTCTCCCACCTCAGGGCCTTTGTACTCCCTGCGCCCCCTCCCTGACATCTTCCTTCCCGGATCTCGGCATGGGCAGCCCCCCTTTAGCTTTCAGGCCTCGGCTCAAACAGGACGCAACAAGGCCCTGAAAAGCCCCGCCTACAGCAACCCTGGCCCTGCCTACCTTCTAACCCACTACCCGTTTACTTCCCTCATAGCACTCAGCCAAAACGACCTTACTTTGCCTGGTCTGTTGCTTATTCTTTCCCACCCTTTACCACACACACGCCTGAAAATACGAATCTCAGCTCTGTAACTAACGGCACAGGCTCTGGAGCCAGTCTGCCTGGGTTCAAATCCCAGCTTCACCCCTAATAGCCGTGTGACCTCAGGCAAGTGTCTTTATTCCTCCAAGCCTCTGTTTCTTTACCTGTAAAGTGGGGACAATGCTGGTACAAGGACTAAATGACCTGACAGATGGCATTAACTGTTTGCTATTATAATTTTTCTTCCTCCTCTTCCTCACAGCCGTATCCCCAACATCTAGAAGGGCGCCTGATACACAGTAAGTGCCCAGGAGGTATTTGCTGCATGAATACTCATTGCTGTGTGACCTGGGACAGAGGCACCACCCACTCTGGGCTTCAGTTTTCTCAATGGGAAATGGAGGCTCTGACCAGAAAGTTCCCAAACGACCCCTAAAAACTACCTAAGCTACCTTTGGATCCCCTGGTGGGCTGAGGTCCCAAATTGGGAAGTACCACTGGACTCAGAAGGCTTTTTTTCTGAAGAACCAACAATTACTAGGGAACCCCCATTCATTATCCCGGACAGTCTGCGATTAGAAACTGGAATTGCACCTCCTAACACTACTTCTAAGAATCATTGCTCAGTGATGTTCTCCCAATTTACATAAAAACAATGACAATGGGAATAATGATAACAATAGCCAATGCCTGATGTGTGTCCCTATGCCAGGCACTGTTCTGTGTGTTCACAACAATGATCTCAACCCTCCACATAGTAGGTATTATTATCCCCGATTTATATTTGAGAAGAGAGAGGCACAGAGAGGTTAAGGCACTTTCCCAAAGACACCTAAAATGTAGATGTGAGAGCCAAGACTAACCCAGGGAGGCTGACTGGGAAGCCCAAACTCTTAGCCCACGGCTCTGTGACCAGCAGCCCTACCCAGGATGCCAAATTCCCACAAGACATCCCACACACCAGCGGGCCTGGCTTCCGGCCGGGCAGAGCCTGGCAAGCTCACCTGGACCTTGGGCAGGACGGAGATGATGGAGACGCAGACACAGAGGGTGAGGTTGAGGCTGATGAAGACCTTGCCCTCGTAGCAGGCATCGGGCTCAGTGTAGTAGACGAAGAGCAGGGCCACGGCCACAATAGACAGCGAGTAGAAGAGGAAGGTGAAGAAGAAGAGGCCTGGGCAGGAGGGCAGCAAGCAGGGGGTCAGGAGGCACAGCGACCCCCACTCCCTCCAGGGGGCTTGTTGAGCCAGCCTCCACTTCGTCATCCAAGGAATGACATCAGTGTCCCCTAAACTTCCATCACTCACCGACACCTTTGTGAGTTTTGGCCCCATCCTGAACTAAAATGATTCACTTTCCATAAATAAAGTAATCATAAAAATAAATACAATGACTACTCTCAACAATAAAGATTTTTTAAAATAATAATAATAAAATAAGTAAATACAAGGAATACAAAACGATTGTTTAAAAAGTGAACTAGGTCCAGCCAGTGTGGTTCAGTGGTTGAGCATCGACCCATGAACCAGAAGTTCACGGTTCCATTCCGTCAGGGCACATGCCCAGGTTGCAGGCTGAGTCCCCAGTGGGGAGCGTGCAGGAGGCAGCCGATCGATTACTCTCTTTCATCATCTCTCTCTCTCTCTCTCTCTCTCTCTCTCTCTCTCTCTCTCTCTCCCTTCCTCTCTGAAATGAATAAAAACTTTTTTTTAAGTGAACGATATGTGTGGGATCTGCTGCCGCCTGCTCTGGCTGCCAGAGAGACAGCAAGTTCAGAGAGGCCTGAAAACCAACCAGCGCCTCGGTGAGCCTTTCTTTCTGATGGATTGAACGGGGACCCTTTCGGCCACTGGGTGTCAAAGACCAGGTGGTACTTGAAGTTTCAGGAACCGCTGAACTAGGCCCTCCGAGGCCTCCCCAGTTCCTCTCCCCGCCGATCCGCTGAAGTTGCCCTGGGATCGGCTGCCCACACACACACACCCTTCCCTCCCTCTGCCTTGCGCAGACCAATTCCTGCACCAAGGCAGGGGCTGCTCGCGATGCCCTCCAGGCATTCATCGAGCTTCAAAGACCCCTGATTCCCCCGAGAGGCCGGCCTTGGCACTGACCTGCATACCAGGCGCGGGAGTCGCACTCCTCGGCCTTGCCCAGCCATTGCTGGTTCCAGGAGTGTGCAAAGTCGATGAGCAGCACCAGCTGGATGAGGATGAAGAGGAAGGAGCCCACGACACCGAAGTAGAACCAGACTGGATGGGGAGAGGGGAGTGAGGCGAGCCAGTCTGACCCTGGGCAGAAGCCTGGGAGCCAGGGCCCCTGACCCACCCGGCTCCCTGGGATTCCTGGGGCAAGCACAGTCCCGTGGGCTCCCTCTCACACACATGTATTCATTCAACAATCATTTGTGCCAAGCCCTGCACTGGGACTCTGAGATAAAGCAAAGCCCCTGCTCTCAGAGAGCCCCTAGCCATGCACCGAGACAGGGTGGCAGGGCATGGGTCAGGGTTAGGCAGGTACCTCCGTCCCCCTGTCCCCAAAGTTGCCCAAGAGCCATACGGCCACGGACCATAGCGCTGTCTCCTGACTAGGAGCCGAGGACCCAGTCAGCAGTCTGTGTGCCAGGGCACAGAGCAGCCCCACCAGCGCTCCTCCCACTGGGGACCCCACAACCCCCTGGTGGCCTCCAACCCCCTCACCAAGACGCTTACCGTTGGAGAAGGAGCCATCGGGGATGTAGAAGGCGCCCACGGTGATGCCCACAAAGATCAGGAACTTAAAGAACCAGAACCTACAGGGTGGGGATTAGGACAGACAGGACAGTGGAGCAGGGTTAGAGGGACAGGCCTGGCCCCCAGAAGCTCACCCCCCAAAAACAGGTACTGGGAGAGGTGAAGAGGGGCTTTCTCGTGGTCTGATGGGCACAGGAAATCTGTCCTGGCCCTAGAAAAAGCCCCAAGGGGCAGAGGGAAGGGCCAAGTAGGGGTAGGGGGTCGGTCACCCAAGTTCTGGCCCCAGCTGCCTCACTAAATGCTGTGTGGCCTTAGCATGCTGCTGCCCTTTCTGAGCTTAATTTCCTCATCTGAGAAACGGGAAACACTAAATGAGCTGCCTTCGGTGCTGTAGGGTCTGGAGATATCTGGAGACAGGCAGGGGACGGGGCACCACTGCGGGAGGGACCCGACGGGGTGCAAGGCCCCCCCCCCCCAGCACTCACCCGTTCTGGAAGGCAGCCCGGGGGTCCCGGCTGCTGCGCACGTAGATCATGAGCAAGGTGAAGAGGAAGAAAAAGGCTGCTGTAGCGAAGCACATGCGGTAGACGGCGCGGTGGCCGAGCAGGGAGCCACAGTCGATGTGGCTCTGCATGATGACGCTGTTCCCGGGCCCCTCATCACACACCCAGGGCAGCTGTGGAGACAGACAGTGCCGCGTGACGGCCCCACCCTCCCTGGGGCTGATTCTGCCAAGGCCTGCCCTGAGGAGGCCCTCCTAGCAGGGGCGGGGCCAGGAGGGAGGCCCTCCCAGCAGGGGCGGGGCCAGGAGGGAGGCCCTCCCAGCAGGGGCGGGGCCAGGAGGGAGGCCCTCCCAGCAGGGGCGGGGCCAGGAGGAGGCCCTCCCAGCAGGGGCGGGGCCAAGACAGGAGCTGAGCCCCCCACTGCCATCCTCATAGCTACCCATGCCTGAGGCTGAAGTCCTAGGTATACCCACCCCCACACACAGACGGTCCAGTTATGGTCCAGTTACGTCTTGTTACTCTCTGTTTATTTCCCTGTCATCCTGCCCACAGCCTCAGGAACGCATGGTGCTGTCTAAACGAGGATTTCCCAAAATGCCCTCCACCCACCACCTACACCAGATTCCCTGAGATTCTTCTGGAAACGGAGACTCTGAGGGTCTCCTACAGGACTGGCGTCTCTAAGGTGGCTCTGAGACTGCATTTCCCGCTCCCCCGGAATTCATACCTGTGTACACACTCAAGTGTCACACCACTGGCCTAACACTTGGATGAAGGGAAGAATTGGGACCCCCAAAATGGGCTTGCACATTAAAGAGGGGAGAGCTTGCCGGGGCCAGTGTCTTAGGGGCAATAATGATTAATATGATTTTCCAAGGAGACCGTGGCTTACGAGAACCAGTTATCCCCATGTGAGGCTCAAACCCTCCTTCCCACTTGAAGAAACGCCCGGGACACACCTGCCCACCTCTTCTTGGTCAGCTGGGACCCCAAGCCTGGTCCCGTAGCAGCAGGTCCCCCAGGCTGCTCCCTGGGCACACCCAGACTCCCTCCGCCTCCCCCGGGCTGCTCACCTTGTGGAGCTGGCTCTCCACGCCAGGGCTCAGCATGATGAGGGACACGAGCACCCCCAGGAAGAGGAAGAACGTGAAGATGAGGCGGCTGATGGTGGAGTTGCGGCTGGAGGGGCAGCAGCCACACAGGATGCAGGGGGCAGAGCCACAGAGGCAGGAGGCCTGCGGGGAGGGCAGGACAGCACCCTTATCTCCGCCTCCTCTCCCCGCCGTGCCCGAGCACACAGCACCCACCACCGCCCCTCCGATGCCTCCAGATCCGCACCGAGCCCGCCTGTGCAACCCCGGCAAGTGTGATCCTACGTAATGTCCAAGCCTGAGGGGGAGGCTGAGGAAACCAAGCTTGGAAGAGGCCGGGTCACACACGGCCACACAGCCAGCAAGGAAAAGGACCCATTCAAACCTCAGGTGCTACCGTGGCTTCGGAGAGAGAGAGCTGTGTCACACTGGGTCTTACTTGGGGGGAGGCAGAGGAGTAAAAAATCAAATGTTTAAAAATCCAGAAGTCTAGCTCCATCCCTGACTAGCTATGTGACCTTACACAGCTCATTCAACCCCTCTGAACTGCAGTGTCCTCCTCGACAAAGCAGGATCGGAAGGGCACCTGCTTCTCACGTGGCAGTTGTCAGAATGCGATACAAGTTTCCTTTCCTCGTTTCGGTTTCCTCCGGTTTCCTCCGTAGGACTTACTATCATCTGTTAAGATTCAGAGTTTACTTACCGTATTTTCTGGCGTATAAGACGACTGGGCGTATAGAAGATTTTCCTGGGTTAAAAAGTCATCTTATACGCAGGAAAATATGGTATGTTTGCCTGCCTCCCATGTCTAGCCTGTACGCTCCCTCACGGCAGGAATTTTTGTCTTTTTTGCTCGCTGTGGTATTCCCAGAAAGCGGAACAGTGCCCGGCACGTAGTAGGAGCTCGGTGACCATCTGGGGAAAGAATGTAACGTGTCTGGTGTAGCACCAGACACATATGAAGACCCGAGGAAACAGCAAGCACGTGGTAAACACCTGCTGAATGAATGGAATGAAGCCCCGTGAGGAGCTGGGATTTCCTACTCTGGGGCTGACGGAAATCATTTAGGGGCTGGGGATGCCACGCCATTCACAGGCGGTGCCCCAAAGAGCCTCAGCCCTCCCGGAGCTGGGTCTACCTGCCGAGCCTTTGCGGAAGTTTATCTTCCCCCCCAGCAGCCCAGCTCCTCAGCCAGGTACTTCCGAGTCCAGAAGGCAGAGCCCCGCCTTTGTGGAGTTTCCAATGATCAACAGATCACTACACCGTGGGGGTAAGTGCTAAGAAGAAAACGTGTCCTAACCGGGTTGGCTCAGTGGATAGAGCGTCAGCTTGCGGACTGAAGGGTCCCAGGTTCGATTCCAGTCAAGGGCATGTACCTTGGTTGCGGGCACATCCCCAGTGGGGGGTGTGCAGGAAGCAGCTGATTGATGTTTCTCTCTCAACAATGTTTCTAACTCTCTGTCCCTCTCCCTTCCTCTCTGTAAAAAATCAATAAAATATATTTTTTTAAAAAAACTTGCCAGGAGTCTTACAGTAAGTGGCTAGCACTGCTGAGCTTCCAGTCAGAATAGTGCTAGCTTCCCTCGATGAAGAGTTCCTCAGTCCCAGGCACTGTGGGAAGCACCTTATCTACATCAAACCCACTGACACTATAATGTATGTGTAAATGGGGAAACTGAGACTCAGAGAGGAAACAAGACCAAGGTCACAGAGCAAGTAAGCTCAGGAGCTGGGGTTCGGCTCAGGTTTATCTGCAACAAGGGCTCACGAACTTATGATTTTATGATGGCAGCCTGGTTTAATTTCAAAAGACTCCAGTGATGACAGCAATCCCGCCGGTGCCAGAGAAAACCAAGGGAGGTCAACAGGAACTGACCTCAGGAACCAGTGCCCAAGTGCCCAGGGCAGGGCCCGGCTCCGTCTTGTTGCCATTTCAACTTAAAACATTTGAGATGCAAGAAAAGCCGCCCCAATGCAGTTGGGGAGCCTGGCCTTTCAATTCACTCTGTTGTTTTTTTTTGGAGATCAAAATCCGGGTGTACCTGAAACCTCAGGATTCCCTGAGCCAGCCAGTGGCCAGAGAGACCAGGTCAGGGAGAGAAAAACTCACGCCAGCCGCACCCCCCCACCCCCCATCCATCTGCTTCAGAAGCAGCCTTGAAACATTCATGCTCTCTGCCAGTCCGCCACCCGTGGGCATCTCTCCCACAAGAGCCTCTTCCTACAGAAGTGCCAGCCGTGGGAGGAAGGGCAGACGCGCACACCTCCGCACACTCGGAAGTCCATTGTGGCACCTGTTCACGCCAGGAAAATAACAGGGGAAACTGAAAAGAAATGCTCAGCAATACGTCATGGCACTCCCCAAGAGGGCTATCTCTGCTAAAGGGAGCAGGTGGGGAGGCACTACTTAAATGGGTCCATGTAACTAAATATAATTAAGTTATACCTCAATGAAGTTGGTTTTATTATTTAAAAATAAAAATGTTTAATTAAGGGGGGGATACCTAAAATAGGCGCACAGCTTTAGGTTTTATGAGGTTATTAGAGTCTAGAGAGATTGCAAGTGACCTCAATGCCCAGGGGCCAGTGGTGGCCCATTTGCTGCATGGACGCTATAGAGACAGGAAAGATGAAAGTCACTAGGCTGCAGAGCAGCCTGGGCTAAGGGTTATGATGCAATGGGCGAGGCCCAGGCCACCATAAAACTTCCCCCACGAAGGTTACAGCTCCCACCCCCACCAAGCGCACCCAGGGCAAAGGCAGCAACAGGAAAGCACTAGAACACCGGCCTTAGCACCAGCCAGGGTCCCTGAGTGGAGACTACGAAGCCCCGGGTCTTAGCGTCTTCCAGTTGGAGGCTGCCTGGCATTCGACCAATCCAGCCTCTGATGCGGACTCAGCAGTGGACTGGCTCTCCTCGGCTGCTCGCACACTGTCCCTGACAAGGAGCTCCCCACCGCCCCAGGCAAGCTCGACAGCCCGGGAGCTCTCCGTGGTTTGGCACGGCGGAAAGAGGCTGACACCGAGTCATTCACATTCTCCCGGCCGGCGGCTGTCGCTAGAGCCAGGGACACAGGTTCTTAGAACCATTCCCGGGGCGCTGGCTGGGTAGAGTAGGTAGCTGAGGGTGGGGGGCACAGTTTAGAGCTGTTTTGTTTAAAACAAACTGGCCCCCCACTTCTGAGTGTTATTCAAAGATCTGAGAGCAGGGACTCGGACAGATACCTGTACACCCATGTTCACAGCAGCATTACTCACAACAGCCAAAAGGCGGAAGCAACCCGTCGACTGCTGACCCATACAATGGAACATTATTCAGCCTGAAAAAGGAATCGCATTCTCATACATGTTTCAACATGGATGAACCTTAAGGACATTATGCTACGTCAAGTAAGCCAATTACAAAAATACAAACACATAGGATCCCGCTCATATGAGGTACCTAGAGAAGGCAAATGCATAGAGACAGAAAGTAGGATGGTGCTTACCAGGAACTGGGGGTAGTGGGGGGAGGAATTACTGTTTAGTGGGTAAGGAGTTTCAGTTCGGGGGAAGATGAAAAAGTTCTGGAGATGGATGGTGGTGATGCTTGCACAATGTGAAGGGTACTTAATGTCACTGAACTGTACACTTAAAATGGTACAAATGGTACATTTCACCTTATGTATGTTTTACTATAGTGAAGAAAAAAAAAAAAGGAGGGGACAGAGAGGTTTCAAGGAACAGTAGTAAGTTAGCCAAGTGAGGAAGGAGAAGGTATTCCTACACAGGGAATAACATGTGCAAAGCTAAGAGAAACGCTGTGTTTTCAGGGTAGCTGGGCAATAAAAGAAGCTAACATGGTGATAGAGGTGATGGCCAGGGTCCCGCAGGCCATGCCCAGGAGTCTGGGTTGTATCCTGCAGGCAAAGGGGAACCATTGCTAAAGAATAAGAGCAGCATCAGATTTGCATTTTAGTTTTGGGGTTTGTTGTTGTTGTTAATCCTTACCTGAGGATATTTTTCCTTTGATTTTTAGAGAGAGCGGAAGAGAGGGAGAGAAACAGAGAGAGACACATGGATTGGTTGCCTCCCGCCTGTGTCCCGACCAGGGCCAGGGATTGAGCCTGCAATCCAGATACATGTCCTTGCCCTTGATCGGAATCGAACCCGGGACCCTTTGGTCCACGGGCCAACATGATATCCACTGAGCCAAGCTGGCTAGGGCCAGGTTTGCACTTTAGAGCTGTCACTTGGCCACAGAATGGAAGGCAGATCAAGGGAGTGGAGTGCAGTGTCTCTGGGAACAGAGCGGGAGAGTCAGGGGTTGTTCTCAATAATGCAGAGAACTGAGACCAAGGAAAAGTCAGACTCTGGAATTCATTGTGTGCGTTAGCCAATAATATTTACTCCTGACAATACCACTCACTGATTCATCGGGGTTGTATTTAGCAAATGCCCGTTTTAATACTCACCATGTTTCTTTATTTTTTTAATATATTTTATTGATTTTTTACAGAGAGGAAGGGAGAGGGAGAGTTAGAAACATAGGTGAGAGAGAAGCATCAATCAGCTGCCTCCTGCACACCCCCTACTGGGGATGTGCCTGCAACCAAGGTACATGCCCTTGACCGGAATCGAACCTGGGACCCTTGAGTCTGCAGGCCGACGCTCTATCCACTGAGCCAAACCGTTAGGGCCTTACCATGTTTCTTAAAATAAGCCTCCTTGAAGACTAAAACAATATTAAATAGTAAAATTTACATTATCTATTTTACCATAATTAAATAAAAAACTGGTCCCAGCAAGGATGGGATCCACTTTGGAGATGTGAATGAGCCAGCCTAGAACTAGACAGAACACAGGGAGAAGAGGTCAGCCCCAAGCTACTCAAGCACAATTACTTCTCCCCCCGCCGCCCCCTGCAGTGCTGAGAATAGAGGGCTCTGCCACCAACTTGCAGCATGACCTTAGACAAGTCTCTTTCCCCCACCATGGGACTCAGTTTCTTCATTCATAAAATGGGCTCCTGGGCAGGATAGGCAAGTGGCTCAGAGCCCAGGCCCTATGGTCAGGCAGCCCTGGGTTCTACCCATCTCATCACTTCCTTGAATGTGGTCTAAAGCAAGTTACCACCCTGGGGTGTTCACAGAGTGGCCGCTACAAGCCAGCTCCATGCTAAAGATGGCGGCCTGTTTATCTCAGCCCCATGTAATACTCACCAAGTGCTGAGAGGCAGGTACCATGGTTCTCCCACTTTACAGACAAGGAGAGAGAGGAAGTGACTGCCCACGGTCCAGTAGCTGAGAAGAGGCCAAGCCAGGATCTCAGTCCAACCAGTCTGACCCAAAGGCCTTTCACACGCCCTCGCACAGAGAAGAGAAGGCGCTCCCTAAACACATATTTACTCACCATCCACCTATCGTGCGCTGGCTTGCCTGGTGATTCCCACCCTCTGCGGGCCCATCTCACTTCCTGCAGGCCAGGACTCAGCTCCAGCCGAGAGAACCATGGTGGGGAGCTGCAAATGCCTCACCCTCACGATGGAAGGGTAGAGAAGTCTTCCCCACCAACCCACTCCCGCTAAGGATGCCTGAAAACCCGCTGCGGGAACTTCACTCGGCCGGGCACATCTCCATTGAAACAGGTTGTTACTGGTTCCAGTAGTAACCAACTGCACAATGTAATACTGTGTGGCAGAACAGACACAGCGTAAACTTTACTATTTTAATACTTTTTGTCTTCAACGAGCTGGTAATTTGCCTTAAGAATCAGGATGGATATTAAAATGGATATCTAACAAATACAACCCTACTGATGTCGATCAATGAGTGGTATTGTCAGAAGGAATAAATATTGGCTAAAGCACACAATGAGAATTCTAGAATCTGCCTTTTCCTCGGTATCAGTTCTCTGGATTCATCTTCCCCCTCTGATCCAGTTTCCTCGTCTGTGAAATGGGAATGATATGAACTGCCTCATTGATCACTGTGAGCGTTACATGGAAGGATGTGTATCAGCCCTGGCTGGTGGGGCTCAGCTGGTTGGAGTGTCATCCCACGCACCACAAGGTTATCAGTTCCATTCCCAGTCAGGGCACATAGCTAGGTTGCAGGTTTGATGCCTGGTCAGGGCAGGTAGGAGAGGCAACCTATCGGTGTTTCTCTCACATTGATGTTTCTCTCTCTCTCTCTCTCTCTCTCTCTCTCTCTCTCTCTCTCTCTCTTCCTTCTTCTCTCTCTCTAAAATCAATAAAAGATGGAAAGAAAGAATGAAAGAACAAAAGGATATATATCAAGTGCTCACTACAGTGCTGGGCCTGTGCCACCACCAGACAGCTCTGGGCAGTGAGTGCTGGGCCTAGGATAAGGATGTGGTAAGTGGTAGCTGCTGTTGGTATCCTTATTTGTAAAACAGGATAACTATGTCACAGGGCTGAGGGGGGACCAACGAAATGGCATGAGTGAGGAGCGCAGCACAGTGCCTGGCACGCAGTAGGTGTGCAGCAAATGTCAGAGGTCAGAACCCCCAAGGGAGGCCACAGAAAGGAGGTTCCTTGCAGATAGTTGATGCTCACTAAGTGAAACTCTCTATTCTAGCTGGGCAGCCCTGTCCCTCAGGCAGCTAGGACAGGAGAAGTCTGGATTACAAATCAGGTTTTAATCCTCCCCATCCTTTCACTGTGCAACCTTAGGCAAGTCAGCTGCCCCTCTGTGCTGCCGTCTCCTCTGGAGGAGGCCTGTCAGGTGCCTTCTGGTCTCAGCGTAGTAGAATTCCATGACTCAGGACCAGCACGCAGCTCCAGAGGAAATCTCCACCCACCTTTCCAAGAAGATAGTAACCAGAGCTCCCATTTTGAGCACGCACTAGATGCCAGGATTGGGCGGGGCACTTTTTAATCTTTCCAACAGGCTAGGAGAGAAAGGCACAGGAGATTGGCAGGTCTCCCCTCAACATCCTGTACCCCCAGCCAGATGGAAACCTGGTCAACTCCTAGGAAACCCCTCTCGGCATCAGGAAGCAAACTCTTCCTGGCCAGGGACCCAGCCCAAACCTTGATTTCATAAGAGGGGAGGGATTTCAGGGACCAGCTCTAGATTCCTCCTCCTGGGTGTGCACGGGCGCGCACTTCACAGATGGGGAAATGGAGGCCCAGAGAGGACAAGAGACTGTCCAGGGACCCACTCTACAGCTATCGTTCTCCAAAAAAATGGCCATAAAGTAAATCTCTAGATCCTCCAGCTCCTGCCCCTACACCCCCACCCTAACACACACACATGTACGCACGAACACACACACACACACACACACACACACACACACACACACACACACACACACCAGGGACAAAGGAAAGCAAGTCCCGAGATTCAGCAGCCACCAGACCCCCAGGCCCCCCCTATTCCTCTCTGCTCCTCTTTGTGTGGGGCAGAGGGGGAGGGGAATGCCTGAATGAACCTCGGATTTAATGAGGGGAACAGGAAAAGAGGGGGGAGCTAGGAAAAGGAGCAGGGGTCTGGCTGAAGCTCCTCCCCTAGGCTGGCTGCAGCCCCCAAACTGAGGCGGGCTGGCCCCCAGGTCCCTGAGCCCAGGCGACCAGGTCCTCCTTCCCCCACACACACCCTAACCTCCCTCAGTTCTTGGGTCTTCTAGCCCGGAGTTGGGCCCGGGGAGGCAACCCGAGCAGACTCAGCCGGTATTTTAGAAAGGCAGACAGGGGCTTCCTGCCCACTCCCCATCCCGCTCTGGGGCCCAGAGGGGAGGGGCTGGGCGCCTTGGAGGAGTGCCAGGAGTTAGCTTGAGCCAGACTGAATGTGCAGAGACAAGGGCACACTGGACAGGCGGACAGACGGACAGACTCTGAACTGTAGACAATGACAGCTGGAGAAGCCACAGACGGACAAAGACAGTCGGACAAACGAACGGGCCGAGACAAATAGCAGATAAATACGAATGAACAAACGGAGGCCGACGGGCAGGGGCGGACAGACCGAGGGAGAGACTGCAGAGGGACAGAGGACCCAGGGCAGAGAGGGCCAGGGGCCGGGCAGGGCACACAGAGTCCGAGCGTCCGGGACACAGCCCGCGAAACGCGCGCCTGGAGGACGTCTCCGAGTCGGGCGCGGTGGGGCCGCAGCACCCAGCCCCACCCCAGCCCCGAGCCTCAGTCTCCCCAGTTCCCGGAGGAGCCCGCGGAGAGCACTCCCCTCCCCCGCCCCGGCGCGCCCCACCCCTCCCCCGCGGTCACCCGAGGCCCGGACTGCAGCTGTCTCGGTAGCCCGGGGCCAGGGCTGGGGTGGGAGGGGGGCAGGGGAGAGAAACCGAGGGACAGGGGGACCCGGGGCGAGGAGGCGGGGTGCGGATCCAGAAAGACAAGTTTGGAGGAAGGCAAAGGGAGAAACTGTTCGGAGGAAGAAAACAGGACAAAAGTGGCCGGCGGCGCGCGGCGGGCGCCGGGCTGGGACTCACGCAGCTGAGCAGGGAGCAGGCGCCCAGGCAGGCCCCCATGACGGCGGCGGCGGGTCGGGGGCGCGAAGGGGTGCGAAGGGGCGCGAAGGGGCGCGGGATCCGGTCCGGCTCCGGGTGCCGCGGCCTGGCCCCGCCCCGGGCCCAATGGCCCCGCCCCGGCCCCGCCCCGCCCCACCTGGCAAAGCCGCCCACGGCTTTCCGGTGCGCTCCGGGCCTGCGGGCCTCACCTAGGCAGGTGCGCCCGGCGGAACCCGTGGGGAACGTGGGTGGAGCGGTGCTTCCCGCGGCTGCGCGAGCCGGGCAACCGGACCGGACTCGGGCGGGAGCTCGTGCCCTGGTCCCAAGTGAGGGTTTGGAAATACTGAGGCCTGGGTTCGAATCCGGACGAGGCCACCGTGTGACCTCACAGCACTGGCCCCCTGCAGGGGTCAGAGGCCAAGAGGTGGTCACCTCGGATTCCTCCGCGCTTGGCGCAGAGCCTCTCAGCCCAACACATAGGCGTGGAAGGATGAATGATCGGATAGAGAAACAGACAAGTCACGTAACCTCTCCGAGCCTCACCTTTTCCATCTGTAAAGTTAGGGTACCTACCTCAGCTGTTAGATGCTTGACAGATGGGAGCTCCCTGTTTCACCTAAGACCCTGGGCTTGCACCCTGTCAGCTGCCCTTCCCCCGAGCCACCTGTCCCTCAATCTCTACTGAGTCCTTGACGCCACACGCCAACATGCCCCCAGAGCCACCCTGTTCAGCGGCTCATCCCCCCGAAAGATGCCCAAACCCTGGCCCCCAGCTAAGGAGGTCAGAGGGGGCCGGGGGTCACATTCCTGGCAGACTGTCAGTCCCAAAGGGGTAGGTGGAAGGGGCGCAGAAACGGGCTCTGAATTACTCAAGGGTCACCCTCCCGCCCTCTCCTCACTCAACCCTAGACGGGATCATGTTAGGAAAGGAAACCTAGACGCCACGCAGATGGCCCCAGGGCTAAAGATCCCGCCTGGCTGCATCCCTGGGTGATTCACGGCGCCAGCTTCGCCATTCACCGTGCCAGGGCCCCACACACATTCCCTACACTTTCCCTGCTCCAGGCCGGCGCCCACGCCATGTCCTTCTCTGGGGACGTTCTCTCCCTCCTTACCCCAATTTCCGCCCTTTGAAGCCTTGTTCACATCCTTATCTTCTCTGTGAAGAGAACACCCCCCACCCCACCCTCTACCTGGTCCTGTGAGGAATGAATGATCCAACTTCCCTGTGTTTCTACAACGTGAGCCTCCGTGCTGGCCTCACAAATAACACGAGTTACCACAGAGCTGGAAGCTCTTTCGCTACATGGTCCCATTCAGGCCCCAGATAACCCTGGAAGTAGATTCATTCCTCACCTCACCCCAGTTTACAGATGAGGAAACTGAGCCTCAAAGAAGTCCAGTGGCGTGCCTACGTGCACACTGAGCACTAGGTAAACATGGCCTGTAACTATGTGGTTGTTGTTATTGTGGCTCCAGGTCACACCGCTCAGAAGGGCAGAGCTAGAAGACCACCCGGCCTGGCCTTGATCTCAAACCCAGGGCCTGTCCCTGACACCTCACTGCCTGTCTTGGAAAGTGGGGGTGACAATACCCAGTCCACCTTTTTTTGGGTCCAATAATATGTCCAGTCCTGCCCTAGTCCGAGGCCCTTAAGAGACGCTGAGCTGCCCAGGGACTGTCTGATTCACCTCTGACAGGACGGCAGTAAATGCCTTCTGAATGAATGGATGTCTGAACGTTTAACACAAGCCCAGTTTCCTCGTTCCTCTGTGACTGACTGGCCCCAAAACAGCCTGTACACGGTCCCCTTCCACCCAGCAGTCTTCTGCCCCTGGAATGCCACGGCCTTCCACCTGAGTCAGCTCCTTTTGACACTTGTGCCCCAAGGGCCGAATTTCCATTCCTCAGCCCCCCCCCCCCCCCCTCCCATGGGCTGGTCCAGTAGAAAGACCCAGCAGAGCAACACCAGAGACTCTTGCTCCTCACAGCCTCTCACGCACTCTGCTGGGGGCCACTGCACCTCTCTATCCCTCCATCCCCTCCCCTGAAATGGGGGTGGTTATTCTGCTTAACCTCACAGAGCAGTTGTGAGCATTGAGAAAGCATTCGAAGAGATGGGCAGTTATCTGAGAGGAGTGAGGGGGTAGCTGGGCTGCAAGTGTAAAGAAGAAAGCCCCCCTCTGGTTTTAGATTGAAATTTTCCCGAACAGGGTGATGGGCTGCCATTGTCCTGGACTCACCCTGCCCAAGACCGAGGTGACGTGGGCTCTCCCACCCCCCACCCGGCATCACCCTGCATGGAGGGGCCAGCCTTCTCGGCTGATACTCACTGTGTAGTCTTGTCCTGGTGACTCATCCTCAGTCAGCCTCATGCTTCTCATCTGTAAAAGGGAGATAATCGTTGTGGCTCCCGGTATCTCAGGGGACTTTCGAGGAGGTGAAATGAGGAGGTAGAGAAAGAAGCTTCATTTCTCTATGTCCTGACCAGCCTTGCTCCCAGCCTTGACCCTCCTGCATGAGGCCAGAATCACTGTCTCTCACGCCTCCCAAGGCAAGATCACAGTCAGTACTGTGTGTTCCTGGGAAGTCACCCAACCTCTCTGAGCCTCACGGAGGCTGAGATTCAGGACCACCACCGCAACCACGCACGGCCGTGCTAACGGTGTCCATCGCGAGAAACAGGCACCGGTCCCTTAGTCCATCCCCTGTGCCCATCACCCAGCCCAGACAGATGCTCAGCTCTCCAGGACCCAACGGAAGCAGGCTCTGGCTTCTCGAGCCAGTCGCTCCAAGGGTTCCTTAATCTGCTCTCACTGGGCCTCGGTTTCCAAATCTGCAATATAGGCACAAGCCCCTGCTCAAGTCCCCAGTGACCCCCAATAACTCCAACCCATTCTTGCCCCATCCCTTCTCACCATCCTCCCGTCCATGGGGACTCAGATGCACTCTGGCTTTGAGCCTCCTGTCCCCGGGGCCTCACTCTCTGCACTGGCCTCCACTTCCCGCTTCTGAGGCATTTACAGAGCAGGCTGAAATTATCCCTTATGAATATGCATGTGGGATAATGAGGGCTTGGGATTGGGGGAGCACCTGGGAGAGGCGTTCACAGAAGCACCATCCACCCCCACTGGCTCTCTCCATACACAGCCCCCACCAAGGCTGCCCGCCCTCCCAAAGGGTGCATGGGAGTTCGGGGCAAAGATAAGGATACCCACAGCAACCATTGTTCAGTGCTTACAACCTGCCAGGCATCCTGCTAAGAGCGTCTCCTGTAAGGTGCTTCTAAGGTGGGAACTATTTTCCCCATTGAACAGGGAAGAGAACTGATGCTCCATGACGTGGAGTGACTTACACATACATCACATGTGGAGGGTGCACAGTGGCTACGTGCAGAGCGAGGATGGAACGCAGGTGTTGTCAGACTCCAGAGCTGGTGCTCTGAACCCCTGCTGCCCAGATGCACGGGGGCTCGCCTGGAGCCCTGAGCACATGGTCATGGGCCACCCCTGAACCTCACACTCCAGCAGAGGAGCTCACCGTGGTCTTAGGAGACCAAGGCTTTGGGAAAGGACCTGGGTCCTGGAATTCACTTCATCTCCAGAGAAGGAGACAGGCAGACAGGTGTGTGCAAACAGTGCGTGTTCACACGTGTGCGGACACACAGCTGACGCATGTGTGAGCATAGGTGCACGCACAGTGTGTGTGCGCATGGATGTGAGCGTGTGTGACGGGTGTCCTGAGGCTGCCTGGTATGTGCACCGTTGTGCTGCTTTTGTTCCTGTTACAACCGGCACTTAGCGAGGCCCCTGTGTGCCAGGTGCTGGGATGTGGTGAATGAGGCCAGCGCAGTCTGTGCCCTCCTGGAGCGGCAGTGGGGTGGGCGTTGTGCCCACACGCGGTTAACACTCTGCGAGGAATCTCTGTGGGAGGTTTTCTTGGTGGGATGTGCTAGGAGGTGAGGAGACTGTGGTGGACATTTTTTTTTTTTAAGTGGGACAGGTGGGGTAGGGAGCTGCCGGGGAGCCCCTGAAGCTTGGCCAGAAATGAGGGGTGCAGAGTAAGTCAGGGCCTGGCATGGCTCCACGGGGGTCACAGGTCTGAGGATTCTAAGAGGACTTTGGGTGCTTTCCTCACAGACATCAAGGGTCTACCGTGAGTGCACACGTGGGCACTGTGTGTGTGTGTGTGTGTGTGTGTAACTCTATGCATGTGTGCACGAGTGATTAGGTGTGGTGTTTGCATATGTGGATATGTGTGTGGAGTGGACATGTGTGAATGGGTGAGTCATATGTGTGTGTGCATATGGGGTTTTGCATGTAGGTGTGTGTGTGTGTGTGTCAGGGCTTGTTACTGTAGGGGAGAAGGTTGAGAGAAGAGAGTGTCATTTGGCCCAGGCCTCACATTCATAAGCCTAAAAAATGTATCAAAAAATGAGATGGAGCCCGGCCAGCATGGCTCAGTGGTTGAGCGTCAACCTATGAACCAGGATGACATGGTTCAATTCCCGGTCAGAGCACATGCCCAGGTTGCAGGCTTGATCCCCAGTGGGGGCGCGTGCAGGAGGCAGCCAATTAATCATTCTCTCTCATCATTGATGTGTCTATCTCTCCCTCTCCCTTCCTCTCTGAAATCAATAAAAATATATTTTTAAAAAATGAGATGGGTGAATGGAGGGATAGATTAATGAATAGATGGGTGGATGGATTGATGGATAAAAGGAAAGAAGGACCAATAGAAGGATGGATATGTAATATTGCAACACGTTCATTGTAGATTCCAGGCAGTGAGGATGTGGGTGTTCACTGTACAATTCTTTCACCTTTTCTGAGTGATGGAACTTTTCCATAGTGAAATGTTAATAGACAATGGAAACGCAAGGAGGCTGGATGTTTAGACCCAAAGAATCATGCACAAGAAGGAAAGACTAGAAGGCTCTCATGCAATTTTAAACGTATATCCCATCACCGACCACACGGCACTGTGAACTCGTGTTCTTTATAATTTCTGTAATCATCCTTTGCTTCTGTTTGTGAGTGAGTGTGTGTTAAAGATGTTAATTTTTTAAATAAAAACATGTAAAAGTACCACAATTGTGACATTTCTTCATTTTTAACTACTGGGAGCCTGAAAAGACAGAATGCCTTGGGTATGTGTGTGGATGTGCACATGTAGGGATGTGTGCACATGTAGGAATGTGTGCACATGTGGGGGGGGCTGGCACCCAGGTGAGAGCCCACCCAGGAGCTCAGCCTCCTCCCAGCCCCGTGTGGCCAGCACCATTCTGGGAACGAGAGGATGTCTTGGGGCTGAGAAAGGGCAGCCACTAGCCCCAGGGCAGCCTCGGGAGCAAGAACTCTGTTATCTGCGGCTTGGACACGCTCAGGCCAAGCGGCGTCCCTCAGTCAGCAGCGGGAGTGTAGGCGGCTGAAACGGAGGTGTTTCCTGGAAGAGGGTAAGGCGAGGGCAGGGTGTCCACAGCCCCCCTGCAGCCCTGCGGCTCCTCCCTTCCTCCCCATACATGCGTTACCGCCTGTCTGGCCATTTCTTCTCCCCTTGCCCAGTGCCTGTGGGCCCACATGGTACAGATAGGGAAACCGAGGCCTAGAGAGAATGGAGGTGCCCAAGCCACAGAGTCAGCAGCTGCGTTAGAACTGAGATCCAGCCCGGGTTCTGTCCTCTGTCCCCACTGCCTGCCGCCTCTGCATGCTTTCCCTTCGGTCGCTGCAAGAGGGGGTCCCGGCCAGTAGGGGAGGCCCAGACTACCCTCCTGCCTGTATCACACACAGGATCCAGGAGGCCATGTGGGCACCAGAAACAGCACATGGCTGGGAGGTAGGACCTGACTTCTACTCCCAGCTCTGCCCTGGACCCTGTCAGAGACACCCTGGTCAGCTCCCTGCCGCTCTCAGAGCCTCAGTTTCTCCATCTGTAAAATAACAAGAGTTGCTGCCCCGGTCGATGTGGAAGAGGCAGGTCATCTCTGTCCACTCAGCCCCCTCATCTGCCCTCCACCAAGAAGCTCCCCAAAGAGACTCCCACCCAATCGCAGACCAGCGGGTAAGTACAGGCTTCAGCCCAGAAGCAGGCCCAGGTCTGGCTGCATGGCCCCAGGCAAGGCCCTCCAAGCCTCAGTTTACTCCCCTATAAAATGGGCGGAACGATACTAACCTCATAAGGCTGTGTGAGGTTAAGTGAGAGAATTCGTGCCCAATGCTTGACACATGAGAAATATATTAAAACTTCCAGAAACAGTGGCTGTTATTAGTAATTAACCCCACAGAAGAGCCACACACGAGCCCGCTGGCTTCGCCATGACCCGGATCTGTTGTTTCAGACCCCAAAGCCAATGCTTTCGGCAGCTGCTCCCCCAGATTCCTCAGTCCGTCGATCTCCGCAGCTGCTCTGGAGCAGCTGGGTGTGTGGAAGCTGCTTCCAGGCCAGGCGGGGCCCTGGGGAGGGAAGCGCAGGGCTCCCTGTAATCAGAGAAGGCCCCTGCAGCCAAGCCCCCAGCAGGCCATCATTAGCTCCACACCTGGCCCGCCCCGGCCCTGGCCTGGCCACTGAGGCCCCAGAGAGAAGGCAGCCGGTGTTGAGCCAAAGTCTTGCATTCCCAGCGCTGCTGGGTTCACGGTGACACAACCAGAAGGGAGAGTCTGCTGGCGGCCAGGGCTGCACCCCACCAGGCAGCAATCAGCCCAAGAGGACAGAGACGTTGGCCTGGAGAATCCTACAATGCTGGAGCTGAAGGAAGCTCAGAAACCACCTAGTGTATGTCCATACAGTGGAATATTATCCGTTCTTAAAAAGGAAAGAGATTCTGACACATGCTACAGCATGGATGCACCTCAGAGACATTATGCTCAGTGAAATAAGCCAGACACAAACACTGCATGATTCACTTAGATGAGGTTCCTAGAGAAAAACCCACGGAGACAGAAAGTAGAAGGGGGGTTTCAGGGCCTGGGGAGAACGGGGAATGGGGAGTTATTAAAAACAAACATACACACTCACAATAGTGCCCTGCCGGTGTGACTCAGTGGTTAGAGTGTCATTCCCCAAACCGAAGGGTCTCGGGTTCAATTCTCGGTCAACAGCACATCCCTGGGTTGCAGGTTTGATCCCTGGCCAGGTTGGGGTGGGTGCCGAAGGCAACCAATCAATGTGTCTCTCTCACATGGACATTTCTCTCTCTCTCTCTCTCTCTCTCTCTCTCTCTCTCTCTCCCTCTCCCTCTCTCCCTCTCTCCCCCCTCCTTCCCTCCCTTCCACTCTCTCTAAAAAATCAGTGTAAAGCCCAGCTGGTTTGCCTCAGCAGATAGAGCATCGGCCTACAGACTGAAGGGTCCCAGGTTCAATTCTGGTCAAGGGCACATGCCCAGGTTGCATGCTCGATCCTCAGTAGGGGGTGTGCAGGAGGCAGCCAATCAATGACTATCTCTCATCATAGATGTTTCAAGCTCTCTCTCCCACTCCCTTCCTTTCTGAAATTATACATATATATATTTAAACCAATGTAAAAATATCCTCAGGCTTAACAACAACAAAGAAACTTCAGATGATACATTAATAATGAAGAAAATAAAATCATTTATAATTCAATTTTGTTTATATCCTTTTAGACGTTTTTATATGCACAGTGGTAGGAGGAATTTCCAATATTAACAAAAGTTGACAGGACAGTCCAAGCAGAGGGAGCGACGTGGGCAAAGGCACCCATCTGTGCCAATTCCTTATGGGCAGAAGCAGGAGACCCTGGGAAATGTGGCTGCACTGACCTCGGCTGAACCCCTAAGATGCGGGGGAAGCGGGGCGTAGGGGCAATGCCTGGTCTCGGGAAGGAGGAGGTGCGGGGAGTCAGGGAAAAAGCTTTATTAGTACCCACACAGGGGCCTCTCCCAGGTCAAGGTAGAGGTCAGAGAGGTTAGGCCAGGAAGTTAAGGGAAGCCAATGGGACAGCTTGGCTCAGGGGCCAGGCCACCAAGGTTGGTGACCTTAATGACACCAATCCAAGTGCCTTTGCCACCCCTGGGCCAGATCCCAGGGCCTCTGACTCAGGGTCAGCACTTCCGGTCCTCCCCTCCAGCCCACCATTGCCCCACCACCACCACCACCAGGAAGCTGGATGGTCATCTCGGTGCCAGGACCAAGGAGAGGTTAGAAGAGGCCACAGCAGCGGGCCCCCCAGCTCCCGGCAGGGACAGAGAGATAATGACCTCTTGGGGGTTTATGGAAAATGGCTTGGCCCTGCCCAGCTCAAGGGAAGAGGCCCAGGTGAATGCAAGCCCTCCTCGAGTTTCTTCATTTTGTTTTGGGGATGGTTTAAAAAAGATTTTTACTTGATTTCTCTAGAGAGAAGAAGGGAGAGGGCGAGAGAAAACATCGACATGAGAATGAAACATTGATCCACCACCCCCTGCACCCTCACCCCCACTAGGGATGAGCCCCCAAACTTGGGCATGTGCCCTGATGGCGATCAGGGGTCAAACCCGCAACTTTTCAACGCTTGGGATGGCACCCAACCAACTGAGCCACAGAGAACAAGGCCGGAGTTTGTTGTTGTTTTTTAATATATTTTATTGATTTTTAGAGAGGAAGGGAGAGGGAGAGAAAGATAGAAACATCAATGATGAGAGAGAATCATCAGTTGGCCGCCTCCTGCACGCCCCCCTGCTGGGGATCGAGCCCACAACCCAGGCATGTGCCCCTGGCCGGAACTGAACCCGGGACCCCTCAGTCCGCAGGCCGACGCTCTAACCATTGAGCCAAACCAGCTAGGGCTAGGCCGGAGTTTTATATTGCCGATCTGGTGCCTCTACTCCCTCGCTCACCTCCTACCGCTCTCCCCGCTTCATTCCCACGCTCCTCCCCACAGCAGCGTTCTTTTTAGTCCTTGGTAAATCGAGTCCATTCTTGTCTCGGGGCCTTGCTGCTCTCTCTGCCTGCAGGGCTCCTCCCCAGATCTAGGCATGGCCCCTCTCCCTGGGCGTGTCTCGGCCCCACACCACCTCCTCATGCAGGAAACGCTGTGTCCTCAGCCGGACGCGGCGCCAGCGCTTCTCGACCCCATGACCCTGTTTAATTTTCAGACTCTCTGGGTCAGAATCCAGCCCCTATTATCTACTAGCTTGGGCAAGTCACTGAACCTTTCTGTGCCTCTATTTCCCCACCTATAAAATGGGGGTAATAGCGGCATGTCATTATGTTGTTGCCAGATGTGAATGAAATGACACAGGACCTGGCACAGAATAGAGCTCCATAAATGGCAGCCATTATGACCACCCCCACCGGCCCCCTCCAGCTCCCCTTGAGAGACACAAGGGGCTGTGTCTGCCTGCTTAGAGCAGCAGCCTCAGGCCTAGAACCGTGCTTGGGACACAAAAGGCATTCCAGAAATACGTGTTGATGTAACTGACCTGTGTGTGTCTCTCCCGGTATTTTGACCTTTTCCTTCTCTCCCCGCTCCCAATACAAGCAGGTGGCCTGTAGGCAGATTAAAGACCTCCCCAGGCTGGAGGGGGAAGAGGGATGGAGCAAGCGATGAGAGCCCTGTGGATGGCAGCCAGAGCCCAGAGAGGGAACTTCCAGAATGACCCCAAACCACAGTGTGACCCCCAATTCAACAGAACGAAATTGTGTCCACCAGTATAACCCAATAGCAGAGAGAAATGGCCAATTCCGGCTGCAGAAGAATGTTCTATCTGTTACACCCGTGAGCCGTGGCCTGGAGAGCAAACGGTGCTTTTGCTCACTGCGTGAACCTGGTCTGAGGTTGAGTAGCTCACTGGAGCCCACCTTGTCTAACCCCAGTCCCACCCTCTTCTCCACACAAACAAAGCAGGTCAGCAGAGAGCACAGAAATGTCTCCTAAACCACAAAGACCCTGTGCTGATGACAGGGGCAGCAGGGAAGGTGGCGGCCCCTGGACAGAGCAGGGGTGAGGCCAGGGTGGCTCAGCACTGGTGGGTGTCCCCGGAGGTGAGATGCCATGCTGGACAGGGGTGTGGCTCAGCACAGCCTAACCCAAGAGGGCCTTCGCTGAGGGCTGTAGATCCTGAAGCGATGGAGAAGCCACGCTCTCAGGCCACATTCAGCCACCTAGGGACTGCACCTACTGACTGGTGCTTGGAGGCTTGGGTCAAGTGCCAGCTCTGTCTCTGGCTCTCAGGGTGACCTGGACAGGTCCCTCTCGTCCCAGCGTCTGGGGTTTTCCCCATCTGGCCCAAGTACAGATAAACCAAGGCTGGAGGCTCAGTGAGAGGACCACGCTCCTATGTGGGCTCTGCTGTGCCCTCTGGTGGACAAAGTGGTGCATTCCTCCATCAGCTCTGAGACGGAGCACCCACAGAATTGACCCTGACCCTGAGTGCACTGAGGAGGCACCCACAAGAATTTGATAGAGTCATTGCTTCTCATTTCCAGCCCCAATAGGAAGGGGGAGGTCCTGAGGAGATGTGAGTTTGCCAGAATTCTCAGACCCCTCGCTTTCTGAGTCTGTGCTCATCTCCCTCTCCCCAGGCCTGTTTCCCTGTCTCTAGTAAGGGAGTTGATAGGATGAGTCCTGATCTTGGAGGCATAAAGCTTGGCTTCCAACCTATTCGTGAGCTGTGTGAGCTTAGGCAAGTCCCTGCCCTTCTCTCATCATCGATGTTTCTATCCCTCTCTCCCTCTCCCATCCTGTCTCTGAAATGATATGAGAGAGAATCATTGATCGGCTGTCTCCTGCACCACCACCCCTTCACCCCCACTGGGGATGGAGCCCACAACCCGGGCACATGCCCTGACCGGGAATTGAACCGTGACTTCCTGGTTCATGGGTCGATGCTCAATCACTGAGCCACACTGGCTGGGCGGCACTGCATTTTTTAAAATTTAACAATTTTTCTCTGTCACATTGACTTAGGCAAAAATATTGACCTTAGTGAAAATTCTGCCTCTCTCTGGAAAAGAGGGCAAGCAAGTTGTAACGTGGATGGAAGAATCTAGCAAACAAGAAGGGCTGCTGCTCTGGGTGCCTGGGGTGAAAACAGGCAGCTACTGACCGTGGTGAGTGAGGTGAGTCTCAGACACAGAGTGAGGCCAAGGGTCAGGATGTCTCCTGAGCACTTAACAATACTAAGCAACAATCTCACTGGACGAATTGATGTGGACAAATAAATATGGTCATGCCCACCTAGCCATGTGAATGTGTCCTGCCCTTGAATTCGATAGAGTCATTGCTTCTGGTTTCTTCCTCTGCTCCCAGCTCAAATTTTCCCAGAGCAAATGGCTTCACCATAGTCTCTCTGGTCGTGGGGACTCTTGTTGACAATGTCCCATGGATGCTTTCAGACAAGCCCAGCAGTGCACCAAAGCTAGCTCATGCCAGCTCGCAAAAGCCAATTGCTAAAAGTTCAGAAATTTTGCACACAAGTTATTGAATAATCATTATTAAATTAAATTGCACAGCCCTGGCCAGGTGGCTCAGTGGTAGGAGTGTCATCCTATAAACCAAAAGGTGGGCAGTTTCGATTCCCAGTGAAAGCAAATACCGAGGTTGCAGGTTCAATCCCCAGTCAGGGTGTGTATAGGGGGCAACTGATTGATGTTTCTCTCTCTTTCTCTCCCTTGAATCAATAAAAATCTATCCTCGGGTGAGAATTTTTAGAAAATTAAATTGCATAAATTGACAATTAAATGAATTATATTAAAATAAAGATAATACTCAAAACTCCTCATCTCCTAGAGATTTTACTACATTTTACTATTTCCTGTTCCTTTGAGTTCATCTACATCTATTGTATCTGTACAGTGAGACTTGGACATAGGCCGTGCTTCTGCACATATCTTCCCAACTCTGTGTTCAGAACTTGATTTGTTGTTTTGTTGACCTTCTAGACTAAAAAGAAAGCGATGGACAAAATGGTCATAGTGCAGACTAAACTCAAATGCTGAAGCTGAAAGAGCTTTTAGTTTAATGAATGTATTTATAGGAGAGTGAGAAATTCTGTAACAGTACATTATGGACCAGATTTAATGACAATAAATGTTTTGGGAAAAGAGTTAGTAGACTGGAATGTGACTCCATTTCAAAGTTTGGTTGAATTACAACTATAAGTTAACTTCAGATACAAGAATCTGGCAAAAATTGCTGAAACCGGTTTGGCTCAGTGGATAGAGCGTCGGCCTGCAGACTGAAAGTTCCCAGGTTCAATTCCGGTCAAGGGCATGTACCTTGGTTGTGGGCACATCCCCAGGAGAGGGTGTGCAGGAGGCAGCTGACCGATGTTTCTCTCTCATCGATGTTTCTGACTCTCTATCCCTCTCTCTTCCTCTCTGTAAAAAATCAATAAAATATTTTAAACAAAAAAGAATCTGGCAAAAATTAACAAAAGTGATCTGTGAGAACCAATTGATTATATGGGATTTACAATCAAGAATTCATACATTGTGCTGTTGTTTGTCAATTGTGTGCTACACATCCTCTCGTCAGTAAAATTTATAATAAACATACGCACATCTAGTATAACATATACATTTGGATTTCTGAAGACCCAGTTGTCAAACATCTGTCAGCACACCACTGGACAAATCCAAGTTTAATTAAGTCCTCTTCAAAGCAAATTTTTTCTTTGCGAAGCCCTCTCCACTACGCGAAGTATGTTCAGGCAGAGTGAGGGATGACCGTATACGTCCACGGGGGACACTCCCAGGACGCAGCTCTGTGCTTTGGGATATGTCACTTTCAACAATGACAATAAAACCAACACACCCTGGGGCTTTGCAGCTCTTTCCTTTGACGTTTTTCAAGGTAAGTGCCTTAAATAAGGCCATTGGGCCGTGAGAAGCAGCAATTTCTCAGGCCAATGGAAACAAATTCAGGACTCGTCCTAAGGATACATGTTTGGGAGGAAGAGCCATCGTGGCCCTCACCGGGAGCACGCACGGCTCCCCTGTCCCTCCCCACATGTCATTTCGTTGCTACTTCATCCTTCTCTCCCCCGGTACACCGCTCCCAGCTTCTTCCTTTGCAAAAACAGCAGCGACAGTGAAGGCAGCTGCTTTACAGTCATCAAGTTCACCTGGCCTTGGCGCCGGTCCCCAGACAAGGATCTGATTGGCCCGCTTGGGTCAGGTAGGCATTCCTGGACCAATCAGTCACAGCCGGGGGCTGGAGGGGCGGGGTCACAGAATACTGACAGAATCTCCGGGGCCACACCCAGTGCGAAGGGGCAACTCTGGGAGGACCGCGGGCAGGAGCTGGGCAGGCGCCCCCCAGGTCTATGACGTTCAAGGTCAGCAGGAGGGCAGCTGGACGCCCAGGACTCATTGGTAGGGCAGGTTTCCTGCATTCCCGCCGGTGAAAAAGTCCTCAGTGCAGGACGCGCAGAGGGGAGAGGAGGGGGACCCCACGCCGGCTGGGCTCCCGCCGTGCACCAGCATCTCTACAGGTGTCCTCCCCTGGCCCCATGGATTAGGGCTGGTCAGTCTCCTTCCCGGACCAGGCTATTCCCTGCACCTCCCATCGCGACTTTCTCTGAGGAAAAGCTGAAACAGGGGGTCAGGAGTCTTGGTTCTGATCCCGGCTCTGTCCTCAACCCATTCTGGGATATTGGACAGCCAATTGCTCCTCTTTCTCCCCCCTCCACACCCACACACCCCGAGGTCGTGAAAATTTTAAAATTCAGTAAAATGGGTTTTTAGGTAATTAATTTCATGAGAAAAACACTGTTTCCGCCCGGTTTCGAACCGGAGACCTTTCGCGTGTGAGGCGAACGTGATAACCACTACACTACGGAAACGCGGTGGCGGCAGGTTGGGGAGATTGCTGCTCCTCCCCTTCCAGCCCAGCGCACTGGCTCTCTGTGCCTGGTTGCTCCTCTCGGGTCTCAGTTTCCCCATCTGTAAACAAAAACAGTTGGATGTTATGACCCCTCAGCTCCCTTCAGGGCTTGTATCCTACCTAACAGTTTCCCCCTTGCCGGCCCTGAGCCAGCGCCAGTCCCTATTGCAGTCTCTGATTCCAAGCGCAGTCACTGACTCCCGGATCGGGGAGCATCTTGTCCCCATGGGGAAAGTGTGGTCCTGAGAAGGGACAACACACCCCAGTGTGGCGGTAGAGCCCAGGCTCAAACCAAACCTTCCCGCCAACCCCGCCCTCCCCCAGCCCCCACCATCACTGCCTCTGAGCAGCCAGAGCACAGGCTCCCCTCCCCTCCCCCATCTTTCCTCCAGGACAAATGAGAGTTTGGGGATATCATTGCATTCACCCCTCACTGCACAGATGAGGAAACGGAGACTCAGATCGCATAGCCAGGTGGCGCCAGGAGCCTCCTGACTCCAAATCTCACCGTCCCCCTCATTTCTCCTCTCCTCATCCTCCTACTCCAAGCTCTGCTAAGCACCCAGAGGCCCTGGAATCTGAGGCCCTCGGTGGGACCACTGTGTCTTCATGGGCAATGGATGGTACCAGCTCCCAGGAATAGAAGGGCAACTGCAGAGGGACTCTGCCTGCCCTTTGCCAGAGCTGCTTGGACACACATTTCCCCCCCACCCACCCACCCACCTAGCCCTTTCCCTCCATCCTCCCTCCCCCACACCTCGCCGGCCCCCAGGCTCAGAAAGAGCAGGCAAGGGGGAGGTCCATTCAGGCTCCAGGACCACACCCAGTAGGGTCCAGGCCCGGCTTCCACTAGTGTAGCTCTCCTTTTATTTGTTCCATCTTCTGGATGTTCACTGAAGAACTTGTTTGACGACAGGATTCTCTGGTGTAAAAATAGTTCTCAAACCACAACACGCCCTCCAGATACTTAGATGAGGAGACCGCTCTGGAGGGCAAGTGGTTTGTGCCGGTGACGGTGACGGAGCAAGGCAATGAGGGAGGCTTGCCTGGGGCCCGGTCTCCTGCGGCCGGCCCAAACGTACTGCCTTTTCCCCAAAGCTGCCTCTCCGATTCTCCCCGAAGCAGGGCCTGGAGGTGGGGGGCTTCATGCAGGCTCGGGCAGGGGCTCACTCTGGGTTCAACCAACAAACTCTGTCAGCCAACCTGGGGGCTATGCCATGCCCTGGGAAGGGGACAGAGCGGTGAATAAGGCACAGCCCTGCCCTGAGCCTTTTTCCGGAAGTTGCTATATCCTCCCCCCGCCCCCCACCACACACACACACACACACTACTCCCCCCCACCCTAGTCCTCTGGGTTCTTCTCCTCTCCTTCCCACATTAGCTCTCTGATCGCACCCCGTTTCAAAGCCAGGAGCCTGGGGAAAGGCCAGATGAAGGAAAAGATAGTGCCTGGAGCCTGGCTGGCGTGGCTCAGTGGTTGAGTGTCTGTCACGGTTTGATTCCTGGTCAGGGCACATGCCTGGGTTGTGGACTTGAGACCCAGTGTGGGACATGCAGGAGGCAGCTGATCAGTGATTCTCTTCTCTCTCATCATTGATGTTTCTCTCTCCCTCTCCCTTCCTCTCTGAAATTATATATATATATATATATATATCTGAAATCAATAAAAATATATATTTAAGAGAGACAAATGACCGGCCGGTGTTGCTCAGTGGTTGAGCATTGACCCATGAACCAGGAGGTCAGGGTTCAATTCCCTGTGGGAGCACATGCTCAGGTTGCAGGCTCTGTCCCCAGTGTGGGGTGTGCAGGAGGCAGCCGATCTCTCATCGTTGATGTTTCTATCTCCCTCTCCCTCTGAAATCAATAAAAATATATTTAAAAAGAGAGAGAGCCCTAGCCTTAGCCGGTTTGGCCCGGGTTCGATGCCAGTCAAGGGCACTGGTCGGAGTGCGTGCGAGAGGCAACAAAGTGATGTGAGACACATGTCTCTCTCTCTCTCCTGCTCCCTTCCACTCTCTCTAAAAATCTATGGGGCCGGGCAAGTGGCTTAGCTGGACAGAACTGCGATGCTCTCTCTTCCCAGGAGGGGGCGCGCTGTCACCTGCGGTGTCCCATCCCTTCCTCGCGCTCAGCCCTGCAGTGCAACCCAATTCCAGAACCAGGACTAACATCTACTAGTATTCTTTGTAGTCACGTGGCGGAAGGCTGGATAAATGAACCCCAGCTTCCAAATAGGAAGACCCGGGTTCAGAGACGGGCAGTAGTGGCTGGAGATCTTCAGTCACACACCAGCCAGTCTGAGCCTGGCTTCAAGTGCTCTTGACTCAAAACTAACCTCCCCCGCTCTGGTCCAGGGAGACCTGCTGTCCTGTGAGAAGAAGGGGCTACAGGCTGGGCTGCCTCTGAAACTGCTAGGCCCAGGGGTGTCTTTTCTTGGGTCACTTATTCTTGAATTCCCTCCAAAACCGACCACTCTTTTCCTGGGCCCCCATATCCTGCTCCCAGCATCCTTTGCGTTGTTTTAAGGAATGAGGGCTAAATAGTCCTGGCTGCCCTAGCCATACACCAGCCCTCCTATGGGCACCTCAGCTCTGCCAGGGACTCGGGGAGCAACCGTCCCCAGGACACCCCCTTCTCTCAGAAACTAAAGGCAGCCCTGGACCTCATCTGTGCCAGGCTGTACCCTAAGACTTGGTGTGTTAGCTCACTGAACCCTCAGATGAGGCCACTGAGGCCCAGAGAGGGTACGTGATCTGCCCACACAGCTGGTAAGTACGAGGGCAGGACTTACACTCAGGAAATCTGACTTCAGAGACAGGTTTTAACCACTGTATTCTGTTCGGGTCGCCGAAGGAGGAACCCGTGAGGCCAAAAGTGGTAAGGGATTATAAAGTTATTAGATCATCTGGAGACCAGAGGGGCTGAGCCCCAAAATGGCGCCAGCACCAAGGGGTGGGGAGTCAGAGATTAAAAGAACTCCAGGCAGGCTATTTCTGGGCGGAGAATTCTCTGGGCGGGTCTGGATCCTGGGAAGGTCCAGAGGGGAAGGACAGTGGTCTGAGCAAGTGGAATGTGGTCTAAGCAAGTGGAATGTGGTCTAAGCGAAAGGGAATGTCTGTTGTGAAGTGGTCTAGAGGTCAGTTCCCAGCGGAGGGGGTATCGATTCAATTATTTGATCAAACCTGACATGTTCTTTCATTATCTCCTTCTAGAGCCTAGAATCCAGACTCACGGGCAGTCCAGAATAATGGCCATGTTTCTCAATCTCACTTGCAGCTGGACGTGGCCATGGGCCTAATTTCTGGCCAAGAGAGAGATGTGTGCAGCTGCCAGGTCACGGCTTTATTTAGGACAGGTGTGCCCCGCCCCGTTCCGCTTCCTGCTGGCTGCAGGCACAGGTGAGCCGACTGGGACAGCGGTCACAGCCTCCTCACCAGTCTCCAGTCCAGCCTCCTCGCAACAGCCAGAGAACTCTTACCACAGTTCGGGTGAGACCATGATGCCTGCCCCGAGCCCTCCGCGACTCCACACTGCCTGCAGAAGATGGGCAAGGCCTTTTCCTGTCTGATCTTAAGCTGTCTTCCCAGTCTCATCGCCTGCCACTTTTATCCTCTGCCCTCATCCCCGACCAATCATCGGGAAAATCCCTCCTTCCTTAACCACCCTTCCTTCCTCTGCCTTCCCAATTCCTCGTCCCACACCTGGCAGACTCCTAAGTATCCTTCAAGACCCAGCCCATGGAGGTCGCTTCCATGTGAGGTCTTTCCTGGCCCTCCTGGCAGGCCGAGCAGCTCCCTCTGGTCTTCCATGGTCTGTACAGCCCTCTGGGAGAGTGACGGCCTTTCTGTGTTGTCACGGTCCGTAGCTGCATCCGCCTCTGGGTCACCAAGTCTGGGTCATCTGTTGGTTGTCAGGTACCCTGCCAGGTACCAAGCCAGTGGCAGTCAAGCTCAGTGAGTGATAGAAGGAGAATGTGTGTGTGTGTGTGTGTGTGTGTGTGTGTGTGTGTGTGCCTGTGCCTGTGCGTGCATGTTTCCTGAGTTGGCTGGAGGTCCAGGCCAAGGAGACAGGGAGGACATCTAGAAATAGCCTCATCCCCGGGCCCTAGTCCAGGCTTGCTGCCCAGATGAACTGACCCTGAGGGAGGGAGGGAGGAGCCCAGGAGGGGCGGGTAGAGACTAAGAGGTGTGGCTCAAGCAGGCTGTGACCCTGCTGCCCTCTGGGGTCTGCCAGCCAAGGCAGATGGGCCCTGCCTGACTGCTGGCGGGCGGCCCTGGCACTCAAACCCCAGTGACCTCAGTGACCAGTGAGTATTTCAGGCTGGGGCTGAATGTCACCTGCTCTGTTGGCCACA
The DNA here is from genome assembly GCF_951640355.1 of Cnephaeus nilssonii. NCBI lineage: Eukaryota > Metazoa > Chordata > Mammalia > Chiroptera > Vespertilionidae > Cnephaeus > Cnephaeus nilssonii. Next base: position 84,098,161 of record NC_137078.1, read on the forward strand.
CAGCTTATAGGGCAAAGGGGAGGCTGCCAGTCTACCCACCGAGGAGGGGCGGGGGCATTGGAAAAGTTTATTCCCTTCCCATTCTGGCCCCACCTCACCCTCTTCCCCATGTGGACATTGTCTCCCTGAACCACCAAATGGCGAAGGTCTAGAGACCATCTGGCCTGACCCCCTGCCGTGGAGATGGGAACACGGAAAGGAAGAGACTGGGTCAAGGTCGAGGGTCAAGGCGAAGACTGTCACAGGCAAAGGCGATGTGAAACAGTGGTAAGCCATACAAGAGCTAGAGCCAGTCTTCCTGCTCTCAACCCTGGCTCTCATCTATAAATTGGGGGTCGGGACGACAGTACTTACCTCACTGTTATAATCAGGGTTATAGGAGTTACAGACAGAGAGCTGGTAAGTGCCGTATCGGTGTCAGCTATCATTCTATGTACTACCCTTTGCAGCATAAAAAACTTCTCGACACCTGCAACCCCCTTTGTCCCTTCCGACAACCCTAAGAGGTGGACATCACTACCCCCTGCACACGAGGAGGAAACAGGCATACAGAGGCTGACAGGCCAAGTTCACACAGCTGGTGTCTCAACTGCCCTGCCCCGGTCTCTCCCCCTCCTCCTCGTCCTTGCCACTAACTCATCCCATGGAGACGGGGCCAGAGAGCCAGATGGAGAGCCAGCCCTTGGGTCCTGATGCTGCCCTGAGCTCTTCTTCCCCCACAGTGATGATCCCGCTGCAGGGAGGACACCTTTCCCCATCCGCCGTCATCCCCTCAGGAGGCTGATCCCGTCCTCCTTATCCTTGGTCTTCCCACCTCCCACCCCTAGAGGGGGAAATCTCTCATCAGAGGCTCCAGTCCTGGTGGCGCCCTCAGCCTGCCCCGTCCTCCCTGCAGATAGCTCCTTCCTAGTGTCTCTGTTGACTACAGAGCCCAGGGAGGCTTCTCCTCACAGCCCCCACCCCCTAAGACAGCTCAAGCCGCGCAAACAGCTTTGGCTCTGTACCTGCTTCCTGGAACACACCTGGCCCCGGACTCCGGAGGCCAAGTGCACTCCCTGCCAGGCCCCCTGCCGTGGCTTGCCAACTCTCCTCACACAGTGGTCACCGGTGCACACCACCCAGCCTCAGCTGGCCTCCTGGACATGCCGGAATCTTTCCAGGATCTTGAGCCGGCTGCTCCTGAATGAAGTGCACTCTGGGGAGTGACACTGAACCATTGGAGCTAATTATACTTAACCTCGTAGTATTTGTATTCTTGCACAGGCAACATTTCCCTTTGAGAGAGCAGTCGTTGGGGAATGAGCCAGGGGCGGCCCCAAGTCTGGGATATGGTTTGATTACTTCCTGCAAACAGCCCTATCCCCAGAGAGAGCTACCACTGAGAACTCGTTGGGAGGGTCGAGCAGGGGGAGCACAGCTACTCCTGTGCCCTTGACCACAGAGTGGTCCTCTCGTCTAGCGGGGAAGGTCATCCTCTTCGCACGTGGACAGGGAGGAAGGGGACACCCAGATCACCCTCACATTCTGAGAGCTACCAGTGAGATTCAGGCTACACCGATGTGCCCAGAGAGGCAGTTCTCGCCTGGGACTGAGGTAAGGTAGTAAGAAACTAGAAAAATTCCTTGGCACGTGGAATGGGGAAACAGATAGACAGCCGACGGCCGAACAAACGAACCGAACAATTTACAGCCAGAGACAGAAGTCATGAGGGCGGAAAGCCCCGGGTGCCTAGCGAGGGCCAAACCTGGCACCAGACCTCGCCCCCAGGGTGGCCTTTCCTCCCCTGGCTTATCACTGATCTTGCGGTCGGGCCCTTCCCTGACCTTTCCTCCCTAGAGATAACATCTGCGTCTCATTTGTCTTTCAGCTCCAGGCCCAGAAAGCAGCAAAACTAGACAGGCAACGCCAAGACCAGCTGCAGTAACCAATGGCCTCCTGCCCTGGCCAAACGGTGGAGACCATGACCCTTAGAAGTCTCTTAAACTCCCAGATTTAAAAAACCCTCAAAACGTAGAATCCAGCTACAGCTCCCCGGAACACCGAAAGGAAGAGACTGCGTCATTTCCGTTCCCCTCGGCTCTTTTCCTCTCCCTCTCAGCTTCCCCCACATGCGTGTGTCCTAAACTCTAAGGGATCCCAAGAGATTTGCAACCAGGGGGGCAGTGGGCAGTGGCAGCTCGTCCTGGGTTAACCTCCAGCACCTGTCCCCAAGGCCCCTTCTTCTCGGGCTCTCAGTGAGCGGACAGCAGCCCTGCCTACCTTCTCTCCTGTAGCTGCTTCTGTCGTAAGCCCGCCCTCGTTTCACTGTCCCATCTGGAATAAAGGTACTCTCAAAATCTCCCGGACTCAGGTTGTGAAATCTTTCTTGCACAAAGTCAAGAACCCACACGCTACCGGCCCGGCCTGAGGCAGACCGGTGGGGCGGGTCCCCTTTTCCAGATGATAAGGACTGCTTGGGGCCTCACTACACAACGGAAATGGCCCGGTCTCGTGGCCCACGGGGATGGAGTGAAAAAGAGGACACGAGACGGGATACTTTGGCAGGAGGAAAGCTGAGAATGGCAGCAGAATTCTCAAACAGAGAGAACACTGCTTTCTTTGCTCTGGAGAGACGGCGGCTCCACAGATCCGTGCCAGGCCCTGTACCAGGCCCTGTGGACACAGCACAGGGCACGTGGACCCGGCCCTGGTGTCATAGGAAAGAGACTCGGAAACAAAAGGAGCCCAAGAAAGCAGGGTCAGTGCTGTGATAAGGAAGGTGGGGCTTCCCGAAGGAAGGGACAGTTACTAAGCTGAAAGCTAACAAGCGACTAGGCGTTCACGGGAGGAGCAGAGGCTAGGGAGGAAGACTATTCTAGGCACACGGCAAGTGAGAAACACGGCGCCCCTTCGAGGTACGGAAAGGGTGGCGTGACTGAGTGTGGAGCGTTAGAGAGGTGGGCAGGGGTCAGAGCCAGAGGGCCATGGGGCACGGGATGGCGGTGTTGTGCTGAGGCCATGAGCAGCCAGAGAGGGAGGCTGAGAAGAGAAACAATTAATCTTTGTACATCACTCCCAGGCTTATGCTGCCTTATCTTCCCAGAGTCCTTGGGCGGCCAGCTGGGTGCTTTACAGATAAAGAAATTGAGACCCGGAGAGACTGTGACGCCCAAAGACACAGCTGGTGTGTAAGTAACAGAGGCAGGATTGGAACCCAAGTGAGTCTCACTCCAGAGGCCCTGAGCTAGAGAGGCGGCTGGATTCCCTCATTCATTCATTCATGCCTGGTACTCTCCTTGGAGCAGGATTTCAGCAATAAACTAGACCCGTGGTCGGCAAACTGCGGCTCGTGAGCCACATGCGGCTCTTTGGCCCCTTGAGTGTGGCTCTTCCACAAAATACCACGGCCTGGGCGAGTCTATTTTGAAGAAGTGGCGTTAGAAGAAGTTTAAGTTTAAAAAATTTGGCTCTCAAAAGAAATTTCAATCGTTGTACTGTTGGTATTTGGGTCTAGTGACTAATGAGTTTGCCGACCACTGAACTAGACCAATGAAATAGATCAGACAAGGACAAAGAATATGGGCTTTATTCTGTGAGCAACAGGCAGGACGGCTGGTTTCCGACGGCAGAGGTGCCAGCCCTCCCCTCTGAGCCGCACCCCCTCTTCCCGGGGTAGGCAGAGCCATTGTTTCTCTTTCAGGGAGCGCTCCGCCTCAGGCAACAGCTTCTGGGAAGCAAACAGGTGTTGAGTACACCTCCATCCTTGCCATCTTCTGTCCTCTCAGACCACAGTATCCAGAACTCCTGAGGAACAAGGAAGTGGATTCCTAGTGGCCGAAGGAACACTCCATTCCACCCACGGTGGCTGCCGTCCCTTTGCCTTGTGAGCCCAGGGAGGTGTGGACGGAAAAGCGGTTCTCTGAAAAGTAACCTCCCAAGGAGATCTGATCATAAATTCCAAACTGGGCAGGTCATGTGGCTCATCATGTCCCAAGCCTATAACTTTAGTAAGAGGCTTATCTTTGCCTTAAGCAAGCCCTGCACGTTGCTGCAATGCATTTGGTGAATGCCTCTTTGAAATGCCCCCTTTGGGCCCTCAACCGGTGGCCCACGGGTGGGCCGTGAGGTCCGAGGGGGTGGCTGTGGGATCCCTTGTCACGTCCCGCGTGTTTCAGGGTTCCCGTTCAGGTCCGGTTTCTGGAGAAGGCCACAATCAAAATGAAGAGAAGCTAGAAAAGAATCAATTCGGGTAAATGGGGGGGCCAGGCGGGAGCCCACCTCTAGTGGGAGGACTACTACTGCTCTGGCCTTTGCTATCCCTTTTATTGGGGTTCTGAGATACACCCATTGCCTTTAGGCAGGTAATTTCAGTAACAGACAGATTATCTCATCAATAAGGATTTACATGATTATTTGGTGGGGAAGTTGCCTCAGTTACCATTGTCTCAATTAGATAGGGAGTGGTTTGCTCTGACCTTTAGCTTCAAGGTTGACCAGCCTTCCCGGGTTCCCTTTTCACATAACTACCAAGTGACAATGTTCGGTTTCCGGCAGTTGGCGACCGCTGTTCTAACGCATGGCCATGCTCTCAGCCCCCTCCTTCTAAAGCATGACAACTCTCAAGAAAGCACACAATCTTAACCATTTTGTAATCCCAGCCCCACCTGGCTTTCTCCTACCTTCACGTAATCTTCCTTATGCCCCCTCCTTAATTTCAAAGGCACAAAAGAAACTGCAAACTTAGTCTTGGAAGCTTTTATCCCAGTCCGTTGAAACCTTGCTTCCAGGCATATCTCCTATTTAGCTCAAATAAATTTTATACAAATTCTCTCCAGGTTTGGATGTTTAAAAAAAGAAGGGGAAAGAGACTTGCTTGGGTCTCTAGCTATAGTGTTTCTGACGACACCACGCACCGAGGGAGGGTTTGGAGGGTGTGGAGAAACCTGAGGAGTCCGAGGCAGGCAGACACAGAGCCCCGCCACCCTCACCAGCCAAAAAGAACAATTCCCAGTTTCAGGTGCGTGGGGAGGGGTGCGGTGGGGGCGGTCAGCATTCACAGACGTAGGCCCTAAAGGGGCAAAGGGAGTCTCCATGTCCCTGGGTCAGTGGATCCTCCAGCTCTGCTTCTTTGGCATCTACTTCTGGCATCTCTCCCCGTGCCAACAGTAAATCCCCCAGTGGAGGGAACAGCTGAAGATGCTGAGTAGGCCTCCCTCTCCCCCCTCCCTGTGGCCCCATGGATCACCCGGTGCTGCCGGCCCATCTCATTGGCTCTCTCCTGGTAACTCATCTCCTTTTCTATCTTCCCAGCCTGTGGTTGCCAGGGAAACAGAGAACAGTGATATCACCATAGGGCAAGGGCTGGGAGATGCTGCTCTTGGCAGCGATTGGTCCTGCTGCTTGCCAGATGTTATATCCACATTGGACCTTCCAAGGGCAAGAAAGAGGGGCGGGGAATGGGACAGGGCTCATATTTCCTCCCCTTGCCCCTCTCTGCAACATTGTAGTGAGCTTAGCAGGGCAAGGGGGATGCAGTAATCAGAGGGATGAGGAGAAAACTGTGCATACTTAGAAAGAAATAGGAGAACCAGGCAGACAGGAGATAGGGTGTGGATTAGGAGTCAACTTTGGTGACTCGGGTCTGAGCATGCTGGGAGATGGGGGCAGGGCAGCGAGACTAGTGGGTCTCAGGTGTGTCTAGAGTTCCTCAAAGCACCATGCTATTCAACGTAGGCAGGGCCCAAAAGGACTTTCTGGCAGTATCCCCCTCAACCCGTCCTAAATATCTCTATCACCCCTTCCTCACAACTGCAGCAGTTTCTAATCCTGTCTCAGAAGAAAGAAAATTGAGGATTAGAGAAGCAAAGCTACCTGCCATGGGTGGCCCAGCAGGTGAAGGGCAGTACTGTGACCAGATCTTAGGACTCCTGTACTGACCATGGATATAATAATAATAATAATAATAATAATAATAATAATAATAGCAGCAACAGCAGCAGGAGTGAACATAATTTATTAAGTCTACCATGTCAGCATTTTAAATGCATTCTCTCATTTGATCCCCAAACACCTCTAAGGGGTAAATACTGTCATTACCTCCATTTTCAAGATCCAATGGAGACTAAGTGAACAGCTACATAGCTGGAACCCAATGCAATCTCTCTGCCGCCCCAGATCTCCAGCACTGCATAAAAAAGACCTTGTAGGGAGACAGCTCTGGTCCCTGGGTCTCCAGCCACTCAGTCCTTGAGAGAGGAGGCCCTGTGTCTAAAGGCTGTGACCTTGAGTTAGAAATCCTCCCACTCCCCTCCTCCCCGGGCACCTGCTCCAGCAGTGAGGTCACCAGGGCTCCGTGCCCAGCCCTGAGGCCTGTCCCTGCAGCTTTGGCAGAAATAGGCCCCTCAGCCTTCTGGCAAGTGGATCTATCCAAAAGAACCGAGACCTTGGGGGAGAGAGGGCTCTTCCTCCCTGGCCTCCTTCCCAGACCGTCAGGGAAACGGGGGGTAGGGGCAGATGCCTCCACTTCCACATGGAGAAACAGAGGCCCAGCAAGGGGCGTCGGCCACACTGGAAATGTGTGGCAGAGCTGCCAGGGGCCCAGGGCTACTGGGCCTACAGTCCTGCATGTCCCCCTGGGTGTCCTCTGCTGGCTGTTCAGCTGGGCACCAACGTGTAACCGGACAACCAAGGGGTCTGGGCTGCCTATCACTACTTGAGCCAATTCAGCAGAGACAGGGTTGAATCATACACATATGAACGTTTATCCCAATACTGCTGGCACTATGGGAGAGCAGCAGACCATCCACAGAAATCTGCTCTGCCTCTCCCCATAAGCCAGTTGCTTATATTGGGTAAAAGGACAAAGGTTACGTGGGAAAGTAGGAATCACAGGTATGGGAACGTAGGCACGGGATAATCATTACAGGTTACAAGTCATGTGGGCTGGAGGCGGGCAGGGGGAGGGGGTCGCACAGGGAGGGCACTAGAGACCAGATTACAGGCAATAGGGGCTGGGGGTCGCAAAGAGTGGGTGCCTCTGGGACTAGATTGTTTCAGCCAGGAGGTTGTAAATCTTTCCATAATGATAGGCAGTTCTCGGGACAGGAGGATGGACTGCATTCGATGTTAGCTCCCATGTCCCAGGGTGTGTAGCTCTCAGCAGGGTGAGAATATGCTTTCTCTAATCAGAAGAGAACAATCACAGTTACAGAGCATGATTAATATTTCTTATCGTTGTAGCTGGTCCCCAATATTCTATTTCTGCCCCTAACAAATGCAGAGCTTCCTGTCAGGAACTTGCTTCTCCTCACTTCCTCTGGGAAGTCTCCCCTGAGCCACTAGATCAGGCCAGGCCTCCCGTTAAAGCCACCACGATAGATCTGCATCTGCCCACCCAAAGGTGAGTTATGTGAGTGTGTCTTATTCATGGTTGTCTCTCCAGAGCCTAGCCCAGGGCCTGGCACAAAGTAGGTGCTTTAATAACTGAAATGAATGGCTCCTCTAAGCTTTGGTTTGCTCATCGGTAAAACAGGGATAATAATAACACCTACATCATGGACTGCTTTAAAAGTTAAATAAGACTTTATGTACTTAATGCCCTCAGCATGCAGCACACATCAATACAACGCGGATCTTATTTTTTAAAGCATATTTTTATTGATTTCAGAGAGAAAGGGAAATAGAAACATCCGTGAGAGAATCATTGATGGGTTGCCTCCTGCACGTCCCCTACTGGGGTTTGAGCCACAATCCAGGCATGTGCCCCGACCGGGAACAAACCGGGACCTCCTGGGTCATAGGTAGATGCTCAACCACTGAGCCACGCCAGCCGGGCAGGTTATTATTATTGACAGTGCCTTATGAACTGTAAAGTGTCCACCATGCAGCAGGCTCCTCACAGGGGGTGGACAAAGATTAGAGAAAGGGCAGCAGGTGAGGGACAGAATTTCCGAAGGAGGGTGAGGGGGGAGAACAGCAGCAAATGCCCGAGCTGTGCGCAGAGGTCAGAAAGACCTGGAGCGCTGGCTGGGTGTACCGGGAGCTGGACTGCTGGGCGGAAAGGCGCGCGCACAGCAGACATTCCTCCGGGAGGGGCGAGCACGTGTGGGGCGGGCATGGCGGCAGGGTCACGCTTTCGCCGGCGCAGTCGGCGGGCACAGGGGCGGCTTAGCCACTAATGGTGGCCTGGTTCCTCTCCCCGCCACCAGGCAGCGGGGCGTGGTCGGAGAGGCGGACTCAGGGGCCAGCTAGACCAGGCTTGCGCTTAGGGTCTAATTCACCCTTCATTTCCTGCGTCCTGGGCAGGTCCCCTGTCTCCGCACCTGTAAAAAGCGAGGACCGAGATGCCTGCGCCGAGAAGGGTCAGCCAGAGCTTTCCCGACGTGGGCATCAGCCCAAGGGCGAGTTTCCTTTCTCCTCTCATCTCTCAGCTCTGCCCAGACTCCAAGCTAGGGAGGGATGGGGATGAATGACGGCTGGGGCGTGCGCCCCAGCCCGCGGGCACCGCGCCCCCAATTGCTTCCTTCTCGGATTCCCAAGATGTGGGGGCCAGGGAAGAAAGGCGGTCCTGTCAGCTCGCAGCTCCGGGCAGGGATCCGGAGGCCAGGCACCCGCGCTGACGCAGGCTAGCCTGGCACCACTGGCTGCCCACTTCGCTCCGCGCGCGGGGGGATGGGCGGCCAGCCCCTGGAGGGTGAGCGCCAGCCTGGGCTTCCTATTTCGGGAGCGGGATGGGGGTGGGGGTGGGCCACGCCTCGTCACGTGACACAGGGGATATTTAAAGCGGCAGCGCGGGCTGGGAGCCGGGGTCCCGGAGTCCTTCCACGCCTGCTTTGTCGTTTCTTCGTTATCAGCCTAGCCCAGCCTCACCATGGCGGACGCCTTCGCAGGCACCTGGAAGCTAGTGGACAGCAAGAATTTCGATGACTACATGAAGTCAATCGGTGAGCAGGGCTCGGGATGCTGGGCTGGGGAGGGTCTGGCCGCGTGCCCGACCGGCGCAGCGCTCCCGCCCTGGCTGGTACCCTGCTAGCCTGCTGCATCCCTCCTGATCAAGGTTGGGGGGGTAAGGGGACCCAGAAAAGGTGGCAACGTGGGCTAGGGCCTGTTGGGAAGGGGCTTTCATGGTATGAACCTGGCGGATTCCCACGTGGGGAGGCTCAAGGAAACAGATGTGCCGGTGATGTGGGGGTTGAGAGGTGCTTTTCGGGAAGAGGGGTATATGTTCTGGAGGGTTTGGATAATAAGGTGGGAGGCTAGCTAGGGGAAGAAAAGAACAGGAGCACGGGTGGTTTAGGAATTGGAAACTGTGAACACAGGAAGAGAATGGTGCCGGCAGCGAGTGTACTATGACCTACAGAAGCAGGGGATTCCCAAGAGGGAGATGGAAGAGTGGCTAACCCCAGCAATGGGATATGAGGAGGTGAGCTAGGAACCCAGTTAGTAACAACCCCTGCTTCTCCATGTTGGGTTAGGAGGATGCCCTTTCTCACCAGCCAGTCTCTGACCTTGCCTGCAGTGGTGTGTAACCAGGCTGATTTTGATTTAATCAGGGTCTGAGCCTAGTGGTGAGATGGGGCAAGAGGCCCCAGCATCAGTGACAACCCAAGGCCTAGCCACTCAGTGGGGAGGGGTCCCGGGGAGAAAGCCATTGGACTTCCAGGGTGCAGCAAGGCCAAGACCTGTTAACCATGGGGCAGGAGGGGTGCATGAGGGGAGTGGTCTTTGCTCTAGGCAGGTGTGGTGTTGGGATGCAGAAGGGTAAAAATTCAAAGAATCTTACAGGTGAGGTCCTTGGAGATTCTCATACCTTGCTTAGTTCAACAGACAGGGAAACTGAGACCCAGAGAAAGTAGAAACTTGTCGTAAAAATTCCACAGCAGAGCAGAAAACCTAGATTTATAGATCTGCAACCCCGATCAGTTCCCATATGGGCCCTGTGGGCGCGGGAGTGGTTGGAAATGCTTATCTAATGATTGACCTCAGCCCTTCCTGAAATCCCCAGCTATGAGGTTATCCTAGATCTATCTCCAGGCTGGGGCCAGGAAAACCGGAATGTTGATCATGGTCAAGCTACGTTCCATGCCTTCCTCCCAGGGAAGGCGGGCTGGATTTCAGCAGATACCCAAAGGGGAAAAGATCCACTCCAGGCACCTTTCACCTCTGTTCCTAACCTTTTCCTGAAATAGGGACCACAAGTATTGGCTCTTGAGGCCTACCTGTTGGGGACTATGCCCACTGACTCCCGAGCTGTAGGGGAAGTTGGAATGCCCAGGGTTTGTTCCGCCTCCCACAGCAGATTCCAACTGAAGACCTGGTCCCTGAAGTGGGCAGCAACATCCTTCCCACCATTGCTCCCTTATTTTGCCCCAGCTTGGGCTAGGGGCTGAGAGTCCACCCCGTCTACTTTTCTTGTTATATTGGTAGGAAGGCTGAGACCCATGGGGGAGAAAAGCCCCTCCTCAGCTCTCAGTAAATAGCTTCAGCTTCATTTCTAAGCAGAGCCCACCTCGTCCCAAGTCTCCCAAATTGTCAGCCAGGTGTCATTCTCAGTTTCTCCTGGTTTAGTTCCTCCTTCCCTCTCCAGAGGATTCCTTCCTCAAACACTCCGCTCCTCCAGGTAGGTCTTAGGCAAACAGAGCTCCCTGTGCAGTGATAAGGCCCAGCTCTCTGCTGCCCAGTGGAACTGGCCTGACTCACTCTGACAGCAGGGGGTGAGGCCAAAGTCCCTCACCGGCCAGGCTGGGTGGGCCAGCTGCAAGTAGCTACAGAGGTAGCCTGTGCCCATTGTTTTAGACCCAGGGTTCTCAGGGGGCAAAGGTAGTACCAGTGATCACAGACACACATCACAGGAGGCAGAATGGCCCAGGAATAGCAAACAGTTTTGGAGCCTAGATCAAATCTGGGTCAAGTCAAATAAATAATAAATCACCGCTCAGGGCTGTTATGAGCATTTACAGTACAATAACCCATGGAGGGCATGGGATAGGTTCCTAGCTGCCAACAACATTAGGGGACTTTAAAGGACAGATCACAGGATCACACCTTAGACTTTGCCTAAGGGCTCGTTGCTCTACTCTCTTGCAGGGCATTTAGGGCTTTGCCAGCACCCAGGGAAGCTATGCTTAGGTCAGGAGGGGGTCTCCGTTGGGCCTCAGATCAGGAGCCAGGAGACCTGGATCCAAGTCCTGACTGCACTACCACTTTAGGCCTCTCCTAAATCTGTACAATGACAGACAAACCCTTCTGCCTACTTCCTAGATCTGGGATAAGAGACTTTGAAAATGTCTTGTTGCTATATATGGGGGACAAAAGCACCAGTGCGTCTCAAGGTAGAAACTTCCAAAGGTGGAACACTCTTATCCCAAAGCCTTGGGAGGAAAAGTCCCCATTTCTTCCTTAGCCTGTGGCTTGAAAGCTGCTCAGGTGCCCTGCCAGGGAGCCTCATGTTCCAGCCTGAGGCACTATAGCTGAGCAGGTAAGTGAGCTCTGTAGTCAAACAGTTCAGATTTGTGACCCTGGGCTTCTGTTTTTGCATCTGTGAAGTGGAGATAATAAATCAACCCTTCAGGAAGACTGGAAGGATTGAATGAGGTAACACATATACAGTTCTTACCACACAGAAAGCACTTAATAACTTATTCTAATCTCAGCTCTGCCACCAAATTGCTGTGTAATGCCTGTCCCTTAAGTTCTCATCTGTCTAATGGGATCATCAGTGTCTCTTCACCACATAAGAATGATTTTTTAAAAAACCATACAAAGTCTTGGAAGGTCCTCATCCTCTTCTTCCCTCTTTCCCACATCCAGCCTGAGTTGTTCATTGAGTTCCTTGTACCCCGCCTCTTTCCTCCAGCTTATACTTATAACCTTCCTTCCACCCTCAGGTGTGGGTTTTGCTACCAGGCAGGTGGCCAATATGACCAAGCCTACCACAATCATCGAAATAAATGGGGACACGATCACCATAAAAACACAAAGCACCTTCAAGAACTCAGAGATCAGCTTCAAGCTGGGGGTGGAGTTTGACGAGACAACGGCAGATGACAGGAAGGTCAAGGTGAGTCAAGGAAGAGGCCATGGGAAATGCAAGACGTTGAGACCCTGAAGGGGAATGAGCTGGTAGTCTTGGAGTCCATTATTGCAGTGGGGGATTGAAATAAACAACAGCCTTAAAGCCTCTGCTGGAATGTTCCAGTGCTAAATGCATTAGTCCTGTTCTGTTTTCCTCCATTTTGGGGAAGCATCCACCAGCTGCCTCTGGGAGTGGGCAACAGAGCCAGTTGTGACCTCAGTCTGCTCCTGCTCCAGCTGGGTGACCTTGTGAATGACATGCAATAACTCTGGGTTTCTTTCCTCTTCCAAGATGGGGGAGTGGTGTGGCCATGGCTGTTACTTCAAGTGCTTTAGGAATGATGCCCAGAAGTCAGGGCCCTCCACTGAGTTAGCAGGTCATCCTGGCCTCCAGCAAAAGGGGAAGCTGGGGACAAGGAGTGAGATCCACTCAGAGGCTTCCTCTTCCCAACGTCCACCTCCAGGGCTTGGCCAATGACCCTGAAGAAGTATTTCCAATGCTGCCAGTCCACAGGCAGGACAAGCTATGATCTGGACAGGGCGTTGTCCTGGATGTGTTTGTAGTCCACGTCCTCAGGGCTGTCACCCTGCAGTGGCTCTTTCTTGGCAGCTTGCCTCAGGCCTCCCCTGGGCTAGGCCTAGGAGAGAGGACTAAGGGCCTTTGACCTCTACAGATTCACCACACAGCCCTCAGCCATTTTCCCTTCCTCACAGCTGCCCCCGGGAAGGATTGGTCTCTTCCCTGTGGAGGAAGCTGGAGCTCAGCCCAGAATTGCAGGGGATGCTGACAGCAGAATTGTGATGGTGCCCAAAGATGCAGCCTATCTGGGAAGTGGCTGCCCCTACCACATGCCTGTACTTCCTTGAACTAGCCCACCTGGAGGGGCAAGAACCCCAACTAAAGACAACAGTAGTTCCCTGGGATGCCTGGCTAAAAATAATTTGCTGAGTGGGCAAAAACTAAGGGAATTGGGAATGAGGATGTATCAGCAGCACCCGCCCTCCCAGCCCCAAACATATGTACACAACCTTCTCAGATTCTTCTACTGAACTCTGCTCAGTCAGGGTCCCTTAGCCTGGCCAATCCCCCCCCCCCCCCCGCCCCGACACACACCCCCATTTCTAGAGGAGAGAATGGGAGAGCTGCCAAGCGAGAACCAGCTGATGCAGGCTGGTAGTACCCGGAAGACTAAGTGGGCATTTGGCCAGGGCTGTGGAACTCTACAAGGGCACCCGGTCCCAGGCCCTGGCAGTTGCTGCCCACTTGTCAGCTGAAGGGGTCACATGATGTGGACCAAGAAGAGGGGTGGGAATACAGAGCAGGAGCCCAGTTTTCTAATACCCCCAAGACGTTATGTGTGATCACTAGGCTGGAGTCTCCGGACTCTCCTCACCAGTCTTTCCCAGGGATGTAGGTTGGTTCATGACCCCTATCTTAGGGGCACTGGGGCTGTGGCATCACCTAGAATACAGGATAAATGCCCGTCTGAACGCTGGTGGCACTTTTCAGAGCCAGGCTGTCTGGCTCCGCCACATTGCCTGCCTTTCTACTTGTCCAGCACCCAAAGGCCCCTTCCCAGCCAGGCAGTACTGGAGCAGAGGCTGGAGGTGAGCTGGATGTCCTGCAGGGCTAGGCTGGAGGTGGGCTGCCTGAGCTCTGGGCCTAGCACCATCATTAGTTTGGGCCAGAGGCTGAGTCCTCTGTGGCCCAGTGAACAGACTCCATGCTGTCCCTCAGTCCTGTCTCAGATTACAGCTCAGGCCTCTACCCTGTTTCCACAGTCCACCGTGACGCTGGATGGAGGCAAACTTGTCCATGTGCAGAAATGGGACGGGCAAGAAACAAAACTTGTGCGGGAGCTCGTGGATGGAAAACTCGTCCTGGTAAGATGGATGGAGCCTTTCCCAGTGGTTACCACTGCTGCCCCTTCAGCCAAGCATGTCGTAAAAAGCCAAGGTCTCCCCCTGGCAGCACTGGAAGCTGGGACGATGGAGGGTGGAGAACATGTTGGGGTGATATTGGGTGGGAATTTTCTGTGTAGTGCTTTGGACTCACATCTCAGGCCTAGGTTCAAATCTCAACTTACAGGTTCTATGACTTTGAACAAATCACCTTCAAGTCCAACTGCAACAATAGCAACACTAACCCTGGAGGGCTGCTGGGAAGTCTGAATAAGACAGTGGACGCAGAGTACAAAGCGTCACTGATATGGGAGGGAGACAGCAGATGCTCCACAGCCTGTTTCCTGTGTTGGTGCCTTGCCTCACCCCAGAGAGGTAGAAAGCAGGGCCAGATCTGACCCCAAGTCCCTAAGAAAGGCTCCCACCTTCCATCACAGCATTCCCTCTCCTCCGTAGGACTGTGCTGCCACATGTAAAGCCTTTGAGCAATAACAGGCTGGTGACCTGTCTGTTCAGGGACGAACCTGGGGGCCTCACTTGGAGAATGAAGACTTGAATGAACACCCTCAGACCTGGGGACAGAGATAGCAGCCAGCCTTGGTCTCCATCTCCCAATTCCATAGGGCCTCAGGTTTCACTCTGCACTTCATGGCGGATCTTTGTGGGTCAGTGCATTCCTGCATTCACAGAGCAGGGTCCTTGCAGAGTTAAGAATGAGGTGCCTACCTCTGGCAGAGATGCAATATGCAGGACCAAATACACCCTGGGCAATCAGCTACGGTGAGACCATGGGCCTGGCTCTATGATGCCAGGCTGGATGTGGTGGTTTAGGACTCTGGCCCTGGGATTACCCAAGTTAGGGAAGGAAAGGAAGTTGGTGGCCTAGCACAGTCCTTCCCTAAGAGTCTCTGGATATTTGTATTCACCTGTTGTGTAGATACAACATGCTAGGCGCCATCTTAGGCATTAAGGATGAAGGGAAAAGAATGGTGCAAGGGAAAGAGAAACACTCTGGATCTTGACCAACTTACTTCCTCCTCTCTCAAAACTCATTTTCCTAAATCTCTAAAAGAGAGATTACATGCGTAACTTAAAAACCTGGTGTAAGTATTAGAAAAAATATATACTGTATGTCAAGTGCTAAGACATATAGTAGGCAGTCAATAAATGATTATTAGGATGAAGGCAGAGGGCTCTCCCCATCAGAATGGAGTGCTTCCTATGTTTATTCCCTCACCCCTGCCCCAATCGGACTCTCTCTTTCCTTCCAGACGCTCACCCACGGCAATGTAGTGTGTACGCGCACTTACGAGAAAGAGGCATGACCTGCCCACTGCTTCACTGACTGCTCCTCTGCCAACTGGCTAGCCCTGGACTCAGCACCAGATTGCCTCGTCTTTTCCTCTGGCGTTTTGTATAAATCCACCTTGGGGGGGAATTCTTCTGGGGTCAGGTGCACCATCCTGGATACAGTTCTAGCTCCCATTGTGTTTTGTTTTTTTAACTGCATCCAAAGAGTGCTCTCAGGTCAATAAAGCAGAGCCAAGGCCACCCAGTTGCCTTTTGCCTTTGGTGACATGACTCCATGAGTCTGTTTCCCTGTGTCTGAGAGTGGGCAGAAACACCTGCCTGAAGGTCACTCAGGAAGAAGCACTGGATGACACTGAAATGGACAGTCTCGGGGACAGCAGTACCTGACCGCCTTACACATACAATGATATAACAGCTGTACCTACACCTTGCCTTTACTTCCTCTCCATGGCCAAATGAGCTAGTCCAACCTGGACTAATCAGTGGCAGGGCTTCCCCAAGCTTGGCTACTGGACTATCACCTTGGGCCCACCTGCACCAAATGCCCTTGGGTCTGGACAGTTGCCCTTCTCTGTGCAATGCTATGGTCTCTTTCCAGAATGCAGGCTCAGGACAACGGATCCAGGCTTGTGCCACTGTGGTGGGAAGAAATGCCCATTGGCCAAGATGACTGCTGAGCTCCCACTAATGCCCAGACCATTACTCCCAGTTGTAAATTTTCACTGGTTTTCTGATCAGCTCAGAGGGAAGAGGTCATCTGATTACAGAAGAGAGGGCTTATTAGTGATAAGAAGGCCGCGACCTGCCAGTACATCTGGCTCTGAACCTCAGCAGACCTTTCTCCACAGTCTAAGGTTACATATTAAATGTTTTTCTGTCAACTTGTAGACCCTGTGACTTCTAAGTCTGGAAGTTACCTGGGAAGAGGTATAATAGCAATAAGAACTTTTAGTAAGTTTAAAACCAAACACACTTCCATTTAGTGCCAGGCATTTAAGCAGGAACCTGAAGTGGAATCCATTGACTCATAGTATTAAACACAAAGTAAACAATGATCTTAGCTCGAGCTGTCTGGTTTGGTGGTCTGGCAGAATGTCACACACAAGCTCAGTCACTACCATGGTTTCTGGCTGTCACTTCTAGCATAGCAGAATCATGTTAGGGGGAATGGAAAGAGTGAGCACCACTTCTTCTGTTCTCCCTCAGAATGCCCGTCTCCATCCATCCGCCCCCGTGTTGGATACCGCAGAAATCACCCACCAATCAGCCCAGGGGAACCAACAGGGAGGGGCCAGGCACTGTTCTCCAACTACAGCCCGAGCAGTAACTGGCTCTAGCCTGGACTCCTCTACAGGAATCAAGCTCTGGCAGTGGCAGCTGGAGAGGGTAAAAGGACCTGCTGAATGAAGGAAGTTGGGTGAATGGATGGGTGAGCTGCAGGGGTCACTTGCAAATGGACCAGGAGTGACAAGGAAACAACTCATTCAGGCAGATGCTTTTGACATCTGGCTCCCTGCAGCATGAGAGGAAGCCATCTCCCAGTGGGAGAGTCATGGGGTGGGAGGCCATATTCTCACTACTGAGTCTAGGAACCAGGGCTGCAAGGGACAAGGCTCCTGGATCCCTCTTCTCTCAGCCACCCCCTCTACTCTGCACTCTCACTCCTTGTGCTTCTTCTTGTGCTTCTTCTTCTTCTTTTTCTTCTTTGACGCCTTGCTGTCCTTTGATGTGTGCCTTGCCCTCTTGCCTGTATCACTCTCAGAGTCTGAGCTGTCAGAGTCAGATGACTTTTTGTCTCTATGTTTCTTTTTCTTCTTTTCCTAAAAAGAAATTTTAAAAATTCAACATTGTGTATGTACTGGTATATTTGCTTTTAAAAATCATGACATGTGATCAGTAGAGGACCACTTAATATGCAAAACATTAATTAAAAAGAATAAATTATATCTTCAAGTATTAACAAGAAAAAATGCCCAAAGCAAGTAAAAGGATCAAGTCCTACTACAGTATGTATTCTAGATTCCAGTGTGTTTCACATATACCATACAATGTGTATATATATATTTACATGTGCCTGTATATATTTAAAATACACAGAAAACAGTGGAAGGCACATAAAGTGGTAACAAGTATTACCTCGGGAATGTATTTTGGTCTTTCACTTTTTACTTCAAGTAATTCTGTCCAACTTGATTTTTTTTTAAACAAGCATTTATTACTTTCATTTGTAAAAGCACAGATATTAAAGCTGAAAGGAGTCCTTAGAGATCACCTAGTCTACCTAGAGACAGTGCCTCACATGGCCAAGGTCACAGGATAAGAGAGTAATAGATTTAGGACTCCTGACTCCCAGTCTGGTTTCTATTAGCTACTGCTGCCAGGGTAAATAACTGCCATCAATTATTAAGGCTCTACCTGCTGTCCTTGAATATTTATCATCTCTAACCTTCATAATAATCTTACAAGATTTTATTGACAAAGAAAAACATAAGGAAGAACTTCCTCAAAACTACCCACTACACCCTGCTGCCGGAGTAACAGTGCAAACTCATACAAAATATGGGAGGCAGGTTCCCAGGCTCGTGGGGTACACTGGGCAGTTTTTAAGCTTTGCATAAACCTTCTTGAATTGTAAATGTTTATACTGCCTTAGTAAGGTTTCTAAGAAGGAGAGATTATGGGAAAAGAAAGAAACAGTGGAAGAGCACGAAGCTCTGCTCCTATAGGCTTTCAACCAGCATCCTGAAAGCTGTGAGCTTGCCTGAGTGATGCACCACGTCTTAGGAGCTGGCAGTGAGAAATATGAGTGAGAGAGAGAGAGAGAGAGAGAGAGAGAGAGAGAGAGAGAGAGAGAGAGAGAGAGAGAGAGAACACCAAGCCAGGCATTAGACACAGACTTGAGCTCTGGCTTTGCCACTTACTATTCTATTCTGTAACCTTGGGCACATTATTTCACCTTTACCAAGTTTCCTCAAATGTAAACAGATAAGAATAGAAAAAAAAAAAAAAAAGCGAGAGAGAGGTCACATGGCTGTGGTTAAGATTTAATGAGATAGTATCTGTGGCTGGAGAAGTTGAAAGCCACTTGCCCCAGATCCCACAAGCAGGGTTGGGATCTGCATGTAAATCACTGGACTGGAAATCTGAATTTTCCTCTGTAGCATACAGTCCCTCTTCCTATATAGTGCTGGAGGCCTCATGGTATGATGATCACTTACTAGCTATGTGACTTGAAACAAGAGATTTTTTTGAACCTTAGTTTTCTTTTTAGTAAATTGCAAGTGATAAATATCTACTTCAAAGGATGCTGTGAGTATTACACAAGACAAATTCTAACTATAGTGCCTGATACATGGTAGACACTCAGGGGTAGCTAGAAGTATTGTATTCTCTCATTTCAGAGAACTCCCAGAATGTTCTGACAGTCTGGCTATGTATCTATGGCAGATAAGCCAAAGTTTTGAGAGATTAAACAAAAAAAATTTTTGGAGTCTCCAATAGAGTAGAGAGAGGGGAAGCTTCCTAGGCCCACATTACCAAGCTATAGGAACCATGGCTGGGAGGAGCTGAGAGTTGGCAAATCAAAGGTTTGGCTTGTGGTACTGCACTGTCCTGGGTGGCAAGATCATGGAAGCCTATCACAGACTATATGGGCTTAGGAGTCTCACCAGGCTCTACCCCTTAGGTAAGGCAAGGTCCTGGGGAAGTAAATAAGCAAATGCAGAATCTGGCACCCATTCCCCCAAAGCCTGGCCCAACCTGGAAAAATAAATGAGGAAGGAGAGTAATAATATTTCCTTACATCCAGTAGCACTAGTTTATCAAGCTCTCTGCATCCCCTATCTGTTTTAAAAATATATTTTTATTGATTTCAGAGAAGAAGGGAGAGGGAGAGAGAGATAGAAACATAAATGATGAGAATCATTGATCGGCTATCTCCTGCACACCCCACACTGGGGATCTAGCCCGCAACCAGGGCATGTGCCCTGACCGGGAATTGAACCGTGACTTCCTGGCCACTGAGCCACACCAGCCAGGCCTTTTTTTTTTTTAATCGCCATCTGAGGATATGTTTTCATTGATTCTAGAAAGAGAGGAAGGGAGGGAGGGAGGGAAGGAGGGAGGGAGGGAGGGAGGGAGAGAGAGAGAGAGAGAGAGAGAGATCAATGTATGAGAGATACATCCATCAGATGCGCCGACCGGGGACATAACTCGAAACATTTCTGTTGTACAGGACAACGCTACAACCAACTGCATCCCTCACCCTTTTTTAAAAAAATATATTTTTGCTCTGGCTGGTTTGGCTCAGTAGATAGAGCGTCGGCCTGCGGACTGAAAGGTCCTGGGTTCGATTTTGGTCAAGGGCACACGCCTGGGTTGCGGGCTCAATCCCCAGTAGGGGACGTGCAGGAGGCAGCCAATCAATGATTCTCTCTCATCACTGATGTTTCTCTCTCCCCCTCTCTCTTCCTCTCTGAAATCAATAAAAATAAATAAATAAATAAATATTTTTATTGATTTCAGAGAGAGGAAGGGAGAGTTAGAAACATAGATGGGCTGCTTCCTGCATGCTCATGCGGGATTGAGCCCACAACCTGGGCATATGCCCTGACCAGGAATTGAACCGGCGACCTCTTGGTGCATGGGTCAATGCACTACCACTGAGCAACACAGGTTGGGCTGCATCCCTTATCTTATAATAACAATCTGGTAAGATCAAAGTTCAGGAATTATTAGTCCCATTTTAGAAATGAGAAAACTGCAAAGCAGAGAAGTACAATGAGTTGACCCACACTATAGTGATGAGAATGTGGTACTTTCTTACTCAGAGTTTGGCATTATTTCCACTTTAATCTCTTTCAAAGATGCAGGCTCAGAAGAAACAAAGAAAAACAAATCATTTGAGAACCCTGGCATGCTAGGACATGTAACTACTTAGCAAGGAGGAATAACAGACCTCAATCTTGATGCAAAATGTCTTTTGCAACCCAAGCAAAGAAAATCTAGTACTCCAGCAGATGGCATCATTTTCATTGTGTGTCTAACCTTGAGCTAGAGAAGAACAATCACTTCATAAGTTGTAGTTTAAAAGGAAAGTTGGGAGTTAGGGTAGAAGATGGACAGCCACCAAAAGTGAAAGTAACTTTTGGTTCCTCAACTGCATTCCTGGGGGAAGTGGAGAAGACAAAGGGTAAAGAAATGACCCAGGGGTGTGAGCCCTTGGCAAACAGGCCAGGAGGGACATGGGAAAGAAGCCACTGCTCAAAACTGCTCTCTAGGAAAATCACATATCCCGTGCCACATCAGCTAGCCCACCCATTTTCTCTCCAGTTCTGAAACAGTATAGCAGCAACCCAGTGTAAGAGAAAAACCAAAGCAAAAACTGAAATGGGAATAACTGTGAAAGGGGAATAACAGCAGCTAACATTTACTGAATACTTACTTTTCTAGACGCTGAGCTAGGCAATTTCCACACATTCTTTATCTAAGCTTCACAGCAAATCTATTAAGTGGGCACAATTATCCCTATATTTTTAGCCAAGACTTGTAACTTCAGAGATGTTGACTGAGATAAAGTGACTTGCCCAAGGCGTAGAAACTGTATTTGACTCAGGCTGGAGGTCCCAATGTGGATGTTCTTTTGAGCCCTGTCTAGATTATAGCCAATAACTAACTTAGTACTTCCCAACTAAAAAACACTGATTTGGAAAGAAATCAAACAAGCAAGCACTTTATTATTATTATTATTTATTCTTAAGAATTATTCTTGCCCTAACCGGTTTGGATCAGTGGATAGAGCATCAGCCTGGGGATTGAAAGGTCCCAAGTTCGATTCCAGTCAAGGGCATGTACCTTGGTTGCAGGCACATCCCCAGTAGGAGGTGTGCAGGAGGCAGCTGGTCGATGTTTCTCTCTCATTGATGTTTCTAACTCTCTATCCCTCTCCCTTCCTCTCTGTAAAAAAATCAATAAAATATTTTTTTTAAAAAAAGAATTATTCTTGAGAAATGATTGACTCTGAAGAGATAATTTGATTCTCAAATTGATTCTCTGGGTAAACTTTTGGGAAATAAGATAAGAACAGCACTTTCTAACCGGTGTGCTGCAAGAATTTTTAAAACATGCAATACCTGACTACTTAGCCAGGGGCACTGACCCTTTTCCCTTAGATTTTCAAATAAAAAAATGACAACAGCCAATACAACAATAGCTGTCCAGTGTGAATGATCAAAGTTATACCTACACTTTTTGTCAGTCTGGCAAAAATAAAATACACTATATTTTTTGGTGTGCTGCAGAATTTTAGTAATTAGTTTATGTGTGCCATGAGGTGAAAAGGGCTGAAAATCGCTGGGATAGAGGGTGATTCCTGGCTAGAAGTTGCCTCTAAGGCACCAGTTTATCATATATTGGAAAAGGTAAGACCAGAAGAAAAGTTTTATTAATCAACTCACAAATATTTACTGAACTTTACTATCTACGAAGTTCTTTAAAGACCCATAGCTACATACAGTGTTGCTGAGGTGATGAGAACACACAATTTTTTAATAGAATTCAGACAGAGAGTACTATTTGCACTAATAGTAGATGCAAAGTAAACACACTCATTGAGTGGAGCCTGGCACCATTCCTCCAAACCTAAGCCAACCTCATCAAACAAGGGAAATAACTCCTTACAATCATATAGTACATTTATTCTTCAAATATTTACTGAGTACCTTCTATGAGCCAGAAATAGCTACTGATTAGTCTTTTGTAATAGTTGAATGAGGTCAGAAATTAGGAACCAGGAACCTTCAAGGAACAAGTTATCTAATTAAGGAGAAAGACTAATTAAGATACTAGGCAGTCTATAGAAGTGATGTAAAAAAAAGTACAAAAAACATACCATGGACACGCAAGGGAGAGAAATCAATCATGCCCGACGAATTTGAGGATGGCTCCAAGAAGGATATGTATGTATTGTGTTTTTTTGTGTGTTTTTTTTTAAAATAAATTTTATTGATTTTTCACAGAGAGGAAGAGAGAGGGACAGAGTCAGAAACATCGATGATAGAGAAACACCAATCAGCTGCCTCCCGCACAACCCCCACTGGGGACGTGCCCGCAATCAAGGCACATGCCCTTGACCGGAATCGAACCTGGGACCCCCCAGTCCGCAGGCCGATGCTCTATCCACTGAGCCAAACCGGTTTCGGCTGTATAGTGTTCTTGAAGGATTGGTTTTGGCAGGTGGCATGGTGGTAGTGTTGATAGAGGAAGGGAAGCAAGGGCCTTCCAGCCAAAGGGAAGACAGAATGAGGCAAATGCTTGAAGGATCTTTCAAGAGTGACAAAGTATCCTGTGTGGCTTATTAACTATGCACTGGATCCCATCCCTTCTCTCCTACTCAACATCGGTCCAGGGATTGTCCCCTCTCTTTTGCATCAATTTTTCCTCTTTACTGGCTCATTCCCAACAATAAATAAACAAAAACCCTCTGAACTACTTTAACCAGCTTGCTACCCCACCATTTTACTGAAATAGCTCTTGTCCAAGTTACCCATGACCTTCCCATAGCCAAATCCATGGTCAATTCTTGGGCCTCATTTACTTGATCAGTTGCATTCAACAGAGTCCGTTTTCCTTACAACACATTCCTCATTTCATCTACCACATTCTCTTATTTTTCCACCGACTTCCCTGGCTGTTCCTTTTCAATCTTCTTTGCTGGTTCATCCTCATCTCCATAATATCTATAAAAGTTAGAGCACTCTGGGGCTCAAGTCCTCAAACCCCTTCTCTTCCCTATATTTACTCTGCAGGTGATCTCATATATGAATTTAAACATCATCTACATGTATCCCAAATTCATGTCTCTTTTTAAAAAATAAAATATAATTGACTTACAATATCATATTAGTTTCAGATATACAATGTGGTGATTCAATATTTACATACATTACAAAGTGAAACCCACAATAAGTCCAGTTACCTTCTGTTATCATACAAAGTTGTTACACTATTGACTATATTCTCTCTAAATTTGTATCTCTTACCTGAGCCTCTCCTTTAACTCTGAACTATACATTCAACTGCCTACTCTACACATCCATGTGTATATCTGATAGGCATCCCAACTCACATGTCTTGCCTCCTCCCAGCTTTCTTTTCTTTCTTTTTTTTAAAAAAATATATTTTATTGATTTTTTACAAAGAGGAAGGGAGAGGGAGAGAGAATCAGAAACATCAATGAGAGAGAAACATCAATCAGCTGCCTCCTGCACACCCCCTACTGGGGATGTGCCTGCAACCAAGGTACATGCCCTTGACCGGAATCGAACCTGGTACCCCTGAGTCCGCAGGCCGACGCTCTATCTACTGAGCCAAAATGGTTAGGGCTACTCCCAGCTTTCTTTCCCATATTCATATATAGCAACTCAAACTAAAACCCACTCCCATTCTTCTACATTCTCCTCTTAACTCAAATCTTCCAGTTAGTCATCTTTAACTGTTCTCTTTCCTAACTAATAACCAATTACTCAACAAGTTCTGTCAGCTCTACCTTCAAAATTGAGCCACACTTCAATTCCCTTCTCACCACCCCCACCCTCATTCTAGTCTAAGCCACCATCCTCTCACCTGGGTTATTAACTATGGTCATTAATTGCTCCCACTCTTGCTTTCTGACTATCTAGTTTACGCATAGCAGCCAAAATAATTCTCTTAAAAGGTAAGTTAGAACATGTCATCCATCTAGTCAAAACCTCTAATGACATTCATCTTACTCCACACGAAAGGTGAAGTCTTCATATTCTTCTGGATAGCCCTGGGCTTCCTCTAACTTCCTCTCTTCTCATTCACTTCACTCCAGCTGCACCAGCCTCTTTACTGTTCCTGAAACATGCCAACATCCAGCTACTGTACTTACTGAAAAGCTCTGTCTCCACTTATGAGTAGCTTGCTTTCTCACTTTCTTCAAATATCCACTCAAAGGATGCTTTATGAAAAAGGCCTGCCCTTACTACCCTATCTAAATGTCAAGTCACCTCTCCCACCTGCCCCCATTCTAGTACTCCCTATCTCTCATAACCAAATTAGTCTTTTTCCATAAAACCTATCACTACTTGACATATTTCTATTTTGTATTTGGTTTAGCAATTTATTGTCTGTGACCCTGTGAGAATGTAGGTACATGAAAACAGGGATTTTACCTGTTTCATTCACTATTGTACTTGCAGTGACCAGAACACAGCTTGGCACACAGTAGATGCTCTTTTAATATGCTTTTTCTTTATTGATTTTAGAGAGAGAAGAAGGGAGAAGGAGAGAGAGAAACATCGATGTGAAAGAGAAACATCATTAGGGATCAAGTCCGCAACCCAGGCATGTGCCCCAACCGGGAATCGAACCAATGACCTTTTCGGTGCATGGGACGATGCTCAACCACCTGGGCCACACCAGCCAGGGCAGCAGATGCTCTTTTAATGAATCAGCTTGGAATACAGTGTATGGGAAGGGACTGTGAGAGATGCTACTGGGAAATTGGACAGATTGTGAAGAGTCTTAAAGGAACTCAGGCTGTACTGGATGACTCGGTGCTCAAGCAAAATGGACCCAGGACTGGCAATCTCTCTCTCAGATGGGCACCAGAAGTTCTCTGGACAACAGGACAGAGCCAGTATTGCAGCCAAGGGATGACATTCCTCTTTCTGTTCTTCCATATATAATTCAGCAGAAAGTAATTATAGTGGCCACATCAAAAGAATAAAATTATATTCTGGATCAACATAGCTAAACTTCACTATAATCAGTGGACAGCCTGAGACTCGAGGCACATGCTTGCTCAAAATATAGCACTGATTCAGAAAGACTCATGATGGCATATGACAAGTAAAAGAGGCCAGCAAAGCCCAGACCACAGGTTCCTGGAAAAATTTTCAGGGCTTCATTACAAAAACCTCTATTCGAATTTTGCCAACCACTTCATATCCCATTTCCATTTGAAAAAGTTTCCTCTTGTCCTAATTATGTCCAACAAAAATTACTTACAGTTTTCAGACACTGGAATAAAAATTGTCATGGTACCAAATCAGTATGTAGAACTAAACCGATGCATACTAGATTTTTGGACAAGGTTATACATTCAATACATGCATACTTGATAAAAACAAAGAGTTTTTGGGGGGGTGGTAATCTGGTTTCTCTTCAGATCCCCCACATCTTTCCCCCCCCCTTTTTTTTTAAACATATCCTTGGGTGAGGATTTTATTTTATTTTTTTTAATATATTTTATTGATTTTTTACAGAGAGGAAGGGAGAGGGATAGAGAGCCAGAAACATTGATGAGAGAGAAACATCAATCAGCCGCCTCCTGCACACCCCCCACCAGAGATGTGCCCGCAACCAAGGTACATGCCCTTGACCGGAATCGAACCTGGGACCCTTCAGTCCGCAGGCCGACGCTCTATCCACTGAGCCAAACCGGTTTCGGCTCTTTCCCCTTTTTAAAAAGAGTTGGGGCAGCACTGTTTGTGACCTGTGGCCGTGCTGTGGCTGACAGGTTCCATTCCAGTGCGACAGCAGCCCCACAGCCACGACACTGACTGACTTAGGGTGGCTGTCAGTTTCAGGTCTTAGGGACAGACACAGGGGAGGGGAGAGCAGAATAAAAAAAATGTTGTTCAGTGGTTAGAGCATCGGCCTGTGAACCAGGAGGTCCCAGTTCCTTTCCTGGTCAGGGCACATGCCCGGGTTGCGGGCTCCATCCCCATCCTGTAGGAGGCAGCCGATCCATGATTTTCATCATTGATGTTTCTCTTCCTCTCCGAAATCAATAAATATGTCATGGTATTTTAACTGAAGTTTTAAAAAAGAAAAAGAGTTGGTGGGCTCAGGACTAGAAGATTTTCTTACTCCTGCCCCCGCTCCCTTCATTACTACCTACCAGGAGGAGTAGGAGTCAGTCCCCATTACTCTCCAAACTGAGGGCAGGTTTCACTGAGCAATGGAACCGGAGGAGCTATACAGATAGCAGAGATCATGGAGACTATTCAAAGGTGGCTAGTGCATGCCTATTATGTGCCTGCCATTATTTGGAACAGGTGACATCCTTTCTTTATCCTGGGCCATTTCCTGGTTCCCCAACATGCCTAGCACCTTCTCCTGCCTTAGAGGTTTTACTTAATTAAGCATTCCCCTTCACCAGACTACAGAAAGTGAGACAATGAAGCAGTCATGTGAAGAAGCAGAGATGAGAGCCCAACAGCCTGTTCCTTTCTGATTCCAGTTCTGTATGGCCCAGCCATACTTCACTGCCTATCATTGGATTTCTGTGAGGTCCAATAATCCCCTTGTAGTGAGTGTCTGTCCTTTGCCACCAGATATACGTTGGCTGCTTATCGTTCTCCTTATGCGATTAGCTGCTTGAATGTAGGTGCTATGTATGACCTTCATTTCATTTTAAGTTAGATGTCCACCATATATGCCTTCCACACACTAGGCATTCCTGCTACCCACAATTTTATTTGGCAACATGGACTGCGGAAGGCATTCCCCTTCAGATGAACCTACTCAGTTCCACATTTGGCTCCCAGAGTCAACTCATGTTAGAACAGGTATCCGAATCTAACATTCTTACACACTTCAAAACATCCAGATGAGTTAGAAGATTTTACTGATAAGGAAACCAACCTCCTGTTGGAATCAAAGATTTAGAGGGTAAAAGAAAACAGACAGGAGGCCTAGAATCGTGATTT
This sequence comes from Cnephaeus nilssonii, assembly GCF_951640355.1. NCBI lineage: Eukaryota > Metazoa > Chordata > Mammalia > Chiroptera > Vespertilionidae > Cnephaeus > Cnephaeus nilssonii. The sequence goes on from NC_137078.1 coordinate 84,125,163, forward strand.
ACGGTTGTGAACAAAAGATAACATCAAATGGTTGCTAAGAGTAGTTGGTGACAGGGCAAAAACTAGCAAAGAAAGTGCCCTCTGAGTCCCGATATCATGAGCACCTAACACAATACAAAACAGATCCATGTGAGACACTCAATACATATTTGTTGAGTAGATAAATAATTGAAGAGCTAAATTAATTAATGGTTGAAGTGTGGTGTACAAAAAAAGAATATTGGGTTAGTAATCTGAAGATCTGGGTTCATATTTCAGCACTATCTTTTATAGTTGTGTGACTTCAGGTCAGACAGACACTTTTCTTAATCTCCATTTTCCTAATAGCTAAAACTGTGGCATAATAATACAATTATAGAAGTCTATAATAGAATTCTATAGGCATAAAACAAAATAAAAATATAAAAGTATTTTATGTAAGGCATAAAAGATAATGAAGGGATTAACAATGAGGTGAAAAGATGATGCTAGATGATATCTTGGGGAAAACAGTGGACATCAAGGGGGAGGTTTTAATGGTTTCAAATCCCTGGAACACTTTTTAAACAAAGCGGACTCATGAGTTAGAAGTTCACATACACAAAGATATTTTAACTTACGTTATGATGATTATTACCGCCATTGTTCATAGACCATTCCTCTAATATCATAAAGAGCTTCGTATCTAGCACATGCTAGGTAATTGTTTTAGAAAACTGAAATATGTATCTCAAAGCAGCCTTAGAAGCAAGCAATAACTAATTGCACCAAGTGTATTAAGCAATGCAAAAACAAGTTAACCAAAGATCCACAGAAATGAGATATCCACAGAACCACTTTAGGATTCTGGCAAATACCATTTAGATCCTGAAAGGTTAAAAGAGAAAGAAAAATTCCTGGAACATATAAATAAAAGCAGAGTTAAAAAATCTAGCTCTACTAAAGAAAATTACCTGTTTGCAGACATGATCTCATATGCAAAAAATCATAAAGATCCCCCCCACACACACAAAAACCTGTTAGAACTAATAAATGAATTCAACAAAGTTGCAGAATACAAAAATCAACACTCCCAAATCAGTTGCATTTCTAGACATTAACAATGAGCAATCAAAAAACAAAATTAAGAAAACAATTCCATTTACAATAACATAAAAAAGAATAACATATTTAGGAATAAACTTAATTAAGGAGTCAAAAAGACTTGTACTCTGAAAACTATAAAACACTGCTGAAAGAAATCAAAAGACAATACAAATAAGTGGAAAAAAATCTGTTCATGGATTAAGATGTCAATAATGCACAAAGCAATCTATACATTTGATAGGTCTATCAAAATCTCATTGACAGTTTTGTAGAAATAGAAAATACATACTAAAATTCATACGGAATCTCAAGGAACCACAAATACCCAAAATAATCTTGCAAAAGAAGAACAAAGTTGGAGAACTCACATTTCCTGATGTCAAAATTTACAATGAATAATCTAAACAGTGTTGCACTAGCAAAAAGACAGACATATAGACCAATGGAATAGATCAGAGAGTAAGAAATAAACCCTCAGGTATATAGTCAAATGATTTTTCAACAAGGATGCCAAGATCATTCAATAAGGAAAGAACAGTCTTTTCAACAAAGGGTGATAGGAAAACTAGATATCCTCATGTAAAGAAAAATGAAGTTGGACCCTTACTTTACACTATATACAAAAACAAACAAAAAAAAACCTTCAAAACGGATAAAAAACTAAATATAGAGTTAAAACTATAGTCAAAGCCAGGCTCAACTGGTTAGTGTTGTTCTGATGTGCCAAGGTTGTAGGTTTGATCTCCAGTCAGGATATATACAAGCAACCAATGAATGCATAAATAAGTAGAGCAACAAATATCAATGTCTCTTTATTTTCTCTCTCTCTCTCTCTCTCAAATCAACCAATAAAAAAAAAATTATAAAAAAGAGTTAAAACTATAAAACTCTTAAGTTTCATGACACAATTTGGCAATTTTTTTTTTTTTTGAGAGAGATACATCCATCGAGTTGTTGTTCCACTTATTTATGCATTCATTGGTGGTTTCTTGTATGTGCCCTGACTAGAGATCGAACCCCCAACCTTGGTGTATGGGGACAACACTCTAGCAACAGAGTAAAAAGGCAATCCACAGAATGGGAGAAAATATTTGCAAGTCATATAACTGATAAGGGATTGATATCTAGAATATATACAGAGCACCCTGAACCCAAGGTCTGTACTTAAACCCAGTCTCTGACTACAGAGTCTCTCTATCTTTAAGCAACAGCTACTAGTAGCTGACTTACATTGAGCTTTGCTGTATGCCTGACACTGTACTCAGAGTTTTACATGCATCCTAATAACCTTATGAAGTTGATGCTTATTATTTCCATTTCACAAATAGGGAAACAGATTCAGAGAAATTCAGAAATTAACCTAACTTCCACAATGAGGAGAGGACAGAGCTGTGATGAAACCTGGGCAGTCTGTTTTCCTCTGCCCAGGTTCTTAAGTACCACCCTCTACTGCCTCCAAAAATGCAATTCCCCAGCACCTGCCTGATATAATATGGTACAGCCATTTCAAATAAGTGGAATTGAGACTATGTGATAAAAACGGAAAGATGCTTATGACAAAGTAAAAAAACAGAAAACAAAACTGTACATACATTTTTATTACACCTAGATAAAACATTTGGAAAACAGCTGGTAGAAAATATGTGCCACAATAATATAAATTCTGGTAAAATAGTCAGATTATAGACTGCCTTTCTTTTTTTTTATATTTCAACTAGAGGCCCAGTGCGTGAGATTCGTGCACTCAGGGGGTCCCTTAGCCCGGGCCTGAGCCCTCTTGCAGTCTGGGAGCCCTCGGAGAATGTCCAACTGATGGTTTAGGCTTAGTGGGCCTCAGCCTAAGCCGTCAGCCTGACAGCCTTCAGTCGTGAGCCCAGCTTCTGACTGAGCAGCGCTCCCCCTGTGGGAGCGCACTGACTACCAGGGGGCAGCTCCTGCATTGAGCGTGTGCCCCCTGGTGGTCAGTGTGCGTCATAGTGACTGGTCGTTTCTGCCATTTGGTCAATCTGCATAATAGCCTTTTATTATCTATATAATAAAAGAATAACATGCTAATTGACCGTACCTTTGCAACGCCACCAGCCAATCAGGAGTGAGTATGCAAATTAACCCAACAAAGATGACAGGTTAATTTGCATAGACAGGTGCTGAGCTGGGGGCAGGAAGTAGGTGTTCTGCACCACCCCAGCCACTCCTGGCCTCTGGGCAGCGTGGGAAGGCAGAAAGGGGGCTCCAGGCCGGAGCGGAAAGGCTGCTTCAGCCAGAGCGAAGGTGGTGCTGGCAGCCAGGGGAACGAAGGCCCATTCTTGCATGAATCTTCATTTGTGCATCGGGCCACTAGTGTACAATAATAAAAGCATAATATGCTAATTAGACCAGATGACCTTCCGGATAAAGCTGGGGCTGCGAGGGAAGCCAGGGTTCTGGGTGCTGGAGGGAAGCTGGTGCCATCAGCTGGGGGAAGGAAGGCCTACTCTTGCATGAATTTTGTGCATCAGGTCTCTAAAATTACGTAGTGGAAACTTCCCTTTTCCCTCTTTAAATCAAGTCCTCAGATCTCTACAAGGAAGCTTCAGAAACTTCAAGAAATAAAGGTATGTAAAGCCAAGTCCTATGTTCAAAATAAAGCAATACTGCAGGCTGGGTGGATCCAGGGTTGCCTCTGTGAAGGAACTAGGCTAAATCTGGCAATGCTAAAGGTTTGCAGAAGGCTTCTGGAAGGCACTAGAAACAGGGACTTTTGCTAATTTCTATTTCTTTGATTCACAGAATATTACCAAACTAAAATAAAACTGCCACTGCTCTAAATCAATGTTTTCCAAGTGCTAGTTATTGCTATAATATTGCCACAATTTTTCTTCCATGTGTTTACAACTTGCTATTTGTTTACTTAAAATTTTATTATTTTTCTTTTTACTTTAAAAAGTTTTTCTTGAAAAGGGAAACTTTATTAACACAACTGTAAATATAAATCTTACATCCCTTGCCAACATAGAAGATAACTATAAAAATAAACACATAGCCCTAGCTGGTTTGGCTCAGTAGATAGAGCATCAGCCTGTGGACTGAAGGGTCCCGGGTTCGATTCTGGTCAAGGGCATATGCCTGGGTTGGAGGCTCAATCCCTTTTTGGGGCATGCAAGAGGCAGCTGATCAATGATTCTCATCATTAATGTTCCTATCTCTCTCTCCCTCTCCCTTATTCTCTGAAATCAATAAAAGATATATAATAAAAAATAATAAACACATAAAAAAGACAAAACAATGTTTTAGCTAGATATAAGTTACTACCAGGTAAGGGTTGTAGCTGAAAAGGGATAGGGTTAGACAATTTGTTTCCACAGGAGGCATTCTGGATTTTAAGTATAATGAAAAAATCACTAAAAATTTTTGTTGCTGTTGTTGATCCTCGCCAGAAGATATTTTTCCATTGATTTTTAGGGAGAGTGGAAGAGAGAGGGAAAGACAGAGAGAAACATCAATGTGAGAGAAACACATCAATCAGTTGCCTCTTGCACAAGCTCTGACCAGGGCCACAGGCCGATGTTCTATCCACTGAGCCAAACTGGCTAGGGCATCATTGAAGAATTTTAAACAGGAAGATATATGGTCTGATTGGATATTTTAACAACCCTCTTTGGGGAATTAAAAAATTAAATGAGAAAAGACATAAAAGAACTGAACACCACCAACAACCACTTTTACCTAAGTGACAATTATAAAACACTACACTCTATTGGAATCCTCTGCACTGTTGGTAGGAATGTGAAATGGTGCAGTCACTGTGAAAAACAGTACAGTGATTCCTTAAAAAGATAATTTTTTCAAAATAGGATCACCATATATGATCCAGCAACTCTACTTCTGGGTATATCCCCAAAGGAATGGAAAGCAGGGTCTGGAAGAAATATTTGTACAACTATATTTATAGCAGCATTATTCACAACAGCCAAAAGGTGGAAGCAACCCAAGTGTCAACAATGAATGAATGAATAAGTAAAATATGGTATGTACTTACATGAAATATTAAGGAGATTCTGACACACGCTACACCCTGAGGACATTATACTATGTCAAACAAGACAGTCACAAAAAGACAAAGACTGTATGGTTCCACTTAATGAGGTTTCTAGGGAAGTCTAAATCATAGAGACAGAAGCAGAATAGTGGTTACCAGGGGTTGGGGCAGGCGAAAATGAGGAATTATTATTTAACGTGTATAGACTTTCAGTTTTGCAAGATGAAAAGAGTTCTGGAAATAAATGGCAGTACTGACTGCACAGCAGTATGAATTTACTTCATGTCAAAGAATGTACACTTTCAAAATGGTTAAGATGATAAAATTTATGTTATCTGTATTTTACTACAATTAAAAAACAAACATACACAAAGGCTGCAGATTTTGGCTTAAGCAACTGGGTGAATGGTGATCTATTCACTGAGATAGAGCAGAATGTAGAAGGAGCAGCTTTGGGTAGGAAATTTTAAAATATGGGGTGTGTTAAGTTTGGTCAAAGATGTCAAGTGGGCAGTCAAATATCTAAACCTAAGGTTCCAGAGAAAAAGTGAGGGATAGAATTACAGATTTGGATTTTTTTAAAAGGATACAAACACTTAATTTGGGGATTATTCACATAAAATTGTACGCAAAACCACAGAACAGGAAGAGATTACCTAGGGAGAAGGTAGCCAGAAAAGAGAAGGGAGTAATGAGACAGCCTTGGTGCACTCCAACATTCAGAGTTAAAGCAGAGGGTGAAAAATCATGATAATGAAGAGAATCAATCAATGAGATAAAGAAGGTGCTTTTAAAACAAAGTCAGAGGCCAGGGTCTGTGAACTTGATACTGAGAGGTTGGCAACAAAATATACATTTTAAAAATCTCCCTAAGCTAGTTCAACAGTCTAAATGTGAGTTGTGAGAGGATGAAATGCACAGTAGCAGTGGGAGTGGAAAAAACATAATTGAGGTATCATTAAAACAAGTAATGCAAGACAGAAGGATAGAAACCAGAGTTTGGGTTGTTGTTTTTATGGTGATGGGGGTGAGTATGTGTGTGTATGTGTAGGAAGGAGGGCTAAAGAAAAGATAATGGTAGTTATGATGGCCAACATTAATTAAGCACTTATTTGTCAGTACTTTATATCTATTTTTGGGAGCTGGGTATCCCTCTGCAAGGAACACTCTCATCAAAGACCAGAACAATCACACTTTGAAAATTAATTGAAGTTAGAGAGCCCAAATTTACATAGCTGGTATGGGCCTCAAATTTACATCTGATGGACTCGAAGCCAAAGTTTGAGATACTAGTTAGGTATGTGGATGCCATCGAGACAAAGTCTTAGAAAGGATGTTATCACCCAGGGAGAGAAAATACAGATCAATAAATTATTATTCATATATTTAGCTAATTCTTATAATGTTAAAATACACCCATTTTCTCACGTATAGAATGAAGACTTTTTTTGTTGTTGTTAATCCTCAATGGAAGATACTTTATTTATTTATTTACTTACTTACTTATTTATTTTTGTTGATCCTCACACGAGGGTATTTTTTCCATTGATTTTTAGAGAAAGTGGAAAGGGGGGGCAGAGAGAGGAGAGAAACATTGATTCGAGAGAACCATATCAATTGATTGCCTCTCGCACACAACCCAACCCCACAGGGAACTGCAACCCAGGTATGTACCTTTGGCGGTATTGAAACTGAGACCCTTTGGTTGGCAGACTGATACTCTAACCACTGAGCCATGCCAGCCAGGGTGAAGATAATACTTAATTTGTAAGATAATGCACACTGAGAGCAAGGACTTGATCACAGTTTTTGTATTCCTCAGTTTGCAATGTCTGAAACAAGTTGACCGCAACAAAAGTCTGCTAAAGCTTTAAACAAAACAAATCAAAACCCCCACACTTAATAACTGGCCACAATTAGAAAAACACTGTACAGCATGAGAACCACTATCTCGTGACCAAACCATTGCATAGTTTTTCATTTCCTCTGTGTATCATGCGACAAATTACAAATGCAGTTTTGTGCACCACAATGTCTGTTTTATGAATTCTTCTGCTGTAAGTACTACGTAGATAAGAGACAGAACATACTGAGACAGGCACGCTCATCCACCACTTTCTGGAATAATAATTTGACAAAATGGATCAAGAGCCTTAAAGCCCTAATTCAGTAATCTTTTTAAGAATATAACCAAAGAAAACAGTAAGATATGTGGCCAAAAATTTAGGTTGGAAATAATAAAAAATATCCAACAATAGAAAAATCCTATATAATAAAGAGCTAATAAGCTAATTAGACTGAACAGCAGAACAACCGTCTGGACAACCTTCCGGACAAAGCTGGGGCTGCAAGGGCCTACCCTTGCACAAATTTCATGCATCAGGCCTCTAGTTATTAAATAAAACATCACACAGTGGCTCTTAAATCAAGTTTTTGAAGAACTAGGGTATAAATTATGTCTAGGATGACTATAATTTTGTGCATATATATATATATATATATATATATATATATATATATACACACACACACACACACACACACACACACACACATTTATACATATGTGTGTGTGTCTGTGTGTGTGTGTATTAATTATTACCTATAAAAACATTAGAACATACCAAAAATACTATAAGAGCTTCCCTGGGTAGAAAGATTACAGGAGATCCTAATATTCTTTATGTTTTTCAGCATTTCTTACATTTCTGTGCAAAGTACATTTTCATTCTAAAACAAAAAACATGATAAATAAAATAAAAGCAAGATAGCACTCACCTTCTTTCTTTTCCTAGAATTCTTTGTAGGGTCAGCCTTATCAAAATCTGCTGCCTTTGCCTCTACCTTCTCCTCATCCTCATCAGGTATCAGAGAGTATTTGGTCCCACCTGGTTGCATGAAACAATCCTTTGCAAAGTGGCCTGCAGAAGAGAAGTAGAAAAGTTGGGAGGAAAAAGGAGTCGTTCCTCTCAGCAGGTCAATCTTCCCCAGAGTCTCCTGGAAGGGCTAGCTGGTTCAGGAGGTATTACCAAGTTCATTCAGAGCAGCTATTGGATTTGGAACAGATTTTCTGTCACCTCAAAATGACATTGCTCACTCAACCAGAGCCTGACTTGCAGCTGGTCCTGAAGCTGTGGGAAACACTAGCGCTGCTTTGGAAATGGCAGAAGATACAGACGAGGATGCAGGCTGGTACTGCCCTCTATTAGCAATGAAGCTTAGTAATTTTTAAAGATCTATTTGGAACTTATTCCTCACAACAAAAGGTTGTTCCAGAGAGCAGAATGTTTAGCAGAGTGAGCCAAGTGGCAGACCAAGGTCCTTAAGAAAGATAGCTCTCAGACAGCTGGCAGGAAGGCAGCATCCAAGCTAACACACAGAGAGACAGGCACAGTCACCTAGGGCATTTGACATGCACAGACTGTCAGGTCTGGCAAGGGCCTTAGAGATAATCAAATCCAACACTGCATTTGCAGAGGACATGAAGGCCCAGAGTAGAGAAGTAGTGCAAGGTCACACAGATAGCAGCAGAAGTAAAACTTACCTAGGGTCTTGTGCCCCCACTGCCCTATACTCTTTCTGCTGCACCAAAACCAACCACCTTTGGCCCAGCCTTTGCTGACTAGCCAAATTCCATCTCTCATTATTCTTCTCTGCCTCATATTACACCTGATGGACACAAGCTGAAGGTACACCTTCCCTGAGCCTACAGTGCTATCAAGGGCCCCTTTAACAGTTCCTACAGAGCTGGTTTTGCCTGAGCTTACTGTAGACCCTATCTCAGGGGCACACAGAATTGGATAAAACCATCAAAAGGAACATGTAAACAACTTTGTAACTCTGAATCCAGAAGCTGGATGGTGCCTGAAAGAAGAATACAGAATAGTTTTCCAAATATTTGGAATGCTCCCACAATTCCCCTGAGGAAGTATTCTTTCTCTCCATTTCATTTTTCCTTCCTCCCTGTACATTAATGATAAATAGGGGCTTAACCCCCACAACCTCAACCAGGGCACAAGTATGCTATCAGTCTCTGTAGAAAAATCAACAAGGCTAAGTAGATGGAAAGCTCGGGAGAAGTGGTGACAAATTGAGGCCACTCTGAAATGAGAAGTTGGCAATCCCTCTCATTACAGCTCCAACAGGAAGTCAGGCTGAAAGAGCTCTTTAATATTTGAGTAAGACTAGAGGAAACCTGAGGAAGCAGAGCTAAAAGGAAATGACTAGAGAGTGTTCTTTATTACTAAAAGGATACTGCATTCAGAACTCTGAAGTTAAAGAGATGAGCAAGAAAGGGTTAACTTGAATCCTTAAGGAATATATTTCTAAGTTGCTTAATTATTGCAGCAGAACAATAATGATCCTTTGGAGATAAAATGTATTACAGTGTTAATCATAATCCAACACTCTTACCTTCCTGGCAGAGTACCTGGGGCCTTGCCCAAGTAGGGCATTAGCTGCAGAGAGGTGAGAAGAGGTGGTGATAGTATAATAGTGTCACCACCAGAGCCAGCAGCAGGGCTAGCATTCAGAAAACGAAACAGAAAAAGTAGCAAGCCATGAACTCTGATGTAAGTCTGGTAGGAATAACAGCATGAACAGGTCAAGCCATCACTTGGCTTAAAAACAGGGTGAACTAAACTCACTAGGCTACTTACTCATCCAGTACAGGGTCCGCCCACAAGGAGAGACAGACTGAAATGGCAGAGGCTTCACCTTACCTTTACAGCCACACTTCTTACAGGTAGTGTTCAGGACAGCCTCAAGGGTGATTTTCTGCCCAGTGTAATCCTGGAAGGACCGCCTCCGCCTCTCTTCTTGCCTGTAATGAAAAGGATACTGTGACAGTGGGCCCGCTTAAGAGATGTGGCCAGAGATACTACAAGGTAATGCTGTATGTTGGGTTTTTGTTTTGCTTTTGGCAGGTAGAAGGGAGAAAGAAGGAAAAGTGTTGGGCATAAGGAGATGGGCACTAAAAGCAATGGCGTGAAATAGACTTTTTTCATTCAGGACAAGGCTCTGAATTAATAATTATGAATGAAACTAGACTTCATCTCATTGATGCACAGAGGATAAAGAGATAATTATGCACCTTGCTAAGTCCCCTACAACCCTTACAAAGTCACGCCTGGATATAAAAGACCTTTAAAGACTTCCTGGAAAAACAAGTCCAAATTCCTTACTTTGGCATTCAAGTCCTTTTACCGGCTAACCTATTTTTCCAGCCGCATCTTTACTTGTACAATATGCTCTAGCCACCCAGACTACTCTACTGTCTCCAGATGGACACCTCTTGATTCATGGGTTGATGCTCAACCACTGAACCACAATGGCCAGGCTCCTCAAACCACTTCTACTGCCTCGAATGCCATTCCTTCCCCTGCTGCCTGACAAAATCGTATCCATTCCTCAAGAACTAGCTCAAATGCCACTTCTTCTCTGATCACCAGGGCCTTAAATCAACTCTTTCTCTTCAAGCTAATTCCTAGAATCCTTTCTTTCTTTCTTTTTTTAATCCTCACCTGAGGGCATGCTCATTGATATTTTAGAGAAAGAGGAAGGAAGGGAATGAGGGAGGGAGAGGGAGAGAGAAACACTGGTTGCCTTCCATGCCCCAACCAGGGATTGAACTCACAACCTAGATATGTGCCCTGACTGGGAATAGAACCCGTGACCTTTAGGTGTATGGGACGATGCTCCAACCTACTGAGCGACACTGGGCCAGGACTAGAATCCTTTCTTTCAACCACTCTTTTAGCACTTATTACTTGTTGCCTTATATTAAAGTTACTTGCATAATTATTTCATTACACTAGACAGTAAGGTTCTTGGGCAGAAATCTTGGTATTGCCATTGTATCTCAAACAGAATATGAACCCAATAAACACTTGTTGAATAAAGGAATAAATGAATGCACTAACTAAATGACTGCTATACACCAGGTACTATGGGAGATAAGAAAGTTAAGATGTAGCGCATTTTCTCATGGGTCTTATCTATTCTTTCAAAAGAAAAGATATGATAATTTCAGATATTAGAAGAAAAACAAAGAGACATTTTAAAACAGTAACCACAATTAGCTATTATAAATTAAGTTTCTATGATAGACTAAACAATAAGCTAGGCTCTTTACAAACAAGATTTTATTTAAATCATTCTATCATTTCTGAGAGGTAGGTGTCATTTTATAGTGAAGAAGTTATAGTTCAGGGAGGCTAGATAATCTGCTCAAAGTCATACTACTCTGGGGAAGAACTAGAACTTTTTCTGATTCAGGTCTACTCTAAAACCTGTCATCATTTCACCATGCCATGCTTCTTTCCTGGATGCAGCTCTACAAACAGTTTACAACAAAGTACTGTTTCCACTTGGTTATTACTAGAAACAGTCTATACATGGAAACACATCCAGTGTAAACCCAGGGAGCCCTTTCCCTTCCCTATTCTTGTTTTGAGAAAGAGGTAGCTCTTTTATCTTACTTATTTTCATATTTTACCCTTACAAAGGTGGCTTTGGGAAATTTCACTGGTTTTTAATGAGGCTGCACAGCATAAAATTATTTGGAGTGGAAACAATTTATTATAATGCAATTGATAAATGCCAGAATTAGAAAGCATTTCTGAGCAGAGTTATAAAAGATTCCTACTATAAATGGAAAGTGTTTTGTCAATAATCAGCCCTACAAACATGTCAATATTTAGAGACTAAATTACAGATATATGAAAAACTCTGTAAATTACATGCAACTGCTAGAAGCATCATGTAGTATAAAGGGGATTAGCTTTAATGACAGGGAGAAAGATTAAAAATCCTAACCCACTATGATTTGCTATAAAACCCTAGGCAAGTTATTACCAAGCATCACGTTAGAGACTAGAGATATAAAGTAAAATGGAGAAAATATCTACTTTGCAGGTTGTTTTGAGAATCAGATGCACTAATGTACATACATTGCCTTGCACAATACCTGGCACATAGTATGTATTCAATAAATATCACTTCCCTTCCTTTTAGGTAAAATACCTTCATATCCAAAGTGATTTCACTGAGTACAATAAACGTGGGGTTTCCAAACTTTTCGCCATCAAGATATCACTCATGCAACATTTTTTTTATTATTTTCTAAAAATTGATATCATAACTATCATAGAGAGCACCTGATTAGTATGAGGTAAATATGATACTTTATCATCAATAGCAACAACATAATGTCATGGTTAATGTGAGGATAAATGTATGATTTTGGTTGGCTTTCTGAAACACTGGAAACAGTGAATAAATCCTCAAGACTCCTTTTGAAGAGGTTTTAAGGATCTAGGGGGAAAAATAGAAAATAAAAAGAACAATAACAACAAAAAAGGACCTAGGAGCCCCTGGTTAGAAATCACTGGCATATATTCAAGAAATACAGATGGTAAATTCCCTGTATCACCAGACATTATCCTACATAAATAGAAAATCTTCCACTGCCAAATTAAAAGTCAGAAGATCCAATCAGCCCTAGCTGGTTTGGCTCAGTGTATAGAGCATCAGCCTGTGGACTGAAGGGTCCCGGGTTCAATTCCGGTCAACAACACATGCACGAGTTGCGGGCTCGATCCCCAGTGGAGGGACGTGCAGGAGGCAGCTGATTAATGATTCTCTCTCATCATTGATGTTTCTATCTCCCTCTCTCTTCCTCTCTGAAATCAATAAAAATATATTTAAAAAAAAAGAAGAGCCAGTGAAAGTAAGATGTAGTATTCAGAATACAGTGTATCCCAAGACACAGGCATCTAAACCCTATTGGAATTGCTCCTAGATTACCCTCCCCTCCCACTGGGTCTCTTCCTTTTTTAGTCCCAATGCTAGGAGAGTAGCAAATAACAGGTACTTCATGAATACTTGCTTGTTGACTGGCTAAAGGGCAGAAGCAGAAAAAGAGTAAGGGAAAAGAAACAAAACCCACAACGGAGCACTTCGGTGCTGGGAGCTTTGCATGTTACAAGTATTATATATAACACTATACTAGTACCTCTAAAAACCAAGGACAGAGAGGTTATAGAGCTCATCAATACACAGTCTATAAATGGCAGGGTTTCCCGTCAGCCTGATTCACTATAGCACTCCATGGTTTGAGAGGTAGAAGAATGTTAGCCTTTCCAAACCTTTTACCTACTCAATGATAACGTTGTTGGGGTCGAGGTCCTTCCCAGTCCCTTGGTTGACAACTTTCATGGAGAGAGATACTTTTATCCTATCATTTTTCATCTGAAAAAGATGAAAACAAAGTCACCAAAAGGTCAAAGTACATCATTTAGACCACTGATCTAGAATTATCTAAGAATAGAAATTTTTGTCGTCACAACAAACAGTACTCCTCTAATAGCCAAGGTCCTGTGCTAAGAGCACTGGTGGTGCTAACAAGCATAATAGGCAGGCTCTGTGGTAGAAGAATTTTAGGAAATGGTTTTCATCTCTTTTTGCCCCTCTTGGGGGGAAAGACAAAAAAGGTTGTCCCCAAATCCAAGGTCTGTCAAAATAACCCAGCAGAAAATAAAAGCTGTTTCTTCCAGGTAAATTCAGCATAATGATCGAGAGATCCATAAGCGCAGAATGGGTTTCAGAACATTCCAATAGGCTAGATCAGTGGTCGGCAAACTCATTAGTCAACAGAGCCAAATATCAACAGTACAACAATTGAAATTTCTTTTGAGAGCCAAATTTTTTAAACTTAAACTATATAGGTAGGTACATTATTATTAACTTAACTAGAGGCCCGGTGCATGAATTCGTGCACGGGGGGAGCGTGTGTCCCTCAGCCCAGCCTGCACCCTCTCCAATCTGGGACCCCTTGAGGGATGTCCAACTGCCTGTTTAGGCCCGATCCCACCAGGCAGTTGGACATCCCTCTTACAATCCAGGACTGCTGGCTCCCAACTGCTCGCCTGCCTGCCTGATTGCCCCTAACCGCTTCTGCTTGCCAGCCTGATCACTCCTTAACCACTCCTCTGCCAGCCTGATAGACACCTAACTGCTCCCCTGCTGGCCCGATTGCCCCCAACTGCCCTCCCCTGCAGGCCTGGGTCACCCCGCAAGTGCGCTCCTCTGCCGTTCCGGTTACCCCTAACTGCCCTCCCCTGCAGGCCTGGGTCCCCCCCCCAACTGCCCTCCCCTGCAGGCCTGGGTCCCCCCCAACTATCCTCCCATGCAGGCCTGGTCCCCCCCAACTGCCTTCCCCTGCAGGCCTGGGTCCCCCCACAACTACCCTCCTCTGCAGGCCTGGTCCCCCCCAACTGCCCTCCCCTGCAGGCCTAGTCACCCCCAACTGTGCTCCTCTGCCGGCCCGGTCACCCGTAACTGCCCTCCCCTGCTGGCCTGATTGTCCACAACTGCTCCTCCTGCAGGCCTGGTCCCCTCCAACTGCCCTCCCCTGCAGGCTTGGTCCCCCGCAACTGTCATCCCCTGCAGGCCTTGTCCCCCCCGCAACTGTCCTCTTCTGCAGGCCTTGTCCCCCCCCAACTGCCCTACTCTGCCGGCCTGGTCCCCCCCAACTGCCCTCCTCGGCAGGCCTGGGTCCCCCCCACAACTGTCCTCCCTTGCAGGCCTGCTCCCTCACAACTGCCCTCCCCTGCTGGCCTGGTCACCCCCAAATGCCCTCCTCTGCTGGCCCAGTCACCCCTAACTGCCCTCCACTGCTGGCCCATCTTGTGTCCACATGGGGGCGGCCATCTTATTGTTGGAGTGATGGTCAATTTGCATATTACTCTTTTATTAGATAGGATTAGGGTACTCCTAAGCCAGCCTTTGCTAAAAACTCAAGGGGCCAAAGAGCCGCATATGGCTCGCGAGCCGCAGTTTGCCGACCACTGAGCTAGATCTCCTTTGGATTTGGTCTAGATCCTCTATATACATGAGGACAATTGTTAATCACATTG
Source organism: Cnephaeus nilssonii (assembly GCF_951640355.1). Classification (NCBI taxonomy): domain Eukaryota; kingdom Metazoa; phylum Chordata; class Mammalia; order Chiroptera; family Vespertilionidae; genus Cnephaeus; species Cnephaeus nilssonii. Next base: position 84,140,163 of record NC_137078.1, read on the forward strand.
GTCTTCTTTTGCTTCCTCCAGCATCTGAAGCCCTTCTTTACTTCAGGGTCTTTGACCAGCTATTCTCTACCTAGAATATACTTATCCCAGCTTTTCATGACTACTTCCTTCCCAGCTCGTACGCCATCTCCTCAGAAAGCCCATTCCTGATGACTTTATCTAAACCAGGGGTCCTCAAACTTTTTAAACAGGGGCCAGTTCACTGTCCCTCAGACCGTTGGAGGGCCGGACTATAGTTTAAAAAAAACAACTATGAACAAATTCCTATGCACACTGCACATACCTTATTTTGAAGTAAAAAAACAAAACGGCAAAAACACCCGCATGTGGCCCGCGGGCCGTAGTTTGAGGACGCCTGAATTCTAAACCTACCTCTGATATTGTTTGAACCCATTATAGCACTTACAATAATCTTTAATTATTTGTTTTTCTTTCTCTCCTCCAGTTATATTCTAATAAGCTCTATAACAGCTGGGGTCATCTATGTCTAGTTCACTCTTGTATCCCTCAGACCTAACATATATTAAGCACTCAAATATTGTTGAATAGTATCTCTTTCAGGCTGTCTCCCCTGGTAGCAGAGCAGACCTCAGTATATGCTCATATTTCTCTTGTGGTCTTCCCATAAACCGATGGGCATATAAAAATACTTGCAGTATTATTATCTACAAAGGTTAAAAATAAAAATTATAAAATCACATATGAATGAATGACCCGTAGCCCACATACCCTCAAGTGAGCTGTATCAGGGTCCTTCAGAGCTTTCTCACTTTCCTCATGTTGCATGGTGCCAGGTATTAGGAAAAGTGACTGTAAACTCTACGTCCTTTTGTACTACACTTATTGTACTTCACACCATTCCTTCTCAGTTTGAAAGGAGAACCAGCCAGAATGTTTATATTCAGGACAGATTATGGGACAGGATTCAAAATAAGATTCTTAGCCACAATTAACATATACACACTCACCACATTAAAATACCAAGAAAATCCTGGCTTTTCCTAATCCTTTCTAACCAAATGAAATTAGCACAGAACTTTACCTCTCGGCCAATAAGCTTCACCCATACTTTGTCTCCAACATCTACTATCTCAGAAGGCTTATCCACACGACAGGATGACATGTGAGTTCGATGGACCAGACCTGGGCACAAGAAAAAGAAATAAAATTAAGCACAAGGTATGTCTGGTGTGATGCTCTACGTCTGGTGTTTATACTCTAAATAACAAGGTAACAGGAAGATGGAAGTTGGGAATTCACTAAAAAAATTCATTAATTTAAAATTGCAAATTAAAACTATTTGAGATCACTTTTTATATCTAATCAACTAACAAATATTCTTTAAAATAGTGTTCAATGTTAGTAAGATATGATACAATAACTATACAATAAAAATACAAGTTGGTAAAATTCTTTAAAGCAAAGGGCATAAAGATGTTTATACCTTTGATGCAAAAATATTATCATTGAAATTTTTACAAAAGAAAAACCTCATAGAGGCAAAAACCTATGGGCATATAAAAATACTTGCAGGGGAAAAAAATACTTGCAGTATTATTACCTACAAAGGTTAAAAATAAAAATTTTTAAATAACCTAAATGTCCAATAATTGAGAAATAGCTTGGTAAGGTATGGTAAATCTATCAAAAGCAAGAGTAAGCAGCTATTTAAATTACAGTTATAAAAGATAATTGTCATAAATGTTAAGTGAAAAAAGGAAATATAAATAAAGTACAATTTTTAATCTATTAAATTAGCAAAATATTTAGAAAATAACAGTACCCAAAGTTGATGAGAATATATTAAAATAAAAATATTGCTAGAATTAGTATAAATTTTTAGAAATAATTTAGCAATGCTATCAAGAATGATAAAACATTTAATAAAATTAATTTTAAAATAATTAAATTCTGCAATAATCCTATATAATAAAAGGCTAATATGCAAATTATCTCCTCAGGAGTTTGACCTACTGAGAGTTTGACCACTTGCTATGATGTGTGCTGACCACTAGGGGGCAGCGTGGAACGAAGGAAGGCCCCGATTGGCCCTGATCACCAGCCAGGCCTAGGGACCCTACCTGTGCACGAATTTCGTGCACTGGGCCTCTAGTTATTAAATAACTTACTGATACTTAATAAAACATTTACAACAGATATCCTTTTCCTGTCTGCCAAGGTTCTTTACTGAGAAAACATCTTTATTACATTCTAAAGTAATCTGGTCAATCCATGTAATTTGATTGGAGCTGACCTAACCTCCAATTGTGGGCACATTAAAACAGGCTTAGTCAATCAAGGTAGTTTATACCCCAGCCGAGTAGCTCAGTTGGTTACAGCATCATCCCAATATGCCAAGGTTGCAGGTTCGATCCCCGGTCAGGGCACATACAAGAATCAACCAATGAATGCATAAATAAGTAGAATAACAAATTAATGTTTCCCTCTCTCCCTTCCTCTCTCTCTAACATTTAAAAAAAAAAAAAAAGGTACTTCACATCCTCGGCCATTGCAATTCATTGGTTCAGGGTCAGACACAAGATAATAGTTAAATCATCCAAATCAAATAATCTTTCTTAAGACTCTTATCAGGATTATGAACTACAAAAAGTTATCAATGCCCATTTTTACCACCAGGTGGCAAGAGTCAGCCAGAGGAAAGCAAAGAGACAAAGCCCTGCATGTGTAAAACTGAGCAACTTGATACAGCCCTGGTGGAAGCCAGATTAATCCTGTACTCCCCAGCAAAATTAACAAAATGTTTCTCTTGCCAAAACCGGTTTGGCTCAGTGGATAGAGCGTCGGCCTGCAGACTGAAGGGTCCCGGGTAAGGGCATGTACCTTGGTTGCGGGCACATCCCCAGTGGGGGGTGTGCAGGAGGCAGCTGGTCGATGTTTCTCTCTCATCGATGTTTCTAACTCTCTGTCCCTCTCCCTTCCTCTCTGTAAAAAAATCAATAAAATATATTTTTTAAAAATGTTTCTCAATTGTATTCTGTTCCTTGCATAATTATTAGTCTGTCCCAGACTAATAATTAATTTGGCACATAATCACTTCTGGGACTCTATCCTAAGAAAATAATCTTATACACAGAAAAGGCTATATGCATCTGGGAAAGCAATCTACATCAAAATGTGCAATGTATTTTTAAAACAGAGAAAAATGAGAAATAACTTAATATCCAACAGTAGAGTAATGGAAAATGAACTATAGTATAGATAGCCACTTGATGGCCCACTAAAAATGATGTTCAAGCCCGGTCAGCATGACTCAGTGGTTGAGCATCAACCTATGAACCAGGAAGTCATGGTTCGATTCCCTGTCGGTCAGGGCACATGCCTGGGTTGCAGGCTCAATCTCCAACAGAGGGCGTGCAGAAGGCAGCCGATCAATAGTTCTCTCTCATCATTGATGTTTCTATCTCTCTCCCTCCCTATCCGAAATCAATAAAAACATATTTTTTAAATGATGTTCAAAGATTACATAAAAATATGTCAATAATTCATTTTTAGTGAATATTTATTAAGTGCCTACTATGTGCCAAGCATTATAACTAATTAATGTATTTGAGATGTATTTGAGATAGCATTTTCCATGTAAACAACGAAATACAATATAAAATTGTATAATGTGATTATGAATGCTTAAACTAGATTTTAAAAGAATGCTTAAACTAGATTTTAAAAATGACAAAGAACTGCTATAAAAATGCTATCACAATGGTTAAAATAGGGTATAGAATTACAGGGTTTTTTTGTTTTCAAATGTTTTAATCATAGAGGAAACTATTTCTATTCTGAGGAAAATATATATATTAACAATATCTTGAATGAATATAAACCAGGAATCAAACTAAAGAAAAAAAACTGATAGATAAAACAAAAATTTATATCTAAAATAACTGCCCTCCCGCCCTGGCTGGTTTGGCTCAGTGGATAGAGCATTGGCCTGTGGACTGAAGGGTCCCAGGTTTGATTCCAGACAAGGGCACATGCCTGGGTTGTGGGCTCGATCCCCAGTAGGGGGCGTGCAGGAGGCAGCCAATCAATGATTCTCTCTCATATTGATGTTTCTATCTCTCTCTCCCTCGCCCTTCTCTCAGAAATCAGTAAAAATATATATGTAAAATAAATAAATAAATAAAATAGCTGCCCTCCCTAAAGTTTTTTGGGAAAATCATTAACCTTTATTCTCTTTCTCTCTATCTCTCTCTCACACACAAGCATTCACACAGATGTGGGCATGCACCTATAACTCAAAGTATCGGCCCTCTCTGTTTGGAGCTCCTATTGAAGCCTCTGCTTTCTCTGACCATGGTCACTGGGCCTCACCAACCTACTTCAGCTGACCTTAGAGGTGACAGCCTATCTCTGAATAACTCTGGGTCCTCACAGTGTTTTATATACCCCACACTTTTAATTTTAGACCATTACATAATCTCTAAATTGGATATATTTCAAGGAGTTGGGGTTTTTTCCCCCTCCAATGATGTAATGAGCAGAGCAATCTAACTGGAAAATCAGGAGAGAAAACTCAGATGCCCTAGCCTAGAGGAAAGGAAAATTAATGTTGAACCTCTAATTAATGTATTTGAGATGTATTTTTCTTTACTGGAACATTTTTTTTCTTTACAGAAAGTCTATTTATTGGAGTACCAAAAACCCAAGAAATAATGGCTGTAAGGACAGCGGGGAAAAAAAGTCTTTCTTTTTCTTTGTTATAGCCTTCCACAATTTATGAGAAACACCAGGTAATTAAACCACAAGACTGTTAGCTCCTCTGACTCCAACAGCCCCTCTGTTCAAACTATAAGACAAAACAAGCTACTTTCAAGGCTATATTCTTGCATACCCATCCCTGGGGTTCTAATGACCCTGGGAGTTTCTAGTTAATAGAGGGGGCCAGAATGTTTCTAGTTAATAGAAAGGCTCTACTCCCTTCCTTGCAAACCCAATCTGCCCACCTTTTAAACTCTGTAACTTTTGCTCTAAGAATGTTTTACAGACTTGTACAAATACTAATAAAGACACCTCCCTAGGATATCTGCCCTGACTAAAACAAACTTTTCAAAGACAACCCCTCTGACGTCTACTCAATTTCAGCCCAAAAATCCTCCTCCCTTCTAGCTACAGCAGCCATTACCCTTTAAAAGAGCAGGCAAGCCCTAGCCGGTTTGGCTCAGTGGGTAGAGCGTCAGCTTGCGGACCAAAGGGTCCCAGGTTTGATTCTGGTCAAGGGCACGTACCTTGGTTGCAGGCTCCTTCCCCAGTCCAGGCCCTGGTTGGGCGCATGCAAGAGGCAACCAATAGATCGATATTTTTCTCTGTCTTTCCCTCTCTCTAAAAATCAATGAAAAAATATCCTCGGGTAAGGGGAGAGGTCAACTGGGGAAAAAGGAGACATATGTAATACTTTCAATAATAAAGAATTTAAAATAAATAAATAAATAAGCAGGCCACGGTTTATTTCTTTCTTGCCTTTGTATTTTTTTTTTTAAATATATTTTATTGATTTTTTACAGAGAGGAAGGGAGAAGGATAGAGTTAGAAACATCAATGAGAGAGAAACATCGATCAGCTGCCTCCTGCATACCCCCCACTGGGGATGTGCCCACAACCAAGGTACATGCCCTTGCCCGGAATCGAACCTGGGACCCTTCAGTCCACAGGCCGACGCTCTATCCACTGAGCCAAACCGGTTTCGGCTTGCCTTTGTATTAATTAACAATACACCAGCCCTTTCCCTTTGTGGAAAGTAAAATAAACTCTATCTCTCTTCCTTTAGTTGTGAATTCTTTCACAGCCCCCATCACCAGCCAAAAACCCTAACAATGGCATTGACCATTTGTCCTTTCCCCACCTGATCTCAAAGGTTATTTTCGGTCTGGTGATCACGAACCATGTAACTGTACAGATGTGATATAACACAAATATATTTGGTTTTTGTCCCCAGTCCCTGCATAAAACTCCTAAACTCTTGAAATTTCCCCAGTGACAGGCGTCTTTTGTTATTTATAATAAACCCCTTCAGATCACACCAGAGTTTATACTAATGGATGTTTCTGGGTGGGGCTCCTAGACAGTCTCTGGATGGGACTAGGCCCCAGAATGACCAAGTGATTACAGAGTTGGAACTTTCAGCCCCATAGGTATCCAGAAAAAAAGGGGGAGAGGTTGGAGATGGCACTCTACAAAAATTCTTGAACAACAAAAGTCAGAGCTTCAGGTTAGTGAACACGTCCGATTGCTGGGAGGATGGTATGCCAGAAAGGACATGGTAGCTCAGTGTGCTCCTCTGCCATAACCTGCCCTATGCATCTCTTCCATTGAGCTGTTCCTGATTGTATACTTTATTATAAACCTCAAACATAACAAAAGTGTTTTTCTGAATTCTGTGAGCTGTGGTAGCAAATTATCAAACTTGTGGAGAGTGTCGTGGGACCCTCTGATTCATAACCAGTCAGTCAGAAGTACAGATGCCTTAGAACTTGCAACTGGCGTCTTCTGGGAATGACCCCTTTAACGTGTGGGATCTGACACTAACTCTAGGTAGACAGTGTCAGAATTTAATTGTATTGTTAAGATACCCAGTTGGTGTCTGGAGAATTGATTGGTTGCGTCAGGATACACATCAGAACAGAAACAGAACACTTCCATTATCGCAGAAAGTTCTACTGGACAATATCATGAGAGGGGAAAAGAAAATCTAATTTAGAGCTGAATACTGGGAAAGGACCTTCAACGGAGTAGTAAAGAATTCTGAGAATAGAAGTCTGAGAAAAATAATTCAAATTAGAGTCTACCTTCCTGAACCAGAAATGTTCAAATCTGGAGATGTTACTTCATGCTCAGTCCTTTCAGGGTGGGATTTAATAATCTTCCCCTTTAAGAGAGGGGAATCTAAAATACCTACACTGTAGGAAAGTCAACTGCTCAAGTTATCCAATTCACCTAGAGAAGAGCCCAGGATTAGAACTCACAGTTTCCACCTAATTTTTTGGCTCCCTGAACTCTCCCTCCCAGGCTGGTCTCACTCAGCACAGCAGTCAAACTGACAGATTCACTCGTAAGCTGGCAACGACAATCAGAGCCATCATCTGACAGGGCATGTACACAAGTGAGTTGAAGACTGACTGCTGGAAGGCGGCAGGCCTTTAATACTCACAGAGTCCCCAAAGTGTCACATAAATACTCCAGTAGGGATGGGACTCTTAGATACTGGCAGCTATGGCAAGTACACTAAATAAGAAAATCTGTCTTCAGACCAAAAGAGGCGCATGCTCTATAGGTACGGGGATGAGTTTCCATTTCATTAAACCCCAATCAACATAAAATGAGAAACTTTATTACAGATTGCTTACTGCTAGCTTGGAAACTACTGGTAAGCCGTTTATAATGCCAAAATGCAATTTGCAGCATAGTAGTCTCCAAGGCTAGAGTGTGGCTTTAATATCCAAAGACCAGCTGTTGGACTTTATTAAAATAATTTTGTTTTAAAAACTGCAAAAGATGTAAATCCCTCTTCCATTTACAACTCTTCTTTAGCAAAGTGAACTGCCCAGAGGTAATTATTATTAACAATTTGTTGGATATTCTTCTAGACACTGCGGGAAGCCATCCATTGTCTTCACTAGCAGAGAGGTGTGGACAAGGAACCTGGAAGGCTGGTGACCCTTGAGTTCTGGCAAAGGTCAAGGCTGTACACTCACTGTTTAGTCCAGACAATGGTAGCTGAAGCAACTTGCCCACCAGACAGTCATGTAAATCCTTACTGATAAGATAGTCAGCCTGTTACTGGAAATTGCCTGCCTAAGGGCTATAGGTGTATCCCAAATTGAATAAAAGGATGGCAAGGCGGAGTCCTCCCTCTTGAGCTGGGCTCCCGCCTGGTCCCCCAATATTTCCAAATTATTGTTTCTTGTCTTGTCTCTTTCATTTGCGTGCAGCCCCTCTTCCAGAGCACGAACCCTGAACCACACGGGGGACGTGGGAATTCACATCTGGCGCCCAACGTGGGGCACCATAAATTAACTTCCCTTAAGCAATTATCTATAGTTGACACAGGTACAATGATCAAATGAGATAGAGATATGCCAGGAATGCAATGGCTTGAATAGTTTTTCCTAGGCCCCTTTCATTGACCAAAATGCCATTGAGTCCATGTTTTATGTACCAATGCCAACCAATTCAAACCAACCTTCTGCTAGGGCTTGAGTGATAAACTTTGATTCAAAATAGAGGGTCGTGCAGAAATCGGTTTGGCTCAGTGGATAGAGCGTCGGCCTTCGGACTGAAAGGTCCCAGGTTCAATTCCGGTCAAGGGCATGTACATTGGTTGCGGGCACATCCCCAGTAGGGGGTGTGCAGGAGGCAGCTGGTCGATGTTTCTCTCTCATCGATGTTTTTAGATCTCTATCCCTCTCCCTTCCTCTCTGTAAAAAATCAATAAAATATATTAAAAAACAAAAAACAAAACAAAATAGAGGGTTGTTCTATGTTCCATCCACCTCCATTTCCAGTGAGCATGGTAACTTGTTTCGTCAATTTATTTGAAATGTCTTCACATTTGTTCATAAGTCTTATAACTACATCTCTTTCTTGGATCAATGTTTTACAGTGCCATATCAAATCTTCTGATAAGCCATTAGTTTTGGACATCTTTGTGAAGAGAGCCTCCCAACTATTAAAGGGCCGGAGTTCTGTTACCTTCTGAGCCTTTTTCTGAGAACACTGAGGAATCAAAGTAAGTTCAGCAACTGAAGCATCTTGAATGAAGTGAAGAATTTTACCTTTATAGCCATCCTCCATCACTTCTTCACCACTACTATAGTCCTCATCTAGTGAACTACCTGCATCAGAACCTGAATCATATTCAGTCTTCAGTAACTCTCTTCGGATTAAATACATTTTTTTTTACGTTTCTTGTTAAACCCATTTTGTGCTTTTATGGCATATTTCTGTTTTAGTTTTGCTTTAGCTATACTTTTAGGATAATTTTGACTTCTTGAAGAAACTTCTTTTCCATTTGGAAACTCACTTTGTGAAGCATATTCTTGATCTTCTGCAAACACTTTTAAAGATTCTAAGGCTTCTGTGCACATTCATGTTCCTTGAGTACGTCCCTTAGTTCCTTTCTACCCAAATGGGGAAATTCCTTTTGCAATTACAATACAATACTTTCCTGCTTTTTCCAATTATTGCTAGATTCTGAGATTCATTTGATTCCTCTCCATGATCTAGTCTCTTCTTTTTTATGGGTTGATTATCATTAAATTCATCTTCCTCATTTGTGTCTGAAGAAGATAACTTTCTTTTCCTGGGTCCACCACCTGCATCACCAAACATCAGCAAGGCAGCAGCAATTGCTCCATACATTGTGCTGGTTGATTTAATCAACTTAAGTAAATCATTGTCACTTCTTTTTGGGAACAGTTCCTTCAAGGTCTGAAGTTTAGCATCTTTAAGGTCTTCCAACTCCGAAAGGTCTTCCAGTTCTGAAATATCATTATTTCTACCTGTCATGGCAGGAAGGCCTTGGGACTCTTCATCTTCAGATGGCTCAGAAACTATAATCACTGTGTCTTTGTTGAATTTTTTCTCTTGAACTGTATTGGAGCAGTTTGGAGAAACAATATCTTCACTATCAGAAGACAAATAAATATACTGTATTCCTCCTTGATTCTTCAAATATGATATACTTGGTTTTCTTTCATTTACTGTAGTTTCTGGAACACTAGAATCTTCTGTTTTTTCAGTTATATCTGAATCAGGGCTGCCTGCCCTGCTAACATACCCTTCAGCATTCTCCTCTTCGGCAAAAAGAGAAATTGGTGAAGAAGGGCCAGGCTGGGAGGGTTGAGGTGTTGCTTCGGGCGGGCGCTTCCTCAATCTTATTCCTTTTTTCAAAACGAAGACGGTCCAGGTTGAAAAGATTCATATTGGTAGCAACCACCACCTTGTGGGATTGGGAGTTTGAAATGAACTATCCCAGCACGCGCAGGCACGTCCCCCTCTAACCCCCCTGCGAGCCGCGCGCCCGCCCATGGCGAGCGGCGCCTGCAGGACAGCGATGCCTGCCTGGAGAACGCACATGCCAGGGCCCTGCACATGCCAGGGCCCCGCGCCTCGGCACCGCGGGGACACAAAGGGGCCAAAGACTGGGAGCGGCGCAGACCACGCTGGTGGACACCCGCCGGGAAGTTGACGCGGCGCGAGCCCTGGCACTCGGGACATGGGAATTCACAAGACACTACTAAACATATAGGGGTTGGCAAAAGCAGGCTTACGGTTGTATGAGAAACAGTTTATTTTTATATTATTTATTAAATATTGTATTATTTTTTTGTATTAAAACTGTAAGCCTACTTTTGTCCACCCCTGTATACAATAATTTTTAAAATACACAAGCATATGCACATATGCTTTAAAAGGGGGTGGAAAGGGGCCATGCCATACAAACTCTTCTGCAATATGCTTTCATTTTATTATCTTGGATATCTTTCCATTTCAGTACATTGAGATCCATCCTGTTTCATCGATTCTAAGAAGCACTTCCCAAAAACACACACACTTTTAACATTTCTGAAATCAGAATGTTTCTTATAATCAATGGTGTCTTACAACTGCCATCAGCCAGGTAGCAGTGTGGTAGAATTGTGTGAAAACTTTCCATTTAATCTCTTCTGGTAAAATGAGGAAGGCACCAGCATCCAAGTATCTAAGAATAGTACAGTTAACATTCATCTGCATTGTCCACTCATAGATGTATATAATTTATCTACTGCTATATCACAAACTAAATTCTCTGCAGAATTGCTAAATTAAAGGTTAAGCACATTAAAAATGTAAAACTATTACTAGAAATACCCATTTCCAATATTGAGTATTAATAACATAACAATCTTTAAAAATATTCATTAATCTCAAAAAGCTTGAATGTTTTAAATCACTTTTTAAAAATATTTTAAGATAATTTTAGATTCACCTGTTGTTGAAAGAAATATTAGAGCAATCCTGTGTTCCCTTTACCCAGTTTCCTCTAATGATAAACATTTAAAAAAATATTTTTTTAATGATTTCAGAGAGGAAGGGAGAGTTGAGAGAGATAGAAACATCAATGATGAGAAAGAATCATTGACCAGCTGCTTCCTGCACGTCCCCTACTGGGGATTGAGCCCGCAACCCTGGGCATGTGCCCTTGACCAGAATCAAACACGGGACCTTCTAGTCTGCAGGCCAACGCTCTATCCACTAAGCCAAACCAGCTAGGGTTAATGATAAACATTTTGCAAAACTACAGTACACTATCACAACCAAAATATCCACATTTGATCTTTGTCGCTGGGTCCTGGCACAATTCTTGGAATTTCCTGAGTGATAGGAAAGCCTTATTTATAACAAGCCCCTTAACCTTATCCAAGTTTATGCTATAAAGTGACTATTGGTGGGCCCCTAGAGAACTTCAAAATGGAGGCTGGTAATCTCACGAGGAACTAATCATGTGATTAGAAGGTTAGAATGCTCAGCCCCATTCTTTGACTTCCAGGGAGAAAAGAGGGGCTGGAGATTGAACTAAATCACCAAGTCAATGATCTAATCAATTGTGCCTACATGGTGGAGCCTCCATAAAAACCCCTAAACAATAAAGTCTGGAGAGCTTCCGAGTTGGCGAATACTTTCACATGCTGAAAGGATGATGCACCTTACCTCCACAGAAACGGAGGTTCTTGCACATAGGACTCTTTTAGACCTCACCCTTTATACATCCTCATTTGGCTATTTGTGTCCTTTATAATAAACTGATAGTAGGCATAGCATTTTCTTGAGTTCTTTGAGTTTTTCTAGCAAGTTACTTTAAATTTATAGCCAAGTTAGTTAGATGGTGTGGGTAATGTTGGGGACTCAATACTTGCAACTAGCGTCTGATTGAATCTTGTAGGACTAAGCCCTTAAACCTGTGGAGCCCAATGCCACCTTCAAGTAGTTAGTGTCAGAATTGAATTGTAGGATACCTCATTGGTATCAAAGAATCAGAGAATCAGAGAACTGGTTGTTGATTCCATACCACATTCTGGAATGACAAAAGAAAGAAATGAAGTACTGATGCACGCTACAAAATGGATAAACCCTGAAAACACAATAAGTTAAAGAAGACAATCACAAAAGATCACATTTGCAATCATATAAACACAGAAAGTAGATTACTGGTTGCCTAAGGCTAAGGAGGAAATTTAGAGTGACTGTTAATAGGTAAAGAATTTCTTTTGGGGGTGACAAAAATGTTCTCGAATTAGACAGTGGAGATTGTTGCAAAACTCTGTGAACATACTAAAAACTACTGTATTGTACACTTGGGGTAAAATGTATGGTATGTGAATTCTATCTCAATAAAACTGTTTGTTTTTTAAATATACTTTTATTGATTTCACAGAGGAAGGGAAAGGGAGAGAGAGATAGAAACATCAATGATGAGAGAGACTCAATGATCGGCTGCCTCCTGCATAGCCTTACTGGGGATCAAGCCAGCAAACTGGGAATGTGCCCTGACCAGGAATCGAACTGTGATCTCCTGGTTCATAGGTTGACGCTCAACCAATGAGTAACATCTGCCGGGCTCAATAAAACTGTTTTTAAAAAGAATGTTATGGCCCTAGCTGGTTTGGCTCAGTGGATAGAGTGTCGGCCTGCAGACTGAAGGGTTCAGGGCTCAATTCCAGTCAAGGGCAGATGCCAGGGTTGCGGGCTTGATCCCAGAGGGCATGCAGGAGGCAGCCAATCAATGATATTATATCATCATTGATGTTTCTATCTCTCTCTCCCTTTCCCCTCCTCTACGAAATCAATTAAAAAATATTTAAAAATAAAAAAATGTTATATAAATGGAATAGCAAAGTGTATAAATCTTTTGGGATTAACTTTTTTCATTCACACTAATTCTCTGGAGATTGATCCAGATTGTTGCACATATCAATACTTCATTTTCATTGCTGAGTAGTATTCCATTATATGGATGTGCCACTGTTTAAGTTATTTTTTAAATCAATATTGAATGAAAATGAGCATCTTTTAAGATATTAATCAACTGCTATTTTTTTCCCTGTGAATTCTTTTCATATCCTTGGCTCCTTTTCCTACTTCACCCTTTTTTTATGACTCCTTTGTCATAGTACGACAAATTCTTTGTCTCAACTTCGCTTATGATAATTTTTGCAATGCAGCTTTTTACTTTTATGCAATCAAACATTATTCTATATTTTCTTCTAATAATACCTTATGGTTGCATTTTTCCATTACAATCTTTAATTTATTTTAGCACAAGAAATTAACAAGTTGAGTCTTTGGATCCACTAGCAGTGTGATGCAGTAGAGATTCCATGAGGCTAGAAATCAGACTTGGGTTCTAGTACTTCCTGTGCCATTACCTAGCTAAATCACTCTGAGCAGGTTACCAGTCTATAAAACTTGCCTTTTCTACTTACAAGTGTTTTGAGAAACAAATAAGATTATACATGTAAAACAGATTCTCCAAAAATGTTCAACAAACATTTGAACCTATCAATATGTAAAAAAAAATTTAAAGCATTTTATATATATATTTGTATTGATTATAATACTATTTCCTTTCCATGTGCATAAGTGGAAAACTCAAAATGTTAGCCTTAGGGAGTAAGTATCTTGCCCTCCTCCAAATCCTAAGACCAAAGAGGTCAAGTGACTTGCCTGGGGTCACAGGTGAAATTTGGGGAAGAGCTGGTTCCAGAAGTGAACCAAAGTAGCTGTACCCCAACCCTCCCTCCAAGTCAGAGAGCACCATTCTTCTGAGTTATGATGTGCTAAAAATTAACTGTCATCACTTGTCTGTATTCATATCTCTACACAAAAACAAAACTATCTAAAAATGTAGAGCCTATAATTAGGATGTGGTGGGGGTGACAGCAAAGGCAATGCGGTGGGAAGGCTAAATTTCAAGTTATAGGCTCCCACCTTGCTTCCGACAGCCTGGGATTTTGATAAAGGCTCCATAGTCTGTCACCATAGCAACCTATAAAGACAAAAAAGAAAAGAATCAATGTTTCACAAATGAGTCTCTCTTCTGTAGCATTTAACCTAGTCTTCCTGAATTTCTACTTGATATTGACTGCCTGCCTGTCTGCTGCAAAACTGCCTAACAGTGATATTCTGTCAAACATTCTCTTTATTCTGTAAAAAATTCAGATTGACAAATATGTGTGAACTCATTAAAAACATTGGACTATTGTCAGATGCTATGACAGTACCCAGGAATGTCCGAATCCCACACCAATTAAAATCTCCAAAGTATGTGAACAAAAGGAATAAACAGCAGAAAATCAGATAATAAAGTTACACTTTATACTCAGTTCCAGACACCTCCAATTCCAATACAGAGAACTCTAACAATATGGGATAGATCATGTTGGACATCCCTTTTTCCTACTTCAAATCCTACATCCCTTTTTCCTACTTCAAATCAAACCAGACCAAACAGCCTATGGTTGTATGGTTAGTTCACTTCAAACCAGAGTCTGAGTTTTATCAAGATAATTAGAGAAAAAGCCAATATACAGATAACTGAAACAGAAAAGATATAATCAGAGAGAGAAAGAGTTGCCCTCAATTCTTATACAGAGTTGGCCTAAAATAGATGGAGGGGTTAGAGGTTTGATCAGTCTATGTACTACTGTGCAGTATGTAATAGAATAAACGACCCAGATCCCTTGCCAGGTAATTCATTCTTCTAGCCCACCCTTTCTCCTCTCTCTCCTCCCCCCTTTCTTCTAGCCCACCCTTCTCACCTGTGGATTGGGATTAAAGTTGTCACTATATACTATATTTATCTTAAATTCATTATTACTTTTGTAAAATATTCAATACAATCTTATACATATAAACTTTACTTTTTTTCAGTGACTTTAATTAGTTGTTCACTGTTTCAGCTTCACAACTATAAGGGGATGGAATAAGACAAGATCTGCTGTACTGCTATTCACTAATATATAATTAACAGGAGGCCTGGTACACTCAGGAGGCATCCCTCAGCCCAGCCAGCGCCCTCTCGCAGTCGGGGGCCCCTGGGGGGATGTCCACCTGCCAGCTTAGGCCCGCTTCCCAGAGGATTGGGCCTAAGCTGGCAGTCAGATATCCCTCTGGCAGCCCAGGAGCCCTCAGGAGATGTCCGACTACGGCTTAGGCAGTCGGACATCCTTAGTGCTGCCAAGGAGGTGGGAGAGGCTCCCGCCACTGCCCCTGCGCTAGCAGCCGTCAGCCCACCTTGTGGCTAAGCAGAGCTCCCACTGTGGGAGTGCACTGACCACCAGGGGCAGCTCCTGCGTTGAGTGTCTGCCCCCTGGTGATCAATGTGCGTCCCAGCGACCAGTTGTTCGCTGTTAGGGTCAATTTGCATATTACCCTTTTATTATATAGGATACACTACAAGTAAAATACTATCTAAACTGCTTTACAGAATCCTCATGACAGCAGATGATGTTGATACTGTTATAATGCTCATCTGATAGATGACAAAACTGATGCGTGGAGAGACCAAGTTACCTGACCAATGTTCTAATCTAGTAAATAACAGTACTGGCATCTGAACCCAGGGAGTCTTAACTACACTAAAACTGCTTCTGCGTTCTCTTTAACTATAAAATCCTAGCAGCCAAAAACAATGTGACAGGTGATATCTTATCTGCTCCTGGCAACAATCTTAGGAAGCATAAAGGGTAGATTCCTATGTTGCAGACAAGGTGAAATAGCATAGGTGTAGAAGAGCACAGGCTTTGGAGTGAAAGATGTGGCCTTTAATCCCAGCTCTCCCACTTCTTACCCGTGGGATCTGAGCACAACTTGCCTTTCAGGGTCTAAGTTCCCCTTGTACTCACTTGGCTGCTGCAGGCAACAACTGATGTACATAAAGCACTGAGCACTGGTATCTGGCACCCAATGTACATTCAATAAATTTTAGCTTTTTAAGAATTTACAGTCCAAGACACTGAAGCACAGAAAGGCATAAAACTAATTTAGATACAAGATAAGCACAGATCCTAGGTCCCTTGACTCCTGGTCCAGTGCCTCCTACTTTACCAAATAGCATTACTACTCACTTCAATGTTAGGATAAAAATAGATTAAAATTTCCATTCTCCTCATTTGTTAGTGGGAATATTGGGACAAAGCACTTGAACCAACTCTCTTAAGATAGAGCATTAAGAATGAGTTAAGCCCTGGCTGGTGTGGCTCAGTTGGTTGAGCATTGTCCCATGCACCGAGAGGTCACTGGTTCAATCTCCAGTCAGGATGCATGCCTAGGTTGTGGATTCGATTCCTAGTAGGGGTTGTGCAGGAGGCAGTCAATCAATGTTTCTCTTTCATCAATGTTTCTCTCTCTCTCTAAAATCAGCAAAAACATTTTTTTAAAATAAAAGAATGGGTTAAGAACCAAAAGTTTGAAACTCCTGTTTTACACTGATGAACATGCTATGCTGGGGTAGGGACCAGACAGTCCCGCCAAAAAAACCACAGTATAATCAGGCAGGTACTAGCATTTAAAATCAAAACAAGGTGTAAGTGGAGGAAGGATCTTAGAGATTAGCTAGTTCAATCCCTTCATTTTTCAAATGAGAAAAATGAAGATTAGAGACATGAAGTGCTTACCTAAGTTCACATGGTCCTCTATAAAACAGGACCATGTGGATAAAAAAGGTGACTTGAAATTTTATTTTATTTTAAAATATATTTTATTGATTTTTTACAGGGAGGAAGGGAGAGGGATAGAGAGTTAGAAACATCGATCAGCTGCCTCCTGCACACTCCCCACTGGGTATGTGCCTGCAACCAAGGTACATGCCCTTGACCAGAATCGAACCTGGGACCCTTGAGTCCACAGGCCAACGCTCTATCCAGTGAGCCAAACTGGTCAGGGCTGAAATTTTAATTACAATACAAGCAACCCCCTTCTCTCTGAACCAACCAAAGGCACTTGTTCCAAGGTTCTAGAAAAAGAGCTAAGATGTCTCATATTGGGTAACATTATTAAAGGGCACAACACTCCAACAAACTTAAAAGTAGCAGCTGGAAGTTGGAACCCAAATCACCTTGCTGTTGTTAATTAAGGCAATCTCACTTTTCAGTCCTGAAACTCCAGTGTCACATTATGATCTTCTGAAGAAATATTATAATAGACCTTAATTTGGCCTCTCCCAAAAGGAAAGGTTAATGTGCTCCAGAATTGATGCACTCAACTGTTCAGTTAGGAAAAGGCCTATTTCCAGCACCAGGTGTTTCCATCACTGTGTCTCCTAGGATGCAGAGTTGAAATTAACAGAATGGCACCTGCTGTAAATGATCATACAGTCTGCACTGGTGTCCCCAGAATAATTAGTCAAATAGTGTGTGTGTGTGTGTGTGTGTGTGTGTGTGTGTGTCGGGGGGTTTGGTAATTATCTCAACTAAACTCAGGACTTGGGTAAAATGAATTATGAATTTACCATCTTCAGATTAGAGGTTGCATTGGCCTTGAAACTAGTTATCTCTATAATGTAAATGAGGAATTTGAAGCTCAGAGACATTAAGTTACTTGTGCAAACTCACAAAATTAGAAAAGTAGCATGACCAGGTAGAGAACAGAAGTATTTTAACTTCTAGTCCACCTTACCAACACCAATCTCCCTCAGCATTTTTGTTTTTCAAATACAAGGAAAGTTTATTTAGAAAGTCACGGAGGTAGAAAAGGTGAGCCAGCTGGGCTGTGTGGGCTCAGGAACAAGTTAGAGGCAAAAGAAGAGCCCTAGGAGCTTAGGAGAGAGAGCGAGCAGTGTGGGTCTTGAGGGAAGAGGAGGAGGTACAGTGTGTGCGTGCGAGCTCCAGAGGGAGCCCCCCTCAGTATTTCTTTAACTATGGCTAGGGCTAAGCCAAACCCCAATTCCCACTGCTATGCTTGTATCCCCTACCATACTTTATGGACAAGAAAAGGATGAATGCTGGCTTCTCAGCTATTTGGTCACTGGGCCCTTCAGTCCTGTTCAGCCCACTGAAAAGAACTTCTGGGAAATGGGCTGCACCACCAGGTTCTTCAACTATAGGACCTAAGAGACTTGGGATCAATCCAAATCAAACATTTACTGCGCACCTATATGAAGGAGGCCATGTAGGTTACTTTAAAATAAAAACAACTTAAAAAAAAAAAGGGGGGGGGGGAGATCAACCGAAGGACTTGTGTGCAGGCATATGAGCCTAACCGGCGGTCAAGGACAACAGGGGGGTGGGGGCATGTGTGGGGAGGGGTGTGGGATGGGAATGGGGGAACGAGGACAAATATGTGATACCTTAATCAATAAAGAAATTAAAAAAATAAAATAAATAAAATAAAATCGCAATTCAGCCCCCCCCCCCCAAAAAAAAATAAAGGAATGCCTAGCCTATTTTAAAATGAATTTGAAGTAGTTGCCAAGATACATGAGACAGCCATGGCCTCTGCTCTCCACTAATTCACAATCCGGTGAAGGAGACACACATGTAGAAGTAAAAATAATACAAGACAGACTATATTTAATACCATAATAAAGGTACAAATGACCATGGAACAACCAGATTTACCATTTACCTTCTTCTTATACCTCAATTCAGTCAAGAGTTCTCTTGTGGGTCTTTCAGTTCCTCCATGCACTTAAGTACAGTAGAACTATCCCAACTGCAGAGTAGCAGAAAGCAGACTCAGAGAGAGAACTTTAGAATCCCAGCTTTGCCATTTATTAACCATTTGAACACTACTTAACTTCTGAGAACAGTTTCCTTACCCATAAAATGGGGTCAACAATTTCTTGGGAGAAAGTGAATGACAGAATGTGTGAAAGTGCTGATTTACATTAAGCTTACAAAAATGTTTTTGAATTTTAATGTAACTGGGTCTTCTTTGTAAATATTAGGCACTCATTAAATATTTGTCGGATGAATATTCTGAAAAAGTTTCTTTATTTCCAATTTATCATGAAATTTCTCTATCCTTAATTCCAGTTACTTCTAAACAATTACTTTTCAAAATGTGTTCCTGAAATTCTAAGCTAGAACTGTAAAGTTCTCTCTGAACATTACTCTAGCCCAGCGGTCACCAACCGGTGGTCTGCGGGCCACTGGTGGTAGGTGAGGTTCGAAAGGTTGGCGACCGCTGCTCTAGCCCATCCACCCTGATAGTAAAATATAAAACCTACACTAATGCAAGCCCCAGCTCATATAAGAAAAAGCTGTAGGTCAGGAGCCACTTTACTAAAAATCTGAGTCAGTCTGTGGAGGGCAGAGAACTCTTCCCTTTCTTTTGTGCAACACCTGACAAGTCAAGGCTTGTCAGAAAAATCAATTTCATCTCCAATGCTACCACTTCCTTTTCCTGAGTCTTGGTACCTTGACCTTTAGGGGTACGATGGGGTTTATTTTATTTTTTTAATAAATCTTCATTGTTGAAAGTATTACATATGTCCCTTTTTTCCCCCATTGCCCTCTCCAACCCCCTGGTACTATGGTTCTTAAAGGTCAAAGGCTCTAACAGCGAAGTTGTTTGCTATTTTTTTAAATTTATCATCCTTTATATCTTGACTGTTATATTACAGGTTGGGATAAACTTAACAAAAATCAAGAGCCACAATTATCTATAATTAACTGAAAGCCATAAAGTGTGTCTTCAAAGGCCTAACATTATGAGGAGGTAAAACTTTTATCAACCCACAAAGCAAGTATAAATATCATAAAAATTATATAGTTAAAATACTATAGGCACTCATAAGACACTGAAAACAATTTTTTCCCTTTACTTTTGCTTCAAAAGCAGAGAGATAATGTTAATGAATTCCTGCCATGTCTTAGGCATTGTGTTTTAGATGACAGCTTATTTAACCATCATGGCAATTCCATGAAAGTTGTTCTCTCAATTTAATAAATAAAAAAGCTGAGATTCAAGTGATCAAGTGATGGTCTCAAGGGTGACATCCTATCCTATCCTATGTAATAAAAGGCTAATATGCAAATCGACCAAACAGCGGCACGACCGGTCGCTATGACGCGCACGGACCACCAGGGGGGCAGATGCTCAATGCAGGAGCTGCCCCAAGTGCTCAGTGAGCCAGAAGCTGGATTCATGGCTGGCGAGCACAGCCACAGTGGTGGAAGCCTCTCCCGCCTCCATGGCAGCGCTAAGGATGTCCAACTGCCGGCTTAGGGCACAGGCCAGGCTGAGGGACACCCCACCCGAGTGCACAAATTTTGTGCACCGGGCCTCTAGTAGTAAATAAAAGAACTAGGACTGAAATCCAGGCTTTGTCCTGTTCAAAAGCCTCTCCTCTGAAAACAAATACAATCTGGGATTAAGATAGACAACACTGAACAAAACAGACAGGGCTCTGCCCTCATAGAGCTTAGTATCATGTGAGGAAGACAAACATTAAACAAGTACACAAATAAATGCAGGATGAGTCTGTGTACTCATAGTGGAAAAAGATCTCTAAGGAAATGACATTAAGTCTAAGACCTAAAAAATAAAGAGAAGTTGGTGGGGAAAGTGGAGATAGAAGCAACGGTATATGCAAAAGTCCTGAGAAAGAAGCAAGCTTATAATATTCAGAGCTGTAAGAGCAACAGAGTGGCTAGGGGACAAGTAGATAAAACAACACTGTCAGATTAGATAGAAGTTAAGTTATATAAGGGTCACGAAAACAAGTTTGAATGTATTCAGTGTAATGAGAAACCTAGAAAAGCTGTGAGAAAGCAGCATGGTCCAATCTGTTTTTAAAATGCTATTCTGGCTATGATGTAAAGAACAGATTGGAAAGAGGCTACAATAGAAGTAAAGATCCCAGTAAGGGCCAGGGAAGAGATGGAGAGCTTGAACTAATGGGTTACCACAATAAAGAAGTACAAAGACCAGAGATATATCTGAGAGGAAGAAATTATAGGACTAATGGACTAGAGCGGGAGGGAACATCAAAATCAAATTAAGAGGAAAAATCAAAGATAATGCCCAGATTTCTAGTGTGGGTACATGAATAGGCAGTGGTTCCATCTGCTGACATGGGAAAGACTAGAATAGATTTTGTGAGGAAATTAAAAATTCTATTTAAAACATAAATCAGCCCAGCTGATGTGGCTCAGTGGTTGAGCACTGACCCAGGAAACAAGAGGTTACTGGTTCAATTCCAGGTCAGGGCACATGCCTGGGTTGCAGGCTTGATCTCCAGTAGGGGGCATGAGGAGACAGCAGATCAATGATGTTTCTCTCTCAACTCATCGATGTTTCTATCACTCTCCCACCTCTCTCTCAAAAATCAATAAAACATATTAAAATAAATAAAACGTAAGTCAGAGATGCTATGAGATATCCAAATGAAGATGCCAAGTATGCAGCTAGAAGTCTGGAGCTTAGAAGGGATACAAGTGATGGCCAGATGCTCCACTAGCCCTTCCCTGTAATGCTCAAGATATTCTCAAATGACAGGAGTTCCAAACCCAGTTACTTTTCACCCTCAATCTATGCTTAACATAAATGGTACGTTTTCAAAGCCCAAATAATATACCTCTCCTTGGAAAATAGTGTAGAGAGCAGGCAAGTTCTCCATGGTCTCGGGTCTTCCTGAATTCATCCTTAATGTTCTATGGCTCCTCCATATCTCTTCTGCTAAAGCTAATTCAAGTGTACTGTCACAAAGAAATAAGACAGACAACAATTTGAGACATCTGCATTAAAGAAGAAAAGTACTCTACAGAGTAATAACATAGATTTAACACCATGTACTTTTATCCAAATCTCTTTTGTCTACTCTAATTGTGGGGAGTTTTAGAAACCTTGATCTTATTTCTTTTCATTGTGATACTTACCCAAGGCCATCAGTCTGCTATTTTGTTTCTTATTTTTTAATTGCTATTGTTGGTATTCTTTTGCCAAGGAAAGGTTTTGGGGGATGGGGGGGGGGGGGCGTAAATGGATCTTTAAAAGAAAGGAAACAGTAATAGTAATAAGAGCTAACATTTATCAAGCACTTACTATGTCCAGGCACCATGCTCAACACTGAACATCCAATATTTCATTTAACCCTCAAAAGTCTCAAGATATAGGTTCTATTATTATCGTAGTATATAGATGAGAAAACCAAGGCTTCTGGAGGTCCAATCACTATGCCTATTCCAAGAAATGGTAGAGACAAACTCTGGCTGACACCAGAGTCCACACTTTAACCACTATGTTTACTTTTCTCCTGATAAATTTAAAACACACAAGCTCATTTTAAAAGTTCACACAATACGCCCAGCCAGTGTGGCTCAGTGGTTGAGCTTCAAGCTATGAACCAGAAGGTCAGGGTTCCATTCCTAGCTAAGGCACATGCCCAGGTTGCCAGTTCAATTCCCAAATAGGGGACGTGTAGGAGGCAGCCAATCAAATATTCTATCTCATTATTGGTTTTTCTGTCTCTCCCTCTTCCTTCCTCTCTGAAACCAATAAAAACATATTTTAAAAATATTAATTAAAGTTCAGACAATACATTAATAATGAAGAAAATAAAATCATTTATAATTCAATGTGTTTTTATCATCTTAGACAGGGGTTCTCAAACTACGGCCCGCGGGCCACATGCGGTCCGCTGAGGACATGTATCCGGCCCGCCGGGTGTTTTTGCCTTTGCCGACTTGTTCCGGGCCCACAGTGCGCATATGTGGAATGTGCGCCACAGTCTCCGACTCCCCTCCAAAGGTCTGAGGGACAGTGAACTGGCCCCCTGTTTAAAAAGTTTGAGAACCCCTGCTCTTAGACTTTTGTATATGTACAGTGGTGTTTTTTTTAATGGAATCATGAAATCATTCATTAGTAACAGCATATATATATATATATATATATATATATATATATATATATATGGTAGTAGATATATAGATATCCTATATAATAAAAAGCTAATATGCAAATCGACCGAATGGCAGAACGACCGGTCACTATGACACATACTGACCACCAGGGGGCAGGTGCTAATGCAGGAACTGCCCCCTGGTGGTCAGTGTGCTTCCACAAGGGGTGCGCTGCTCAGCCAGAAGCTGGGTTCATGGCTGGGGAGCACAGCGGCGGCAGCGCTAAGGACCCCTCAGGGGATGTCCGACTGCTGGCTTAGGCAGACTGAGAGGGCGCAGGCCAGGCTGAGGGACCCGCCCCCCAGTGCACCGGGCCTCTAGTATAGATATAAAAGCCTAGGAGACCAAACAACTGGTCACTATGATTCACACTGACCACCAGGGGGCAGACACTCAACGCAGGAGCTGCCCCCTGGTGGTCAGTGTGCTCCCACAGCCAACCTCCTGCGGTCTCCCCCAACTCCAACTGGCCCCGATCGCTGGCCAGGTTGAGTGACCCCACCTGTGCACAAATTCATGCACCGGGCCTCTTATTTTAATATATTTTAGCAATTCTTATATACATATACACATATCTTATTTATTTATTTATAATCCTCACTTGAGGATATTTTTTCCATTGATCTTTAGTTAGAAAGTGAAAGGGAGGGGAGAGGGGAGGAGGGAGAAAGAAATAGAGAAAGAGAGAGAGAGAGAGAGAGAGAGAGAGAGAGAAACATCAACACAAGAAAAACATAATGATTGGTTGCCTCCCACACAAGCCCTGACTCGGGTTGGGAATCAAACCCACAACCCTTTAGTGCACAGGACAATGCTCTAACCACGAGGAACACAGACCAGGGCTATTACTTTACTAATAGCACATAGAGAGAATGCAGGCAGGTTTGTCAGTTCTTAAGAAGTGGCTGATAAACAGGTTAAATCCAAGTATCATAGCCTAGTTGGATTCTTCCTTTCACTTCCTAGCTATGTAGTCTCAACTCTAGTCCTTCCCTTCCCTCTGCCCAGTATCCCTCTTATCACATCCTAGAACAGAAATTATTAACCTGAGGTCAATGGTTCTATCAAAAAACCTTAATTATCCCTCCAACTCCTATAGCATTAGTGAGGTAAAGAATCCATAGAGGCATCAGTAGGTAGGACATCTAAATTAGGCTCAAATATCTTAATCTGACCTGTTCCTCCCTACAGAAAGGTTGTGGAAAGAGCAATAGAAGTAAGTGGAAACAATCTTAAGTTGTTTCTTGCTGGTTTCTGCTGTGATAAAAATATGAACAGCCGAGTTTAAAGCTCTCCTGTTTACTCCTTCTGTAGAACAATAGCTTGAGAAATCCTATGCAATTCTTTTAGAAAACTAGCAGCATTTTTTAGGGAAAGTCTGAAATGTAAAAATATAGGTTTACAATTCAGGAGAGTAGAAGGTTGCCATTTTTTAAAATGGTATTTAAAAATTTTTTCATATTATGTTCTGTAGATATGTAGGGTTCTATGGTGGTTTATTCAGAAGCTCCTTAGGTATTTCAAGTTTATTTTAGAGAGGAGGGGAGAAGGATAGAGAGATAGAAACATCATTGGTTGGCTACCTCCTGCATGCCCCCTACTGGGGATCGAGCCTTCAACCTGGACATGTGCCCTGACTGGGAATCGAATTAGTGACCTCTTGGTTCATGGGTCGATGCTCAACCACTGAGCACACCAGCTGGGTCAAGTTTAATTTTAAAAAGTCAACTCTGAAATATCTAGGGACCATACGTGTCAAGAAGGCCAAAGAAGTGACTCTGGGCCAACCAACTGGAAGATAGCCTCTATATCAAAGATGTAAGGAGCAGAACCCCCAAAAAAAACAGAATTGAGGGAAGTCCCACTCAGAGCATTTGGAAAGCTAGAAGCCCCTCCTCAAAAATTACTGCTGATTCCCACTTGCCCTCCCAGCCTTGAGTGGATCATGGTAGGAAGGAGAAGTGGACGTTACAGAAGGAGGAACTATTTGTTTAAAATATATTTTTATCAATTTCATAGAGGAAGGGAGAGAGAGAGATAGAAACATCCATGATGAAAGAGAATCATTGATGGTGCTGCCTCCTGCACACTCCCTACTGGGGATCGAGTCCACAACCCAGGCATGTGCCCTTGGCTGGAGTCAAACCTGGTACCCTTCAGTCTGCAGGCTGATGCTCTATCCACTGAGCAAAACCTGCTAGGGCAGGAGGAACTAATTTAACAGTGCATTCTGCTTTGATCCAGCTTACCTATTAAGCTTCTATGTAAGATTTCAATTGGGGGGGTTCTGCTTTTAAAAAAAAGGTTTATAAAACATTGAAATAAATATAGTCCAGTCAAATAGGACCACATCTGTAGACTTAAAAGAGCAAGTAAATTGACAAGGATTGAGATACACCATTTGGAGTTACTTTGCAATAGTTCTGGAAATAGAAAATCTCCCTTAGGTACTTCATTTTACTTGAATATTTTAAACAACAATAATATGTAGGGAAGCAATAGGGAGCTGACTACTGGGCACTCCCTTCCCAAAGGAAAGAAAGAATAATGTGTGAATAGGTGGTATAGCAGGGGAATGGTGGCCCAGAGTGAGGTCAAAGCCTATGTTGGGTGAGGAAGAAATCTGCAAAGAAGAATGACTCATCTTTAAGCTATATATATGAATTGAGAAGAGATAAGTTGATAAGTTAAAATACTGAGATATGAGCAGAGACAGAATAATGACTACAGAGCCTGAATTCTCAACCACTAGTCTACACTGCCCTGTAGAATTCACAGCCTTGGCCCATGTAGTTCAATTGGTTGGGCGCCATCCCATGCACAGAAAGGTTGCCTATCTCCTAGGGTGGTCAAAAAGGGAATAAAATTGGTTTAGACAAGTAAATCTTTTAGGTTAATACAGGGGTCCTCAAACTTTTTAAACAGGGGGCCAGTTCACTGTCCCTCAGACCATCGGAGGGCCAGACTATAGTTTAAAAAAAACTACGAACAAATTCCTATGCACACTGCACATATCTTATTTTGAAGTAAAAAAACAAAACGGCAAAAACACCCGCATGTGGCCTGCAGGCCGTAGTTTGAGGACTCCTGGGTTAATACATGGCAAATAGGAAGTACTCAAATATTAGCAATTATTATTAGAGTAGGTGGAAGGGACCTTTAGGATTACTGACTGAAAGAACAGTGTAGATAGTAGAGTAAGTAAGTACTGGCCTTGAGGTCTAGTACCAGCTACTTAATTTTTGTTAGTTTGTTTTCAGTTAAATAGGAGTAATGGGCGAAATGCTCTCCATAATATCTTTCAGCTTTCATATTTTGAGTTCACTTTTTGTGTTTTTCTTTGCTTTTTACTATTTTTTTCTCTTTCCTGCTTTTGACCTGTTTTCTCAACAGATTCATGACTAGAATTCAAAAAAAGAAGTAGCATCTTTCTAAGACAGTTATTCTAGAAATTGGATGGGAAGAGGGAGGTTGGACCACTAGTTGGCATTTGAAAGTCTCCGTTCTTCTGATCTGTCCAGCACATAGTAAGGCTCTGTTCACCCACTCAAAAAAACTTCATTTTACAGATGAAGACACTAAGACACACAGAGGCTAAGTAACTTGCTCAAAATCACAAACCTATGAATGATGCTGATGAGATTCAAATCCTATTTACATTTTTTTCTTCCCCTTTTAAATTATAAAATGCTTCTGAGTATTCTTGCACATTAGCATACCCTTCAAATTTCTAGTGCCTACCTAGCAGTGTAAACTCGACTACTAAAGGTTCTGACGTAGGTGATCTTACTCACCTCTATGGCTCAATTACCACCAAATACAAATTACTCTCAGATTTGTATTTCCAACAAAAATCTCTTTTCTGAGTTCCAAACCCATATTTTTAAACTGCCTTCTGGATGTCAAGAATGATTTCTCCCTTCCCCTGTCCAAAAAAAAAACCAAAACACCTACCCAGTTGCCATAAGCCAGAAAACTAGGAGTTACATTGAAGTCCTCTTTTTTCACTCCCTGAATCCAATCCATCAGCGAGGCCTACGGATTTTACCTCCTGTACACACCTTTAGAACCTGTCCAACTCTGCATTTCCACCAACACCTCAGTCCTCATTCCCAACAGTGTTATCTATCTGTCCTCCATCTATTCACACTATCCAGCCTCTGACTGATCCAGCCCTCTCCCCCACCGCACTCCCCACTCCCCTCCCCATCAAAAATAAACCACCACCAGCAAAAACCTCATCCGTCTTTCGGTAAAAGCTACAAAGTCCTGCAAGGTCTGACCTCTACCCGCCTCCAGCCTCATCCTGTCCCACACTCCCCCTCACCTCCCCTTCCTTCCCTTCCTTCTGGCCGCACGGGCCTCTGTGCTTTTTAGTCATCCTCCTCCCATTGTCACCAGGCCTCCGTACACGTTGTCCTCTCCAGGGAATAGTCTGCCTTCCTCTCGTCACCCACCTCATTCGAATTCTCCCCTCGGGCATCTTTCCCTCAGAGAAGCTTCCCTGCTAGTTTCGGGCACTCAGAACCTCAGGTGCCTCTCCTCGGTCGCACGCATTTCTCCTTTCTTAGTGAGGTCCGTTAACATTTGTTTTCCCCACCAGCCTCAAACCCCTGCGAGGTCAGGGGCCACGTCTGGTTCACAAGGTAACCTCAATGCTTTGCACAACCAATATCAGTTGGACCGGCAGGAGTCGGGCATTCTCTTCACCTCCGTCCCTCACTGGAGCACAGAGCAGGCCCTAGGAAAAGGCCGGCAGACACAAGCCGGCCTCCTCAGTCAGGACCCTCGTGGAGGCTGGGAGACAGGCCTTTTTTCCCTGGGGGCGCCTGGCACCGGGACGGACACGGTAGGCGCTCGCTGAAGGCAGCCGTCGCGGGCCTCAGGCAGCCGCAGAGACCCCAAAGCTCCGCTCCAGCCTAGAAAGGGAACCCAGGCTACCGCACACCCGAGCTGGGACGTGCGGGCCCGCCTCTGCCGCTGGCAATCAAAACTTCGGCAGAGAAGGGCCAGGCTCACACCACACAACCGAGGCACCGCCTCCAGATGCCGCAGCCGCCCGCCCCCGACCTCCCTCAGACTCACTCGGCGTCCGCTCCGGTCTCCGCGCCGCTGCATTGCGCGAAACGCCAAAACCCAGTCGGCGCGCTCCCACCCACAAGACACAGCGTGCCGAGGCGGGGCTCCAGCCCCACCCACCAATCCTGGAATCGTGCTCTCGTGACGTCAGAGAGATCTGACCAATAAGAGGAGCCCATTCGTGGGCGCTGAGTGTATTGGAAGCCGATTGGCCTCTCCAAGCCGGATGTTCTAGGAAAGGACTAAGTCGGAACCAGTCGCGCGGGGGCTGATGGTGTCGAGCAGTCCGTGGTGGTGTTGAGGAGAGCGGCTACCGCCATGATTGAACAACAGAAGCGCAAGGGTCCGGAGTTGCCGCTGGTCCCAGTCAAGAGGCAGCGGCATGAGTTGCTGTTGGGAGCGGCGGGGTCGGGCCCCGGAGCGGGACAGCAGCAGGCGGCGCCGGGAGCTTTGCTGCAAGCGGTGAGTGAAGGAGCAGGCGGCCTTCGGCCCTCAGCTCTTCGTCCTCCTCTGAGAGCTACATCGGGTGGTCCCGCATCGGCCCTTCCCGCCTACTGTGGGGCGGTACGAAAATCTCTACCTGGAGTTAAGGCAGAAAAACACCGTAAAAGCGGCCGACACCCGCCGGATACTCCGTACGTTTCCCTGTTTGACACCCGATTTCAGCGTCTCGATCTCCCTGTGAGATGGGTTAGAATTAAAGTTAAGGATCCTTATTTTGACCTCAAGATCAAGATCGAGGTTTTCGTATCCTAAATCTTCCAGGGATTCAGCATAGAGTAAACATTCAGAAAAGTTGCAAGAGAGGGAGGATGGAGAATGAATGAATGAATGAATGAGGGAAGGAATGAAATTAATGATCTGGCTCACTTTGGGCAAGTTGTTTTTCCCTGTATTTACACTATTAACAACAACCCAAGAATAGTTAATATTCATTGAGCCCTTTGTACTAAGTTGTTTTATTTTAAATGAAGACTCCATTAATCTTGATAACAGCCTAAGAGTTAGGAACTGTTATTCCATTCTGTAGGTGGGAAGACAAACTCTTATCTAGTAGTGATGGAAACATCTTAAACCCAGACCCAATTTTTTTTTTTTTACATTTCTTGTAAGATAGAGGTAGTGATCATACCTCCTTCTATTAGCCTCATAAAGAAGCATGTGTCCTCAAATCCGGCTGGCACCATTTCAAAATAGATCTACAAACGGCTACCACTTGTGCCACCTCCATCACTAGTTCCTGATCTAAGCTATTACCATCTCACCTGGCATTATTGCAGCTGGGTCCTAACTGGTATTCCTGTTTCTGCTCCTGGGTCGTCCGTCTATTCTCAAACCAGTAGACAGGGGAAGCCTTCTGAATGTCAGATTCTGTTACCCTTTGCTGAAAACTTTTGGTGGCTTTCCACTTCACTCACTGTAAAACCAAAATCCTTACAACCTTTTGCCCTTTTTGCCTCTTTACCTCTCTGATCTACCAATTTTCCATGGCTCACACTTGCCCCAGTCACACTGGTTTCCGTGCTCCTGCCTAAAAGTGTTTGCATTTGCTGCTTCCTCTACTGGCGTACTCTTCCAAATGTGCATCTGGTTTATATACTCAGATCCTCCAAATCTTTCCTCAGATATCACTCTGTGTGTGTGTGTGTGTGTGTGTGTGTGTGTGTGTGTGTGTGAAACCTCAGCCCAGCCTGCACCCTCTCCAATCTGGGACCCCTTGGGGGATGTCCGACTGCCGGTTGGGATCGGGC
Source organism: Cnephaeus nilssonii (assembly GCF_951640355.1). Lineage (NCBI taxonomy): Eukaryota > Metazoa > Chordata > Mammalia > Chiroptera > Vespertilionidae > Cnephaeus > Cnephaeus nilssonii. The sequence goes on from NC_137078.1 coordinate 84,169,891, forward strand.
CTAAACCGGCAGTTGGACAACCCTCTCACAATCCGGAACTGCTGGCTCCCAATCGCTTGCCTGCCAGCCAGATCACCCCCTAACCACTCCCCTGCCAGCCTGATTGACGCCTAACTGCTCCCCTGCTGGCTCGGTCCCTGAGGGCTTTCCTGGTCCCCTTTAAATTGCAATGCCCAGTACTTACTAACCCACATTGCTGTGTTTTTCTTCAAAGCACCTACAACCATCTATATATTTGACTTGTGTTCTCTCTATCCCTCCTTCTCTTCCTGCTTCTCGCTCAAAAGTAAACTCCATTTATTTTCCCAGTGCCTACAACAGTGCCTGGCACATAGTATTCCTTAAAATAAATGAATAAGCTGGAAACTACTGAAGGGATTTGGGGATTATTAATAAAGTACTTGTTCATCTACCTAACAGATATGAATATCAGCCCAGGTTCCAGCATATTGCGCAAGCCTAGACTTAATGTCAAGATCATAATCAAAAGGCCTTTCCCCAATAATCTGTACCCTGAACTGTTGCTCAGTTCAATCATTCACTCATTCATTAAATGAGCTAGAGATTAGGAAAAGAGTGTTGAATGACACAGGCAGGATCCCTGCATTCACAGAGCTTCTTTTCTAGTGAGGAAAAAGGCAAAATAAGTAAACCAATACACAAGGAGGGAATATCAGGTAATAATAAGTGCAGTGAGGGGATACAGTAGAGTTAGTGGAACACAGAGGGGAGGTTGGGTGCTGCTTGAGTTCGATTGATCAAGGAAAGACTTTCTAAACAGGAAACATTTGAAAAGAGCCAAACAGGAAAATCTAGGGGAAGGGGATTCCTGTCAGGGGCAACAAGTGTAAAGATCCCGAGGTAGAAATGAGTTTAACATGTTTGAGCAATTAGAAGTTGGCTATGAGACAGGAGCAGGATGAGGGGTAGGAAAGTTGGTAAAGCAGGCAGACACTGGTAATTTCTGCAGGAAAGTATCAAATTGGAGGCATAAGTTGTGAGAAGAGTTGCAGTTCTCTAGATCAGGAGAAATCCACCCAGTCATTGTTTCCCTTGTCTTTTCCCTACATCCACTCCCTAATTTTCAGCTCCCTTTGCAAGAATGCAATGACTATCCTGTATTTCTCTTCTTTGTTTAGGGGCCTCCAAGATGTTCCTCCCTTCAAGCCCCAATCATGCTTCTCTCAGGACACGAAGGGGAGGTGTACTGCTGCAAGTTTCACCCCAATGGATCCACCTTGGCATCTGCAGGATTCGACCGACTGATATGTAAGCATTGTGTTTGAATGTGGAATAATTGCTATCTGCCAAATAGTGATTATTTTTTAAAACCTTTGGTGCCACAGAAGGTATCAGTCTGATTTGGTCACATAACAAACTACATGGTCGTGAAAATGCTGAATGATCTTGATTGATTGTAGAACTCAGAGTCCATGTGGTAAATACGGAAGGAATTATGTTACTGGTTGGAAAGTGAGTTGCTCTAGTTTGAGAATATCTTCCTCATGGAGGCAAATCTTGAGCTGATTTAGCAAGATAAGAATTCTAGGCTTAATGACTAATCCTATCTACACTAATAAAAGAGAAACATGCAAATTGACCCTCACACCCTCGCACAGAATGGCCGCCCCCATGTGGTCTAAGATGGCTGGCAGGGGAAGGTAGTTGTGGGCGATCAGGCCAGCAGGAGAGGTGAGTTGGGGGTGACCAGGCCAGCAGGGAGGGAGGGCAGCTGGGGGGGATCAGGCCTACAGGGGAGGGCAGTTGGGGGCGACCAGGCCTGCAGGGGAGGGCAGTTGGGGGAAACCAGGCCTGCAGGGGAGGGCAGTTGGGGGAAACCAGGCCTGCAGGGGAGGGCAGTTAGGAGCGACCAGGCCTGCAGGGGAGGGCAGTTAGGGGCAACCAGGCCTGCAGGGGAGGGCAGTTAGGGGCAACCAGGCCTGCAGGGGAGGGCAGTTAGGGGCAACCAGGCCTGCAGGGGAGGGCAGTTAGGGGCAACCAGGCCTGCAGGGGAGGGCAGTTAGGGGCGACCAGGCCTGCAGGGGAGGGCAGTTAGGGGCGACCAGGCCTGCAGGGGAGGGCAGTTAGGCGTCAATCAGGCTGGCAGGGAGTGGTTAGGGGGTGATCTGGCTGGCAGTCAGGCAAGCGATTGGGAGCCAGTAGTCCCGGATTGTGAGAGGGTTGTCCAACTGCCGGTTTAGGCCCAATCCCAACCGGCAGTCGGACATCCCCCAAGGGGTCCCAGATTGGAGAGGGTGCAGGCTGGGCTGAGGTTTCTCTCTCTCTCTCTCTCTCTCTCTCTCTCTCTCTCTCTCACACACACACACACACACACACACACACACACAGTGCACGAATTTCGTGCACCGGGCCTCTAGTGGGAGTAATAAAGAGAAAGAGACCATTTCTTTTCCCCAAAGGCGAGAGACCCTCCTCTTGGTTCACTCTCAGAGTCTTAGCATATGGGAAGGAAGGGGGACTCTTAAAGTGGCAACTCACTTGGATAATCTATCTGTACATCATTAGGATCTGCTACCAGATTCTCAACTCCTAGTCAGGAAAACCCATTTTTTGAGAAATAGGTAGAGAAAATCACTTTGGGGGAGTCATGAGAAAAAGTGAAAAAGAAGGTAACAGAAGCCTCTGACTATTTCTTCTGCCATTTGCTGCATTGTGAGATGAAATTAACGCTTTGCTTATAACGCCATACCTCAGGATGGATAATTGTCTGTTTTGATTTAGGTGTTCTAGTTTTATGATCCTTAAACTTTCTGGTGGCCAAGCATCTGGTGGCTTAGGCATCTTTGTAAACATCCATAACTACCTATATGTACCTTATTATGTATAGAGGTGTTCCTTAATAATTCTCATTAAATTTTACTCCTCGCTAGAGCAAGCTCACTGAGGATAGCAACTGTGTCTATCATTCACCTCTTTTTATCCCAGTACCTGACATGTTATAGGTACTTACTACATGTGGATGAAGTAAATGTCAGATAAAATCATTGCCATGCGACCTTCAAGTCATTTGCGGCTTCCTCGGTTTTCCATAAGTGCTGCCATTTTACAGTCTATTTATATTAATAGGAGATGAGCAATAGTGAGTGTCAGCTTTTTTAATGTTATAGGAAATTTAAGATTTAAAAAATTAATGTACCCATTAATTTTTTTACCTTATAAAATGTGAAAATATTGCATTATTTTTGTTACAGTGTCAGGAAAATTGGCCCAGCTGGTAGAACCAATAGTGTTCTAAGCACTATTGTTCTGATAAATTCATAGGTACCCTTTCCATGGTCAGTAATAAATTTCTTTTTGCCTAGCAATGCTCACAAAACTCCTGTCTCCCTAACAGTGTTGTGGAATGTCTATGGTGACTGTGATAACTATGCAACATTGAAGGGACACAGTGGAGCAGTGATGGAACTGCATTATAACACAGATGGCAGGTGAGTATTGTGCATAGTGGAATGACAGCTGCTACTTACACTAATTCTTTTTTTTTTTTTCTTTTTTTTTTTTACAGAGAGGAAGGGAGAGGGATAGAGAGCTAGAAACATTGATGAGAGAGAAACATCGACCAGCTGCCTCCTGCACACCCCCTACCGGGGATGTGCCCACAACCAATGTACATGCCCTTGACCGGAATCGAACCTGGGACCTTTCAGTCCGCAGGCCGACGCTCTATCCACTGAGCCAAACCGGTTTCGGCACTAATTCTTCTTGGCATCCTTTCACTTTGATCCTTGAGTTTTCTCTCTCAGGAGACCATGCTATCAAAAACTGCTGCATTTGGGCAATTGCTTTAGTCTATCACTGTCACGCCAAGTAAGGTGTTTATTGTTCCTTGTAGGCATTTAAAAATACATCATCTCTATCATCTAATATATCAACATCTCAGACAAATTTGTTTTCTTTCTAAAGACATAAAACAAAATATTTTTTTATATGTATAAATTAGCTTTTTTTCTTATGAAAGTAATAAAATATTATTTTGAGAAACTAAGAAAAAAAACAGAACAAGGAAAAAATAGCCCATATTCCTGCCAGTCCAAAGAGAATAACTTAATATTATGATATATTTTTCTCAAGCCTTTTTCCTACTCAGAACTGTTTGGTTTTTACTTCTATGTTAAAGCTACATTTACGATCTTGTCTGCTGCTTTTTCCCCTTAACATTATTCACCTAAGATACTATTTATCATAAACATTTTAATGATTGCATAATTTTAGAATCATTAAAAGTAATATAGAAATGTGTTTATAAGAGGTATTAATCCCATTGGATATTTCAGTAAATATTCATTGTTTTAAACCTCTGATCTGTAAAACCTAGGGTTCCTTGAATCAACTGGTACATAGCCTTGTATACATTTTCTTAGTAATATTTGAGTAAAGAAAGCCTTATAAAATAATTATAAACTTAAAAGTTGTCCTCAGAGACAAAATAAAAACTTTGATTTTTAGGGAAAACTTAGGAGTTGCAGAGCCATTGGGTTAAGAATTGCTAGTCTCTCTTCTGCAGCAAGGAGTGATTAAATATTTCCAAGTGGGAGGATGTCTTATGTATAAAGTCTTACCTATCACAAAGAAGGAAAAGATTGAGAAAACTGCTGTATTAAATGTTTACTTTATCATGGGGAATGATAGAAGGAAATTTTTTTTACTAGGGTAGACCTTGTAACGGGTCTAAAGCACCAATAGGATTTTGGTAGATAGGGCGAGGCAGGCATTCCAGCATCATGTGCCGGACTGTCAGAGGACATGTCAATGATCTTAAAGGGTTGGGCACATTTTGGTAAGTGGGGAAGATAGCTTGCTGGTGTTTGTATTCACTTATTTTTGTTGTTGTTGTTCTTCCTCTTACCTTCTAGTATGCTCTTCTCAGCATCCACAGATAAAACTGTGGCAGTGTGGGATAGTGAAACAGGAGAGAGAGTTAAAAGGCTGAAGGGACATACTTCCTTTGTGAATTCCTGTTATCCGGCCAGGAGGGGCCCCCAGCTTGTCTGCACTGGCAGTGATGATGGTACAGTTAAGGTGGGTGATGTTGTCTCTCTGAGTGTTACAATTTCTGAGGTGACATAATGTGAACCTTATCATGCCTTCCCCGCTGTGTTGTACCCACCTCGTCACAACTTTGTTTTAGCAGTCATTTCCCAAAACAGACGCTTTAACTATCTAACAGAACCAAATCAAACCATTGTGACTTAGATTAAAATGGACCGCCTGAATTGGATTCTTGGCTCAGCTGTTTACTTAATTGTGTGGTCTTAGGCAGTTTTTCTTATCCTCCGTTTCTCAATCTTTACAATGGTGATAGTAGTATACATGTCTTACAAGGCTATTGTGAAATTAGTCAGTATATAGAAAGGTCAGTACATGGTTTAGTAACACAGGATGAGATCTTAAAGGTCATTTAGTCCAATGATTTCCAACCTTTGTGCATATCAGAATCACCCAAAGAATCTGTTAAAAACAAAAAACAACCAGATTCTGGTTCAGTAGGTCTAAAGTGAGATTTTTTTAAAAATTAAGACTATTTTTTAATACTTTAAACAATAATAAAAAAAAAGACTATTTTTAAAGCAGTTGTAGGTTCACAGCAAAATTGAGGGCAAGATATAGAGATTTCCTATATATCCACTGTCCCACATATGCACAGCCTCCCCCACCAGAGTGGCACATTTGTTACAATTGATGAACCTACATTGACACGTCATAATTACCCAAAGTCCATAGTTTACATTAGGGTTCACTTTTAGTGTTGTACATTCATTGGGTTTGGACAAATGTATAATGACATGTATTCACTGCCCTAAAAATCCTCTTTGCTCTGCCTATTCATCCCTTCGAAGCCCAGGCAACCATTGATCATTTTATTATTCCCATAATTTTGCCTTTCCCAGAATGTCATATAGTTAGAATTATACAATATATAGCTTTTTTCAGATTAACTTCTTTCTCTTAGTAATATGCATTTTAAGATTCCTCTATGTCTTTTCATGGCTTGATAACTCATTTCTTTTTAGTGCTGAATAATATTCCATTATTTATGTATTTACCTACTGAAGGACATCTTGGTGGCTTCCAAGAGTTGGCAATTATGAATAAAGCTGCTGTAAACATTCATGTGCAGGTTGTGTGAACCTACATTTTTAGCTCCTGTGGATAACTGTCAAGGAGTGCAATTCCTGCAACATATCATAAGAGTATGTTTAGCTCTGGTTGGGGTGGCTCAGTTGGAGCATCGTCCCATACACCCAAAGGTCGCAGGTTCAATTCCTAGCCAGGTCACATACCCAGGTTGTGGGTTCAATCCCCAGTGTGGGAGGCAACCGATCAATGTTCTCACTCTCATATTGATGTCTCTCTACCTCTCCCTTCCTCTCTCTCTAAAATCCATAAAAGTGTGTCCTCGGGTGAGGGCTTTAAAAAAAGAGTATGTTTAGTGGTCCAGAGTAGCATGTCAGAGCCCAAGTGAGGTGAGGAGGGCATCCACACAGGACAGGGTAGGCAGCCTGGAGAATTGGAGGGTGAGGAAGGAGGCACTGCCCAGCATGGAGAGGCACTGCCCTAGTGGGGTAAAAGGATCATCTACACGTTGGTGGCTGAGACAATATAGTGTCAGAACCTTAGCTGAAGGTGCCCACACAGGGCAGGTGTCTGAGGCTGAGCAGGATGAAGATGGCATCCCTAGGGAAGGGCAGCCTAGAGAGGGGTATTAAAGCCCAAGCAGAATGAAGAGGGTGTTCGTTCACACAGGGATGACCCAAAAGGGGTCCACATAGAGTTAGCCGAGAATGGGAATCACAGTTGAGGAAAAAGGGTATCTATTCAGGGGAAGGGTGGAAGAGGATATGGGAGGCTGGTTATACAGGAAGCTTGATCAAATAAGTATAATGGAAGACAGACTACTCACCGTCAGAGAGAGGAGTTACCAATACTGAAGTAGAGAAAACTAAAATGCATCGTGTGTGGTTGGTATCAAATTGGAAGTATCAGTGTGAATTCATGACATTCAATATACAAACAGATATAGAAAAAAATGAATGTAGATGTGTGTGTGTATACCTATGTATACATATATTTTCTAACTGACCACGGAGAGGGTTTAGGAATAATAACACCCCAACAGCAATGAGCACATGTACTGCTCAGGTCTTGGCCTTTAAAGTACCATTTTCCACTCAAAGGAACCAGGGCTCCTTTTAGGACTGGGCAGGGAACGTACTAGATGAGCCTTGAACATCTTATGCAAGAAAGCTTGTCAAAGAACATCTTAATCAAATTATCAAATTGAACTTTATTAGTAACTAGAGGCCTGGTGCATGAAATTATCCATCTTTTAAAAAAATTTTTATGAATAATGCTGCTACAAACATTCATGGGCAAGTGTTTGAACACCTGTTTTCATTTCCCTTGGCCATATATCTAGGAGTCCGATTGCTGGGACGTAATGGTAATTCTATGTTTAACTTTTTGAGGGACATCCAAAGTTTTCCATAGCAGCCACATCATTTTACATTCTCATCAGCAATGTATGAGATTTTTTTCAATGTAAGAACCCCCAATTTTTTACATCCTCACCAACACTTGTTATTTTCTATGTGGGTTTGTTACTGTGATTAATAACGTTACATCTTAATGAGTGTGCACTGGTACGCAGTTATTGTTTTTTTATTTATGATGTTGAGATCTTTTCATGTGGTTATTGGCCCTTGTTATATTTTCTCTGAAGAGAATTTTTTTTAAATATTTTTATATATTTTAGAGAGTAAGGTAGAGGGAGAGTTAGAAATATGACCGATGAGAGAGAATCATTGATTGGCTGCCTCCTGCACTCCCTCTGAGGATTGAGCCCGCAACCCGGGCATGTGCCCTGACTGGGAGTTGAATCATGACCTCCAGGTTCATAGGTTGGCATTCAACCACTGAGCCACACCAGCTGGTCCTGAAGAGAAATATTTATTCAAGTCCTTGCCCATTTATTAATTGGGCTTGTTGTATTTTTGTTGTTGAGTTATAATAGTTCTTTGTCTCTAGATACTAGACCTTTCTCAAATATGTGATTTGCAAGTATTTTCTCCCATTGGCAGTTATTTCATTTTCATGACACTCCTCTTTGATGTACAACAGTTTTCTGTTTTTATGAAATCTAATTTATCTATTTCTTCTTTTGTCACTTGTGCTTTTGGTGTCCTATCTAATAATTCATTGCCATATCCGTGGTCATGAAGATTTACCCTTTTGTTCTCTTCTAAGAATTTTATAGTTTTAGCTTTTACATTTAGGTCTTTGATTCATGTCAAGTTAAATTTTACTTGTGGTGTGAGGTAAGGGTCTAGCTTCAACTGGTTATCCAGTTGTCCCAGCACCACTTGTGAAAAACCTATTAATTTCTTTCATCTGTGTGGGCTATACTTTTTACTGCTCCTTTGCCTCATAATTTCTTTGTTGAAAACTAGACATTTGAATATTATAATACTAGAGGCCCACCGCACGAAATCCCACAAGACCGGGCATGCTGCGGGACCCAGCGTCAAGTCCCCACACACCCGTGTGTGCCTTGCGCACACGCAGCCCCATCCACCTTGAAGACAGTTGTGGACGGAGATAAAAATAGTTTCCTGCCCTAACCTTTCCTTCTCAGGAGCACTTAAATTGACCTTCGTTGGAAGATGAGAACTGAACAGAGCAACACTTACTTGTTCCCATGAAGACATCATATGACGTTCAGCAGGTGCCTTTTGGCATTTGGTCGTGACACCGTGACGGCTATTGGCGTCAAGACCACGGGGTTTTTATAATAGAGATGGCAACTCTGGAAATTAGATTCTCCTCAGAGTTTGTTGTTGTTGCTGCTTGTTGTAGCTATTATTTATTTAGTGAATTTTCTGGTGTAATTTTATAAAGTTGCGTGTAGCCACTGAAGTCTCTATTTCATTAGCTTAGTGGTTTGCTAATGGTTGGGCAAAGATTTCCTTAATTGAGGGGAGACGGGGGGCTTTCCTAGTCTTTGCAGATTGACTATGTGTATGTGTTGGGGCCTGCCTTCACCTCTCAGCCAGGCAGTTCCAACTCTGCATTAGCCTTCATTTCCTGCTTGTACAGAGCCTGCAGGTGGGGCCTTCTCAGTTATTTTCTGAGCATGTGCACAGCCATGGGCATGCAAATGACCTTTCAAGTCCCAGGAATGTGTTAGTGCTTTTCAAAGCCTCTCCTGTGTTCCAGGTTGTCTCATTCTCCCACTTTCAGTCCCCAGTGTTTGGCTGTCTTTTGTTTGCCCAAATTGTTAGTCCTTGCTTCAGCCAGCAGAGCCTAGTGCATTATTTGCCTGTAAATGTTTTGGATAAATACCTCTGCCTTGGGAGAGTTCCAAGTTAGGCAAAATAAAGGAAAACCCTTTGAGCTCATCCTTCAGGGTGCCACCAGACAGGTAAAAACAACCACGTTTTTTAAGAATAAGGTCCATTTTGTTCCTTCCTGTCCTGGGAACCTATACTGGGAATATGGGCTGTTGTCTTCAAAGGTATTGTTGAGTTAGGGGATGGAACCAGGGTAAGTTAAAACACCACAAAACTCTTCCTAAGACCCAGGGTTTATTTTTCCTTCATTAAATGTTTGCCTGGTTGCTAAAAATTTTTTATTAGTTTCTAGAATTCTGATAAAATTGATTCTGCTAGTATTTTTGCTAGATAATTCTCTGCTTTTGTGGAGGCACAGTCTTTTAAAATTCCCTACTCTGCAGTTTTTGCTGTCTATGTACAAATTTTTTTAAAATATATTTTATTGATTTTTTTACAGAGAGGAAGGGAGAGAGATAGAGAGTTAGAAACATCGATCATCTGCCTCCTGCACACCCCCTACTGGGGATGTGCCTGCAACCAAGGTACATGCCCTTGACCGGAATCGAACCTGGGGCCCTTCAGTCCACAGGCTGATGCTCTATCCACTGAGCCAAACCGGTTAGGGCAATGTACATATTTTTTAATGTGAGTTGTAGCCTACTAATAAGGTAGGACCTACCATTTGAACACACTGGTCTAATTAGTATCCTTGCTGTGCTAAGGACATATGAACTAAGCAGGTAGAGGTTTTCCACTTTAAGGGCATATTGATTAACTATGTTTATTTAAATTTTAACAAACGACTCTGAAAATATAACCAAAGTGATTTGTTTCACCAACCAGATAGGCTGGCAAAATTGTGGTCACTTCTCACCATGTTCCTAGGATACCCAAAGAAGTTTCTGAACCGGCCCCTATTAGAGATGGATTCACCTCTACAAAGTCCTTGGGCTGTATTATGCAGTTACTTCTTGAAGTGCTGTTACTGTAGACTCTTCTGTTTTCTGCTTCAGCTTTGGGACATCCGGAAGAAAGCAGCCATCCAGACATTTCAGAATACCTACCAGGTGTTAGCTGTGACCTTCAATGACACAAGCGATCAGATTATTTCTGGTGGAATAGACAATGATATCAAGGTATGTTTGGTGTTTGTGTTACATTTCCCTTTCACTGTCTTTACAGAGGAGAATCTCTTCAAACTTCTGAGATTGTGGTAGCTTACACTTAATAACAATGAGAAGGAACATAGTAATTTAGATCTTCTTTTCTTCTGTCCTATCTTTATTCATTTCCTAAGTCAAGGGTTGCTCGTATAAATGCATCTAACACTTATGTAGTGCTTACTTTGTGTCAGGCATTGTTCTTAGAGCTTTATGTTATTAATTCATTTGTCTCTGTTTTCACACATTATTTGTGCCTAGGAATACTCCTCTCCTTTGTTGAAGTAAATAAGTACCTCATCTTTTATACTTTGCCCAAGTGCTTCATTAAGGGCAGAGATTGTGACTTTTTTTTTTTAATCAAGTATCTTCCACTAATGAGATGCAAAATAATTTGCTTAAGCCTGGTCGGTGTGACACTCATGGATTGAGTGTCAACCCATGAACCAGGAGATCACAGTTTGGTTCCTGATAAGGGCACATGCCCAGGTTGTGGGCTCGATCCCCAATAGTGGGGAGTGTGCAGAAGGCAGCTGATCAGTGATTCTCTCTCATCACTGATGTTTCTCTCTCTCTCTCTCCCTCTGAAATCAATAAAAGTATAATTTTTTTTTCTTAAATTAGTGCCCTACTCGCTCTTTCTGTGGCAAATCCCAGTACATTTTGGCCTATACAAATACCATGTGCAGGCCCTAAGGGGGAAAGTCTGGAAATAGCACTCAAGTGCTGTGAGGGATGGTGAATTGCATTCTCTCTTGCTTGTTAATAACGCTAAAGATTTCAGCAGTGCCTTCTCTGAAGAAGAGGAACAATAGCTTGAATTAAAAGGTGCCAGCCATTTCAAGTTTTCTTGATTATTGAGCCAACACACATCTTGACAAAAAAATGATTGTATATAAAGTGTGTTGGATTCCACACATGAATGGACTATTGATGGGGAAGTGGAGTTGTCTGCCTTGTGTATTGCTTTGACAAACAACACCAAACTCATTTCTAGATGAGGCACGTGCCTTAGCTGCTAAAAGGGACAGCAGAATTTTTTTTTTAAACTTAGAAAAACTACATGGCAATATTAAATCAAATTTGGAGGAAATTTTGTACAATACCAGCAACATTAACAAAATTGCTATTCCTTTTGTATATGACATTCCAGACCATTTCTATTTTCTTTTATATGTTTTCACATCATTACAGTCTATGTAAATATAAATATTGTTTTGTATTCTTTATATTTGCTTAATTGCTCACATTTTTACACTTGGTCTTCAGAGTGATTTTTAGGAGTAGCTTGATATACCTACCAGTTATTGAGGGCCTTCTGTATGCTAGGCATATATATGCTAAGCATTTTTTTGTTTTATATTGTTTTGTTTTTCTTAATCCTCACCTGGGGATATTTTCCCATTGATTTTTAGAGACAGTGGAAGGGAAGGGAAAGACAGAGAAAAACATCGATGTGAGAGAGACACATCCATTGGTTGCCTTCTGCACGCACCAAGGCCAGGGCTAGGGATCGAACCTGCATCCGAGGTACATGCCCTTGACCGGAATGTGTTGACGAGCCATAACTTAATATACCATATATTTTTTTCTGTTTGACATTAACAGCTGAAATGTTTCTCTTACATTTCCTACACAGACATATTTATTCTTTTAATAAATATGCTTTTTTATAATGTATATGTGTGTGCATATATGTAATATATGACATTAAATGAAAAATTTTAAGTGTATCTTTGCATATTACCTTGTTATGCATTTTATATGCAATCATGTCTTTTTTATATTAACATGTTTACTTGTTTTTATATAGTTATAGTTTATTTTTAGTTGCTAAGAATCATAGTTCAAGCATTTTTAAAAATATGTTTTATTGATTTCAGAGAAAAAAGGAGAGGGAGGGAGAGAAACATTGATGAAGAGAGAATCATTGATCGGCTGCCTCCTGCATGCCCTACACTGGGGATTGAGCCTGTAATCCAGGCATGTGCCTTGACTGGGAATTGAACTGTGACCTCCTGGTTCATAGGTTGTTAGTTTACCTTAATATTTTGACATTTATTTGTTGGTATCTATCTAGTCAAATATAGTAACTTGGCTCCCTTTTTAGAAAGAGGAGTTTTTTCTCTTTGATAGAAATCCTATATTTTGTGATAAAGTAATTCTTGCTCTAGAGCCAATTTAGGAAGGAATACTAGTTTCTCTAGGCAGTTGACTCTTTAGTAATTCTACGTATTTCTTTGCTGTTGACAACTTGATTTCTGAGAGCACCTTCTTGCTTTGTAGGTCTGGGACCTGCGTCAAAACAAGCTGACCTACACCATGAGAGGCCATGCAGATTCAGTGACTGGCCTGAGTTTAAGTTCTGAAGGCTCTTACCTTCTGTCCAATGCAATGGACAATACAGGTAACTTTGGAAAGGAAAGCACTCCAGATGCCCAAAGAAAGTGGGCATTGGGTGTTAGAAATGTGTGCTGGGCCCAGCTGGCGTGGTTCAGTGGTTGAACACTGACTATGAACCAGGTTCAGTTCCCGGTCAGAGCACATGCCGGGGTTGTGGCTCCATCCCCAGTGTGGGGCAAGCAAGAGGCAGCAAATCCATGATTCTCTCTCATCATTGATGTTTTTATCTCTCCCTCTTCCTCTCTGAAAGCAATAAAAACATTTTTTTAAATGTGTGCTAGGACAAATAAGGGTCCAACGATAGAGTCAGGATGGCTCACAGACTTTCACCAGAGCAATTAGGAGAACACATAATAGAAAAAGGATTCTAGTCCCAGATCTGCCACCTATTCCCTGAGCAACTTTGCACATAACACTTCTCTTGGCATCAGTTTCTACACTGATAAAGAAGAGGACTGGACTTTACTTCTAAGGCCCATTTAAGCTCTGCTATGCTGTGAACTCAAGGCTATATGGGTTCAAGCAAGATACGAGAAACTCTTGATTTGTTTTTTTAAAAAGGTTAGAGTCTGGAGATTCATCCAAGGCAGTTCTCAGGCATTTTCAGAGAGCTCCAACTTGGATGATCGAAAGACCTATTGAATCCCAATTGTGCTCTTTCTGCCGTTATGTCTTCCCCACTCCAACGCATTGTTGTGACAAGAGACCCTCATTAAAACATCTCAACATCCTGAATTTACACACACTCTTATCTTAGCTTGTTTTTCAGCTGTTGAGTAGGAGAATGGATGTAGCAGAAAAGGAGGATGGCTTGTTGAATTATATGCTTAATATTTTTGGAAATACCCCTTAGGTACACAAGTTCATAGGCTTGTTGGAAGGTGGTGTTTTCACTGACATTTTGTAATGAAAGCAGTGCCTACCATTCAATGCGTGCTCAATAAATATTTGTTGAATGCATGAACATTCTTTATCTTCTGACTGTATTGTCAGCTCTGTAGCAAACTTTTATGCATAGCTTTGCCTTTTTATGCCTCTCTGACTTGAAGGATTATTATTTTTTTTTTTTTAATATATTTTATTGATTTTTTACAGAGAGGAAGAGAGAGGGATAGAGAGTTAGAAACATCGATCAGCTGCCTCTTGCACACCCCCTACTGGGGATGTGCCCACAACCAAGGTACATGCCCTTGACCGGAATCGAACCTGGGACCCTTGAGTCCGCAGGCCGACGCTCTATCCACTGAGCCAAACCGGTTTCGGCTTGAAGGATTATTTTTTTCACACTGCTCACTGTGGGTATTTATACCTACATTCTGATTTCAATGGATTTACCATTGACTGAATCTAACATTGTTTACATTAAGGAAAGATGAGATTCCATAAATGCTTATTAAATTAAGAAGAAGAAGAATTTCTTGTTATGGCTATATAATAAAATTACAAATTCTTTATTTTTGTTTATTGCCTCCAATCTTTTAGAAACCTTTCACATATATCATCATATTTGATCTTTAAAATACCCTTGCTAATGCCTTTTTACAGAGGAGACCTAAACACAAAGAACCTCACTATTTGTCTGATACCACCCATACATATAGTATAGCTAAAATTAGAATCAGAGTTCGCTTTCTGATTCTTGGTACAGTGCTCTTTTGATATATATTTGACCTTGTTCAAGTTTAGACTGCCAGGTGCCTCTCTGAGCAAATTTATAAAAGGTTAGTCCTGAGTTTGATTTTTATAGATTGAATGTCACAGTAGTCAATGATGGTTAGATTGTCATATCAAAGCTTTGCTAACTGTGACTCTTTGGGTTGGCAGAGGAATCATTTGCAAAATGTTCTGTTGAAATCAGTGTCACACCCAAGTATTCTCTGTTGCAAATCCCCAGCAGTGTGTTTGACATTTCTCCTTCCTGCCCCCTCAGCTTTCCTCTGTGCCCATAGACCCAGTTAATGGGACTTGAATGCGTTTTATTCCTCTTAGCAAAAGGAAGGAGCCTTACCAGGTAGCATTGTACCATATTGACCTCCTCCCCCCAGGAAATAGCATCTGTCGATTTCAGCTGGGTTCTCAGGGGGCCTCTGGCTGATAACTGTTTTGCTTGGTTTATTTGAATTTGCAGTGCGGGTCTGGGATGTCCGGCCATTTGCTCCCAAAGAGAGATGTGTAAAGATATTTCAGGGAAATGTCCACAACTTTGAAAAGGTGAGTTCTGCATAGCAAAGGAGTTCTGTCCTTTTGATTCAAAGAAACATTGAAGATTGTGCTAAGGTGCAGTATCTACATATATCAAATCATTATGTTGTACACCTAATACAATGTTATGTCAGTTTTATCTCAATTTAAATTTTAAAAGAGAGAGATGATGCTGAGACTAGAGATCAATAGCTCTACTAATGGGCTGCATTCCAGTAACACTGTTCTCCATCGAAACTGTCCTTGCTAGAAATAAAATTAGTAGAAGGGTAGGGTAGAAGGCAATCACATAGATAAATGGTGATGGCGCCAACCCTCCAATTTAGGATTTCCAACTTCAATAAGACTCTCACATCCTTTTAATTCCTTGGTAACTTTAACCCTCTTAGGTCTGTGTTCCAAATGGGATCCAGGCTCCCATGGCTGTTACCCAAACAACCTCTGTCACCTCCCAGTGACCAGCTGTTTAGAGCCCTGAGAATACATCTCTCTCTGCAGTAAGCACCGAGGCCCACGTTCTGAGAGACAAATGTTTTCTAAACTCACAAAGCCCAGGTCAGCTCTTAAAAGCAGCTTTTCCCCAAGATAATTTGATAATAGAGACTAATGGTTTTCTTTTGAGATCCCATTAAGATTGTTTAACTTTGTAAATGAAATTTTATTTTTTTGTTGGATTTGGTTTTCTTTTCCTTCAAGATAAAGTTTTTAATAAGGATCGAGGTAAATGGAGCACAGGGAGCCTCCGTTTGTAGGTAGAACAAAATTTTTGTTGCCAGGTCCATTCTGGTTTACTATAAATTAAGCATTTTCTAAAGTTGGTTTTTATATGGTATGAAATGATAAAGTATGCTATCTTGGGCCACAGAATCTATATATATAAACAGGGACTATGCTAATTAGACAGGCGTCATGACCGCTCAGGAGGAGGCTGCATCACAACCGTTCGGGAGGGGACTGCGTGCCGGCCCCAGCCCCAGTGGCCGCAGGGAGGCTGGGGCTGGGGGCAGGCCAGAGTGGAGACACAAGAGCACCTGCCCCCACCCCAGCGGACACAACGCAGCGGCCAGTGCTGTATGCGTCAGGCACGGGTCCCAGCCCCCAGCGCGGCGCCTCCTCGCACAATTTCAATCACGCATTGGGCCTCTAGTATAAAATAATTGCTGATTACCTTTCTGGGGAGAATAATTAAAACTCAAGAAATTTTAAAGTCTCTTGGTTATTCTGTAGTCTAACAAAGAGGGGTTTGGTACATTACTATATTCATTGGATTCCTGCTTATTCATTATTTCAGAATCTTCTGAGATGTTCTTGGTCACCTGATGGAAGCAAGATAGCAGCTGGCTCAGCCGACAGGTAAGGATTACCGGGAGTGTGGCAAAGAATGATAGAGCTGCCTGGCCAATGTGGCTCAGTGGTTGAGTGTCAATCCATGCACCAAGAGGTGGCTGATTCCTGGTCAGGGCACGTGCCCAGGTTGTAGGATCAATCCCCAGTGTGGGGTGTACAGGAGGCAGCCAGTCCATGTTGATGTTTCTCTCTCTTTCTCTCCCTCTCCCTTCCTTTCTCTCTAAAATCATTAAAAACATATAAAAGAATGATGCTGGTATCTTCTGATGTTTAATACATTAAGTGTGGATACTGAGCTAGAGTAGACATAGGAGTATAGCTGTACTCTGAGATGAAGCCTTGGGATATGTAGAGTTTAAAGATCATGTCGGACAAGCACGTCATTTCTACCCTCTTTGGATACATTTTAGACCTGGAGGATAAACAATTTCTTTGATTCTGTTGCATTTCCTATCCTATATAATAAAAAGGTAATATGCAAATTGACCCTAATGGTGGAACGACCGTTCGCTATGATGTGCACTGACCACCAGGGGTAGCTCTGCTCAGCCACAAGCCAGGCTGACTGGCAATGGTTCATCAGATTCTTCTGCCATGCTTCAGTTTATTTAAATACATACTGTGTATTCTCTTCACCCACCATCACCACAGTACTTCACTCACATGGAGCTTTCCCTGTTCTACATCCCTTGTGCCTCCAGTTTGCTCTCTCATATCACCTCTTCTCCATTATTCAAACTCCTATATCTAGTAATCACCTCTCTCTGTTATGCCTATAAACTTTTCATGGTCCTCTCTCTCCCTACCTCTTGGGCATAACGAATTCCTCTTTGTTTTGTGCTGTTGTCACACTTTGTACACCTAACCTTTATTAGCATTTATTACATCTTATAGTAAGTAGGGCACCCCCAGAACATTATTTGCTCCTAGAGGTCAGAGAATGAATCTTAGTCATCTCTGAACCCAGGGCAGTGTTTGACCTATTCTAAGCACATAGTAATGTTATATGAATGAATTCCTAGCCTAAGGTTGGCAGTCAAATTTTACCCTGCATATGGTGACCTATACTTGGAAGGGAGTCAGAGGTTGAATAGAGATGTCCAGGGGCCCAGGCTGTTGGGCCACAGATGTAAAATGGTAAAGATTGAGGAAGCCCTCTGGTGACAAACTCTGGGTTTAGCTCCCATCTTTCTCTCCGTTAGAGATTTCCCTGCCACCCTGCTGAAACAGGCACCATCCTATAAACATGAAGCCTTTCCTGGGCTAGATTGGGCTTTCAGCATGTTCCACATGTTCCAGGGTCTTCTGTTTGTGGCCCGAGCGCAGCCATGGAGAAACCTTACTTTGGTCTGTCCCACGCCTTTATATTTGTGAACATACCTGAAGATTCCAGAGTTAGCTTCTTTTTTTTTTCTGGCAAGTTTAATGCCAGGAAAAATGAACAAACAAGTATTTGGCTATTTTCTGGGGAGGAAGGGGCTCCTGGTGGTTTAGAGAACTGCCTTGAAAGAATCTAGGAGATTTTCAGTTGTCGGGTTACTAAAGAAGATCTTAAACAGGCCTACAACATAAGGTATCTTGCATTCTGACAGTAAGAACCATTCTAAGAATTTTTACATTATTTTCAGCAGAGAATTTTGTATCTTTCCTCTGTACTTACGCTTTTAAATGACATTTGCCTAAGCTTTTCTTCCGAGCAGTTTGTTTCTGACATTCATTGGCCCTGACTTTGAATGTCCTCTCTCTCCCCACTGTTCCTTTAAACCTTCCATGTGGAAGCATGGCCCTGGTCCGGGAAAGTCTGCTTGTCTACCTGCTGGGGTTGGCCAGATTTCACAGGCCTCCTCGCCAATTAGCCCCAAGTCAGCAAGCAGCTCTGTTACATAAAGAGCCCGGTTCCTGCCGAACATTGCATGCCAAAGTAACGGGAGGACATGGAACCCCTCTAAATTTAGCATCTAATTGGCAGCCATGGGGAGTGAGGCCTTGAAGTAGACCTTTGGAGATCTGGGGTTCTGCTGGCCTTTAAGCACCTGGGAAATGTAACTTTCCTCAGAAAACTGCTTTTCACCTTGGCCTGGATTTGGCAAATTTCCCCTCTCTATTTGCAGATCACCTCCCTCCTCATGTTCAGACTTGAATCCCTTCAAAAGTCCCATCACAGACTATGGGAAGACTAGCCAGTCTTTCCACTGTCAGCGACTTATTTAACCTCTTGATTGCATATTATTGTATTTTGATAATTGATAACAATAGTGTTTGTCGTCGCAATAGCTATCATTCATTTTGTGTGCATTTCGCATACATTATCTTACTCTCTCAACCAAGCTGTGAGACCAATATTATCTCCATACAACTAAGGGAAGAGAAGCTCAGAGAAGTTAAATAAGTAATTGTCTAAATAGTTGCACTGAGACTTGAGCCCAGGTCTTTCTGACTCCAGAGCTCATACACTTTTTCACCATGGCACATCGTCCTCAGCTGGATTCATGAGGACAGTGACTTGTGCTTGGCAGGAAAAAAGACAGTAGGGAGAGCATGAGCATCAGAGCCAAGGAGTCTGTAGGCAGATAGGGTTCCTGCTTCTTTTCCATCTTGCTTGGAACTTTTGTTCAGTTCCCGTGGAGCCTAGCTCTTGAGAACTAAACAGTATAATTCCAAAGCTCTCCTTGTTTATTTGCACTTTAGACTAAAAGTGTTTACTAGTACTGTCACATCAGAACTAGGCATTTTATAATCAAGTACTGGTGAGTGTTCCCTTTTAAGTGTTGACCGAACAAAACAAATGCTTAACTTTGTATAACCTGTTTGAAAACCACAAGCCCTTTGAGTGTACCAACAGCTTCTTTTTGCATGGTAATATGAAGATAATATCTCTTTATTTTACCTTCAGTTTAAAATGACCCAAGCAAGGTTGAGGATCAAAGGAACTTTATTGGGGGATGTGGGAGACAAGGTGTTTGAGGGGGTTAAGCAAAAGAAGAGTACTGGAATATATTAAGAGTTCTGATTTTAGTTCTGACACTGATGAACAGTGTCAACTTGGAAAAGTCACTGTACCGTAGTTTTCTTACCTGTTAAATAAGGTCATACTAGCTGATTTCCGTTGGCCCCCTCCCATGCTAGTATCCTTTCTGCTCATGAATTTAGTGCAAGATTTGGGTCAAGTGTATATTTGGGTTATGTTTATGTAGCACAAATTTCCTGTTCCTTCTCTGGCTATGTGATTTGAATACTAGAAGTGCAGGTGCCTTTACAACTTTGGGTCTCAACCTACCATCCATTGGGTTACCTTTAAGACATTTCTGGATGCATGTGATGTTAATGACAGCCTAATTATATGGGTGCTTTTTGAGGAAGATTTCTTTATGGGGTCTGTAGGAAAACCTGTCTTTCTCCTCCATGTTTTTTCCAATTTCCTAAGCTTATGTTTAAAAATACCAGTAATGCCTGTATTTTTGGCTCTCCCTATTTCTCCAGTCAGTTGCTCAAGGACAGGTCCATGCCTAATTCACAATCTGTATTCCTAGTTTCTAAAGTCAGAATACAATTCAATAAACATGGGGTTAACAAATAAATAGTTGCTTCCATTTTCCTTAAAAAGCCATGATTCTACCTGCCCTCAGCCCTGAAAGGCCTTGGCTTTGTTCTCTGTGATGCCTTGCAGGTTTGTGTATGTGTGGGATACCACGAGCAGGAGGATTTTGTATAAGCTGCCGGGCCATGCTGGCTCCATCAATGAAGTGGCTTTCCACCCCGACGAGCCCATCAGTAAGTCTGTCCTGACTCTGGGGAAAAGGAAACGAGGGGAATCTCCCAAAAGGAGCCCTGAGATTACAGAGGCAAAGTTGGATGTCTGTTTCCTATGAATATCCATGCAAACATGGGTATCAGTGATAGTCACCATTGTTTTAAGGGGTGAGGGTAAGAGCAGTGTTTCATTTTATAACTTAACCCACGTTTTATTGGCCGGCCAATCATTTTGTAAATAATGGGCCTTGAATTTAAGGAGAAAATGTAACTTTCTCTAGGGCTAAGCTCATTTACACAATGGAAGCACCAACATTGACTTTTCTTTTCTAGAATAACTGAAGTCTTTTTCTTAGGTTTTTACTGAAAAAAGACATTGAGATTTAGAGCCTGGTAATGTATTTCCCATAGCACAGTCCACCCTCGTGATTTCGAGAGGATGTGGATGGAAAAGCCAGGCTGCAGTTTCCTGTGAATGGTGTTGAGGAGGAGGGGGGTTTAAGCTAAATCCAATTGCTCTTTTATACCAAAATTGGCTCTTGAAATAAGAGCCCTTGAGCACCAAGTCTCCTTGAGCCTTCATTATTTCCAGTTATTCTCTATTCTTTCACCTCAGTTCTCTCAGCATCCAGTGACAAGAGACTGTATATGGGGGAGATCCAGTGAAGATCAGGAATGGAAGACTCCAAGGCTGCTTGACCTCAGACTGCATCAGTGGCATCAAGAGGTGCCCAAGCCAGCATCCTCCCTTCAGATGAAGATCAAGAAACCAGTAGGAGGTGGCTGTATTCCAACAACCACATGCATCTCATTTCTCCAGGATGGATGATTAAAGCAAGCTTACAGAGGCCTCTAAAAACCACCTGCCAGATTTCAGGGACTGTTTGGTTTTTTCTTCTTTACTTTTTTTTTTTTTTTTTTTTTTTTTTTTCTTCAAAGGGACAGACATTGGGTTGGTTTGTAGCTTCCTGTTTTCTCATCCAGATTGAAGACAGGGAATGTGACTGAAATTTGTTTATTGTGGATTTATTTTAATAATTGGCTTGTAGATTTTATTTCTGTTTCTCTGAGTCATTTTGTATTAAAGCCAAATAGATGCCTTTTTACAAGAGCCATGTAGATTGGATTTATTGCTATCTTTTCTTTGATACTTGACCACTGTAAATCTGAGCAGGACATGATGTGGACAGGTGACACATTCCAGTTAAACTTCCAAGAAGCTGTTTACTGGGATGTTTTGGGCTTTTCCCTCTTTTATGTGTTTTTTGGTTTCCTGTACTCATTCCCATGTAAATGACAGAATATCAGTAACAAATACTGCTCTCCTATTAGGAACATAGCATCAAACTCAACTCAAAGGAATATGAGAAAGTTTTAGTGTAACTGGGTCATGACATTGAGACTTGTTTATGATTCTACCTATTGTCTCCTCTTTCTAAATTGACAGTGGTATTAAGAACTGCTAGGTCCGGCCCTAACTGGTTTGGCTCAGTGGATAGACGTCGGTCTGCGGACTCAAGGGTCCCAGGTTCAATTCCGGTCAAGGGCATGTACCTTGGTTGCAGGCTCCTCCCGGGCCTGGTCAGGGCTTGTGCAGGAGGCAACAAGTCAATGTGTTTCTCTCTGTCTTTCCCTCTCTCTTCTACTGTCCCTAAAAATCAGTGGAAAAATATCCTCGAGTGAGGATTAACAACAACAATAACAAAAAAATGCTAGATCCAGTTGGCGTAGCCCAGTGGTTGACGTCACAATTCGATTCCTGGTCAGGGCACATGCCCATGTTGCGGGCTAGATCTCCAATGTAGAGCATGCAGGAGGCAGCTGATCAATGATTCTCTCTCATTAATGTTTCTATCTCTCTCTGAAATCAATAAAAAAAATTTTTTTTTAAAGAAATGCCAGTAGTTGTCTCCTACCCCCAAGACAGGTTACTGTCTTCCTAGATCATTTATGATTTCGAGCACACAAACCGAGCACTCATGGATTCCATCTAGCACGGGAAAGTGAAGTGTATCTTTTCTGAATCTCATATTTCACAGAGGTCTTCACGCCTCCAAACTGTTCTAACATGTTTGGTTTTATACTTTAGCTCACAAACCTGAATTATCTGTGTATCTTAACTTATAACAGAGAGGGGATGGTTTTAAGTGAGCACACGTCCAATATTTAACTTACTAATGAAGGAACCAGCAGGATGGTAAAGCTATCAAGTCAATTACTTTTAATACAGTGAATAAAATTTTAATAAAGACCACTGGGAACAGCAATTTATTGGACCTGGGAGAGTTAAGGAAGTATCACACATTATGTGATTATGCTTAGATTGGGACTTAAAAATGAGTGCAGCTTTTGCCAGGTGGACAAAGAACATATGCGTTGAACTTCAGCATTGTTATAGGGCAGTGGTCGGCAAACTCATTTGTCAACAGAGCCAAATATCAACAGTACAACGATTGAAATTTCTTTTGAGAGCCAAATTTTTTAAACTTAAACTTCTTCTGACGCCACTTCTTCAAAATAGACTCGCCCAGGCCGTGGTATTTTGTGCAAGAGCCACACTCAAGGGGCCAAAGAGCCGCATGTGGCTCGCGAGCCGCAGTTTGCCGACCACGGTTATAGGGGGAGAGCAGCAGGTAATAACCAAATCCTGGAAAGCTTGTGCTTCATGAACCTGATCCTGTAGGTTGAGGTTTCCTAAAGTATATTCCACAGAACACTGTTTCCCAGGTACGTTAGGAACATTGGGCATGAAGATTTAAGTGCCGGACTGCTTGGAGCCTTTAGTGTACAAGTTACAGTGGGATCTTCAAAGGGAATGGTGACTCATTTCAGGCCTGAGCAATAATTATATATATGGTTATGCCTTTAACCAGGAGAGGTTTGGCCGAAGATGTTTTTGCAAGCTGCTCTTCACAGCTCTCCCACTGTCACAGGTTACTCCCTAATCCCTTTTAAAGTCCACATACCTCATAATTAGTTCAGTGCCCTCCGCTCACCCATCTTTCTTGGCTTGGGGTAAACCAGCGCTTGAACCTTGACATTGCACTTTTAAAAGCCTAATAATCCCTTGAGAAGTTGGCAGTGATTGGGTAGAACGAGGGCCCTGGAGACTGCAGGGGCTTTCCTCTAACCTTAGCCTCTTCACTCCTGTCAAGTGCCTTCAAAGGCTGGGGAGAGGCTATTAGTAGGAAATAGCAGCACCACTTAGAATTTGAAGAAAATAGAGGCCCTCGCCTGGGGAATAAAGATTTGAGTATAAAACATCCCCAGAGGGTGCAAATTGTATTCTCACTTTGGGAGAGAGATTGCTCCCGAATGAGTAATGGCATCTCTGGTTTTCAGTTAATTTCCCTTTATGACTTCCACCGTCTAACACTTAATACTGTTGGCACTTGAAAGAGCCAGATTTTTTCCCCCCATTGGGTGGTTGAGTTTTGTAGACTGAACTGTCAGGGAGGTGGATTTGGACAGGTCAGGGCTCTTGTCAGAGCTGCTTCTTCACAGTGAAACTGCAAAGTTATTTGTTCTCACAGGTAGACCTGGAGTCTGCTGCTTGTTAATATCTCAAGGTGTGTGGATGGGAACCTGCGGTGTGAGAGAGCTCTGGGCAATTTGGGGCTGCAGGCAGTTAGGCCTCAGGGAAAAGCTGTCAGGCCATCTGAGTTAGGACAGGATTGCTCCTTCCAAGGGATTTTAGGGCTTGACAGCTGTGTCCCAGGACAGAAGGAGGGGCCAGACTTACAGCCTCTGTTTCTGTGGGACCAAATGAAGCCAAATTTGGGTTTTGAGCCTGCACCCTTGGTCAACTGTCTCCGTACTCCAGACCCATAAAGATCTTTCTCCAAAAAAGCTCTGAGTGGGCGCCCACCCTCTGCATGAATCCCTGAGCTATCCCAAACTCTCCTCCTTTCTTCTAGGCTTCAACTTCTTTTTCTCACCTGCCTCTGAAACCCACCTACATTCTTAGATTCTTCTTTAACCTGTGTCCTCTAGAGCAGTAGGTCTGAACTGGGCAATTTTGCCTCCCAAGGGACATTTGTCAGTACCTGGAGACATGTTTGATTGTCACCACTGGAGAGGTGCTATGCACATCTATGGGTAGAGGCCAAAGGTGCTCAAAGAATTGGGTGCTCCAAAATGCCGTTCGTGGTGCTGAGAAACCCTGTTCAAGAACAGTGATCCTCAGGGTGTGGTCTCTGGAACAGCAGCATCAGCATCACCTGGGAACTTGCTAGAAATGCAAATTTCAGAGCCCCACCTGAGACCTGCTGAATCAGAAACTTTGGAGAGCTGAAACCGGTTTGGCTCAGTGGATAGAGCATCAGCCTGGGGACTCAAGGGTCCCAGGTTCGATTCTGATCAAGGGCATGTGCCTTGGTTGCGGGCACATCCCCAGTAGGGGGTGTGCAGGAGGCAGCTGATCGATGTTTCTAACTCTCTATCCCTCTCTCTTGCTCTCGGTAAAAAATCAATAAAATATATATTTTTTTAAAAAAAAAGAAAGAAACTTTGGAGAAAGGAAGTATTCAGCCATCTTTTAACAAGTCCTCCAGGTGATTTTGATGCAAGTTTGAGAACCACTGCTCTTCAAACTCAAAAAATTTTCATCTTTTCTAGGAGAGCCACAGAGGCTTCTCATGTTTACTCATTAATAGTTGTCCTTGCCCAGCCAGCATGGGTCAGGGGTTGAGTGTCGACCTATGAACCAGGAGGTCACTGTTCTATTCCCGGTCAGGGCACTTGCCCAAGTTGTGAGCTCGATCCCCAGTGGGAGCGTGCAAGAGGCAGCCGATCAATGATTCTCTCTCATCATTGATGTTTCTATCTCTCTCTCCCTCTCCCTTCCTCTCTGAAATCAATAAAAATATATTTTTTAAATAGTTGTCCTTAACTATTTAGCTGTTCTTTCTGGCTCCATGTTTTATGCATAATCTCACTTGATTGTCACATACGGGTCAACAGGTTCAAAGAGAAGTAACACCCCAGCCAACTTGGAAATGGCAAAGCCAGGATGTAAATCCAACTAGAGCTCTTACCCCATCATCGTGATGTTGGCCTTAGAATGCACATAGAAGCACCTAGGTAGCCTTTAAAACTCCAGATGCTTAGATCATTCCCCAGGCCAATGAAATCAGAGTCCCCGGGGTGAAAATCAGTATATTTTAAAGCTTCCTTAAGTGATTGCAATGTGCAATCAAGGTCGAAGACACTGGTGTTAGCCAATGCTATGACTACAGCCAAGAGGGCAGTATAAAGCTCAGTTGACTTCCCCTGCCACCCTCTGGCTCTCAGGAAAAACACTGCTCTATCACATGTCCTGTGGATTTTAAGAACACTTCTCGCCGAAGCCGGTTTGGCTCAGTGGATAGAGCGTCGGTCTGCGGACTGAAGGGTCCCAGGTTCGATTCCGGTCAAGGGCATGTACATTGGTTGCGGGCACATCCCCGGTGGGGCGTGTGCAGGAGGCGGCTGGTCGATGTATCTCTCTCATCGATGTTTCTAGCTCTATCCCTCTCCCTTTCTCTCTGTGAAAAATCAATAAAATATATTTAAAAAAAAAAAAAAGAACACTTCTCCCAAAGCCCATGGCTCAGCTGAAAGGTAGGAGCTTGACCAGAGAGCAGAGGCCGATTCACTGTGATCATCTCTGCTTGGTGAGACTGGGGTTTTGTGTAGAAAAGGCCGCTGACCTGCCTTTAACGCCCCGAGGATAGCACCCAAGGAGCTAGGTCTGGAAAGGACCTTAGGTCGTCTAGTCCAACCTCCTTTTACAGAAGGGGAGCCTGCACGTACATACAGTTTCCCAAGGTCACATGCATATAAGTTAGTGGTTTTGCCTATTCAGGGAGCATTTATTCAGCACCCCTCGGTGGCAGGCCATGCCTAGCTCTGGGAATACAGAAATGACAGTCCTAGCCTCTTTGGGGGCTCCTGGGGCAGAATGGTGGGAGAAAAACAAAAATTAGGGCTTCTCAATCTTCTCCATGAAGTGTTCTTAATGGCCAGAGAGAATGAGCTGGAGCAGAAAGAGGGACTCCTGAAAAATTTTTTGAGATTTTAGCATAAATTTGTAAAATGTATGATTTAAA
Source organism: Cnephaeus nilssonii (assembly GCF_951640355.1). Classification (NCBI taxonomy): domain Eukaryota; kingdom Metazoa; phylum Chordata; class Mammalia; order Chiroptera; family Vespertilionidae; genus Cnephaeus; species Cnephaeus nilssonii. The sequence goes on from NC_137078.1 coordinate 84,196,192, forward strand.
ACCCCACCCCAACTTTTTATTTTGAAATTTTTCAAACGTAACCATACAGACAGTCCCTGACATATAATGGTTCGACCTATCGTTTTCCACTTTACAATGGTTCAAAAGCAATACGCATTCAGTAGAAACTATGCTTCGAATTTTGAATTCTGATCTTTTCCTGGGCTAGCAATATGCAGCATGATACTGCCTTGTGATGCTGGGCAGTGGCAGCGAGCCGCAGCCCCCAGACAGCCCCGGGATCACGAGGGTAAACGACTGATGTTCCACAGTGTAGTTATTAAATGCATTTTTTACTTATGATATTTTCCACTTACAACGGGCTATTATCACCCCATCGAAAGTCGGGGAGCATCTGTACGTTCCACCTAGATTCAACAATCTCTTGTCTCACATGCATACATATATATCATTTTCAATGACTGTTGAAGGTAAGATGGTGACATAATTCTTTATTCCCAAATATTCCTAAATACTCCAGCAGGTATCTCCTAAGGACATTCTCTTTTATAACCACAATACCATTACCACACCGAGCAAATTAACAGCGACTCCATTGTACCATCTAACGATCATATTAAAATTTCCTCAGTATCAAAAACGTCCTCGTAGCTTTCAATCTGGAATCAACCAAGTCATGCATTTGGCTCTTCTATCTCTCCAGTGTCTCTTAATCTGAAGCAGTCCCCCTGCCTGTTTCCCCCGTGAAATAGACTATTTAGACGTATGTGGTTTTGTGTGCTGCTTCATAAAAATAGTTGTGCTTGTTTTACATTAATACATGCTTTAAATCACTGAGCACCAAGTAGAATGACACTCCAGAAAAATGTTGCCACATTTATTTGTGCTTTGTGTCTTGTCATGTACATGTTTCAGTAACAAATAAATAAGCAATCCAAATACAATCTAATACAAACTGTCAGAGATCCCGACAAAGTAGGAGGCAGTGCCTAAGGAGCAATTAGAGAAATTTTTACTAAGGAAATGACACTTAAAGTGAATCCCACAGGAAGATTGGATATTGGGGAGGAGTGGGGGGACTGAGAGAGGGATACGTACAGTCTCAGAGTGGAAAAAACATGGATGAGAAGCATGGATGTGCACAGATCAAATCTGGTGTATTCAAAACTGACACAGCATGCAGTGGTGATAGCATGTTGGGAGCGACAGGTGAGTAGGAACCCTGAAAAGTTAGAAGGAGCCTGAGTACAATGTGTCTTGAAGCCAGGCTGGCAGCGGTGGGTTTTGTCTTATGGAAAGGGAGCCAGCAGAGTTTCTTGGTTGTGGTCGGAGGACCACACCTGAAGACACTTTGGTTCCGGGTACTCACTGAGAAGGTCCTTGTGGGGAACAGTGGTGGGAACGAGGGAAGATCAATGAGATCACTGTCTTTAAACATCAAAAGGCTACATCGGGCCCTAGCTGGTTTGGCTCAATGGATAGAGCATCGGCCTGTGGACTGAAAGGTCCCAGGTTCAATTCCGGCCAAGGGCACCTGCCTGGGTTGTGGGCTCGATCCCCAGTAGGGGGCGTGCAGGAGGCAGCTGATCAATGATTCTCTCTCATCATTGATGTTTCTATCTCTCCCTCTCCCTTTCTCTCTAAAATCAATAAAATATATATATATATTTTAAAAGGCTACATTGGAAAAGAGAAAGCACTCCTTCTGGGAGGCCTCAAAGTGCAGAGCCGAGACAAAGTGGAAGAAGGCAGCTTTACACTCCGCAGAGAAAGCCACCGCATCAGAGCCGTCCACGCAGAATGGCCCGCGTTCCTCCGCTCCGGTGTGCAGGCAGGGCTGGGTGACCACTGACGGGAATGCCTCCGCTGTATTGAATGAGGGCTGGAGCTGCTCATCAGAATCCCTGAGGAGTATATTCTTTAAATCCCCATGATCAGGTCCCACCTCTAGAGATTCTGCTTGAGTTGGGCTGGTGTGGGGCCTGATGCAGATGCAGGTCTGTACACTAACATTTGGGAGCCACGCAATTAGGGGGCCTCTGTGGCCTTTTCCAGACTCTCAGATGGTAATTTTAGGATTCGATGAGTTGTTTGGCTGTGAGAGGACGCCTGGGTGAGGACTTACGGAAAATGATAAGGGGCGAGGAGCCAGCAGGGAGTTGAGAATCCTGTGAGGGCATTTGGAACCTGCTGGAGGGACCAGGCCTGAGCTGCCTTCCTATCCCCAGCTGGCCCCTGGCCAAGCCCAGTGCTGCCTAATAAAGGTCCAGCGGACTGTGGGGCCAATTGGAGAGGACCGCTTGCCATCTCTCAATGTCCCCAGCTCAGCTGGCCTGAGGGCAGACTTTATCTGAAAGCCCATGCGGCCTCCAAGAACTAGTGCAAAGGGAGATTTTGTCTTGGTGTCAGAAGGTTCTGTGCTAGGGATTCTGGACCCCACAGGCCCAGAGAAGGGAAGTCAACGTTCTACAAGCTTTACTGCCATCAAAGCTGTTCTGATCTGCCCGGCTGGTGTGGCTCAGAGGTTGAGCATTGACCTATGAACCAGGAGGTCATAGTTCAATTCCCGGTCGAGGCATATGCCTGGGTTGCGGGCTCGATCCGCAGTAGGGGGTGGGCAGAAGGTGGCTGATCAATGATTTTCTTTCATCATTGATGTTTCTGTCTCTCTCTCCCTCTCCCTTCCTCTCTGAAAACAATAATAATAATAATAATAATAATAATAATAATAATAATAATAATAATAAAGCTGTTCTGATCTGGACTCTGCCCATTCATATACACCCTGTTCTGTCTTCCTTTATTTCTCCACCATCTGTTCTTATCAGAGATTTGTTTTTCCTTTTAAGATTTGCTCTGGAACTGAGATTTTAAAGAAAGTTGATTGGAGAGGGGCGTTGGCGATAAGGAGGCAATAGGAAGGAAAAAGTATGTACAGAAGTTACACTAAAGGGGTCCTAGTCCCTGAAATGCACCTTGCGGTTAGGTGTTTTTTGTGTCTGCACTTCTTTTGCTGTCTGGCAACTGTGTTTCAGGCATCATCTTTTCCCTAAAGTTTTCCATCACTACCTATTCCCAAGCAAAGCTATCCATTTTGGTTCTGTGCCTCACAGATGCTATGCCATTCTCTTGTATTGCTTGTAACTGTCTGTTCATCTAGTCTTCCTCTCCCACAGACTCAAGAGTCACAAACTCAGATGCCATCAGGGGTGAGAGGAAAGGCAAATGCGTGAACCTGCTGTGTTTCAGAATGTAAGCAGGGGGCAATGTCACACTGGTGGCCAGTGCGCTAGCCCCCAGGCCTTTATCCCAAGGATTCTCAGGGGAGCTTATTCGATTCATCTTTGCTTGCAAAGCTCCTAGCTCAGTGCCAGGCACAGTCCTGGAACTGCCCTGGAGAACTTGGGATCCAGCTCTGCCCTCAACGTGCTGTGTGACTTTATAGAACCCAACGAACCTCTCTGCCCTCCGCCTCCCCTCTCTTTATCTCTCCCCTCTCCAAAACAGGGGGCTTGAAGATCACGGAGGCCAGTGGTTTTTCCACTTTGTTCCTGAGAGACCTTGAATTGCAGTGCTGACGTGGGGGCCTTCACAGGTGAGTGCAGACTGAGAGCGGGGTGCCAGTCCCTCCCCACACAACCTGAGCATTCTGCTATTTTCAGTTTTAGGAATTATTATTTCTTTTGAAGAAAGGGGTCTGATTCTAAGAAAGAAAAGTTTGAAATCTGTAAAGAATGGAATAGGAGTTGTAAAGAAATGTCGTTTTGCCTGGGTTCAAATCCTGATCCTGCCACTTCCTTGTGGTGTGACCGTGGACAAGTGAGCTAACCTCTCCGAGCCTCAGTTTCCTCATCTAGAAAATGGGGATAATATCTTCCTCAAAGGGTTGCTGTGAGGTTTAATGAATTAATGTGTTGAAATTTCTCAGAACAGTGCCTGGTACAGAATGCTTAATAGGTGTTTGTGATTGTGATATAATACAAAAAGCAAAAGATTTATACCATCTGGGAAGAAACCAGAATATGTGTGATATAATACAAAAATATGTTTGGTCTTTATCTCCATTCCTGGCCCAGAGTTCCTAAAACTCTTGGAGTGTCCTCAGTGATAGGAGTGTCTCTTGTCACTCAGGGGTCCCTTTTGATAATACCTTCCTCAAAGGGTTGCTGTGAAGGGACCCCTAAGACAGACTCAGGATGCTGCTGATCACCGAGAAGACCAAGTGATTAGAGAGTGGAAACGGTCAGCCTGGAGACTGAGCTCTGTGAAAACTCCTGAACAGTGAGAGCAGAGCAGCTTCTGGGTTGGTGAGCCTGCTAGGAGGGTGACGCACCCAACTCCACAGGGACAGAAGCACCCAGGGCCCTTCCAGACATTGCCCTATGTACCTCTTCATCTGGCCGTTCATTTGTAGCTTTTTAAAAATATATATATACTAGAGGCCCGGTGCACGAAATTTGTGCATGGGGGGGCGGTCTCTCAGCCCGGCCTGCACTGTCTCCAATCCGGGACCCCTCAGGGGATGTCCAACTGCCAGTTTAGGCATGATCTCTATGGGACCACTGGCTCCTAACCGCTCGCCTGCCTGACTCACCGCCCCTAACTGCCTCTGCTTGCCAGCCTGATCGCCCCCTAACTGCCCCCCTGCCAGCCTGGCCACCCCCTTACTGCCAGCCTGATGCCCCCTAACTGCCCCCCTGCTGGCCTGGCTGCCTCCTAACTGCCCCCCTGCCAGCCTGGTCACATCCTATCTGCCCCCCTGCTGTCTTGATCGCGCCCTAACTGCTTCCCTGCTGACCTGGTTGCCCCCTAACTGCTCCCCTGCTGGCCTGATCACCCCTAACTGCCTTTGCCTTGGCCCCCGCCACCGTGGCTTTGTCTGGAAGGATGTCTGGTCTAATTAGCATATTACCCTTTTATTAGCATAGATATTTTTATTGATTTCAGAGAGGAAGGGAGAGGGAGAGAGAAACATCAATGCTGAGAGAGATCGTTGATCAGCTATCTCCTGCACGCCCTACACTAGGGATGGAGCCTGCAACTAGGGCGTATGGCCTGACCAGGAATTGAATGTGACCTCCTGGTTCATAGATCAATGCTCAGCCACTGAGCCACACCAGCTGGCCCATTTGTAGCTTTGATAATAAACAGTGAAGGTAAGTAAATTAACTTCCTGAGTTCTGTGAACTGTTTACAAGCAAGTTATGGAACCTGAGGAGGTGGTGGTGGGAAGCCTCGGTTTCTGGCTGGCTGATCAGAAGTAGGGGTGGCCGGAGACCAGCATGTGAAGCGGAGGCAGTCTGTGGCACTGAACCCTGACGCTGCGCCCCTGCGCTAACTCCAGGCAGTTAGTGCCAGAACTGAATTAAATTGTTGGACGACGTGCTGGTGTTGGAGAATTCGCTGGTATCAGAAAACACCCCAGAAACTACACTTAGTGAGCACGTTCAGTCCTCTTACTTGGAAGAAGGAGATATAGGTTTGACATTTTGGCTATCTGATGAATGAACTTTCTCAGAAGCTTTCAGCGTTTTAACCCCCCGGAGGGACTAAGATTCAACCACTGCCTCACCCTGGTTTAAGCCAAGGACGGCACTTTTACCTCCCTGGGAATCTCAGCACCTCAGCAGCTCCTACTAGGCCTCTTCAGGGCTGATTTATGTTCTGACTCATCTCTGTCCTGTATTACTAAATTCTTCATTTTCCCCACAAACCTTCCCTAGTTGAGGGGTTAGTCATCTTCTGTGTTGACTACTCCAAGCCCCTCCTGACGTCATCCCCAGCTCCGAACCCCCTCCAACTTCTTGCCTAAGACAATTCCATGTGTTCCTATAATTACGGTAGATCGCCCGCCCCCTTAGAGCCCTGGACTCTCCGGTGGAGAAGAGGGCACAAGTTACACTAGGGCCTGAAGCTGGGAAGACCATCCATTCTCCACATATTGGCTGACTGCTGATATCATCAGAGCCCTATGGGACATAGAGATAATTTATAACAGTCACTGTCCTCGTACAGCTCAGTCTATTGGGGGAAAGAAACAAAATCAGGCAAGTACAGGAAATCTCAGTAAAAGCTGGAATAAAGGTGTCACAGACCATCTATGGGCCCAAAGGAGGGCCCTGCCCCCAGATCGCAGTGTTAAGGAAGGCCTCCAGGAGGAAGCTGAGATTTGAAATTTAAATAGAAATTCTTCAGGCAAGAATTTGGATGGGAGATGCAGTCTAGACAGAAAGAACATAATGCAAAGCACGGAAGTGAGAGAGGGCATGGTGTGTGCGTGGTTCATCAGGGTAAGACTTGTAATAGGTGGGAATGACCCAGAGGCAGAGGCTAGTTCTGCTGAATCACTCAGGCCATCCCTGTTCCCACTGGACAGGCTTACGTGTGAGTCAGCTAGCCTGGCTGATGTGGCTCAACGGTTGAGTGTTGACCTATGAACCAGGAGGTCACGGTTCGATTCCCGGTTAGGGCACATGCCCAGGTTGTGGGCTCTGTCCCCAGTAGGGGCTGTGCAGGAGGCAGCGGATCAATGATTTTCTCGCATCATTGATGTTTCTACCTCTCTCCCTTCCTCTCTGAAATCAATAAAAATTAAAAAATTTAAAAAAAGACTGAGTTAGCCAGGCCTTGGAACAGATGTCACAGGCAGGATAGAGTCAAAAACTTTGCAAGGGCTGGTCACAGCCCAGGTGGAGTCTATAAGGATTCAATGAGATAATCTATGTCAAGTGCCTGGCTTAGAGAGACCACCCGATAAATGGTAGCTATTGTTGTTGTTATTATTATTGAACTGCATTGATAGCACAGAAGCTACTGGCAGAGGCTCTCTCCGGAAGAGACCTGTTACGTCTCGGCTGATCCTTTGTGGGCTGATTTGTTATTCTTTTGTGGGAAATGAACTCTTTGGAGAATCTGATGAAAGCTGTGGACCCTGTTCCCAGAAAAAAAGCACATCTGCTCATGTGGGGCTTTGCATGTTATTTCAGGGACTTCACAGACTCCTGGAAGGCTGTCTAGTCATGGAGCCTGGCTGGACCCAGCTGTTACTCCCCCGAGCATGGCTGAGAAAAGTTCCCACTATTAGCTCAGCTTGTTATACCAAGTGAAAACCTCAGCACAAGTTGTTACAATCCTGTGAGTATCCGGTGTACTTTAAAATGTCAGGTGGCACGCTAAGGAATGAGCGGCGGAGGGAGACTAGTGAAGAGACCATTCCAATAGTCCAGGGAGAAGAGGGCTGGCTTTAGTCACGCCAGGCCCTCGCTGTGCTTGGTTTCATGCTCTGCTGTGTCATCATTCTTAATTCTTTAACAAGGAGTCTTGCATTGGCATTTTGCACTGGACCCCACAAGTCATGTAGCCAGTCCCGGGAGTAGATAAGCATGCATTTGAGTGCTCACTGTGTAAGCAGCTTACAAGTGGCAGTGCTGGGCCTGGGGCCCAGGCTGTTTGGGTCCAAACCATGGTCTTTTTTTTTTTTTTAATTTCTTTATTGATTAAGGTATCACATATTTGTCCTCGTCCCCCCATTCCCATCCCACACCCCTCCCCACACATGCCCCCACCCCCCTGTTGTCCTTAACCGCCGGTTAGGCTCATATGCCTGCACACAAGTCCTTTGGTTGATCTCCCCCTTTACCCCCACCCTTCCCTACCCTCCCCCCGAGGCCCGACAGTCTGATCCATGCCTCCTTGTTTCTGGGTCTGTTCTTGTTCATCAGTCTATGTTGTTCATTATTTCCCCTAGATGAGTGAGATCATGTGCTATTAGAAATACACTTATAAGAACCGAAAATGAGACAAGCAATAATGGTTATGGTGACAGGCAAATGAATCAGTGTGTAGTGAGTTTCTTTCTGGGCCAACAGTTCTTTTGAGACCCAATTTCAATGTCCAACAGTCAAACCATGGTCTTAATCTATATCATACTGCCTTCTGAGTCAAGAGGGCTGGAGAGGAAGGGCAAGAATCAGAAACGTTCTGCCAGGGCTTCTTGTTTTAATGACATTTCCTCTCTAGCCTGTTCTCTCCGTGAGTGCAGAGACTGGTGCGTCCCCTTCTCCCCAGTGGAGAGCCTGGCACAGAGTAGGCATTTCATAGATACTGGCTGGAAGGTACAGGTCACAGGCCCGGCGGGATAGAGAAGCCTGGAGGGAGGATGAGGGATTCCCATCTGAGTGATGCTAATCATCAAGATGACTACGAGAAGTCAGGTGTGGCCCTGGCCACGTGGACTGTCAGTCAGTTGGAGTGCCCTTCCATACTCCAAAGGGTTGTGGGTTCGATTCCTGGTTCAGGGACATACCTAGGTTGCAGGTGAACTGGCATAAATAGGCAACGGAGCGATGTCTCTCTCTCCCTCTTTCTCTAAAATTAAATATATATATATATATATATATATATATATATATATATATATATATCTCCGCAGGTGAGGATTTCTTTTGAATTTTTTTCTTTATTGATTAAGGTACTACATATGTGTCCTTATTCCCCCATTGCCCCCCGCCCAATCATGCCCTCACCCTCACCCCCTGTTGTCTGTGTCCATTGGTTAGGCTTATATGCATGCATACAAGTCCTTTGGTTGATCTCTCCCCCTTACCCCCACTCTCCCCCACCTTTCCTCTGAGGTTTGAGCATCTGATCAATGCTTCTCGAGGATTTTTTTTTTTCTAACTTAGCTGTGGGGCAGGGATGGTTAAATGGACTTAGGATGTGTTTAAGAGTTGAGAGCTTTTGGGGGGCGTTTTGGAGAAGGCAGTCTTCTAGGGCAAGCCCTTCCCCACTCCCTTCCCCACTGCAGCCTGGTCAAGGGCTGGCCACAGCCCCCTAGGCAGCCCTGCCCCTGGGAGCCTGCCTGGGATGCTCGAGCAGTGGGTTCTGGAACAGCAGGGCTCATTTCTGGATCCCAGGGCTCCCGGGATGTGTGTGCAGTCAGGGCCCAGTAAATGCCAGTAGAAGGAAAGAGGGAAGGGAGAAAATGTGACCAGGCATTCAGGAGGAAAGCTGGGATGAGGAGCAGATCTGGGAACCGGAGGGGGAAATGGAGGGCCAAAGTTTGAACCCCAAGACCCTAAAGACAGGCTGGACAGAGGGGTGTCCAGCGCCCTCAGGAGGCCAGGCACAGGGCTAAGTGCTTTGTTCACATAAATACATTTCATCTTCATGGCAACACTGAAGCGACATTATTATTCCTACTTTGTTTAAGAAAACTGAGACCCAGAGAGGTGACGTGATTTGCCCAAGGTCACACAGAGAGAGAGCAAGCCGAGAAGTCCGGGTCTGACCCAGGGCTGTCAGCCCCCAAGCCGGCGCTTTCCCCACTTCGCTCGCCGCCTCTCCCCCCCAACTCTCCACTTCCCTACCCCTTCCCACCTCCTCTCGCCTCCCGCGGCCGCCCCGCCCCACCTCTCTCCTCCCTCCCCCCCCTCCCTCTCCGTGGTGGCGGCGGCAACGGCGGAGCCACGTGGTGGGGCCGGGAAGCCGTGGCCGCGGAGCGCCCGGGCGGCTGCCCCAGCTGGGCAGTGCTGCTCTGCGCCGCGCCGCGCCGCGCCCGGTGTCTGCGCTCCCCGCTCCGCGCCCCGCGCCAGCCGCCCCGGGGCAGGAGGTGCGCCGGGCGCCCGGCCGGTCAGACAAAGAAGGCGCGGCGCGGCGGAGCCAGCGCGCGGGTGGACGGACCATGGACTCAGAGCGCAGGCGGCCCGCCCCAGCCCTGAGGACCCGGCGCTCCCGGCCCCGGCCCTAAGCGCCCGGCCCCGCCGCCCGGGGCGCCCAGCGGGAAGAACGCGGAGACCGCCCGGTGCGGAGGAAGCGACGGCCGCCGAGCTAGAGGGGCGCCGCGGCGGACGGCCTGCGCGGCCCCTGGAGCCATGGGCAAGTGCAGCGGGCGCTGCACGCTCGTCGCCTTCTGCTGCCTGCAGCTGGTGAGCGCCTCGCTCCCGGGCGGCCGGAGCAGGGTGGGGCGCGGCGGGGCGGGGTCCCTGGGCGCGCGGGTGGGTGCTGTGTCTCTGCGTGTGTGTCTGGTGAGAGTGCCCGAGTGGGGGGGTGGTCTGGAGTCGCGGAGCGGACGGGCGGAGCCAGCTCCTGCTGGCCGTGCTGTCTCTTTGTGTGCGCTCCTCGCCGGCGCTCCCCGGTCCGGGAGTGCGCCCTGTGCGCCAGTCCCCGGCCCGCCCCGCGCCTGGGGCTCCACGCGTCCGGCCTCCTGTTGCGAGGTGCGCTATGGGACTGGAGCCGGCTGGGGCTGGGGATGTGACCGGGGCTGGTTTGTGGGTCCGTTGTTATCCCTGCCGTGTGTTTTCCTAGATCACTCGTTTGTTTGCGTGGCTCTCCCTTCCTCTGGGCTTCTGCCCCTGGTCTCCGCCCCGTGAGTGTTTCTCACAAAGTCTCAGCTCCTGTGCGTGTCTCTCTGGGTTTCTCTTGGGCATATCTCTAGATCTCTGGATGCTGGTCCCTGTTCATCTGTGTGTGTTAGGATCCTGTTGGGATCTTAGACGCCAAGAACCGTTCACTCCTTTGTGCTGTTTCTGCCTCCCTTCACCCCCCTGACTGAGCAGGCCTGGGAATGGAGAGCCGCCTCCCTGGGAAGGGTCACACGGAGGTGCCAGGTACTGGCCAGTCTGACTGACCCGGTGCTGAGCCGCCCTCCCTGCTTTGCCTGTGGCCACTGTGGCATGGTGTTCCATCAGTCACCCGCTCCACCCGAGCTTCAGGGGTGAGGACAGGCAGAGCAGTCCTCTCTCGGGGCTGGCACCGACGGAGTTGGGCATTCAGGGGTGCTCTGGGAGGATGGGAGCATCTGAGGACACTGTGCCTGACCCCAGCTTAGGGAACTCGGGTTCTTGTCTCGGGGAGACTAGTGGAGTGAATTCAGGAGCTGAAGGGGACCGACTGCCCTTCAGTTCCGGCTCTGGCAGGTGGATTTGGGAAGGTGCTTAAGGAGAGGCCAGGGTCCTCCGCCTACCCTAGAGCTGAGGCCCCACAACAGGGATTTTTGAAGCTGTGCTGCTCCTCTGGGTAGAGACGCCTGGGGACCTCCATGGACAAAACTCAAGTCTGAGAGTGAGTTATGCCTGCCTCGGTGACCTGGTCTCCACTTTCGCCTGCACCACGGCCCCTGCTCCACCATAGGTGTGTACAGTAATACAGAGTGAAGCTTTGAGCCTGGATGGGCAGACCTCACCTCTTGGGGACACCAGCCCCAAACTTGCCATCCACGGCCCTGCCCTCTTGGGCAGGGGTAGGAACAGCCTGGACTGGAAGACTGTAGCCCTGCTCCCAGCGGTGGCACGCAGGCAAGTGACTTCCTCTCACTGGCCGCCTCGGTCTGCCGATCTGAAAATTGCTCATCCTTGAGGGTTGCAGAGGAGATTAATGAAGATCAGGTAGAATGGAAACTCCAGAAGGGCAGGCGTGATCCGTTTTGTTCCCTGCTAAATCCCCAGCAGCTGGAACAGTGCGTGGCACTCCATTAATATTCGTGAAACAAATGAACGAATCCGTTATTTTGGCAACTCCTGGCGCACAGTAGAAACACCCTCCTTTATCTGCTCTGAGGAACATAAAATGCCCACAAGTGCTAAAACTTTTCAGAAGATTCCTTTTTCTGTACTTGTTCGTGTTTAAATTTTAAACTAGAGCTTTTTTTATTAGCAAAGCAATGCACACATATTGTAAAAATGAATAAATCAATAAGCAGAGCAGAAGAGAAAAGTAAGTTTCCTTGTATGTCCAGTTCCACACCCCAAAGATAAGTACTAATTAATAGTTTGTCCCAGGCTCATTCTGTTGATGATAGTAACAATAGTCAGCTTTGTCCTAGCCAGTTTGGCTCAGCGGATAGAGTGTCAGCCAGCGGACCAAAGGGTCCCAGGTTCGATTCCAGTCAAGGGCACACACCTTGGTTGCAGCCTTCTCCCAGGCCCGGGCCCCAGTTGGGGCACGTGCAGGAGATAACCAATAGATCAGTGTTTCTCTCTGTCTTTCCCTCTCTCTTCCACTCTCTCCAAAAGATCAATGGAAAAGTATCCTCAGGTGAGGTTTAACAAAAATAAGTAAATAAATACAAAATAAAAGATGAGGGTTGCAATGATAAATTATTTTTTAAAAATAACAATAGTTAGCTTTAGGGAGCACTTACGAGGTGATTGTAAGCACTTTTCCACCTATTAACTCATTAAATCCTCATAATGACCCTATAAAGTAACTTGCCCAAAGTTCTGTAGGTAGGAGCCAGGCTTTGCAGCCAGGCAGCTGACCAGCATCCTCTGTTGCCTTCTTACTTACAAAATACTAGTAAGTAGTTCTGGCCCTGATTGAGTCAGGGGTCCCTTGGGAAGTGCTTACTACTCTCTCTAGAGCAGGGGTCCTCAAACTTTTTAAACAGGGGGCCAGTTCACTGTCCCTCAGACGGTTGGAGGGCCGGACTATAGTTTAAAAAAAACTATGAACAAATTCCTATGCACACTGCACATATCTTATTCTGAAGTAAAAAAAAAAAAAAAAAAAAAATGGCAAAAACACCCGCTTGTGGCCCGTGGGCCGTAGTTTGAGGACGCCTGCTCTAGAGAGATGAGGTGGTGAATGAAGGTAATCGCCCTGCCTCCCACTCACCTGCCTCCATAACTCTCACGAGCTAAGCTAAGTCCCGCTCTTCCACACAGAGGGTTCACCAGCTCCAGGGGACCTGGAGTTAGACATGACCTGGCTGGGATTCTGAATCTCCTGTGTCTTGGCTGGGTGGCTTTGGCAGCTTGTGAGGGTTACATGAGATGGTTTGGGGAGGTGCTCCGAAGAGGGACTTGAAAATTGGTCTCTTGCCTCTGTTGCTCTGTCTGAGCTGATTACAGAATGGGTCCCTTCAGTTGTCACCCCCAGGAGCCTCTGCTCCCTGGCAGCTTCCGTAAAGTGCTCCCAGATGCTGGAATTCACCAGCCTGACATTATCCTAGGGAGAAGGGAGTCGGTTTTCTCATCCAATGGAAAGGGCCAGAGAAGGAAGAGGCTGTTCGTTTCTCAGCTGAAAACTTTACAAGACGAACTGTAGGAGAAGCAGATAGGGGCTCTACCATTCAGGTGGACACTAAAGAGACAAGGCCTTGGAGTTTGAGAGGTCAGACCTGGGTTTGAGTCCCGACAGTCTCTTTCTAGCTGTGACCTTAGGCAAGTTGCTTACCCTTACTGAGCCACAGTTTTGTCTTCCGTTAAGTAGGGTTGTTGCAAGGATCACGTGCTCATAATGAATTTAGCACTGTGCCAAGCACAGAATGAACGTAGCTTTTCATTGTTATTATCTTAATGATGTCTATACCATGGAATGTTCTCCTGGAGTTGTGGCCCAACCATCCAGGTGCCCCCTGCACTCTTCCTTTGTGGGAAGCAACAGGTATTGGGCCCTGAGCTGAGAGGCAGGAGGCCTGGATTCAAGCCCAACTCTGTCACTGATGTCCTGTGAACTTGGCCAAGTCTTTTCCCCACTGCAAGCCTTGGTTTTTCCATTTGTAAAATGGGAAGAACCATTAGTCTCTGTCTCTAGGGTCCTGCCAGTTCTGCCCATCAGGGACTCTGGGGTGAGGTCTGGGCTGGCCTGGAGGGGTTTTTTGTTTTGTTTTTTAATATTTTATTGATTTTTACAGACAGGAAGGGAGAGGGATAGAGAGTTAGAAACATCGATGAGAGAGAAATATTGATCAGCTGCCTCCTGCACACCCCCTTCTGGGGATGTGCCCGCAACCAAGGTACATGCCCTTGACTGGAATTGAACCTGGGACCCCTCAGTCCGCAGGCCGACGCTCTATCCACTGAGCCAAACCAGCTAGAGCTGGCCTGGAGGTTTTGATGCATCACAATCTGGTTCCATTCTGTAGAATATCTATTTTTTAAACATATGTTTATTGATTTCAGAGAGGAAGGGAGAGAGAGAGACAGAAACATCAATGATGAGAGAAAATCATTGATTGGCTGCCTCCTGCACGACCCCTACTAGGGATCGAGCCCGCAACCTGGGCATGTGCCCTGACCGGGAATCGAACCATGACCTCCTGGTTCATAGTTCAATGCTCAACCACTGAGCCACGCCAGCCGGGCATCTGTAGAATATCTTGGGTCCCTTGGCTTCCTAGCTCCTACTTGATGTATCATCTTGACATTATTAATGCTATTCACTCCCTAATTTTTATGTATCTCCCTTTCCTTCCCCCATCCAGACCCAGCCTTTCTTTCCACCTCCTTCCTGAAACCTTACAGGCCGCTATTCTTCCCGTAAGAGGATGAACCGAGGGGATTTGCCCAAGGGAGTCATCATCAATTTCTTCATCATCGCCATTATTACTCCCATTTCTGGAATCCTGTGCTAAGCACTTTATACGCATTACCTCATTTAACCAAATGAGCTTACATATGTAAGTGCTTGGCAAAATGCCTGGTACATGTTAAACGACTGATAAAAGTTAGCTATTTTACTGTTTTTATCCTTCTTACTGTTATTCCACATGATGGGAGAGATGTTCGTATTCCCTTTTTCAGAGGAGGAGATTGAGGCTCAGAGAGGCGATGAGGTGTGCCCGCCATCACGAAGCTAGTCAGTGACAGAACCAGGATCGAGCACTCTTCTGCCTGAGCAGAGAGCCACCCTCTCCCCCGTGCCTCTCTGCGGTTCACATTTGAGCAGTGTGCGCCCTCAGACAGGTCTGTCCCTTGCTTCAAGCCTCCGTTTCCTCACCTGCAAAGTGGAAACGATAGTATTTCAGTAGGATCGTGCGCATGCCTGGCAGCGTGAGGCTGCGAGTGCTCAGTAATCCGTCACTGCTGTGGTTGCTCTTGTCCCAGCTCGTGTGACCTTGGACACATGCATTCACTCCTCTGGAGCCGTTTTCTTCCTGTCAAAGAGAGTTGTCCCTACCTCTCAGAGTCGTAAAAAGGGCTTAGCCAGTGCCATCTACATAATAGGTACTCAGAAAAAAAAAAAAACCGGCAGCTTCATTCTCTTCCCTTCTGGAACGCACTCTGCTTTCTGGAAGGTGGTGGGTGACGGGGAAATGTGTAGCTTCCTGCTGAGCCACGAGTAATGGTGTGAAACGTGGTCAACCTGATTGATGTGGTTATTAGGAGAGGGATGGGGAAGACTGGAGGGAGATGGCTCCTGCGGGGGCCTGCGCCCTGAAGCAGCTGCCACGGCAAGCTCATGGCTTCCTGGGGAGCCTCTGGCTCTGCTCTGGGTGCTTCAGCTCCTTGAGCCACGCCTGGGCGTCAGGAGCATGAAACTGTGCAGGCCACAGACCCCTTCAGACAGCTGGGGGCGGGGGACCAGTCCCTTTTGCAGGCGAACTGACTGAGGACTAACAGTTCCCAAGACCCTTATGATGTTGGCAGGGCAGGGTAGAATGGAGAAGGGGGGCCCTCTGTGGGACTGGGGGTGGCCCTGGTTCTGCTCCTTTGCAGGGGTATGTGGGTGATTATTTCAGACTAGAGGTCCAGTGCATGATTGAATCATGCACGTGTAGGGTCCCCTACACGCTTTCGCTTTTCGCGGTGGAGCTGGGTGCCTGTCCGCTGGTGCCGGAGCAGACAGGCACCCAGCTTCCCCACTTTTGATGGTCCGCGGCTGCTAAGGGGGGCTACCCTGCCGTTGAGAGGCACAGCTGGGTGTCCGCGGCAGGCCCCCTCAGCGGCCGCAGATCTGGCCGTTGAGAGGCACAGGGGGCGGGAGTCCCACCCCCTGCACCTCTCAACAGCAGGGTAGCCCCCCTCAGTGGCAGCGGATCTGTGCCTCTCAATGGCCGGATAGGCCACCCCGAGTCCCGCCCCCTAGCTTCCCGCCGCCCAATCGTGGGCGTAGCCGAGTGATGGTAATTTACATGTTACTCTATTATTAGATAGGATAAGCCCCCCATAAATGGCAGCCACCCTAAAGTCTGGCACAGAGCCCAGCCATGAACCAGGAGGTCACGGTTCAATTCCCCGTCATGTGCCCAGTTGTGGGCTTGACCCCCAGTGGGGTGCGTGCAGGAGACAACAACCGATCCATGATTCTCTCTCATCATTGATGTTTCTACCTCTCTCTCCCACTCCCTTCCTCTCTGAAATCAATAAAAATGAAATGAAATCTGGCCCAGCGCTTAGGAGCGATATCTCCCGGTTCAGTCAGTCATTGCTGCCTTGCTTTGTGACTCCCAGAAAGCCCCTCTTACCCTCTCTGAGCCTCGGCCTCCCTCCTATAAAGTAGTCAGAACAACAGCGCCTACCCCGTGGCAGTTTGGGGCATTGCATGAGACAGTGCCCGAATAGCACAGTGCTGGCCGAGGGGACGTGGTCCCGGCGGCTAGCTCTTATTTGCCTTGAGGTTTGGACACCTCCCTTCTGCCCCCCTCTCTGCCTGGATTAGAGATGTGGTGGTCAGAGTCATGCCCATAAACTCTCCAAGTCAGTTTCTTTATATGGAAAGTGTATGGTTCAGCAGAAATAACAGTAGCAATAATAACCACCTTTTTGTTTGGTGTCTGCTAGAAGCCAGGCACTGGCTCCTTGTATACCTGTCCCTTGTTACTCTCTAGCTTATTCATGGCCACATATACAGTAGGGACAGAAGGAGGATTCAAACCCAGACCTAGGACTCCTAGCTTCTACCTTGCACGCCCATTGCTCCCCCTGTAAGCTTGTGGGATGCTGGATGTGGAAGGCGATACAGAAATCTAAATCCTTCCTTGATACATGTATTACTAGATACACGATATTCTGAGCTGCTTATTCAAATGCTCCACAAACCCCCATCCCCGTCCCTATTTCTATTCATCCCAATGCTAGGGTTGGGTTTCAGGATACTATGATGCAGGTTGAGAAAAAGTTACCCAGGGAAGAAATTGACCGGTATTGAAAACTTATCAGCCTTCATAACAACTCTATAAGGAAGATATTATTTTTATTTATTTTTAAAAAATATATTTTATTGACTTTTTACAGAGTGGAAGGGAGAGGGATAGAGAGTTAGAAACATCAATGAGAGAGAAACATCGATCAGCTGCCTCCTGCACACTCCCTACCGGGGATGTGCCCACAACCAAGGTACATGCCCTTGACTGGAATCGAACCTGGGATCCTTCAGTCCGCAGGCCGATGCTCTATCCACTGAGCCAAACCGGTTAGGGCTAGATAATATTTTTTTATACCCGTTTACTGATGGGCATACTGAGGCTCAAAAGAAAGAAGTGACTCGTTGCCAAGGAAACAAGATACAGTCTGGGCTTCAGATGAGTGATCAAGGGGGAAGGATGTGACCACAGTTGTAAAATCTGAACCAAGCTCTGATCATTGAAGTCTCCTTTCGGGAGGGGTGGGTGCAGGCCGAGCAGGCTTAGACCAGAGATGTGTTTTTTCAAAGCTAGTTCCAGACCACAGGGAGTGGAGCTGGCTCTGGTCCTGGGAATCCCAGTCCCAGTGCCCTTGGCCTCCCTCCTTGATCAGGAAAGGGAGAGGGATGATGATTCCGAGACAGGGAGAGTCTCAGGTAGCAAAGCAAGTCTCCCTGAGACATACTTCTGCCAGCAAACAACAGGGTGTTAGAAGAGCTGCATCTGCAGTTGCAGGTTTAATGGGTTTTCCTGGCCTCCTGACCCCTGCCTCTCAAAGCAGCTGGAGAACCCTGGGGCAGGGAGGTTGGGAAGAGCTTGGGCTTTGGGGTCAGGCTGGGGTTTGAGTTTTACCTCTGCTTCTTTGTAGCTGGGTGACCTTGGGTAAGACACTTAACCTCTCTGAGCTTCCTCCTGCATTTCTCTAAATCAGGATAGTAATCTTTTTTTTAAATGTTATTGATTTGAAAAAGAGAGAGAGAAACATTGATTTGTTGTTCCACTTGTTTATGCATTCATTGGTTGCTTCTTGTATGTGTCCTGACCGGAGATCAAACCCGCAACCTTGACATATCAGGACAACGCTCTAACCAGCTGAGCCACCTGCCAGGCAGGATAGTAATAATCTGCCCCAAAGAGTTGACAGAGGCTCCTTTGGGGTAAGATATGCTGAGTAGGAGCTCACAAAGGGTTCACACTGTTGAATGCCCTGGAAATGAGAAAGCAGACTCTCTGAATCAATACTGTGGGGAAGGAGATGGAACATATCCCCTCTTCAACCAGTAGAAGGCCCACGTTGGAGCAGAGGTTCTGCTAAACCTTGTGGCCGTGGCCTTGACTGTCCCTTGGTTTTCTCTTCTGTAATGTGGGGACTGTAGTAAGGGTGGCCTGAGATACTGCAGGGAGAGAGCTGGGCACAGAGTCCGGCACTCACTCAGAGGGAGTCAGAAAGGTTGGACCCTCTGTGTCCCCTTCTGTAAAGGGAGGAGGTTGGACTCCAGCTCTGAGTCATCAGTGAGTTCGTCCTTTCCCAGGTGGAGATCAGAGCTGCTGCCACAGCGGCCCACCTTGCTGCAGGCGGCAGAGACTGACAGGAGTGGGGGAGGGTAGGAGGGTGGGAATCAGGCCCTGGAGACAGGAGGAGACGCCTGCCTTTGATGGCCTGCTCCAGGCTTTACACCTGGTGTCAGATTGTCAGGGACTCCGGTGACATCTTCTTTCCTCTTTCTGTTGGAATGAGTGTTTATACTGTCCCCATCCCCAATGCCCACATGGTATGTTTGGTTGTAAAATGAAGTCTCAGACCACAGAGGTTCAGAGCAAGAGGTTCTGACCCATCACCAACCCCTGGTCACCTCCGGTGAGCTTCCTGAACTCCAGAAAAACTAAATAGCTGTTGGGTCCGAGAATAAGAATTGCCACTCCCTAACCCTACCCGGAGTTGCATTCAGCAAATATTTCTGAAGACCCCACAAAGTGCTGGGCACAATCCTATCACCTTAGGGTACATACAAAGTATGCCCTCAGCCCAGCTGGTGTGGCTCAGTGGTTGAACGTCAACCCACGAACCAGGAGGTCACAGTTCTATTCCTGGAAAGGGCACATGCCTGGGTTTCAAGCTCCATCTCCAATAGGGGGCGTGCAGGAGGCAGCTGATCGATGATTCTCTCTCATCATTAATGTTTCTGTCTCTCTCTCCCTATCCCTTCCTCTCTCTGAAATCAGTTAAAAACGTATCTTTAAAAAAAATGCCCTCAGCGACAAGCCACAATCCCACAGTTCTCGTACTCACTTACTGTGCATCTTTGCGCTGGCCCTGCCTCTCTCTGAGCCTCATTTTCTCCGCTCTGTGACACGGGACGGGGGAAAGAGTATTGCAGACTGACAGTCAGGTGGCGAGTTCCCTGTCCCTGGCAGAGATTAAGAATGTATATGTAAGTTGGATGACCACTTGGATGCATAATGGAGCTAGGGATGACCCAGGTCCCTTGGAGCCACCAGATGTGGTCTGGGTCCTGAGAGGACAATGGCATTAGTACAGAATGGTAGCTAGTACGAATAATTAAAATTGTGAGCATTTTTTTTTTTTTTTTTGCTCTTCCCATGTGCCTTTGCCTTCCTTAAGTATGCTCCACCCCCTCCCACCCCAAATCTCAGAACCTGGCACAGGCAATAGGGGACATGGGAGTCTATATGCACTTTTCTCCTGAGACTATTCTGGGTACCACTTTCCCTAGAAGGGGAGGCCGCCATAGGGTTTTCAGGATAGGGAAGGTTCCTAAGCCTCTTCTTTTTGGAAGGGGGGGGGTAAGTTCTGCAGCCCCAGCCTGGACCAGAGATGTGGGTTTTCAATTACACAATTAAATGCACAATTAGGCATAATTACCAGTGCTCAGAGCCCGAGACTGCTCATAATAGGCGTGTAATCTACTGCAGCCTCTGTTTATACTACTCAGTGCGCTCCCTAATGATGCCAGGATGCCTTCACACTGTACTGTTGCCATGGAGATGAGCCCGTCACCACCATGCAGGGCTGACAAATGGTGTTCCAGTCCGGGTCCCTGGATTGTTTCTGAGGCCTCTGCAGCCAGCCCAGGAATGGAGGGGCCAGCCAGGTGGGCCAGGAAGGTGGGTCAGTCCTCCCTGCCCTCGGACACACCCTGCTGGTTTAAGCCAGCCTTGGAGCCACCAGGGAGGACAGGAGAGGAGAGCTTCCACCTCCCCCCCCAAACCCCCCTCCTCGCCCCGCCTCCTAGAGTCTTCAAGCCTTGAGTAGGATGGCCCCAGTCTGTGAAAGGTCTGTGGTCACCTGTGCAAGCTGAGGTCTGGGTTCCCACATAGGCCTGGGCCTGCCGGGGACTGGCTCTGGGACCTTGGACAAGTCCTCACACCTCTTTGGGCTCTGTTTCCCCAGATGTGAAATGAACGCAGGCTCTCTGCACGTAGCGTAGCCTAATAGAGATTGATTGAGCACTTACACACACTGCCTACTGTTGTAACGGTTTCACCTGTAGTGGCTCACTCACCCTCGCTACACCGTATTTAGTGACAGTTTTACAGAAGCAGAACCTGAGGCTGCAAGCAGTGCCAGTGCTGGGGTGCAAACCCGGGCAATCTGACTGCAGGCTCCCCTCCTAACCCAACATACAGCCTTGCACATGTCATCTCACATCTCCTCCGCAGCAGCCCAGAGGTGGGCCGTTGTTAGCCCCATTTCCTAGGTGAGGGCTCTGAGGCTCAGAGAACCGAAGTCATTTGCCAAAAGTCACACAGCAAGGCAGTGGCAGAGCAGGTTCTGGCGAATGCCAAAGCCGGGATTTCTGACTTTGGCTTCTTAGTGGAAGTCAGGAAGGGGTAAAAAGATTTCCTTCTAGCCCTAGCCGGTTTGGCTCAGTGGATAGAGCGTCGGCCTGCAGACTGAAGGGTCCCAGGTTCGATTCTGGCCAAGGGCACATGCCCGGGTTGTGGGCTCGATCCAATAGGGGGTGTACAGGAGGCAGCCGATCAATGATTCTCTCTCATCATTGATGTTTCTCTCTATCCCTCTCCCTTCCTCTCTGACATCAATAAAATATATTTTTTAAAAAAAAGATTTTCTTCTACAAGCACATACCAAGGATCCCCATATCCCACCTGGCCGGGCCCCAGCCACTGAGGAAGCAGACCCAGCACTTTGCTTTGACCTTGAAGGAAATTTTGGCCTCATTCTAACTCCATAAACCCACCCTTACCTTGGTCATTAGAAATAGAGCCAGTTATACTAATTTTTTTCTACATTTCTCTGTCACTCAGCATGTTGTTATGGACACCTGCTATGTGCCAGCTCCTGGGGGTGGGTTAGACACAGTGGAGAAATAAGACTGGGCTACAGAGGGTTCAGGGTCAGATGGGCTTGAGTTCAAATCCTACCACTTCATAATGATTTGGGTAAGCTGCTTGACCCATCCTTTGTTTCTTCATCTGTAACGAAGTCACCACTCTGAACCTGGCAGGGTTGTTGACAATATTAGCAATCATATCTACCTACCACTTGCCAAATGCTTCCTATATGCCAGGCACTCGGCTAAGGCCATTATATGCCCTGGGTGAACCTTCATAACATAGTCTGTCATTCCCATTTAACAGATGAAGCAACTGAGGCTCAAAAAGCTTAAGGGCCTTGCCCAGGGCCTCACAGCGGGTGGGCAGGCATCAACATCCAGAGCCCCTGCTCTTCCCCACCAGGCGTCCTGCCTGCACGGAGGTGTGGGTATTCCTCCCGCCGCTTCCCTGGAGCCCCCAGCTGCCTGGCCAGTTCTCAGAGAAGGGGGCATCTGGGCGAAAGGGCAACCTGAGGGTGAGGGTGACAGTGCCTACCTGGCCCGGCTCAGGGTTCTGTCTAGCTGGATGATTCCCATGGACATCCTGAAATCTGGGTTTTCTGAGAGGGGCTGTCAGACGTTACCTTCGCCCCCACTCTCTACAGCCCGGAAAACTAGGATTTGCCCGAGACCACAGTGCAAGTCAGTGGCAGAGTTGGAACTGGGACCCAAAGCCAGTTTAGGACACTTCTTGTAACCACCTTCGTTTTAACTCTCAGCAGTCCTTCCGAGAGAGGGCTTGGGGGCTGTGGTGTGTATGTTATATATAAAATCAATATATATAATTGATTTTAGAGAGGAAGGGAGAGGGAGAGAGAGATAGAAACATCAATGATGTGAGAGAATCATTGATCGGCTGCCTCCTGCACGCCCCCCACTGGGGATCGAGCCCGAAACCCAGGCATGTGCCCTTGGCCGGAATCGAACCTGGGACCCTTCAGTCCCCAGGCCAATGCTCTATCCATTGAGCCAAACCAGCTAGGGCTATGTTGTTTCAATGTATGTATTCAGAACTGCACACAGCTCCCTGCCTAAGCATTTGTGGGGCAGACACTGGCAGTCGAGATTTGTGGATCAATAAACATCCCTCCCCGCTTCCTCCCTCTTCATTTATTCATGAACTCTGAACTCCTTGGCTCCAGAGAAACTGCCTGGAAGAAAGCAATTAGAGCATAATTAGAACCACTCCTATTATCAGCTTTCAGCGGGAGGGCAGGGGAGGCTGCTCGGGCTTGGGGGTGGCCCCGGGAGTTCCCTCCAGCCCCAACTCCAGCAGCTGCCTGCTCAGCTTCTGCTCACTCCTTGGAGCTCAGCCTCCCCGGAGTCCTGGGCACTGTCCACCTTCCACAGGGACTAAGGACCTCATCCCCGGAGGCATTGGGGCGCTTGAGGAGCCAGGAAGGAGGGTTTCTCCTTGCAGACCGAGTGAGAGCAGATGATTTCGAAGTCCTTCCCAAGCTGAGCTGCCTGGGTGCTTCTTGGCAGGAAGCCTGGGCTGGGCATTGCAGGAAAACGAAGAAGCTCATGGCTCCTGCTTTCTAGAAAACATCCCTGAGTCAGGTTGTAGTGCATGAAGACTGCACTAGGAAATGTAAATTACCTCGGGGGTTGGGGCAGAAGAAATTAGACAGGGCTCCATTCATGGCCCGGTGATTAGTAGTAATAATGACAGTACCAGCCGTCAGTGTTCCTGGGATGTTTCTGACCCCACAGCCACTGCTCTCCCCACCAGATGTCCCACCAGCAGAGAGGTCATCAGGGGCCTTTCCTCCCTTCTGCCTGAGAAAGTGGGAGACAAAGACGCAGGGAGGTGTCGGGTGCTGTTTCTCACTTCAGATGTGAACCCTAGGAGCAGGTACTAATAGTATCTCTGATGTCCAGGTGAGGAAGCCAAGGCTCAGGGAGTGACAGAGCCTGCCCAGGATGACACAGTGCTGGTGCCGGACTCAAACTCAGGCCTTTGGGACTCGAGAACCTTCATGCTTTGTGCTCTGCCAGGTCTGAGAGCTCAGCTTGCTCTCTTTTGAGCTCCAATTTGGACCGGAGTTGTTCTGAGTTTCCCTGATGGGCTGTTTAGTGTGCCCTCTGCGCCCGTCTCCTGGTGGCAGGTCACACGTTGCATCCTCTTGTTCCTCTTTTTTCTCACTCCGTGCAGCCGAAGAGAGAGTGGGAGTCACTGGCCCCCAAACCAGCCCTGGCAGAGAAAGGGAAGGCCTGGCACCTGAGGGTCTCGGGCCTCTTGAGAGAGGGTCACCATGGATACAGGAGCCCCTGCTGTCACCAAGGAGGCAGCCCTTCAGCCCTTAGGCTTTGACAAGGAGCGTGTGGCTTCATGAAAGGAAACTGTCACCTGGAGCCCACATGCACAGAGGAGGGGACGAAGGGCTAGACACAGTCCGAGGAGGACTGGGGTCCGTGGGGCTCCCTCCTGGGATGGGGGTGGGGTACCTGGGAACACCAGGCTTCCTTCTTCCCTTGCCCTGTCCCATCCGAGGGGAAGTTGCCATAATAACCATTCCCCCTTCACTGACCCTCTGTAAGGAGCTGTCCCCTTCCTCCCAGTGACAGGAGGTTACCCTGGCAACAGCCCCTTTGCCCAGCAGGGGTCTCTGACGTCCCAGTGGCCCCTTCCCTCACATGTGAAGACAGATTGTTCTGCCGCACACCATCTGTCCACTTGGAGGTGGACGTCCACGAGGGGCCAACTTGCAGCGGTGGGCCTTTGACCAGCCCCCCACCAGACTGCCTAGTGATCGCAATCAGGTGCCATTCTGATGTTCTGATCCGGACCCCCCCTCACTGCCCGTTGACCACCTATCAATGGCTCCTCCGTGCCTCCAGGAGGAAGTCTAACCAGGGCTGGAGATGGGGGTCTCAAACCTTTGTGCATCAGAAGCAGCTGGAGAGCTTAGTAAAATGCACATTTTTGGACCTTGCCCCGAGTTTCTGATTTGGTAGGTCTGAGACATTTGCATTTCTCACAAGTTCCAAGGTTCTACTGAGGATGCTGGTCCGGGGACCACATATTTGAGAACTAGTAGTCTAACCAGTGGGACACGGGGCTGTCCGGCTGGCCCACCAAGCCTAGCACGCACCTCCTCCAGTCCCTGAGCTCCGGCCACATGGATGGAAGCACGCCAGCTTCACCTCACACCCAGTGCCTGTGCATATGCCGTTCTGGCCTCTGGAAGCCCCTCCCCGTCTCTTTAAGGCCAGCTAACCCATCCTTTCCTCTCTGAGCGCCTCTGTACTCCCGCAGCCCCACCACACATCGCTGTCTTCGTTCGGGCTCTGGCCACACCTTGCCCCCACCTCCTCTGTTACTGCAGGCACCACACTGTTGGGATCTGTTCCCGTTTCCACGTGGACCCTCTCCCTAGATTGAGCTCTGTGGGGCTTGGAGAGGTGTCTGAGCATCTGGACCTCGGGACCTGGCCCTCAGAAGGCCCTCCGTGAATGTGTGATATACTTGAATGAACCCCATGAGCAGACAGAAAGCCTGGTGGACAGTCACAAAGCTTCATGTACTCAGCCAGTCAGATAGTCATTGTTGCTTACTCTGGCCAGGCGCTGTGCTAGATGCTGGGGTTCAGCGGTGTGGGGGGCACAGCCCCTGCCGCTGTGGGCTCAGGTGCTCTCAGATGGAGCTGGGTTTGGCCAGTGCTCTCCAGGAGAAGATGCTGAAGGAGCTGGGGGTACAGAGAGGGCTCCTTAGAGACGCTGGTCAGCGTGGAATTGAACAGTCTGCAAACAAAGCACGAACCCTTGCGTGGATCTTATTTCATTTACTCCTCCCTGCAGCCCTCCCAGGCAGGACTGTCATCCCTGCTTCACAGATGAGCAAATGGGACCCCGGAGGGGAATTCCCTGGGCCACAGTCACAGCAGGCTCGTGGCAGAGCTGCGGTTTGCCAGGATTCCGACGCCAAATCCCAAATCCCAAGCTCTCTTTTTATCTCTTCCTCCTCCCTCCCCCCACCCCCCTACCCCCGTGCTGCCTCCAGAGCCCAGGCACCAGGGTGGCCTGAGACTCTGCTTTGGGAACGTGTCTCCAGTGAGGATTGACCAGTTTACTCTGACAGACCCCAGGCCCCCTGTCCAGTCAGCCCCAAGCCCACTTTCAGCACCCGCCGGGCTTCTCCAGAGGACAGCCCATGTGGCTGGTGTGGGCACCCCCAGTCCCAGGGACAAAAGCCGACTGTGTTGGGAAGAAGGGCAGGTGTGGATGTTGCCTACACGTGTGTCCAGACCTGTGTGTGAGGCCCAGACAGAAGGCAGAGGTGGGAGTGCCGGCTGGAGCCGGAGGATGCTGCTGTCTTTTAGACAGAGCTCTAAGGAGGCAGAGAAATTGAAATTCACAGCCTGGCTGTCCAGACCTTATTTAAGAGTTTGTTAGCTTGGTTTCTAACTTACTTAGACACTCTGGCCTCGGTCCTGAAGACCCCCAATGTTAGAGAGAAGGATCTGGGCTTGGTGTGGGGTGCAGGTGTCTGATCTGCTTCAGGCAATTCCAGCTGCTCCAGCCTGTCACTGCCTGTCTGCTCTCAGCGGCCCCAAGTGCCGTCTGAGTAGGCTGCTCTCCCCAAGCTGCTACTAGCTGTCTTCCCCAAGATAGGCCACCAGGGACACAGGGATTCCCCCAACAAAGTGAGAGGCTTTCTCGGGCCCATCCTGGGCATCATGTCGTGGTTGTCAGCTGTGACAGGCTGGGCTGGTGGGCCCCCTGAGGCCTCATGGGACAGGATGAGGGTAGGAGGGAGGGGAGGGGGCATGGTTTATCAAGGCCTGCACCAGGTGACGTTGAGACATCCTGTTTTTGCTACTCCTCGGGAGTGTGAGCACAGCCAAGTTGCTCAGTCTCTCTGAGCTGAGTTT
This sequence comes from Cnephaeus nilssonii, assembly GCF_951640355.1. Classification (NCBI taxonomy): domain Eukaryota; kingdom Metazoa; phylum Chordata; class Mammalia; order Chiroptera; family Vespertilionidae; genus Cnephaeus; species Cnephaeus nilssonii. The sequence goes on from NC_137078.1 coordinate 84,222,228, forward strand.
TTGCACCTGTAAAATGCCTCTTAAGGCTGCTGAGCAAACTCAACGAGAGAATCCATGAAAAGCACTCAGCACAGCACCTGGCACTTGGCCAAGGCTTAGGACGTGGTAGCTGCTGCTGTAATTACGGCTTGCAGGAATCACCGCCAGGCTCCTGGAGGGCGGTGCATGTTGGAGGCATGACTGTGCTGAGTGGGAAGCTCCGGGCAGAGGATCCTGGACTTTGGGAGTCAGGAAGGTCCCAGAGAACATCCTTCCAACCCTTTGTTTGAACAGACAGGTCCACAGAGGCCCAGGGAGGCAGTGGGGCATGCTGGGTCCATTCCGATGCCTGGCATCGGGGTCCTTCATGGACTGTTCTAGGAAGCGGGCTGATGCCATCGCTGGAAAAGATCACAGTTGGGTGTGGGATTCCAGACAGAAATACCCTGAACAGAAATGCTCCCCTGCTCGGTTCTGTCTGCAGCTGGAGCCGCTCTAAATGGTCTCTGTGATCCCAGGCAGAGCTGGTGAGGAAGCAGTGCCAAGGGGCCCGTCCATCCAGGAGGTGCCATCAGGCCACATACGTTCCCAGGAGATGGGGCTCCAACCCCACTCTGACACCTGGTGGCCTCAAGAAAGGGCCTCACTCCCCCCTCTGGAAAATGAGGACACCACTCTCCTAGCAGGACTGGAAGTCTGTTCCTCATGGACACTGGCGCCAGGAGACCCGGTTCGAACCGCTGCCAGCCGTGTGACCTTGGGCAGTTCTCTTCCTTACGCTTTAGTTTCCCATGCGGGAAGCCAAGATGAGCTGTCTCTACCTGGCATGCTTTCTGTGAGGATTAAATGAATCAAAGCCCGCTAAGCATGCAAGAGATACTTGGATATAGTAAGCATTAGCTCTTAGTGTCTTTCTGGGGATAAAATGAAGCGCCACCTGTAAAGTGCTGTGCTCAGCATATGCACATAGTAGGCACTTACAAACCATTTCTTCCTTTTCCTGGGAAGCCCAGGCCTGCAGATCAGGCAGGGGCCGTCCTTCGGAGGGCCGCCCTCCACCCTTGCTTCCACAGCACACCTCTCCCGCCAGCGGGCTCTGGCCCAGGGCCTGGACACAGGAGGCAGCTCCACTCCCTCTTCTCAGCTCCTCTGCCCTCCCTTCCAGCCTGAGGGCTGGGGGCTGGGGAGGTGAGAAGAGAAGCCTTCTGGGGGCTCTAGTACCTGTTATGAGCCTGGGCTCTGGGGTCTGACCCACCTGGTTCGCCACAGCTCTGCCCCCTCCAGCTCTGAGATCTCGGGCTGCGCACCCCACTCTAGGACAGGGGCGGTGACCTATCCCTCACTCGTGGTTGAGGGCAGAATGGGAAGGCGCAGGCAAAGTGCTTGGCACAAAGCCTGACAGAGTACGTGTGCGCAAAGTATTAGCCACCGTTATTAATACTGGTGTTAAAGTTCAGAGCCAGGCGTTTTGAAGGGAAACATTTCAGCCCAGTCTCCTGGGGGGGTACCCTCCACCCCCCAGCAGGGCTGGACCCTGCACAGGGCTTCTCCTCCACCCATCTTACTGCTCTGGCTCTCAGGCCTCAAATGACCCCTCCCTTTCCCCTCTTTTGGGCTAGACCAGAGCAGAGCACCCCCACGCCCCAGAACGGGTGAATTACCTGGAAAAGAAGAAGGGGACAGGATGGAGGGATGACACTCCTTCCATTCGTTTATTCCTTTTGTCACAGATGAATCAGAGCAGGAGACCTGCACGGATACACAGGCCTTTACCATCCTGGAGAGCAAAGGGCAGGGTACCAGGCTGGCAGCACCCCCTTCTCCTCTCTGAGCCTCAGTGTCTTTATCTGTCCAGTGGGGCTAATAATCCCACATTACGGTGGTGACATAAATCACAGACTGAGCTGTGAAGGCCTGTTTAGATGTTGGTAGCTGCTGTGGTTCTCTGCTGGGAGGAGAAGCGGGGAGGCTGGGATGGGAGCCAAGGCTGGGACGATAATGGAAGGGGAATCCGGAAGCCCCTGGCGGGGAGGGGGCTCCTGACGCCCACCACTGTTGCTAGGCAGACTTCCCCATCTGGCCTTTAGTCTGGCGGGAAGTCAGAAGGGGTTGCTGTTGCCATAGCAGTGAGGCAGTGAGGCTGGTTTTCATCAGTATTTTCTTCCTGGGAGGTTCGGTACAGGAGGTATCACTAATAAGCCAGGGAATTGGATGTTTTCCTCGCTATCAGGTCACATCCAGAGGGGCTCAGCCCAGCCGTGGCTGGTGTTTCCAAGTGGTTAGAGCGCCCACCTGAGCCCCAAAGGATTGTGGGTTCAATTCCCAGTTAAGGGCACGTACCTGGGTTGTAGGTTCAATCCCTGGTCCCAGTTGGGGCCCATGTAGGAGTCAACCAATCAACGTGTCTCTCTCACATTAATGTCTGTCTGTCTGTCTCTCTCTCTCTCTCCCCCCCCCCCTTCCCTCACTTCCTTCCACTCTCTCTAAAAATCAATGGAAAAAATATCCTCAGGTGAGGATTAACAAACAAACAAAGGGAGAGGCTTACCCTGGAGAAATGACCTCCAACTCTTCTCCAGATGTTGACTGGGAGCACTTGACCTGATACCTCCAGTGATGTTTGACCCGAGGTCTTCAGAGGGTTTGGGGCCCCCTCTCCAGCTGTCAGCTGTTTTCCTGCTCAGCCGCTGACCCTGCCACATTGGCATCCGGCAATGGGACACAGAAGCTCTTCCAGCCCTTTCCTCTGTTGCCCTGCTCCCTCTCATCTCCTCTGTCCGAGCCACAGGGATCTTTTCTGGGTCCTTCTAACCAAACTCCCTCCTGCCACAGGAGCCTCCCTCCTCCTCAGCCTTCTTTCCTTGCCAACCCCTCTTCCTTCAGATCACGTCCTCCGGAAAGTCTTCCTTGACTACTTCCATCATAGCTCTCATTCTTGGTACCCCTCCTTCAGAGGACTTTGGGTGTGTGTGTTTGTGGGGGGGGGGGGTGTTTGAGTTTCTCTCCCCCCACTCCCCACTGAATATAAACTCCATGAGGACAAGAGCTGTGTCTGGGTTTTTTCCTCCTCCTCCTCCTCCTCTTCCTCCTCCTCCTCTTTCTCTTCTTCTTCCTTCTCCTTTATTGAGGTGTGATTCACATACCATAAAATTTACCATTTCAAAGTGCAAAAGCCAGTGGTTTCTAGTATGTTCACAGAGGACCAGTATGTGCAACATTCACCACTATCTAACTCCACATTTTCATCCCTTAAAAAAACCACAACAACCTCAAATCCACTAGCAGTCACTCCCCATTTTCCCTCCTGCCAGCCCTTGGCTACCGCTAGTCTGCTTTCTGTCTCCCTGGATTTGCCTATTCCTGACATTTTATATAGATGGAATTATACAGTGTGTGGTCCTTTGTGACTAGCTTCTTTTACTGAGCATAATGTTTTCAAGATTCATCCTTGTTGGGCATGTATCAGGATTATTTTGGCTATTCTGGGTCTCTTGCATTTCTATATGAATTTTAGGACCAGCTTATCCATTTCTGGGGGGAAAAATAAAGGTAGTTGGAATTTTGACAGAGATTGTATTGAATCTATAAGATCAATTTGGGAGTATTGCCATCTTAACAACATTAAGTCTTCCAACCCATGAACACTGGCTGTCTATCCATTTATTTAATTTTTTAACAATATTTTATAGCTTTCAGTGTATGAATCTTTCACCTTCTTAGTTGGTTAAATTTATCCTAAGTGCTTTATTCTTTTCGCTGCTATTGTAAATGGAATTTTCTTAATTCAATTTTGGATTGTTCATTGCTAGTGTATAGAAATACAACTGATTTTTGTATATTGATATTGGATCTTGCAACATTACTGATCTAACTTAGTAGCCCTAAGTTTTGTTTTTGTTTTTTAAATTGACTTCAAAGAGGAAAGGAGAGAGAGAGAGAAAGAAAGAAATACCAGTGATGAGAAAGAATCATTGATTGGCTGCCTCCTGCACGCTCCCCCACTGGGGATCGAGCCACAACCTGGGCATGTGCCCTTGACCAGAATCGAACCCGGAACTCTTCAGTCTGCAGGCTGACGCTCTATCCACTGAGTCAAACCAGCTAGGGCTGTTTCTTCCTTTCCAATCCAGGTGCCTTTGAGTGATTTCTTTTTCTTGCCTAATTGGCTAGAATCTCCAATGCAATGTTGAATAGAAGTGAGGAGAGCAGGCATTCTTGCCTTGTTCCTGAATTAAGGGGGAATGCTTTCAGACTTTCACCTTTAAGCATGATGTTAGCTGTGGGTTTTTCATACACGCCCTTAACCGATGGAAAAAGTTCCCTTTTGTTCCAATTTTGTTGAGTGTTTTTATCATGAAAGGGGCTGTGTCTGTTTTTGCTTTTGCTCGCCACTGTATCTTCAATGTCTAGTATTGTGACTGACAGTCAATAAATGAGGTGAGAATGAAGGTCTAATGAAGGCCGACAGAGCCAGTCTTCTCACAGCTCTTCCTACAGCGACTCCAGCTGTCCATGGCCCTGACCTCAGGCTTGGATCCTTTCTCCTCACCCACCCCTCTCAGCCTTACCCTGGCCTTCACCCACAGACTTCAGTTCTGGTATAAATTATTCCCATTTCAGGTGAGAAAACAGCCTCGGCCATGCCGAGTGGCTTACTAGGCGTGTGGCCTGTAAGTGGTGGAGACAGGATTTATACCCAGTCTGATAGCATCTCAGGTCGCAGTTCCTGTACCTGCCAGGTTGGGAGGCGGAGGACATTAAGCCACAGGATACAGATACCGTGCATCTGTGCAGAGCATTGATTCTATCCTGATTTCCTGGGAAGTGAACTAAAGAGGAGGCTCTGTTTAGAGGAGAATGCTGGATGCATATTCTTTTAAGATAAAACAGACTTGCAGAAGAGTCCTCTCTTGCAGCTGTTGGGGATGCTTAGGTGGGAAGGAGGTAGAGCGTGAATGTTGCTGTGCTGCTATTTTTTTTAAATATGTTTTTAAAAAAATTGATTACAGAGAGAGGAAGGGGGAGGGAGATAGAAACATCAATGATGAGAGGTCATCAATTGGCTGCCTCCTGCACGCCCCCTACTGGGGATTGAGCCCACACCCTGGGCATGTGCCCTGACCGGGAATTGAACCCTGGCCTCCTGGTTCATAGGTTGACGCTCAACCACTGAGCCACACCAGTCAGGCAAGTGTGCTACTCTTGACCCAGTTGGAACAGGCTGGGGGTCTCCCCTGTGAGGGGAGAGTTTGATGGTTCCTTGGTCTCAGTTATCCTGTTGGATCCACCCTTAACCCAAGAAGCCGGAAGGGTAGGGATTACAATTCCCATTTTATAGATGAGGAAATGGAAGCCCTGAACGGTCATGCGATTTGCCCAAGGTCTTAGCAACATAATTCTGAGACAGGCTGTCCCAGACCCACACCAGAGCCCGGTCCAGAAAAGCCAGAGTCGGGAGGAGGCACGGGAAGTCAGGAGTGATTGGTACGGCAGCATCTTGTCTGGTATCGGTTGGCGTGCCTGTACTGCCGGCAAGGAGGGATGGCCACTATCAAAGCTGGCCCGGCGTGAGGGAGCCCAGGTCAGCTTCGAGGGAGCTTTCTGAGGGAGCCCTGGGGCCCAGCAAACTGCGCCCTGACATGAGAGGTGCCCACGGTGCTGTGAAGCAGGCAGGCCTCCTGCTGGAGGAGATGGCAAAAGGGCTGCAGGAAGGCCTCTGTTTTGTCTCATTAGCAAGGAAGAAAGGCCTCAGAAAAAAAATGAAAGAAACCTTCCCCAAAGGAAGGCAGCGGGGATGAGAAAGCTTCAGCGGAGGCCGAGCTGGGTCAGAGCACAAGCCTCCAGAGGCACGGGGTGGAGAGGGGCCTGGGGCCCTGGGAGGATGGCACTCAGACTTGATGAAAGGATGGCATTTGTCAGGCGCCCCTCCTGAGCCAAGTGCCATATTTTGCATCCTTTAAGGTCAACTCTGAAAGGTAGGTTTTAATCTTTTCCTTGTTAGAGTTGAAGAAACGGGCTTAGGGGGTGTTAGACGCTTGCTGGAGGTCACATGGCTAGTGCATGATGGGTTTGAACAGAACACATCTCGGCATCATCAGTGTCACCAGCAGATTCGCTGGGAGGGGTGCCAGTTTCAGCAGAAGGGAGTCGGGCCTCGGTGGGGACACTGCGGGGGCCCAGCAGCCGTTTGTAACGCAGAAGAGCTCACGGGAAAGGTGGGGAGGTGGTGGGCAGGCTTCGGAGCCCACAGGTCTGCGTTTGAATCCTGCCCCCGCCACGGCCCTGCTCTGCGACCTGGAGTCTATTGCCTCGCTCCCTGGGCCCTGTTCCCACATATGGAAATCACACCTCTCAGACGTTGAAAGGAATAGCCCTGGTTGGGTGGCTCAGGTGGCTGGAGAGTCCTCCCGTGCACCAAAAGGCTGTGAGTTTGATTCCCAGTCGGGGCACATACAGGAGGCAACAGATCGATGTTGCTCTCTCACATCAATGTTTCTCTCTCTCTCTCCCTTCTTTCTCTCTAAAAAGCAAACAAAACAAAACCATATCCTCAGGTGAGGATTAAGGGGGGGCGGGGGAAGAGTTGAGAGGAGTGAATGAAGTGGACATAAGGCAGCCTGTTCAGGGCAGGCTCAGTGCCAGTCCCCGAAGGGAAGTCCTTGCTTCTCTAGACACTTGAAGTCCATCCTCTGTGCCCCCAGCACAGGGGGTGCCATGAATGCTTGGCAGGTGAATAAGGAGAGGAAGGGCGGAGCAAGGGCCAGCTCGGGGTGGAGGGAGCCCTGCCTGGCCTCAAAGAGGCCTGCACACCAGGACAGCTGTGGTCTCTTCTCCTTCAGAACGTGAGTCCTCTGAGAGGTCTCGGGCCCTGGATCTTCCCTGTGGGGAACGTCATCACAGCTAACATGGCTTTTTACCGAGGGCTCCAGGCCAGGCAGTATTCTGAGCATTTTACACGTGTTCCCTCATTTAGGCTTCACAACTACCCCATGGGATAGGTACCATCATCGTTACCCCCATTCTATCGATGAAGAAGTTAAAGCACAGAGAGGGTAAGTGACTTGCTGAATGGTACACAGCTAATGTGTGAAAGGTAGCATTCATGCCCAGATGGTCTGACTCCTAGGCCATACTTTTAACCACCACAGTGTACAGTTTCTCAGGGAACAAGCAGCAAGAATCTGACCTTAGTATGAAGCCAAGGACTTAATAATTATCCTAATAATGTGGGCATCGCACTTTATAGCTTAAAAAGCACATTAGAGTATATAAATTGCTTTCATGGTTATGATCTTATTTGATTTCTAATTTCTCTGTGAGGAAGACAGGACATTATTGTCCCATTGTTGCCAGTAAGAAATTAAGATCCAGAAGGGAATGTGACTTGTTCAATGAAGGATAATTTACTGAGCACTTACTATAAGCAAAGTCCTTTACTCACATTACCTCGCTGAATCCTCACACCCCTCAGGTATTTAGTAATAATTTTCCCATTTTATAGGTGAGGAAACTGACTCTCCCAGATCCCAAAGCTTGTAAGTGAGAGCTGGGAATCCATCCCAGGTCTGCCTGACTTCCAGAGCCTGAGATTTTAACTACTGGGCTCAGGTCTGCGGCCCATGCTGGGCAGATGTTAACACCCAATTGTTTTTGTCTACCTTCCAGTTTTTCCCACCCCAACTCCGTCCTTATAGCCACTCCTGAAACTTTCAATGCCTCCTTATTAATTCTCCCTGCCTAAGTGCCTGCTCCATTTAGATGCTTTCTGCCATGAGTTCTTGGCTTAATTACATGATGTCATTCATGGTACTTAATGGGGGGATCTGATTCATCATCTTTATATTTATACAAATGTCCATTTGTCTGTAGCCGGCCTCTCCTGGGAGAGCCTGGCTTTTGCTGGTTTTCTCCGCCCAGTTTGCCTTCCCCTCCATCCCCTTCTGGAATGCTCCTCTTGGAGGGCGCTCTCTTCCCAAGCCTTCACTGACCCCTCCAGAGCCTGCTGGGGTCTTGGCCTCTGGGGCCTGGGACTGAGGATGCCCCAACAGTTTGGACATGGGGATAGGGGCAGAGATGCAGTGGGCATCACCAAGAAGGTGGGAGTCCTGGGAGAATGGGGCCCCCAGCAAAGCGTCAGCATCTCCACCAGGCGTCCCACCTCCAGCCCGTCCTCCACCCCCACTGCCCCAGCCAGAGAAGCACCCAGCTCCCACATCCCTCTGCTCAAACCTTCCCTGGCTCCTGGGGCCAGTGGGATAAAGCTCTGGGTCTGACGCCCAGCCAGGTCTCCCCCACCCTGCCACCCCTCACACCCTTCATTCAAGAGCCACCCCCAGGTCCCCAAGTCGTCCATACCCTCCCACATCTGAGGGTGACCAACTAGTTCCAGGACTAGTTGCTGAGGACTTTTGGATTTTATCTTTTCTTTTTCTTTTTAATATATTTTATTGATTTTTTAGAGAGGAAGGGAGAGGGATAGAGAGTTAGAAACATCGATGAGCGATCAGCTGCCTCCTGCACACTCCCTACTGGGGATGTGCCCGCAACCAAGGTACATGCCCTTGACCAGAATCAAACCTGGGACCCTTGAGTCCGCAGGCTGACGCTCTATCCACTGAGCCAAACCGGTTAGGGCTCGGATTTTATCTTTTAAAGGGATGCACTCCAAGAAACTCCATAGTCCCAGGGAAACTAGGACGATTGGTCACCTCACACCTCAGGGTTTTGTCCATGGTCATTTTCCCCCTATTAATTTCTTCTTTATTCTGTTTTCTTATAAAAGTATTTTCCCTCAATGTGAAACCTTATAGAAACATCTCTGGTTGACTCTCAAAGACCCCGCCCTCCTCCCCCCGCCAATCCCACTCTCCAGAGTTAACAGTGTGGTGTTTCTGTTTCTTTTTTCTGCACAAAAATAAGTTCGTACTACTCCAGCGGCTCTGCAGCCTTTCCCTCCTCCCAGCGTGGCCCTCCTTCCACACTCGTTGTAATCGCTGTGTTGTGTGTGTTCCATCGTGTGGAGGTGCCATAATGTATTGTGGGTCCTTCTGATGGACATTCAGAGTGTTTCCAGTGTTTCATTATTATAGTCCGTTCAAGGCCACATTTAAATATCACCTCCTCTGTAAACCCTTCCTTCACCTTCCAGGTGGTCTCAGGGTTTTTTCTTATTACTGTCATTACTGTAATAGTAATAGTTAACATTTATAGAGTGCTTACTGTGTCAGGCACTTGGCCTATATTATCTCATTTAATTTTCACACCAACTCCACGAATGGTGGAGACTGTTATCCACATTTTACAGATCGGGAGACTGAGGCTCATCTGGATGATAAACCCAAGCAGTCCGGCTCCAGGGCACCCCCACTGCCCCGTTACCCTGAACTGCCTCCTAGTTTTCAAAGGGTGCGTGGAGTGGGTGGTGCAGGTCAGAGGCCCCCTGCTCCCTGGCTGTACATCAGCACGAGGGCAAAGCCTAGCATTGTGATGAGAGGTCAAAGCTGGTAGCCTCCAGCTTCCAATCCACTTTCTGCCAGAACCCAGAAATTAGTGGGGGGAAGGGCCTGGTAGGTGGAGGGTGGCATAGTAGCCCCAGATCCAAGGTGCAGGCTTTGCTGGGCTCCTGCTGGCTTCTGGGCCTGTAAGAGGGGTGGGTCTGCCCACAGGCAGAAAGCAAGGAGCTCCAGGAGTGGTGACTGGGGGTTAGTGGGGGCAGGGCCTGGGCTTGGGAATGATGGAGAAGATCCCTCAGCCCTCTCAACACCTAGGTGAGGTAGGCACCCTGTCCCCATTCTACAGAGGAGGAGACTGAGTCACAGGGAGTCACTGGCCCTTCCCTGCACTGCCCACACCACCTCCCACTATGCTGCCTGTGGGTCTGGACCAGATGGCACATGAGGAGATAAGCCCTAGGAGATGGAGGGACGCTTTGATTCTTTTTAGACTGACCTTGGTATCACCCTGGGCTGCTAGGCCTAGGGTGTATGCAAATTAATGTAGATGTATGCTAATGAGACCACTACCAATCCCCTCTTTCTAATGGAGCTGCCAGTTCTGAGGTGCATTGGGATAGATCTGCCCAGAAGGGGCCTGAGGAGCCCCCCTAGCTGGGGATGGGTCAGCAGTCACTGGAGTGGGGTTGCCATGGAGACTGAGGCCAAGCCCCAGTGGCTACCTTCTGACAGAACCAGGGCTGGTTAGATCAGCCCTCGGAGACAGTCCTGGCCTCCCTAACAGCTCCAAGCTCGTCTCCCAGGGCTAATTACCTGGAAGGTGATGACCAGCTGCTCCCTGCCCCCCGGGCTCCACTGAGGTAGAGGGTTGGGCCATGGCAGGAGGGTGTGAGGAAGACAGATGGCAGTCTGGGGGCTCGAGGGAATGGGGAGCTGTCCTGAGGAAGAGGGAGCAGGACTGTAAGGGGTGGAGTTCCCAAATGCCACACCATGCACACAGGCTCAGGGGGCTATGTGGTAGGGAAGAGCAAGAGCTTGGCCCAAACTGATGGTTGGAGCCTCAGCGCTTCTGTGTGTCCTTGGGCAGGGCCTCTGCACTTCTCTGGGCCTTGTCTATCCATGGGGGTAGGATTAAGAGATGTGATGTGAGTATGAGGGGTTATATACAGCAGGTGCTCAATAAATGATGCTACAATTCTAAGACCCATGGAGAGAAGGTATTAATCTCCTTCGGGGAGAATTTTTGTTTTCTAATGGAAAAGAATTTTCCCTCTTTTTGCTCCTCTGTGCTTCCCCTGCTGTCTGGGCTGGGGCCGGTGTCCTGGTGTCTGCACTGAGGCAGGACTGTCATCCAGGAGGACAGGAGTGGGGTTGTCTCTGTTCACCCTGACTTCTCTGAACTTAGCACACAAAAGACGCTGGAGAACTCTTTGTAGAATGAATGAACGAACAGATGGGAGTACTCAGAACAGTGCCTGGCACTAATTGGAGGTTAATAAATGTGAACTTACATCGCTGCCCCGGGAGGCTGGGCTGGGTGACTTATGAGAGGCCCTTGACCCAGAGCAGGCTGTGCCCCACCTCTGCTCTGCCCCCTTCCTAAGCCCCTGTCTCTGGAGAGATGGCTGTTGGGTGGCAAGAGCAGTGGGTACGGAGACAAGGACTCAGGTCGCGGCTCTGCCACTTCCTGTCTGAGTGATTTCAGGAGACTCAGGTGACTGCTCTGTAAAAAGGGAACCTTCATACAGAGGCAGCTCCACTTGGGCTGAGGGGAGAGGGCACCCTTGGCTGGCGGAACCTAGAGGAGGGTGGTGATGGGTCCCGGTCTGGTGAGGCAGGGAAAGGAGGGCTGTGATGGCTCAGGCAGAACCTGGGGCCAGGCTGTACCAGGGGCCGGCAGAACCAGCTTCTGGGGGGAAAGGGCCATTCGGATCTCAGCAGAGGCCACAGGACCCCACGGCCAGTCCCCCGCAGCCAGGCAGACTGCGGCACCGCCAGGCCTACATAGTGACATGGAGCGACAGCGGCCCCCATGCACAGATGAGAACACGGAGGCCCAGAGGAGGGAACCTCCCAGGGCCCCACACGCATTCCCATCAGAGGAGGAGACCTCAGATCCGATGAGCCACTCTGGCACCCTTTTTACATGGGCTGAGCGATGAATCAACATTCAAAAACATTTTTTTTTTTTTCAAAAAATGTAACTGTTGTCAAAAAGAATTTCAGAAATACAGAAGTGTGTATATTTAAAAGTAAAAGTCTCCCCATCTCCCCATTCCCACTCCCTGGAGAGAACTTCTCATGATCATCTATTGTATTTCCCTGGCTCTTGACTGTGCATTTACAGTTGCACACATTTCGTGTCTCTCTCTCTCTCTCTCTTTTTTTTTACACAAATGGAATCATATTGTTCTGCAGCTTGTTTTATTTCACTTAACAGTTATTGCCCTGGCCGTTTTCCAGCAGGTTCCAGGCTGGGACCGAGAGAAACAGAAGGGCTGCGGGAGCCCTGGAAAACAAACGGGGTGCGTGTGTGTGCGTGTGTGTGTGTGTGTGTGTGTGTGTGTGTGTGTGTGTTGGGGGGCGGGAAGGAGTCCCAGGGTAGATGGGGATCCTGGCCGAGAAGCCCCCATCGTCAGCTCCCAGAGCTCTGTGAGATCTCTCTAGACTTGCGCTCTCTGAGTCAGGAGCCACACCAATTTGTCCACATACCCTGCACAGGGCCCGGCACATAGTAGGTGCTCAAGAAACATTTGTACAGTGAATTGCGTCCCTGCCAAGCCCATCTTTCTTGTCCTGGCAAAGACTACCTGGTCTCCATGACTATACTCCTTTCAATCTCTCGTTGGGTGTTTATTTCAGCTCGTGCTCAAATGGCACTGTCCCCAAATGGACCCTGGAGATGGGGGCAGAGCTCAGGGAGAGGGAGAAGACCCTCCCCCTAGACAAGTCCCTGTCCCTTTCTGCTGTCAGTTGGCTCTCCTCCCTAATGAGGGGGCTGGACCAGCAGATCTCCAGGGGTCCTTCCAGCTCTGCTGTCCGTGGCTCCAATCCCACTCCCTCATTTCACGGATGAGGGGCTGAGTCGGGTTTAATTTTGTCAGCTGCCTCAGAAATCCATTGGGAAAAGGGGGGCTTGAGTTTGAGGATGCAGAAAAGGCTGTTGCCATATACAGAGCACCAACTGTGTGCCAGCCCTGAGCTGAGAGCTTTCCGTCAAGTGCGCTGCCTGAATCCTTAGGACATTGTCCTAGGCTCAGAGAGGGTGAGTAACTTGCCCAGGGTCACACCAGGACCGAGCTGGGGGTGGATCTCAGGTCTGCCTGATCCCAAATGGGGAACTCTTCCCACCTTGGCCCTCTGTGAACCAAAGTCAGTAAAAGAGATAGTATCCGGCTGGACCACACCATTCTCAGACAACTTCAGGGGCCGCTCCCTCATCATTTCTCAGACGGCCTGACTTCTGTGTCTAAGTCCCGGGGCAACATGGCTGGGATTGGGGCCAGGAGAGTAGTTGACTTGCAGAATTGGCTGGCGAGGGCTTGGGTACAAGAGACTTCTGATGGGTTTTGTGGCCCCCAAGCCCAACCCCCTCCCTGCCCTCTCCCCCTAGCCAGCTTCCTGGTGGGGGGCGGGGGCGGGGGGACCCATCTCCATAATTAATTCCTTGCCCCCCACTCCCCACCCCCCACCTGGTGTTGAACTCCTGGGGTTGGCGTCTAGACAGACAAGAGCATCCTACTGAGAACAGAAGCATCCCTGACTGGGGCTGAAGGTTCCCATGGCAACTGCATCCCCTCAGCTGGCAGCTACCCGATAAATAAATAATTAGGGTGGGGGTGGGGAGCTAAGGGCAGGGGGAGGGGCAGCAGGGGAGCCTCTTGGAGGTTTCACTCAGGAAAGAGAGGGGTGGGTTAGAAGTGGGGCCAGGGCGGGGGCGGGGGCGGGGGGGGGGGGCGGGCAGCGGCATTGCAAAGGCCAGGTGAGAGCAGACAGTGGAGGCAGAAAGGTGACCAGCGGTGTAAGAGATTCAGCAGGTCAGAGAGCCAGAACTGGACAGGCCCGGCATGGAGGTGAGGGGGAGGAGGGAGACCAGGACCTAGAGTTCAGTTTTCTAGCTCATGCAGCTGGACACATCATGGGGCCCCAAATCAGTGGACATGGACCAGGTTTGGGCGTATTAAGTTCATGATGAGCCGTCCAGTGGGTAGTTGGTTTATAAAGGGGCTGGAAGCTGAAACATGAGCAGGTAGTCACTGAAGCTTGGGTAGGCATGCGTTTGCTGGGACAAGTGGAGCATGAAAAGGGGCCAGATAGAGCCCCGAGGTTCTTTGATATGTAGGGGTCTGAGTGCATGGGGGGATGAGCTGCCCTGGACCCAGGAGTGGCCAGAAAGGGCGGAGAAAGGCAGAACGGTTGCCTGGCTCTGCCACAACCAGTTGTGTGACCTTAGGCAAATCACTTCCCCTCTCTGAGCCTCATTGTCTCCTTCTTCAAAATGAGATAATGACCTCCCTTCTGCCTTTCAGCCAAGGGGTATCAAGGGAGAGATGAACTTGGAACGCTCTTTGCAATCTGCAGAGCCCTGGGAGGGGAGTCACCAACAAGAGGTAGGCTGGTGCCAGGTGGGTGGGTGCCAGGGTTGAGCCCGCAGCTTCCTGGGTCTCTGCCCAGCCCTGCCATCTGTGTGGTAGCATCAGGTCCACCTTCTCCTGCCTCCCTGCCAGGAAAAAAGCCTCTGGGATCTTTTCACTTGATCAGAATCTTCCCTCTCCCTCCCAAGCCAGACCCTCTTCCCTCCCCTTCTTCGATCTTAGTCAGGACTCTTGGTTGCAAGTGACAGAAATCACAAGTACAGGGAGGGACAGTTGGTTTCAGGCATGTCTGGGTCCTCAGACCTAAAATGATGTCACCGGGGACACTGTTCCTGCTTGTTCATCTTCCTTCCTCACTCTCTCTCTCTGTTCCTTAGCTTTGGTGACTCTCAGGAGCAGGGCACACAGTGAGTGCCCACCCCTGAAGAGATCACTGTGTGGATTAATTGGTTAGGCATAGGTCACAAGCCCGCCATGGAAGTTAGAAGTGGGATCAGCCCCACCCAGCCACATGAACTGAGTGTCTGGGTGGCAGCTTCCAAGACCAGAAGAAGGAATATTGGTCAGTCAGTACTTGGCACCTTTGTTCCTGATTGTATCAGCTGGAAGATTGAACTAGGGGCTGCTGGAAAGGGAGTGTTGATTGTGTCCTGTGTCAGCTAGCTTTTGCTGTGTAACAAATCACCCCAAAATGTAGTAGTTTAAAAGAATCATTTTATTCAGTGCATGATTCTGGGGGTCGGCTGGGGGATTGTTCTGATCTGGGCTGTGTATCTGTGGTCAGCTGGTGGGTTGGCTAGCATCCGAATGAGCTAGTGTGCCCTCACTCTGATGGCTGACTGGCTGGCAGCTGGGGCGCCTGTCATTCAACAGGTCAGCTTGGGCTCTTTCACAAGGTGTTCTCTGTGTTACAAGTGTAGCAAGCTCCAGTGCACAAGCATTTTTCAAGCCTTCACTTGCTTCACATTTGCTAAAGTCCCATTGGGCAAAGCAAGTCACATGACCAAGTAGAGAGCTAGTGTGGGCGGGCCCTGCCAAAGAAAATGGAAATAGGAAGAAGAATTTGAGGCCAGTTTTGCAATCTACTGCAGCTCCCTCAGGGAAGGGGAGAAAACAAAATCCCTTTCTCTGTGGCCCATGGGTCCCATAGGCCAGGGTAACCTCCAGATAGGGGGCCTGGGAAGAGATTACTCAGACCCAGAGGCATCCCTGGGGCCTCCAAGGGCCAGGGCTCAGCCCTTGGGCAGGGCCTGAGGAGGAGTCTGGATCCTGACTCCACCAACTGAGAGCCCCACGTAAGGAAGGAGCAAGTGGGGAGGACCTCTTGGCAGGGAGGTAGGTGTTCTGAACCCTGGCTCCCATCTCCCTTCAGCCCACCCCAAAGTCATGCTCAGGGCTCAGTCCTCCACCCCCACAGACTTGTCCCACCTCCCAGCATCCCTTTGGTACTGCAGGGCTGGGATGGCTCCAAGATTTCTGCACCATCCGTCATGGTGCCTCATCACCACAGTAACTGATGTCACCTCATCCACAAGGTCAAGGAGTCCCTGTCCTTCCCTTTTATGGCACGCACACGGCCTCAGTCTGCTCTTTCCCACAGGTGGCTGCACTGGAGCGGCAGATCTTTGACTTCCTGGGCTACCAATGGGCTCCTATCCTAGCCAACTTCCTGCACATCATGGCGGTCATCCTGGGCATCTTCGGCACGGTGCAGTACCGCTCCCGGTACCTCATTCTGGTATGGCTCATTGACTCCTCCTCAGCCAACCCCTTCTCCTCACCCCCTCCCATCTCCCCCGCTCCTCCAACCAAAACTGCCCCCCCCCCCTACCACCACCACAGGCATGCAGACCCCTGCCCTGTCTTGCCTCTAGCCCTGTTGGTGTGAATGCCCAAATCCCAATGCTTCTTTATTCAGCGGAGACAAGGTTGGCATTTTTCCTAAAGAATTTCCTAGGGAAAAATCCAACTATCAACATGATACATCATTTAATGAGGGCCTACCTTGTGTTGGGCTCTCTCCTAAGGTGTCCCTTGCTTTATTGGATCTTTACACAGCTCTGCGAGGTATATCGCACCAGCTCCATTTTCTGTGAGTCTCAGAAAGGTTACAACACTTCCTAAGGCCACACAGCTAGTGAGAGGCAGAGCCAGGACTAGAGCATCAGATCCAGGGCGGATGCTCCTGCCACCTCACCACGCCGCCTCAGAAAGCCGGTGTGAGGAAGGAGCCTTGTCTAGCCTAGTTCCTCGGGTTGCTTTGGGAAAACCTGGTGTTTGTCCCTCGGTGTTCATCGGTGGCCCTGGGCCCATCCCCAGAGTGGGTTGTGTCCCTGGCTCCTTCCTCCTGCTCCCTTTTTCTAAGTCCTGGTTGGTCCTGGCTGGTCTCTGTCAAACTCCTGTTTTCAGTTCACCTGTGTCCCCTGCTCTTCCTCCGTGACCCATTCACATACCTCTCTCGAGGGAAAAGGCTTTTGGGTAGATTCACTAAAGAAATGCTTGACACCTACAATAACAGTGACACGCAGTGTCCTGCTACCCCCAGCGCCCACTAGCCCTCATTCTGGGGCTTGTCCCCGCCTCCCAGAGGCCAGAAGAACATGGCCCTTCCAGGGTTTTCTCTCATCTGAGTGAGATATGAGAACCCTTCTCTCCAGTTCTCAGGACGCCCCAGGCACCATTATAAAATGCTGCGTCTGCTGGTGGCAGCCACTGGAATTGTCAGCTTTGGGTGGAAATAGCCAAGCCCCGCTCCAGCTGTTGGCCATGTCCAGTGGCTGTTGTTTTCTGCCGAATGGATAGGATTAGCTACCCCAGGACTTGGGTTTGAGTTCCAGCCCTACCTCTTTCTAGTTGTGTGATCTTGGCAAAAAAATGACTCTCTCTAGGCCTTAAATTAGTTATCTCTGAAGCGAGGACAATGCCTTCCCTGCAGGGCTGTTACAAAGACTGGTTTGGTATAAAAATGATTTGTTAACTATTCTCAGTGCTCTATGAGCAAGGTATTGTTGTAATTTCCCCTGCAAAAGTCTTCTCAGTCCATTAACTCTGTGTCCATGGACATACCCCAAGCCCACTCCCCCAGGTCCCAGCCTGACCCCACCTCTGCTTTCCCCAGTATGCAGCGTGGCTGGTGCTTTGGGTTGGCTGGAATGCATTTATCATCTGCTTCTACCTGGAGGTTGGACAGCTGTCCCAGGTAAGCCTCAGGCCTGGCAGTGCCAGAGGACAGAGCCTGACCTTTCCCCTCCCACCCTAGAGGCTCCCACAGTGATATAGGTCTGGGGCATCTCTTTTGTGAATTTTTTTTTGGGGGGGGATTATTTCTTGAAGAAACTTCCCTCCACACACCCAAATAATCTATTCCCATCTCCCACCCCACATTTTTGTTTCTGGCCCCCTCTGCCCTTCTCAGACACAAATGATGATGGAGCAGATAAGGATGAAGATCAGTCTGTGTGAAGATGGGCTGGGGTCCCGGCTGATAACAGGCTTTGTAGAAACTAACAGTATATGGTGGCCAACAGAGCTACTCTTAGGCCTCACACGTCCTCAGTGCAAGGAAGGTGAAAATCCCATGCACTTCGTACTGTTTAGACCACAAAGATTTGAGTTCAGTGCTGATCAATATTTTTCAGAAGAAAAAGAGATTGGGTAGAGTTTGTTTGGGAAAAATTGAACAGACCATATCACATGGAAAAATATTGAAGAAAGTAGGAATATTTAGCTTTGAGAAGAGTAAACCCAGAGGGTATAACTTCCATTTTTATTATTTTTATTTTTTAACTCTAACCCAAGGATATTTTTTTATATACATATATTTTTATTTCAGAGAGGAAAGGAGAGGGAGAGAGAGAAGCATTAATGATGAGAGAGAATCATTGATTGGCTGCCTGTACGCCCCCTACTGGGGGTCGAGCCCGCAAGCCTGGGCATGTGCCCTTGACCAGGAATCAAACCTGAGACCTTTCAGTCTGCAGGCTGACGCTCTATCCACTGGGCCAAACGGGCTAGGGCCCAAGGATATTTTTTTCATTGATATCTAGAGAGAGTAGAAGGGAAGGAGGGAGAGAAAGAGAGAAACATCAACATGAGAGTGACACACATTGATTGGTTGCCTCCTGCACGCGCCCCTGTGAGAGCTGGGGAACCTGCAACGGAGGTACGTGCATGCCCTTGACCAGGAATCAAACCCACGACACCCCATCCACTGAGTCAAACTGGCCAGGGCACAACTTTCATTCTTAGATATTAAGAAGGCAGCATCCATGAATGAGAGCATTTGGCTTTGTAGTTTGGCTACCTATTAGATTCACATCCAGCTCTAATGTTTTCTAGCTGTCTGACCTTGGGCCAGTGTCTTACTCTCTCTGAACTTCAGTTCCTCGTCTAGTAAGTTCAGATAGAGCAACCCCAACTTCCTTTGATTGCTGAGGGGATAAACAAGATTACACATCTCAGTGCTTTGCACCTGGTCAGCATGCAGTGAATATTTGTTAGTGGCCTGTATGAGTGAATGGATTAATGAACACAGGGGTGCCCATCATGGATAACAACTTCTGACCTAGGTCAGCCACTTCGCCATTTCAAATGGAGAGACTGAGGCCCAAGGGAAAAGGTTTGCCCAGGGTCACACATGGGGAGCAAGCACATTGGAGAGGCTGAATGGGTCGTGAAAGGGCCTGTATTGAAGATTTCACCAATAGCTGGAAAATTGTATCTGGTCACTGTTAATGTTCTGTCCAGCCCTGAAATCCTGGGGTTCTGTAGGTCAGTACCAGCCCCTTCTATTGCTGATGGAATAGGGAGGCTTGCATGGTCATCGCATGCCACCTACTGGCCAGATGTGGATCTGCAGATACGTACTCTTCACACCCCCTCACCCCCATGCCCTCCACAAAGCAAGTTATGGGAGGAGGCTGCTATAACGGTCCACATGTGAAAGAGGCTTTATATAGAGTCTCCTGGGACCTGGGGAGGATACCCCCACCCCAGCTCAGTATCCTAGGCCCCTCTACCCCCAGGACCGGGACTTCATCATGACCTTCAACACATCCCTGCACCGCTCCTGGTGGATGGAGAACGGGCCAGGCTGCCTGGTGACACCTGTCCTGAACTCCCGCCTGGCCCTGGAGGACCACCATGTCATCTCTGTCACTGGCTGCCTGCTCGACTATCCCTACATTGAAGCCCTCAGCAGTGCCCTGCAGATCTTCCTGGCTGTGAGTCCTCCTGTCCCCCACCTCACAGCACTCCCAGAAGTGGAGTCTGAAAACCCCTTTGCTTAGCCCTAGTTAAGAAGGGTTGACTTTAGGTCTTCCAGCCTGCCTGGGGAGGATTTCCCCACCCCACGTAATTCTCTTTCCTCTTAACAAGCCAGTAAGGTATTGCCCAGATCCAACAGGGGAAACGGAGGCTCAAAGAGGTAAAATAATTACTTGTCCAAAGTCACCCGCCCAGGACAGAGACTGGAACCAGGAAGGTTTGACTTTAAGGCCCAGTCATTAACTTGGAAGTGGTTATGGGTTTGCCTTCATGTTAGCACGCCCTGTTCCTCCAGTCTGGGTAGGCAGGGCCAGGCAGAGGGTGGAGGGAGAGCTTCCCCCTCCTCATCCTCTTCCTCCCTCAGCTCTTCGGCTTTGTGTTCGCCTGCTACGTGAGCAAAGTGTTCCTGGAGGAAGAGGACAGCTGTAAGTGTGTGGCGCCCCTAGAAAGCGGAAAAGCCTGGCCGCGGGCCACCCCGCGTCTTCAGCACCCTGGACAGGGGCCCGCACGGCCTCGGTGGGAGGGAGCCCTGGGCCGGCCCCTCTATGAGTGGGGAGGAGAGGAGCCAGGAGTGGGTGGGATTTATATAGTCGGACCATTCTGGACTGAGGTCCAGATGTCCAGGTACCCAGTCCACGGCCCCAGCACCACAACCCTCCCCGCCCCTCTCAGGCCCTGCCCCTTGGAGGGGCTCCACAAGGCTGGTCCCTATCTGGCACCTCCCATTCCCAGCGTTTCCCCCCAACCCCGTCTCCTCCCCTCAAGTGGCTCAAGCCCTGCCCCCAAGAACCTTCTCCCTTAAGAATGCCCCGCCCCCAGCCCATTTCTAACTAGATGCCACCTCCCCTTCTGCAGTTGACTTCATCGGTGGTTTTGACTCCTACGGATACCAGGCGCCCCAGAAGACGTCGCATTTACAACTGCAGCCTCTGTACACGTGGGTCATGGCGCCGAGCAGGGTGGGATGGGGGACCCGGGCGTTAGTGTCGGTAAAAAGGAGAGGAGGGGTGGGAAGAGCGGTCGGATCTCTCTGCTCCCCATTTTCGGGGTCCACTTTCCTAACCTGCCTTTGTTTCCTGCAGGTCGGGGTAGCTTCAGCCCCACACCCACCCCGGTGCCGAGTGCTTTGTGCTAAACTGACAGCCACTGCCACGAGCTCGGGCCAAGATGGCAGGCGCGCCCCCTGGTGTCTGGCGGGCTGACTGCAGCTTGCGCGGCTCGATCTGGTCTGCCGCGGACTTGGACATGGCCCTTTGCAGCCTGGACTTCAGGGATGGGGCGGGGCGGGGTGGGGTGAGGGAGGGGAATCTCGGGGTTTGTATTTTTTTTAAATCTCAGCCTTGGCGTGCGCTGGGGCCTCCCTCCCTTTTCCAGCCTCTTTCAACCTTTACTCAGCATCCTGTTCACTGTCCAGAGAGTAGAGGCAGGATGGACAGACTCACCCCATCTCACCACACTCATTCACTCCGCGAGCTAGGAGCAGGAGTCCTGGGTTCTAACCACAGCTCCATCACTGACTCTCTGTGTGACATCTGGCAAAGCCCTTGCCCTCTCTGGTCCTCAGTTTCCCCACCTCAAATAATTAAAATAATTCCTTAGCAGATGGAGCTCTTTCTAGCCTTCTCTCTCAGTGAACTCTGAGTTCCCTGGGTTAGGCTGGTGTTATAATCCCCATTTTGCAGATAAGGAAACTGAGGCCCAGAGGTGCAGAGCGATTTGCTTTGAGGCCACACAGCTAGGCTTTTGAACACAGTGTACTTTCTGTAGTTTCAACCTCCAAAACCCAGTGCCTGGTCTACAAATTTCATTTTCAAACCCCTTTCCAGCTTGGACACTTTAGAACCCATGAGATCCACACCATATTTACACATCACCGCCACCACTTGCCAACGCCTCTCTTAAAGCAATATACCCGTTCTCTCATTGGGAACTAGACAAATGGAGCCCAGAGCCCTGAATCCAGCCTGACCCACAGGGAGGCCTTCCTAGACTTGGCTGTCCACCCTTGGCAAATCTTTCAAGCTCTCTCCAGGAAAGGGGATTCCCAATTAGTCGCCACCCCCCTTTCCAGGTCCCTAAAGCTGCTGCACCTGTGGTCCCCTACGCTCTCAGCAACTCCACCTGACCAGTTGGAAGACCTGTGATTTAAGAGTGGGAAAGGGCTGGTCAGCTCTGCCTGGTCACCCATGCTCACAGATCTCCAGCGTTTATGACTACTCCAATGTCCTGGAGTTCTGAAGAGGTAGAGTGGGGGTGTGGGGGTCAGGGGGCCCAGCACACTTCCTTGAGAGCAAGTAGAGATGAGCGCTCATTCTCCCCGCCTCCCTCCACAGGCATCCCAGAGCACCCTGCATCCTGTGCCCTGGCTGGTGAGTCCAAGGGCAGGAGGATGAGGCCTCAGCCTCCCAGCCTGTGAAGTTAGAGTGGCCCTGGGGAAGGAAGGGTGGGAGGCCTCAGGGAGCTGGAGGGAAGTGCAGACCGTTTGCATACCTGAGCCCGTCCATGGTGACCACTTTGTTCTGTGCTCTTCACTCTCCGGTCTAGTATTTCCTACTGTCGAAAGCCAACATATCCTGAGCTAAAACCCCACTCCAAGTGCAGCTCTGTGCCAAGGAACCAGCCCCAGGAGTTTCTCTGGCCACCACAGGCACCGAGGTCCCAGATGGTCAGCCCCATTAGCCGGCGGGTACAGCTCAAGATGGGGACAGTTCCCTTCAGGCCTGACTGCTGCCCCACCACTTGGCTAACTCCCGCTTCCAGCCCTCCCTTCTCCCCCCGCCAATTGTCATCTCACCTCCACTCCCCCAACCCCCTTTCTACTCAAGGGGTTTAGCCACTGGTGCTTTGAAGCCTTTTGTTTTTTATAAGACAGTTTTCGCAAGGGGACCAAGTTCTCACTGGGACCTGGCAAGGCAGGGAGTGTTCCCCTGGTTTCTGTGCAGGCGCGTTGATTAAAGATGGTGTTTTCTTCTCTACCTTCCTGTCCTCCTGCCTTGTGAGTCAGCAGGGCCCCTGCATGAGGGTGGGCAGGGGCTGGAATCAATGTCATTGTCACTGTCATTCCTGGGGCACTGGCCTGGGCCTCTGACTGGCTGTGTAGCTTTGGGCAGGTTACTCTCCCTCTCTTTCCTGGTCCATAAAATGCAGAGGTGGGACTGAATCAGGGGGGTTTCTAGGGCTTCCCAGCCCCTTGGAGAGCTTCCTATTTGTTTTTCTGATTAAGTGCATTCTCAGTGTATGCTTTCAAGTATCCCTTGCTTCTTGGCTCTGCCCTCTTCCTGACAATTCAGTTCCTGACTTGGAATGAGCTGGCAGATGGTGCTTTCCCAGGAGATTCCTGTGCCCCACCTGGGGCATTCTGGGTCCTTTCTGCAGATACACCAGAATCAGTATTTTGAGTTTTTAAAATTTTACTTACTTTTGTGAACAGTTAATATTACGTATATATGATACAGAATTCAGAAAGTTACCAGGAGTTATGTTCTCTTGTTTTTTATATCTTTCCAAAGATAGTCGATTCTTTTAAAAATGTTATAAGTATTTGTTTTTTCCATTTTTTTCACACAAGTGGCAACATATTCTACTTTTCAACTCCCTGCTGTTTTTCACTTCCTGACGCTTGGAAACCTTCCCCCAATAATACATGCTAGCTGTAGCTGCCGCCCGTCCTTCCACAGTGATTTGGTAGAATTGGGGTTTTTGTAGGGCTCCCGGGTGATGCTGATACAGCTGGGGACTAAGAACCAGGGGCTCTCCATAAGTGCCCCAGATCCATTGTGCAAACCTCTGTGGACCCCTTCTGGTCATGGAGTCGGAGGAAAATAAATCACAGACACTGCCTGTACAGAGCTCATGGTCTAGAGGGGGGCCCGCAGGATGGACAGGCTGAAGGGTGAATGCTGCTGGCAGGGGGTCAATGCTGAGGACAGTGTAGAGGGAAAGGCAGTTGTTAATTGGAGCTCGGGAGAGAGGTGGTCTGAGTGTCCTGGACGGGGCAACAGCAGGACAATGGTGTGAGGGAGGACACATGGTACCTGGAGTAAGACTAGCAGAGACTAACTGGTTGGAGGAAGCTTCTATGGGGGCTGTATTCGTTTCCTGTTGCTGTCATAAATGACCACAGCTTCAGTGGCTTAAGACAAATGTGTTATCTGACGGAAGTTCAACGTGGGTGTCACGGGACTAAAGTCAAGATTTCTTTCTGGAGGCTCTAGGGCAGAATTCATTTCCTTGCCTTTTGTAGATTCTAGAGGCCGCTTCATTTTTATTTTTTGACATATATTTTTATTGATTTCAGAGAGGGGGCGAGAGATAGAAACATCAATGATGAGAGAATCATTTATCGGCTGCCTCCTGCACACCCCCCACTGGGGATTGAGCCCTGACCGGGAATTGAACCATGACCTCCTGGTTCATAGATCTACGTTCAACCACAGAACCACACTGGCCGGGTGAGGCTGCCTCATTTCTTGCTTCTCGGCCACTCTTCCTCCATCCTCAAAGCCAGCAGTGTGGCATCTCTCTGCCCTTCCTTCTTCCATCACCTCTCTCTAACCACAGCCAGGAAAGGCTCTCCACTTTTAAAAGTTTAAAAAATATATATTTGTATTGATTTCAGAGAGGAAGGGAGTGAAAGAAAGAGATAGAAACATCAACGATGAGAGAGAATCATTGATTGGCTGCCTCCTGCATGCCCCCTACTGGGGACGGAGCCCGCAACCCAGGCATGTGCCCTGACCTGGAATGGAACTGTGACCTCCTGGTTCATTAGGTTGCCACTCAACCATTGAGCTACACCGGCTGGGCAAAGCTCTCCACTTTTAAAGTCTTGAATCATTAGATTGGGCCCACCTACATAGTCCAGGAAAATCTTCCCTTCTCAAAGCCCTTAATCACATCTGCAAAGGTCCTTTTAAAAAAAGGTCTTGATTGATTGTGTTTTTTGGGAGGGTCGGGGGGCATCGATCTGCCACTACACCCATTTATGTGTTCATTGGTTGATTCCTGTTTGTGCTCTGACTGGGGATTGAACCTGCAACCTTGGTGCATCAGGACAATGCTCCAACCAACCAAGCCACCTGGCCAAGGCTGCAAAGATCCCTTTTGCCATGCAGCACATTCACAGGCTCCAGGGATTAGAATGTGGACAGCTTCAGGAGCCATTATTCTGCCTTCCACAGGGAAGTTCCATCCAGGTTATAGCCCTGAATGCCAAACCAGGTGCATCAGACATGGTGGCTTCTGCAGGATTTTGAAGGAAGCTACCAATTAGAGCTGTCCCGCAGAGAGAACCCGTGTGGCTGGAGAGGTGGGTTGGAGGAGGAGAGCAGGAAGCAGTGTTCTTTTGGGAAGAGGCCTAGGGTTTCTCAGTTCCCTGTGTAAGTGTATCATCGGGGATATGTGTGTGACCATGAACTCTGTGTAACCTTGGGAGGGCTAGTACAGCAACGAAGAGCATCAAAAGCAGAAGTCAGGCGTACCTGGGTCCAAATGTATCCCTCTGGCTGGTTTGTCTCAGTGGATACAGCGTCGGCCTGTGGACTAAAGGGCCCCGGGGTCGATTCAAGTTAAGGGCACAAGGCCTGGTTTCGGGCTGGATCCCCAGTAGGGGGCGTGCAGGAGGCAGCTGATCAATGATTCTCATCAATGATTTTCTATCTCTCCCTCTCTGAAATCAATAAATATATATATCTATTTTAAAGTATGACTCTGGAAACTACCAAGCTGGTCTTCCCACCAAACCCAGTGAAACTCCCCAGCTCCTGCCACCCTGGGGCCATCTCCCAGCAACCTCTGCCCGTTAGAATAATCCAGATAAGACAGACCATCTTCAGCAACTGCTCAGTCATAAAAGTGCCCAAGGCATTCTGTGAAGCAACCGAATATAAATTCTCAAAGGTGGATTTGACAAGCACAATAGTCTACTGAGATTTATAGACATACTAGTGTTTTCTTCAATATGTTGAAACTGGGTCTTGGGAGTTTCCAAACAGATTAGAAATGAGGGAGGGCCTGATGCCAAGGCCTCATTGCTTTACATGATTCATTATTGCCCAGGCTACTGGCCCAGGCAGTGTTTCTCAAACTTGCATATGTAAGAGTCCCTTAAAATCCAAATTTCTGAGCCTGATCCAAGACACTGAACCCAACATCTGGGCAACAATAGGAATCTGGTTTGTTTGTTTGTTTTTGTCTTTACAAA
Organism: Cnephaeus nilssonii; assembly: GCF_951640355.1. Lineage (NCBI taxonomy): Eukaryota > Metazoa > Chordata > Mammalia > Chiroptera > Vespertilionidae > Cnephaeus > Cnephaeus nilssonii. The sequence continues at coordinate 84,247,721 of NC_137078.1, forward strand.
TGTCCCCAGGTGATGCAGGTTTGGGAAATCCTCAGCCCAGGGAAAGAGGCATGCAAACATTTTTGATCTTCTTTTAAGCCAGTGTCATGGAGGCCCAACCAAATTAAGCCTGTCAGCTCCTTCAGATCAGAGCTAGATTTCAGTTATTTCCCTGAAGCCCACTTTCAGTTGTTATAATTTTTTTTAATGAGTTAGGCATTTCAAAGGCTGTGATCAACTCTTGAACTTAACCTTTTGCACTCGGATGTCGAGTGTGACTCGACACGGTTAGCATTAGAATAAAGGAATCGAGAAAAAAGCGAGTGCAAAGGGTTAAACACTGCCATAACTTCACCATAAGTTAGTTTGGGCAAAAGCAGGACCATGCTCTTCCTTTCCCTCTCGCCTCAGTCACTTGGAGGCGGTGAGTGCAGCTCCAATTTGCCCCAGGCCACCAGAGCTGGGGGCCACGCCCTGCCCTAAGCCTGGCTTCCAGTGCCTCAGCAGTCCCCCTCTCAGCAGGCCCTGGAATCAGATTGTGCAGGCCCAGGCGGACCGGAGCTGCGATCACCCAGTGCTGGTTGTCCAATACCTAATTCTACTTCCTCTGCTCCCTCCCCCCTGCCCCCCCCCACCCTGCCACCTGGGACCTGGTTAACTCCTCCCACCTCTGGCCTTGGTGCCTTCAGTGGTGAAATCAGAGGGCTGAACTTTGCATGATGACTTCTTTCCGACTGACATTTTGAGAAAAGGCCTCTCAACCCTAATGTACTTGGGGTGTCTATTTGAAATACAGATTCCTGGGCCACACTCACATACCAGGTTCTAATCCATTGGGACCCAAGCACCTGAATTAATCCTTCAAATATTTATTAAGCACCTACTATGCACCAAGAATTGGGGATATAACAGTGAACAAGTAATCCCTGCTCTCAGGAGGATAGCTATTGGGAGGAAACAAATAAACCAGCAAAACCTACGATATATCAAGCTAAGTGTCAGAGAGCAAAACAGGGCAGGGAAGGGAGCGACGGATAAGGATTTATTCCAGTTTTCAACTGGACTTCAGGTCAGGAAGGTCTCATGGAGAAGAATTTTTGGTAAAAGTCCTAAAGAAGGTTAGGCAGAAAGCACATGAAGCAGCAAGTGCACAGGCCCGTGTGGAAAGGGCAGAGTGGTAGGAGATAAAGTCAGAGGTGGGGAGTGGAAGGCATGTCAGACACTAATGGCCTTAAAGGACTTCATAAGGGCTTTAGCGTTTAATCTGAAAGACTAAAAGGAGGTATAGAACCCAGCGCTGGGGGAAATCCCTTTGGATACTGTGTGGAGAATAGACTGTAGGAAGTCCAGGCTGACAGAGGGAGAGAGACCAGGTCGGATGCCACCAAGAAATCCAGATGAGAGATGCTGGTGGTTCAGGCAGGGTGGCAGCAGCGGAGGACGTGAGGAATAGCGAGACTCCAATCTATTTTATGGGTAGGGCCGATGGGATTTTCTGGTAGATTGGATGTGGGATGTGAGTGAAAGAAAAGAACCCAAGAGAATACCACCCCGCCCCCAAGCTTTTTGGCCTGAGAGCGAGCATAGAAGGGTGGAGCTGCCCGCAAAGTTGGGATGACAACCGCAGGAGCCACTAAAGCTGGGAGAGGTTGTCATTTATCCAGAGCCACACAGCTGGTGAGCAGCAGTCCGTGTTCCAACCCAGCCACGCTGACCCCGGGCTCGCTCTCCAGCCACTGGACACACTGCCTCCTGGAAATGCCTGCGCCCAGCCAAGACTGAGAACCACGGCTCTAGGACTTGGGCGACTCTATTCCTTTTCTTGCCACATAACAAACGACCATAAAACTTAGCCTCTGATACAAAATCAACAAATATTGTCTCCGTTTCTGTGGGGCAGACATTTGGGAACAGCTGAGCTGGGTGGTGCTGGCCAGGGTCTCTCAGGAGCTTGCCCGGGCTGCAGATAGATGGAGGCTTGGCTGGCCTGGAGATGCCACTTCCACCACTGCTTCAGCAGATGGCTGCCGAAAGGAAGCCTGGGGTCCTTCTTGCATAGATCTTCCCGCTGGGGTGCTTGACTAGACTCATAATGTGGTAGCCAGCCTGCCCCAGACCAAGTGATGAGAGAGAGGGAGGGAGAGGAAGACTAGAAAGACCGAGTCTCAGAAGCCACACACCTCCCTTCCACCACGTTCTGTTCGTTAGGAGTGAGTTACTAAGTCCAATCCACGCTGAAAGGGTTAGCAATTCATCTCTCACTATTAAAGGGAGGATTGTCAAAGAATTTGTGGACACACTTCAAAACCCCTATAGGGACTCTGATTGTTGTTCTAATACTCATGTTATTTTATTTATTTATTTATTTTTTAATGCCTTTTTATTGATTTGTAGAGAAAGAGAGGAAGGATGAGGGAGAGAGAGATAGAAACATCGATGAGAGAGGAACATCATTGATCGGCTGCCTCCTGCACGCCCCCTACTGGGGATCAAGCTCGCAACTCCAGCATATGCCCTGACTGGGAATTGAACCAAGGACCTCTTGGTTTCTGGGTGGAGGCTCAACCGCTGAGCCACACCAGCTGGGCAATACTCATGTTATTTTAAAGAAACCAAACAGGTTCTCAGAAGAAATGTCAGTTTCCTTCCCTCCATTCTTCCTTATGACCTTCTGGATTCAAAGGCTCGAAACTTGGAACACTGGGGAAAGCAGATCTGATGCTGTTCATTGGTGGAGAGGGCAGTGCCTGGGACATGGTAGACACTTGGTAAACATTTGTGGAAGAAGCCTGCTGGAGGGCTTCATAGAATCAGACCCAGCGTTCATTCCATGGATGTTTATTGCTGCTTCCACATGTCTGTGTTCTGGTGCTGGGGTGCAAAGACAGATCTGACCCAGGGGGGGCGGGGTGGGGGAGAGAGGGGGGATAGGACTCAGACTGCATAGGGAAGAAATTTAATACAAAAGTTTTTTTCTTTTCTTTTTTTAAAATATATTTTATTGATTTTTTACAGAGAGGAAGGGAGAAGGATAGAGAGCTAGAAACATCGATGAGAGAGAAACATCAACCAGCTGCCTCCTGCACACCCCCCACCGGGGATGTGCCCGCAACCAAGGTACATGCCCTTGACCGGAACCGAACCTGGGATCTTTCAGTCCACAGGCCGACGCTCTATCCACTGAGCCAAACCGGTTTCAGCAAAAGTTTTTTTCTTAACATATTTTTATTGATTTTAGAAAGGAAGGGAGAGAGAGATAGAAACATCAATGATGAGAAAGAATCATTTATCGGCTGCTTCCTGCACACCCCACACTGGGGATGGAGCCTGCGACCCGGGCATGTGCTCTTGGCCAGAATCGAACCCAGGAACCTTTAGTCTGCTGGCTGACGCTCTATCCACTGAGCCAAACCAGCTAGGGCTAACACAAAAGTTTTTAATGATAGAATAGATACTCTAATGGCAGTATGGTCCCAGGATGAGGTGGAGAATCATGGTGGACGCAGAAGAGAAGAGGACAATCAAGGGAGGCTTCCTAGAGGAGGGGGCGCATGAACTGAGACTTGAAGAATAAAGAGGAGTGTATTTGGAGACATGTGCAGAGAGAACAGCATTCTAAGCAAGAAAAAATAATAAAAACAACAACAGAAAGCAGCAGCTCGTTCAAGAGCATGGAAGTATGACGGAGACTAACATGTTTGCGGGATTTCATGTTAAGAAGGAACCTTGCTATTATTTCATGGAAACTGCATTGCTGCTTGTATCGCCTAATAATAGTAATGGCCAACTTTCTCAGGATGCTGCCACCTGCCAGGCACTGTGCTAAGCAATAGAGGTGGGTTGTCAGATTGTCCACCTGCACAAGTGACACTGAACAGACCACCTCTCGGGCAAGAACAGAGCTGTGAGTTGTGTCACACACGCTCCAGACCCGAAGGAGCCACCAGCCTAATTAAAGCAAGGCGTCAACAGAAAGATAGGCCCGACCTTGTGTTTCAAGCCAGCAAGCCCGGAGTGTCAATCCAATGCCATTTGCCCAAACAGCTCTGGCTAGCGGCAGCACATCAGTGATCGGTAGCCTGTTAGGACAGGTGGTGGCTGTAGGAGCCACCAGGAGGAGCACTTCCCCCAGGTGGGGCCTCAGGGCAGGCCTCCTGGAGTGGCCCAGAGGGCAGGCAGGAGCTCCCTGGAACAGAGTTTCTCCAACAGCGTCATTCCGTTTTGCACTAGGTAATTCCTTGGGTGGGGGCTGTCCTGTGCACTGCACGATGTTTAGCAGCGTCCCCCGGCTCTGCCCACAAGACGTGCCCCACCTCCAGGAGTGACAACCGAAAACGTCTCCAGCCCTGGCTGGTTTGGCTCAGTGGATAGAGCATCAGCCTGCGGACTGAAGGGTCCCAGGTTCGATTCCCATCAAGGACATATGCCTGGGTTGTGGGCTCAATTCACAGTAGGGGGTGTGCAGGAGGCAGCCAATCAATGATGCTCTCTCATCATTGATGTTTCTATCATCTCTCCCTCTCTGAAATCCATAAAAATATTTTTTAAAAAAGAAAAGAAAAGAAAATGTCTCCAGGCATTGCCAAATGTCCCTGAGGAGCAACATCACCCCCAGTGAGAGTCACTGTTCGACACAGAGGCAGCTAAGTCAGTAAAGTCATCAAGGGGGATGAGGGAGACTACGGGTAAAGCATTCCTCATCTGTAAAATGGCACAGCCTTTCAAGGTGTTATTGTGATCGTTAATGAGAATCCCTGTAAAGCGCCTGACACCTAGGAGGCCCCAATGAATGTTCGTTCCTTTACGAAGAAATACAAGAATGACAGCCCCTGGCCCCAGTCTCACCAGACCACGGGCCACTTCCAACACTGCGATCTTGTGGCTCCAAACTCGGGCCTCCGTGTCCTCTGCCCATCAAATGGCATTGGGGTGAAGAGAGCAATCAAACTAGACCCGTGGCTCACAGCTTTTAAGATTACCACCCCCCCACCCAGGTTCCATTTTAGAAAACAGAGCACTGATTAATTATTAATTTGTTTCCCATTTGCCAAGACAGCTGTCCCAGCTGCGTGGGGCAGGACTCGCCACGTGACCTTCTGGAGAGCTGGCAGTCCCAGCCCAGAACAGAGACTCTTCTGTCAGCTTATGCAACCTCTCCCCGCTTACACACGGGATGGGCCTCTGGCTTTCAGAAATATCACAGCAGCACAAGGACCTCATTCTGCCATCAGAAACTCCCAAATATCAGATTAAGAATCACAAACAGGCCTAGCCAGTTTGGCTCAGTGGATAGAGTGTCGACCCGCAGACCGAAGGGTCCCAGGTTCGATTCTGGTCAAGGGTATGTACCTTGGTTGCAGGTTCCCGGCCCTGGTTGGGGTGTGTGCAAGAGGCAACCAACTGATGTGTCCCTCTCACATCAATGTTTCTGTCTCTCCCTCTCTCACTCTCTAAAAATCAATGGAAAAATATCTTTGGGTGAGGATTAACACACACACACACACACACACACACACACACACACACACACACACAAAAGAACCACAAACTATGGGTGATTTATGAGAGAGCAGGGACTCCCAAGCCCTCAACACCAGCACCACAAGTCCTGTGGCTACGGTGCTAGGCACTGGGATAGGGGTTTCCCATAAGCCTCTGGCTCTTCACGGGTATTGTCACTCTTTCATAGACAAGGAAACTGAGTTTCAAACAATGATGTCACCTACCAAGAACGCTGACTTCCTAACTCTCTCAGGTGGACACCCCTGTATGCGTCTGTGTCCACCTTCTTGGTATTCTGGCCTTATGCCCAGGGAGGGTCCTGGCTGTGACAGGGGCCTGGGAGAATGATGGGAAGTAAAGCCTGGGGGCCCAGCAGGACCAGTTGCTGATGACAGGAGGAAAAGAACCAACATTAAATACTCATGAGTCCTTACAACGTGGCAGACTTACATAACTCTCTTAATCCCCAGTGACCCTGGAAAGCAGCTGCTGTGGTCCTATTTTATAGATGAGGAAACTGAGGCATAGAGAAATGAAGATTTCACAGGTGATGAAGCAGGAAGACAAGGTCTGATTGTTGAGCACCTGGCTGGACCCTTTTCATCAGTGGTATCGTTCATCCTCCCCACCATATCTAGCAGAGATACAGCCACTGTTTTCTCATTGCTGTCTCTTCCTTGTTTTCACAATGTTAGTCTTGCTCTTGAGTATCTCACTCAACCCTTTCCGTCAGAACACAGATAACGTGGCTGTCACAGCGACACCTGCTGGCTGGTGCTGCATCTGCGAGGCCTCCAGACATCTAGACTGGGAGGAGACCACCCCACCCTGACAGTCAGCCAGACTCCTTACCCAGGCAACCCTGAGTCCCTGTCCTCCTGAATGCTTGGCCATCCTGTTGCCCAGCCAGCGCCTTCCCTCTCCCTTTCCTTTCTTGGTCTCAGTCTCAGAGAGGTCCTGGGCTCTGGAGTTCGACAGGCCAGGGTTTGTGTCCTGGCTCTACCACTTGGCCGAGTCTTATAATTCTTCGGAAGCTCAGTAGCTTCATTTGTAAAACGCCTCACAAGGCAGGGTTCTATGAGAACCACAGGTGGTAGTAAATGTAAAATGTGAAGTGTGAGTTCCTTTCCTCTAGCCTCCAGGTGCTGGTGTGAGGGAGTGGAAAGGGCTGGAGGAGGAGGAATATTTGGACATGGCACTGTGTCCTCTCTGCCTGACTAGCGCCAGAGTGTAATACAGAATGATTAGACTCCAAGCCCTGAACCTCCTTCCCTGGCACCTCACCTCCCCCCCCCCAAAAAAAAAAAAAAAAAAAAAGATGGCAGCTCCTGGATCACCATGGACAGGGATAGGGAGTTTCAGGGTCCCAAGAAGAGGGTAGATGGGGATCTGGGGTTGGGAGAAGTTCAACGGGGAGATGGGAGAAGTGGGGATGAGATAGAACAATGGGAGTGACCAGGAAGGTGTTTAATGAGTCGCTTTAGGCTGTTAGCCTGCTGCTCTGAGCCTCAATATTCCAATCTGTAAAATGACCTTAATATTATGTGTATCTTTGGGCCATAGAGGTTAAGAGTAAGGGCTTTGGAAATTGTAAAAGCTGTACACAGGGGAAGAACTCATTATATTTTGCATAGCCTGAGGCCTCCTTGCCAGACCACACCCTGGAGCAGCCTGGAAGGACGTGAGCCTCAGCTCAGATCTCCAGAAGAGAACTATAGAGGCCTCCCTGGCCAGGGGCAGCTCTGGGAGCCACTTAGACTCTCCTGACAGCCCTGCCTCCTGCAGCCTCGGCCTGCCCCCCGGAATGGCAATGGGCAAAGGGCCTGTCTCACCGTCACAGCACTTGGCCCTGAGAACCATCCACCACCTCCTGCCTTCTCTCCACCTACAACCCACCTGTCTGCAGCCTCCGCCCAGAGGCCCAGGAAGTCTCTCCAAGCACTCCCATTGCCCAGAGGTGAAAACAGAGCCCCTAGAAAGGAACGGAATTGTTCCAGGTCTGGGCGCGATCATTTCCCTCCCCCCTGTGGCCTGCAAGGACTGACCCGGGGTCTGGACCTTATGGGCCCACTACTGCCGGGGTGCACTTAGGTATCCAGCCTCGCCCTGTTGGTGCTCCCTGTGTGTTTGCTGAGTAAGTGAATGAGTGAATGAACTGATGAAGGAGTGAAGACTAGCAGAGTAGGTACTTGGGGCCCTGAAACCTACTTTCAGTTGAGGATATTGAGGCATAATGAGGCAAAGCACCCGTTCCCTCCCCACGTCACATCAGTGACTGGACTCTGAAGTCCTTGTTCTCCCACCTGCGGAGATTCTGCTTCTTTAGCTCCTTTCCCTGGGTCCTGCAGCATTTCATGCCCTCCACGGGCATAGCAAGAACACTGGCTAATTCCCTGGGTTTTAGGGGACCTGGACTCTCCGCATCTTCCCACCCTCTTCTTCCTGGGAAAGGTCTACAAGACCTGCTCCTGGCAAGGAAAACCTAAGTCCCTCCCCCAGGGCTAATCACAGGTGCTGGTGACCACCCACTCAGCCCCATGGGGTCACCACCACCGTGACATGGTCCAGGGCCTCTAAACCCTCTGACCTGGCCAGGTCACACTTCCATAGCTGAAGCTTTGTTTGCCTCAAGGGCAAATCACTCTCTTTCTCTAAGCCTCACTTTTACCTGTTTAACATGCAGACCCAATTATCCATGTGTATGTGTGTTGCCCAGAGATTTTTAAAATATATTTTTATTGATTTCAGAGAGGAAGGGAGAGGGAGAGAGATAGAAACATCAATGATGAGAGAGAATCTTTGATCAGCTGCCTCCTGCATGCTCCCCATTGGGGATCGAGCCCGCAACCTGGGCATGTGCCCTTGACCGAAATTGAACCTGGGACCCTTCAGTCCACAGGCCGACGCTCTATCCGCTGAGCCAAACCGGTTTCGGCTGAGCTCCATTTTGGTGTGCCCTTTCTGCCCCAGGTCATCAGTGTGAGGTAAATCAACACCTTCTCTGTGAGGTCCATGCCACGGACCACCAATGGCCTGCCAGGGAGCGGTGGGACAGCCTGTCCCTCCAGCCACAGCCCTGCCAGGTGCAAACAAGGCTCTCGCTGTTTTCCTTTCCCCACCAGAGTATCGCTCACTCGCCTGCCCTCCTGAGTCCTGGTGGTTGCCCAGCATCCTGAGTCTGGCTCCCCAAGGGACTTGTTCCCTCTGTCCCAGTTGTCTATTGCTGCAATAGATAGCTTAGTAGGTTAAAGCATTTTAATACATCTCACAATTTTGTGGATCAGGATTTCAGGCAGGGCTCAGCTGGGGCGTTTTGCTCCATATGGGGTCAAGGGGTGGGGGTGGGGGGGGTCTCTTGGCAGTGTTTAGTGGATGGCTAGTCTGGGGGAGAGTCCAAGACATCCATGAGGTTCCACTCCCATGCCTGATGCCTTGGTAGCATCAACAAGACTGAGCTCAGCTGGACCCTGATTTCAGATTTAAGTGTTTCTGACACGTACTAGCTTGTTAATAAAACATTCTACAAAAAGTCTTCCAGGCCTCCGTTTTCTCAGCTGTAACCTGGGGGTGATAATATTGCCTATTTCTGTGGGTTGTTTTGTGGAGTAAACGGAAATGTGTGTCTGAAGACAGTTCTTCCTAGCAAGTACAAAAGACAGAAGGGCACGACAAGTCTTCCTCTTCATTTCCATTCTCTCAACCCCCGCTCCAACGACCCTGCGGTTCCAGACCCGCCATCGTCATTTCACAGAACAGGAAACAGGACCCGAGCAGGGAACAGACGTGCCCAGGGCTGGCGGGGCCGGCGGGCGGGGCTGCGGAGCGGGCTGCTGACTGGAGCCGCCGGGAGCCAACCGGACACTCACACTCTGCGGCCCCGTCTCACGCCCCGCCCGCCGTGCCCCGCCCGCTCACTCCCGCCTCGTTCTCCAGCTGGGCCCCTCCAGCCTCTCGGTTTCCCCCAATAGAATTCCTCCCGAACCCGCCGCTCCCGCCCTTCTTTGCAGGAACTCAGGCCCGCCTTCACCCCACCCCTTCCCGTTCTCTCCCGGGCTTCGCGGGGGGCGGGGGGGACCCCCCTTCCCGGCCCCACTGTGACCTAGGGATCGGGCCCCGCCCTTCACCACCTCTCGCCCCGCCCCCCTCGCGCTGGGCCCCGTCGCTACCCTCCCCCTCTCCCGACCGGAGCCCCGCCCCGACACCCTCCCCACCCCCACCCCGATCGGACCCGCCCCCCAACCCCACGGACTCTTTGTTCTAGAGCCGACCTGCCGGCAACCTGGGAGCCGCTGAGTCAGCCCAGTGGGGCCAGACCTTGGCGCCCTCCCCCACCCCATTCTCTCCGGAGGCCGGAGGCTGGCGTCTGGGGAGGTGGGAGGTGCGAGCCCAGCCCTTCTTTGTTCCGAAACATTCCTTTGCTCCAGCCCTCCCACCCTGGAGAGGCTGCGGGTACGGTTTCAGGGTCTGTGTCGGGAAAACTACACTCAATATGTAGCCCTATAACCTGGCTCCTGCCAGGTCCTAGTCGCTGGTCTTAAGCAAGTCCTCTGACCTCCCTGAATCTCCGTTTCCTCACTTGTAAAATGGGAGCCAAAATGCTGATATTGTGACACTAAATGCAAAAACACAAATAAAAGCTGCAGAGTGATGAACGTGAGTCCACCCTCCTCCATCCCATAAAGACCGAAACCTCACACTCCTGATCCCTCGGCACACCCACGCCCTGGTGGAGGTATCCCGCCGCACACTTACATAGTCTGCAGTCCTTTTCCCTGTTCAAATACTTCTTTAAAAAAACTTAAGGTATCATTTTCATTCAACGAAATGCACAGACAGAACTTGAACGTGCAGTTCCATGAGTTTTGACAAAGGAAAACACCCCTGTAACTCACACCCCTACCAGACTTAGAACATTTCCAGGGGCACAGAAAGTTCACGGAGTTCCTGCTCAGTGAATCCCACCCCCAACCCCTAACCCCACCCTCACCCCCCACCCTGGGCAACCACTGTTCCCATTTCTGTTGCCTGTTCGAGAAGTTAATATAAAGTAAAGCATACAATACTTTAATTTTTTAAAATATATTTTTATTGATTTTTTTACAGAGAGGAAGGGAGAGGGATAGAGAATTAGAAACATGGATGAGAGAGAAACTGATAGATCCTCCCTTCCCCCAACTGATGGACGGAGTATGACGTAACCTGCACCTGTGGCCTGGACATTCCTGAGCACCTAACCAGGCACCTTATATGGACTATACATTGAACCACCAATCAGCACCTGCCAAATACCCTAAGCCCTGGATTCCTAAGTACCTAAGTGCCTAATCATGTGCCTTATATGAAACCACCAATCAGCGCGTGCCGAGTACCCTAAGCCCCATCCCTTCCCATTCCTCCCCTCAAAAGGCGTGTTCACCTCCGCACGTGTTGCTGTTCTCCCTTTGCGGGACAGCCTGGCAGGGTCCTTCGCCTCTAATGAAGCCTGTAGTCCTGGTTTTCGGCCCTCTGTCTCATCTTTCAGAAACATCGATCAGCTGCCTCTTGCACACCCCTCACTGGGGATGTGCCCACAACCAAGGTACATGCCCTTGACCGGAATCGAACCTGTGACCCTTGCAGTCTGCAGGCTGACGCTCTATCCACTGAGCCAAACCAGTTGGGCAATACTTTCATTTTTTAAGTCTGGCTTCTTTCATTCAGCATAATCGTCTTGCGATTCATCCACATTGTTGTGTGTATTAGCAATTAAAAAAAAATTGAGTAGTATTTCATTATATAATTATACCGTAGCATGTTTATCCATTTTTCTGCTGATGGACATTTGGGTTGTTTTCAGTTTGGGGCTAGTATTAAGCTATGAACATCCTCACACAAATCATTTTGTGGACATGAGTTTTTATTTCTCTTGGGTAAAGGAGTGGAATTGCTGGGCCATAGGGTAGTTCTTTGTTTAATCTATCTATACTAATAAAAGGGTAATATTTTAATTAGACCGTTTGACCAGATATCTTCTGGACATCCGACTTCCATCCAGACAGTTAGGGGGTGATCAGCAGAGGGGCAGTTAGAGGGTGATCAGACCAGCAAGGGAGCAGTTGGGGGGTGACCAGGCAGGCCAGCAGGGGGGCAGTTGGGGGGTGACCAGGCAGGCCAGCAAGGGGGCAGTTGGGAGGTGACCAGGCCAGCATGGGGGCAGTTGGGGGGTGACCAGGCTGGCAGGGGGACAGTTGGGGGGTGACCAGGCTGTCAGGGGGAGCACTTGTGGGACAGTCAGGCTGGCAGGGGGGCAGTTGGGGGATAGCCAGGCTGGCAGGGGGGCAGTTAGGAAGTGATCAAGCAGGCAGGCAAGTGAGTGGTTAGGAGCCAGCAGTCCTGGATTGCGAGATGGATGTCCGACTGCCGGTTTAGGCCCTGATCCCTGCAGGATCAGGCCTTAACCGGCAGTCGGACATCCCCCGAGGGGACCCTGATTGGAAAGGGTGTAGACCGGGCTGAGGGAGCCCCCCCCCCATGCACAAATTTTGTGCACCAGGCCTCTAGTATATATATAAAAGCCTAAGCGACCGTTCAACAGGTCACTATGATGCGCACTGACCACCAGGGGGCAGACGCTCAACGCAGGAGCTGCCCCCTGGTGGTCAGTGCTCTCCCACAGCAGGAGCGCCGCTCATCTGACCAATGGGCACCAGATGCCGGGTTCATGGCTGGCCAGCACAGCTGCAACAGCCCGAGGCTATCCCACGGACACTCCCCCTGAGCACCCCTCCCCCATCCGGACCGGGACCAGGATTGGGACTGGCATCAGGACAGACTGGGCGTAAGCCAGTGACCGCTTCTCGGTCATGGGTGCGCTGGTATCACCTTAGGACAGGCGCAGGAAATCACAGCAGTGTAGCAGCGAACTTACTGAGCGGCCGCCGCGGGGGCAGATGCAGCGGGGCCTGCCGCTTCGTGCACTACTACATACCTTGGGGGATGTAGGACTGCCGGTTTCGGCCCGATCCCCGGAGGCCATGCCGAGGGACCCCACTGGTGCACAAATCCGTGCACCAGGCCTCTAGTTTTATAATAAACTGCCAAGCCCTAGCCAGTTTGGCTCAGTGGATAGAGCATTGGTCTGCGGACTGAGGGGTCCCAGGTTCAATTCCAGTCAGGGGCATATGCCCAGGTTGCGGGGCTCCATCCCCAGGAGGGGGCATGCAGGAGACAGCTGATTAGTGATTCTCTCTCATCATTGATGTTTCTATCTCCCTCTCCCTTCTTATCTGAAATCAATAAAAAATATATTTTTTAAAAAAAGGAAAGAAAAGAAATTGCCAAAGAGCTTTCTGAAGTGGTTATACCATTTTACATTCTCCCCAGCTATGTCTGAGAATTCCAGCAGTACCACAGCCTCCTGAGCACTGGGCACTGCCAATCTTTTTACGTTAGCCATTCTAATGGGTGTAGTGTTTCTCCATATGGCATTACTTTTAAAATAATGAATCAATATTTTTCAAAAAGTGATTACTACTGGTATAAGTACACAATTCTAAAGATACAAAAGATTATTCAATAAAGAAATGGCCCAGGCCACTCAATTTTTCTCCCTAGAAGGTATCAGCTTTTATGAATGGCTTGCGTGTCCATATTCTCTTTTATTGTCATTTTTCTCCTAGAATATAGGCCCAGGAGGAGAAGGACCACCTAGGTATTCACAGCTGTGGTAAGCTCCTCTCCAATGCTAATACAAGCCCAATAAATATTGTTGCATGAATGGCAGGCGCTGTTCTAGACTCATCATATAACCTATTTATTACATTATCACATTTCAATTCAAGAAAGTAACAAGGTCCCTATGGACGGAGCCTGGAATTGAATGATATTAATAAAAAGTCGTTAAATGAATGAATGTTGATAAAGGAGCCCCCCAGGGTGGTTCTTGCAGGCTATGCAAGCTGGGGTTGTTTTGTTTGTTTGTTTTTGTCCTCAAATACTTCTTATGTCAGGCACTGTCCAAACAGAAAATAGACATTGTCATTTTTTAAAATTAATATTTTATTGATATTTTACAGAGAGGAAGGGAGAGGGAAAGAGAGTTGGATACATCGATGAGAGAGAAACATTGATCAGCTGCCTCTTGCACACCTCCAACTGGGGATGTGCCCGCAACCAAGGTACATGCCCTTGACCGGAATTGAACCTAGGACCCTTCAGTCCGCAGGCCAACGCTCTATCCACTGAGCCAAACCCGTCAGGGCGACATTGTCATTTTTGCTGCCCAGCATTACTTCACCCTCTGGGAAAGGATCTCAATGTTTCTCTGGGGAATTGATGTCCTCCACTCATTAGCTCCAGATGAACACGTGACAAGAGCCTAACCAATCAGATCATTACAGCCTCTTGGCAACAGTGATTGGTTCAGGGATGTACCCCAGTGCAATTTGGGGCAATGAAAGCCAGCCCTGGATTTGTGTCCAAACTCTTGGGCAAGAGAACTTTCTTTTTCCTACTGGACTTGGAATTGTGAGAATGGGAACCTGGGAGAGATGAGATCAAGGGAAGTGCGTTATAAATGAAGTTAGGGAGCAAGCCACAGAGGTGAGTTCCTGGCAAAGGGACCTCCCTTCCCCCGAAAAATGGGAAGCAGGCCAGTGCAGTAGAGTGGGAGAGGAAAGAAGCAGGAGATGAATTCAGGGGGTCAGGCAAAGGCCACTGTTGAGGGGGCCTGGTGGGCCATAGAGAGGGATTTAGATTTTACTCCAAGAAACTAGTGGAAGGTTTTGAGCAGAAGAGGCATATGAGCTGATTCACAGTTTTAAAAGATCACTCTCTGTGTGAGATGAGACTGGGAGTGAGGGGTAGAGGTGTAGAAAGAAGGGAACCAGTTGGGAGGATGTCACAGTCATTATGGTGGAAACGATGGTGCTTTGGACTAGGGCAGTGGCTGTGGTGAAAAACAGTGACTTCACATGGCTTGTTCGGGAACAAGAGCCAGAACAAAAAACAGGCAGAGTCTAAGAGCTGCTTTTGGTGACATCATTTGAACCCCTAGATTCAGCTATACCTGAAGCTATTTCTCCTGGACTTTTTAAATTTTTATTTTATTTTTATTTTTATTGATTTCAGAGAGGAAGGGAGAGAGAAAGAGAGGTAGAAACATCAATGATGAGAGGGAATCATTGATCGGCTGCCTCCTGCATGCCCCACACTGGGGATCGAGCCCACAACCTAGGCATGTGCCCTTGACCGGAATCGAACCCAGGACCTTTCAGGCCACATGCCGATGTTGTATCCACTGAGCCAAACCGGCTGGGGCTCTCCTGGACTTTTAAGTTATATGAGCCAATTAATTCTTTTTAATTTTTTTAATCCTCACCCGAGGATATTTTTTTTCATTGATTTCTAGAGAGATTAGAGGGGGGGAAGGAGGAGGTGAAAGAGAAACAAGACGTGAAAGAGACACATCGATTAGTTGCCTCCCGCACGCACCCCTGCTGGGGCTGGGGAACCCGCAACTGAGGTAACAACTGAGGTACCTGCCCTTGACTGGGAATCAAACTCAAGACCCTTCAGTCTTCCTGTGGGCGCTCTAACCATTGAGCAAACTGTCCAGGGTCAATAAATTCTTTTTTATAATTGACTTGGGACTCTGTCACTTGGAAATGAAATGAGTCTTGGCTTTTGTGCATGATTTCATTAATTCTCAAAACAAATCAGTTACCACTATTATTAACCCAATTTTGCAGTTGAGAAAATAGGTTTAGAGAGGGAAAGTGAATTGCCCAGGGCCACACAGAGATTAAGTGATGGAAATGGGATTCAGACCAAATCACTCACTACCCCAAAGCCCGTGCGATTAATCCTATAGGGCGCCGTGTGGCAATCACGTCCAAGCACCACAGTGTTCAGCTAGAGTCCATACCATTCTGAGGAGAGATGCTCTTAGGAGAAAACATTTCCCAGAAGCCCCCAGCAGAGCCCTCTCAGGTCCCATTGGACAGAATTGGGTCCCGTGACCATTCTTGAGCCATCACTGTCAAGGGGATGGAACCACCATGATTAGCCTAAAAACAACACCTGGGTGTGGAGTGGCTCTTCGAGGTGGGGACTAACCGCACCACAGATGCCGAGGGCCTAGTAGGTGCTCAACTACAAAGAGATTCCTTCCTGCCCTGGCTGGCTTGGCTCAGTGGATAGAGAGTCGGCCTGCGGACTGAAGGGTCCCGGGTTTGATTCTGGTCAAGGGCACATGTTTGGGTTGCAGGCTCAGTCCCCAGTGTGGGGCATGCAGGAGGCAGCCGATCAATGATTCTCTCTCATCATTTATGTTTCTATCTCTCTCTCCCTCTCCCTTCCTCTCTGAAACCAATAAAAACATATTAAAAAGAAAATGGTTTCCTTCCTTTTCTGTCTTGGACTGATACTATGATTAGCTGATGTGTCTGAAGAAGTCAAAATCAGATATCAGTTCCTCCAGGAATACCAAGGTTTTTGATAGAGACCCGGTGAAGGCTCTTTGGTTGGGAAAAAAAAACAAACCTGAGCTCCATTCAACCTAGATCAAATAAAAGGGGGTTGTGGAAAGATTGGGGAAGTGCAGAAAGGAGCCCCATCTTCACAGGAATCGCTCTACTTCTCGTCAGTCGCTGACACTGACCACCATGTTTTCTTCCCTAGACCACCCCAGTCATCTATGCCCACTCAGCCCAGCCCCAAGTGCTCTCTATGCACACTCACCACACGGCAGCCGCAGTGGTCTTATTTTTTAAAAACAAACATGTTATTTCAGATGAATCATCTTATACCTAACATTGTTTTTTTCCTTTTCATAAACTATAATCTGCATTTTAAAAAACAAGTTTTGGGGGGTTAATCCTCACCCAAAGATATTTTTTCCATTGGTTTTTAGAGCTAGTGGAAGGGAGGAAGAAAGGGGAAATGACAGAGAGAGAGAAAAATGTGGGAGAGACACATCAGTTAGTTGCCTCCCTAACGTGCAGTGTGCATGTGCCCCAACCTGGCCAGGGGTGGGACCTACAACCCAGGTACGTGCCCTTGATTGGGAATGGAATCCGAGACCCTCCAGTGCATGGGCCCACGCCTTAACCATTGAGCAACATGGGCCAGGACTATAATCTGTTTTTTGTTCCAGTGCCCAGGAAGATAAATACACCAATTGAAGACTTCTATGGAAGGTGCCCTTATCTGAGTTAAATAAGTTGTCAAAATCTTCATAATTTTTTTTAAAATATATTTTATTGATTTTTTTACAGAGAGAAAGGGAGAGGGATAGAGAGTTAGAAACATCGATGAGGGAGAAACATCGATCAGCTGCCTCCTGCACACCCCCCACTGGGGATGTGCCCACAACCAAGGTACATGCCCTTGACCGGAATCGAACCTGGGACCTTTCAGTCCGCAGGCTGACGCTCTATCCACTGAGCCAAACCGGTTTTGGCAAAATCTTCATAATTTTTGATAGGAGTCTAATTCAGTATCAGGCCTATGGAAGACAATTTACTAATATCTATTTTTAAAATTTTACTGCATACAACCTTGAATCAAACAGTTCTACAGGAGAGGTATGGGGGGGGCAATGGGGCGATAAGCACACATATGTAATACCTTAATCCATAAAGAAAAATAAATAAATAAATACCTTAATCAATAAATAAAAAAAGACAGTTCTACAAATCTGATTTACACATATACTTGTGCTGTAGTAAAGAGTAGGTATAGAATCTAAAGGTCCCTCAATGAGGTCTCTTCAGCAGTCACTGAAAATAATGAGCATGTCTAAATGTATCACCCCATGGTACCATCTCCAAGATGTGAAATAAGAAAAGCGAGAAATGATATGCTGCTATTTGTTTCACTTCCCCTCTTTTAAAAGAAGGTAGGAAACATATAGTTATGCTTGTACGTGCCCAGAAAATCTCTGGGAACAGTTCTAAGGCCAAGCAAAAATATGCAGGGACAGACTATACAATTTTGTCCTGAGTGTTTTCTTCAACCGTGTGCAGGTCTTACTTACTGAAATGTTTTGTTCGTTTGTTTGGTTAATCCTCACCCGAGGATATTCTCTCCCTTGACCTGTAGAGAGGATGGAAGGGAGGGGTTGAGGCAGAGAGAATCATTGATGTGAGAGAGACGCACCCGCCCGGGTGTGCTGGGTGACATCCCATGTCATACTTTATAGCACACTGTACAGAACACATTTTTTAAAAATGTTGTAATGGACATTGTTGTTGCTCAATCCAGATTCTCTTGGACCCCTAGATCATTTCTGTGTGCCCTTCTGTTTCTGTGCTGGTGATTTAGCTTAGCCATGGCCCACCCTTGAGAGCCTCCTTCAGAAGGCTGCACGCCGCTCCTGGCACTGCTTTGCCCTCCGGAGAGCTGGAAGTACCTGGAATTTAAGTTCCAGCTCTTGCCCACTCCCCACCCCCACCCTGTGGGCACGCTTTCGCCAGTGACTGGTCAGAATGGAATGGAAGCCCAGCTCCCTCGCCTCAGATGTCAGACAGCTCAGTATTTCCACTCCGGAATTCAGGCGGTTGCTGCTCCCCTCTCCGGATTCTATCGGAAATCACATTCTTGTTTGCCCTTTCCTGCCCTTCCCCCACTCCCTTCCCAGTGCCTCCTACGAGCCTTCTTAATAAATCACCTGTACCCGAAGCTTCATCTTGAGGTCTGCTTCTGGAAAGACCAACCTATTTGTTTATTTGCTTTTTTAAAATATATTTTATTGATTTTTTACAGAGAGGAAGAGAGAGGGATAGAGAGTTAGAAACATCGATCAGCTGCCTCTTGCACACCCCCTACTTGGGATGTGCCCGCAACCAAGATACATGCCCTTGACCGGAATCGAACCTGGGACCCTTCAGTCCAAAGGCTGACGCTCTATCCACTGAGCCAAACCGATTTCGGCTGCTTTTTTTGTTGTTGTTGTTGACTTTTACAGATGTCCCCATTTTACCCAGTCTCCCCACCCCCACTTCCCTCTGGCCATCACCACATTGTTGTCTGTATCTATGGGTATTTACTTTTATTGAAACAGGACTTGTTTGTTTGTTTGTTTGTTTTTCTCACCCAAGGGTATTGTTTTCCATTGATTTAAAGAGAGAGTGCGAGGGAGGGGGGAGGGGAAAGAGAGAGAAACATAGACATGAGAGAGACACGTTGATTGGTTGCTTCCTGCTAGTGCCCCAACTGGGGCCAGGGCTCAAACCTGCTATCAAGGTACGTGCCCTTGACCAGGAATTGAACCCGAGACCCTTCAGTCTGCCAGCTGATGCTCCAACCACTGAGCCACACTGGCCAGGGCTATTGATTTATTTGGTCATTTGTTTAATTAGGCAAGCAATACATTCTCTTTCCTATCACTGTAAAATTAAAACAAACAAAAACTGAGCACAAAGCCATGTTTAAATTCGCCAATCCCAAGTCCACTGCTCCCTAAGAGGGCAAACTATGCTGTTAATTATACGGTGTCCTTTCAGACCTCCAACTATGTGTTCTCACTCAGACTTGTGTTTTGTTTGCTTGTTTTTTCGTAACTGAGATAGCTCTGTGTTTCACTTGGCAACCTGCCTTTTTTCTTTAAGCTTCTTGAATGTTTTTCCATGTCAGCACATCTAGACCTGCCTCCAGGGTGACCTTCCTAAGCTGCCTGTGACATCACGCTGCTCCCCTGCTTAGGGCCCTTGCAGAAATGCTTCCCACTTTAAAAAATTCAAATAAAATCCAAGTCCCTTACCGCAGCTGCAGGCATGGCCTGACTTGGCCCCACCCCCACTTCTGTCTCATCTCACATTCATCTCTTGCACAGCACACTCCAGCCACACTGGACTCCTCTTAGTCACTTGAATGTACCATACTCTTTTTTTTTTAAATATATTTTATTGATTTTTAACAGAGAGGAAGGGAGAGGGATAGAGAGTTAGAAACATCAATGAGAGAGAAACATCAACCAGCTGCCTCCTGCACACCCCCCACTGGGGATGTGGCCACAACCAAGGTACATGCCCTTGACCGGAATCGAACCTGGGACCCCTGAGTCCGCAGGCCGACACTCTATCCACTGAGCCAAACTGGTTTCGGCAAATGTACCATACTCTTAATTGCCTCCGGGCCTTTGCATAACCCATTTCTTCTTGTAGAATATTCTCCCCGCCCTCCCCCGCTTTGCCTAGCTAACTCCTACTTGTCTCTGAAGTGCCAGTAGGAAAGCCCTTCCGAGGCCCCTGGCTGGGTGATGTCCATGTCATACTTCTTTAGAGCACACTGTATTTGGGTCACTTGTAAATAACGAATTCATCTTGTGTAAGTATCCTTCTAATTAATAGATTAAGTGCCCACGTGACTATCATTTCATATTTCTCTTTCCCACTGGATTGCAAGCTCCACAAGAAAAGTTTCTCTTCTGTCTTGTTCATCCACATCCCTAGTGACTAGCACTGTCCGAGCAAGGAAGAGGCTCAATAACTGGGAGAAACCAAGATGGCGGCATAGGTAAACACCTGAACTTGCTGCCTCGCACAACAACTTCAAAACTACAACTAAAAGACAAAACGGACATCATCCAGAACCACAGGGAGGCTGGTTGAGTGGAAATTCTACAACTAGAAGGGAAGAGAAAAGCACACTGAGACTTAGAAGAGCTGCAGAAGTAAAGGCAGAGGTACTGAGGTGTGCACGGAGAGGGCTGGCATCTGAGTACGCAGCTGTCTTTTTCAAGCCACAGGGAGACAAAAGCTCCTGACTGCTCTGAACTCCAGTTCCAGGCAAGACTCTGGGGACCCAGACTCATACAGGGAGAAACTGGACTGTCTGGCAACGGGCGAAACTCGAGGGCGGCTTCCTCTCAGAGGTGTTTGCAGCCGTTACCAAGGGACACTGAGACCTGGGGGTCTCTTAGGGCAGGGCTGACGGGAAACCATTGCTGTTTGCTCTGCCCTGAGACTCCGCCCCATCCAAGCTGTGTGCAAAGGCTTTTGCATATGAATGGCCTGGTCCTTTGAAATCCAAACTTACCTAACAAACTGCAGCTGAGTCAGTGAGACCCAGAACATCCAAAAGAAGGCCCAAGGCCCCACAGCAGCTTGCATTGCTTCACAGCTGGGCCTCATCTGGGCACCTCCAAAACCCAAACAAAGAAGAGGAATCTGCAGATCTCTCCATAGCTCATGCTGGGTGGCCTCAGGCAAAGGCTAAATTAACACCCCCTTGGAGATCCAAGAGCCAGTGTACCCAGGGGTCAGAGTAGGACCATTCAGATTACAACTCCTCAGATCCATAAGGGACACACTCAGGGGGCAGACTCAGAGAGCACCAAAGCCCCACTGAAGTAAGTCTTGCCTCATAAGGGTGTCTCCTGCACAGAAGTTCTCCCAGAGTAGACACAGCTGATCCTCACAGCCAATTGATTGTTGTTGGTATCACTGGGAGGAATTGACCTTTCTCCCAGTGATACCAACAACAATCAAGGCTTAACTACAACAAGACTGTACACACAGCCCACAAAGGGGTGCACCAAGAGTGTCCACCTCAGGTAACTGGGGAGGCTGAGCCACTGGGCCCTATAGGACACTTAGCACACAAAGCCACTCTATCAACACAGGGAAGCAGCCAAAATGCGGAGACAAAGAAACAGGTCACAAATGAAAGAAATGGAGGAAAGCAAACAACTGGATATAGAGTTCAAAACCACGGTTATAAGGTTTTTCAAGAATTTTCTAGAAAAGGCCGATAAATTTAGCGAGACCCTCGAGGACATGAAAAAGGACCAACTAGAAATTAAGCATACACTGACTGAAATAAAGAATAATATATAGAGATCCAACAGCAGACTAGAGGATTGCAAGAATCAAGTCAAAGATTTGAAATACGAAGAAGCAAAAAACACCCAACTGGAAAAGCAAAAAGAAAAAAGGATCCAAAAATATGAAGATAGTGTAAGGAGCCTCTGGGACAAATTCAAGTGTACCAACATCTGAATCATGGGGGTTCCAGAAGAAGAGAGAGAAAGATACTGAAAACCTATTTGAAGAAATAATGACAGAAAACTTCCCCCACCTGGTGAAAGAAATAGACTTACAAGTCCAGGAAGTGCAGAGAACCCCAAACAAAAGGAATCCAAAGAGGACCACACCAAGACATATCATAATTAAAATGCCAAGGGCAAAAGACAAAGAGAATCTTAAAAGCAGCAAGAGAAAAACAGTTAGTTACCTACAAGGGAGTACCCATACGACTGTCAGCTGATTTCTCAACAGAAACTATGCAGGCCAGACGGGAGTGGCAAGAAATATTCAAAGTGATGAATAGTAAGAACCTACAACCAAGATTACTCTACCCAGCAAAGCTATCATTCAGAATTGAAGGTCAGATAAAGAGCTTCACAGATAAGAAAAAGCTAAAGGAGTTCATCACCACCAAACCAGTATTATATGAAATGCTGAAAGGTATTCTTTAAGAAGAGGAAGAAGAAGAAAAAGGTAAAGATAAAAATTATGAACAACAAATACATATCTATCAACAAGTGAATCTAAAAATCAAGTGAATAAAAAATCTGATGAACAGAATAATCTGGTGAATATAATAGAATCAGGGGCATAGAAAGGGAGTGGACTGACAATCCTTGGGGGGAAAGGGGTGTGCGGGTTTTGGGGAGAGACTGGACAAAAATCATACACCTATGAATGAGGATGGGGTGGGGTAAGGGCAGAGGGTGGGATGGGAACTGGGTGGAGGGGAGCTATGGGGGGAAAAAAGAGGAACAACTGTAATAATCTGAACAATAAAGATTTAATAAAAAATTAAAAAAAAGAAGGCCATGGGTGATGGTGGAGTTGGTAAGAGTCAGATTCTGGATATATATATATATATATATATATATATATATATATATATATATTTTTTTTTTTTTACACATACATATATATATATATATATATATATATATATATATATATATATAGTGATTTCAGAGAGGAAGGGAGAAAGAGAGATAAAAACATCAATGATGAAAGAGAATCATTGATGAACTGCCTCCCACATGCCCCACACTGGGGATCGAGCCTGCAACCTGGGCATGTGCCCTGACCCGAAATCAAACCGTGACCTCCTGGTTCATAGGTTGATGCTCAACCACTGAGCCACACTGGCCAGGCTATATTTTGAAGATAAAAGCAATAGAACTACTGACAGATTGCAAATAGGTGTAGAAGACAAGAGTCAAGAATGACTCCAGCCTTAGCTGATTTGGCTCAGTGGATAGAGCATTAGCATGCGGACTAAAGGGTCCTGGGTTCAATTCCGGTCAAAGGTATGTACCTCGGTTGCAGGCTCCTCCCTGGCCTGTGCAGGAGGCAACCAATCGATGTGGTTCTCTCACATTGATATTTCTCTGTCTTTTTCTCTCTCTAAAAATCAATGGAAAAATACCCTTGGGTGAGGATTAAAAAATAATAATAATAATAAATAAATAAATAAATAAATAAATAAAATATATGAATTGCTGATTAAAAAAAGAATGACTCATGCCCCAGCCGGTTTGGCTCAGTGGATAGAGCGTTGGCCTGAGGACTGAAAGGTCCTGAGTTTGATTCCGGTCAAGGGCACGTGCCCAGGTTGCAGGCTCGATCCCCAGTATGGGGCGTGCAGGAGGCAGCCAATCAATGATTCTCTTTCATCGTTGATGTTTCTATCTCTCCCATCTCCCTTCCTCCCTGAAATTAATAAAAATAGATAAAAAGAATGACTCCAGCCTGGCCGGTGTGGTTCAGTGTTTGAGCGTCGATCTATGAACTTGGAGGTTGATTCCCCATCAGGGCACATGCCTGGGTTGCCGGCTCGATGAGGTGTGCAGGAGGCAGCCGATCAATGATTCTCTCTCATCGTTGATGTTTCTCTCTCTCTCCCTCTCCCTTCCTCCCTGAAATCAATAAAAATATATAAAAAGAATGACTCCAAGAGTGACTAGCCGAGAAGGCGGGCCCACTAACTGCCAAAGGACAGAGGGTGGCTCTGCTGGTCTCTGGGTCCAGGCCTCCTGGCTGCATGTCTTGCCCTGGGAACTCATCACGTGCACTTGTCCCTCTAATAGCGCTCTCACTCCTCCGCTTTCCGCTGAAGCCAGTTTGAATGGGTGTCTGTTAGGAGCGACTGAAAGACAGTCCCCTGCTGACCCCTCTCCACTTCTCATTCCAGTGTCCTGAAGCCTCATAGTTCTCTGTATGCATGCCTGTCTCTACCACCGGACCATGAACTCCCTGAAGGCAGGGGCTTTGTTGTCCATACCTGCCTTCTCAGGAACTAGCACAAGGCCAGGCTGAGAAAAAGCACATTATTGCTGCCATTTAATTGAGACAAATTGAGTCAAGTGAAACCTTGGTCTAGAGATTAATGGACTCAGAAATAGAAAACAACCCATGTGGAGAGCACCTCATTCCCACCCCAACCCAAGCAACTCCACTTTTTCTCTTTAATATATTGGACTTCCAAGCGGTTTCCCACTGGGGAGGGAAAAAAAGTTTCTCTGGTTTAAAAGAGTTTGGGGGGGAAAAAAAATCACTTTTTATTTCTAGTTAAATATGACAGAGTGTACTCCTGCTTAAATAAGTGTTCCTTCTCACTAACATGAGCAGAAAGGTGATTGAGGGGATTCTAAAGCCTGCCAGGTATAGATAGCCCTGACTGGGTAGCTCAGTGGGCAGAGCTACACAGCAAGGTTGTGGGTTTGGTTCCAGGTCAGGGCACATACAAGAATCAACCAATGAATGCACAAATAAGGGGAACAAGTCTCTCACTCGCTCTCTCCCTTCCTCTCAAAAACCCATCAAGAAATAAAAAAATGTAAATGTCAATGAGTAAAACCTTCCTAAAAGACAAGAATAACCTCCAACAAGTCAGGAGAGTAAGAATTATTGATAAGCCTTATTTATTGAACCATAAACTTGTCCCTTGGAAGCACATGTACTTTAATGTGAAATATCAGAAGTGGTATTCTTTTTTTTTTTTTAATATATTTTATTGATTTTCTACAGAGAGGAAGGGAGAGGGATAGAGAGCTAGAAACATCGACCAGCTGCCTCCTGCACACCCCCTACCGGGGATGTGCCCGCAACCAATGTACATGCCCTTGACTGGAATCGAACCTGGGACCTTTCAGTCTGCAGACCGACGCTCTATCCACCGAGCCAAACCGGTTTCGGCAGAAGTGGTATTCTTATCTTAAACAGAAGAGACTGTCGCAGCTTGTAGTACTTAGCGCAGGGGTCCTCAAACTTTAAATATTGCACCCCCAGTGGATTGTCTTGGAACTTCCGTTGTTGTTGCAGACGTTTCTCTTTGGGGATTCCGACCGATACTCAGGGCTGTAGGGTCATCGCTCTACAATAAAAGCTTTATCTATAATAATAAAAGGGTAATATGCTAATTAGACCAGACGTCATTCCGGACGTCCTTCTGGACGAAGCCGGGGCCGGAGGGAAGCAAGCCCGGGTCCCGGGTGCCAGAGGGAAGCCGTTGCCGGCAGCCGGGGGAAGGAAGGCCTAGTCTTGCACGAATTTCGTGCATCAGGCCTCTAGTTGTGTATAACAGTTTTCTAGATTGAAATGAAATCACCTGACACGTCTACCAACGGTACAGTGTTCGTCTCAGGTGGCACCTTTCCCATTTCCCCTGCTTCCAAACGTGGTGTTTCTTCTGGTCCAAAATGCAGTGTTGAACAGCTCCATGCACCAAGCCAGTAATATCAGCACGTGGGCACGCCGCGCAAAGGCGTGTTGGTTGTTTGTGTTTTCCTTATTGATTTGAGAGAGAGAGAGACATCAACTTGTTGTCCCGCTTATCTATGTATTCATTGGTTGCTTCTTGTATGTACCCTGACCGGGAATTGAACCCACAACCTTGGTGTATCGGGATGATGCTCTAACCAACTGAGCTACCCAGCAAGGGCCTTGGTTTTAGCTATTAATTATGTGGAGTTGAAAAGCAGCTTCTTGATCTGGACCCGATACTGTGAAAACCAATCTCATAAAAAGAACTTTGTCCTTGATTTTGCACATGGGGATGCTTTAGGGAGTTCAGACCGTGTTTCTGTGTCAAATGATGTTTTACACACAAGTAAAACAGCTCGTGGAGTTAAAGTTACGATAATAGAACTTGGAACAGAAGAGCTGGATATAAAGTGATGGGAATGTCCCAGAAAGTAGAGCAGAATGACAAAGAGATGGAAAACAGGAGAGAAATGACCAGAAAACTAGAGGGCCTGTCTAGGACCTGAGTTTCAGGAATTGCAGGAAGAACAGAGGAAACAGGAGAGGAAATCCTCAAGAGAAAAACAACAAAAAAACAAAAAACTCTGAAGAGCTTTTATTATCATAGTGAGGTCCACTAAGTCCCCAGAAAATTAAATGAAACTTGGTCCATGCCAAGTTACATAGGCAGGAAATTTCAGAACAATAGGGACAAAAAGATAAAGTTACAAGATTCCAAAGAGAAAAACAAGCTTTCCATAGTCACACACACACACACACACACACACACACACACACACACACACAGAGTCTGGTTGTGATGTTAAATCTTGAGAGACAAAAGAAATGGACTCTGTTACAATGCAAAAAGCACTGTGTGCCAGAATGTACTTTTTTTGGGTGTTCTCTTGTTTTGTCTGCCCAGAACTATACCTCATCTCATTCTTCTGGGAGCAGGTCCTCTCTCCCCTTCATATACCATTTCAAATGGGTGCTCCCCAGTCTTACAGGCACCCACCTTCCTGGCGGTGTTGTATCTGTCAGAGCTTTCCCTGTGATTGTTCAACTCAGGTTAGAGAGAATGACTGCCTTCCTGCTGGGTGGTAAAGATGGGAGATGCTATAGCTGTTGGCCACCATGTCTCCAATCAAGATTTGAAATGGTGGAGTTCAGACAGAGAAGCGGAAGCTGAGAGACT
Organism: Cnephaeus nilssonii; assembly: GCF_951640355.1. NCBI lineage: Eukaryota > Metazoa > Chordata > Mammalia > Chiroptera > Vespertilionidae > Cnephaeus > Cnephaeus nilssonii. The sequence continues at coordinate 84,274,145 of NC_137078.1, forward strand.
TGGCAATGTGTGAGTCCTTGGATGCAGCTGTCCCTGAGACCAGTGCAAGCTAGACCCTTGCACGTTCCATGGCGATATGAGTCCTCCAAAACAAACAAAAAAACACTTGTCTGAGTTGGGTTTCCATCACTAGAAACAAACACTAGTGCCTAATACAGAAAAGTAAGAAGGCGACTATACTTACTTATGTAATCCTATATAATAAAAGCCTAATAGTTCAACTGCTCACTATGATGTGCACTGACCACCAGGGGGCAGTGCAGAACATGGCAGGCATGTGGTGCTGGCAGCAGGCAGCAGTGGAGGTGCTGCCAGCCCTGACAAGAGCAGGACCGCAGGATCATGGCAGGATGGTGGAGCAGGTGAGCAGGCTGCCTAAGTCAAGGCGGATGCGAGTAGGGCTGATCACTCAGCAGACCTCTGTAGGGGGCAAGGGAGCCGGGCAGGGGGCCCAGCCCCGATCGATCCCCCCACAGGCGGGATGGTGGAGCAGGTGAGGGGGCGGTGCCAGACCAGGGCAGGGTGCCAGGCAGGGAGATGGGGTTGCAGGGTTGCAGGGCTGCAAGTCTGGGGGCGCGAGCTGGGACCCGATCTCCGCAGGCCACCCCAAGAGACCCCACCCATGCACAAATTCGTGCACCAGGCCTCTAGTAATTAATAATTATACTTGATACTTATGGAGACTTCCCATGTGCCCAGCAGTGTGCAAATGCTCTTAGTGTAGTACCTCATTCAATCCTTCCAATAGCCCCTTGAGGTAGGTCCTATTCTCATCTTCATCAAACAGATGATACCTTGTTCATGCTTTGTCTTCTGCTGAAAGCTCTTTCTCCCTAGCTCTGCCTGGCAAAACCCTATTCACCCTTCAAGACCCACTCAAAAGTGTCCTGCCCTGCTCCATCATGAACCCCTCATCCTCAAAGTGGATTATCTCCTAGCCTCTTCTGTGTCCTCATGGAATATGCAAAATATTATGAAATCAAGGGCACAGACTCTGTTCTGGTGAAGTTCAAATCCTAGCTCTGCCATTTACTTGTTTGGACAAGGGTCTGAACACATCTGGACTTCAGTTTCCTCACCTGTAGAGTGGGGTGAACTAGTACTGCCTTATAGGATTATTGTGAGTAATAAATGAGTTAATGCATGCACATAGCACAGTCGTAGAATGCTGCCTGCTTTGTAGTGAGCATATAATAAGTGTTAACTATTGTGATTTTTAAAAAAATGTATTTTTATTGATTTCAGAACTGAAGGGAGAGGAAAAGATAGAAACATCAATGATGAGAGAGAATCATTGATTGGCTGCCTCCTGCACACCCTCTACTGGGGATCAAGCCTGAAACCCGGGCATGTGCCCTTGAACGGAATCCAGACTGCGACTTTTCAGTGCACAGGTCGATCGATGCTCTATCCACTGAACCAAACCGGCTAGACAGCTATTGTGATAATTAACATACAATCTTACCCTGAAGCAATTAGCTTACATTGTACGCCTTAGAGTCTTCCTAAGGTGGAAATAACAATAGCCAGCCTCACAGAGTTGTCATGAGAGTTAGCCTGCTTGTTAAGCGCCTGACATGACCCTCAGCGCACGGCCAGCAGGTGATGTCATCTATTTTGAGAGTTTTCACATTGTACTTTCTGTGGCTGTGTCCTCCTCTAGGCATTGGCACCTTGTGGGAAGACACCCTATGTAATGACCCAAGGGCTGCTCACTCAAGACTAATACTTCACAACAATTTTTGGAAGCACATGATATTATGTAATATTAACATGTGACAATACAGAAGGTTTCATAAATGAACAAATGTTAGCCCTCGCCAGTGTGGCCCGGTTAGTTGAGCATCATCCCATGCACTGAAAGGTCGCTGTTTCAATTCCTGGTCAGGACACATGCCCAGGTTATGGGTTCAATCCCTGGTCATATGGGAGAGGCAACTGATCTCTCTCTCTCTCTCTCTCTCTCTCTCTCTCTCTCTCTCTCTCTCTCCTTCCCTCCCTCCCTCCCTCCCTTCCTCCCTCCCACTTCTTCTCTCTCTAAATATATTTTATTAAAAAGAAACAAATGTTAAAACTAAAATGTAGTTGTAATTCTTTAAAAAGTCTTCTCCATTTTGAAAGACCAACAGTGAATTAAAATTTAAAAAATATTGGAGCCCAGCCGGCAGTGGCTCAGTGTTGAGTGTCGACCTATGAACCAGGAGCTCACAGTTCGATTCCCCATCAGGGCACATGCCCAGGGTTGTGGGCTCAATCCCCAGTGGGGAATGTGCAGGAGGCAACCAATCAATGATTCTCTCTCATCATTGATGTTTCTCTCTCTCTCTCCCTCTCCCTTCCTCTCTGAAATCAACAAAAATATATTTTAGAAATATGTATGTGGGAAAATATTTTTCACTAAAAAATTATGAGAACCATTTGCTAGCATTCGTGTTTTAAGTGCCTCAAGTAAAATATTATGAGGTGGAACAACTTTTCAACGGCAGTAATAACCCTCAGCTTGTGAATGTTCATTTGATTCAGCCCAACGTGAAGTAAGGGCCATTTGGATACATAGCCAGTGACCCCTCCATCTCTAGGGCACTGATCCTCACTCCACCCTGCCCCAAGCCTGGCATAAGGGCCTAACCCCTGTGCCTCGCTTAAGAATCTCCTAACCCCTGTGCCTCGCTTAAGAATCCTGTACAATAACGATGACAACACGGCGGCTCCGATTACACTCAGTAGCCCTGAGATGGGAAGGCCCTGAAGCCTTTCCCCAGGAACAAAGATCCTTCGGCAACAAACTAACTTCCTTTCCGAGACCGCCTTAACCGGTGCCACAAGCCATGTAAAACCTTTTTATTGCTGTTCCTGTTTACTAATTACGACTGTGATTTGTGTCAAGAATTTTTTCCCCATCATATGCTCCATGTGCTCCTCTTTCCCAACCACAAAGAATGCTGGCCGTACCCAATGCCCTGGGTTACCTTTTGTTTCTTTGATTGTACTTTGGTTTGTTGGCCACCAAAATGCTTTGGGGCAGAAAGAAAAACTGGGAAGTGGGTTGCAACCCACACAGTTCCTTTCCCGCGCCCCCCCCCCCCCCCCCCCCCCCCCCGCCACCACCACACACACACACTTCTTAAGCTGAGTAACTTCTGCTAACCCTAGATCTAATTCAGCTCGCCCCTGGAGAAAATTCAAACAACTTGGTTCTTATTCAAGCATTCATATCATGGCGTCAATTTCTAGCATGCAACTCTCGACACACATGTGCTTTCAAAGGAAAAATAAAAGCAAGTAATTTAATTTTTTAAAAAATATTTTTATTGATTTCAGAGAGGAAGGGAATGGGAGAGACAGAAGCATTCATGATGAGAGGGAATAATCATTGATGGGCTGTCTCCTGCACGCCCCACACTGAGGATCAACCCGCAACCCAGGCATGTGCCCTGACCCAAAATTGAACTCTGACCTCCTACTTCATGGGTAGATGCTCAAGCACCTCAGCTGGGCTAAAAGCAAGTCACTTAAAAATAATATTTCCGCCTCGGCTTGTTTGGCTCAGTGGATAGAGTGTCAGCCTGAGGACTGAAAGGTCCTGGGTTCAATTCCTGTCAAGAGCACATGCCTGGGTTGCAGGCTCAATCCCCAGTGGGGGGCATGCAGGAGGCAGCCAATCAATGATTCTCATCATTGATGTTTCTATCATCTCTCTCTCCCTCTCCATTCCTCTCTGAAATAAATAAAAACATATTAAAAATAATAATATTTTCCAACAGACTCAGAGATAGAGAGCAAGCAGACCATTCTGGTTGGGCGTGGTGTTGGAGGGCTTGAGCAAAAAAGAAAAAATAAGAGAAAAAAACACACCGATTAGGGCCTCCCCCCCCAATATTTCAAGCACCCACCATGAAATATTGGGAGAAACACTTTGTAAAGTATGATTGTCTAACAGCTATGATGTACACCAGAAATGTAAACTATAATATTAAATGTAAACTATAATTGAAAAAATTTTAAATACAGTAAAAATTAAAAATAATATTTTTCAATAAGTCACTTGATGGATTTTTATAGCAGATTGACTACTGAAAATTCTATCTGGCCCTGGCTCGGTAGCTCAGTTAGAGCATTGTCCCAATATGCCCATGTTGTAGGTTTGCTCCCTGGTCAGGGCACATACAAGAAGCAACCAATGAAAGCATAAATAAGTGGAACAACAAATTGATGTCTCTCTCTCTCTCTCTCTCTCTCTCTCTCTCTCTCTCTCATCAGTTAAAAATATGATTTAAAAATAAAGAATATTTTAGCTGGGTTCTTTTTGAAACAGATAAACTGAAAGTGTGTTCATCCACAAAATTAAATCAGTCTATGTGGCCAACTTGTTTGCAAGTTTCTTATTTTAGAGGCAGCAGTTAATTTCTATTCTGAAGAATCCAATCTGCAAGGCAAGTTGTTTTTATTCAGAGTTGCGTTTTGTATATATAGAGCACCACAAATTGTGTTCTGGAGTAAGAAATGTGTGTGTTTTTTTTTGCATCAGTCCATCCCAAAGTCCTGTTAAGATACTTTCCACAAATTAATGTTATGTGATTTTCAAATTACTTTCCCAGAAAAATAGGGAAACACTATAAACACATTATTCTTACAGATAAAAAGAGATAACATTCGATTACTCTTTTATTCTTTATTGTAAAACATTTTTTAAGTTCAGTATAATTAGATGTTTAGACATTTCTATATTACTAGAGGCCTGGTGCACAAAATTCGTGCACAGAGGCCTGCCCCCTTTCGCAATCTGGGACCCCTTGGGGGACGTCTGACTACTGGTTTAATGGGATTGGGCCTAAACCATCAGTTGGACATCCCTCTCACAATCCAGGACCACTGGCTCCTAACCGCTCACCTGCCTGCCTGCCTGATTGCCCCTAATTGCTCGCCTGCCTGCCTGATTACCCCTAACCACCTCTGCCTCAGCCCCCGCTGCCACGGCTTCGTCCAGAATGACGTCCGGAAAGTCGTTCGGCTGTCCAGTCTAATTAGCATATTAAGCTTTTATTATTATAGATTTGCTCACCCACAGGAGACAACTAAGTGAAAACCACATTAGAGTCTTTCAAAAGCTAAATCTTGGTTATTTTTTAGGGAGAGTAGAAGAGAGAGGGAAAGACAGAGAGAAACATCAATGTGAGCGAAACACATCGATTGGTTGCCTCCTACAGGAGCCCCAACCAGGGCCTGTGCTGGGGAGGAGCCTGCAACCAAGGTATGTGCCCTTGACCAGAATCAAACCTGGGATCCTTTGGTCCACAGGCCAACACGACACTATCCACTGACCCAAACCAGCTAGGGCTCAAAAGCTAAATCTTAATATTGAACTTTGTTGCCCATCTTTTGGTATCCAGATTAAAATTCATAGAAATGAAATGGAAACATAACATACAAGAATTTATATCTGCTAGGGTCTTAGGCCAAGTATGACCGGAAAGGGAAGTTCTGCTCATCTTACTAATTACTCATATTCCATGTTGAAGTAACTGCTGCCTTTTCTCTCTTCTCGTTTGTATGTGGCACATTTTTTGGGGTAGGAAAGGGTGTAAAAGAGGCCAGATCTTACTGGTTTCTGTTCGAGAGATCTTTTTGAACATTCTTTTTTTCTTCTTCTGTTAATATTGCAGGACAGGTTTCCTTTAGACTTCATAAGCCTTTGGTATCTTGGCAACAGTTTCCAGTCAGATCACAGATGCCAATGGGCTGGAGAGGGTCAAATCCAGCACAGCATGCAGGGCACTGGCTGAAGGAATCCAGGAAGCAGGGAGGCATTGCTTAATAGACTTCAAAGGCATGCTTGGGTTGATTACCATGTCCGCTGGATAAACGTGGTCCAACAGCCAGCTCTACAGGGTGAGATATCCCAGCTGAGTCACGTGGCCTGGTTTCAGTATCCCTTGCACAATGAAAGCCTGACTAAACTCTGACTTCCAGGTCTCCTTCCCTCCGCAGGTGGTCTTGGAGCACTGGCCTGCTGGGAAGATGTTCGGTGGTGTGTGATGATGCCCGACAACAGAGCTCCCTTGCCTAAGCTCAGGACCCCCGTGGTCAGTGTGATCAGCAGCTGCCTGGACACTTCCATGTTAGAGAGAGGGATCAGGCCACCTCCAGGCAAGGCTAGAAGGGGGGTTTAGCCTGGCCTGGTGAGCCTGCTCACCTAACTCTTTCTTATCCTCATATCCACTTGTTAATGTGTATGCTTTTCAAAGTCGCTTGTAATGTATAATCATGCTCCTTCCCCCACTTTTTTTTTCTTTTTCATTTTTAATAGAGGCATCCATAGCTCTACAGTTAGATGAGTTTTTGTGGGTGTTTTTTTTTTTCTTCCTACAAAAAGCTTTATTGTTTCATTTGGTCCCATGCACGGGAGAGGGCTCCAGGGTGGTGAAAAGAATGGCTAATGCTTTCGGGGAGAAGCTCAGGCTTAAGCCAGACACCAGGGGAAGCGGAGGGGCCCCTCATGGGCCTCTGGGCTCCAAAGGCTCCTAGTGGTGCTTGAGGGTGAGGCTTCCCGAAGAGACACTCGCCCAGCCCAGCCTGGGGGCCGGCCAGCCTGCGGAGGTGAGTCAGGTGTTGCCCATCTTCGCGATGAGTTTCACCTCCTCACCCGGAAGTGGTTCTCCGGGAAGATGCTGAGATGGGAGGCTGCGGGCAGAACCCAGGGCGGCAGCTCCACAGGGCCTGGGTCAGGTTCTCCAAGGCCAGGCGGCTGCCCTGGCGTCCTGAGTTGTGCCCACTCGTCTTGGGAGGCTTCAGTACGTCCTGGAGAATGCGGCCACCTCGCTGGTTTTCCATCTTTAAGCTGCTCAGCGCCCTCGCACTTCTCTGCCAACTCGAAGAAGAAGCGGCCACGCCCTCCAGAGCCACATTTTCCCGGTTGATATAGAAGCCCAGGGAGAGGTAGGTGTGGGGCCCGCAGATGCAGGCTGGCCAGGCGGTTGACGGCAGCCTCCACCTCCCTTGGTGGAGGAATTTGGGAGCTCCTGGTTGTTTGGCAATAAGAAGTTTTTTAAAAAGACCCCAAAAATGGTGTTGGCTGGTCTCGGAGGCTGAGGATGGCTGAGGTGGTTCCAAAGGTGGTGACTGGAAAAGACATTAGAGGGTGGTCAGAGGCTGAAGCAAGAGATAGACCCGGGCCCGGCTGGTGTGGCTCAGTGGTTGAGCATCGACCTGTGAACCAGGAGGTCACGGTTCAATTCCCAGTGAGGGCACATTCCTGGGTTGTCGGCTCAATCCTCAGTGTGGGGCGTGCAGGAGGCACCCAATCAATGATTCTCTCTCATCACTGATGTTTCTGTCTCTCTCTCCCTCTCATTTCCTCTCTGAAATCAATAAAAATATTTTTTTAAAAAAGAAAAGATCCAGGATCTTTGAGGGCACTCCAGTTAGATGAGTTTGTTGTTTTTTTAAATATATTTTTAATGATTTCAGAGAGGAAGGGAGAGATGGAAATATCAGTGATGAGAGAGAATCATTGATTGGCTGTCTCCTACATGCCCCGCACTGGGAATCGAGCCTACAACCCAGGTATATGCCCTTGACCGGAATCGAACCTGGGACCCTTTAGTCCACAGGCTGATGCTCTATCCACTGAGCCAAACCAGCTAGGGCAAGATGAGTTTTGACAAAGGCATACCCCCGTAACCATCTCACGGTAAAAAATATTTACATCACCCTTGAAATGTCCCTCTTGCCCTTCTCTGTCAATCTCCCTGCCTCCATCACAAGCAACCAGTACCTCCCCAATAATAAATCATAGGAAGAGTTTGGTATCTGATTTTTGCACACAGTGTTATATCATAAGCAATTGCTCATGGTAATGTAGGGAAGAAAGTCATATCGACTGATTGGCAAGTACATGGACATTATCTTATTTCTCACAACCACCTAGTCAGGTATCAATATCCCCATTTTACAGGTGAGACCACTGAGGCCCAGATTGGTGAAGCAGCTGAATAGGTAAATTGGGTCATAAGAGGTGGGACTGCTACTGAGAACCAAGGCTATACGTCTCCCAAGTTTCTGTCCCATTCTGCTCACGTTGCCTCAATATAATTCCCTACTGGTGACATTAAAAAAAAAAAAATGCCAAGGTGTGATGGAGGCAAGAGTTGACCTACAAGGTGTCAGAACCCTGGTAGCATGTCCTCAGAAGGGCCCCAAGTTTACCCTGGGTGGCGAAGTCTGCTCACCTCTGCTCCTGACTGCACACTGTTCAATTTTCAGGTTGATGTTGAGTTGGAAATGAACTAGAAATCAGTCACAGTGAGAGTGTTCACACCAAGGAAATCAACAGATGCTACAAACCAGAGCTATCTGTTCACCCAGTAGCTGGTGGTTGGACAATGACCCGCACACCCCTGGTGACCTCCGTCATGCTGAACTCCTCTTCTCTACACAGAGTCATGCAGTCAGATAAGCCTGCTTAAACAGTCGAATGAAAAAGATGAGGAGATGAGGGTATTATCTGAGTTTGGTAGTCCACTAGACGAGCGACCTTGAGCAATGAGCTCATTGCTCAGTCGCCGTAAACAAGGGGAGAGGCAAGCCAAAGCATATCGAGTTAGGGTCCTGAGAGCACCTCTAGCTGGGGCTTTCTGATGCTTGCAGGCTGTGGTGCAGGACCAGGCAGGTTTTAATAGTCTCTTCGCTGTTAATAATGTAGAAGGCTGCCTGGTGAGACAGAACTTAATTTTTGGTTTGGCAAGAGAAGCTGCTATTTTTAAATTGCTGATTGCTTCTCAGCCTAGACGGACACAGAAAGTCATTTAGAGGCAGAGCTGTCCAGGGAAGGATTCCTGGAGTGACACGTATTAGTTATGTAAATGTAAGGCTGGTTTGCCTGTTGTGTGTGTGTGTGTGTGTGTGTGTGTGTGTGTGTGTGATTGTACTCTTTGTGGCCTGCCATGGGCTGCCTCTCCAAATTGGTATCTGGATGGAGACAGGAGGACGGAAGGAAATTTGCGTTCTGGGAATGATCAGATTAGGATCCAGACTCCTTCTCTTCGAGGGTCAGTGTTATCAGACCTCTCTCCAGAGGTCTAGTCTCTTTCTGAAATTCCTAGTAGTTAGCTGTTGTTCTTCTGAACTCATCTCTGTCTTTTTCCGCTGAGATTGGAAGTTAACTTAGAAAAATTAGAAAATACAGGCTCTCTTAAATTATCTCTTCTAATTACTTCTTGAGAGTACAAAGAAAAACAATTGATTTTGTCCTGTTTATCTTGTAGCCATCTCCTTACCAAGTTCTCCTGCTAGTCTGGTAGTGGATTGGTTCCTAGGGCTGCCATAACAAATGCCATGACAAACCTGGTGGCTTAAAACAGAAATTTTCTCTCCCAGAGTTCTGGAGGCCAGAAGTCCAAACTCCAGTGGCAGGGTCACTCCACTGAACCGCTGCTATAGAGCCTAAGACCATCGGAAAACACAGATATTTACATTATGATTCATTAACAGTAGCAAAATTACAGTTATGAAGTAGCAACGAAAATAATTTTATGGTTGGGGGTCACCACAACATGAGGAACTGTATTAAAGGGTCGCGGCATTAGAAAGGTTGAGAACCCCTGCTGTAGAGGGTGGTCCATCCTGCCTCCTCCAGCTTCTGGTGGCTCCACGTGTTCCTTGGCTTGTGGCTGAATAACTCCAATCTCTGTCTGTATCTTCACATGGCCTTTTCCTCTTCTCTGTCCATCTCTGCTCTGTGTGTCTCTTATAAGGACATTTGTCATTGGATTTAGGGCCTACCCAGATAATCCAGGATGATCTTATCTCAATATCTTTAACTTAATTACATTTGCAAAGACTCTTTTCCCAAATAAGCTCAAATTCCCGGGTCCCAAGAGGTGGACATATCTTTTTTGGGAGCTACCGTTCAACCTACTGCAGGAAGTTTGATGTGGGTTTTTTTTTTTCTTCTTCTTCTTCTACTAGAGTTATTGGGTTTTCCTAAGTAAACAAAAATATCATTCAGCATTCATTAATTCAACAGATATTTATTGAACAACTCCTACAGGCTAAGGACTACTATGGGTGCTGGGAACACATTAATAAACAAAACATAGGAAAATCCTTGACCTTTTAGAGCTTGCCAGTACATTCTAGTGAGGAGATAGATAATCACAAGAAATAAATACAAAATATATCAGGGGATGATAACTTCTATAAGAAAAATAAAGCAAGCTGAGGGGTAGAGTAACTAGAAAGGCTATTTTAAGACATATCTATTGATTTCAGAGAGAAAGGGAGAAGGAGAGAGAGATAGAAACATCAATGATGAGAGAATCATCAAATGGCTGCCTCCTGCACACCCCCTACTGGGTGTTCCACAACCCAGGCATGTGCCCTGACGGGGAATCGAACTGTGACCTCCTGATTTATAGGTCAATGCTCAAACCACTGAACCACACCAGCTGGGCTAGAAGTGGTATTTTAAATTCATTGGTTGGGGAAGGCCCCTGTGATCAGTTGACATTGAGAAATGATTTGATCATGTGAATCATCTGAAGGATATTCTTGGCAGAGGTAAAGGTCCCAATGTGAGTTTGACGTGTTTTGGGGATAAAGAGTTAAGTAGAAAAGTGACAAGTTTTTAAAGTATTGCTCTGAATGCTGAGTGGAGAATAGACTATGGGGCAGGGCAAAGGTGGAAGCACTTGGAGCCAAATTAAATAATCCAGGAGAAAGATGATGGTGGCTTGCATTGATGTGGTGACTATGGGGGTATAAGAAGTATCCAAAGTAGAGAGATATATAAATATATATATTTTTAGAGATATATTTTAAATATGTTTTTATTGATCTTCAGGGAGAGAGGAAATGAGAGGGATAGAGAAATAGAAACATTGATGGGAGAGAAACATTTTCGATAGGCTGCTTCCTGCATACCTCCCCACCGGGGATGGAGTCTACAACCCCAGCATGTACCCTGATGGGGAATCGAACCAGTGACCTCTTGGTTCATGGGTTGATGCTTAACCACTGAGCCACACTAGCTGAGTTAGAGATACATTTTGAAGACAAAGCTGATAGCATTCTGATGGATTGGAGAATAGAGACACAGGAGGAGAGGAATCAAGATGAATACAATATTTTTTACCTGAACAACTAGATGAATGGAGCTGTCACTGATGAGATGGAGAAAATTGGGAGAGGAGCAGGCTTAGCAAGGAAAATCAAGATATCATTTTGATTAGGTTAAGTTTGAGATGCCTATTTCAACTGCCAAGTGAAAAAGTTTGCCCAATAATGGAATTCCTTGTCTGGAGGTCAGGGAAGAGGTCAGAGCTGGTGATATAAAACTGTGGTTGTCAGCATAGAAATGGAATTTAAACCCATGGAACTGGATGAAATCACCTAAGAAGAGACGGTAGCTAAGAAGGAGCCCAAGGACTGTGTCATGGGGACCTCCAACATTTAGAGGTTGGAAAAGAAGGGAGGCTTTGTCAAAGAGTACTAAGGAAGAGAAGCCAGAGAAGTAGAAGGACCAAGAGCATGGTGCCCCAGAAGCTAAATGAAGAAAGGTGTCTGGGAGGAGGAAGTGATCAATTGGTTCATAGATCTACACTCAACCACTGAGCCACACCATCAGGGCTTTTGAAAATTATTTTTTAATATATATTTTATTGATTTTTTACAGAGAGGAAGGGAGAGGGATAGAGAGTTTGAAACATCTATGAGAGAGAAACATTGATCAGCTGCCTCCTGCACACCTCCTACTGGGTATGTGTCCGCAACCAAGGTACATGCCCTTGACTGGAATTGAACCTGGGACCTTTCAGTCCGCAGGCCAATGCTCTATCCACTGAGCCAAACCGGTTAGGGCTGAAAATTATTTTGATATAATCTTAGACTTACAAAAAAAATTTAAGAACAGTACAGTACAAGGTATTTCACATACAATTATTGTTTACATTTTGCCCTACATAATTATAATTCTCCTTTCTCTCTCTCTCTCTCTCTCTCTCTAAGTCTTTCTTCACATTAAAATAAAGACACTCTCCTTTATAACCAGAGAACAATGATAAAAATCAGGAACTTTAATATTAGGGTATTATTATTACCTATATACAACTCATATTCAATTATCATTAATTATTGTAGTGATGCCACTTAAAAGTACCTCTTGCCTGCCCCTCCCCCCCAGGTCCAGGATCTAACTCAAGATCATAAACTGCTTTTAATTGTCCTTTTAAAAACCTCCTTTAATCTGGAATAGTTCCTCAGCCTTAATTTGTTTTTCCAACCTTGGCATTTTGGAAGAGTCCAGGCTGTTATCTTGTAGAATGTCCCTCAGATGAACTTGCCTAATGTTTCCTCATGATTGAGCTCAGATTGGGCATTTTTAGCAGGAACAGCACAGAAGTGAGCTGTGTCCTTCTCAATACTTAGTACTGTACCTTGATAAACTGTCAGCTATCCCAATCATGGTGAGTTAACTTTTACTATTCAGTTAAGTTGGTGTCCTCCTAGTTTCTTCACTGCAAAGTTACCATTTTTAAAATTACTATTTTTTTTTAAATCGTCACTTGAGGACATTTTAAAAATATATATATATATATTTTTATTGATTTCAGAGAGGGAGAGAGAGATAGAAACATCAATGATGATAATTATTGATTGGCTATTTCCTGCACACCCCTCACTGGGGATTGAGCCCACCACCCAGGCATATGCCTTGACCAGGAACCAAACCCCAGGGTTGATGCTCAACCACTGAGCCACATCCTACTTGGCTGAGGACATTTTTTCCCATTGATATTTTTAAAGAGAGTGGAGGGGCAGGAGGAGGGGAAGAAAGAGAGAGAAAAACATCGATGTGTGAGAGACACATCAATTGGTTGCCAGCATGCGCCTAGACTAGGCTCAGGATTGAACCAGTAACCAAGGTACATGCCCTTGGCCAGGAACCGAACCCAAGATCCTTGATCCTTGGACTGAGGCTCTAACCACTGAGCAACTGGCCAGGGTGACCATTTTTTTCAATTTGTAATTAATAAATATTTGTGGAACATTATTTTGAGGCCACTTAAATATTCTGTTCCTCATGAAACACCTGGTCTCATACTTTAAAAAAATTAATAGAGCTTTGCCTTGACTGATGTAGGTCAGTGGGCTGAGCATCATCCTATGTACCAGAAGGTCGCCAGCTCGATTACTGTTCAGGCTTCGGGCTCAATCCTGGTGCGGGGCATGCAGAAAGCAGCCGAAAGTTTCTCTTTCCCATCGATGTTTCTCTCTCTCTCTCTTCCTCTCCCTTCCTCTCTCTCAAAAAATCAATGAAAACATATTTCATAATAGTACTAATAATAGAACTTCAAGCACTTTCCGATCTCTTTTTGATGATTGGGGATTCAAATTGTATAGTTATTTTGGGGTCAGGTCTCTGCCTGTCTTCTTCTACATTCTGGGAAATTTTATCACCTTTTATTAAAATTCTCCAAATGCATTTTTAAAAAAACCATAAGCAATCATTATGAATGCCAATAAGTCTTTCTCTGTTCATTTTAACAAGCATGCTAGTGTTGTTTAATGGATTGCAATAACTTCGGATTTCTCTAAGGACACCAACGGGGCCCATTACATTATCTTTTTACCTCCAAGGCCTTTTTTTCCCTGCTTGTATATCTTGGTCCTCTGCTTTTATGTGGCAGGCTTCCCTCAATTGCTTGGCAAGCCTTGTTGGGTGTGCATTGCTAAGAAGGCGGCAACAAAAAGGCTCTCGGGGACTTGTGAGAACTTGCTGGAGGTTTTCTGACTGGAGTGGGAGGGCCGTCATGGTGCCAGAGGAGCTCTGAGGAGCGATTTGTGTCGGGCAGGAGCTTCCACCCTCACTGTGCTCACTGTCTCCACGGAGTTTGTTTAATTGCTTTAGAGAAGAGCGCTCACATCATAGCCTGCCCTTCTGTGTGATGGAAAGGCGTCTGGGAGGGACATTGAACCTACGTTTACTGCCCATTTCTGACTCCAGCCCTTTATCGCATTCTCATTTCCCTGTCAGGATCATCTGAGAATTCTGTGAGAAAAATAGATTCTCTCTCTTCCTGCAGCCTCCTCCTTGCACATTCATATTTGCTGCTTTCTCCAATATGCTTCATCAGTTAACTCTTTGCCAGCATTTTCCATCATCTTGAAATTTGTTGACTCCAGTTCACTGATAAATGAATCCCCACCCCTTTTTTTAGATGCCGATATATAATTTTTAATCCTCACCCGAGGATACATTTTTCATAGATTCTAGAGAGATAGGAAGGGAGAGAGAGAAAGAGAGAGAGAGAAACACCGATTGGCTGCCTACCGCATGCACCACCACCAGGAATCGAACTGGCAACTCCTTGGTGCACTGACAATGCCCAATCAAATAAGGCATGCCAGCTAGGGCATTACTTTTCCATTTTATAGGTGAGGGTGTCTATGCAGCAAAATTGACCCTTTTGAAACACAGCTCTGAAATCCTTAAATATTTTCATGACTTCCTGTTTGATAAAAATCAAAGTTAAGGGCCAAGAGGCATGAAAACATGCTCAAAGTCACTAATCATCCCAGAGATGCAAATCAAAACAATGAGGTACCATCTCACACCTGTCAGAATGGCTGTCATCAACAAATCAACAAACGACAGTTGCTGGTGAAGATGTGGGGGAAAAGGAACCCTCGTGCACTGCTGGTGGGAATGCAGACTGGTGCAACCACTGTGGAAGACAGTATGGAGTTTCCTCAAAAAGTTAAAAGTGGAACTCCCGTTTGACCCAGTACCTTTTTTTCCGGCGTATGAGACGACTGGGCGTATAGAAGATTTTCCTGGGTTAAAAAGTCGTCTTATATGACGGAAAATACGGTAATCCCACTTCTAAGACTTTATCCCAAGAAACCAGGAACACCAATCAGAAAGGATATATGCTCCCCTATGTTCATAGCAGCGCAATTTACAATAGCTAAGATTTGGAAACAGCCTAAGTGCCCATCAGCAGACGAGTGGATTAAAAAACTGTGGTTCATCTACACAATGGAATACTACGCTGCTATAAAAAAAGAAGGAACTTTTATCATATTGCAACAGCATGGATGGAACTGGAGAGCATTATGCTAAGCGAAATAAGCCAGTGGGAGAAAGATAAATACCACATGATCTCACTCATATGTGGGATATAATGATCAAAATAAAGTAATGAACAAAAATGGGTCCAGAGACAAGGTGGCACTGAGCAAACCATCCAACCTCAGGGAGAAGGCATTGAGGCGGGGGCGGTTAGAGATCAGCCAAAGTACTTGTATGCATGCATATTAGCATGACCAATGGACACAGACACTGGGGCGGTGGGGGCTTGTCCTCAGGGGTGGGAGTGGCTGAGGGGGGTTAATCGGGGGCGTGGGAAAGGAAACATGTAACACGTTAAACAACAAAAAGAAAAAAAATCAAAGTTAAGATTCCTTAGCTTCATTTGGAAGACAATACAATTTTTATTTGTTTGTTTGTTTATGAGAGAGAGAAAAACACATCGATCTGTCGTTCCACTTATTTATGCATTCATTGGTTGATTCTTGTATGTGTTCTGACCAGGGATCGAACCTGAAACCGTGGTGAATCAGGATGACTCTTTAAGCCACCAAGCTACTTAATAGTCAGGACTATTAAGACACTTTAACGCCCAGCTCCCTACACCTCTCTCACCTTCTCTTACATTCTTGGCTCCAGCAACACTGAAGTTTTCTCAGTCCCTTCAAACATAATAACTTTGTTCTTAATATTATATATTCTAAATAAAATTCTGGTTTCAAATGCAACTATAAGAGCATTTAACTCTTGGGCAGAATCACCCAATTTACACAATTCGTGTTTCATAGCTTGTGCAAACATACATGTTTACCAGAACAATGGAAATGCTGTACCAGACTCAGCTGCTTTTATTTCACTTCTTGATATGCACACATTCTATCAGCATGGCTTACTGATGAATAACGAAGGAAATGAAATAATAATCACTACTACTTATAATCATGTTAATCTTAATAATAACCACCACTGCTAATAATTCATCATATGACATAATTACTGATGAATAAGGAATGAAATGAATTTTGAGTTGCCCTATCTCAGACCTAGTGTTTGGTTAATACAGGAAAGTAACATGAGTAAGAAGTGATATGAGCGGGTTCTCCAGCCACGTGTGTTTCTGAGAATGCTACTGTCCTCTTTCTGCTTTTGAAACAGGTTCTGGTTTGAACAGGAACCATGACCCCTCGGGACTATCAGAGCTCACACTTACTCAGGCGGATATGTAGCTCACTTTCTTTGCTCTTGCAGTGAGTCCACTAGAATTCTGTGCTCACAGCCTCCTGAACACTGTATGCAAATGAGCGTGGCAAGGAATGGCAGTCACATGGTGCTGATCTGCTCTGCTCATGCACAGGCTCCATCATCCTCTCAGGTTTCTTATACAAAACACAAGTTCAAAGACGAAATTATTAAGAATTTCAAAGGGGCAGCAGCAGAGCACTGAACCAAGCCTGGGGCCCTTCTGAGGATGGGGTCTCGTGAAACTGCAGAGTTCACACGCCTGAAGTTGCCCCTATCTGGAGGTTCTCCAATTATTGTGGTTCTTTTTAGAATTTGAAGCACTTAGCACCTATTTGTCCCATTTTGGGGTCAAATCTCCAAATCTGGTACACCAGGAATTTTCCATGCAATTCCTGTTATACTTGCTTGGCAAAGTCTGCTGATTGTCTCCTCTTCTCTGATAATAGAATTTCTAATATTCAACTGGGCATAAAGTCTCCTAGAATAAAGACTACATTTCCCAGACTTCCTTGCAACTAATGTGGTACATGATGCTCTGGCCAACGGGATGGAGGTGGAAGTATTCTATTCTTAAGAGACTCTTCATAAGAGTCTTAAGTGTCTTAAGTGTGAACTCTTCTTTAGAGACTCTGGGTATCCCTTTCACTTTTTCATTTCTTCTTGGAGTGTAAAACTGGCTTCTTACCCTAACCGGTTTGGCTCAGTGGATAGAGCGTCGGCCTGCGGACTGAAGAGTCCCAGGTTCGATTCTGGTCAAGGGCATGTACCTTGGTTGCAGGCACATCCCCAGTAGGGGGTGTGCAGGAGGCAGCTGATCGATGTTTCTCTCTCATCGATGTTTCTAACTCTCTATCCCTCTCCCTTCCTCTCTGTAAAAAATCAATAGAATATATTAAAAAAAAAACAACAACTGGCTTCTTGCATCTTGAGGTTAAGACCAAGCACAGTGGGGTCAAAAACAGAGGAAACGTGTGCTCTGACAGCAGAATCTGGACCCCCGCCCTGACAAAATTGTTTTGGGCTTAGCTGCATTATCAGCTAACCCTAACCCTAATAGACATAACTTTTTTTGTAGTTGTCTTTCCCAATAGACTAAGCTCCATGAGGACAAGAACCCATCAGCCCTGACTGCCTGTTCACCATTGTATTATAACATCCAAGACAGTGTCCCACACACTGTGTTTAATAATCGAATAAATGAATAAACGAGGTGAGAACATTGAGGGCCAGAGCAGTTGGTTAACCTGCCCAAGGCCACACTGGATACCCGGTAGGAGGCAATTTGATTCCAGGTCTGCCTGCCCTCAAGAGTCATGCCCCTAATACTCTCCTCCATTGACCAGGCTAACTCTCAGGGCAGCCCTCTTCCCATTTTTCCTGGGCCTGACACTATTGAATGACTTGCAGTTCCCCAAACACTTCTTGTTGTTTCATTTCTTTGGGTTTTTGCAAAACTGTTCCTTCTGCCTAGAATGCCTCACCCACCCCTCCCCACCTTGCCTTCTCAGCCTGGTGAGCACCAGCACATCTTTCCAAACCCAGCTCATATGTCACCTGTACCTTCCAGGAAGACTTGACCTTTCCTTCCTCTTTGCTCCTACTGTACTCTGTACAGATGTCTATCAACCTACAGACAATATTTTACTGTACTACAAATTACAACAGATGTACAGTGTTGTGCTCCAACTGTAGTCTCTCCATAGGCCAGAGATAGGCTTTATTTATCTCTGAATCCCAAGGACCAGGAACACAATAAGTGATTGAAATATTTGTTGAATTGCTAGGATCCTGGTATAAATTTATAGAGAAGAAATTATCTTAAGAAAATATTAGCTTGGCCTACGTGGCTCAGTGGTTGAGCATTGACCTATGAACCAGGAGGTCACCATTCCCCGTTAGGACACATGACCGTGTTATGGGCTCGATCCCCAGTGTGGGGAGTGCAGGAGGCAGCCAATCAATGATTTTCTCTCATCCTTGATGTTTCTATCTCTCCCTCTCCTTTCCTCTCTGAAATCAATCATCAATATCCTATATAGTAAAAGCCCAATATGCTAAGTGCCTGACCAGTCTTTCAACTGTTCGACCAGTTGCTATGACGCACACTGACCACCAGGGGGCAGATGCTCCAACCGGTAGGTTAGCTTGCTACTAGGGTCCAGCGATCGATCAGGACTGGGTGAGAAGGGCTGGGCGCACCCTGGAGCCCTCCCGTGGTCCCTCCCCAGCCCTGATTGTGCACCGGTGGGGTCCTCGGCCTGGCATGCACCCTCTCACAATCCAGAACCCCTTGGGGGATGTCAGAGAGTCACTTTTGGACTGATCCCCGCAGGCCAAGCCAAGGGACCCCACAGGTGCATGAATCCATGCCCCAGGCCTCTAGTATATATAATTTTTTTTAAAAGACAAGATTAAGGGCCGTTACACAGCCAAATCTAATTGGGGCAAGAATGCAGGTCTCCTGGCCTCAGTTTTTGTATCTGTTTGCTAGCGCTGCCGTATCAAAGTACCACAAAGCGGCTGTTTTAAATAACACAAATGCATCGTCTGTGAGTTTTGGAAGCCAGAAGTCTGAGATTATGGTGTCCATAGGGTTGGTTCCTTCTTAGGGCTACGAGGAAGGATTTGGTCTGTGCCTCTTCCCTGGCTCCTGGTGGTTTGCAGGCAATCTTTAGTGATACTTGGCTTATGGAGTCAGCACCCCAATCTTTCCTTCGTCTTCATATGGTGCTCTCCCTGTACGCACACCTGTCTCCAAATTTCCCTAATGATCCCATTTTAACTTGATTACCTCTGTAAAGACCCTATGTCGAAAGGAGGTCACATTTTGAGGTACTGGGGGTTACGTTTTCAACATATGAATTTTAGGAGGACACAATTTAGCCCATAACAGCTTCTTAACTGCAAAATGAAGGCCTCTGCCTGGGTGGCTGTTAAGGTCACTTGTGCCTCGCCAGGCAGGAAGAGGAAGTGGCTGGCCCAAGGCCACATACATAGTGGCTGGAGCGGGGATTCCGAGCCCTGAGCTTTTAATCCATACAGATTTACGATGCCCAGTTCGCGGGAGGGAGCCTTCCTTCGCGGGCTCCCTCTGTTCCGGGGTCAGCCCTCGGCCATGTCTCTTGTCCTTGCAGCTGTTCTCGGCCTCCTCCCCCCCTCATCCTCTGGCGGAGCTTTCTGTGCCATTCTGAGCTGCAGCCGGGAGGCCCTGGGCAGGAGCCCATCGGCTGCCTGTCTGTCCCACCCTCAGACCCAGCAGGGAAACAGCGAAGCCCAGAGCTTCTCCACAAATACTCGTTTTATGCACGTATGCTGGGTGGGTGAGGCCGGGCTGCTGAAAGCCTCAGACGGAGGATTCCACGGAGAGACCCACAGTGAAGGGAACTGGTGCCTCACCCCCTATGCCGAGGGCAGGGATCCTCTAGGCCTCCCCCGGACCAGGCACCTGAGCGGTGGACTGGTGAGGACTGAGGGCTCATCTGTGTGCGTGGGCCCCTGGCACCCTCACAGACTCCCAAACATCCCGGAGCAATGCTGCCAGAATTAGAGGTGTGACCAGGGTCACTACCCGTCTCTCAACTTTAATCTTACCATCTGTAAAAATACAGACAGAAGTACTTATCTTGTACCATGGTGATAAATAGTTAACAGTCCCTGGGCTCTTCCTAGGGGGCAGGAATTATACGAAACCTGGGGTTGGCAAGCTTTTTCTGTGAAGGGCCAGATAGTAAAGATTTTAAGACTTGCAGGCAAAGAGCCAAAATTGACACTGTCATGTAGGTACTTATATAACATAAGAGAAAGCACATTTCCACTAATTTTTTAATGGGATTATAAATGTAAAAACTGTTTTCAGCTAATGAGCTGCATGAAAATCCACAGCAGGCCAGATTTGGCCTGTGGGCTGAAATTGGCTGACCCCTGTCCTAAACACATTAAGTGTAATGAATGGCTCAATTAATCTTATTATGAATAGGATGAAGTGTGTGCTGTTCTTCTCCTTGTTTTAGATGAGGAAACCGAATCCTAGAAAGGTTAAGTAAGTTGCCCCAATTCCTACAGTTTGAGTTGGTGGAGCTAGAATTTGAACCCAGGCAGCTGTTTCTGGAGTTTGTAAGCTTAACTCCTTGTTGTCCAACAAGCCTAATGCACATGGAGGACTTGGCACTTACCATATATATATATATATATATATATATATATATATATATATATATATATATATATTTATATGTATGATTTCTTCCCTTTCTCCTCTCAGTGGTGCCAGACTAGTAAAAAGATATTTCCAATGCAGGATAATAAGTACAAAGCGAGAGGAAAGCACAGGAGATTTAGGGAGCAGGAGGTCCCCAACACGTCCAGTTTCATGCCCATTACCTCCCCATAACGCTGTGACTCAGTGAGAGCAGATTTTATTATCTCTCTATTCTACAAACCCAAAGTGAAAACTAGAGAGGTGAGGTGATTTGCCCAAGGTCACACAGCAAGTGTATGGCACAGCCAGGATTAGGGCTCTAGTCTCCTGAACTTTGTCTAGGGTGCATCCCCCATCACAATGTCCTCCAGGCTCAGTCCAGGTCTGTGACCTCCTCTGCTGGTGAACACATTATCCAGGACCTGGCCCTGTAGAGAACACCACGTGTGATCCTGGGTTATGCATCACATCCCCAAATGTTAGAACCTTGGAGAACCAAGAGAAACCACCAGGGGATCCTCCCACTTCCAATATTCCTCTGAGTTCCGGGCATTGCTGGCTGCTCCCATTATTCCATGAAAGACTTCAGGACCTTTCACGTGCTAATCTGCGGGTGGAACAGTAAGTCTCAGTGAAAGGAGCCGACTGCTCCTGTCAGCCCTGACTCAACCACTTACCAGCTCTATGACCCTGATCAAGCCGCTGCACCTCTCTGGGTCTTACTTTCCTCAACTGGAAAATGGCATAACAACACCTATCTTAACCGCTGTTGGAAGAATCGAAAATAGTATTTGTTTGTTTGCTTTTTTCATCCTCACCCGAGGATATTTTTCCATTGATTTTTAGAGAGAGTGGAAGAGGGAGGGAAAAACAGAGAGAAATATCCATGTGAGAGAAACATCGATTGGTTGCCTCCTGCATGTGCACTGACCAGGGCCCAGGCCGGGGAGGAGCCTGCAACCGAGGTACGTGCCCTTGACTGGTCCTCAGGCTGACACTCTGTCCACTGAGCCAAACTGGCTAGGGCCAAATTAATATGTGTACGTCAAGTTGTTCTCAGTGGTTACCACTAAGGGACAGGATTATGGGGGACAGGAATGTTTTATAGACTCCTCTAATTGTGAATCTATATTATAAAAGGCCCGTGGCAGGAACGCCGGAATGACCAATTGACTGGTCACTAGTTATTATATAACTAGTATTTTATAATAGTCATATATTACTTCGTAGGTAGGAAAGTATGTAGAGATGAATAGGCTAAGTGCATACAGTAAGCACTCAATTTACTTGTTTGTTTGTATATTTATTCAACAAACATGTAAGGAGCACCTCCTGTCTGCCAGGCTCTAGCTACAGAATGAGTACCTGGGACGTGAGCCCTGCAGAAGTTCCCAGTGTGACTCACTGGGGGGGGGGGGATGGAGTGCTGTGTGCAGGTGGCAGGGCCAGTTGGGGAGTGTGAGCCTCTAATTGTCAGGTAAAGGTGATGGAGACCTGGGGGAAGCAGGCACCCAGAACAAAGAGCAGATTTGATGGATTAGTAGAGCTTGCCGGAAGGCAGACCAGGAAGGTAGTTTCCCACATCGAGCTGATTTTTTTGCAGGATTAGAAGGAAAAGAGCTCTTTGTTTGAGGATGGCTCACTGTGTGTCAACCTCTCTAGCAGGAAAGTCAGGGCCAGAATATTTAAGCCCCAGTAAGTCATCGTCCTTGGGAGGAACAACTCTCAGAGAGGCTGGACTGTGGCCCAGATGGAGTCGAGCTTCCTTACAGATTTAAATGTTAAACCTAAAGCCATCAAAGTTCAGGAAGAAAATACGTGAATATGTTTATAATGTGGGTTCAGGAAAGTGTTCCTAACAAACACAAAACCAGAGCCATAATGTAAAAGATGGACTCGTTTAATGAGAAAAAAATTTAAACGTATGTATTGCAAGAGTCCAAAACTAAGTTTTGAAAATGACATATTGGGCCCTAGCTGGTTTGGCTCAGTGCATAAAGCATTGGCCTACAGACCGGGTTCAATTCTGGTCAAGGGCACATGCCCGGGTTGTGGGCTTGATTCCCCAGTAGGGGGCATGCAGAAGGCAGCCGATCAATGATTCTCTCTCATTGATGTTTCTCTCTCTCTCCCTCTCCCTTCCTCACTAAAATCAATAAAAATATATCTGTATTTAAAAAAATGACATACTGGGAGTAACTATTTATAAAATATGTGTGATATACACAGTGTAAGCACAGCTCACCTAAAAACAAATGACAATAAAAAATAAAGAAAACAAATAGGCAATTCACAAAAGAAATGGCTGAGGAGGGGGTAGGACAATGGGGGGAAAGGAGACATATGTAATACTATATGTAATACTTTAAACAATAAAAAAATTAATTAATAACCTGTCAAAATGTTAATGGAAAAGGAATGACTTCATTTGTAAATCATTATTTACCAAAAAAAATTATTTGGATTTCAAAAGTGTTTTGAATAGATATCTTATATTTGGTTTGTTTAAGAAACAGTCTGTTCCAGAAAGTCTGTGACTAATAAATGAAAAACTAAAACACACACACAAAAGAAATGGCTGAGGAACATAAAAAGATGTTTAGAACCCCTGCTGTGCAAAGTGATGAAAAATCCAATGAAAGAATACATTTATTTATATATGTTTAAATAAAAATTATGTATTTTTTAAATTATATATATTTAAGGTGTACAATATGATGATTTGATATACATATTCATAGTGAAGTGATTACTATAGTCAAGCCAATTAACATAATCTCCTCATGTAGTCACCGTTCTTTTTGTGTGTGATGCATGTACCTGAAATCTACTCTCTTAGCATATGTATATATATATATATATCCTCACCCAAGGACATATTTTTTTCCCCATTGATTTTTAGAGAGAGTGGAAGGGAGAGGAGGGGGAGAGAGAGAAAAAAATCCATGTGAGAGAGACACATTGATAGGTTGCCTCCCTGCACACCCCCAACCAGGGCAGGGATTCTGCAACCCAGGTACTCGCCCTTGACCGGGAGGTGAACCCTCAACCCCTTGGTCCTTGGGCTGACGCTCTAACCACTGAGCAAATATTCCAGGGCTCTTAGCGTATTTTAGTGATCGATACAGTATTATTATTAAGTATAGTCGGTCATTATGCCAGTACATTAGACCTCTAAACTTAATTCAATTAAAATCTCCCCGTAGAAGTGAGATCATGGTATTTGTCTTTCTCTGTCTGGCTTATTTCATTTAGCATATAGCATAATGTCCTCCAGGTTCATCCATGTTGTCACAAATGGCAGGAGTTCCTTCTTTCTCATAGCTGAAGAACATCCATTCATCTGTCAGCGGGTACTTGGGCTGTTTCCATATCTTGGCTATTGTGAATGATGCTCCAAAGAACATGGGAGTGCAAATATCTGTGAGATCCTGATTTAATTTCCTCTGGATAGGTACCCAGAAGTGGGATTGCTGGGTCATCTGGTAGTACTATTTTTTTTTAATTTTTTGAGGAATCTCCATACTGTTTTCCATAATGATGGCTACTTTATTTTTAATATATTTTTTATTGAATTTAGAGAGAGAGGAAGGAGAGGAAGAGAGAGGTAGAAACATCCATGATGAGAGAGAATCATGGATGCCCTTCACTGGGGATAGAGCCCACACCTTGGGCATGTGCCCTGACTAGGAATCAAACCATGACCTCCTGGTTCATATGTTGATACTCCATCATTGAGCCACCTGCCAGGCAATGGTGAGTTTTTAAAATTTTGTTTGAAATATTTATGAACACATATTAGAATTATAACTTTAAAAAGAATTTTAAAAGCATAAATGTTATCCTATATAACAAAAGGATAATATGCAAATTGACCCTAACGGGAGAACGACTGGGAATGACTGGTTGCTATGATACACACTGACCACCAGGGGCATACGATCAATGCAGGAGCTGCCCCTTGGTGGTCAGTGCACTCCCACAGGGTGAACTCTGCTCTGCCAGAAGTCGGGCTGAAGGCTGTGAGTGCAGCAGTGGTGGCGGGAGCCTCTCCCACCTCTTCAACGGCGCTAAGGATGTCAAACTGCAGTGTAGGTCCGCTCCCCGCCAGGGAGCAGGCCTAAGCTGTCAGTTGGACATCCCCTGAGGGCTCCCAGGCTGCCAGAGGGATGTCTGACTGCCAGATTAGGCCCGATCCCCTGGGGAGTGGGCCTAAGCCAGCAGATGGACATCTCCCGAGGCGTCCTGGACTGCGAGAGGGTGCAGGCCAGGCTGAGGGACCCGCCTGAGTGCACAAATTTTCATGCACCGGGCCTCTAGTTTTAAAATAAAAGCACTAAAGAGAAAATTTTAGCAACTGCCTATATCACCAAGGTCTGCTTTCTGTTTTTGTTTTGTTTTCTCTTCTCCCTTCTCTTCTTTGTTTTTTTCTATTCTTCTTCTTCTTACTTTTAAATCCACTATTATTATTTTAAAATATATTTTTATTGATTTCAGAGAGAAAGGGACAGGGAGAGAGATAGAAACATCAATGATGAGAGAGAATCACTCATCTGCTGCCTCCTGCACGCCCCATACTGGGATCGAGCTCACAACCTGGGCAAGTGCCCTGACCAGGAATCGAACTATGACCTCCTGGTTCATAGGTTGATGCTCAACCACTGAGCCACTATTATTTTTTTAATAATACTGGCCGGACTCCACTATTGTTTTTTAAAAACTTTTTTTAAGCTCATAAGGACTTTACCATGTTTGTGCATGAGGGGCCCTAGAACTTAGTGGCGGCAAACTGCTTGGATTCAAATCCCAACTCTGCGATTTGATTGCTTGGTTGTTTGGTTGGTTGGTTGATTTAGTGAGAGAGAGCAAGAGAGAGAAAGAGAGGGAGAGATACATCCACTTGCTGTTCCACTTATTTATGCATTCATTGATTGCTTCTGGTATGTTTCTTTTTTTTTTTTAATTTCTTTATTGATTAAGGTGTCACATATTTGTCCTCATCCCCCCATTCCCATCCCACACCCCTCCCCATGGATGCCCCAACCCTCTGTTGAACTTAAGCATTGGTTAGGCTCATATGCATGCACACAAGACCTTTGGTTGATCTCTCCCCCCTCCCCCCACCCTCCCCTATCCTCCCTCTGAGGCCCGATAGTCCGATCGATGCCTCCTTGTTTCTGGTTCTGTTCTTGTTCATCAGTCTATGTTGTTCATCATTTCCCCTAGATGAGCGAAATCATGTGTCACTAGAGATATACTTATAAGAATTGAATGTGCGACGAGCAATAATAGTTATGCTGACAGGCAAATGAATCAGTCTGTAGTGAGTTTCTTTCTGGTCCAACAGTTCTTTTGAGACCCAATATCAATGTCCACCAGTTCCTTATGAGTACATGTCGGCACTGACCCCTCAGCTCTGGATGGTGGACAAATGGTGGTAATGCAGGTCTGACTCCCTCTGGTTTGGTCTCGGACGGATCCAGGGGCACGGCTTCACCCAGATCCAGGGGCCCACGGCCTCACCCGGACCCGGGATCCAGCCTCACCCGGATCTAGGGGCACACGGCCTCGCCCAGACCCAGGATTCAGCTTCATCCGGACCCAGGGGCGCATGGCCTCACCCGGACCCAGGGGCGCGTGGCCTCTCCCAGACCCAGGGTTGCGTGGCCTCACCCGGATCCAGGGGCCCACGGCCTACCCGGACCCGGGACCCAGGCTCCCCCGGATCCAGGGGCCCACGGCCTCACCCAGACCCGGGGCCCAGGCTCACCCGGATCCAGGGGCCCACGGCCCCACCCGGACCCGGGGCCAGGCTCACCCGGATCCAGGGGCCCACAGCCTCACCCGGACCCGGGATCCAGCCTCATCTGGATCTAGGGGCACACGGCCTCGCCCAGACCCAGGATTCAGCTTCATCCGGACCCAGGGGCGCATGGCCTCACCCGGACCCAGTGGCGCGTGGCCTCTCCCAGACCCAGGGTCGTGTGGCCTCACCCGGATCCAGGGGCCCACGGCCTCACCCGGACCCGGGACCCAGGCTCCCCCGGATCCAGGGGCCCACGGCCTCACCCGGACCCGGGGCCAGGCTCCCCCGGATTAGTATGTTTCTTGTATGTACCCTCACCCGGGATCAAACCCATAACCTTGGCACATCAGGACAATGCTCTAACCAACTTGAGCTACCCGACCAGAGACTCTAACTCTGCCATGCACTAGTTGTGTGACTTGAGTAGCTTTCTTAACTTTTTTCTCTGTAAAATGATAATAATAGCAACTCCCTCCTAGGGTTGTGGTCAGGATGAAATGAATTAATATGCATCAGGCCTGTAGGGCAGTGCTTGGCACAGTTTTATAAACGAGGAAATGAAGGTAAGCCATAGGGATCCAAGCCCACGTCCATTGGCGTGGCTCCAGAGCCTGAGCGCTCAAAGCCTGCCCCGCCCCCACCCCCCACCCCAGCCCTATTTTGGGAGTCCACCTTTGGCTTGGACTCTGGGGCAACCTGGGGAGGTGGAGCTGGGAGAAGTTCCCTTCATGGTCCTTCCTGTGTTTCTTCAGCTGTGAGCACAGCAGTGGTTTCCTTAATTAAGCAGAAGACAGTCTTAGGAAGACTAGAAGCGGATCCTCCGCACTCCAAAATCCTCAGAGTTTTTATGCCGGTTGTAAAATTAACTTGTGCAAGACCTAGGAGGGTCTCCGGGTCGTGCGTTTTGTGGGGGACTCATTTCCGTCTTGGCCTGAGGGCCTGCCTGCGGCTCTTTCTGCTAAGATAGCAGCCAGGGGAGGCGGGCATGGCCGGGACCCCGCAGGTCAGGGCCTGGCCAGCCTCTCCACCCATTAACCGACCCTGCAGGATGGCCTGGCCCAGAGGCAAGAAGTGAAAGAGAGCTCCCTTCGAAAAGTTGCTTTGAAAATCGTGTTTTTAAAATATTGCCATTGTTTTGCTTCAGAAACATGTTATTAGATGCTTATAGAAAAAGAGCAGATGGAAATTCATTTCTTTTTTTTTAAGTGCAGTCACAGAGGGAATGTGGCAAAGTCCGACTTTCTTTGTGCTGCCCCACCCCTCACTCCTCCACTCCTCCTTTCCCCACCCCCTCACCAGGTGTGCGGCGCTCTGGGGCCTGGGGGTAAGGCCTGCAATGAGGTAAGAGGCTACGGGCCACCTGGTTGAACTGGATCTGCTCCTGTTCTTACCCAAAGGCCTTTTCACACCGGGACCTTTCCAGGACCCGGATTCCTCCCCCACCGCCTCTTCTTCCTTGTAATTTTGTATAATGATAATGATTTAATTCCTGGGGTGTGTATGTGTGGAGAATCTGTGTGTGCATTGGGGAAAGGAGTCTGGCTTCTACTCCACTGAAAATAAAAAATAAGCCACAGTCCTTGCTGGTGTGACTCAGTTGGTTGGGTCAAGGGTTCAATTCCCAGTCAGGGCGCATACCCAGGTTTCTGGTTGATCCCTGGTGGATGGGCTTTGGGAAAGCAATTGATCCATGTCCCATCTCTCTCTCTCTCTCTCTCTCTCTCTCTCTCTCTCTCTCTCTCTCTCTCTCTCTCTCTCTTTCTTCCTCTCTCTGTAAAAATTCAGTCCTATATGATAAAACCCTAATATGCAAATTGACCGAATGGTGGAATGACCAGTCGCTATGACACGCACTGACCACCAGGGGGCAGATGCTCAACCCAGGAGCTGCCCCCTGGTGGTCAGTGCACTCCCACAGGGGGAGCATCCATCAGCCAGAAGCCAGGCTCATGGCTGACGAGCACAGCGGCGATGGCAGGAGCCTCTCCCAACTCCACTGCAGGCGGACATCCCCTGAGACATCGCAGACTGAGAGAGGGCACAGGCCCGGCTGAGGGAACCCTCCCCCGCCCCCGCCAGTGCACAGATCTGTACACCGGGCCTCTAGTGAAAATATATCCTCCAGTGAGGATCAAAAAAAAGACGACTTTGAAAGCAATATTTTATTCGGGTTTTGCTTTTGCTTCAAAAGGTAATACATGCTCTAAACAGCATGAAATGGAAAAAACAGAATGAAAATGTAGCTACTCAGCACGCCAGGAGCCAGCCAACCTTGTTGTGAACAGTCTGCTTCTTCTCTTTCAGTTACAGGACACCTGTGATGTTTATTTACCCCTTGGGCTGGGTAGACAGCCCACCTGTCATTGTCACTGTGCACTTGTGTAAAAAAGCGCCCCTTTCTATACCTCCCCCCTCCAGGGTGGAGAGCCTTAGAGTTAATGTCAAGTCTGGGAGGGTTCACCCCAGTGGCTAGAGCTAAGGACTGAGCCATGACCAGCGTCACTTTGTGACTCTGCTAAAGGGAACAATAAGTTGACCAGATTTCATCTGGGCTCCTTGACTCAGTGGAAAGACTCCCAGAGGGCAGAGCAAAGACCCCCTTTTCCTTCAGCTCCCTTAAAATGCACTTATTCACCCACTTCTTAAACATTAACTGACCCCCACCCTGCCAGGTTCTGGGGAAGTAAAAGACAATGACCCTGGCCCGTGTGACTCAATTGATTGGAGTGTAGTCCTGTACACCGAAAGGTGGTGGGTTCAATTCCCTGTCCAGGCACAACATACACACACACACACACACACACACACACACACACACACACACTAGAGGCCTGGTGCACAAAATTCATGCACTGGGTGGGGAAGGTGTCTCTCAGCCCAGCCTGTACCCTCTCCAATCTGGGACCCCTCGGGGGATGTCTGACTGCCGGTTTAGGGATTGGGTCTAAACTGGCAGTCGGACATCCCTCTCACAATGCAGAACTGCTGGCTCCTAATCACTCTCCTGCCTACCTGCCTGATTGCCCCTAACTGCTTTTGATCACTCCCTAACTGCTCTCCTGTTGGCCTGATTGATGCCTAACTGCTCCCCTGCCGGCCCAATCACCCCCACCTGCCCTCCCCTGCTGGCCCAGTCGCCCCTAACTGCCCTCCCCTGCCAACCCAGTTGTCCCCAACAGCCCTCCTCTGCCGGCCATCTTGTGGCTGCCATCTTGTGTCTACATGGGGGCGGCCATATTTGACCACATTGGGGCGGCCATCTTGTGTGTTGGAGTGATGGTCAATTTGCATATTACCTCTTTATTAGATAGGATAGAGGCCCAGCACGTGCGATTGAAATCTTGTGGAGAGGTGCCCAGCCTCCCACCATGGGATGAGGCACCCTGATGGGGGCTGGGACCGGACCAGCGCCTGACCCTCATAGCTGTAGCGCCAGCTGCCGCTTGTGTCTGCTGGGGTGAGGGCAGGTGCTCCTGTGTGTTGTGTCTCTGTTCCGGCCCGCCCCCAGCCCCAGCCTCCCCACAGCAGCTGGGGCTGGGGGGGGGCTGGGGCTGGGGGCGGGCTGGAACAGAGACACATCTGTTCCGGCCCGCCCATCTGCGCCCAAAGCTCCTCCTGAGGGGTCATGATGCCCAGCTAATTAGCATATTCCCTGTTTATATATATATAGATAGATTAAATTTTGGTTCCTATATGATTTACTTATAAAGATTTTACCTAAATACCATTTCATATTAACGATGAGCAAATACATTTAAAAGCTGAAATTTGCTAGAGTGTACTTGGCATTGTAGAATCAATTTCTTTATTAATATAATTAAGAATTCCTGAAAAGGGCTTTGCCTCTGCCTTTTGAGTTTTTAGTGACATTGCATCCACTTGACTTTCTCATTGTGAATTCAACATTAGAAAATTTGTACTTAAAAATATATGCTCAAGCCCTGGATGGTTTTCTCAGTGGTTAGAGTGTCAGCCCTTGGTCTGAGGGTTATGGATTTGATTTCGGTCTAGGGCATGTAACTCGGTTGCAGGCTTGATCCCCTCCCTGGTTAGGACGCATGCAGTAGGCAACCAATCAATGTGTCTCTCTCACATGGATGTTTCTCTCTGTCTCTCCTCCTCCCTTCCACTCTCTCTCAAAATCAATGGGAAAAATATCCTGGGGTGAGGATTAACAACAACAATAAAATTGACTGAAATTTTGCTCTATAGTTCCTGGACAATATTTTAAATTTAACGATGTAAAAAAACCTTTTTACCATGAAATTCACTATCAAGTTTAAAGAACACAAAAAACAAAGAAGAAAGATTTCCCTAGAATTATTTTTCAAAGATCTTTTGTTATAACCCATTATAGTTTCCCATGCATTTTTGTTGCATTGTCATATTTCTGGCCCCTGGGGTTATTTTTGTCTAGATTTAGTTTCTGTAAGTAGTCTACTGAGAATGTAAAATCCTTCCCTAGTCGAGTCATCTGCTAAACAAATTGCCCCAAGATGTTCACATATAGATATATTTGCATTTTGGAAATCAACAAATCTAAAAGAATTGCTATGTCTTCAACATAGCTTGCTCCTGGTGTTGTATTTAAAATAATTGAGTAATGTCTAACCTTTCTTATTTTATTTAACAGGATCTTATTCATTGTATCTATAATTTCAATTATTTAATTTTGTCTTTTATTCCCTAAACAATGTGTAATATTATTTTGTGTCAGTGTTTATATTTTGCATAAATGTTCTGAAATAATGGTATCAAATTTTGCTAGGATTCCTGCCAAATAAAAAACATTTCCCATTATCATGCTCATTAACTTTCTTGGATGAGCTTAGCTAGTCCCTCACCAAAAACTAAATCATAAGTATCATATGTTCAAAAACAGCACCCAGTATTTTTTCTCATTTTCACATGGATATATTTTTGGAATTAGATTTCAGTGCGGTTGGTGTACATGTCACTTTTTTATGTTTATTAGAAATATGCAATAAATGCTGCCAATCTTTGCTTTCATTCTCATTCTAGTGTTGATTTGATTTTTTAAAAATATTTTTGTCTAGACATTACAATGAGACAAAATCTCCTTTGAGATAGATTAAAGTAACCAGAATTTAGTGATTTTTCTTCTCTCTTCAAGAACTATGAGTATTAAGTTTTCTGTCTTGTTATTTGGAAACTTAACATTTCTTCTTAAAAATTTATTTATTTATCTTCCTTCCTTTCTTTCTTTTTTTTGTTTTGCTTTGTTTGTTTATTGAAAACTTAATATTTCCTCCCTGAGAGATCATTTTTACCCGAGTTGCCTGTTTAATATAGAAAGCTGTGTGGTCAGATTTCTGATAGGCAGAAAGAACATTTGGTTTAATGGATTCTTTGTTTTGTTTGTTGTTTCCTCTTCCAGTATTTCTTGAATTCCATCAGTTATGGAGCATAGAAGTCCAAGGTAAACTCAAACCCCACCCATCAGCCCATCAACCATGTGTTAGTGCTTCTTTTTGCTAAAACTAGTGCCTCTGAAGTGTTTTCTTTTCTTCTGGCAGTCCATCTAATTTTTGAGAAAGTCGGTCATCTGGAGGAGTCTCCATTTTGATGGCCAGTGGAATCAAAATGCTTAGTGCCTAGATCATTGTAAGCAACTATATCACTCTATCGTATTTAAAAAAAATTTTTAACAGCTTTCTGATTTCTTTTTTTCTGGATCTCATGATGTTTTAAACAATGTTTTTCCAAATACCTGAAGAGAAATAATGTCATGATTTAGTATTTTATATTATTACAGCACTAAATTATTATTGATATTACATGTTAATAACCTTTAACAGTAGTTACTATTTTAAGTAATAAAATCTCTTGCCCTAACCGGTTTGGCTCAGTGGATAGAGAGTCAGCCTACAGACTGAAGGGTCCCAGGTTCGATTCCGGTCAAGGGCATGTACCTTGGTTGCAGGCACATCCCCAGTAGGGGGTGTGCAGGAGGCAGCTGATCAATGTTTCTAACTCTCTATCCCTCTCCCTTCCTCTCTGTAAAAAATCAATAAAATATATATTTTTTTAAAAAGTAATGAAATCTCCATAGCAACAAATAAATAAACAATTGCAATAATATAATTAGCAGATCATTATATAATAATCTTTAAGTTATATCTGTGTAATTCCTTGTGGATTTTTAAAAAATTATGAGACAGTTTATTTAGAAAGTTACAGGGGTAGTAGAAGTGAGCCAGCTCAGCTGCGTAGCTCAGGAAACCAGTTACGGAAGCAAAAGAAGGTTCCCTGGAGCTTAGGAGAGAGAAAGGCAAAGGTAACCCACGTGGGAGAAGAAGGGTGTGGCTGACAGGAAAGGCTGGAGTATGCCCCTGAGAGGGAGAGGGAGCCTTTTGTAGATTTTTTTAAAAATATATATATATATTTTATTGATTCCTTACAGAGAGGAAGGGAGAGGGAGAGAGAGTCAGAAACATAGATGAGAGAGAAACATTGATCAGCTGCCTCTTGCACACCCCCTACTGGGGATGTGCCTGCAACCAAGGTACATGCCCTTGACCGGAACCGAACCTGTGACTCTTGAGTCCGAAGGCCGACGCTCTATCCACTGAGCCATACCGGTTAGGGCCTTTTGTAGATTTTTAATGGGAGATTTGTGCTGTCTATTACACAGTAATTTGTGTCATAATGAAAGTACTAGTAAATTTAATTGGAAACTCAACAATAACCTCATTGTACAGAAACAGCAGATGGTGTGAATTGTAAGTTAAAATATGTCACATTTGGCCAGGGCAATAATACCAATGTGATTCTTGTTTTTGTTTGTTTGTTTTTTAAGATTATTACTGATCAATACTGTAATAAAAAAAGCAGCTGTTGTTTAAGTTATTTTATTTTTTTCCTTTTGTGTATTTAAATTATCTTAGATGATATTAGCCCTAACTGGTTTGGCTCAGTGGATAGAGCGTTGGCCTTCGGACTCAAGGGTCCCAGGTTCGATTCCGGTCAAGGGCATGTACCTTGGTTTCGGGCACATCCCCAGTAGGGAGTGTGCAGGAGGCAACTGGTCGATGTTTCTAACTCTCTATCCCTCTCCCTTCCTCTCTATAAAAAATCAATAAAATATATTTTAAAAAAATAATAAATTATCTTAGATGATATTAGAGTGACAAGATTTTTTATTATTGTTAAAGTGAAGTGATTATAGATTAACTTTTTTAGAAAAAGACACTATTATTATTATTATTTTAAATTTTATTTATTGATTCTTTTCTTTTATTTGTTTCATTTGTTGATTTTTAGAGATAGAGGAGGAGAGAGAGAGAGGTTTGTTGTTCCACTTATTTATGCATTCATTGGTTAATTCTTATATGTGCCCTGACTGGAGATTGAACCCACAACTTTGGCGTATAGGGATGATGCTCTAAACAACTGAGTTACCTGGCCAGGGCTTAGAAAAGGATACTTTAATATATACTTAAACATTGTTGCAATACAAATAACTATGGAGTCAGGAAAATTATAATAAAATATTGTAGCCCTGACCGGTGTGGCTCAGTGGATAGAGCGTCAGCCTGCGGACTGAAGGGTCCCGGGTTCGATTCCAGTCAAGGGCATGTACCTTGGTTGCGGACACATCCCCAGTAGGAGGTGTGCAGGAGGCAGCTGATCGATGTTTCTCTCTCATCGATGTTTCTAACTCTCTATCCGTCTCCCTTCCTCTCTGTAAAAAATCAATAAAATATATATTAAAAAATAAACAAAATATTGTAAAATTGTTTAAATAGCAAAGATATTGCCCGACCGGTGTGGCTCAGTGGTTGAGCATTGACCTATGAACCAAGGGGTAAGGATTGGATTCCTGGTCAGGGCACATGCCCGGGTTGTGCTGGATCCCCAGTGGGGGATGTGCAGGAGGCAGCTGATCAATGATTCTCATCATTGATGTTTCTATCTCTTTTTCCCTCTCCTTTCCTCTCTGAAACCAATTAAAAAATATATTTCAAAATAGCAAAGATATCTACTATTTGAATGACATCCCCTTAGATAGGGTGGTGTTATATAGTGTTCAACTTTAACTACAATATACAGAGACTGCTATGCAGGTGATCAGATGGAGATGGTGATTAATACCCTGGGAGAGGACACCAATCCCAGGTAAGAGGCATTATTTTACCCTAATCCAATGACAATTACTGCCAGGAAAGGTCGAGAGGAGCGATGAGAAGAGGGCTACAGATAGAGCCTCTCTACTCTCATTTTCTTGACTTGAAGAACTGAGCCCTTTAAGCAACCTGGTCTTCACTCAACCTTATTCCTCCTGCCTGAGGTTTTTGAAATGCAGCACCATCTTGGTTCATCTATTCTCTCTAAAAGCTTTGAAGTTGCTTTTCTTCTACTTTCCTCAAGACCATAATCCAAAGGTATGATGATATACCTTTGGATTGCTTTTCTAGTCTTTCTCCCTATACTGTCTTGTCATTCATTCATTCATTCATTCAATATGCACACCAGGTGCTAGACTCTGGAGGTTTGAAGATGGACCAATTATAGTCCCTGGTCTCTGAGCCTAATGGAAGACTCAGGCAGGTCGATTTACAATATTTCGGACCATGTTCTAAATACTTTACATAGGTTATCTCATTTAATACCTGCCACAAACGCAGTAGTGGGTTGAAGGAAAGAATGTGGGTAAAGGAGGTGCAATGACCTGAGGTTTCTGGACTGATTGGATGAGTCAGAGAGAAGTCTAGTATACTTTTTCTTGGCAACTGGATAAATAGTGGTGTCACTTACAGACGTGGGGATACACAGTAGGTTTGGGGAGGAGGAGTGAGATGATAAGCAAAGGCCCATACAAAGTGGGTTTTCATTGTCTTTGGGATATCCATGTGGAAGAGTCTAATAAGCGTTTGGTGACTATGAGAGACATCTGTACTAAGCACTTATAATTAGCATATAAGTTATAGCTGCATAAATAGAATTACCCAAGGAAAGACTGATAAAGAAAAGAGAATCCAAGATGAAAAGCATGAATAACAGCAACATAAAAAACTCAGGCTATCTATTCTAAGATTCTTTCAGTTCTAAATAATAGAAAACCAAAGAAAACTGACTTAAACACAAACAAAACAGAAAGAATTTCTTGACTCAGGAGGACTGGCTTTGGGGAATGGCTAGAACCATGGCCTCAGTGTCCTCAGGTCGCCATATCTTGGCTTCAGTTTCCTGTTCTTCTCAGGAAGGCTCTTCCTACAAGGCAGCAAAGATGACAATAAGCAGAGCCAGACTTATATCCTAACAGTCTAGCAAAGTCCATAGGAAGAATGCAGACTTTCTCAACAGTTCCAGCAAAAGTCCTAGGTGTGATGCTCAATGGATCCTATTGGATCATTAGACATTTCCTGAGCCATGACAGTTTGGCCAGGCCTGGGTCATAAGTGTACTCCTGTGTTGGGAATGAGGTCGGTGTCATCTGAACCAAGGTAGGTGGAAGGATGGATCCCCACAGGAAAATGGAGCCTCTCTTTGCAATTGAAGGGGGAGTGGAGCTTGCATATGCAAAAGCCACCAATGCCCATTACACAGACAATGGATATACCAGGTAAGCCCAGGAAGGAGGTGAGGAAGGAGTGAGTCGAGGACTAGAAGGTGCACCCCTTGACTCAAGAGGTGGTATCACTGGAAGCAAGGAAAAAAGAAAGTTTCAAGTAGGACATAGTGATCAGCATCAAATGAGAGATCAGGGAGAATGAGGACTGAGCCATGTTTACTGGATTTAGCATTGAGAGATTTTTGGTTGGAATGATAAGAGCAAAGCAAGATTTCAATGCCTGAAGAATGAATAAAAGACAAAGATGGGCCCTGGCCAGGTAACTCAGTTGGAGCATCATGTAAGAATCAACCAATTGTCCTAACCGGTTTGGCTCAGTGGATAGAGCGTCGGCCTGCGGACTGAAGGGTCCCAGGTTCGATTCCGGTCAAGGGCATGTACCTTGGTTGCAGGCACATCCCCAGTGGGAGGTGTGCAGGAGGCAGCTGATGGATGTTTCTAACTCTCTATTCTTCTCCCTTCCTCTCTGTAAAAAAATCAATAAAATATATTTTTAAAGAAAGAATCAACCAATTAATGCATAAATGAGTGGAACAACAAATCAATGTTTCTCTCTCTCATCAATCAATAAAATTTTTAATAATATAAACAAGTAGAACCTTTATGTAGATAACTGTTTCAAGTACTTTTCCTGTGAAGGGGAAGAGAGAGATAAGGCAGTAGCCCATAGGTACAGTCTTGAGCCTGTTGAAAATAAAGAGCTAGGAATAATTTTATCATAGCTCTCATTTATTGAGCACTTGCTAAGTGCTGAACATTTTGCTCTATTTGAACATAAGACTTTGGCCCATGTGTTTTGACTTCAGATGGAGATTTGTTAAAGAAATGGTCTGGAGACAACGGCAGTCTCAAAATCTGCACCCACATGCATGCTTCCCATAGCGACATAGATGAACTTTCTTTGTTCCTGTCTAGAGTCAATCTCTCCTCTGGACATTGCCCAAGGACGTTGCTCCAGTGTTCTTCCTCTCTCTCCTGCATCATCAGCTTGTGCTCACTCCTGGATCATTCTCACCAGTTCACATCCTGCTATTTCTCCCATCTTAAGAGAAACTTTCCACCAGTTACAGCTTCTTCGAAGCCAGTCTCTTCCAAAGAGTTGTGTCTGTTCACTACCTCTAACTTCTCTCCTCTCATTCTGTTTTAATCCTACTCTAATCTGACTTTTGTCCCTGGCATTCCACTAAAACTGCTCTGGTGAAGGTCACCGATGACCTCAACTTGGTTAAATTTCGTGGTTACTTTTCATTGTTCCTCTGGTTTGTCACATATGCCCACTCCTCCTTGATACACTTTCTTCTCTTGGTTTCCAGGATCCCACATCATCTACCTGCCATTTTGTGGGTCCTTCCCTTCTCTCAGACCTCTTAATGTAGGAATGCTCCAAGGCTTAAGTTTGTTCTATTTTCTTCTCTATCTGCGTTTACTCCCTTCTTAATCTCATCCAATCGCATAATTTAAATACCACTTGTATGCAAGCAACTTCCAAATTTACATTTCTAGCCCAGGCCTCTTCCTTGAGCTCCAGACTTACTTCTCTGTCTAGTCACCGATATGCTTGAATCTGCTAAAATGATGAGTCAACATCTCAAATTTAAAATTCAAACTGAACTCCTAATCTCTCCCTCCCCTATCCCCCCTCTTCCTCATCTATAACCTTCTGCAACAAAATGAGGACAACTTTCCAGTACTCAGGCCTCCAAATCCTCAAGTCATCTAAGTTGTAAACCAAGGTTGGGGGTGGAGGGTAGAACAGACAGTGGGAAGGGATAATAATATCTTTTTAGATATTATTAAAAATTGCTAGTGCAAATCATAATAAACAGCAGACCAGCATTAGTCCTTTTTATTATGACTTAAAAATTCTCTACAGATAAGACACATGATTTCTTACTCTTTCTTGCCTAAACCCAAAGTATCTTATTACCACGACCACCACCTTGGTCTGCTATCTTCTTTTATTCCTCCCTTTTCTTTCACTGCCTCCTACCCACCCCATTCCTTTATTTAGTAAATCCTATTAACTCCACCTTTAAAAAATATTCCAGAATCCAGCCGGGCTAGTGTGGCTCAGTGGTTGAGCACTGATCTATTAAGCAGGAGGTCATGGTTCGATTCCCACTCCAGGTTTCAGGCTTGATCAGGGCCTGCAGGAGACAACCAATCAATAATTCTCTCTCATCATTGATGTTTCTATTTCTTTCTTCCTCTCTGAAATCAATAAGAATATACTTTTTTAAAAATCCAGAATCCAGCCTCTTCTTACCACCTTCATAGATGCCTCCTGATACTTTTGTCTGAGCCCCCATTTTCTATTTTTCAGGTTTACTACTGTAAACAGCCACCAGGGAGGTGACTATGCTTCTATCCTTGCCCCACTCAGTCTATTTCTGACATAATAGCCAGAGTGTTATTTAAAAAATATGTTTTTATTGATTTCAGAGAGGAAGGGAAAGGAAGAGAGAGATAGAAACATCAATGATGAGAAGGAATGATTGATTGGCTGCCTCCTGCAGGTTGGACCGAGCCCACAACCCAGGCATGTGCCCTAACGGGGAATCAAACTGTGACTTCCTGGTTTATAGGTCGATGCTCAATCACTGAACCATGCTGGCTAGGCCATAATTGAATATTTGAAACCTATGTAATTTTATGACCAATACTAGAGAGGGGGGGGTGTCCCCTCAGCCTGGCCTGCAACTTCTCCAATCCAGGACCCCTCAGGGGATGTCCAACTGCCGGTTTATGGATCAGGCATAAACCGGCAGTTGGACATCCCCCTAGCAATCTGGGACCACTGGCTCCTAACCGCTCACCTGCCTGCTGGCCTGATTGCCCCTAACTGCCCTCCCCTGCTGGCCTGATCACCCCTAACCACCTCTGCCTCAGCCCCCGCCACTTTGGCTTTGTCTAGAAGGACATCCAGAAGGATGTCCGGAAGATATCCAGTCTAATAAGCATATTACCTTTTTATTAGTATAGATAACCCCAATAAATTAAATAAAGAATAAATAAATAAAGAATAAATAAATAAATATCCATTCACAGTGCCTTGTGTACTGAAGCACAGCACTCCACTGAGTGCATCCACCCCATTTCATCTTTTCGCTACCCCAGTGTTGGACACCTGGTGGCTAATGGTCTCTGTAGCCACAAACAAAGCCATGATAAGCATCCTTCTATGATGTATGGACCCTTGTAAACATTTCTTTGGAATCTAAGATAGGAGGTTGAATTGCTGTATCATAGGATGGGCTTATCCTTAATCTTATCAAATTCAGATATGTTGATCCTTAAAATGGCTTCGGGCCTGAGGGATTCTATATGCCTCTCTCCTTGACAACATTCAAATTATTTGGCTTTTTACTTTTTGCTACTGTAATAGTATGAAGTGGTATCTCACCATAGTTCTAATTTGCATTTTTTCAGATGACTAATATGCCTGAGCATCTCTTCATATGCTTGTTAGCCTTTTGCTTTTCCTTTTCTGTAAATTGCCTGCTTATATATCTGTTGCCAATGTTGATTGGCAGGAATTCTTTGTTTTTTGAGTCATTATCAGTTCTAGTCATTTCCAGTCATTGTAAATATCTTCTTCCACTGTCTTCTGTCTTTTTATTTTTTTTATTGATGAGAGAGAGAGAGAGAGAGATTTGTTGTTCCACGTATTTATGCATTCGTTGGTTGAATCTTACTTGTGCCTTGACCAGAGATCAAACCCAAAACCTGGGCCAATTGGGAGGACACTCCAACCAACTGAGCTACAGGGCCAGGGCCAGGCTTCTGTCTTTTAACTTTGTCTATTGTTATCATGCTTTGAATAGAATTCCTTCATTTTAATGTGATTAAAATAGTTTATGTTTTTAAAGTTTCACTTAAGAAATACTTAGCCCTGCCAGCATGGCTCAGTGGTTGAGCGTATCCACAAACAGTGGATTCAATTCCACATGCCTGGATTCAATCCCCAGTGTGAGGTGTGCAGGAGGCAGTCAATCAATGATTCTCTCTCATTGATGTTTCTATCTCTCTCTCCCTCTCCCTTCCTCTCTGAAATCAATAATAATTTTTTTTTAAAGAAATACTTACTCCTTCCTAAGTCACAAATATATTCCCCTATTGACCTGAGACTTTGCCCTTCACATTTAGGTCTTTACGCCACTTGGGTCTTCTTTTGTATGCAGTGGTAAGTCATCATCACGTTACTGTGAGCCACCTACTAAATAAATCATCCATTCCACACTGATTGCGGTGCCACCTTTCTTGTATTTTAAGTTCTCATATATACATGGATTTTTCTCTAAGCTTTCTATGTTTTTAATTTATTTTTATTGATTTCAGAGAGGAAGGAAGAGGGAGAGAGAGATAGAAACATCCATGATGAGAGAGCATCATGGATCGGCTGCCTCCTGCAAGTCCCCCACTGGGGATTGAGCCCACAACCCGGGCATGTGCCCTTGACCGGAATCGAACCTGGGACCTTTCAGTTCGCAGGCGGACGCTCTATCCATTGAGCCAAACCAGCTAGGGCATAAGCTTTCTGTTTTATTCCATTGGGCTCTTTGTTTGTTCTTGAACCATGCTACAATACATTTCATTCCTGTGGTTTCAAAGTGTGTCTTAATAACGGACAAGGCTAGTGCCCTTTCTTTTCTTTTTTCTTTTTTTTAAATATATTTTATTGATTTTTTTACAGAGAGGAAGGGAGAGGGATAGAGAGTTAGAAACATCGATGAGAGAGAAACATCAATCAGCTGCCTCCTGCACACCTCCCACTGGGGATGTGCCCACAACCAAGGTACGTGCCCTTGACCGGAATCGAACCTGGGACCTTTTAGTCCACAGGCCGACGCTCTATCCACTGAGCCAAACCAGTTTCGGCTAGTGCCCTTTCTTTACTCAGTCTTCTCAAGGTGGACCTTTCTCTGTGGACCTCTAATTTGGAATTATTATTGAGGTCGCAATTAATTTGTAGACCATTGGGGAGAGTCGGCACCTATATAAATTTTGAGTTATTTCTTCTAAGGCATGTTTTTTCATTTTTTCAGATTATCATCTATCTCAAAAAACAGATTATCATTTATCTCCATTACCATGGTCTTAAAGTTTTTTCAGTAGATATCTGCATATTCTTGGTTAGTTCTTAAATACATTAAGATTTTGTTGTCAATGTGACATGTTTCTTATTTTTTTAAATTATGCTTTCTAGTCGGTTATTGCTGGTAGAGACAAATTTAATTGATTTTGATAGGTTGCTATTTAGTAATATTGCTGAACTCTCTAATAGATTCTAATAGTTTTTTTTGATGATTCTGTTGGCTTTTTTTAAATATATGTTTTTTATTGATTTCAGAGAGGAAGGGAGGGGAAGGGAAAGATAGAAACATCAATGATGAGAGAGAATCATTGTTTGGCTGCCTCCTGTACACCCCACACTGGGGATCGAGCCTGCAACCCAGGCATGTGCTCTGACTGAGATTGAACCATGACCTCCTGGTTCCTAGGTCAACTCTCAACCACTGAGACATAACTGCCAGGCCTGTTGGCTTTTTTAGACAGATGATTATGTTATAAATATGCAGTAGTGATAATTTCATCTTTTTATTTGAATCCTCACCCCTCTGAAGTCTTTTTTCTTTTCTTATGGCATTGGCCAGACCTCCAGTAATATGGTAAACAATAGTGGTGGCTGGATGTCCTAGTTTTGTTCCCATTCTAAAGGGAACACACTAAGAAGTCTCAATTAAGTGTAATGTTTGTGGTTGATTTTTGGTATAAAATCTTTACCAAGGTAAGGATGCTCCCTTCTATTCTTAGTTTGCTGAGTTTCAAAAGTACTATAATAATAAGGTAAACTATCTGTTTTTCAACATCTGTTGAAATAATCTGTTATTTCCATCATTAATCTTTTAATACTTAGTATGTATATTTTATTATATCATTACATTTAATCTTCACAACAACTCTATGAAATAGGTACGATTATTAGACCCACTTTTCAGATGGAGAAACTGAGGCACAGGGAGGTTACTGAAGGTCACTCAGGAAGTGATGGAACATGGGGTATAATAGGCAGCCTGGTTCCAGAGTTCACACTCCTTTAAAAAAAATGTTTTTTATTGATTTTTAGAGAGAGAGAAAGGGAGAGGGAAAGAGAGATGGAAACATCATGAGATGAGAGAGAAACACTGATCAGCTGCTTCCTGCACATCCGCTACTGGGGATCTAACCTGCAACATGGGCATGTGCCCTGACAGGGAATCGAACTGGTAACGTCTTGGTGCATGGTTCACACTCAACCCTGAGCCATACCAGCCCATCCAGAGTCCACACTCTTTTCTTTTTTAAAATATTTTTATTGATTTTTTTAGAGAGAGAGGAAGGAAGAGGGAGAGATAGAAATATCGATGATGAGAGAGAATCATTGATTGGTTGCCTCCTGCACACCCCTTACTAGAGATTGAGCCTGCAACCTGGGCATGTGCCCTTGACCAGAATCGAACCCTGGACCCTTCAACCTGCTCTATCCACTGAGCCAAACCAGCTAGGGCGAATCCACACTCTTAATTATTACACTAAAGTTTATGATTTTTTATTTGGTTAGCTAATATTTATGTGCTTGTACTTCCATTTATAAGTGCAAGTAGTTTTTACTTTGTTAGGTTACCTTAAATTTTTAAAAAATTGAGATGTAATTCATATACTGTAATATTCAACATTTTTAATATTACATTTCAGTGGGTTTTAGTATAATCACAGATCTGTACAACCATCACCACTATCTAATTCCAGATTTCCACCACCTCAAAGAGAAATCTTGAACCCATGAACAGTTACTCCCCATTCTCCTCTTTGTCCAGCC
This sequence comes from Cnephaeus nilssonii, assembly GCF_951640355.1. Lineage (NCBI taxonomy): Eukaryota > Metazoa > Chordata > Mammalia > Chiroptera > Vespertilionidae > Cnephaeus > Cnephaeus nilssonii. The sequence continues at coordinate 84,316,933 of NC_137078.1, forward strand.
CCTGGCAACTACTTACCTACTTTCTGTTTCTATGCATTTCCTATTCAACATTTCATATATATGGAATTCTACAATATATGGCTTTCTGTGGCTTCTTTCACTTAGCATTATGTTTTCAAGGTCATCTACATTGAATTTTCACTCATTTTTATGGTTAAATCATATTCCATTTTATGGATATGCCACATTTTGTTTATTCATTAATCAAATGATGAGCACTTGGGTTTTTTCCACTTTGTGGCTATTAATATCTCTATGAACATGTGTGTGTGAGTTTTTGTGTGGATATGTTTTCAGTTGGGTATATATGTACCTAGGGGTGGAATTGATGGTCACTTGGCATGCTATGTTTAATTTTCTGAAGAACTTACCTTTATCCCAGTTTGGACTCAAGATTATCCTGTGCTTTCAGTTTCTACTAAAATAGCAAAATGGTATGGGCTGCTGCTTCCTCCCCAAATCACCCCACCCCCACCCCAAGAAACTCAAACTGAAACTGATACAGAAGATAAGGAACCAAAACAACAGGGAGAAAGCCCTGGAAAAACTCTTTTTAAACACACACACACACACACACACACACACACACTCACACACACACACTCACACACACACTCACACGCAGCTGAGACAAAGGGTAGCCTGCAGGGCTATGAAAGGATACATTCCTAAGAAGCAGTTTAAATTCTGCCCTTGTACCCCTCCACCATCACCTTGGTTTAGCTGTTCCCTGGCCACTTGCTGCAAAAATCTGGGGTCATGACCCAGACCTGTGACAGTGATCCAATCAAGATAGTGGGGGTGGGGGAGATAGTGGGGGTGGGGGAGATAGTGGGGGTGGGGGAGATAGTGGGAAACAGATGGTGCCTAAGTTGCCTTGGGTACTGACTTATTCACTCCCACTCGTTCCAGTTCACTTCAGTTTGTTTCTTGGAGGTTTGAAGGTAAAGCCAAAAGGATTTTGTGATGTTCTTTGGGACTAAGACTGGAGCTGACCCTTCTCTCTTCCCCCTTTACCCAGGAAGCATTTCCAGCACAGGAGTCAATAACCCCAGCAGAATCCGAGCTGACAGGCCAAATTAAGAAAATGTCATACAACTAGAACTACCTCAAAAGAAAACCCACATTATCGATTGCCCATATTGTCAGAAACAGACGCCTTAAAAACAAAAAGCACAAAGAGTTAACATAGAAAAAATAAATATACTAAAGAGATTTTAAAAAAGTATTAACAATATGAAAAATAAGCAAGAAATGAAAAAAAGAAAAGAAAGAACCAAGTAAAAATATTAGCCAGGAAAGATATAATAGATGAAATAAAGGACATTATAGATGGGATAAATGGTTGTTAGATATAGCTGAAGGATGAATGATTGGATTTAAGATCAGATTTCAAGAAACCCCCAAGAAGGAAGAAAGGAAGGATAAAGTAAAGGAAAATAGAAAGATATTATGATACATGGAGGAAAGAAGTAGAAGTGCCAACATTTGTAGTTTAGGAATATTAGAAAACAAAATATTTTTAAAGAAAGGATTTTTCAGCATTAAAGGAAAATGAAAGACATCAGATTGAAAGTGTTTATGAAGTGCCAAAAAGAAAAGATAAAAATAATTCTAGCCCTAACCGGTTTGGCTCAGTGGATAGAGCGTCGGCCTGCAGACTGAAGGGTCCCAGGTTTGATTCCAGTCAAGGGCAAGTGCTTGGGTTGTGGGCTCAATCCCCAGTAGGGGGCATGTAGGAGGCAGCTGATCAATGATTCTCTCTCATCATTGATGTTTCTGACTCTCACTCTCCCTTTCTCTCTGAAATCAATAAAATAATAATAATAATAATTCTAAATACATGTCAGTAAAATTTAAGAAAATCAACCCAAATGAGGAAATTCTAAAAGCTTCTAATTAGAACACACACACACACACACACAGAATTTCCAAAGGGATAAGAAATAGGATTGAAATTGGACTTTTTGCCCTAGCCAGGAAGTTCAGTTGGTTAGAGCATCATCCCAATACACCATGGTTGCAGATTTGATCCCTGGTCAGGACACATACAAGAATCAATCAATGCATAAATAAGTGGAACAAAAAAATCTCTCTCAAATCAATAAATAAAAATTACAAAAAGAAATTGGACTTTTCAAAACTACAGTAGAGTTGTGCTAGATAGTAGTATGGTGGATAAATAGGTACAAGGCAACAATGGAATAAATAAGAGTTTAAAGGAAAATATTTTTGAGCTATTTAAATTATCACTCAAATGTGAATGTGGAACAATAAAAATAGTTTCAGGCATGCAAAGTATTGCCACGCAAAGACGCACATAGGAAATGTTGTTCTTGGAGAGAATTCAAGGAGAAAAACAAATCCAGGAGATGCTGTAAGAGATAAGAAGTAAAGTTAATAAAAAATGTTGGAAAGGCTTGCTGCAGTCTTAAAACAACAGAACAAAAACAAAACATCTTCTTTTTCCAAAAAAGGAAGAATTATTTTCATAACAACCCAGAATTAAATTTTCAGACAATATCATTATGATGAGTGAGGAGATATCAAGGAACATGAGAGCACGCTAAAGTGCTCATCTTATCAGAGGAACAATATAGCTATCAGGTTTAAAAAGAAATAAGGGCCTGGCCAGGTGGCTCAGTGGTTGAGCATCAACCTATGAACCAGAAGGTCACGGTTTGATTCCTGGTTGGGGCACATGACCCGGTTGCGGGCTAGATCCCCAGTGTGGGGCCTGCAGGAGGCAGCCAATCAATGATTCTCTCTCATTATTGATATTTCTATCTCTCTCTCTCTCTCTCCCCCTTCCTCTCTGAAATCAATACAAATATATTTTTAAAAAAGGTATTTTTAAAAAAAGTGCTCCCTTTAGCAACATGTATACTAAAATTGGAATAATACAGAGAAAATTAGCATTACCCCTACACACGATGACATACAAATTCGTGAAGCATTCCATATTTTATTTATTATTTTTTAATATATATATTTTTATTGATTTCAGAGAGGAAAGGAGAGGGAGAGAGATAGAAACATCAATGATGATAAACATTGATTGGCTGCCTTCTGCATGCTCCCTACTGGGGATTGAGCCTGCAACCCGGGCATGTGCCCTTGACCAGAATTGAACCCGGGACCCTTCAGTCCACAGGCCAACATTCTATCCACTGAACCAATCCAGCTAGGGCTGCATTCCATATTTTAAAATAAAATTAATTAAAAAAAAACACCTTTCAGGTGAATTTTAACCAAAAGTAAAATTAAACAAAATGTATAGTTATATTTACTAGTACAGTGGTCGGCAAACTCATTGGTCAACAGAGCCAAATATCAACAGTACAACGATTGAAATTTCTTTAGAGCCAAATTTTTTAAACTTAAACTTCTTCTAATGCCACTTCTTCAAAATAGACTCTCCCAGGCCGTGGTATTTTGTGGAAGAGCCACACTCAAGGGGCCAAAGAGCCGCATGTGGCTCGTGAGCCGCAGTTTGCCGACCACGGTACTAATATATCGGAAGGAAAATAGACTTTAAGACAAAAAACATTATTGTGGATAATAAGACATCACTATATAAGAGTAAACATTTCAGTTCACCAAGAAGATATAAAAATCCTAAACATATATGCTCCTAATAAAATAGCTTAAACAAAACCAACATTAATAGAACTGTATGGAGAAGTTGTAAATCCACTTTCCTGAGAGTATTTCATCTTTCCCAAAAAAACAAACAAACCCCACATCAGCAAAGTTTAAGATTTGAACAATATGATTAACCAACTCTTCCTAGTGGACTTATGTAGAATTAATGAATTCCATCATTAGAGGATTCATGGATTCTTCTCAAGTTCTTTGAACACTTACAAAAATCATATAAGTATTGATGAGGATATGGAGAAATATGAACTCTCATACACCACGGATGGGAATGTAAAATAATTCACTTTGAAAAATAGTGTGGCAGTTCCCCAAGCAAGGAACATAAACAGAGTCACCATATGACTAACCAATGCCATTCCTAGGTATATACTCAGGAGAAATGAAAACATATGTCCACACAGAGACTTGTACATGAATGTGTATAGCAGCACTATTCATATCAACCAAAAGGTGGAAACGCCCAAACATCTATGAACAGATCAACAGGTGAACAAAATACAATGAAAGGATATTATTTGGCCATAAGAAGGAATAAACTACTGATACATAGTACAATTTGGATAAACCTTTAAAATTATATGCTAAATGAAAGAAGCCAGTCACAAAAGACCACGTATTATATGATTCCTATAATATAAAAGTTCTGAATAGAGAAATCTAAAGAGAATAAAGTAGATTAGTGGTTGCTTAGGATTAGGGATGTGGGAAATGGGAGGTTAGGAGGATAACAGCTAAAGGGTACAAGGTTTCAATAAGTCATGAGTCAAAGAAGAAATCACATTGGAAATAAACATACATAGAATTTAATTATTTTTAAAGATACTACATTTAACATTTGTAGATGCAGAGAAAGTAGAGTCTTAAGGGAAATGTATGGCTTTAAATATTAATATTAGGAAAAAAAAAGAAAAGCTGAAAATTAAGGAGCTAAATGTAAAAGAACAAATCAACAGAATAAACCCAGAAATACAGACTTAAGAATATAAGAATATAATAACGAAAAAAAGAATATAATAATCAAAATAATTAAGGGTAGAAATCAATTAAATAGAACCAATGTAAAAAATTGTGTGCTGCCCTGGCCAGTGTGGCTCAGTTGGTTGAGTATCATCTGTGCACAGAAAGGTCACTGGTTAGATTCCTGATCAGGTTCTGTCCCCAGTCAGGGCTTGTGTGGGAGGCAACTGATTGATATTTCTCTCTCACAGCAATGTTTCTCTCTCTCTCTCTCTCTCTCTCTCCCTCTCCCTCTCTCCCTCTCTCCCTCTCTCCCTCTCTCCCTTCCTCTCTAAAAATCAATAAAAACTTATTTTTTAAAAATTGTGTTCTTTTTTTTTTTTTTTAACTTGAAAGCAATTACTGTTTACTAAATGACCAGGATACAAAAATAATCATGGTAGATACCTTAATTCATCCTTCTAATAAGACTGTTGATCTGGTCTTCCCTGTTGCCAGCACTTCCCACTTCTTCAAAATAGGTTGTGTCTTTCTCTTCATTCCACCTGTTGGGGAAAATAACTGGAAGAGTCACAGGAAGCTTCTTCTTTGAAGCGTTTTCTAACAGCATAGATCAGATCCGCCACGCCGGTGATGCATGAGGGCTGATGATCAATGTGTTATGGCAGGGCAATCCGCTTCTTGTTGATTTAGCCATAATTATGCTTGTAGATCAATTCATTAACCTACTTCAAGTTCTGGTACCCCTTCCAAAATATGTTAATTGTTGAGCTTAACCAAGGTGCCATTGAAGATCTGACAGAACAGACACATACTTAATAGGTTTAATGAGAATAAAAAGAGAAGCACAGATAAATATTTTACATAAAAAGGGAAACATAGATTTAAAAAATAAAACTATCATAAACTTTATGCCAATTAATTCCAAATTTGTATGAAGTGAACAAATTCCTAGAAAATATAACAATTAAAATTGACTCAAGAACAAAAAGGCAAATAATCTTATGATTAAAATTATACTCTTAAGCATTTATCTCAGAGAAATAAAAATTACATTCACAAAACAAAACACTATACATGATGGTTTGTGGCAGCTCTACTTGCAATTGCCAAAAACTGAAAACAGCTAAAATGTCCTCAATGGTTGAATCTATGGTACATCCATATCACTGAATACTACTTATTCAGCGATGGAAAGGAACAAACTAGCCTATCTAAGAAAGAGGGAATATGCAAATTGACCGTCACACCATCACAAAGCTGGCAGCGCCTATAGCCACAGATGGCAGCGCCCAGTTCCCTCAGCCCTGCCGGAGTTCCCCAGTCCTTTCAGCCCCGCCGGGGGGGTGGCAGGCACGCGGTGTGGCCAGACCCACCCTCAGCCCCCAGCCGCCCAGGGCCGGCCCGAGGCACAGGCAAGCCTCGGATGTCAGCTGCCCAGCCGATGCCCGAGGGGCAGGCAAGCCTCGAATGTTGGCTGCCAGTTGCCCAGGGCGAGCCCTAGGTGCAGGCAAGCCTCGGATGGCGGCTGCCCAGCTGCCCAGGGCCACTCAAGGTTCAGGTAACCAGGGCTGGCCGAGGCTTGTGCTTCCGGCAATGGCAGTAGCAGAGGTGCCGGCAGTGGCAACAGCAGAGGTGTGATGGGGGTGTCCCCTTCCCTGATCACTGGGTCGCCTCCTGCCCCTGAGGGCTCCTGGACAGTTAGAGGGGGCAGGCCGGGCTGAGGAACGCCCCCCCTCTCCAGTGCATGAGTTTTCATGCACCGGGCCTCTAGTCCTTTATAATAAAAGGGTAATATGCAAATAGACCGACCGGCAGAACAACCAAACAACCAATCAAAGCGTAATATGCTAATGATATGCTAAGGCTGCTCAACCACTTGCTATGACGTGCACTGACCACCAGGGGGCAGATGCTCCAACCAGTAGGTTAGCTTGCTGCTGGGGTCCCAGCTGATCAGGACTGAGTGAGATGGGCCGGACATGCCCTAGAACCCTTCCACAGTCCCTCCCCGGCCCAATTGTGCACCGGTGGGGTCACTCAGCCTGGCCTGCGCCCACTCACAACCCGGGACCCCTTGGGGGATGTCGGAGAGCCGGTTTCAGCCCGATCCCACAGGCCACTCCCCTTAGGCTCATGGCTGGTGAGCATTGCTATGGCAACCTGAGCCTCTCCTGGGCCGGGATGAGCAGGAGCGGCAGGTAGGAGCTGCAGGCGGCGTTGGACTGTGGGTTTCGGCTCGATCCCTGCAGGCCACCCAGAGGGACCCCATCCGCGCATGAATTTGTGCACTGGGCCTCTAGTTGATACATAAAATAGTTGAGTGAAAAAAAACCCCAAAAACTAATCTTGAAAGGTGACATACTGTATGATTCCATTTCTATAACATCTGTGAGTTAACAAAATTACAGAACGAATTAATGATTGTCAGAGATTAGAAATGGGGAGGTAGTTATGGCTACCAAGGGTAGTAGGAGGGAGCCTTGTGGTGATGGAACAGTCCTGTATCTTATAGTGATAATGGTTACACAAATCTACACATGTGATAAAGCTGCATCAAAGTGTACACACATCTACCCACAAATGTGTGCATGCAAAACTAGTGAAATCTGAATAGCCCTGTGGGTTGTTCAAGGCCAGTTTTCTGGTTTTGATATTGTACTGTGGTTAAGCAAGATGTTACCATTGGGAAAAACTGGGTGAAAGGTACATAGGATCTTCCAGTACATGTTTTTGCAACTTTCTGTGAATCTATAATTATTTCATAATAAAAAGGTTTTAAACATGGAAGCAGTAAACAATTTCCAACAAAGAGAACGAACACCAGGCCCTAATAGTTTTAGAGGCAAATTCTATAAACTTTCAAGGCACAGATCATTCTAATCTTATACAACCTTCCCAGAGTATGGAAAAAGAGGGCGGTTCTCAGATGACACACCCAGGAACCAGGTTCCCTTCTCTCTGGTTCCAGGTGCGTCACCCAAGAACCGCAGCTTGGCAGCTCCTGCATTGAGCATCTGTCCCCTGGTGGTCAGTGCGTGTCATAGATACTGGACTGCTGGTCGAATGGCTGGCTGGCTGGCCGCTTAGGCTTTTATATATATAGATATATTCATATTTAGCTGGTATTTATTTTTATGTGTGTTCATAATTTCATTCAAATCAGAGTTCTCATCTTTTATTGGTAAGTTTAACCTTTTTATATTTATTGGAATTACTCTTAAGACTTTTTTCCTACTATATTAGTTTCTATTTTCCATTTACTATACTTTTTTCTTTTCTTTTTTTAAAAAAAATATATTTTATTGATTTTTTTACAGAGAAGAAGAGAGAGGGATAGAGAGTTAGAAACATCGATGAGAGAGAAACATCGATCAGCTGCCTCTTGCACAACCCCTACTGGGGATGTGCCCGCAACCAAGGTACATGCCCTTGACCGGAATCGAACCTGGGACCCTTGAGTCCACAGGCCGATGCTCTATCCACTGAGCCAAACCGGTTTCGGCTTCTTTTTTTTTTTTTTTTTCCAATGAGTTTATTTGAACCAAGCTGATGACATGCTGGGAAGTAAGATCTCAAATACTCCCTGAAATGTTCTTACGTCAGATTTAAATCAGCCATTTTTAAAAAAAAATACATTTTATTGATTTTTTACAGAGAGGAAGGGAGAGGGAGAGAGAATTAGAAACATCGATCAGCTGCCTCCTGCACACCCCCCACTGGGGATGTGCCCGCAACCAAGGTACATGCCCTTGACTGGAATCGAACCTGGGACCTCTGAGTCCGCAGGCCGACGCTCTATCCACTGAGCCAAACCAGTTAGGGCTTCTTTTTTTTTTACTTCTAAAATCTACCCATACCTGTATGGATACCTATATCCCCTAACAAGCCAGTACTTCTGCATCTTTCTCATGTGCCATTGGATTCTTCTGCCATGAGGTCATATATGGTCATACTAGAGGCCCGGTGCATGAAATTCATGCACTTGGAGGGGGTGTCTCTCAGCCTGGCCTATGCCCTCTTGTAGTCCAGGAGCCCTGGGGGGATGTCCGACTGAGAGCTTAGTGGGCCTAAGCCCTCAGTTGGACATCCTTAGCATTTCCACGGAGGCGGGAGAGGCTCCCACCACTGCCGCTGTGCTCGCCAGCCGTGAGCCCGGCTTCTGCCTGAGTGGTGCTCCCCCTGTGGGAGCACACTGACCACCAGGGGGCAGCTCCTGCATTGAGTGTCGGTCCCCTGGTGGTCAGCGTGCATCATAGTGACCGGTCATTCCACCATTCGGTCATTTGCATATTAGCCTTTTATTATGTAGGATTGTCTAGACTCTAGAATTTTAGTTCTGGGATTTTATTCATAAACTTTCTAATTCTCTTTTCCTTTGAAGTTAGCTTTTCTCCTTCCTTCCTTCCTTCCTTCCTCCCTCCCTCCCTCCCTCCCTCCCTCCCTCCCTCCCTCCCTCCCTTCCTTCCTTCCTTCCTTCCTTTTGCCAACACTATACTTCCTCCATTTCTTGCCATGTGTTGAATTTGCTTCAGCTTTGTTTTCATTGAGGCTTTTGCAATGCCCTGAATTGACCTCATGTCTCTTGAGGATGGTGAAGAGACAGTCACCACCTCCTCAACCCTCACCTACATACCAGCCTTAATTTTCCTCAGGTTTCTTGTTTACAATTCATAGTTTTTCTTGAATTTGTGTGTTTATTTTTTCATTAGTTTTGGTAAGTTAGCCTTTTCATGTCCAATATTGCTTCGATCCCAGTCTTTCCTTCCTGCCCTTCTAGTTTTCCAGTTCTATACAGTAAACTGTGTCATTCTCTCCTCTGTGACTCCTACCTTTTCTCTTCTTTTGCCTTTTGATGTTTCATTCATTTATATTTACTCCTGGCCAATCCTCTCTTCAACAGCATTTACTCTGCTGTTAAACCCAATCAACTGGGTTATTTATGTTTATTATTATGTTTTTTTTCAGTTATGGAATTTTCACTTAGTTGTTTTGTAAACTTTTTACTTTTCTGCCAAAATTATCAATCTATTCAGCTTCTTGAATATAATAAACAATGTAATGACTATAATATCTGGGGCTCTTTTGGGTCCTTTTCAATTGTCCTTCGTTGCTGTTGGTTTTTGTGCATGTTAGGTTGTCTTCAGTATGGGTGATAATTTTTGCTTGTTGACTGAATATTGTATTTGCATAATTGTTCATAGAAACAAGTTGAGGCCTAGGATGATGATATCTTTAACAAGAGCAGATTCACTTTGTTTTCTGCCATGATCCTGGAGGCAATAACATTCTGAGGTCACCTTAATACAATTTCAGGCTTTGAGAGAGTTCAAAGCTGAGTTTTAATCTCTGTAACAGCTTGTCTACTCTATTCACCTTTGCTGTTAGAGTGCAGTCCCTTGGGATCCTAATCCAAAGTCATAGTAATTTACTAGGTGCTCTCTCTCTCTTAGCCGGGTCTGCACTCTCCTTTGTTTTCCCATAACCACCAAGGCTGTTAAAAGCACCACTCAGTCTCTTAACTACCTCCCAGGAAATTCCCCCCCTGGAAAAGTAGTCCTAAATGTGGGGCTTAAATTCCAATGTCCCTCTTTTTCATTTCATTTCAGAATGAAATCATGGAACACAGCACCTGGTAAGATTCTGGAAATTTTGTTATTTTCTCATATCTGCTATGGTTCCTCCTCTTACATATTTTCCCCATTATAGCTACTCCGCACTTTCCAGTGTCCTTACTCCACGGGGTTAAATGCTTTATCTGCTTTATTCCATTTAGTACTAATTTGTTAACTTTCCAATGATTTCAAGAAGAGTTTAGGTTTTAATAGTTTTACCAGTTTTCCTCAGTGGGAGAGTGGTCAGACCGATCTAGTCACCAACACTGGAGGCCCCAACCCTCCCTCACAATGGAAAACACATTCTAATAACCAAGATTTTCCAAGAAACCAAAAGACAATGGAAATGCTAACAGTGTAACCGTTTCCAAGAAACAAAACAACTGTGGGAAAGTGCCACCCAAGAGAGTTTCTACAAATACCCACAAACACAATTGTAACATAGTTGCAAGAGCAACTGAAACCAACCTTGATAACAAAGTATCTTTTCAGATAAGTGGGAGTATTTCAGCTTTGTTTGAGAATATTTTATAGTTTGCTACATGGTAACTTTTATAGCCAATAGCAGTTGGTTGTAAGAGAGAATGTAAGACTGTGGAATTGAACAGTATTTGTCCATTCTGGGATTTGTCCTCAGCTGTCAACATGGACAGGTTAGTGCACTCACTAGTGAGCCTCAGATCATATAGTTTGACAATCACTACGGAAGTGGTAAACATTTGAAATTCTTATTTTATTTTTTATTTTATTTTTTCCACCACTGTTTATCCCCTCTCTGCCCTCTTCCACCTCTCCCTCTGCCCCCCCCCCACGCCCCAACATTTGAAATTCTTGAACCAAGGTTTTCTTAAATGGTCTTCACTAAATTTTTCTGTCTTGAGATCTCCGTCTTTCTCTGATTAGGTTACAATGGGATGGACTGGGTTTCTACTGATTGGAGTTAAAATACCCTTCTCAAATCCACCCTAATCCTCACTGCATCTTGATAAGATTTTATGAGTTTAACCAGAAGAATTGTGAAAATTCCTAAGCTTTAGGGATGATTTCAACATCCTTTAGACCAGACAATTCTCAGCAAACAGCCTTAGTTAACATTTTTGGTTAAATGCTAATCTTGTTCCTTAACTTCCTTAAGCTTCAGTTTCTCATTTTTTAAAACGGGAATAAAAAGGGGGGGGGGTAAATGGTGATGGAAAGAGACTTGACTTGGAGTGGTGAACATACACTACAATATTCAAATGGTGTATTATAGGATTGTACCTCTGAAACCGATATAATTTTATTAACCAATGTCACCCCCAATAAATTCAGTTAAAAAGTAAAATGGGAATAATAATGTCCAGGTCATAGGTATTTGGGGAGTTTTATATGAAATAATGAATATAAAAGCCCTAGCACAGTGCAAGGCACATAGGTAAGCATTTGCTAGATAATAGGATGTCTAAGGAATTTGTTGGAGGTGATGCTCTGATAGGATTATATTGGGGCTGGGCAGGGGCCACAAGTCCTTTAGAGCAATTCCTTAAGGGAGACCAGGGATGGGTAATTAGTATTCTGTTGGGATTACAGCATTTGACTGGGGAGGGGCCTGAACTGGGAGTGGTACCACATGGCTGTGACTAAACTGATATTAGAATTTCTACACTCAAGTAATGAAAGTTAAAGCTTAAAACTAAGGAGTTAGTCATGGATCTCCGAATGAAATCATGGAGCACAGCACCTGGTAAGATTCTGGAAACTTTGTAATTTTCTCATGTCTGCTGTTTCCTCCTCTTACATATTTTCCCATTATAGCTACTCCGCACTTTCCAGTGTCCTTACCCCACGGGGTTAAAAGCTTTATCTGCTTTATTTCATTTAGTACTGTTAAATTATTAATCTCATGTTCCATGGGGGCGGGGGGGGATGAATTTAGAGAGGTTATTTCTGGTCTGGCTTAAGAGCTGGATCTATGAATATAACCTAGTGTATTATTTGTAGGGTTGTTGAATTTGAGAGTTGACACTAAATGGCTGTTGAATTCATTCATTTAACAAACATTTAATGAGCAATGACCATATGCCATGCACTATGTTGGTCTCTGGGGATTCAGAGATGAATATTAAGTCTGCAATTACAATAAAACAGTTATTTATTGAGTGTTAATTCTGTGTCTGGCACTTGATGTCTGGTAGTTCATTTAACCATTGTAACCACCCTGTGAGAAAAGTATTGATATCCTCATTATGCAGATGAGGGAGCTGAGACTCTGGGACTCGCCCAAGGTCACACAGCCTGGACATAGCCGAGCTCAGGATCTCTAAATTCCAAGTCTTCCCCTCCCCGACCCCCAAAATAAAAATCTCACTATTTTATTTTTAAAATAAAAATAACATTATTTTTCACGCTGGCCAAGGTGGCTCAGTTGGTTGGAGCATCGTCCTGTACACTGAAAGGTCTCGGGTTTGCTTGATTCCCAGTCAGGTCACAGCCCTGGTTGGTGTGAGCTTCATCTAGTGCTCCAATAGGTTGCCAGTTTGATTCCAGGTCAGAGCACATGCTAGGTTGCAGGCTCCATCAGTGGTGAGTCCTGGAGGCAGCCGATCATCAATGTTTAATCTTTCTCCCCCTCTCTCTTCCTCTCATCCTAACATCAATAAAACATGTTTTTGGGTGAGAACTAATATATATATATACACACACACATTATTTTTAAAATAAAAATAATATATATGCAAACAATTTAATCAATGAGTGCTAATTTTCTCACAAAACATGTTTTTTTACACAAAACTTGCTAAAACAGGGTGTTAATCATTTACATTTTTACCAGTGTATTTAATAGATGAAAATATTATATTTCAAAGTTGCATTTATTATTATTGCATTTCTCACTTTTTACAGGTTTATGAGATCTATTCGCACATACCATAAACTTCATTCATCTAAAGTGCACAGTTCAGTGGTTTTTAGTGTATTCTCAGAGTTGTAGCAAACATCATTACAATCTAATTTCAGGACCTTTTCAACACCCCAAAGAAACCTTTACCCACTGGCAGTCCCTCTCCATTCTCCCCCTCCCGCTCTCAGCCCCAGGTTAGTTATCTTTTATGCGTTTCTTGGCCATTTTATCTGCCTCTTTTGGATTGCTCTTTTTTTTTTTTTGATTGCTCAGAGAAGTTCTGTATTGATCATGAAGATGAGCTATTTATCCACCGTGTGTCTGGAAATATTTTAAAGCTATTTTCTCATTTGTTCTTTTTTTGTTGCTGGCATCTCTTACTGTAAAGATGTTTAAATTTCTTTTAATTTTTAAAATGATTTATTGGTTTTGATTCATTATAAACACTTCCCTCCTTCCATTATACATCTTTCCCCCGTATATCTTTTTTTTTTCTTTCTAGTTTCTTAAGAGTACTGTAGTTTGCCTAAGTTTCCAATCCATCTTGGGTTTAGTTTAAGATGGAATAACTGTATCTTATCAAATACTACTGATTGGAAAAAAAAATCACTTTTATCACATTTCTTTCCCCCCGCCCACTTTTATCACATTTCTATTCATTTTCGAAAACGGACAGAATGACAGCAGCTAACACTGATGGAGCCCTCACAAGTCGGGTCAGCCTTATGTTTACGGTTTCATGTTCGGCTATCGCCTTGAAATGCTTAATAATTGGGGACAGGGGACCCCCCACTTTCCCTTTGCGCCAGACCCGGCGGGCTGTGGACAGAGAGGCTCTGCTTACAAGCCGCAGACACTGCCCCGAGCCCCTTACCCATATCATTTCCCTTACCCCCTCGGCAATTTCGGGGAGCCCTTTTCCTTTCCCTCTGCCTTTTGCCAACGGGGCCATGGAGCCGGGAAGGTGAAATAAGCCTCAGCACCAAAACGCTGCCGCAAAGGTTTAGATCCCAGCACCTGTCACGCCCGCGCCTGGGGAGGAAGCGTCCGGGAGCCAGCCAGCGCGTGACGCTCGGGGTGAAGCCGGGTGGGCGCGGGGGCCCGAGGTGCGGGCCGCAAGCTCCCAAGGCCACGCGGCGGAGCGCCCCCGCCTCGACCCCGCGGGCCCAGCTCCGTGTCGCGCGCTCCGGGGCGGGCCCGCGGGACCACGCCGTCCGCCCGCGGCCGCGCGCGCTCGCCCAGCGGGCGGGCCCTCAACGCGCGCCGCGGTCGTGCCGCCTGCGAGTTCCCCAAGTTCACCCAGGCCTCGGGTTGGCATGGCAACCAGGCAACCTGTTCCAGAGCCGCCTGCCTTCTCCGCGCACGCCGCGGCCACAGCCGGAGCCGGGGCCAGAGCCTATCCCATGATGCACCGCGCCAGCCCCGTCCCCAGTGGGCCGCCATGTTGTCGGAGTGAAAGGTAAGGGGGAGCGAGAGCGCCGGAGAGAGAAGAACGGGGGGCTGAAATCCATCTTCATCCTACCGCTCCGCCCGTGAGTATCCGCACCCCGCCTGCCCTAAACGCTGCTCCGGACCCCCAGCGAGCAGACGGTCCCATTGTATTGGTGTTTGGAAGCGGCTGGGGGGGCGAGAAGGGCTTTGGAAAAGCCGCCGGGGCCCTGGCTCGGGCTCCTCGCTCGATGTTCCTCGTACATGTTTTGGAGTCGGCAGCAAGGCCCCTATTGTTATCCAAGGAGGGAGGGGGTGGGGAGCGGGGTCGAAGCGAGGCAAATGCTGGGGGTTTGGGCCTTGGCCCAGGGCATAGACGTCCCTCCACATTTCTGTTCGGCCCCTTTGGAACCCTCGAAGATTGATGTTGCCATTGGGGTTGCTTTTTTTTTTTTTTTTTTTTTGATGGGTTTGCGAAGCCCCGGAGTCTTCTGGGTGGCCGTGAAGTGTGATTTCGTGCCACTCTGGATTTCTTCGACTCCTTGGGCTTCCGCGGCGGCGCCGGAGCAGGAGGAACAATAAATAAATCGCTTAAGCAGCGGCCATGGCCCTAGTGTACAGGCGAGACCCCACCGTGGGGGAACTTTGCGAGCCTGAAGGTGGAGAAGTAGCGATCAGGAAGTTTCAGATCGGTTTTGAGGCTGCCGGGTGCTTGTGGCCTTTTGTTTCCGTGAGAGCCGGTGCTTGTGGGGTGTTCTTCCTCTTTGATCCTCCCTGTGCTGGTGCGTGCGAGTCTGAACTCGGAGAGGGGCTCACCCCTCGGTAGTAGGAAGGCAGAGACACGATACGAGAGAGTTGTAGCCCTCACACACGTTCTTGGTAAACAGAGATCATTTATCCCACTTGTCGGTACCACTCCCACGTCCAGGGATGAATCCACTCTTGAAACTTTTTTTTCTCCTCCCTGGCCTCCCCCCCTCCCCCCAGGCACGCTCGCTCAACACTATCAGGGAAGGCTGTCTCCTCCCCGTAACTTGAAGGGTTGTTACTTTTCATTGTTCAGTTAAAGAAGACACTGTTTTCAGTTGTCGATACAATGCGTACACTTCCTGCTCCTTTTCAGAGTGATAGTTTATGAGGCTTCTTCGGGGTTCTGTTCTAAAGTCATTTACGTTTGAAGCAATAGGTTTGTACACTTTAGCTTTTTGTCTGTTTTGTGAAAAACCAAACCAAACCCATAAAAACTCACCAAAGACAAGCCCTCCTCCAGGATATGTAGTTCTTGATGCAGTTTTTAGTAAGCAAAATACTAAACATTTGATCCATTGCGAATTTTATCTTTATAAAATACTCTCGTTTATCTGGATCTTTGGGACATAACTCATGGGATTCTGAACTTGGAGTTAGTATTTCGCCTTCATTGAATTCATTTTGTCTGAGGCCACAGTTTTTTTTCAAGTTGGGTTTGAAGTTTAATTTGGGTTTGAGATGAACTGTTTTAAAATAAATGGATGACCATAAACTTTCCCCCCCCCCCCCCCCGGTGGTAAAAAAATAAACACCTTTCAGAACACTAAGCATTTTTTGTAGGAAAAAAAGATAGGCCATTGGAGATAGATTAAATCGTGTTCCTTTGTTTGAAATCTGTTTTTTTTTTTTTAAATAAAACCAACCCGTGATGTAAACAGTTTGAAAACTGGAGGAGTAATTAGAATCAGCCCTTATTTCTAGTTGCTTAAAATACTAATTTTTATCATGTGCCATTTGTAAAAAAGGCACATTTGAAATGCCACACACAACTTTTTAGTGGACTTTGAGAGTTCTCTAAAAGGCATCAGCAGTTTGAATGTTTACTAATATTTAAGTGACCGATTTAAAAATTTTTGTGCTGTAGTTGCCAAGATATTACAAAATTACCCAAGACATGTTAATTTGCTCACTTTCAAACTGTCCCTTCTGCCAGGTTTTCTCTTGTTTGAGAAAACTGCCTTGCCTCATTAGGTAAAGCAGGAAGTCTCAGGGCAGATAGCTTTACAAAAGCCAATTGTTTTGTTTGAACATTTTTATAGGGATCTTCCCCCCACCCCCATCCTTTGTTGGAATGAAGTTGTGTTCAGTGTGTTTCAGAGGTAAAACACCCTTTCCATATGGAAATTCTTTGCTAGATAAGTATTATGGCAAATCTTTTATCTCAGAAAAGATTGCTTTGGCTGTTTTAGGAATCTTCTCAGGGACTGAAGTGCCATAATGGCCTTCACTGATGGTAACTGAATTCCTGGGGTCTCAGCATAGTGACTTTATGTTTACAAAAAACTTTTACATCTATTTTATTTTGATTCAAAATCAAACTTGTGAAGCATAAAGGATTTTTATCATTTTCTAGATGAGGAAACAGCCTCAAAGAAGCTGTTTAATGGTAAAACTTGGGGTTTGGGATTCTTGGCTTGCCTTCTAAAACAAAGACTGTTAGATTGATACTACCTTGTAGAAGAAAATGGAACTGGCTACTACCTTTGGTAATAAGAGGGCAATAAGTTCTTTTGAAAATCAAACCGGAAGGCATTTGGCTGGTTAGCACTTTGCAAAGATCGATGTAAACACAGCAATGACTCTCTGATTTTGGTACTTAACCACGGACACAATTCAATACATGAAAGCAGAAACTGAACTCTAGAAAGCTAAACTAACTCAGTACGCTAGTAAGGTTCTGATGCATTGGAATTGTTAACTGAGACTAGGCATTTCCAAATTAGGCTTTGAACAAATGACAAATTCCGCTGTGCCTTTTTTACGTCTGGCTTCAAAGCATTAATTAGTTGTGAGAAGCAAATGCTTCTTTAGAGAAGATTTAATTATCTATAAAGAAAGAAGAGATTTCTCATAACTCTTGTGGGTCAGTTTTTGAAATGTTACAGTTGGGTTAGGGAGAGATAAGGCATTTGTAGCAGTTAAGTTTATAGCCTTGAAATTAGTTTCTATGGACAGATGTGTTCTAATTGGTCACAGATTAATTACTTCGTAGCATTTTTTTTAGCACCTACAGGGTGACAAGTGTTATAGCGTATGTACAAATGTAGTTTTTTATTTTTAAGAAACTTAAATAGTAATGTTTCACAATAACAATTTGGAGGTTCTTTGTTGAGCCTTCCTGAGAAGAAAGAGTAGCAGATGTGGGTGAGAGAAATAGTATCTGTGTTGATGTACTGGGGTGTAGCAAGGGGTTGACAGAAAGAATTAGGCTTGGATGCAAAACAGACTTATCTTTGAATTCCTTATCCACACTCACTAGCTGAATGGCTTTGGGCATATTTATAACTTTGTGTCCCTTAATGTTTTCATCTGTAAAATAGGGATGATTAAATAAAGTCTGCAGTATGTTTGCCATACAGTTATTGTGTTGAGGCATCTGATTTATTATCTATCTATCTATCTATCTATCTATCTATCTATCTATCTTTAGAGAGCGGGGAAAGGAGAAGGGAGATACATCAATGTGAGAGGAAAACATCATTCAGTTGCCTTCAGTACACACCCTGACCAGTGATCAAATCCACAACCTGGGTATATGCCCTGACTGGGTATTGAACCTGAGACCCTTCTGTGTATGGGAGGATGCTCCAACCAACTGAGTCATACCAGTCGGGGCATGTTTATGTTTGTTTTTGGTGGTGGTTGTTTTTACAGGGGGGCTTTCTACTCTAGCATTCGGTTTGGTCTCATCCTGTTTTTAGGAGTCAGAGTACTAATGGAATAATGTGATGGCGATTGTAATTGTAAATTATTGGTAAAAATGTTGACCCTCCCACCCAATCCCCCATCAATAGCAGCTGAGGACAAGTTTCAGGCTAAGAACATTCTGTTGCTCTTCTGGGTCAGGGGGCCTTATTGTTTCTTCAAGGAGCATCCTATGAATTTGTTGGACATTTTAAAGCAGTGGTTCTCAACCTTTTTAATGCCGTGGACCTTTTAATATAGTTCCTCATGCTGTGGTGACCCCCAACCATAAAATTATTTTCGTTGCTACTTCATAACTGTAATTTTGCTACTGTTATGAATTGTAATGTAAATATGTGTTTTCCGATGGTCTTAGGTGACCCTGCTAGAGGTTGAGAACCGCTGCTGTAGAGCCTAAGACCATCGGAAAACACAGATATTTACATTACGATTCATTGACAGTAGCAAAATTACAGTTATGAAGTAGCAACGAAAATAATTTTATGGTTGGGGGTCACCACAGCATGAGGAACTGTATTAAAGGGTCGCGGCATTAAAAAGGTTGAGAACCACTGTTTTAAAGGGTCCTGTCAAGTTTTAGACAATCTGAGTCACTGCTAATTATATATGGGGTTTGGATTTTTGTTTGGTTTATTGCCTTATATCTGCTTCAGCATTAAAATATCTAAAGTGATATTTAACACAGCTCTTGCTTATTTAAAAAGCATCGCCACAGTTGGCTTAAGGTGTAAATAAGTTGAAGTTTAATTCTGTATTGTTACCAAATAAGTTTCCCTGAAGTTGCCATATTGAGTCCTGATCTGTATACCTTGTCTGAGTACCTGCCACCAATCACATTTATTCACACACACACACACACACACACACACACACACTCACACACTCAGCAACTTAAAAGTGGAGGTTTCAGTTTAGAAAATTGTGTTATTTTAAAATATATAGCTGCTTGGTATGAACTAGTTGTAGATGATATATCGCAAAAGACGGAGCTCACTTTTATCTTGGTGTATATCGAGTAATGTTTTAAAAGTGCAAATTTTAGGGGTCAGGAGCAGGGTGGAAAAAAGGGGGCATCTGTTATACTTTAAACAATAAAGATAAATTTTAAAAAGTGCAAATTTTAACTATTTGTAACTTATTTGTCCTTAGGTGTTGGTGGAATGAGCGTTGCATGTGTCTTGAAGAGAAAAGCAGTGCTTTGGCAGGACTCTTTCAGCCCCCACCTGAAACATCACCCTCAAGAACCAGCTAATCCCAACATGCCTGTTGTTTTGACATCTGGAACAGGGTCGCAAGCGCAGCCACAACCAGCTGCAAATCAAGCTCTTGCAGCTGGGACACACTCCAGCCCTGTCCCAGGATCCATAGGAGTTGCAGGCCGTTCCCAGGACGACGCTATGGTGGACTACTTCTTTCAGAGGCAGCATGGTGAGCAGCTTGGGGGAGGAGGAAGTGGTGGAGGCGGCTATAATAATAGCAAACATCGATGGCCTACTGGGGATAACATTCATGCAGAACATCAGGTAAAAAAAGTTCACTATTTCAGCTTTGAAATTCTTTTGTAATCAATCTGCTTTTAGTGAATGTCTTCAAAAGCCTAAATTGCTAATTTCATGTGGTCTAAATTAAATAGTCACTTGTTTTAAAGGATGATTGTTTTAATGTCACTGGGTCATATCAATCAGGTGCTAAATAGTAAATGAGCAATTCATTAAAAAAAAAGACTTAAGATTGCTATAATGTGCACATTGTATTTGTAGATATGTTTAATAAGACTTTTTATCTTCTTGATATAGTCTTTTAAGAACTCCTTGGGCTGCTTATAGACCATATACATATTTTAGAGCCTTTCCTGTTGAGTGAGGGTGACTTTTGTTTTTTACAATGTTATAGTTAAAAGTAGTAGGAAGTTGACAACAAATCAGCTGCTCAAGTGAAATTTATTTGACGTGAAATTGATGTATATCTAATGTTTTGTGTCAGAGAGGAGTGGTTGTGGCTTTTAGATTTTAACCATCTTCATTCACTTGGTTAATTTTAAGATGCTTACCTTTACTAATCCAGAAACATACCAGGGATCACAGCATATTTTACCAAGAAGAGTATCCTGATCTGTATTTCCTAAATTCCTGATAGTGATGAAAGGATTAGGATGTTTTAATCAGGCTATTCTTTGAAATTGTACACAGGTTGAATTTGCAAAGGTTCATTTTATATTGCTACTATGTGAGTACTGACTAGCAAAAAGAACTGACATCTGTTACTAGGCCTCTAGTGCTTCTTTTCTGCTTCAGAAACAAATTAGGCACAAACATATTTGCAAATCTGAAGTCTCAGTTGTGCTTCCCCAGTCCCTTCAAAAAAGCACTACTAGGTATGATAGTAGAAATCAAGAGGGGGAATTTATCCTCTTATTCCACAGGAATATATAGAGCACATTGATCAGTGGTCTTTGGTTTACTCAGTCAATCTTCAATATCAGTGCTGCTTCATAAACACCTACTATGTGTAGGTGATGGATACTTAGAAGTATGAGTATACAGGGCTTCTTGTGAAACTTTTGAGGCACTATATTTGTTTTTTATTTTCTTGCAGTAGTTGAGGGGGTCAGATTTTATTCATGTCAATATCCCAGTTCCTAGAATTTGGCATATAATAGAGTTTCAGAAATTTATTGAATGTATGAGTACCTAATCCTTTGGCCTTAAAATAAAGTTGGGGAAAAGGACATTGTCATAAAGATATAGGCCTTGAGTGCCATGCTAAAATTTAGTAATTAAGTAGGCAGCAGGTTTGTTTTTGTTTTTTTTTAAGTATTTTTATTGATTTCAGAGGAAAGGATAGGGAGAGAGAGAAACATCAATGATGACAGAGAATCATTGATCAGCTGCCTCTTGCACGCCCCCACTGGGGATGGAGCCTGCAACCTGAGGATGTGCCCTGACTGGGAATCAAACCATTCATAGGTCGACGCTCAACCATGAGCCACACCGGCCGGGCTGGCGTGGCTTTTAGTAGTGTTTTGGAAAGATTGAGTCGGCAATAAGAGATTGGAGTGGGTAAGGGGTGATACTAGTTGGATAACAACTTTAACAGTTCTGGTATGAGCAATGGAAAAAGAAGGTATGGATGACACTGAGAAATACACTGAATTTGGTGATTGAATTAGAAATCTTAGGTCTTGGGGAAGATGAAGTAATACAGGAAAAGGAATACAAAAGGGGATATGGTTTGGGGACAAGGTAATTGAATTTAGTGGTATACATGTTGAGTAAGATTTAGGCAGCTGTACATGGAGAGAGAGAGAGAGAGGGAGGGGGAGAGAGAGAGAGAGAGAGAGAGAGAGAGAGAGAGAGAGAGAGAGAGAGAGAAACCAAGGTAGGGAGGTGTTGAATTGGACTCATCATAACAGTTCTGTTGGGCTGGACACAAGATATAATCAACAGCATTTAGAGAATTGAGGGTAGTTGCTATGCTGCAGATGTTGGTCACCCACAAATTACTTCTGCAATCATTCCAGTGTATTATAATCTATTGGTTTTGGTGTTGATCTCACATCTTGGACTGAACTATGCTGGGGCAGAGGCTATTGTATTTGTCATGTACCTTTCCCAGGTGGTGCCTGAAATTTTTGTGTTGATTGAATGAGGGAGAAAGCACTAAGTTCTTCAGATTTGCACCAGGTAAAGTAATGGATATCTTAGAGCTCAGATATCCTGTTGGGAAATATGTGACAATAGGTAAAGGCCACTTAGACAAGTAGCAGCGGTGAATGTAATGTATTTAAAGAGTTGAGGGGCATATCTCTAGGTGAATCACTGCCCTCAGTAGCCACTGTTAAGATTGAAATAAGGTGTCTTTGTCAGGTGGGAGTACAAAAGAGATTGAGAAGCACTGATGATAAATACATTTACTAAGCACTTATGTTCTAGGTACTGGCTATATATTTCCTGTATTTAATCTTCAGAAAAGTCCCATGAGGGAAGTAATATCCTTCTCTGAGAGATGAGAAAATGAAGTGTAGTTACCAGGTAGAACCTGGTTTTTAAATTAGGTCTCTGATTCCAGTGCCCATGCTCTCTGTATATTTCTGCCTCTTTAAACATATTTCTAGCCTTAAAAATTAAACCAAACCAAACGATTGCAACAAAGTAACGCATCTATACTAATAAAAAGGTAATATGCTAATTAGGCCAGATAGACCTGACCTCTTCTGGACAAAGCCACAGTAGCGGGCTGAGACAGAGGCTGTTAGGGGTGATCAGGCAGGCAGGCAGAGTGGTTAGGGGTGATCAGGCAGGCAGCAGAGTGGTTAGGGGCGATCAGGCAGGCAGGCAGGTGAGCGGTTAGGAGCCAGCAGTCCCAGATTGTGAGAGGGATATCCGACTGCCGGTTTAAACTGGCAGTCGCAGTCGGACATCTCCCGAGGGGTCCCAGATTGGAGAGGGTGCAGGCCGGGCTGAGGAGACCGGCGCGCCCCCTCCCCCCCCCAGTGCATGAATTTCATGCACCGGGCCTCTAGTCCTAAATAATTATTTTGCTTTAATTTTAGAAATGATAAACTTGATAGTAAGGAGATGGATACAAATGTTGACTTTTCTCCTATAATTGCAAGAGCTCTCCCTTTTTCCCCACAGGAGCATTAATGATAAAATTTTTCCAGTTTTCTTTTTATTACGTGTGTATTCTTTTTATAAAATTTATCTTTATTGTTGAAAGTATTACACCCCTTTGTTTTCTTCCCATTGACCCCCCCCTCCCACCCTACATGTTTATTCTAAGTAGTAATTGTGGGAAACTTTTCTCTATGGAGACAGAATGACTCAGTATAAGGTGATAGTAGTGCCAGCACATTCTGCAATACCAAGAGTTTATTTGAGCCAAATTGATGATGTGCTGGGAGGAAAGATCTCAAATGCTTCTGGTCTACTTTTTGGTGGGCCTGTTGCCTTTGGCGTGCGCCCCTCCCCCCTTTTCATTTTGAAAGTATGTTTATTAGAGCTGGGGACAGTGAAACAGGAAAGGCTTAGGATAGAAGAAGCAACAGGAGAGAGCCTAAGTGGGGCTGCTTTGGCTCACTAGTAGTGTTAGAGGAAAGCAATGAGCCTAGGTGGGGCTGCTTTGGCTCACTGAGAAGACAGAGAAAAGGGGGTGTTGGAGACACTTCAGGTGGTTAGCCTGGGCCAATATTGCTCCCCTGGTTGCAAGTCTGGAGGGATCCCTTAGAGTTTAGGAGATGCATACCTGTGGGGGAAGGACTAGGGGAAAGGAAAGGCCCTCAGGAGAGCACACCTTCTCTGCCTTTTTATAAAGGGCTTTTGGCCTAATGGAACAGAATTTAAGATCAGATTGTCAGAATGCTTTTACCAATGATCTGGCGAAGTAAAGAATATCACAGGCTGTGCTGACAACAGCAGTGTTGGCGGGAAGGGAACTATTTATAGTGCCAGGTACTTTACATTCATTTCTCTCATTATTACTCCCATTTATGAGCAATCACTTTTTTATACTAGTACTAAAACATTTTTTTTTAACCTGATGTAAAATTCTCTTAATGTCTGAATTTTCTCCCCTTTTAATAGTGAACTCTTTAAGCTGTGCCCAAATATATATGTGACTGACTTTTTTAATACTTTAGTTTTTCCCCCATGCCCCTCCCCTTTCAATATTTAATTTTTTAAGTATGAAACTTGACATAATTAGCATGAGGACTTTTAAATGAATGTAAAACATCAACAGTTTGAGAACATGTATTGAGGTAATATGCAGTACTTCAAAGTTGTAGCATTTGCAGACTATGGTATTTCTGTATTTTTTTCTACATTATGATTAAAAATATTAAATATCACTTGAAGTACATAAAATTATTGTAGCCTAGTATTCTCAGAAACTTAAAAGCCTCCATTTTTGGGCCAAATTGAGGTTTTTGGAGAGGAGTGAGGGAAAGAAGTCCCATTGAATAAGATTTTTTTATTTTTGTCTGTTAGTTTACCCATTGCAAACAAGACAGTGGATGTGGATCAAGATATAGAACACTAGAAAACACTCCTTTTTAAGTGAATAACATTTTAAATGTTATGTACAAAAAATGTACATATTTAACAGTAATTTTTATAACTGATTTTTTTTTTCGGAATAGTATTAAAAGTTTCATTGTGCAAAGCCCAAGGTCAGTCTTTGACTTGTTGTGATAGTTTTATTCTCTTATTGCAAAATCTGTTTTCTCTGTAAAGTTCTGTGAGATAAAGTGGGTGATGAAATAGGGAAAACATTTTAAGGTCCTCAGATTAGTTGAACTATGGTCTCTACTGGATTTTAAGGGGCAGAGATAGGTGGAAAAGAAAATTTAGAGGCCAACTCCACAGAACTTTCTCACTTTTGCTTGTAGTCTTTTGGCATTAGGATGTATCACTATCTACTGTAAATTGACAGCTCGTCAGAGATAATTCTATATATCCAAGCAAAATTTTGTGGGTGAATCTTCTTTTTGGCTCTATTTGTACCCCCTTTTTCTTCTACTTGGTGTTGCCATCTTCTAGTGGTATTCTGACACCACCTTTGACATGTCTCTCCTTACCCTTCAGTGACTGTGAGATAATCCTTACACTTGTAATTAGTAAGAACTGTGTTAACCTTTTGCACTCGGATGTCAAGTGTGACTTGACAAGGTTAGCATTAGAATAAAGGAATCGAGAAAAAAGCAAGTGAGTGCAAAGGGTTAAACTGGAAGGGAGCTCAAATATTCTCCACACTGGAAGTTTTGACATTCCCTGGAGATCCTTTTCTATTTTCCCTGCTGAATGACTTGAGACTACGAGTCTCTTATCTTTCTGGGAAGATTGTTAAAGGGCCCCAGCATTTGGGACAGTGGCATTTAGTTAACATCATGTGATAAAACTGAGTAATTCATGCTTCCATGTTTTTTTCCCCACACCTGTACTCTTAGAGCCTTTAAAAATTTTTAAAAATTGATTTTTATTTTTAGAGAGAAGAAGAGAGAAAGAGAGAGAAAAACAAATATCGATGTGAGAGAAAAACATTGATTGGTTGCCTCCTGTACTCGCCCTGATCAGATCTGACCTGCAACCTGACCGGACAATGCTTCAACTAGCTGAGCTGCACCCACCAGGACACTCTCAGAGCCTTTAAAAAAATGGTATTTGGTGTTAACAAAGTCTTAACGTTATACTCCTGGTCAAAAGGACCATTAGTAGGCCTTCTTTGACTAAGATTTTCCAATTTTAGCCCGGGACGGGTGGCACAGTTTGTTAGAACATCGTCTAGATACGCCAAGGTTTCGGATTTGATTCCCAGTTAGGACTCATTAAAGAAGCAACCAGTGAATGCATAAATGGGAGGAACAACAAATTGATGTTTCTTTCTCCCCCCACTCACTCTCTCTAAAATCTATACTAATGAAAGGATAATATGCTAATTAGACCGGGAGACCTTCCGTGAGACCTTCCAGACAAAACCATGGTGGCAGGGCCAAGGCAGAGGTGGTTAGGGGCGATCAGGCCAGGAGGGGAGGGCAGTTGGGGGCAAGCAGGCTGCCAGTGGGGGGCAGTTGGGGGCGAGCAGGCCGGTGGGGGGAGCAGTTGGGGGCAAGCAGTGGGTCATCTGGGGGCGAGCAGGAAGGTGGGGAGGGGCAGTTGGGGTGATCAGGCAGGTGAGTGGTTAGGAGCCAGCGGTCCTGGATTGTGAGAGGGATGTCCCAGATTGGAGAGGGTGCAGGGCTGAGGGCCCCCCCCCCCCCCCCCCCGTGCACGAATGTTGTGCACCGGGCCACTAGTAAATAAATAAAAATTAAACTAAGATTTTCCAATTTTAAGAACTAGGTTCCAGTGTTAAAAAAAAGTATTCAGCCGAAACCAGTTTGGCTCAGTGGATAGAGCGTCGGCCTGCGGACTGAAAGGTCCCAGGTTCGATTCCGGTCAAGGGCATGTACCTTGGTTGTGGGCACATCCCCAGTAGGGGGTATGCAAGAGGCAGCTGATCGATGTTTCTAACTCTCTATCCCTCTCTCTTCCTCTCTGTAAAAAATTAATAAAGTATATATATAAAAAAAGTATTCACTCAGTTGCTGTTTTGTTTTAAAGGTTTTTGGTGTGGAATTAGGAAAAAAATGGATTGGTGGAACTGAGATGTAACAGTGGGAAAATAAGAGTATTTCAGGAAATGAAGGGGGTATATTTAGAATTTAGAAATATGTACCAGTGGTGGATTACAGAATTTGCTCTGGGTGCCCTGTGGCCAAAGAAAAGAGGGAAGTGGGATGAATCATGAGATTTTTAGCAAGAAAAAAACAGAGTAGTTAGGAAGAACTGTGTTTCAGATTTCAGTTATGGATATGGTTGAAGTGCTTTGTAAGCTGTAAAGTAACATACTGTTTTTCATCACACCTCTCTGTACTTGCAGAAGAGACACACATCTTTTGTGCATGTGTCCATTTTCTTAGGCAACAGCATTTACTGAATACTTTTCTACAGGCTGAGACTGAGAACAGAATACTTAAACAAAAAGTTGAGAATCTATCTGTTCACTCATGAGAAATGGCTTAACACCCTCAGAGTAACATAGACTGAAAACACAATGCCAAAAGAGTAATAAGTGCTGGAGATAGGGTAAGAGTTTTTTGTTGAGGGATTTCTTATCCACTCTTCTCAATTTTTATATTCAATTTCCTTATCTTCTGGGTTTCAGCTCAGTGGACTGCTCTGGCATTTTGCTTCCTGCTGTGAATATTGTGAGAAGTGATTGGCAATAGGTTTGGGAAGTTTAACATTTGGGAATTTGATTTAAGAACTTGAGCTTGAAGGATGTACTAGTACATGACATTGGTGATAAAACCTGCAGTTGAAGAGTTATTGGACCTTTTCCAGGGAAGTGTCCTTATTTTTTTCATGTAATACTTTTTGAGAACTGTTAAAGTACCTTGTTAATGGTCCCTGAAGATTTAGCAGACATAGATTTGTCTGTTTATGGCCTTTAATAAGTACTTTTTTATGGTTAAAGTATCTTTCTTAATGTCTTTACAAATCTCATATCGAAAACTTTTTTAAGTTTGTGGAAATTGGGGGCCCTAAAGATTTTTTTAAAGAACTGCTTTGTTGATATATAATCCACCCATTTAAAATATATGATTCAACTAGAAGCCCAGTGCATGATTTAATCATGCACGTGTAAGCTGTCTGTCCGCTGGTCGGCAGCTCCGAAGTCCCTGGGCCCCTAGGGCGAGGCGGGGCGGGGGCGTGGTCCTCCTGCGGCCGGAGCCCAGGCCAGGGTCTAGCCTTTGCCTCCCGCCCAGGAAGGCTGGGGCCGCCGCCACGTGCTCCTGCGGCCCAACTGCCGCCAGACTCCTCCCCGGGGAGTCGCGCCAAAGAAAAGGACCCACCGCCCGCCGCCTCCAAACCTCCAAAACGCCGGCTCGGCTCGCTGCCCCAGAGGCCTGTCTGTGCCGCAGCACAGCCATGGCTCAGACGCTGAGCTCGCGTCGCCGCTGGCAACGCAAGCTCAGTGTCCTGCCGGCCCAATCACCACCCCAGCCACCCCGAGTCCCGCCCCCTGTATCACCCGCTGGCCCAATCATGGGCATAGTGGAGTGATGGTAATTTAAATATTACCTTTTTATTATGTAAGATGGTTTTTAGTATATTAGAGAGTTGTGCAGTCATCACCACAATAAATTTTAGAACATTTTCATCATCCCAAAAATCCTGTACCCAGTAGCAGTTGCTCTCTTGTCCTAGACCAGAGACTGCTTTCTCTGTGGATTTGTCTATTTTGGACATTGTATACAAATGGAATTTACAGTATTAACAAATTTTTAAAAAACATATTTTTATTGGTTTTGAGGGAGGGGAAAGGAGAGAAAGGGAGAGAGAGAGAGAGAGAGAGA
The DNA here is from genome assembly GCF_951640355.1 of Cnephaeus nilssonii. Lineage (NCBI taxonomy): Eukaryota > Metazoa > Chordata > Mammalia > Chiroptera > Vespertilionidae > Cnephaeus > Cnephaeus nilssonii. The sequence continues at coordinate 84,345,110 of NC_137078.1, forward strand.
GAGAGAGAGAGAGAGAAAGTAAGAGAAAGTAAGAGAGGTGTCCATTGGTTATCTCCCGCATGTCCATTGGTTATCTCTCGCATGCACCCAGACTGGGGATTGAACCCGTGACCTGGATATGTGCCCTGAACCCATAACCTTTCTGTGCCTGTGACAATGCTCAACCAAATGAGCCACACTGGCCAGGCCAAATGGAATTATATAATACACTAGAGGCCCGATGCACGAAGATTCGTGCAAGAATGGGCCTTCCTTTTCCTGGCTGCTGGCACTGCCTTTCCGCCTTCCCACGCTGCCCAGAGGCCCAGAGCGTCTGGGGCGGTGCGGAATGCCCCGAGCCTTGGAGCCTGCATGTGCAAATTAACCTGCCAGCTTTATTGGGTTAATTTGCATACTCACTCCTGATTGGCTGGTGGGTGTCGTGAAGGTATGGTCAATTTGCATCTTACTCTTTTATTAGTGTAGATGGTCCTTTGTGACTGGCTCTTTCACTTAGCATGTTTTAAACATTTATTTATGTTGTAGCATGTATCAGTGCCTCATTTCTTTTTATTGCTGAATAATAGTACATTATATAGATATATACCACATTTTATTTATACATTTAACAGTTGATGAACCTTTGTTTTTTTTTCTACTTTTTTTGGCTATTATGAGTAATACTATAAACATTCGTGTACAAGTTTTTGTTTATACATAACAATTTTTAAAGGTGCCTATGTGTCTAATGTACAGATACAAAAACAAACAGGGATATTATTAGTGGTGCCAAGTGTTTTTTATAAATAGAGGTAGGGAGGATTAGTTTATCTACTTTATACCATGGATTTGGAATTTTTTCAAGTGACAAGTTTTACTGGGGCTAATGGTAACTTTCTTCTCTGTCTGAAGAAAGTTTATTTATTTTTTTTAGGTTGACAGCATAAATAACTTGTTTATAACCCTGGAAAGAGGAATGTTTAAATTATGTAGAGAACAGGTGTTTTCAGGGGAGCTTTATGTTTAGATACCATGAATATACAGTCAATTGATCTGTTAATGACAAGTATTTTTCTCTATTGAAGAAAGTCCCCTAAGGACTTTACCAGTTCATTAACCTAATTCTAGTTATTGTATGTATTTAAAAGCACCATATATGATGTTACTAAAAAAAATGTTCTTTAATTTGCTAAGAATTTATTGATTCAAATTGTTCTTTCCTCCCCAATTGTCCAAATTAGGAAGACACTACTTATATCTGTCAGAAGCCTATCAAAATGCAAAATGATGAAATTAATATAGTCTGTCTCTGAAGAAACTTAGTTTCATAAAGGGAGGAATAAATTATAAAGAAAGTTGTTTTAAAATGAGAATTTCAGCCGAAACCGGTTTGGCTCAGTGGATAGAGCGTCGGTCTGCGGACTCAAGGGTCCCAGGTTCGATTCCGGTCAAGGGCACGTACATTGGTTGTAGGCACATCCCCGGTAGGGGGTGTGCAGGAGGCAGCTGGTCGATGTTTCTCTCTCATCGATGTTTCTAGCTCTCTATCCCTCTCCCTTCCTCTCTGTAAAAAATCAATAAAATATATTTAAAAAAAATAAAATGAGAATTTCAGGGATGTCTATATTGAAATGGATGCTGAGATGAGCTATGGAATGAGGAATTCTATGTTACAGTTCATTTATTATATAGAAAATGGCTTTAAGTTCTATATATTTTTATTTTTTTAAAAAATATATTGATTTTTTTACAGAGAGGAAGGGAGAGGGATAGAGAGTTAGAAACATCGATGAGAGAGAAACATGGATCAGCTGCCTCCCGGACACTCCCTACTGGGGATGTGCCCACAACCAAGGTACATGCCCTTGACCAGAATCGAACCTGGGACCCTTCAGTCCGCAGACCGACGCTCTATCCACTGAGCCAAACCGGCTTCGGCAGCTCTATGTATTTTTAAAAAATATATTTTTATTGTTTACAAAGAGGAAGGGAGAGGGAGAGAGATAGAAACATCAGTGATGAGAGAGAATCATTGATTGGTTGCCTCCTGAACACCCCACACTGGGGATCAAGCCTGCAACCCGGGTATGTGCTCTTGGCCAGAATCGAACCTGGGACCCTTCAGTCTGCAGGCCGACACTGTATCCACTGAGCTAAACCGACTAGGGCTTCAGTTGCTTTTAGATAACGTCCAAGCTCCTCAGCATAGCATAATGTAGGCCCTTTTGTGTTTTGAACCAGTTTCCCTCTCCAGTCTTTACTGGTACTCCACTTCAGCTGTACTGAAGTATTTGTAACTTTCTGAACACACATGTTATTTTTATCATTTGTGCAATTACTCAACATAGTAGCTGTGCTGTTTTTATGTATGTAGTTTCTCTGCTTGGAATTCCCTTCCCCTCCTTTTCCCCCTAGCCACTCCCTCATCTTTCAAACTTCAACTAAAGTATCTCCATCTCTGGTAAACCTTCCCCTTTACCTCCCTCTCTTCGTAAAGGTTGGTGCCTCTTCTGGTGCCACCATCATGTTTGGTACACATCTAATTGAAGCGAAGCGGTTAGCTTGTGTGTGGAGTTGAATACTTACTTTTTCCTTCACCAATTAGTACTAGGAAGTTGCAGTAAAGAGATTCTTAGGCTGAAGTCCAGACTTATTGAATCAAAATCTCCAGTGATGAGATACAGTTCATGTATTTTTAAAAAAGCACTCCCTGGTGATCCTGTGCACCTTGGTTAAGATCCACCTCTTGAATCTTTCAGCCTTGTGTCTTCAGCACCTGGCAAATAGTATGTATCTCATAAATGATGAATGCATACATTATGTCATCAGGGCATATTGAAGAGACTTATTGAGTGAAGTGTTTTATTTTGAAGGCTATTAACATGTCATTTAGAATTGATGGGTATAAGATAGAACAGAATGTAGGGTCTTGAATACTGAGAGGTTTTTAGGCCTGAAGGTAAGGAGGAGTCAGTCAGCATTTCTTTGAAGGGCTACATTAAAAAACAACTTTTTTTTATCCTCACCCAAGAATATTTTTCCATTGATTTTTAGAGAGTGGAAGAGAGGGGAAGACAGAGAGAAATATTGATGTGAGAGAAACACATTGATTGGTTGCCTCCTGCACATGCCCCGTCCAAGGACCGGACCCAAGAGGAGCCTGCAACTGAGGTACATGCCCTCGACCGGAATGGTACCTGGGACCTTTTGGTCTGCAGGTTGATGCTCTATCCACTGAGCTAAACTGGCTAGGGCCAAATTTTGAAAGTAATTGCTATCAGCTCTTATTACGGACTAAAGGCCCAGTGCACAAAATTTGTGCACTGGTAGGGTCCCTAGCAGCTGCTGGGTACTCCCTCCCTTCCCCCGGCTGGCCCCGCCCCCTGGTCGAACTCCCGGACAACTCCCGGTAGAGGGGACAATTTGCATACTACCCTTTTATTATATAGGATTTTATGTTCTTTTTTGTTTGCCTTTTTATTTTTTTTAAAATCATATTAGAGGTAGCCACACAAGGGGCTGTAGGAACAAGATTTACTTTCCTGAATTTGTAAAACATTGAAACTTTGTTTCTGTTCCCAGTCACATCACATATTGGGAAACGGTGCCATGTCCATTTCAACTTTTTAAGGTTCATTCCTGTTCTCAGAAGTGATTTTTAAAAAGTTGAATTTTAAAAAGTTGGAGTGACATCTATAATAATAAAAGCGTAATATGCTAATTAGAGCGGACATCCTTCCTTCCAGACAAAGCTGCAGTGAGCCGGAGGGGGCCGTGGCAGAGGAGCCTGGCAGTGACGGGTGGGGGCTAGGGCCAAGGCCCTTGCCCGAATTTCATGCATCGGGCCTCTAGTTGGTTAATAAAATTATATAGGTTTCAGGTGTACAATTCTATAATACATCATCTGTATATTGTATTGTGTGTTCACCATGCCAAGTCCAGTCTTCATCATCATTATTCCCCCTGTTACCCTTCTGCTACCTCCTCCTACCCAGAAGTGAATTTTATCATCTAGTATATAGTTCAAGAAGATAGCATCCTTATGAAGATAGAATGAAGGTTGTAATTTATCTGTATAATGTCAATCTTTAACTGCTCTTCAGACTAGTGGCTTATTTTTCTCATTAGAAGCTTTCTAAGAGTGCAGTTTGGGTTTAAAGTTTCTATTGGGACATAATCTAAAGTATAGACAGTGTATCTATTAAAATGCAAAATGTGTTCTGTATTATGGTTGTGGATTTTGTTATAAAGTGAAATTTTAAAAACAACTTTATTGAGATACTAGCGTTCCCATTGCAGGAAGAATCCTGCAATAGGGTTTCCTGCTGCACTCTACCCCGCCCCGCCTGCTTTCCTCCCTTCTCCCCTGCCCTGCCTCTGCTCCTCCCTCCCCCCCCCCCCCCGCTTGCTTGCTTCTCCACAGCTTTGCTCCCTTCTGCAGGGTAATTTGCATACTTGTCCTGATTGGTTGGTGGGTGTGGCTTGGGCGTAGTGAAGGTCCGGTCAATTTGCATATTATTAGGTAGGATAATTCATGTGCTATACAATTCACCCATTTAAAATGTATCTGGAATCTAACTGGCAACCAACTGAGCCACACCGACCAGACAATTAAATGGATTCTTTTTTTTTTTTTTTTAATATATTTTATTGATTCCTTACAGAGAGGAAGAGAGAGGGATAGAAAGTTAGAAACATCCATAAGAGAGAAACATCGATCAGCTGCCTCTTGCACACCCCCTACTGGGGATGTGCCCGCAACCAAGGTACACGCCCTTGACCGGAATCGAACCTGGAACCCTTGAGTGCGCAGGCCGACGCTCTATCCACTGAACCAAACCGGTTTCGGCTTAAATGGATTCTTATACTCTGCTAGTAAGATTGTTCCTGATTCCAGTGATGGCAGATATATTAGTTTCATTTCATTTTTTGAAAACAGCCTGATATTCTAGATTTAAGAGCTTTTGGGTGTAGAAAAAAACAAAACAAAAACTACAAAAGAACTTTTAGGTGAACATTTTTTATTTTTTATTTTTATTTTTGCCTTTTCTATATGTCATCTTTTGAGACCGGTATTTCAGAATGAAACTTTTTATTGCTCATGAATATGCTTTGATGTCTTCTCCATGTGCAAATAACCATTATTTAAATATAAATATGATCTTCTGTATAGTTGTATATGAGTCTCTTTCATGTTTTTGGAATTAGTTCCTTTGCAAGTCAGAAATATGCCATTCAGGCCCAGCCGGCGTGTTTGAGTGTTGATCTGTGAACCAGGAGGTCATGGTTTGATTCCCAGTCGGGAACATGCCCGGGTTGCCCTGGAGGGAGTGTGCAGGAGGCACCTGATCAGTGAATCTCTCATTGATATTTCTATCTCTCTCTCCCGCTCCCTTCCTCTCTGAAATAAATTAAAAAAAAAAAAAGCCATTCAGCTAGATGGCTATAGGTAGTAGTTTCTAGATAAGCAGAGATAAGACTTATTATCTAAAGTTTTAAACTTTTTATTAGGTTCTTTGATAGCAATTAAAACAATTTCTCTGATTAAAATGGTCTTGCCCTCATTATTGATTTCAGTTTGATCATGATTGGTGAAATTAGAAGAAAAAGACTGGCAGAACTAGCAATGGTTAGGTTTTTGTATTTAACCTTTTGCACTCGGATATCGAGTGTGACTTGACACGGTTAGCATTAGAATAAAGGAATCGAGAAAAAAGCAAGCGAGTGCAAAGGGTTAAAAATCACTAGTATCATAGGTTCACTCACTTATTTTGAAAATAAATTTATTATTTCTACTTTCTAAATTGTCTCTTTTATGTCTCAGAAGTGCTGACATTTTTACATGAGGTGTACATATTCTGGTAATCTGGCAGCAAAATTAAGTTTTGATAACTTAATTATAGTTTATCACTTAGGTCTGTTAGCCATCCTAGCAGAATGCCATTCAACACATTAGGTAATCTGTAACTTTCATAGTATTTACTTTAATCGCTAAAGGCAGTAGCAATTTTAATGACATAAGAAAAATTGAAAGTGCAGCCTAATCCTGGTTGCTGTGGTGACTTTAATCCCCGCCCCCTTTATATCCTATCCCTACCCCATCATAAAATAAATTATAAAAATAGTATAGTGATCTGGAACAATAGCTGGGTAACCCAGGTGTGGTGGAATTTTTATGCTTGCCTGTGAGAGAACAGAGAAGTTGTAAAGGGTATATAGGCCTGAATTTAAATTCCACTTATGATCTTTATCAACTATATGACTTTGGACAAATTACTTCTTTGAACCTTGGTTTTCCCATATATAAAATGGAATAATGTCTGTTTTGTAGGACAGTGCCTTCAAACTCAGCAAATGCTGGTATTTAGTGTTGTTATTGACAGTGAATGGGAAATTCATAAATAAGATAATGTAGTAGGGTTTGTGGCCACTTGAGCCAAAAGAGAAGCTTTTTGTTTTTTCCCCTCCAATAATCAAGAAACTGAGCATTGTAATAACTTTTTGCTTTTCTTACAAAATAGGGTAAGAGTGCCTGCATTTTTAGATCTTTAAGACTAATAAGGAGATCATGATAAGGCATATCAAGAATTTGTAGGACTGGACCTGGCATGAAGTCTCAGTGAATATTGTTGTTATTGTGTACAATATATAGTGTAGCAGTAGGTGCTGTGGTATAGACTTACTAGGTTACCCCCACCTCCCAATGATTGACTTCAAATTAGGTTCTCATATTTTATTTCATTTTCTCATTACTCAAGTTTCTCCTGCTTTTTTTCACTGCTACCTCCTTCCTGAAATGGTTCTTGGCACTAGCTCTTTTGCTTATATTCTGGATCTATGTTTGTGAAATAGAGCCATCATGATCTAGGCTTGCCTGTGCAAAAAATCCCCCAGAAGAGCAAAGAAAAGTAGGTGTGGAGGAGAAAAGTATCTGACAATTTAGATGCAGTAATTGAGGAAATAAATATTTCAGTAAAGGCAGTTTTAGTCTCAGGGTATAGAACTCTATTCTAGTTAGCAAAAACTCAGGGCATTAAATTAAAGATCAGGGATTCTTTCTGAACCCCAGAGCAGGAAATCTATATGTGGGCCTCTTGGGCACTGGGAGGCTTTCTATTTCCTTAGGGGTTCCATAGTCTCTTGTCTGCTTTTTTTTCAGTGCATCCTTTCTCTTCTCTGTGTTGATTGTCGTCTTCTGCTTATTCACCAGGTAATACTTGACCAAAAGTGACAGCCACAACTGCCAAGTCTTCAGGAAATTTCAGTTTATATCTATAGCTATAAGAATTGCTAAGAGAAGAATCTGATTTGGTCAGTTTATCATCTTTTTTAACCAGGTACTAGGGGAATACTTTTGGTATAGTTGTTGGTGGCCAGAGGCTGTGGGAATCACAAAGTTTATTCCCTTTCTAGACAGGAGTCCTAAAACATGTCTGTTACAGAAAATAATAAAAAAGTGCTGATTTTTTTGAACTTTATTTTTCCAAGTGAAGTCTATAACTCTAAATTATTTATTTTATTGATGTCAGAGAAGAAGGGAGAGGAGAGATAGAAACATCAATGATGAGATAGAATCATTGATTGGCTGCCTCCTGCATCCCCCCCCCCCCCCCCCCCCCCCCGGGATTGAGCCTGCAACCCGGACATGTGCCCTTGACTGGAATTGAACCTGGGACCCTTCAGTCCACAGGCCGAGGCTCTATCCACTGAGCCAAACCGACTAGGACTACTCTTTTTTAATATATAAACTTCCAGTGTTAATAGATACTAATTCAGTGATAGCCTTTAGTCTGAGTTTGGTTCTTGTGTACAAGCAACAGCGAACTGGTTTAACTGGCTCAAGTAAAGGGACATTCATTGTAAAGATACAGTGAGCAGTTATGGGACAGTAATCCAAGGATAGGAATGCTAGCAAAGTAAGGCCAAGGAAGAACTGAACCAGAATGCTATCTAACTTGGTCTCTTTTAGCCCTTGCCGGTATAACTTGGTTGAATGTGGTCTCTGGTTTGATTCCTCGTCAGGGCACATACCCATGTTTTGTGTTTGATAGCCGATCAGGTGCATGTGGGATCCCACTGATCAGTGTTTCTCTTATACATCAGTGTTTCTCTCTCTTCCTCTCTCTCTTAAAAAAAAAGAAAAAGGCTGAGAATTACAGGGTTGGTTTTTTTTTTTGTTAACCCTCACCGAAGGATATTTTTCCACTCATTTTTAGAGAGAGTGGAGGGGGAGAGACAGAGAGAAACATCGATGTGAGAGAGACACGTTGACTGATCCTACATGGGGATCGAGCCTGCAACTGAGGTACATTTCTTTGACTGGAATTGAACCCAGGACCCTTCAGTCCCTGGGTGGATGCTCTGTCCACTGAGCCAAACTAGCTAGGGAAGTATTTAAAAAAAACTTAGTCTCTTTTAGATCTTTGATTTTGGATGTTGTACCATGTACCATGTATCTGCTTTATTTTGTTTGTGGTTTAATGATCAATAATATTTGCTTGAAAAACTGATAAATTATAATTCATAATGTTTTTGTGTCATTAACTTCTTACATTAGGATTCCTTTGTGCCTAAGTTTAAGTTTCAATATTTTTTCCTTTGATAGCAATGTTGGCTGGCAAAAAGAGAGACAAAATCTAAATAGAGAGGTAGAAGGGAAATCAGGAGACATAGTGGTATGTACTAGTAAGTCAAGGAATGAAGGAATTTTAGATGGTGACTTTACTGAGATTCTTTTTAAAAAAAATATATATTTTATTGATTTTTTTACAGAGAGGAAGGGAGAGGGATAGAGAGTCAGAAACATCGATGAGAGAGAAACATCAATCAGCTGCCTCCTGCACACTCCCTATGGGTATGTGCCTGCAACCAAGGTATATGCCCTTGACCGGAATCGAACCTGGGACCCTTGAGTCTGCAGGCTGATGCTCTAGCCACTGAGCCATACCGGTTAGGGCTACTGAGATTCTTTTTCACAAAATGAGAACTGAAAGAACATGCTATGATTTTTTTAAATTTTTTAAATTTTGGAATGGATGAGAATGGAGAATGGAAGTTTCTCCGGATTATTTAGCTGGGAATTGAGAAGAGAGAAAAATGAAAGTACTTTTGAAATGCTAAGTTTTAGAAAATAAGTTAGGCCCGGCTGGTGTGGTGCTTAGTGGTTGAGCACCGACCCAGGAACCAGGGTTCGATTCCTGATCAGGGCATAAGCCCAGGTTGTAGGCTCACCAGTAGGAGTTGTGCAGGAGGCAGCCATTTGATTTTTCTCTCCTTCTCCTTTCCTCTCTCTAAAAATCAATAAAGACATTAAAAAAAAGAAAAAGAAAGACAATAAGTTAGATGTTCACATGATCTAGGTACTTCTAATGTATTGATTATGGAAATGCCAGAATAGAACCTCCTGCCTCCCTTGTACCCCCTCCCTCCTTTTCCCCAAGAAATGAGCAAAGCTTGCCCTGTACTAACTGAGGGTAGGGAAAGAAGGGATGAATCTGTGGAGGAGGCATTTTAGTCTCTTAAAGAGAATGATCTGTGAAGTGGGTCCAGTTGAATAAGTGCCTACTAAGTTGGACATTTTACCTCATTTAATCATTATAACAAACTTGTAAAATAGCCCATTATCTCAGTTTTACATATGAGGAAACAGTGAAGTGTGTAACATTCATTGGTGATTCTGATAAGTGTATATGGGACATTGGGTATGGTAAGTAGGGCTTCTCAAGGGGTGATGGAAGGGGTAGGCACTTTATTTATTTATTTATTTGTTTATTTATTTATTTATTTTAAAATATATTTTATTAATTTTTTTTACAGAGAGGAAGGGAGAGGGATAGAGAGTTAGAAACTTTGATGAGAGAGGAACATTGATCAGCTGCCTCCTGCACACCCCCTACTGGGGGTTGAACCTGCAACCCAGGCATGTACCTTTGACCAGAATTGAACCTGGGACCCTTCAGTCCGGAGGCCGACGCTCTATCCACTGAGCCAAAACGGCTAGGGCTAGTTTTTTATTTTCCATACTAGAGGCCTGGTGCATGAATTCATGCACGGGTGGGGTCCCTCAGCCTGGCTGGCGATCGGGGCCATCTTGCCTAGTCCCAATTCGGGCTGGCTGGGGAGGGACCAAGGGAGGGCTCCAGGGCATGTTGGCTGGACCCCAGCAGCAAGCTAACCTACTGGTTGGAGCATCTGCCCCCTGGTGGTCAGTGTGCATCATAGCGACTGGTCAAGCGGTTGGACACTTAGCATATTACGCTTTTATTATATAGGATGTGCAGAATAGGCAGATCCATAGAGACAGAAAGCAGAGCGGTGTTGCCAGGGCATGAGGGACATAGGGAAGGGGAGGATGGGGAGTGATTGCTTTGGGGACAGGGTCTTCTTTAGGGTGATGTGATGTATAGTTCTGAGTATATCTGTTTTGATTTTATAACTTCCTGAGTGGTTAAGCACACACTTAATATGCTAAATTATCGTTCTAATTAGGGCGGAATCCCTGTTAGAAGAAGGCAGATGTTGAGGCTTACAAAATAAAGTTCTGGCATCTGGAAATGGAAGGGAAACTCAGAGGCATAGGTCATGTATCATTGGGTGGGATGAAGAGAGGAATATAGAGGTAGATCAGGCACTGAAGTGGCCTCTTGCTTTGATTCTTTAATAAAGGGAGTGGGAAATGCCTTTATGGGGAGGGATAGCAGTAGAGAAAGTCCTGGATGGACATGAGAAAGTTACATTACTGGCAAGTAGCCCTAAGAGAAAAATAGAAAATAATTTTGTGAAATCAAAGGAGATAGATAAGATCAGTTAGTGGAGTCTTAGAAACATTTAGCAAAGTGAAGGAATTTTAGTAAGTAATACTGGAAATTAACATTGGCCACTCAAATTGAATTCTAGAGGAAGAAGAGTTTGAGTACAAGAACTTGAAAAGATTATTCTGTCTTCATGAGAGCATTTACTCTTATAATGGTAATTTATAGCCAGCCTTTCTCTTTTATGATAGAAAAGGCTTTTTGTTATCTGCTTATAATAATATTATTTACATTTCTCTGTCTTCATTCTTTGATTTATCTTAATTCCTGAGCAGCTGATTTCTGATCATTAGTTATGTTTTCTAGGAAGAATTTTGGCTGCAGAGTCTGCATGGTGTTGATGACCATACCAGGTGTAGCTCCCATTTTAAACAATAAGTTTCTTACTAATTAAAAAGTTTTGTGAGAATGATTTGGTCTTTCTGGTGTAGACAACTATGGACAAATGGTTTTAAAATGGAGGTTCTGGACTAGCAAAGAAAACTGCACAAAGTGAGGCTGCTTTCTCAAAAGTCCTCTACGGGAGGTAGGAAGGCAGTACTCAGAGGTAGGTGAGGCGATGGAGACACCCCGAAAGAGGGAGGACTGGAGGTGAAGAGAGAGCTAGAGTGAGTGAGAGAGAAGACCCGAGAGGGTGAGCCAGTGAGCAAATAAGTGGTGAGAGAGAATGAGTGGGAAGATAGAATAGAAAGGAGTGGGAATTGCTGTAAGGAGAGGGTGGACATATTTTGAAGTTAGGGGGAGGAGAAGTGGAAAGCAAAGACAAGAAAGACCATGAAAGCATACTTATCAAAACCAACAGCAGAAGCAGAAGGCAGTTTTATCTAGGGATGGAAACTTCTGTGGCCGCCATGTAGAAAGAAAGGACCTTGCTCTTTAAATTGGAAGACCTGGATTTAGATCCTAGCAATGCCATTTAAGTCCTCTTCCCTACTTAACAATGGTTGGGGAAGTCATTTCTCTGATGCTCTGTGTGTGTTTTTTTAAAAAAATATATTTTATTAATTTTTTACAGAGAGGAAGGGGGAGGGATAGAGAGTTAGAAACAGCGATGAGAGAGAAACATTGATCAGCTGCCTCCTGCACACCTCCCACTGGGGATGTGCCCGCAACCAAGTTACATGCCCTTGACCGGAATCGAACCTGGGACCTTCCAGTCCACAGGCCGACGCTCTATCCACTGAGCCAAACCGGTAGAGCTGATGCTCTGTTTTTTAATATCTTTTAAAAAATATGTGTTTATTGAATTCAGAGAGGAAGGGAGAGGGAGAGAGAGATAGAAACATCAATGATGAGAGAGAATTATTGATTGGTTGCCTCCTGCACACCCCACACTGGGGGTCCAAGCCAGCAACCTGGGCATGTGCCCTGACTGGGGATCGAACTGTGACCTCCTGATTCATAGGTTGACACTCAACCACTGAGCCATGTCAGCTGGGCTATTTTTTAATCTCTTAAATGGGAATAATCTGTGAGAATGTTGTGATGATTACATAAATATGCATATTGCATGTTTTGTCTTTGCTTAGTCCTACATTTTCCTTGGGAAATAATTGAATTTTCAGTGTTCTTGGTTAAAACTATTGGTAGATTTTTGGATTTTTAAGAAATGTCTAGCTCTAATTAAATGTATGATCAGATTCCTCAGAAAGAGCTAGATACAGAGCTTTGTGCATTTGATTTACATGCTTTGTAAATGTTAACTTTGACCTTAAAACTCAAAATGATTTCATTTAACATGTAGAGTTTCCAGCTAACATCCTGTCCTCATCCTCCCCTCCCCTATTCCTTTATTTTGACTGCATAGTGTTTAGAGCTTATTCAGTGTGCTTACTTAAATAAACACTTTACAGTGTGGTCACACTTGCTGTTTCAAGGCCTTTTCAAACTGTTTCACTACAGTAACAAGGTTTGTCTCTGTCTTTGTTCTCTTGGCTGAATTTTAGCTTCATTTTTAAAATTAAAAAAATTATTTTTATTATTAAATTGATTTTTAGAGAGAGAGGAAGGGAGAAAGAGAGGAACATCAATGTGAGAGTGAAACATTGATGAGTTGCTTTCCTCATGCCCCCTATCAGAATCAAGCCCACAACCCAGACATGTGCCCTGACCAGGAATCGAACCTGCAACCTTTTAGTGCACAGGACCATGCCCAGGCAACTGAGGCACACTGGCCAAGGCCATTTTAAATTTTATGAATTTATATTTTTAGCAAGCATCTCAAAGCTGTTACATCTTAGTGACACAAGGTGCCATTTGTAGCATAATATCAGTTCTGAGTTTTGAAAAGAATGTGATTTAAAACAATACAACTGTATTTTTATGTGGTGTCAGTTCAGTTAAATTAAGATTATTGGTGATATATACTAGTAGGCAGCATGTAATAAATCCTTAAGTTGGTTCCCTGAGCTGTATTCTGGTTCCTCTTCTCTGTACTTTTCTCTCTCCCTGTTCCTCTTCTCTGTACTTTTCTCTCTCCAAGCTTGACCTTCTTTGCATTTATTGACTGCGGAACCTCACTGGCTGGGCAAGGATATGTTTTTAGAGAGAGAGAGAGAGAGAGAGAGAGAGAGAGAGAGAGAGAGAGAGAGAGAGACAGACAGAGAGAGACAGACAGACAGACAGACAGACAGACAGACAGAAACATCGATTGGTTGCCTCTGGTACACGCCCCAACTGGGGATTGAGCTCTTAACCTAGGATGTGTCCTGACGGAATTGAACTCAACCTTTTGGTGTATGGGATGACACTCCCAACAAACTGAGCCAGGGCTAATTTTGAATGTTTTGAATCTATTTCATGCTTCATCCTTGATCTTAACATTACCTTGTAGTAATGACAGGAATGAGTTAATGGAAGCCCCCAGAAAGGTTACGATGTAGGTAGTACATTTACTGATAGGTAAAGTTTGAAGGAATTCTTGTGATACGTTATTTTTTCCCGTCTGAATTTGAGATTCTAGGAGCCTTCCTGAGATCTTCCAGTATGGAGAAATGTTGGGGCACTCTGTTATAGTTGGCACCCCTCTCCCTGTGGTTTATGAAAGAAATACTATATCTTATATCTATCCTCAAGGGCAGTCTACAAATATTTGCTATAAATCAGGAAAGGAATTATCTTCATTTTGAATCCTCAGAACCTAGCACAGTGCCTGGATCAAAGAATACTGGCTAAATCAAAGAACAGATGTATTTAATTTGGATCAAATGAGTTCCCTAATTTATATGCTCCTGTTTGGGGACAAGGGGACAAGTACTTGGTCTTTGATTTAGTAACCAGGTTTAGGTTACATAATCATCTTCATGTGTAATTGCTCTTCAGTATGTTGGTCTTTAATAATTAAATTAAAATGTATGAAAAACAGCTAACATAATTCTCATGCTGTAATTTGCTTTTTCTTTGTTTGGATTATATGTTTTTCATGTTTTGAAAACAAAAGGGAATGGGAGGGGAGAAAGCAGGGGTCATTGCTGAACCCTGATGGCTAAAGGTAAGTGAGTGTTTAATCTCAATCACTTGAAAATTGTTACTGTCTTTATCAATATCTGAAAGTCAACAAAAGCTTTTCAGTTGTGTTTAATGTGTATGTAAAATTCAAGATGCTAACTTGAAACTTTTCCGTCCTCTATTCTGAACAATAGGTACGATCTATGGATGAACTGAATCATGATTTTCAAGCACTTGCTCTGGAGGGAAGAGCGATGGGAGAGGTAAGTGAATTGGAGTGTCAGAAAAGTGGGCCTGTTTTTAAGGGAAGGTTGGAACTGTCTTTCTTCAGATGTGTTAGAATCTATTCTCCAGAAGTATGTGCTTGCTTTTCCTTGTTGCCATTCTCATGATAGGAATGGAATATTGCAGAATGTTGCCAAAAGGATCTCATAAGAATGTTAACCTTAGCCTAATGTCCTAAAAACAAGATAAAGCAATCAAAATATGAGCACAAATTATTTGGTATTAACTAGTGAGTTGTAAATTGAGGTGTTAAAATTATACAAAATAATTTAATTTTATATACATCCAACGTCCTTACCTTTGCTTCATTTTTCATTTGCTGGAGGAAGGGAGATTTAGATTGGTTGTTAATCAAAATACGTTGATAACCTATTTTTAGAGTAGTGCCATTTTTGAGGAAGTTGTTTAGAGCTCCATTGTGAAAAGGAAGGTGTTAGGTTTCTGGCAAAATAATTCCAGAAGTAGAGGCCTGAGCCAGTCATTCCTTGTGTACATAAAATTCAGAAACAAGAATTTTGGTTTGTTGGTAATGTTTAAAATTTGCAAAAACAAAACTTACTATCATCCGTTATATTGGCAGGGAAGATTGCCATAATTCTAAAAGAAAGGGGAGTATAGATGAAGTACAGTTGATTTCTAGTGATTCTAGTTGTTTACAATAAGAATGTATTGGTGATAAGATAGAACATGCAGTTTGCTTTGATAAAGATGTTACAGGTTCATAAATTGGGGGCTCTGGCTTGTGATTTTCTTGTTCTAGAGAGTTATCTTAAATTTTTTCCTTCTGTTTTATTTTTTGTGTATCAGATATTTAAAATTTTCCACATCTATGTTAACGTTTTAAATAAAGGGATAATAGCTATATTCTGAATTCTTTTTTGATACCATTCATTAAATACATTTGTTCTTTGACTTAGCCAGTATTCTTTGATCCAGGCACTGTGCTAGGTTCTGAGGATTCAAAATGAAGATAATTCCTTTCCTGATTTATAGCAAATATTTGTAGACTGCCCTTGTGGATAGATATTAAATAGTTAAACTCTTGTTTTTTTGTTTTGTTTTGTTTTTGGTCCTGAGATTCTGTCTTCCTTTGCTAAAAGATTTTGTTTCCAACGTTTCTGAATCCTCTTTAAGGTCAGAGTCCAGTGTCCTATCATTTTAGGTTCATGGGTTTTTGGTTTGTTCTTGTTCTTTGCCCCTAGAGCTTTAAGAGAATATTGGTAGGTGTCATTGTGTTTCCTGTGCCTGTCTAATATCATTGAAACAGTGCACATCAACAAACCATATTGGTTATTGGGTAATAGATTTTCTAAATTAGCTACGGGAGCAGAGTTTGAGCAGAAAGTTAACAGATGTGTCTGATATTAAGTATAGATGGGAAAACCACATTTATCTTCTCCACTCATGTGATTCCAGTCTGGTCCACTCCACCAAAAATCTAATCCCAGGTTTTAAAAATTAATTACACAAAATCAAAATAATGTCCTGTTGCTGTTTTGCAAGCAAGTCTTTGTAATCTCTAAAGATGAATTCTAATTGAAGAATAGTGAACAGAATTGAATAGAAAGTGAATTTTATTTAAATGACACTTAAAAGAAATATTTTTAAAATCTTTCTTTTTTGGTCCAAAAATGCTTCCTTTAAAAGATCTCCAAACCTCATCCTCCTTATTTTTCCTAGAAATGCTATTTTTGGATATATATATATACTACTGTCCCGGTGCATGAAGTTCATGCACATTAAAAGGGGATTAGAGGAAACATTTTAATATTGCTATTTGCCCTTTCTCTATAATAGAAGTGTTAGAGATGAAAGAAAATTAGTAAAATGTATATGAAAATCTTCCTCCTGTCAGAGTCTGGGGTGCGCCGCAGGACCCAGAGTCAAGTCCCTGCCCACCCGCGGCACCTCAAAATTGTGCAAGATCCAGACCCGGCTGGCCCCACCCTTGGCAAGCCCCACTGGGCGGGGTGCAGCCTAAGGTCCCCTGGCCCGGCGCCAGGCGGGGGGGCGCAGCCTCAGGTCCCCTGTCAAGCCCCGCAGGGTGGGGGGTCACAGCCTCAGGTCCCTTGGCGCCGGGGTGGGGGGCATGGCTTGAGGTCCCCTGGCCCAGCACTGGGGAAGGGGGGGCACGATCTGAGGTCCCCCAGCCCGGGTTGGGGTGGAGGGCGTGCCTTGAGGTCCCCCGTCAAGCCCCGCCAAGTGGGGGACGCAGCATGAGGTCCCCAGTCAAGCCCCACTGGGCAGGGGGGCGCGGACTGAGATCCCCCATTAAGCCCTGCTGGGCGGGGGGTGCTGCCTCAGGTCTTACGTCAAGCCCCGCCGGGTGGGGGGCACAGCCTCAGGGCCCCTGTCAAGCCCTGCCTGGTGAAGGGGGGATGCAGCCTCAGGTCCCCCATCAAGACCCTCCAAGTGGGCGCAGCCTCAGGTCCCCTGGCACCGGGGTGAGGTTGCGGCCTGAGGTCCCCTGGCCCAGCACTGGGGCGGGGGTTGCACCTTGAGGTCCCCCATCAAGCCCCGCCAGGCGGGGGGAGGGGCCTGAGGTCTCCTGTCAAGCCCCACCAAGTGGGGGGCGCAGCCTCAGGTCCCCTGCCCTGGCCCAGCACCACGCAGCCTCAGGTCTCTGTTGATAGCTCGTTAAGGCTCCTTACGGGAACTCGGCCTCCGCTGTGGGCGCATCCATCTTGTGTTATGAAACCCCTGCCTCTGCTGTGAGTGCTGCCATCTTTGTGATGGTCAATTTGCATATTCCTGCCTTGTTAGATAGGATAATTCTTCAGATCTGTACATAAACATCCTCCTATATAATAAAGGGGTAATATGCAAATTAACCCTCACAAGATGGCTGCCTATGACCAGGCCGGCAGGGGGGTTAGTGAGGGGCTACCAAATGACTGAACAAGCAGGCTGCGTGGGGTGACCAGGCAGGCAGGGGGGGCAGTTGGGGGCAACCAGACCGGCGGGGGGAGCAGTTAGGGGTGACCAGGCCGGCGGGGCGGGGGGGGGGGGGGCAGTTAGGGGCAACCAGGCTGGCAGAGGGGGGCAGTTGGGGGTGACCTGGCTGGCAGTGGGGGCAGTTAGGGGCGATCAGGCTGGCACGCAGAGGCAGTGAGGGGCAATCAGGCCGGCAGGGGGGGTTAGTTAGAGGTGACCAGGCAGGCAGGCAGGTGAGATTAGGAGCCAGTGGTCCAGGATTGTGAGAGGAATGTCCTATTGCCAGTTTAGACCCGATCCTGGGGATGGGGCCTAAACTGGCAGTTGGACATCCCCCAAGGGGTCCTGGATTGGACAGGGTGCAGGCTGGCATGAGGGGACTCCTCCCCTCCCCGCCCCCCGCACAAATTTTGTGCACCGGTCCTCTAGTAATGAAACATGCATGCATTATCTCATCAGTAACTCTATCAGGTTGGTGCTATTATACAGATAAGGGAAAAGGCCAATAAAAATGAATGAATTTGCCCAGGATCACACAGCTATTAAGTGGTGGAGCTGTGATTCTGACATGGCTTCCTCTCCAAAGCATGTGCCCTTAGAATAAGAAAGCCAATACTTGTAAAATGATTGACAGTGAAATCTCATTTTAATAAGCTTTATAAAAATTGATTTTTGGGAGTATTCACAAAATGCTTAATATACTTCCCTCTGAAAATACAAATACTTACTGAAATTATTTTTTGGAAGCATTACCAGTGTCTAGGCACAAAGGGGATAAACTAAGTATGGAGTAGTTTCTGTAACAAGGAACTTTCTTTAACTAGTTGAGGAAGCAGTGAATATATATGACAACAGAAAAGTGCACGTTTTTTCTATGTATTTTTCTGAGTTTAGAAAAGGGAGTGATTGGGCTCTGGCTAGTGTGGCTCAGTTGGTTGGAGTGTTGGGTTTGTTCCATTTCCAGTCAAGGCACATACCTAGGTTGGGGGTTTGATACTTGGAAACCAATCTCTTTCTCTCTTTCTCTCTTTCTCTCTTTCTCTCTCTCTCTCTCTCTCTCTCTCCCTCTCCCCATCTCCTCCCTCCCTCCCTCCCTCCCTCCCTCCCTCCCTCCCTCCCTCCCTCCCTTTCCCCTCTCTCAAATTCAGTGAACATGTCCTCAGTGAGGATTAAAAAAATAAGGGCGGGGGAAGTGATCTGTATTGGCAGGACTAATTTATGATTACATGAATGGAGGGAGAAATAAGACTTGGGAAACATCTAGTTAGGATTTGCATAGGTGCAAGTTGGGAGTGATAAAAGGGAGATTGGCATAAAAGAAATGAAAATATTGTTTATAATAAAAATTTTAAAAAGCACAGCTTCTAGTTTAACTTTATTAAATTTTCTTCCCTTTAAGCAATAAAACATCTCTCTGGGAGGGGATGGGTATAAATACAGCCTTTACCCATATAAACTCTAAAATTTCAAGTACATTGCATGAACTTTTAAGCTAGGCATGGTATATTTTTGCTGCAGTTATTTTATGTGTATTTTTATGGGGTTGGGGGAGGAGAAAAAGAGAAGAAGGAAGGGGACACTTCATTAGAGTAAATACCTATGTCCAAGAATGTAGGAATCTTTAGAATTCAAAGAGAATTGGTTATATTAAAAGTAATTGAAAGTAACGTTCAGGCTACTCGGCTCTTGTTATGTTTTTTTCATCAAAGCCACTAGTAGACTCTTGGTGTCATTTTGCAAGATTTGGAGCCTATCTTAGAAATCTTGCTAAAGAAGTGGCTTAAAACATCTTCAAACGTTGCTGGTTTTCTGAATTACAGCTCTTAGCTGAAAGACTCAGAACAAGTGCTTTAATTGCCCCCTATTCTAGAATAGCGGTCGCCAACCTTTCAGACTTCACGTAAAAAGGAAGATAGGGAAATATTTTAGGCTTAAGGCAATAAATTATTTTCAAATATTTCATCCACTGCTTGCTTAGCCCCTTTCATTCAACATAAAGTCAAAGTGCTGAAAAGTTTAAAGGCACATATTTGAGCCTTTATTTACATATGAAAGGATCAGTCAGTAGTTGAGTGTTTTAAGAGATTATCTTTGTTGTACTGAGGGAGGCTCACTAACCTTTGGGTTTGGAGCTCTGCTTCTACATTGGTTTGGTTTATGATCTTGCATGACCTATTTGCTCCACCTGTAGGAGGGCAGCATTATTACTGTTCACGTCCTAAAAAGAAATGGATTTGTAAAGAGGAGAACAGTTCCAATTGGAAAGTACTTTGAGAGCCTTTGACAGAAAAGGCACTTTATTCTGTGTAATTGGTTTTCTAACTTAAAAACTAAGGACTTTTTTTGTTTTTAATATTACTTAATGTCTTATATGTGGTAAACTTGACAGCTTTCAAGTTAATAGTAAACTTGACACCTTTTAAGTTAAGATAGCAGTGATTATTTCTGGGGGAAACAGAATGTATTTAGACATGGCCCTTCATCATTGTTTTAGAATACTGAAGCATAGAAAAACTTACCCTAGGTAATAGACAAATTTGACACCTGAGAAAGGAAATCTGGAAAGTGCGCCTGTATATAATGAATATTGAATACTGACACGTCCCTGAAAGTAGAATAAAGTGAGATATCCTATATAATAAAGAGCTAATATGCAAATGGTCATCACGCCCTCACGCCATAACAGCTTAGACACTCAACACTGGGGAGAGAGGAATGGGGACCAGCCAGGCTGTGGCCCAGGAGAGTTACAAGCCACCTGCCCCTCGGTCCCAGGCACCAGCAGCTGGGGCTGTGGCCTGGGAGAGGAACAAGCTGCACACCCCACGGTCCCGGGTGCCAGCGGCTGTGCCTGCGCCTGCGGCCCGGGAGAGGGACAAGCCACCCGCCCCGCGGTCCCAGGTGCCTGTGGCTGCGGCCCTGGTGAAGCTGCCCGCCCACAGTCCCCTGTGGCTGCGGCTGGCTCGGGCAATGCCAGCCTGGGTCCTGGGTGCATGCGACCAACCGGAGGAGGGAATCCTGGGTCCCGGGTGCAGGGTGAGGCAGAGGCGGTTAGGGGTGATCAGGCCAGCAGGGGAGCAGTTAGGGGTGATCAGGCTGGTAGGGGAGCAATTAGGGGTGATCAGGCAGGCAGGCAGAGGTGGTTAGGGGCGATCAGGCAGGCAGGCAGGCGAGCGGTTAGGAGTCAGTGGTCCCAGATTGCGAGAGGCAGTCGGACATCCCTGGAGGGGTCTTGGATTGGAGAGGGTGCAGGCCGGGCTGAGGGTCCCCCTCCTCGTGCACGAATTACGTGCACCGGGGCTTCTAGTCTGTAATAAAAGTGTAATATGCTAATTAGACTGGACGTCCTTCTGGATGACCTTCCGGATGAAGCCAGGGCTGTGGGGCTGTGAGGGAAGCCCGAGTCCCGGCTGCCAGAGGTAAGCCAGTGCCAGCAGCTGGGGGAAGGAAGGCCTACCTACTCTTGCACGAATTGTGTGCATCAGGCCTCTAGTATTTAAAATATAGCTTCAGATTCTAATCGGACATTCCATGGGGATTCTATCCATTAGTGTGAGACAGCAGAATGACTTGTAGAGGGAGGAATGTGATAGTGATTTGGAGAGCTGGTAACCCAAAGAAAGGCATAACTGGACTAGAATTTTGAAGCCACAGCTTCCAGTCTTGGCTCAGACATTCATCTTCTTTGGACTTTGTTTTTTTCCATCTGTAAGACAAAGTAGGACTAGATAGTGTCCCAGGATCCTTTCAAATCTAAGATTCTTGGATTTTGCCCATAAGTCTGTTTTTAAAAATATACAAAACAACACACACCTGAAACCTGTATGTTCATGTTGACCAATGTCACCCCAGTAAGTTTAATAAATAATAAAAAAATACAAAACAGTTTATTTCTGGGCTCTCTATTCTGTTTCATTGACCTATATGCCTATTTTTATGTCAGGACCAGGCTGTTTTGATTACTATGGCCTTGTAGTAGATATTAGATAGCATGATACTTCCAATTTTATTATTTTTTTTCAAGGTTGCTGAGGTTATTTGGGGTCTTTTGTGGTTCCATATAAGTTTTTGAAATATTTTTCTAGTTCTGTGAGATATACTATTGTATTTTAATAGGAATTTTGTCGAATCTATAGATTGCTTTTGGTATGGACATTTTAATGTTAATTCTTCCTATCCATGAACATGGTATACGCTTAGACTTATTTGTGTTTTCTTTAATTTCTTGAGTATCCGATAATTTTCCGAGTAAAGGTCTTCATGGTTAATTAATATTTGACAAAGGCGGCAAGAACATACAATAGGGTAGAGACAGTCAAGTTAATAAATGGTGTTGAGAATATTGGACAGATATATGCAAAAAAATTGAAACTAGACCACCTTCTTATCCTATACAGAAGAATAAACTCAAAATGTATTAAAGACTTAAATGTAGGTCATGAAACCATCAAGATCCTAGAAGAAAACATAGACAATAAAACCTTTGGCATTTCTCATAGCAATATTTTTTTTTTTTGTAAATCGCCTTGGACAAGGTAAACAAAAGACAAAATAAACAGATGGGACCACATAAAACAAAAGCTTTTGCACAGCAAAGGAAACCAACAAAATGAAAAGACAACCCACTGAATGGGAGAACATATTTGCCAGTGATGTATCTGAGAGGGGGTTAATATCCAAAATTTATAAAGAACTTGTACAGCCCTAGCTGGTTTGGCTCAGTGGGTAGAGCGTCGCCTTGCAGACTGAAGGGTCCTGGGTTCGATTCTGGTCAGCGGCACATGCCCAGGTTGTGGGCTCGATCCCCAGTAAGGGGTGTGCAGGAGGCAGCCGATCAATGATTCTCTCTCATCATTGATATTCCTATCTCTCTCCCTCTTCCTCTCTGAAATCAGTAAAAATATGTTAAAAAATAAAAAACTTGTACAACTCAACACAGAGAAAACAGTCCAATTAAAAAACGGCAAATGGCCGAAACCGGTTTGGCTCAGTGGATAGAGCGTCGGCCTGCGGACTCAAGGGTCCCATGTTCGATTCCGGTCAAGGGCATGTACCTTGGTTGCGCGGGCACATCCCCAGTAGGGGGTGTGCAAGAGGCAGCTGATCGATGTTTCTCTCTCATCGATGTTTCTAACTCTCTATCCCTCTCTCTTCCTCTCCGTAAAAAATCAATAAAATATATTAAAAAAAAAAGAAAAAAAGAAAATACAAAAACAAATGGCTAATGACTTGAATAGACACGTCTCCAAAGAGGACATACAGATGGCCAATAAATGTATGAAAAGATGCTCAATGTAACTAATCATCAGAGAAATGCAAATTAAAACCATAGTGAGATATTACCTCACTCCTGTCAGGATATCTGTCATTAATAAATCAGTAAACAAGTGTTGGTGAGGATGTGGAGAATAGGGAACTCTTGGGCACTTGGTGGGAATGTAGATTGGTGTATCTATTGTGGAAAACAGTATGGAGTTAACTCAGAAAATTAAAAATGGAGCTGACTTATGACTCATAGAGATTCCACTTCTGGGGATATATCTGATGAAACCTGAAACACTAATTTGGAAGACTGTATATCACCCCTGGGTTCATTGCAGCATTATTTATAACTAGAAGCCTGGTGCACGAAATTCGTGCACAGAGGGGGGGTTGTCCCTCAGCCCAACCTGTACCTTCTCCAATCTGGGACCCCTGGAGGGATGTCCGACTGCCCGTTAAATGGGCAGTTGGACATCCCTCTCACAATCCAGGACTGCTGGCTCCCAACTGCTTGCCTGCCTTCCTTCCTGATTGCCCCTAACCACTTCTGCCTGCCAGCCTGATCACCTCCTAACCACTCCACTGCCAGCCTGTTTGCCCCCAACTTCCCTCCTCTGCTGGCCTGGTCACCCCTAACTGCCCTCTCCTGCAGGGTTGATCACCTCCAACTGCCCTCCCTTGCAAGCCTGGTCTCTCTCAACTGCCCTCCCTTGCAGGCTGGGTGCCTCCCAACTGCCCTCTCCTGCTGGCCATCTTGTGTCCACATGGGGGCAGGATCTTTGACCACATGGGGCAGCTATATTGTGTGTTGCAGTGATGATCAATCTGCATATTACTCTTTTATTAGACAGGATAGAGGCCTGGTACAGGGGTGGGGGCCAGCTGGTTTGCCCTGAAGGGTGTCCCTGATCAGGGTGGGGTTCCCTTGAGGTGTGGGGCTGCCTGAGCGAGGGGCCTGTGGTGGTTTGCAGGCTGGCCACGTCCCCTGGCAACCCAAGCAGAGGCCCTGGTATCTGGAATTTATTTTCCTTCTACAATTGAAACTTTGTAGCCTGGAGCGGAGCCAAGCCTGGGGCTCCTTCCGCAGCGGCAGCCATTTGTGTTGGGGTTATAATTGAAACTTTGTTGCCTTAAGCGGTTGGGCCCAGCCAGGCTGTGCGGAAAGCTTTGCTTCCTGTTGCTGGTGGCAACCCTGGCCTGCTCTCTCAAGCTCCATTCTGCCGCCATTTGTTTGAATTTGTTTACCTTCTATAATTGAAACTTTGTAGCTTGAGTGGAGGCTTAGGCCTGCAACGGCTGGCGGAAAGCTTGTTTCCCTCTGTTGCCTGGGAAACCTTGCTCTCTGTGGCTGTAGCCATCTTGGTTTGGTTTATTTGCATACTCGCCCTGATTGGCTGGTGGGCGTGGCTTGGGCTGGTGGGCGTGGTTTGTGTGTAGTGGAGGTGTGGTCAGTTTGCATATTTGTCTATTATTAGGTAGGATAGCCAAGATTGGAAGCAGCCCAAGTGCCCATCAGTATATAAGTGGATAAAAAAGCTGTGGCACATTTACACAACAGAATACTACTCTGCTGTAAAAATGAAGGAAATCTTATGTTTTGTGATAGCATGGATGGACCTAAGTAAAATAAGCCAGGAGAGAAAGACAAATATCATATGATTTCACTTATTTGTGGAATCCAGTGAACAAAATAAATAAAATAGAAATAGACTTGTCTGACAGCTCTCTCTCAGGGGGCTGGGTGAAAAAGATGAAGGGACCAAAAAAAAAACACAAAAAGCCAACAACAAAAAAACCCCAAACGACACAGGCAACAGTATGGTTGATTATCAAAAGGTGATAAAATGGTGGCGGAAAGAGACTTGACTTTGGGTGGTGAGCCTACAATGTGCTGTAGAGTTGTACACTTGAAACGTGTACACTTGAAACCAATGCCACCACAATAAATTCAATAAAGAAAACAAATCAAAAACAGAAATAGTTCTCCTTTTTCTAGGATATTCCATAGGGCATCTAAAAGATGCCTTTTTAGAGTGACTTTGCCCTTGTGGTGTAGAGGTTTCGTAACTTTTCATTGTATTCTCTTAAGACGCATTCACCAGTCTGCAGCTGCCTAAGACATTGGCTGTCCTTTAGGGCTTGTGGCTTGGTAATTCTAAAATCAAGACAAGGGAGAGCCTAATGTGGATACCAAGTCTGTTACTAAATTTTTTTCCCCATATCTTTCCATCATGGCAAACAGAATGGCTCATAGAATTGGAGGCTTTTGGGTAGCCAAAAGTACTTCCCAGATCTACAGCCTTGCTTCACACTGGCAATTCCTTGCAGAGTGTCATAAGAGTAACTAAGGTGACTCCATAATGGAGTATCTCAGGATTGAATTTTGGAAAGGAGAGATATTGTCCGCCAGCAAGATCATACAGCCTTTCTTGCAGAAGGGAGGAAAAGGTAATAGTGCCTTGTCATGTATTAATATAAAAATATCTGACCAAGCAGTGTAACAAATCCGTTTCCCCCCAAAATGTAGCTTTTGAGTACAGATAGTAATGCTAAAAGCTGCTTTACTTCCATAACTTTGTATTAATACTGTGAGAATGCTCACCTGTCCAAATTCAAATAACATACTTGGAGACAGAAGTATGGCAAAAACGAGACATTTAATACATTCTCGAGAGCGGGTGTCCGTTAGGGTGTACAGGCACACCTGGGGCAGCGAACACAGCCTATTTATTCAATCCCTCTTCCAGTTCCTCATTGGCTGAGTACTAGGGGGTCACTGGTTTCCTCATATGTCTCCCATTGGGCCATTTAAAAAAAATTGGGGTTAGGCCTTTTCAAGTTGCCTCCACCTCCCCATCTAGCTGAGGCAGGCACCTGGTTTGGGGTGGGAGGGGGGTTTTTCCACCATGCTGCTGGCACACGCCCACAGTTCTTTGTTCCTATATCCTCTTCCCTCCTCCCTACATTCAGTTGTTCCTGGGAAAATTGAGCAGCTGTTTCCATCAAAAGCCAACCATGCTGGAGATGGATCACAGAGGACCATTTCCTACAATGCCATTTGGTTGTTGGGCATTTTTGACATCGTGCTATTAAAATGAAATGTTTAGAGAAAACATAGTTAGCCATGCCAAGTAAACTGGAGGAATGCAATTTTACTTAATAACTTTTCTGTATGAGATTAATGACTGTGTGTTAGAGGTGAAGTGACCTCTTCACGAGTCTTATTTGGCAAAGTTCCTGGGATATTCTAATAGTTTGGGGATTGGACATTTTGAGGAATTAGATAAGAAGGTGTTTTCTAACCCTGAGAAGGTGGGTACAAGTGACATTTGGAACCTGTTTCCCAGTTCTGTCCTGTCACTTTGAGACCTGTGTGGAACCCCACTCACTCCAATATCTGTCTTCTATCCTGCCCTGGGCAGTCTGGGCACACCAGGCAGACTTACCACCGTGTATTTTGAGCTGTCTTGGAATGTTTGCGGCAAAACATGCTCCTTTGAAGCAGAATATAACTGATCCACATACTGTATAATCTGTCTTCATTTAATTTCTCCCCTTTGGTCCCCCTTTGGCTAAAATGTTTTCATTCACATAAAGTATACTTTATATGAGTAGAGGTAATCCAACTAAATAACTAAAATAAAACTTTAACACTTTTGAGACACCTTGCTATTGATTTCATTACCTATGCCAATCTCCCAACAGGTTTTTGTGAGATATTAGTACCATTTTTTTTTACATGAGGAAAATTAGTCCTAAGGTCACGTGATTCTAGCTAAGGTCATAAGTGTCAAGATGTTGGATTGACTAAGTTTTATTTCATTAGGCTCAGAAATAATAGCTGCAATATATTGAGCATATATGATTTTCCGGGTACTGTGCTAATCACTTCATATACATTACTATCTTCACCGTGGCCCTTCAATATTATGATGCCTTGTTATAGACCAGGCAGAAAGTGATTAGAGAGGTTAACGTGATCATGAGGCAGCTGTTTGAATGCAGATCTCAATCCAAAACCCGAATTTTTCTGTTAATTTCTGCATGTCCAAAGTCTACCCATTATTCAAAATCCAGCCTTAATTATCAGTTCCTCTATAAAAGTTGTCTTTTATTATTAATTAATTTTTTATTATTTTAAATTTATCTTTATTGTTGAAAGTATTACAGATGTACCCTTAAAAATTTTTTTTTAAATTGATTTCAGAGAGGAAGGGAGATGTAGAGAGAGAGAAATACCAATGAGAGAAAATCATTGATAGGCTGCCTCCTGCATGCCCCACATGGGACCAAGCCCACAACCTGTGCCCTGACTGGGAATCGAACCATGACCTCCTGGTTCATAGTTCAAGGCTCAACCACTGAGCAATGCCGGGTGGGCCAGCTGTACCCTTTTTAATAAAAGCTTTCTTGCTCTCACCAACCAGAAGCTATGGAAATGAATTCAAATAGCAAGTTATTTGTATAATTCTTATGGCTCTAGTTTATTTTATACATAATGATTTGTGTAAATGTTTTCTATTTGATTGCACTTAAGTTTGTTGAGGGCAGGGGCTTTAGCTAATAATGTACTTTGTAAATAATGGATGCCTAATACATTGTTTTGAGTGAAACTTATACCAGTAAATACCTTTTTCTAAGCATGGATTCCTCTTTATTTCAGAAGTTGGTATTGCCCTCTCCTCAAGGGACCATAGACCAATTCTGAAAGTATTTGTATGCTCTGTTCAGAATACTTTTTTACCCTCAGGGATAAAGAGTATTTGAAAGGGGTGGATGAGGAACGGATATAACTGAAAAATATTTATTCAACCTTCTCTGCAAATTTTAATATTTTTGAACTATTAGATAGTTACTTTTGTTTAATACAGACCAATAGGACACTTTCTCTGGGCCATTTGCTGGGGTATGGAAATATCCTTATTACATACATATATACTACCAGACATAAGGGTATTTTAAAAACTGAAATTATTTTTGTTATGTTTCTTGTTTAAGCATGTGTTAGACTGTGTTGTGTATAATTCTCATATGTTGTTATTTTATTGATGAGGAACCAGAGCACCGAAGTTTAATTCATTGTCTCTTGGTTAATGAATGCATTCTGTGGTTCTCATAACAAAGCACGTAGAAGTTTATTTTTTGTATTGGTCTTCCCAATACATATATAGTAGCCCTATCTATGAAATATTCATCTCCTGGAATGCATGAAAAGGGAGCTTGTCCATATATGGCATACTGAGATCCTTGCCAATTGAATAATAAAAAAATACTCTGAGGCTGACTGGATATGAGTCGGGTAGATCATGAAACAATCTAGATGTTTTCATGGTTTTATTTGTGAGCTTTACAGGTTTCTTAAGTAATCTGGAAGCTTATCTTTTGTGCACGGGGCTCTCAGATACTGTAACAAAAACCATTTATATAATTATTAAAGTCTAGATGTAGTATAACATGAATGTAGTTATGTTATAGATCAAACCATACACTTATACATGAGGAAAACAAATACATGAAAACAAATGGCCTTATTTATAGGTAAATAGCAGAGGTGACATAGTCCTCTGTTTACTTACATGCTTTTCCTGTAGAAAAAGCCTGGGTCACTGGGCATTTCTTCATATTTTGAACATAGTTTGCTGTCTGTCAAGTTTTATGAAGAAGTTTCTTTTGGCTGTGTTCCAATAACTTGAACTAGAAAGGTATAAAGAAAATTTTATTTTCAGTGGATTTAGCAGTGGAGAAAGGATTACTGTGGAGTTTGCCCTAGGTTAATTCATCACAAAATAACATGGAGATTGAGATGCTAACAGTAACTGAATTTTTTTGAAGAGCATGTTTTATGAAAGTACAGCCAATGTCATTTTTGTGTTTCTTTTCAAAGATAAATTTGTTAACAATGAATGTGTTCTCTGTGTGGTAAAGAACACTGGGAAACCCCTGTGCTCCTTTGAGTAGAATGCATTCTCACAATAATCATCAATTGAAGAACTGTTTGCAATTTTATCTAACTTGTGGTGATTCTAAAATTGAAGAGCTACTAAATTTTTCTTATTTAATTGCTTTTTTTTTTAACTCCAGCAACCCACTGTGGACCTTCAGGACAACCTTAAAACTTTACCATTGGACTTGTAAATTGAAACTTGCAACACCATCTTATTACATATTTCTATCTTGTTTTTCATCTAGCCTTTGCACTCAGTTGATTCTACAGAATCAATTGCTGATTAAAAGAACTTCAGTGATAAGACTGGCTTATATATACATAGAAACTTCATTCTTAATTATCATAATGGGCTATGAGTCTTCACTTTTGAAATCAAATAGCTTTATTTTTTAACTAGAGGCCTGGTGCATGAATTCGTGCACCAGTGGGGTCCCTCAGCCTGGCCTGCAGGATCGGGCCGAAACCAGCTGGCTCTCCAACATCCCTGAGGGGTCCCAGATTGTGAGAGGGCGCAGGCCAGGCCGCGCACAATTGGGGCCAGGGAGGGACCATGGGAGGGCTCCAGGGCATGTCCAGACTATCTCGCTCAGTCCCGATCAGTCCCGATCGGCTGGACCCCAGCAGCAAACTAACCTACCAGTTGGAGCATCTACCCCCTGGTGGTCAGTGCACCTCATAGCGACTGGTCGACTGGTTGACTCTCTGCCCCTTGGTGGTCAGTGCACGTCATAGTGAGCAATTGAACAGCCTTAGCATATCATTAGCATATTATGCTTTGATTGGTTGAACGGATGACTGGACACAGCATATTAGGCTTTTAGTATATAGGATAGGATAGAATGCTTTGAAAACTGAGAGAGGCATCTAAGCAGCCGTTCCTTGCCCCCATTTCTATAGGTCTCTTCTTGAACCATTTTTGCCTAGATTACTGTAGTGACCTCTTTGCTTAGCCTCCCAGCATACAAATGCTTTCCCATACCCCATTTTATGGAGAAATGTCAGATTAATCTTTTAAAATTAGTTGTTATGATGTTATTCCCTAATGGATTAGAGCCCAACTTGTCGATGTTCCATAAAGACTCACTGGCGACTGGACTAGTTGTGCTTTTTCACCTGCTTACTCCTTTCCTATGTCAATACCAGCCTTTTTTATTGGTGGACACCTGCCCCAATTGCTTTCATTTCTAGCTTTGCTCTTTGTGGAAAGCCCTTTTCACTATCGTCTCACTCTCAATCTCCCCTCCATCCTCCAACCCCCTTTAAGGCATTCCTTGACCAGTCCTATCTCAGGTTATTGTTCCTTTCTTCATCTGTAGTGGATTGTAAAGTTTAACATTCTGTACCATACTATTAGTGTGTTTACTCTAAAATGCTCTGTAACTCTATCAGTTTGACTCTTGGTAGGTTTTTATTTTTAATCATTTCTTTCAGGGCAAAGAAGTCTTTTATTACTTTCATTATTCCAGTAGTGGCTAATGCAGGCTGTTCAAGTAATAGTTTTTACATCAGTAAGTACTTGAGATGCTGAAACTTTTAAATTTTTTCAGTAGCCAGAAAAGTAGTATTGGTCTTCAGATGTAGGAGAGAACAAATTACATCATATTGTCCAAGCCTAAGTAATGTCATCCTTATTGGAGGGACATTAGATACAACTATTAACAGTGCTTATGAAACTTGGCAACATATTTTTTAAAAAATTGTTAATTTTGCCCTGGCCGGTTTGGCTCAGTGGATAGAGCGTCGGCCTGTGGACTGAAGGGTCCCAGGTTCGATTCCGGTCAAGGGCACATGCCCAGGTTGTGGGCTTTGTCCCCAGTAGGGGGCGTGCAGGAGGCAGCCGATCAATGATTCTCATTGATATTTCTCCCCCCTCTTCCTTCCTCTCTGAAATCAATAAAAATATAAAAAAATTTAAATTAAAAATAAAATAAAATAATTCCCCCTTTAAAAAAATTTAAAAAATTGTTAATTTTATGTATGGCGTCATTGTAATTATGAAAAAGAAACTTTCTTTTTCATAATTGTGATTTTGAAAAAATAAAAGAAACTGTCCTTTTTTTATTTTTTTTTAAGAGGACTATAATAGATTTTAACCAAAAAAGATATTTAGTTAGGAGCCTATAAGTATGGACATTTGTTTTCAGTAGTAATTATCTTGCCACATAAGCTAAAAGAAAAATTTTTTAAACAAATGGATTAGTGACATTTTTAAAAATTGATTTTTTTCAGAGGAAGGGAGAAAGAGAGAGAGAAACATTGAAGTGAGAGTGAAACTGATTGGCTGCCTCTTGCACATTCCCATATTGGGGATCTAGCCCACAATCCTTTAAAAAAAACCCCCATTTTTATTGATTTCAGAGAGGAAAGGAGAGGGAGAGAGATAGAAACATCAATGATGAGAGAGAATCATTGATCGGCTGCCTCCTGCACGCCCCCTACTGGGGATCGAGCCTGCAACCCAGGCATGTGTCCTTGATCAGAATCGAACTTGGGACCCTTTAGTCCGCAGGCTGATGCTCCACTGAGTCAAACCAGTTAGGGTTCCATATCATTATTATGGCTATTTTGGGTGAGCTTACATAGTACTTAGCAGCTGTCTATTGAACATTTACTTTGCTCCCAGTTTTTTTGCTCTTATATGTTGAATGTAGAGTTTTTTTCTTTTGATTTTTTTTTTTTTGTCATTGAGATAAATTCTCAGGAATGAACATGATTCTTGATGTATATATTTTCTGATATAAAAAGAATTGTGACATTGAATGGATATACCTTTTCTTTAAGCTTTGTAAATTATACTTTAAAAAAATGTTTTTATTGATTTTAGAAAGAGGGATAGAGAGATACAAACACAGATTGGCTGCCTCTTGCACGCCCCCTACTGGGGATCGAGCCCTCAACCTGGGCATGTCCCCTAACCAGGAATCAATCCTGTGACCTCTTGGTTTATGGGTTGATGCTCAACCACTGAGCCACACCGGCCAGACTAAATTATACTTTTACATTTAAACTGGTTTTGGTTAAAGCTTTAGTAATTATTTGAGTGTAGTTCATAGTATTTGTGAGAGCACTTTGTACACTATCTTACTTGATTTCATAACAACCCTCTTTGG
This sequence comes from Cnephaeus nilssonii, assembly GCF_951640355.1. Classification (NCBI taxonomy): domain Eukaryota; kingdom Metazoa; phylum Chordata; class Mammalia; order Chiroptera; family Vespertilionidae; genus Cnephaeus; species Cnephaeus nilssonii. The sequence continues at coordinate 84,376,885 of NC_137078.1, forward strand.
TATGGAGGGCTAGGTAAATCCCCTAAGGACATTAAGGTTTTGAGAAGGGATTTCTGAAAATTTTCACACATCAGAGCTCTGACTAGAACATGTAACTGTCAGCACAAACCAGTAAAACTATTTCAGTCGGTTCTGAACTCTCCTTTTTCTGAGTTAATACCAAATTCTTTTAATGTAATGAGATATTTACTAAGAAATTAAAAATGGGTGGTGGGGAGGGTCTCTATCTTACCAGCTAGTTAAAATATCAGGTATTTGACTTGATGATTGGCTACATTCCAATGAAAGGAAGCTTATGTTGGAAGTTTGCATTGCCATAACATGATCAGACCTGAGCATGCCTGCAGGGTTGTAGCATTCCTGTGAATAGTATTCCTTAAGAAGTCACATTTCTGCTGAGGGATAGCTCTATGCAATCTATGTTGAGTCTATAAGCAGTGACCTAATATTTTATGCCTCTTGAGCAGAGTACTTGTTGAAATGTGCATTTAGTGTTGAGACCATCTGAAAACTTCATTGAATCTTCCCTATGCAAATATTAGTGATGGTATGGTCAAAGCGCCCAGTCTTTAATAATCATCCTGCCTCTTAGTTTCTGCAAAGCTTTAGTCATGGTTCTTCTTGTAGTGTTTTGTGAGGGCTCTCAATTTTATGGGATTTGCACTGAAGTGGGTGGGTGATGCTGTGCTGGGCACATGGGAGCATTTCATTGGCCAGTCAGTAGTTTTATCAGTATTATTAAAGAACAAAGTACTAGTTTGTTTTTTAAATAATAATCTTACCTTATAATAGACAAATATGCAAATTGACCGCACCTTCGCTACGCCCAAGCCACGCCCACCAACCAAGCCATGCCCACCAGGAAACCGTTGCAGGGACGTTGGGGTGTGGCGGAGCCCAAGGCTGGGAAAGCCGCCCGAGGCTTTCTCGGCCTTGGGCACCAGCGGGGAGCCTGCACGGATCACAGGAAACCACTGGGGGACGGTTCCTGCGATCCTTAGCAGGGATGTTGGGTGCGTCCAAGCCCAAGGCCACCGCCCGGGGCCAAGCCCCGACCCTGAAAGAAGGCAGAAGGCGGTGGCCACAGCCAAGGCCTGGGTCCCCGGTGCCGGCAGAAAACTGGTGCAGGCAGCCAGGTGAATGAAGGACTATTGCACGAATCTTCGTGCAAACAGGCTACTAGTAGCAGCTAATATTTTGAATGGTTACTCTGTGTTTAGCATTATACATTATATACTCTCATTTAATGTTCATAACAGTTCATTTTATAGATGAGAAAACTGAAGCATAGAGGGGTTAAATTCACACAGTTGGGATTTAAAACTATTTAAAAAAATGATTTTAGAGCACGTGTGTGCTTTACCACTATATTAGTCTTAAAATAAGAAGCCTAGAGGTTCTTGATATTCTCAGCTCTTAATTGTCTCTACCTCTGTTTAAAGGGCTCTTAGTAGGGGTTAATGTGATGATTGATTGCGAAACTGTGGCTTTGTGTATTGTCTTTGTTACATGATAAAATAAAAAAGGTGTTTTTAATAAAATTTTAGAGTTTTCTCAAGCAGATAGCAGTATTTGTAAACCAATGCTTGATTTCTGATTTGTTCTCCAGAAGCCTCATGACTAAGCTTGCTTTAAGTCTTAAGTCTTTAAGTCTTTTCTTTTACAAACCTATAGTTCAAGCTGGGATAATAGTGTGTGTTTCTCCCAAAGATTTGAAAACAGAGGGGTAATTAGGAGTCCCATTTAATGGGATAATACAAAGAAGAGTACAAGGTCCTTGTGTTGCTGGGGAGGATGTAGGCTCTCCCAAGTCTTGGTTCTTAGTAGGTCTTGAAAGGGCTTCAGATCCGCAAATCATAGATGATTGGATTATGAAATTAACCCACGCTAACCAGAACTACAAGAGACTAATGTAAAAAAATCATAATGTAATTTACTAATTTATAAGAAGTAATAACTCTCAAGTGGACAGGAGGATTGCATCCAGTGATCAGCATGCTTGGCTACAGGAGGAAACCAAGTTCTTATAAAAAATTTGCTTGGTAAGCAGATTTTGAGCCAGGGAAGTTACTTGGTTGTTTTTAGTAGCTGCTGTAGTCAAGCTACTATCTAGCCTGTTGCATTAATTGCTTTTTATAAGGATAGAATTGTTTGTGCATCATATGTATAAACATGCCAACTGGATAATAATGCCTATATCTGACTCCCTGGGTCTCCTTTGCTTTTGTTGGACCAATTCCTAATTCCCATTATCTTCCTTTAGAATTGTCAAATCTTTTAATCCTCTTATTACCTAATTTTTTTTTTTAAAGTGAAGTTTGTAAACCTCTGCTGTGATCTTCTGTCAAATACTGTTCTGTCAAAGAGCAGTATTTATTTCCAAGTTCTTGATGGGTAAGCAGTGACTCTCTTTTCATCCACTAGTTGCACTTCAGTTTTTGGTGATTGAATTGGAGGTGTGGTTTAAGTGAAGGTTTGGCAGCTCCTGGCATTTGTGCCAGTGGGTTGGTGAATCCTAGGATGTTTTAGCCAGCACTGTGGATGGCATAACCTCCAGAAAGTTGCTGCTGAATTTGAAATAACAGCTGGATACTCAACATCACTTTGCTGTATAATTCAGTAGATTATAGTATAGCTCCTTTTACTATGATCAGATTTGAGCAGTAATGTATTTTAGTTGACTCTTGAATATGTGATTGCTACTAATTCTCAGTGAGCTTAACGTCTCTGAGTTGATTTGATTTAGGAGAATTTAAAAAAGCCATTTATTTTTAAAATAAGGGCTAGTAGGGAGAACATGAAATGGAATGGATATAATTTTTTCCAAATTCAAAAGTACTTGGATTTTGGATATTAGAACTAGAACAAGAAGTGCTTCTTGAAGCCAAACTCTTAAAGAAGTATTTTGAATATAAGAAAACACTATATATTGACAACCGTATGTTACCTATTGCTACATGACAAATTACCCCAAAATTTAGTGGCTTAAAACAACACAGTGTAAGCCTCACAGTTTCTGGAGGTCAAGAACCCAGTCATCGCTTTGCAAAAACCTCTATTGTAGAGTCCCTTGTGAGCTGCAGCCATCTTAAAGTCAATTGGCGAAAAGTCTGCCTCCAAGCTCACTCACATAGTTGATGTCAGGATTAAGTTCCTCACAAGTTGTTGGACTGAGGGCCTCAATTCATAATGACTTGATGTCCAGTGACCTCTCGTGGTTCCAGCAGCTAGCTTCATCAAAGGGAGCATGCAAGATAGATTAAGAGGGTAAGAGAGAGAAGTAGAAGCAAGACTGGTCAGTTTTTTATAACAACCTTGAGAGAGACAACCCATCACTTTTGCCTTATGTTATTCCTTAGAAGCAAAGTCACAAGGTCTAGCCCACAGTAAAGGGAAGGAGATTACCAGAGGAATCATTTCAAATGCTGCTAACCACACACCTGAGGAGTGGGGATGGGTATGTTTTGGAGAAAAGAAGTAAATATTAGGTTCTAAGTAAGATCCAGAGACTCTGAAGAAGTTTGCTTCTGTTTTTGCTCAAGTACTTTGGTGCAGTACTTTTCCTTTCCTTTCCACTTGCACCCCATAATTTCTACCTTTTTTCTCCCAGAATCAGCATGCTGCCATCCTCTCTCCCACCTCCTTTTTCATTATCTCTTACAGACTTGCCTTATCAGTGCCTGCTGTTTTCATTGATAATAGTAATTGGATCTTCTTGTTGCCACTTTGCCAAAGCATCAGGAGTTCTAGTACTTTTGGGGCTGTTCCTAGAATCTACTTAGGATTTATATTTATACCAATTGTTAATAGTGGGAGATATGGCCTCTTGGTATCTGACTAGGGTCATGAGTTTTGATGTGTGTTTCTATGAGATTTGTTGCATTTATCCCTACTTTGAAATAGAATCTTCGCTTTTTAGTACCTTTCTATGTTGTACTAGTATAGTTGTTTCCTTTGAGAGAATTTCATCTGGAAACAGCCTTGTTTATATGTTCACCTGCTTTTGCTAGCTTTGTATTATGACAGCCTGGCAAGCTACAGTGAAAGATGACAGGATTTCAGAAGCCATTTTTGAAGTCTTGAGTTCAAGGACTGCTACTCTAAGTAAGCAATTTGACCAACTATGGACAGATTATATTATTTTGCACATGGAGTTTGGTACTTACAGAATCTTTTCCTTGAGCTTTGAATAAAGATTTTCCAATTTGTGTAGAGAGGGATGAGCACTATAATGAATATTTTTGATCACCTTTGCTCTCTTTCCACAAATAAACCAACTAGTGAGGTGTCCCTTATGCTGACATTCTTCTGGTACAGAGGAGAAGTTGATGGGGACTTCTGTTTGCTCACACTCCCTACAAAATGGAGGTGAAAAATCAAAATGTTAGTTGGAAAGGGACAACCAATAGGGAAGTAAATTATGTTTGTAATCTTCTGAGAGGGCATTTTTGAGACTAAAAGGAGAAGTTGTTTAAAAACAAGAATTCTTGAATTGTGCTTGAGTAGTTCTCATTAATTTTCAGTGTCCCTTCTGTGATTTACAGCTATTTTGCCTTGATGTAATGCCATTGAATATATTTATTGAGAACCTACTATGTGGCAGGCATTGTGCTAGGCACTCATCAACAAAACTTCTAATCATCCCAACAATTTGGAAAATATTTCCTTTATCAGTACAAAGAGAATGAGGCACCCAGGATAGTTCAATGATTTGTCCTAGGACACACATCAAAGTTGTCTGGTCTAAGGCTTCCTTATTCCACTCCTTAGCTATGGTCTGGGCTCTTTCTCTTGTTTGTTCCTCCCCTGCTTCCCAAATCTCAAGTTACAGACCAGCTCTCTCCTTGTTTCCCCCTAAGAATGAACCCAAGGGGCTCACTAGGAATTGACTGCTTATAACTGCTTATCTTCAAGCAAATCTATGCTTCTGTGTATTAAAATGCCAGACCCAAATCTGTATTCTGTCATGATCTTGTTGGCTTAGAAATAAATTAGGACCTGAAGAGAAACGTATGGGAAACTGCTTTGGTCTAGGACAGTGGTCGGCAAACTCATTAGTCATCAGAGCCAAATATCAACAGTACAACGATTGAAATTTCTTTTGAGAGCCAAATTTTTTAAACTTCTTCTAACGCCATTTCTTCAAAATAGACTCGCCCAGGCCGTGGTATTTTGTGGAAGAGCCACACTCAAGGGGCCAAAGAGCCGCATGTGGCTCGAGAGCCGCAGTTTGCCGACCACAGGTCTAGGAGGTAATAGCCCATGTCTATCAGATTTATAGAGCTAGATTAACTAGATTTAAATTATGTTGAGAAATGTAGAATTTCTGTTTGGAAAGTTGAGATTTATTTTAGTGAGGGCAAAGTTGAGTTATTCCCCCATTATCATTGGATTATGGGTTTTAAATCGGAAAGATAAGACATTTATTATGGAGGAGAGCAAACGTTTTGTGCTTCCTGGTTTTTAACTGTCTACCTCTGAGACATTCAACTCTCCAGGTGTGCTCAGTTATGCTTAAAAGCAGTGATTAAATACTGTCTCAAACACCTGAGTTTCTTGTCTGACTAGTAGGAGCTGAAATGAAAACATAATTAGAGGAAATAAAGAGGGACGTTTTAGTAAGTAAAGCTGATGACCAGAATGAAGAATGATGGCATTCTAGTGGAATTTTATTTTGTAACTCTGGTCACGAATGCTTTGCTCTTGTGTAAAACTGTACTGTGTTTTGCTTGAAGGCTACTTTGCATTTCTTTGGTTGAAGTTAGTTTCAAGTTCTCACATTGTAAGTTTATGGCCAGTGATGCCTGCATTTCTACGAAGTATAGAGTGTTTTGTGAAGTCACTTCAATGGCATTACTAAGTATTGTTGAAATTAATTGAGGTTAGGAGATTTTATTTCTCTTCCAGTAATGGGGAAAGACAGCTGTTCTGTCTTTCCAAAATTTTGGAATAGGTTAATGATGTGGTTGGGAAGTTTTTTTTGTTTGTGGTTTTTCTTTCTGGTGATGGAAGTTTTTTAGTTAACAGAATCTCTGTGTATAAAGGAGGTGGATTTTGCCTGTAGCATTCTGAGTAACTTTGTATGGTCAGTTAGTACACATGTAGGCAAAAGTGTTTTAGTAGTTAGTTGTAGGTATTTTTCTTTTTTCAGTAAGAAACTTCTTAGCAAGCAGTTAGCTAATAGGTCTAATATGAGTCCCCTTTCCCCCCTTTAAAAAATCTTGGCATAGGTGAAGTGAAAAATTCTAGATATTTAAGCTGAGCCTCTATTGTGATGGCCTGATCTGTGCAGGGCCCTCCCCAACCTGCCACCCTGGCCATAGACCTCTCTGTGACTTTTGCCAAATGTACAATAGTGTTCTGACCACAATCTGTGTAGCCAGAACACTGTGATTAAAAACTTTCAGGGCACGTGAGCATCTTCAGTACCCTTGTCTAAAAGAAAGTGTTGACTGCTGTACTTTCATCCTTTATGAATTCTTTAAAAGCGTCTATTATTTTTAATTTGCAGCAGCTCTTGCCAGGTAAAAAGTTTTGGGAAACAGATGAATCCAGCAAAGATGGACCAAAAGGAATATTCCTGGGTGATCAATGGCGAGACAGTGCCTGGGGAACATCAGGTAATCTAGATCTAGCATCTGTACTGTGATTTATGCCTGTCTTAGAGCTCCTTTCCTCAGCAATTGGCAAGTCATAAATTGTACATCAGTGACATAAGCATGTCAAGCAGTGTCCTGTTCTGTAATATAATTACCATGAAGGAGCTTATGTGATATAATTTATTAAAACATAATTAAGCAAAATCAAATCTTCAGTATTTTATTGAAGTGCTAGCCACAGGGGAATGGTCTTATTTGAAATGACCATAATTTCAGCTATAACTTCTTGTTCTGTACTGCTGTCAGCATACTTAGAATTAGAAAATCCATGCCTGCCATTTGAAGTCATGCTTCTTTTTCCACCCCTTGCCCCCCTGCATAACATGTATGGGATGATCTATCTGTGAATGTGGATGAAGCCAAATCAAGTCACTGGGCACAGATGCTCTTCTGACAGATTACCCTTGAAGAGGGATGGGAGAACTTGTAGAGGCAGACACACTGACAGCAGAAAGAAATGATAGATCACAGGGAGGAAGGAGACAGAAAATCCAAAAGCTGATGTGCTGTTATATATAGCACAGTATAAGAATGGAACCTCAGATAACAGCAAGTCATCAGAAGAATCAAATTATGTTTAAAAAGGGCAGTAAAACCATATTTTGTTTTAGTATTATCACCAATAAAATACATTAAAAAGAAATTCTACCACTTGAAAGGAGCAAACATTAATTTACTGACTTAGCTAGGAAAACCAGTTATGTGAACTGCTATATTGCTCTGCTATCCTGGATATATGAGGGGTGTGTTCCATTTTCTTAGTTATTTATATATTATACTTAGGGAAAAACACAATAGGAGGTTTTGGCTCAACTGACCATAGCAGGTTTCCTGATTCCCAGTCATTGGTTTATCCTTGAGACATCACTCATAATTTGTTTGAGCCTCTGGCTGCACTGTATCATGCTTGTGTATCTTTTTTGTAGATCATTCAGTTTCCCAGCCAATCATGGTGCAGAGAAGACCTGGTCAGAGTTTCCATGTGAACAGTGAGGTCAATTCTGTACTGTCCCCACGGTCGGAGAGTGGGGGACTAGGCGTTAGCATGGTGGAGTATGTGTTGAGCTCATCCCCGGGAGATTCCTGTCTAAGAAAAGGAGGATTTGTAAGTTGGCTTGAGGAACTTGTTCCTATATCTCTCTTTTTTTTAACCCCCCAAACAAAACATGCCTGTTTAGTTTCCTTAGATATTCACAGCACTAATTAGAGGGTATTATAAAAACACTTATTAAAATTAGTAGGGGATGTAAACCAAACTATTAAACATAGAGAAATGATATTTTTTTGGGGACACATTGATAGTAATGTGAGGTAGGAACTGAAATCTAGATTTCAGTTCATTGGTCTACCAGAAAATACCATTTTTAGTTTAAAACAACAAAAGTACATAAGAGTAGGAATTTGAAAAAAGAACGCTGAAACTGGTGTCAGTAGTGAATAGATTGGAGAGCAGTGATTTGTCAGCACCCAAGAACCCTTAAAATGGATCAGCTATGTAGGATCATTCTTGTTTTGTTAGCTAGGTTTTAATTATAGAATGATCTTTTACCTTCTTTGAACTGCTATACTTCTCACACCCAGCCTGCCAGGAAATTAAAAAATTAAAAATTTTGTTAATTCTATATCTGTAATTTTTGTGTGTCCATCACCACTGACCACTTTGATGCCATTTTAGTCAAAGCAGCTTGCCTGTCTATAGCCTCTTCCCTTTTAAGTCTAAGCAGTCCTCCTCAGGCATCCTTGATAGCCTTTCTCAAAACTAGCCCTTTCTATGGCTTCGACTTTCTAGATCTAGAAGTCTTAAGATGGAAACATTTGAGTCTTCCTCATCTGTGACTTCCTCATCTGTGATAGGAAGGCCATGAGAGGCCCCATGACTCTGTTTCCCCTCCTTTTTTCCCAGGTCAGTTTGTTTTGTACATTTTTAAAGCTCTTTCTCCCTGAAGTCTTTTTGGTCTAATAGTACTTGTTGGCAATGATTTAAGAAATATTTTTTCCTTCAAATCATAATAATTTTTCCTCCATAACTACCTTTATCATATAGCATTTGTTGTCAATATTTTTATTGGTATATATCTGTTGCTATGTGTCAGAGGCTTGGTCCTATTTCCCCTATTCCACTCGAAACTTCTTTAGAGTAACAGTAGTTCGTTTTTGGTGCAGCTTCCTCAAGTGTCAAAGTACAATTCTTTAATATGTTAGTGGTATTAAATGAATGATTGTTGACTTGGTTGGCCTGAAGAGAATCAGGTATACACAGAGTTAGCTTTATTCTAGGCACATCTAAGGTGTTGCTTCAACTGACATTGACATGACCTAGAGCTTTTAATTAGTAGAAAAACCAGAAAAAAATGAAATGAACTTCTTTAAGAGACTAGTTTGGTTTTCTCTCAGCTCCACACTTAGACGTTTGGTGTGAGGGATTTAGCCAGAAGAGGATCTTTTATAACAACTCTTAGGAAGATCAAGGAACTAAACTGGGGCTTTTGTCTTAGTCTTGAGGACTAGCCATTCCGAAGCTGACTTGATTGTTTTTTCAGTCTTTTGACACTGTAAAGACGGAGGTCAGATTTAGTGGCTTGTGGATCAGATAGGAAAAGACTTTTAATTTGAACCTTCCCAAGAGGCTGCTTGGGAAGAACAGGATCTACCCTTCGGATGTGGGAATGGGATCAGGCAAAAATGATCATTTGCCTATTGTGCCATGGGAAGAATGATGTTAACTACTTCTCTTCTTTCACCTTATCCCTAGCTTACCTCTTTTTTTTTGGTCCTCATACATTTTTATCTCATGAACCCAGACTTCTCATAGGAAGTGCTGTCTATTCCTGCCTATAACTTTTAGTTATTTACTGTAGGGGAAAAGTTAGTCTTGTGTGTAGGTAAGTTGTTACTGTGGTAAACTGGAACTGTGTTATGTGTGTGATCAGTTCTTAATTCTTGTGCATTATCCAAGGTGGCATGTGCCTGGGCTACTGTGAGGTTTGCAGGAGGTAGAAAAATAATTGAAATAAAGAGAAAGATAAAGCTCTGGGATTGAATTAATATTTTTGTCTGTTTTTCTCTTTTTGAACAATTGTTTCATTATTCTATGACAAAGCTGTATCTTTTGCATTGTGTCTTGCATTTGTATTTGTGAAGGCAACTGTCATCCTTTGTTGTCTTGGCTGATGATTTTTAGCTCTTAAAATATTATTACCAGAAGTTAAGACCTCAGGACAGAGGTTGGAAAATTGTACTTGCTAACAGTCAGATAATCTACTGAGGTTCTGAGGTTTGCATTAGGATAAATGAAAATTCTATACATCTGTGTTCCAGCTTCTTCTCAGAGGAAGGTCGTGGGTAATGAAATATTCCATATTTTGACGTGGGTGCCATCTAAAGCAGCGGTCGCCAACCAGTGGTCCACAGACTGGGACCACTGGTGGTCCGCGAGGTCCAAAAGGTTGGCAACCGCTGATCTAAAGGATGATATAGGAGAACTGATCAGTGACATCAAGCTACAACATTGGCATATTCAATAGTGGATGGATGCTTGAGGATGAGTGAATTACTTTTTCGCTTTGTGGTTGTATCCTGCTGATCTTATACCTAACCTGGCTTTTGCTCTGCCTGTTGGTTAGGATGACATCTGACCAAAGTTCTGGTCATGGAAACCTTAGTCACTTTTTGGTTGTCATGATATGCATGCATCTTCTTGGAAAAGTTGAACTTAAAAAAACACACACAACTAACCTGTCCTTCAAAGTGTTGAGTTCAGAGGCCAAAAGAATATCTGCTGCTTATAGCTAATTGTACTAAAGGGTGGGTAATGGGTGGTTTATGGGTCAGAGCACTCAGGTGTTTTTACTTTTTGGGTGGCTGTACCAGCATTACCTCCATAAGCCACAGAGAAGCCTCATTTGAGTCTCCTTAGAGCTGAAAACATCATTTCTGATGACCGAATGAATGTAGATAGACCTCAAAACAAGTACTAAGTGGTCATTCTCAGATACTGACAACAGATAATCCAGGCTCTGATGAATTTTTCAGTTAAAGGAAGTTTAGAACCAAAGTAATCTACTCATGTACAGTGGTTTTCCATTTTCAGTTAGGTTGTTTACTGATTGCAACTTGAATGAAGGTATTTAACTCTTGTCTAGCCTTTTAAGGTTCATTTGATTGTGCAAATGGATTCAGTTTAGTACTTACAGCTTCCGTGATAAGAGTACTTTCAGCTGACAATAAGAATTCGACAGCAGTATTTTGTTCTTAATACTGTAAATTTTTGGTGGTATTGCACATAGGAACCAGGGACTTCAGGATAGCAGTTTTCAGAATAGGAAACCTCAGAAGACCAGTTAAGCCAGGGTCAAGTTATTTATTTACTTATTTAATATATTTTTATTGATTTCAGAGAGGAAGGGAGAGGGAGATAGAAACATCATTGATGAGAGAGAATCATTGATTGGCTGCCTCCTGCATACCCCCCACTGGGGACTGAGCCCACAACTCAGGCTTGTTCCCTAATTGGGAAATCAAACCAGCAATCTTTTGGTGCATAGGATAAGACTCAACCAATTGAGCTACACTGGCCAGGGCTATCCTTCATAATTTCTGTCTTTCTGGTTTATGGGGCCCAGGGAAATAAGAAAGACCACTGTAAACTTGGATTAGGATGAAAACCACCCTAACCTTGGAAGAAAGATTTTTAGAAAAAACATTTTGGGAAGTCCTTTCTGCCTTCTGACCTGGAGGATGCATGCACACTCATAGCAATTCATTTGGGTCATAAAACTTGATGACTTGCTTTTCCAGACTCCACTGCATTTATTTTAGGTAACCAGTGCTACTTTAAAAACTTTGTGCAGTGTAATGCAGATAGAAGTCAGGGGTTTAAGTCTCAACTGGATCTTAATTTTCTCATCTGCAAAATGTGGATAATTAAAACACCAAAAGTCTAATTCATATGGCTAGGTGATATATTTAAAAAATGCTTTGTAAACTTTATAAAATCTTGCTCCTCAAAGTCCATGGGCCAATAGCATCATCATCACCTAGGAATAAAAATGTAGCATCTCAGACTCTACCCCAGACCTATTGAATCAGAATCTGCATTTTGATAAGTCCCTCAGGTGATTTTGTATGTACATTAAAGTCTGAAAAATACTACTATCAGACATAATTTTCTTGGAAGTTTAAATTACCAGGAAGCTATGGATCAAATTGAGAAACTTATTTGCAGGGTGGGGTTCCTTCAGATTTGAGCTTTCCTTGAACAAGCAATGTACATGTTGTACTTTGCAGTGTCAAGCTTTTAGACATTGACTAGATAAAAAGTTAAAAAAACACCTTTTTGAAAACCAGTTTTTGTTTTTCATTTTTGTAATAATAAATAGCATTCTACCTATGTAAGATATATTTTCTTTTTCTCTCGGATATGGTGGTATCACAGCAGAGGGGCACACTCTTGTTTTCCTTTCTGCACACCAGGAATTTGGTGATCATATAAGCAGAGCCTGGTATAGTTTGTGTTTCACTCTTTCTAAAGTGCACACCTCCTTCCTTACTTTGTTCATTTTGAAGTTGGGATGCATCTTTCAAATGTTAGTATGTCATAGTTTAATTGTCAGTATTTCCTTTTTTAGCAGCATAAATTGATGGTGTCTCCGATTTGATTAAATGTAGTTGGTGGTGGCTTGATTCTGTAACAGTTTCTTTGCAGGGGGGCGGGGGAACAAGGGGACATGAGCTGTCTAGCAATTTTGAAGCTTTGGGAAAGTAGAGATGAGGGTGGATTTGTTTGAAAAAGGCAGTGGCAAAAAATGAAAATTGGATAAAGTACTGCTAAGGTTTTTTTTAAAAGAATTGCACTTTCATGAATTGCCTTATTTTTAATCCTTGAAACAACCCTTTGAGGTAACCTTTGGCCCTGAATTTATAGATGAGAAAAATGAAGCTTTGAAGGGAAGTGATGGTGCCTGGATTCAAACTTTATTCTAATTTCAGTTCTTAACAATACTGTTTTCTATTATGCCATACTGGTTAGTCAAGTTCCTCACAATAGGTAATATGCCAATTTAAAAGAGTAGTTCACATGGCTAGTAATTTCAAGCTTTTACTAATTTTTTAATATTTAATTTTTAAAAATTAATGATGGAGCTATAAACTGTTGAACTTTAAAGGAAATTAATATTTCAGTGTTGTTGTTTTTTTGCATTTTGTAAAAAACAGACAAATGACCCTGACCGGTGTTGCTCAGTGTTTAGAGCATTGGCCCATGAAGGGGGAGTTGAGGGTGTGTGTGTGTGTGTGTGTGTGTGAGAGAGAGAGAGAGAGAGAGAGAGAGAGAGAGAGAGAGAGAGAGAGAGAGTTTGATTCCTGGTCAAGGACGTGTATCTAGGTTGGAAGTTCGATCCACGCCTCTGGTCCAGCCTGGTGCAAGAGGCAACCAATCCATGTGTATCTCTCACATCGATGTTTCTGTTTCTCTCTCCTCTCTCTTTCTCTCTATTCCACCTTTCTCCTTTCCACTGTCTCTCTAAAAATCAATGGGAAAAAATATCCTCACTCCTTGAGCAAGATTTGGGGGAAAAAAATACACCCAAAACCAGGCAAATGTATACAGGAGAAACCACCTTTTTAGTTAATGTTATTATTTCTGGACTCAGTGTGTCGAGCAATTATGTTAAATATTCTTTTTTAAAAAGAGGGGAGGAAGATTATTTTATTGAATGTAACTTCTGCCATATGGAGCTTTGTGGTAAGAGCACTGCAGTAAGAGAAGAAATTCAATTCTCATTTCTCTGACTTCACTCAGAATTAATATTCTCTGAAACATTCCTCCTGTTATATGAGGCTTTTGAGGAAGCTGAGCCATAAGTGGATGTACTATGATTTCTACAATATATAGTTCTTCCCTCAGTCTGTTCTTATCTCAGTTCTTTAATGTCTAGCAATGGAACATATTCTTCCCTCTGCCTCTTAAGATCTGGGTCTCACAGACCCCTTCTTGGCCCCACTCTTGAGATTTTGATTGGGTTTGGCCACTTGCATTTTGAGCACTCACTGAAGCCTGTGTTTGAATACTACAGGTTTGGGTTAACATTGGAACCCACAATAAAAAGATGCTATTAATCCTTTTTGTTTTTTCTTTCATTTACTGAATAGACTTTCCAGTACTGTTATGTACTAGGTAATATGTGACAAAAAAGCAAAGCATAAACTCTGTATGTATGATAATTTATGTTGGACTTAATTAAATTGGTTCTTAATTGTGACTGCTTATCGGAGTTACTGGAGAGCTGTTTATAACATTTGTGGGAGCCGGTGTAGACCAATTAATTCAGACACTCTGGGAGTGAGCCCAGACACTTGTAAATTTTAAAAAGAATGTGATACCCAACACTAATCATAGAGCCATTGCATTGTGGAAAATGACAGTGTCCTGGTAGGGTCAGATTGACTATATACTTATTTAGTTAAACCACTTAATTGGGGCATTTAAGGTTTTAATTTTGGTATCATAGATAATGGTACATAAATACATCCTAGTTCATAGCTTTTACTAATATATTACCTTTGTATAACATGATTATACTTTATAAAACTTTTATACTTGTATTATTTCACTGATGTTTGTAACTACTCTGTTTTAAACAAAATTATCCCTGTTTTAAGGTTCAAGTTTAATAACCTTCCAAAGCTTTGTGACCAGTAAGTGTTAGCAGTTGAGATAGAATGTAGATTCTGTGCTATCTGGGTTAATACTTTCTTAAATACCATGTAGTTACAGGAACCTTAAATATTAAAAGAAAAAATTTAAATCCCATAAAATGTACCAGCTCATTTATACTCTTTTCCTCTTTTTACAGCCATCACATTTCTGAGACCATTTTTATGATCCTGAACCCTGTATTCTCTTATTTAGAAATCAGACTTCATGTCAATTATTTTTATTTAAAGTTGTTGATTTGCTGAACTTTTTTCTCCTAAGAAAAATTAGAATTGAAATATGACTTATGGCCCTAGCAGGTTTGGCTCAGTGGATAGAGCGCTGGCCTGAGGACTCAAGGGTCCTGGGTTTGATTCCGGTCAAGGGCACATGCCTGGGTTGCAGACTCGATCCCTAGTAGGGGGAGTGCAGGAGGCAGCCAGTCAATGATTCTCTCTCATCATTGATGTTTCTATCTCTCTCTCCCTCTCCCTTCCTCTCTGAAATCAATAAAAATATATTTTTAAAAAAGAGAAATATGTGAATCGGAAAGTGTATAAGTCATAAATGTTTATCGTTATGAATTTCCACAAAATGAATATACACCCTTGCATCCACATCAAGAAATGGAAGATTCCCTTGGAGCCCCTGCCTTCAAATAAAAGGAACCTACTATTCTTCTGAGGCATTTCTACTCAGAGTAGAAAACCAGACAACTATATTTTAGTTGAATGGACTGTATAATTTTGGTGAAAAACAGCCTACCCCAGGGCTACGTTTGAAAAACCTAACCTTTGGCAGTAATTGGGAATGTAAGTTATCAGAGGCCACATTTTCAGGCCAGAGCAGTTGGCTTCCAGATCAGCTGAGCAGCTTCTCAGCAAGCCCTTGTTAAAGGGTCACTGAGGAAAGTTAACACACAGCATTCCTTGATTTGGTGAGTGTCGCTTTCACCCGATTTCTTGTTAGCAAAACTTCCAACTACTTCTTTATCCCATTATCTCTTCCCATTTTCGAACACAGACCTTTTGAATTTATAAGGAATTGGAGCTGAACTGCTCCTTCCAAGCCAGTGACTTGTAGATTTGTGGAAGATGATTTAGGTGTGTTAGTTGGGTAATCCTTCTAATACTCTTTTATTATTGACATCAATGGTGTCTAATTTATGTAGAGCTATATCTCCACCTATGGGAGACCATATCTCCACCTATGGGATTCTTAACTGACAATGGAAGGATCCTTCTTTTAGCAGTTCAGTTTTGTAGGAATTTTGTGGTCATTCAGTTTTCTTTGTCATAGTTTCTAAACTTCTGCCAGGCACTGTATTTAGTGTTGGGGATATGAAAATGAATATACAGCTTCTGTCAGTTTTACCTTTGTAGTAGGAGGGAGCTATTGTCTCTGGACATCTTGAAACATCTTTCTGTCTCCAGAATCCTGTCATATTTTCATCTCTGCTTAGGGATTTCATTGTGGTGCTTAACTGGCTGTCACTCACTCCTTTTGAACCACTGACAGTCTTATACTTTGAAGATTCTGCTGTGAAAGTTACATCTCAATGGTTGCTAAAACTGCAATTTATCATCTTGATGCCACATGAAACGAGTGGCATATCCTTCTTGTATATGTTCCTTTGTTCATATTAGCCATGCCATCTTCCTTTTTCTGTGTTGCATTTGAACAGAGCATGATTTTGAAAGCACAATGGGCTCTGAACTGGCAGTTGAAAGGTCTAAGCATGTCAAGGTATGAGCCCCCCTTTCTGGGCTAGAGATCTTTAAGAACTACTCTGAGAGCATTTGTTTATTTTGCATTTTCAGGCCTACCCATTCACAACTTGGTACCTGCAGTACCGGCCCCCATTATTGAGTTCTCCCCAATGAAATTTGGTTGTGGTGACTGGAAATGCTGTGCAGCAGCTCTCATCTTTTTCTGATTGGATTTTGTCTTTTACCAGGAGCTTTAATTGGTCCAGGTGTGTTTGTTCTTCCTTAAACCAGAAGTCAGTGGTGGGGACAAGTGAGGT
Organism: Cnephaeus nilssonii; assembly: GCF_951640355.1. Taxonomy (NCBI): domain Eukaryota; kingdom Metazoa; phylum Chordata; class Mammalia; order Chiroptera; family Vespertilionidae; genus Cnephaeus; species Cnephaeus nilssonii. The sequence goes on from NC_137078.1 coordinate 84,393,263, forward strand.
TGCTTCTCTCTACTTTTACCAAAACAGTAGTTACTTATTATTACTCTTAGGTAAGATTGTGCCAAGCTCTCTGTACCACATCAAGTCACTGTACCAAATCTTCTTTTCCTTTTGGAAATCAAGGCACATTTGCTTTATATGTCCAGGTCTTAAGTTAGTGTATTGGTAAGAGGAGACATTAATTTCCTTAGGACACAGGATGGACATCAATGTACTTGGCATCACAATTCTTTTGGGTCTAGTCTTTCATTAGTCACAGTTTGAAACACTTTAAAGGTAACTTCTTTTGCATCAGTAAAAACAAGGTAGTCTCAAAATAATCTGGTATGGGGCAGGCCAATAGAAGAAGACAACACTTATTGGTGAAAGAATTTCATAGCTGGATTTAACATGTTTTGAAGGACTAAAAATGTTGTACTTAAGGTGATTGGTGAATTATTGATGCAATGAACTGTGAGACATAGGGTGGAACTGGGGTGGTGGTGATAGTACAAATTCGCAGGGCTTATATCCCAAGATAAGAGTAATTGAATTGGAATGATGTCAGACCACACTTAGCTCAATATTCGGAAGTAAGTGGGGAATTTACATAGGCAGTGTGGAGTAGGAGATTTTTTTTGTAGACTTAACACTTTTCAACTATACTATTAGCTGCCATACCTGGATCTTCTTAGTCATGCTATTACATAGAGTTAGATTTGAGAGTAGAAAAGTGAGACCAAGAGATACACAGTTTTGCCTGGGCTTTGGGTAGAAAGAAAAAAAAAAGGGATGGTGGGACACTGGGCATGGTAAGACTGTCCTAAACTGTAACATAAATGTATGTCTGTCTCCCCCATTTGGCAAGACTTTCTGCAGTGTTCCTGCCTTTTTGTTGTCTGTTAATTAGGTTGTAATGTCTTAAAAGGACATAGACACTATCCTGTCCTAATTAGCATCTAGTGTAGTCTGGTGTCCGTAGTGGTTGCCCACTATCATTAGTTGATGATTAGTGAAGCTGAAGCTATTTTTTAAACAGGGCCCAAGGGATGCAGACAGTGATGAAAACGACAAAAATGAAAAGAAGAACAAGGGTACGTTTGATGGAGATAAGCTAGGAGATTTGAAGGAGGAGGGTGATGTGATGGACAAGACCAATGGTTTACCAGTGCAGAATGGGATTGATGCAGACGTCAAAGATTTTAGGTTTGTATGTTTTACACTTCTGATTTTTGAATGGGGGCTATGGGTTTTTGTTTTAAGTTTTTTTTTTTTTTTACTTTAGTTTTCTTTTTTCCTCCTTATGTGTCCTTTTTAAGAATTGGGTCTAGTGTAGGCCATACTACAAAGATTATAAATTGATTGGTAAGGTGGAATTTTCTAAGACTTGTCAATGCCTGGTGCTTTGCTAAAACAACAGATTTTGCTTTTGTATAGGACTATAATTTGCAGATTAATTCCATAAAGAACATTTCATGATTCTCAAATATCAAAATCACCTAGAATGGGTGCCTTGGGACTTTCCCCAAGTTTCTCCCAAATCACTATCTTGGGAGAAACCATGGTTACTAATGGGAGTTTGACATACCTGTCTGGCATGCTAGAGTAGATGGAAAAACATTTGAGAACTTATTTGAAACTGATAAGCTCCCTTTGAGGTAGTTGCATCAGGTATCATTTTCCTCATTTTGAAGAACCAGAGATGCAAATTAAATGGCTTTTCTTAAACATACCCCTTCCATAGATGGCCTCTCATTCCGTCTCTGGTCATGATTGATTTGCAGGTTTTAACCTATAATTCAATTTATGCAGTATTAAAATGATATTGTATATTTGTCTTCCACATTTGGCAAGTTCTTCTTTTCTTCATTTATGTAGATAACCTTTAGTGATGGTATATAATTTTAAAAATCTAAAACTCCTCGGTCAGTAATGTACAGATAGAGAATTTAATTTTGACTAGTTTTAAGTTAATCTAAAGTCTTACCCTAATATCTATCAAAGTCAAAATTAAAATATATTTTGGGTAATTGTTTGTAGAAAAATGTTCAATTGTTTAATATTTCTAATCTAGTTTTTGTGTCTTGTTAATGTAAAGAATTACAGTCTTTTGAAGAAATTTGAGGCACAGAGTTATAAGGTCTTTTAGATGAGTTTGGGTAGCCTCTCCATCTTGAATCTCAGGCAGCCTGCAGCAGTGTTTTCTGGTATTTGACTTCGGGGTAGGAGGTGGTTGCAGGGCTTGAGTGTGTCAAGGAACACAACAATAGCTTTAATTTGTACCAGCTGTAGGATTTCTTTTAGACATGAAATGTATGGAATATAGTCACAGGTTATACTCCTCTATATTATAATATTATTCTATATTAGTCTGATTTGGAATCATATTGTCCTATAATCCTGTTGGATAGGGTGATCATGTGCCCTGGGTTTCCCAGGATATTTATTAATAGTGCACTTTTTTTTTTGCTTTTAGGAGTGTCCTGGTTTGGATGATAAATTAAATCTTCATATTATCATATTATTTTTAATTCTTAGACTTATCTCCTTAGCAGGTGCATATCCTAAATAAATAATTTATTTTGTACTATTTTGTAATGGTCTGATTCTTCTAGTTTCTTAGAAAGGGAGGAGACAGTTTTAGCAATGGCCAATATATTCACATAATACAGAAAAAGAATTTCCACTTATATGAAAATTATTTTTTTAAATGGACTCATTCTCACATGTGGAACTTCCCCCTTAGAAACTACTCTTCCATTACTTCTATGTTTAAGATGTTGATTTTGGGGGGCATATTTTACTATCTGCATTTTGGAATCTCTGTTTTCATGGATGCCACAGTTAGTGATTTTTCCAGTTTATCCAGTGTTCTTAAATCTGAGTCTCTTGGTTGAAGGGATTGTAAATTAATAGCAGTAAATGCAAATTTAAGGGGTGGGCTGTGGTGGGAAGGCAAGCAATAAAAAAGTCATTTTATGGTATAACATGGTAACACCATAAGTGGTCTTGGTTGTTTTGTAGGAATAGTTTTAAGTACTATTGATAATAAGTTATATCGTGGACGTTGTCCTTAAACTTGGGTTGCTGTAGTGTCCCTCCCTGCTCAAAATAAGGTTTAATGCCCTTTACTTTCTCTGTTTAGCCGTACCCCTGGTAATTGCCAGAACTCTGCTAATGAAGTGGATCTTCTGGGTCCAAACCAGAATGGTTCTGAGGGCTTAGCCCAGCTGACCAGCACCAATGGTGCCAAGCCTGTGGAGGATTTCTCCAACATGGAGTCCCAGAGTGTCCCCTTGGACCCCATGGAACATGTGGGCATGGAGCCTCTTCAGTTTGATTATTCAGGCACGCAGGTACCTGTGGACTCAGCAGCAGCAACTGTGGGACTTTTTGACTACAATTCTCAACAACAGGTATTGTGTGTGTCTCTGTCACTCTCTTTACTCTCCCTCTAGCCAGCACGTTATCAAGTAATAAGAATGGGGGGATGGGAGGAGGGTGGCTTTATTTTAGGCTATTGATAGCCAGACTTTATTAGCCCAATGGTGATGTGGGTTTACAAAGCCTTTGTAACTTCCCCTCAAGAAGCTGATTCCCATTGCTGAGGTTATTGGCAAGAAACCACTTTCTTCTACAAGTACGTAGGCTCCTCTCGTGCCCCAGGGCTTGGAGAGTGGGTGAGGTGGTATTATCTTTTATAACAGTCCTCTTGGATACTATGTTAATCTCTCTGAAGAGTATTGTGATTATAATGCTTTGTTTTTGAAATAGTCCAAACTCTGTTATTAGTTATGTCTTTTAATTAAGTGAGTCACTGCACTTTGAAAGTTAGTAGCTTACAGTGAAATTACTTGGCTCTTTTATTCATAAACCCCTGGAAAATATTGCATGTGTGCCTTCTGATTTTGAAGGCATAATATGACTAACCTCTAGGGTTTTTTGGTCCTTTAAAATTTTTTAAAAGTAAAATTAGTTGTCTGAATTATTAAAAGGGGGCCTGGTAGCTTTCCTATCTTGTTAAGTACCATAAGTTCTGTCTTATGGCTGGAAGCCATTTGATGGGCCATGAATTTCTGATACATCTTAATTTTGGACTGGAACATAAATATAAATTTCTAGGTGTGAAAGGTTAACATCTCATTTTGACGTTTAGAAATTCTTGATCTGTGGGGAAATTGGCTTATGATCTTTGGAGACCATACTGTTCCGTTAGTTGTCATAAATAGCTGATTTTATTATTTATTTTTTATTTTTTAAAAATATATTTTATTGATTTTAGAGAGGAAGGGAGAGGGAGAGAGAGAAACATCAATGATGAGAGTGAATCACTGATTGGCTGCCTCCTGCACGCCCCCTACTGGGGACGGAGGCATGTGCCCTTGGCCAGAATCAAACCTGGGATCCTTTAGTCCGCAGGCCAGTGCTCTATCCGTTGAGCCAAACCAACCAGGGCTAAATAGCTGATTTAAAGTGAGTTTTGAATGATAGACAACTGGATAATAAGGTTAACCATATGAAGTTTACAAAATGAAATCCCTTTAAGGGATTTTCTTTTTTTTTTCTTAATATGAATTTTTATTGATATATATATATATATATATATATATATTTTTAACTGGGAGGAAGGGAGAGGGATAGAGAGTTAGAAACATCGAGTTAGAAATATCGATGAGAGAGAAACATCAATCAACTGCCTCCTGCACACACACCCCCCCCACCCCCCCCCACCCCCCCACTGGGGATGTGCCCACAACCAAGGTACAGGCCCTTGACCGGAACCGAACCTGGGACCCTTCAGTCCCCAGGCCAACGCCCTATCCACTGAGCCAAACCAGTTAGGGCGGGATTTTCTTTTTTGTTAATCCTCACCCAAGGGTACATTTTTTTCCATTGCTTTTCAGAGATAGTGGAAAGAAGTGGGGTGAGTGGGGACAGAGAGAGAGAAAGAGAATGAGAAAGAGAAACATTTATGTGAGAGAGACGCATAGATGGGTTGCCTCTGGGCTCCCGAAGCCATCCGGCCAACCAACCTGGGCTGGGTATTAGGGCTGGGGATCAAACCTGCAAACCTGTGACCCTTCGGTGCATGGACCAATGCTCTGTCCACTGATCTACATCAGCCAGGGTCAGGGATTTTCTTTTTTTAAATATTTTTTTATTGATTTCAGAGAGGAAGGGAGAGGAAGAGAGAGATAGAAACATCAATGATGAGAGAGAGAGTCATTGATCAGCTGTTTCCTACACGCCCCACACTGGGGATCAAGCCCTCAACTAGAGCATGTGCCCTTGACTGGAATTGAACCCGGAACCTTTCAGTCCTCAGGCCGATGCTCTATCCATTGAGCCAGACCTGCTGGGGCGCAAGGGATTTTCTGATGTACATATGCTCTGTGCGCCTATCAGATGGATGTTAGTAATAATTCCAAACTTTTTTTAGAGAGAGTAACCTGAATATGTACATTATTTTCTCTGTAGTTTCCAATAGATTTGCCCACTTTTCCATAAGAATTGACTTGCAGTGGTTTTTATAAGAAATAATCTTCTTTCATGGTTTTGCCCCCTTTCAGAATAAATCCTCAAGGCCAGCTGGCATGACTCAGTGGTTGACTGTTGACCTAAGAACCAAGAGATCACTGTTCAATTCACATGCCTGGGTTTCGGGCTCAGTCCCCAGTGTGGGGCATGTGGGAGGCAGCCGATCAATGATTCTCTCTTATCATTGATGTTTCTATCACTCTCTTCTCCCTTCCTCTCTGAAATCAATAAAAAAAGAATAAATCCTCAAAATAGGAGTTTTGCATGAAGCCAGAAATTACTTCTAGTGCTGAAGATATACTAGACTTCAAAATATTTTGTGTCACACCAAATATAGGGACATGATATTATTGTATAGACTTTAACTTGTCCAGCTTAGAAAATTAATTTGGCAATTTATCTAAATCGAGGTTCATGAGTGTAGGCTATTCCTAATCAGATCCTTTAACCTAGTTAATACCAAGAAGTTTTATCTGAATTATTTACTCTTGTCTTTTTGGTCTGAAATTCCCTAGCCACCCTTAGTGCTGAGGCCATTTTTGGTTCTTGGCTTCCATTCCCAATCTAATCTTTAGCTTATTATTTAAGAAATATTTGTGTCCCACCTCTTACAAATGAAATCTGATTCTCTTTTATTTAGTTGTTCTTTACTTCATAATCAGAGTTGGGATTCTCTTAATTTATTGATCTCTGGCTTTAAAAATTTTACCAGTTTTTTGGGGAGGCTGGATAATTATTAGAACTTAAACAACAGAAATGTACTTTTGCACATCCACATGTGGTTTAGCATGATTATATCAAACAACACCTATTCAAATTTATAAAATCCAGAGTGCCTTCACTATGAATCCCAATTCAGCAGTTTTTTAAAGTGAACATTATTATTTTGAAAGTTAAACTGTTGTTGGGTTCTGGCTTCCGATACATGTCTTGGTTGCTGCAACATAGGGCATTGTTACACAGAGATTCCACCATCATATGATGTGATCATTGTTGTTTATCCCATTGCGTTTCTGAGTAGAATGCAGACAGACCAGGGGAGGGCTTGATGAAGACCAAGGTTGCATAGATATAACTTGAAAGACAGATGGAGAGATACTGCTGCAGTTAAGAGAGCAGAGGTGTGGAGCTGGAAATGACTATGGTGTGGTTATGGGCTGACAACAGTCGAAGGTACATGATAAGGGAAAAAGGAGATAAGTACCTGGTTACTCAGTCCGGGTCACAGAAACCTTGAGAGCCAAGCCTGGGTCCCAGACAGTATTAGTGATTGTGAGCATTAAACTAGATGTCTAGTGTGGCACATATTTTTTTGTACGTTCTATTCTTTTATCTTCACTATCTTAAATGGGTATTTAAGGCTAAGGCTATCTGTTTTTAGTTGTTTGCTACAATTGGTAGGGTAACTTTATTTGTGATTTTATGAGGGGATCTGGCTTGCAGATTGACAAAATAAGTCTTTTGTCTTATTTCCTTCAAATCAGGTTTGATTTGGTATAGTAAGTTGGTTTCATATCAGTTTATATTGAGATATGTAATATAGAGCAGCCTCGAAATATAGAAAAGGTAACTTTCATTTAGCTTATTGCAAACTTGCTACTTGTCTAGTCATTGCTAATCATAAACTTAATCTTTCTAAATTGATTTAGATCAGGGATTCCTTTTCTGGGACAATGAATCCCTTAGAAGTTACGTGAGCTCTGTGGACTGAATTCTCAGAATGTTTTAAAATGTAGAGTGTAAGTAGGATTACAAAAGAATCCAATTATATAAAAATATCTATCATTTGAAGCATGAAAAAGAGTTAGGTGTACTAGCTATCTTAATGAGCATAAACAAGATTTTGAGATGTGCAACAATTGCAAAGTAACCTGAAAATACATGTGATTTCTGTTGGTGATTAAGTCACAGATGTTAATGTGGTTGGTTGCTTATAATGATGATTGAAAGACATGCTAAATTTTGTGAAAATAAAGATAATTTTACCTATCCCAAATACAAAGATCTGGGGTTAAAAAGCCCTAATTCAGGGTAGTTTGAAATGCTTATTGATATTTCTGGACTATTCTCCCCCTTTTTTTTCTTCTTTTTTAAAAAAATATATTTTATTGATTTTTTACAGAGAGGAAGGGAGAGGGATAGAAAGCTAGAAACATCGATGAGAGAGAAACATCGATCAGCTGCCTCCTGCACACCCCCTACTGGGGATGTGCCCGCAACCAAGGTACATGCCCTTGACCGGAATCGAACCTGGGACCTTTCAGTCCGCAGACCGACGCTCTATCCACTGAGCCAAACCGGTTTTGGCTATTCTCCCCTTTTCTTCACACTTTCCCCTTACTGTCTTCTCCTCAATCCTGGAAAACACAGTAAACAGTTCATATATAGTGTTAGATACCATTTTGTGTTATGATGCTTGAGCAATATTTTTTACTTTAATAAAGAGCTATACAACTATCATATTTCCATAAGTATATTTTAGAAAGTTAATACAGGTTTCATTAAATTACATTCCTAGATAGCAGAAACAAAGCCAGGGTTATTGTCATTATAGATTAATCAGATTAATTGTTGATATTCTTTATTTAGAATTCAGTTAATCTAAAAATAGCCTAATGTAGCATGTTTTACAAAATTGTATACTGATATACTAAAACTCTCACCCTGTTAAGCATGAATTTTAACAAAGAGAAAATAATCGAAATACTGTATTTATTCCTTCACAGCCCTAGTCAGATAGGAGAGGAAATGTCATGCATTGCTTTTAACAGTATGGTAGTGATTAAATGTCATTCTTATGAGGACAAGTTTGTGCATAGTTTTAACATAGGAATTTACTATTCTTGGCTTGCCTTTCAGTTTACAATTGAGAAGATTATTCTATTAGTGTTGTGTATAATCACTGTTAAATACTTATATTAGATAGCAATTTGGCCGGTTGAAGCTTATCTTTATTATTATTTGACATTGAAATTTTATGATGTGATTTTCTTAGAAAGATGTTAAGTTACTTGGAGGAAGGATATGTTTTATTTTTTTGTACCTTATTTAGGAATCATTTATTATGGAATGAGATTCTTCATCTTTTAAAGAAATGTAAAGAAGTGTCTTTTAAAAAATATTCTGTAGCATGGTTTGTGTGTACCTGGTAAAGCAGAAATCATTAGTTGGTCTTTTAACCTGGTGAAGTGTTAAGCAGTTGTTCAAATAACCTGGTAAAAAAATGGGCTTTGATCTGGAAGCTTTAAACAGTAGCAAACTTTTACAAATGTCATGTACTGAGGACTGGCTCCAAGATAATACTTTTTAATGAAAAATTTATAGTTCTACCATTGATGTAATACTTTAGTGTTTCAGAGGGCTTTTCTCTACGAATCTTGACAACAGCCTCCTGAGGTAGGGCAGCTATTATATTTTTACAGATAAGAAAATTGAAGCTAAAAGACTTACTGAAAGGTTATATTCTGTAAGCTGTGCAAACATCTAAGTTTTGGTTTCTCGCTCCAGGCTGTTTCTTTTGGACCTAGTACTAGAATACAAAGCCTTTTGATATGTGGAGTTGTTTCACCTTTAAATTCAACTGCATTCATAGTTTTTCTTTCTTTCTTTTTTTTCTGCATGGAGATATTTTAAAAAATACCCATCAACAATAACAAAAAAATATCTGGTTCTCCATTATCTTTGTGAACTGCTGAGAGAAGGTGCTCATGAAACTCTGTGGAGTTTTGTTTTAATATTGACTCTGAACAGTTTTACCTTCTGTTTTCCCCCTCCTGGGCTGCCCTGTTGGGAGAGGAGCTATAAAAGGTGACTCACAGAAGCCATGTGTCTGTGTGGGGGTGCTCTTCCCATTTCGTCAACGAGAACATCACACATAAAAGATTATTCTGAGTGCTATACATGTATTAATTCTATTACAACAGCCTTATGAGTTAGACATACCTTTATTTTCTCTATTAAGAGGGGAGGAGAGAGAGGCACAGAGAGATTGTCTTGCCCAAAGTCACATAGAAAGTCAGTGGTGGAGCTGAGATATGAATCCAGGCTTTCTGGCCCCAGTGTCTGTTCTTATTCCTTATCCACTATGTATATAGCCTTAGACTGGTAAAAAGCCAGGCTGGCAGTATATTTTATTTTGGAGAGAGGGAGGGATGGCTTTTTACATTTGCTAACTCCATATTTAGATATTACTTCTTCATATTCTGAAAACTCAACAATGTTTTTAATGCCAACAATTATTGATAACAACAGTAATAGTGTAGCTATATTTTATAAGATGCCATCTATATGTCAGTCACACAGTTTTTGACTGCCGTTTTATTTTTTTGGAACAAAAACCCCCCACAAGGATCTCTTCTGTAAGGCTATATAGTGGTAGAGAAGGGAGTCAAACCAATCTCCTTGCGTAGTTTCCAAATCTTGAAATAGTTGATATATTTTTCTCTGTATTCTGTCTCTTAAACAATTTATGCATTCTACCCAAGTAAATTTTAATCAGTAGTGGTACATTTATCATTATACCAACCTTAAAATAAGCATTTTCTCCAAATCTCACAGTATTGTGTTTCTCAGTTGTGATTAGCTTGCTTTGTGAAAATCATGAAAATATTTACAGAGCTCAGTGCTTTGCCCAGCAGATGGCATTTGTATGATTTTTTCAGGATCATTTGGAATCCATCACTTGCCAATTACCCAATTTTGTTTTCAATACCCTGTATTTCCAGTTAATATTGGAACATTTACATAAAAAGAATTACCAGAATTACTACTGTAATCTATAATCAAATCTGCCTGCTGTAGATAAGTAATTTACTTTTGTTAATTGTTTACTGCAAAATGCACTCAAAAATTAATTCCTTCTCTAGTCATCATAATCATTGAGATGTTAATCAACTCAAATATAGGATATATTCTCAAAGAGTGATAACATGGTAGTTAGAACCATAAACTCATGTTATGTGGAATTATTACTTTTATGGTATTTATACTATTTGTATTTACAAGATACAGTATACATACATATAATGAGTTACATGTAATGTTAAAAACATGAAGCAAAGAGAAGTCATGGAATGGCATTGGAGTACTATTTTTGATTAATTAAGAAGACATCAAGATTTAGATTTTGAATGGACCATCTTTATTTCCTATGTTACAGCATCTAGCTAATAATGTGCTAAAAATGTTTGTTGAATGAAGTGAATTATTTTGTTTATAGCAGGGTGGAGAGCAGAGGTTTGGCATTTCTGAGATGTTAAATAATTCAGAATTAGGCTAGAAAAATTTCGGAGAGCCATTGAAGAGATAGTAGTGGAACTATGAGGTATTTTTATAATCTTCAAAAACTCAACTTCTCACAATTTTACTTGTTTTTTGCCTCCTGGCTGCCCCTCTTGGGTGGACTTTGAAATCTCTACATGGTTATTTTTGACATTGTAAAAGCAAAGACTAAGTTCTATTCTGGTTTTTAGAAAGATAAATATGTAGAAAAGAGGTAAAAGGTGAAGTTGGTGAGTATGTTCAAAATACTCACTTTTTGTTTTCTTTTTATTTAAAATCAGTCTACTCATATACATATATTTGAGGCATAGAAGTAGTCAAATCATAGGATAGTCTTTCTATTAAAACTTCAGTGGTGACGAAAAGTAAGCTGAGTTGGTGGAATGCCATTATCTCCCAGTGTCTGAAATAATCGGCTCTCTTTATGAGGACATCTGTAATTCAAGATCCACGGTGTCTGTTTTATATCATCCAATGATGTCAGCAGAGTTGTTGAGATGTGCTTTAGAAAGAGCAGGTAGGTTGAAGGTCCTTTCTAGGGAGGTCCTTTCAGTAAGTGCTCTCTGTCTCAATCCAGCAAATACAGAAGTCTTCAGTATGACTGCTGTGAAGGAGGCTTGTCAGAGCAATCCAAAATCAGGTTACTGGCTTCCCCTTTCTTTGTACCAATACTATTCATACTAAAATGTATGAACAGTTTACTTATTGTTATACTGGAGGCCCGGTGCATGAATTCGTGCCCGGGTGGGGTCCCTCTGGGTGGTCTGCAGGGATTGGGCCCCAGCTCATGCCCCCAGCCTCACAGCCCCCGCAGCCCCGCCTGGCACCCCACCATGGCCTGGCGCCACCCCCTCACCTGCTCCACCATCCCACCTGTGGAACGATTGATTGGGTCTGGGCCCCCGCCACCCCCGCTAATCGCCATCTGCAGGGCGATTGGTGGGGCAATCAAGCCTCCGATTGTACCCACCTTGGCCTGGCACAGCCCACTCACCTGCTCCACCATCCTGCCGCGGTCCGGCTCTCCTCGGGGCCCATTGGGGCCAGCAGTGGCCTCCACTGCCGCCTACTATCAGCACCCATCTCTGACTCCCTCCTTGTTCCACGCCGCCCCCTGGTGGTCAGCGCACGTCATAGCGATCAGTCGAACTCCTGGTCTCCCGGTTGAACTCCCAGTCGAGTTACCGCCCCAGGGGACAATTTGGACTTCTAAATAAAAGCATATTAGGCTTTTATTATATAGGATCCTTAGTTCCTTGCACAGTGCCTAGTAGGTATTACTTGTTTCGTAAATATTTTTAGAGTGAGTGAGTGAGTGAATGACTGACTTTGTATTAAGATTCTTTGAACTCCTTTTTTTGGGAACTAAGAAGTGTGCTAGGTCTGAGTTCATAATCCAGGTTTTGTTAGTAGCAGCTGTACTTCCCTGGAAACTCAAGAGACCCCAAAAGTTAGGCAGTTGTCCAGTTTACTCATGATAAGCCACTAGTTGAGGAAGGTATTTAATATCATTTCATCAGGAAGAGGCAGCCAGAGGACAAGATGAATGCTTTTCATTTTCCTTCCCAGAATGTGAGTAGGTAAGGATTAATCCCAAGTTTTTGTGGGGTTCTGTAAAGAATGGTAGGGAGATAACAGCACTGGGGGCAATGTGGTAAATCATTTTGTTGTACCTTTGTTTAATTTTTGTGTGACTTGAATTAGGCAGTTCCCTCAGACCTGTTGACAACCACTGTGGCATTTGTATGTATGTGTGTGGTTCAGGGACATATAATCTGTGAAATAGTCAGCACGTGGGAGCTGGATACACCAAACTGAGGTAAAGAAAGAGGGAAAGCAGAACTATGAAGCATTGTGATACTACATGAATGGGTAGAGCATGAGAACATTTTTGTTTAAAGTATCATGCCTCAATGGAGCGTGTAAAAATTTTTATTCAGAGAGATTTTAAAATTATTCTTGAGACAGTTTCTCTAACCTCACCATGTCTTTTTCTTACCTCAGCTGTTCCAAAGACCTAATGCGCTTGCTGTCCAGCAGTTGACAGCTGCCCAGCAGCAGCAGTATGCACTAGCAGCTGCTCATCAACCTCATATTGGTAAGTCCTTAAGCCTATGCCTCCTTTATTATTATCAGTGTGGCCATCATTTTAGGATACTGGCTGCTGTGAAATCCAGTAGACTGATTATAAAAGTCTAGGCAAAAATCCCTCAAAGTAAATCCCTTTTTCCTTTTGTTCAGTTGTCTCTAGCTACATTCTTTATTTTTGACACATCTTCTATACCTCAACTCATTTCTTAGTGTTCAGTTACTATTGTTCTACCTCAGCTCTTTCAGGATTTAAAAGTAGTTACTGCAGTGGTCACTAGCATCAATTCTGTTGGTAAGATTGGATGAAATCTATTAAATAATAATTTTATCCATGTTGGGGTTTTATTGAATGTGAATATATCAACTTCTCTTATTAAGTAACAAGAAGTACCTATAAATCCATTTTCCTAGCAGCATGTATTTTTTTAAAGTCTTCTTATCTAATTACTGGTTTTTAAAGTAGCTTTGTCCTTCTGTAGCAATTCATTTGACCTGCATATTTTCATCTTACTGCCTAGACGACCCCAATCCCGACCTTTTTAAGGTCTCTGAAGAACACACAATGTTATATGTGTAAACAAGTACAAGTAAAAGTATTTTTAATGTGTTTAAATGACATGATTGAATAGGAAGGAGACTGCCAATCATGGATTGTGGTATGCTGTGGAAGGAAAGACTAGTTTCCACCTAGATATATGAAGGCCAGGCACAGAGAGAGGCCTTTGCCTGGGTCTAGTATTTTATACTTGAAGATAGTTAGTTGTCTTTATAAATACCCATACGTTTTCTTTGAGGTAAACTGGAAAATTGTTATAAATGGAAATAAATCCTTCCCTCCATCCCATTATAACATCTTTTAAATTGCTCTAATTTTAAAATATTTTAGAAATTGTGCGAGTTTAAAGCTGTCTAATATTTTAATTATAATTTTTAGCAAAGGTAGGGAAAAAAAGACAAAAGATAAATGTCACCATAATTTTTAGTATAGGGACTACTTTAAAAATTTTTTATTTAGTCTCAAGTTATCCTATATTGTCTCCCCCCTCTTACCCACAGCCTAGCATGAATACCTAAACTATGTAGGTATTTGGTAGGACTGCAGTTTTAGTCAAGTTTGTTTTTACTGACAGGTATGTTTTCAGCAGGTTTAGCTCCCGCTGCGTTTGTCCCCAATCCATACATCATCAGCGCTGGTCACCCAGGGACGGACCCCTACACAGCTGGATTGGCTGCAGCAGCAACACTAGGTGAGACATTCTGCTGCACGAGGGATTTTCCTCACCTGCTGAAAGTCATTTGAATTGGGCATGTGTCCTTTATACTCTTTCACGAATCCATGTCTCCAGTGAGGATTTCTCTCCTGACTTCCAGTGCCATCTACATGCTAGCTGTGTAGCTCTGCTTAGCTGTAACCTCAGACTTGAACCTGTCCAAAGGCAAACTAGTCACCTCCTGTATAGGTATTTTTGATCAAGGAAGCCACCAGTTGCTAAATATATTTTGGGAATTTCTTCCCTTACCCAGGTCTTCCCACGACCTCTAGTCTGTCACAGCCCAGGTTCTTATTTGCTTTGCCTAAACTTTTGCAGCTGTTCTCTCACATATTCCTAGTTCCCATGCTTCTTCCCCCTCTTCTGCCTCCCAAAAATTGCTCAAGAAAACGGTATCAAACACAAATCTTACCCCTTCGCTCTTGTGCTTAAACTGTTCATTGCTTTCTGTATTATCGACCCTTGTGTAGCAAATGTTGGTTATTATCAAACACAGCTGATCATTATAATCTACTTGGGTGGTGACAGTGGTATCTTGTTCTTTGGAATCAGTATTTTTAATGAGGTGCCATGGCATTCAGGGGATTAAGGAGGATTGGGACCCATTATGTATAGGTATCTCTCCATGATCTGTACATTGATCTCTTGACATTCGGGCCGCTTTCTCTCCTTCAAATTGGCTACCATTGGCTCATGCTGTTCATTCTAGCAATGCTAACCTGATTTTAGCTTGTTGTAAATAACATGGTGGTTTAGGTCTCAGTATCTTTGGACCCTATGGTCTCCTGAGTAAATTCTTTGCCTGAAAAGCTCCTTTACTGGCATTGCCACCTCTAGAACAGCAGTCGCCAACCTTTCGGACCTCACGGACCACTAGTGGTCCGCAGACTACCGGTTGACGACTGCTGCTTTAGAAAGCCTTCCTTTGCTAACCCTCCCCTATTACTTATTATTGTTTTGTATTTATTTGCTTGTGGTTTTATATATACATGAGTGTGTTTTTTCCCTTGAGACTGAACTCTTCCAAAAGTAGGCACTTTTGTTATTTGACTCTGGCATAGTTGCTGTCTCCATAGACATTAATTAATGTGTGGTAAGTTGAATTCAATGTTAGGTCAAACCAAATGTTTTCCAAAAGTAAATATTTGGGGGGGGGGGGGGGGGGACAGAACCCTCCAAGTCATATTAATCATGACCAAATGATATTGTTAAATTTCACTTATATAACATGTAATTTATAATTATGAACTCAAAAATGCAGTATAGACGTTCATGTTTTCTTTAGAATTGTTCACATTTTGGCATGGAGGGAATATGTAGTATAGTTCTGCCCCCCCTTTGGCCTTTGGGGAAGAAATAGAAAGCTCTTCCTAGAAGAATCATCTTTGCTAAATACCATTCATATTTGTTGTACCCTTATTAACTATTTGCCAGGCATTATGCTGAATGCTATATGATGATTTTACAGGTTAGGAATTTGGGGCTCAGAAGGCTGTCTCGTTTGTGATCACATTTTAAATGTAGAGTTGGGGTTTGAACCAGGTCCAACTCAAAGCACTTCACAATACTATATAATGTCTATCTTCTTTTATTTATTGATTGATTTTTGAGAGAGAAATTGTTGTTTCACTTATTGATTCATTCATTGGTTGCTTCTTGTATGTGCCCTGATGGGAGATCAAACCTGCAACCTTGGCATATCGAAATGATGCTCTAGCCAACTGAGCTACCCGGCCAGGGCTCTATGTTATCTTAAATTGTTTTTTTGTGTGTGTACTTTCTTTCCTCTACTAACTAACTAATGCCCAAGACGACTCTACTAACTTACTGTATGTTATTTGAAACAGAGAACTTGTCTAAGTTCTCCCTGACACGCTTGTCCTGTGATCACAGTTGGATGATGAGAATCTTGTTTTTTTGTACTCATCAGCTGAGCCAGACTGAAAATGACTTAAGTGCTTTCACACAAAACTGGAAATGTTAACTGCACAAACTATGAAACTACAAATTCTTATGGAGTGTTAATCACCCAGAAATGGAAACAGGTACCCAGATGAGTCAATCTCAAGTAATGATGCACCTTAGGTTATTTTCCTAAACTCAGGCCACAAGACTAGGGAAAGTAGTAGAAATGCCAGCTAAAGTAAATTTAAAAGATAGTGTAAATGTTTATGATAACAAAACTCTGTGCCCAGTAAGAGTTTGCTTTGTTGGCTTTTGGGGGAACCTTAGGAATATCATTGCAGGTTGCAACCTAACCTTTCAAGGTAGATGTGGCAACACGCTAACATCTATTACACCCGTTTTCCATGTGAGAAAACTAAGGCACAGATATGGTCTTTTGTTGTGTTTTCTCTTTCATTCTCTTCTTTAAATTCCCAAGATGACTCCTCTTTACAAACACTAGCCAGATGAGTTAGGGGGCCAACTTTAATTTGGAGGTATGGTTTTTAGATTATTTAGGTTCTGATAAAAAATTTTAAACCCATTTGCTTATTATAATAAAGCTCAATTGTAACATAGCTGTTTTAGGCAGTTTCACAGTGGGCACCCTTATAAACAGTGCTTCTTTAAAAAAAAATATATATATATATATTTATTGATTTTAGAGAGGAAGGGAGGAGGAGAGAGAGATAGAAACATCAATGATTAGAGAGAATCATTGATTGGCTGCCTCCCGCACGCCCAACACTGGGGATTGAGCCCACAACCCTGGGCATGTGCCCTGACCGGGAATTGAACCGTGACCTCCTGGTTCATAGGTCCACGGTCGATGCTCAACCACTGAGCCACACTGGCCGTGCACCAATGCTTCTTGATCTTGGCTAAGCCCACAGGTACAGAAAATGCCAAATTATAAATGTCAGAGTGACAATGGGCAGTGTTTGACTCACTTGTGTTTTAAAAAGTAAAAATGTAGGAACAGAAAACATGTACCAATTTATTTTGACTACTAATGAATTATATGTTGCTTTAGGATTAATGTTAGAATAGCTGTATTTGAGACAGCTCTTTAGAAGGAACTCCATTGTAAGGTGGGGTTATTAATCAAGTTGTAAATATTTTAAACTGTTCTTTAAGAAAGTTTTAATTGGAGATGCATTTCAGCAGATTTGAAGAGCTGGCTTTGAGCCTTTCTTGGTTGGCAAGTAGGCAACCTTGATGTTTCTTGCTACCAGCTTCAGAAAATTCTATGGTTTAGATTTCTGCCACATCCAGGTTGCTGTCTGAATACTCTGTTACTTTTGCAGTGTGGCAAAAACTTCAGCTGTAACTTGTGAACCAAGGTGAACAGATACTTTAGTGTGAAGCAGAAAGCGTAGTTGTGTTTAGGAAACTGAATAGGTCTGTAATAAGTCAAGGCATTACATTTTTTGTTTTTATTTGTTTTCATTGTGACAAATTAAAATTTCAGGTATCAATGTCTGAATGTAGTTGTATTGAATGACTTTTGCGACTTTAAGAAAATAGAAGTAGGAAAAGTAAGCCTTTTAGAAATTGAGCAGTGGAGGTTCAGTGGGGTGTCTGGGTTTTGCTGATGGGTTTTCATGCTCTTGGAGTTAATGAAGCACCAGGATTTCTGGTCCTATTAATCAGCTCAGGTGCCATCCTTACCACTGAGAGCAGAGTACAACTTAATTTTTTTTGTTCTTTTCTATCACTTTAAGCACACAAACTCTCCAATTATTTCTCTTCTAACAACAAACTTTGTTTATATCTTTTAAAAAATATATTTTTATTGATTTCAGAGAGAGGAAGTGAGAGGGAGAGAGATTGAAACATCAATGACGAGAGAGAATCCTTGATTGGCTGCCTCCTGCATGCCTCCTACTGGGATCCAGCCTGCAACCCAGGCATGTGCCCTTGACTGGAATCGAACCCGGGACCCTTCAGTCTGCAGGCTGACTCTCTATCCATTGAGCCAAACCGGATAGGGCTGTCTATATCTTTCATATGACCTTTCTTTCTTGTGGACAAGCATGCCTTTCCCTTCTTCCTGACCAAGGCCAAATTCTCCATGTATTCTTAAACCCGCCCCTTCCTACTTCTATCAGTTATGTTCCCTGTTACCTCCAGTGTTTCATCCTTCATTAGCTTCTTCCTCTAGGGCTGGCTTATTACTTACTTTAGAAGACTTTGGTGTGGGGGTCATGCATAAAATTTTCTATTTAAAAAAATAGAAGTAATGATTAGGTAGAACAAATCAATATATTCTTTAATATTTTGCATTAGGATCTGCTGAGTCTGATGTAGTCTTTGGAAACTCTGAGATTAGTCTTAACTTTTCTTACCTTTCTCTTGGCTGTTTTTAGGCCCAGCTGTGGTCCCTCACCAGTATTATGGAGTTACTCCCTGGGGCGTCTACCCTGCCAGTCTTTTCCAGCAGCAAGCTGCTGCTGCTGCTGCAGCAACAAATTCTGCTAATCAGCAGACCACCCCCCAGGCTCAGCAAGGGCAGCAGCAGGTAAATGTTAACAAAATTTATGCTGTATAAATGTGAATTTTAGTTATTTATTAATTAAAAGGTAATGTTGGTCCAAATAGAGAAGCACTGAATGAGTGACTTCCCTCTCATGTTTGTCTCTGAGTTTAGGCTTAGACTTAGCTGTGCTTACTGAATACCATTTATGAATCAGGTTGTTGGTTAATGTAAATAATGATATCATACAATTTACATATGAGAACGCTGCTTAGCGAACTGTCCAGTTAAGAGTACATGGTTATCTAGTGGCAAAGTGAGTATCATACTGACAGTAAATTTTCTTTCTGCCATCCTGTAGTTAACTGCTAAACAACATTCTCACATCACTCTGGCTCTGTTACAAGTCACTTGCCATTGAAGGGGAGGGACTCGTTCTTCAGACTGCTTATTTATAACATCTATTGGGTTGGATATAAGTCTTAAACCTCTTATGTTTGTTTTAACTTACAGTAATAAAAGCTTTTAAATTGAGTTGGGAAAGGATAATTAAATGCAAAACCGAGTATATCTTTTATTTTTTTATTTTTTATTTTTTAAAATATATTTTATTGATTTTTTACAGAGAGGAAGGGAGAGGGATAGAAAGCTAGAAACATCGATGAGAGAGAAACATCGACCAGCTGCCTCCTGCACACCCCCTACCGGGGATGTGCCCGCAACCAAGGTACATGCCCTTGACCGGAATCGAACCTGGGACCTTTCAGTCCACAGGCCGACGCTCTATCCACTGAGCCAAACCGGTTTTGGCTATCTTTTTTATTTTAAATAGGTAATTTTCTCCTGCTTACTAGAATAACACCTATTGCTGAATATTGTGGTGAATTGCAAAACTAAAAAAAAAAAAAAAAATCACACACACACACATACACACACATATATAATGTGAGAAGAAACCAATATTAATGTATTAATGGTTGGTATCATTTTAGCATTATTAAATGAATTTTTAAAATAAAATTGGGATTATTCTGTTCATGTGGTTTTGCCTACTGCTTTTACAGTTTTCCATGTTATTTAATGTTCACTTTAATAACATTTACTAGCTATATTTAAATCCATCAAAGAATATCCCATACTTTATTTTGACAAGTCCATTATTATTTCATATTTAACTTAGCAATATTTTGGTGTTATAAAGAAGACTGATAGCCCTGGCCAGTGTGGCTCAGTTGGTTGGGCATCATCCCCCTGCACTGGAAGGTTGCTGTTTGATTCCCCGTCAAGGCACATGCTGGGGTTGCAGGCTCGATCCCCAATAGCGGGTGTGCGGGCAGCAGCAGACATATGGTTCTCTCTCATTGATGTTCATCTCTCTCCCTCTTCTTCCCCTCCTCTCTAAAATCAATAAAAACATATTAAAAAAAAAAGACTGATAAATATCATTTCTATAAGTCCTTTGCATTATTTCAATGGACTAAATTCCTAGAAGTAGAGTTTTTTTCAAGCAATAAAATGAGCATTAGCCTTTTCATATTCATTGTCTAATTAAAGCTGTCTTTTGAAACATACCATGTTCATATGTGTTTATATGATATAATAAGAATCCTCTGCTTTTTATTAGTCTCACTAAGAGAGCATGTTTATTTTCTTAGATTCCACAAAATTATAGGAAAAACACATGTTTTGAAATTCTAGTTAGTTTATCTTGGTCCAGTATTTTTACAGTATGATCATTTTGGGGAAGCTAATGCATGATTTTCTTTGCAATAGATACAATTCTAGTACCAAGTATGTAAGGGAATTCGTTGACAGAATGGGTGATCCCTATTAATGAATTTGTTAATAGCTCCTCTTTGTAGGTAGTCTGTATTTATTTCTGAGATGATCTTTGTGTTCAAATGGGTGCCAAATACTTGTGGATTCGAAAGACTGAAGTAATTACCATTTTAAATTGAGCTCTAATAAAGCGAACAACAAAGATAGTAATAAGTTCTTCCTATTGAAAGCTTTCTTTTTAAAGCTAAGTGCTGTACTTCTTTTTTTCTTTTTTTACTTACCCTACTTCTATAGATTATATGACTTCCCATCATAAGATTGAAGAAATAGAATTCTTGTGCCTAGGGTCACACAAATATGAAGTTGCTAAGATTACAGAAGTCTATTATTTCACAATTTTTGCTGTTTTCTGACCATATTGTGATATTTGGAGTTATGTATAACCTGTAATCTGGTCTTTGTTCTGCCACTAACTGGTTGTACCTAGGGCAAGTTGTGTAACTTCTCTGAAGATAGGTAGTAAACTTAACTCCTTGGATAGTGTTTTACAAATAGAATTTCAGACATTTTTTTATGATTTTATTAGATGTTAAAATGTTACTTGTTAAATTTTATATATTTGTTTTCATAAAACCCAGATTTGACACCGATTGATAAAATTAAAATACATGAATATTGGCAGCTGACTTAAGAACTATGTTTTTTCATCAAGGTACTACATAGATTTCTAAAGAGTGTACCAAAAGGAAACATGTTGCTCTCATTAATACAGGATTCAATATCAGGACTACCTCTTTTTTTTTCAGGCACCATGTCCATTTACCTGTCCCCTGACCTTTCCTACAACTCCTAACCAAACATAAGCCATGTTTATCATGCCCAACAAAAATGATGCTGCTTGCACGATGTTTAATTAGTTCTCTAGTAGTTTTGAACTATGTGTTTACCGTATCTCTGTGCATGCTGTTTACTTTTTCTAGAGTGAGGCTCTTCTGGGTTATTAGTTAGGTATCTTCTAAGTCTTGCCCAAACACTCACCTGTGCAACCTCTTCTATATATGTAGATTGAAGTATTCCTTCTCCTATAAAATTGGGTAGAGTCTTTAGGTCACAGCAGAAATAAATTGCCTAATATTTTGATAGTAATTAGCTATTGGTTACTGATTAGCTCCTGGGTAATACATTAACTCTCATACTTCAACAAATCTGCAAGATAAGCTATTATTCTCACTATTTTTACAGATAAGGAAATAATAGACTTAGGGTAATCTAAATGTCTTCTTTTCAATATGGATAATATTGTTCACCTTATGGTTATTTAATAAATATTTAATTGATTGCTAGTGGTGTTTCTCTTAAATATTTTACCAAATGGTACCAAGAATAATCTGTACCCAGGCTCTTGACCACATGTCTAACTGTTAAAAACAGCAGAGTGATAGTGAAAGTGATCTAAGAACTTTGCCTTTGAAAACATTGCAAAATGTATTGTTTTTAAACTTTGGTAAGTTTAGCTTTTATCTGTGGGTTTTGCATTTTTACTTGCTATAGTTTATAGATCTAGAGGAATAGATTCTTCAGAGTTATTCAGAGTAAGAATGATTACCATCATCTTGACACCTATGTTTCATTAATAAAAAAAATAGATCCAGGGTGGGACGGGGGCAGGTGTTAAGAGATTAACCAAAGGACTTGTATGCATGCATATAAGCATAACGAATGGACACAGACAGTAGGAGGGTGAGGGCATGTGTTGGGGGTGGGAGCAGCCGGGGAGAGGTCAATGGGGGAAAAAGGAGACATATGTAATACTTTAAACAATAAAGATTTTAAATTTAAAAATAAAAAAGTGGATCCTTTATTTCAGTGGCAGAACTGGTATTCTGCACCAAAAGGACGGTGTTCTTGACTAATGCTCATCTCCATTTAGATTGTTGTATGTTTGTGGAATTTATGAGAGGAGAGATAGAAATGATCAGGTCAGAAGCCTCTTAAACCTGGTGACCTCATTGGATGTTTTAACTTAATTTGTTCATTTTTATCTAGATCTCTCACCCACTGCATCAGTGGTTCTCAACCTTTCTAATGCCGCGACCCTTTAATACAGTTCCTCATGTTGTGGTGACCCCCAACCATAAAATTATTTTCGTTGCTACTTCATAACTGTAATTTTGCTACTGTTATGAATTGTAATGTAAATATCTGTATTTTCCGATGGTCTTAGCCTCTACAGCAGCGATTCTCAACCTGTGGGTCTCGACTGCCATTTGGTCAGGGCTGCCATTTAGGGAAAAAATTTTGTCTTTGTTTTTATAGACGTGCATGGCTTGTGGGGAAGGTCTGCCACTTGCATCTACAGACGCTTATGGCGTACAATGGGTTAAATTTAGGTAGAATGAATTTCACTGTATGAAATGTTAACTGAATTTTTATGCTAACAGCCATGCCATGTAATACCACTATAGGAAAAATGTTTTTATAACCATAAGTTTTTAGACCCATCACAGACAACAGAATGGTGGTTACCAGAGAGAAGGGGAGAGGGGATAGTAAAGGGTAAAGGGAGTCAAATATATGGTCACTTTGGGTGGTGGGCATTACAAATGATATATCATAGAATTAAACACTTGAAACCTATATAACTTTATTAACCAACTAGAGGCCCGATACACGAATTTGTGCATGGGTGGGGTCCGGCCAGCCCACCCCAATCGCCCGGGGTTGGGGGGGGGAGAGGAAAGGGGCCGCGGGAGGTTGGCCGGCCAGCCCCGCCCCCTGGTCGAACTCCCGATAGAGGGGACAATTTGCATCTTAGCCTTTTATTATATAGGATATCATCGCAAGAAATTTAATTTTTAAAAAAGTGTACCCAACTTAAGCATGTGGTGGGTCTTAGATATACCAAATGAGAAAAAAGTGGTTGATTTATTTCTGTCTCTCAGGTTCTCCGTGGAGGAGCCAGCCAGCGTCCTTTGACTCCAAATCAGAATCAACAGGGACAGCAAACAGATCCACTAGTGGCAGCTGCAGCAGTGAATTCTGCCCTTGCTTTTGGACAAGGACTGGCTGCAGGCATGCCAGGTGAGGCTGTATTTTGTTCCTAATACTTTGAGGAAAAATAAAGTTTGTTTGTTGGGAGAGTTTCAGAGAATAAGCAGTGCTTTTAGCTTGCTTAGGTTTGTCATAATTTGGTGACTGGCAAGGATGACATATACTTGCCCTCACTTAGACCACAGTTCGTTGATGAGAGCACCTAATTGGTCTGAGCCAGTCTTAATCTCGGTGGAAACATGCACATCTCCACACATTGCTTAGACTATGCTGCTTTCACTGGTGTTGATCTATTTTCCCTCTCAGGATTAGGTATAGGAGTGCCCTGGCCACTTTAACATTACTTCAAGCCTGTAGTCGTTACGATGATGTTTTCTTTTTTTAAAATAAGTTTTTCTTGATTTCAGAGAGGAAGGGAGAGGGAGAGAGAGATAGAAACATCAATGATGAGAAAGAATCATTGATCGGCTGCCTGCTGCATGCCTCCCACTGGGGACTTAGCCCACAACCCAGAATTCCTTGATCGGAATCGAACTAAGGATCCTTCAGTCCGAAGGCTGACGCTCTATCCACCGAGCCAAACTGGCTAGGGTTATGATGATATTTTTGAACAGCATTATTAGGAAGAAATTCATGGTATTTCTTGTTTGTCTCTAGGATTTCTTCTGAACCAGTATAAAGATGATTTGTAGCTGCCAAACTATGATATATATATTGAATATATGTCATTTTTGGCTCACTGTCACCTGGTTCTATTCTTTGCATGGGTTGGATATAGTTTGAGGTTCTTCCTTTGAAATAGGTTCTTACAAAATTTCAGCATAATTTTGTGGATCCTTACTGAGCATGGAGTGTAGCCATATTAAACTAATTCATTTATTATTTAGTGAGTAAATTTGACTTGTATTATTTTGTTAGTTACTAAGCATTTATGTATTAAGAAATCACCTATAATTTCTTAATATACCTTAATAGGATTTGGAGATTCCATCTCATATGGCATGAAAAGATCCTATTAATTGAAGCCTATCTAGGTTTTTCATGCTAACTTGCAGCATATTTGTGCTTAGATTATTAAGTGGTATGGAAAAACTATGATTGTTGTAATCATTTGTTCCCTCTGTTATTTGTGTAGTCAGGGAAACATTAAAAAATTGTCAGGGAATCCTGGTTGGTGATAACCTTGGTTAGCACTTTGAAGAGTGTAGATATTCTCTGTTGCTCCAAATTCTCTTTCTAGCACCTAGTGGATGAAAAATAATGCTCTTCTTATTGTGCTAGATAGTATGCTAGGTCTTTTACATTCATCTTTAGCTTAATCTTCACAAGAACTTTATAAAGACAGGTATTATCCTCATTTTACAAATGAGGAAATGGATAGCTGAGTTTGTGACTGTTTACGTCGATATGCTGGTGCCCAGGAGGCATTGTTAGTGTATATGTACTTACAGTATGTTGCCTTTCTATTCCTAGGTTATCCGGTCTTGGCTCCTGCTGCTTACTATGACCAAACCGGTGCCCTTGTGGTGAATGCAGGAGCGAGAAATGGTCTTGGAGCTCCTGTACGACTTGTAGCTCCTGCCCCCGTCATCATTAGTTCCTCAGCTGCACAAGCAGGTGAGCTTATATCCAGGGTAAAAGGGTGATGAATGACATTCTTAAAATATGTTGAACTGCACTTTATTTGACAGTTCTCAATATAGCATTTCTACCCTGTGATACTTGAAAGAGAATCAGAAGCAAAAAATGGTATCGATAGATTCTGATTTTGTGGCATGTGAAGAGCAAGGACTCATTCCACTGCGAACATAGGAAGTTAGATTAGTCATATAAAATGGCTCCATTGGCACAAGTCCAAGGCTAATTTCACAGAAATCCATGTCATTATCTTCAAATAATGTAGATTCCCCCCATGCGCCCCCCAGGGGGCAAGGATAGAGAAGGTGGGAGATGACTAGAGAGACATGACAATAATAGGTTTTGGTAGGGGGGGGAGATAAGTTTTTATTTTAAGCTATATACATTTAATTAGGAATAATAGTGGGAAAATCTTGAAGAGAAGCAACATGCTTAAATGTCTTAGGAATTTGAGGGACTTTAGCATATGGATGACATTGATTCTAGAAATATGTGTGTGTGTGTGTGTGTGTGTGTGTTTTTTTGTGTTTTTTTTTTAAATCCTCACCCGAGGATATTTTTTCCCATTGACTTTTAGAGAGAATGGAAGGGAGAGGGAGAGACAGAGAGAAACATTGATGTGAGAGAGACACATCAATTGGTTGCTTCCCGCATGCTCCCGACCAGGGCCCATGCCCCTGACCAGGGCAAGGAGCCTGCAACCGAGGTACATGCCCTTGACTGTAATTGAACCCAGGATCCTCAGTCCGCAGGCCGACACTCTATCCACTGAGCCAAACCGGCTAGTGCTAGAAAAATGTTTTTACCATAGATATTTGTGAAATGAACTTTTGGGAAGTAGATATATTTGATATTGTACCTATTTTAAACTATAGACTCTTTAAAGCCACAACATACTGAACTTGCTCCGGTGCTATTTTGAAAGTAGAAATAGAAAATAAGAGCTTCAAATTAGGGGATCAAAGACAGATCTGTATAGCTTTTTACAAGGTTTGTGTCTACTTTGAATAGATACAGAAGAATTAAAAGATTTTCAGAAAAGGATAACAATGTAGTTTGGAAATGTGGCCAATCTCTTTTATAGCTAGATGATTTGCTTTCTTCTTTATAGCTGTTGCAGCGGCCGCAGCTTCAGCAAATGGAGCAGCCGGTGGTCTTGCTGGAACAACAAATGGACCATTTCGCCCTTTAGGAACCCAGCAGCCTCAGCCCCAGCCCCAGCAGCAGCCCAATAACAGCTTGGCATCCAGCTCTTTCTATGGCAACAACTCTCTGAGCAGCAATTCCCAGAGCACCTCCCTCTTCTCCCAGGGCTCTGCCCAGCCTGCCAACACATCCTTGGGATTTGGAAGTAGCAATTCTCTCGGCGCCACCCTGGGATCAGCCCTTGGAGGGTTTGGAACAGCAGGTAGAAATCAGACTGATGTGCTTTAAAACTTATAATTACTTTTACAATCTTTATGGAACACTGACGATGCATGGAAACCTGGACAGATTCCACAGGCAGATCTGGACTGAGCCCCGTGGGAATCCAGCCATCCCACATATCTTTGAGATGATGGACTTTTAAAATCAAGATATACAGTTGGGGCCTATTGCAGGTTTTTGCTTGTGTTGCTACTTATTTATATTTCATAGTCGATTTGTTATAGGAATTAGGAAAGCAGGGGAGATTTTTACTGGCATTGGGGAGAGCGTGGAGGGAAGCATAGAAATGTGGATGTTAAAAACAGGGAGGACGACTTACCAAAGATCACAGGGTAGTGGACTGTACAATCTGCAAGCCTTAAGGACTCATGAGTTTTCTGCAGTCTTTTGAGAAGAAGGGAAAAATGGAAGGAAATTAGATCAGTATATTTTTAACGCTTTATGGGAGAAAAAAATCAGGAAAATAGTAAGGTAAACAATGGGATAAATACAGTGTTTGTAAAACAATGTGATGTGGAAACAGAAGGGCACATTTGCGAGAAGGTATCTTAAATTAGAATTGGAGTCTAGTAATAACTCTTGATTGAATGAACCCATTGAGAAAACAGGCTTTCATATATAAATCTTGTGTATGGGACAATGTCCCATTTACAAATATGTTTTCTGTACTCCATTTTTCCTACTAGAACCTTTGGATTGATGAAAGGCATTCTTTTTAGCCCATTTTCTTTCACCTTTCCCAAAGCTTATGTGGCCGTCCGTCAGAGCTTTTTAACCCACCCCACCCCATAATTTATGACACAAAAGGAAGGTAAATTTAGCATATGTGTGATGGTTTGAACAAAAGTTTCATGTTAAACTGAGCCATGTCCTCTTTATTACCTTACCTGCCCCTAGAACTGCCACATGAACAGTTAGGCTGTCTCTGCTGACAAATTTGCGGTGGTAGGGAGTCTGGATCAAAGTGTTAGGAACAGGTCACTGGGCTTGTTCTTCAAGGAACAGGCCTGTTCTTATCTGCATTGTTTTAATTCCATTTTAGTTGCAAACTCCAACACTGGCAGTGGCTCCCGCCGTGACTCCCTGACTGGCAGCAGTGACCTTTATAAGAGGACATCGAGCAGCTTGACCCCCATTGGACACAGTTTTTATAACGGCCTTAGCTTTTCCTCCTCTCCTGGACCCGTGGGCATGCCTCTCCCTAGTCAGGGACCAGGACATTCACAGACACCACCTCCTTCCCTCTCTTCACATGGATCCTCTTCAAGCTTAAACCTGGGTAAGAACCATTACTCTAACACCACCTTGAACTCGAGAAATCTCTTGCCACCGATGCCATTAGAAGTACTTTGCATAAGCAAAGCACAATCCCTTTATCCTGGAAGTGTCCTGGGTGTTCTGTTCCTTCCTTGAGTACCTCATGTTATTTAGGCTGTACCTAGATGGCATAGCAGTTTTGGATTTATTAAAGTTTGGGTGTATCCCCTATATATTTCACTTTAGTACAAACATCTTGTTCTCTGGCTGCATGTGAGAATCTTTCATTATAAACACAGTCCAGATTCATTTTAAATAAAACTGGAAAACAAAGATAGAGAAAAAGAATGTACTCACCTAGTATTAACACTTAAATAGCACCATGATTATTATTTTGCCTTATTTTTCAGACTCTCTCCACCCCCCCCCCCCCCATGTATACATTTAATATCTTTTGCACATAAAGCATTTTATTTTAAAAAGTTTCCCAGATTTTTTTTAAAAGACATTTTCTTGTTTCTTTTTTATTGATTTCAGAGAGGAAAGGAGAGAGAGATAGAAACATCAATGATGAGAATCATTGATCAGCTGCTTCTTGCACGCCCCCTACTGGGGATCAAGTCCACAACTTGGGCATGTGCCCTTGACCGGAATTGAACCCGGGACCCTTCAGTCCCCAGGCCAGTGCTCTACCCACTGAGCCAAACCGGCTAGGGCTGCCAATATATTTGTATATATTTTCTTAAACTACATAGCATGCTAATGAGTATAGATGTATATTTCCCAGTTCTATGTTTTGGTGGTTAAATGTATGGGATTTTTAAATGTTACCATCTAGATCCTAGAAAATGAGGAGGATGAAGAGGCTCCTTAATCAGCAAGCTTTAAGAATGTAGAGGCACTTTTATTATCACGTTAGAGGACAAATTTCTAAGTCTTTGAAGAGAGAGGAAATGGTTTATACTCCCTTCTCCCAGTCATTTGTCAGGTTTGGATTTTGAAGTACCGATTTATTTCTTAGATGGGGAAAGTTGAGGCATAGATGTGGAGTAACCATTGTAATTTATCATGCAGCCCAGGACACTTTTGACACTGAATTGGGGGTTCTGTTAATTATTATTCTGTGAAGACGTGCCTAAATAGGGGCTGTCCATATCCTCCTATATAATAAAACCCTAATATGCAAATCGACTGAGTGGCGGAATGACGGGTTGCTATGACACGCACTGACCACCGGGGGCAGACGCTCAATGCAGGAGCTGCCCCCTGGTGGTCAGTGTGCTCCCACAGGGGGAGCACTGCTCAGCCAGAAGCTGGGCTCACAGCTGGCAAGTGCAGCGGCTGTGGTGGGAGCCTCTCCCGCCTCTGCTGCAGGCGGGCGGTAAGGAGTGAGGGGTTCCAGACTGCCAGAGCCCGGGACTGTGAAAGGGATGTCTGATTGTTGGCTTAGGCCTATCCTCGACTGTGAGAGGACGCAGGCCAGGCTGAGGGGTACACACACACACACACCCTCCTCTCCCCCACCGAAGTGCACAAATTTCATGCACCGGGCCTCTAGTTTAAAATAAAATAAAATAAAAAAACTCATCCAGTTTACATGGACTTTTGTTTTTTTTTTAACTATGTTCTTATTGATTTCAGAGAGAGGAAGGGAAAGGGAGAGAAGGACAGAAATATCAATGATGAGAAAGAATCATCATTTGGCTGCTTCCTGCAGACGAGCCCACAACCTGGGCATGTGCCCTGACCAGGAATTGAACCGTGGTCTCCTGGCTCATGGGTTGACTCTCAACCACTAAGCCACACCAGCAGGGCTTTTTTCACTTTTTAACTAGCAAGATTAAAAATGTCTTTTTGGACTCAGAAATGAGGACAGGCTATAAACGAATAGTATGCTTTCATTTGGAAAGACAAATACTTGGAAATGATTTATAAAAATATAAAAGTAAGACTTGAAGAAGGGGTTAAGATAATAGTTATTATTCTAGAACTAATGCTATTTCTGAGTTTGAGAGATGAGTTTTGAGGCAACATTATCTATATAAGTAAATATACATTTGTGCACGTGTGTGTGTGTCCTAAAATTTCATAAGTTAAGAACTCTGTAGTTATAGAACTCATTGTTTCAGGTTATATTAGGAAAGTTGTAGGGACATTCCAGGTTGCTAAATCCATATTGGATAATAGCTAATGGATGTGGGTTTATTGTATAACAGTGTTTTCTAGTGACAGAATGCCTGGCTTTAAAGACTCAGGATTAATGCAGAAATATAAGGGATAGATGAAAGTGTCAGTTTAGTGTGTAGATGGAAGGAACTAACATTTATTGAGTAGTTATTACCTGACACTACTAATGGTTTTCGTTGCTGTACATATTATAGCTCTGGAAGGTATTATGCCTATGATACAGAAGTCAGGAAACTGACCTAAATATCATGCCTAGGTCTCATATCTGAACAGATTTAGTGTCAGACTTTTTGATTCCAAAGCAGCAATTATCAGTGTATATCTTGTCACATGATGTGCCCAGGATATATTTTAAACCAGTGCATTATCAGATGCAGTAATCTTACCTTTTAATTTCTTGGCTTAAACATTTGAACTGTGTCAGCTCTTATTGAGTACTAAACAAACTAAATCTGTGAGGTCAGATGGTCTCTGTAGTGAATATTCAACTCTGCTGTTGAAAATAAAACTTTATTTACAAAATTAGGTAGCAGGCCAGATTTGTCCTGTGGGCTTAAGTTTGTCAACCCCTGAACTAAATGCTGTGGCTCTTGAGTGTTTGAAAATGGAGCTGGAAATAATACTTGCATACATGGTACCTTTTCTCTTTCCAGTGTATTAGCAGTTTAATGAAATATTGCCTTAGTCTTAATTCATGTTCCTCTTGTGAAGTAGGAAATAATTATTGGGCAAGTTATTTCTTAATGACTCTTGCTTTCTGCCTAGATTTATTTTTAACATATCGTCTCCTTAAAAAAGTGTACCTTGTTTAAGCAAGTTGGTTGTATGTATTTGCATTGGACTTGAATTGCTGCATGTACTACAAAATTATACACATCGTTCTTGAGGAACTTAGCATCTTGATTGGCTAGAGCTTTGCCTTAACTCAGTCTCCTTTAGAAAAGGGTTCTTGTATGCTTTAGTCTTACTATATGAGGTGTGGTACTTGGTTTCTAGTAGTACCTATACAAAGACCCTAAAGACATCTTGATGCAAGAAATTTAGCATTTCTTTACCATATATACACTGAGTGGCCAGATTATTACGTTCTCTGAACGCATAATAATCTGGCCACTCAGTGTATATCCTATATAATAAAAGGCTAATATGCAAATTGTCCCCTCGACCAGGAGTTCGACCAGCAGGCTGGCCGGCCAACCGCCCATGTCCCCTCCCCATGGCCAGGATGGCCGGACCCACCCATGCACGAATTCATGCACCGGGCCTCTAATATATATACTGAGTGGCCAGATTATTATGCGTTCAGAGATCATAATAATCTAGCCACTCAGTGTACATTGGGTCACACCTCATAAAGCTTCCACTATTAATACTACTTCACTGCTGCCCACCAGCCATCAATTCTTCGATCACTTAACAACTATCCTAAAAATTTATTGTGTTCATTCAGTGTATTAAATACTCAAAAGACTATTCTACAGAGGGAAACTTAAACTCAGCATAGTTTCATGACTTTCATAAAACCACACAGCTAGTAAATGTTTGAATGCACATTTCAGCCTGTATTTTTGTTATCCCAAGGTGGATCTATTATCTGTGATATTGTTTTCACACTTCTTCCCAGTGGTCAGACATAAGCTAGGATACTCAGAAAAATCAGTGCCCTGCTTAAGTTATTTTTCTCTCATTATTGATTAAGCAATCACTTGTTGTGACTGCCTATTTAAGACTCTTCAATACTACTTTTCCCATTACCCATTACTTAAAGGACCATACTTTTTAAAACAACCTAATGAGTTTTATCTCACCATAAAATTATGTCATAAAGTTCACTCATTTCAACTGTATAATTCAGTGATTTTTAGTAACTTTCTGAATTGTACAACCATCATCAAAAAAACGGTTTTAGACTATCTTCATTACCTCAGTAAGATTCCTCATGACATTTTACAGTTCATTCCTGTTCATACCACTGATCTATGTTCTGTTTTTAAATTTGCCTTTTCTGGACATTTCATATAAATAGAAGCATACAATATGTGATCTCGTTTGTTTGGCTTCTGTACCTTCTCATGTTCTTGTATAACGTGTATCAGTAGTTTGTTACATTTTGTTGCTGACTCCTCTTCAGTTTTATGCTATACCACATTTTGTCTAACCACTCACAATTGAAGGATGTTTGTTGATTATGGTTTTTGGTTATTATAAAATATGCTGCTATGCCCGATCGGCAGGGTTCCTGGTCAGGGCACATGTCTGGGTTGCAGGCTCAATCCCCATTGGTGGGGAGGGGCATGCAGGAAGTAGCTGATCAGTGATTCTCATCATTGATGTTTCTATCTTTCTCTCCCTCTCCCTTCCTCTCTAAAATCAATAAAAAATAGTTTATGGTGCTATGAACATTTGTATGCAAGTCTTTCTGTGAACGCTTGCTTTCATTTCTCTGGGAGTAGAATTGCTGATATGTATGTTGTTTTTTTAAGTTAAACTTTTAAAGAAACTGCCAACCTGTTTTCCAAGTTAGT
The DNA here is from genome assembly GCF_951640355.1 of Cnephaeus nilssonii. Classification (NCBI taxonomy): domain Eukaryota; kingdom Metazoa; phylum Chordata; class Mammalia; order Chiroptera; family Vespertilionidae; genus Cnephaeus; species Cnephaeus nilssonii. Next base: position 84,425,707 of record NC_137078.1, read on the forward strand.
GTACCATTTTACATTCCCACCAGCAAAGTGTGAGGATTTCATTTTCTCTGCACCCTCACCAACATTTGTTCTTATTTGTCTTATTTAATATAGCTGTTCTAGTGATCATGAAATGGTATATCATTGTAGTTTTAATTTCCATTTCCCTAATGACTAACAATGCTGAGCATCTTTTCATGTGCTTATTAACAACTCATGTATCTTTGGTGAAATGTCTGCTCATATTTTTTGCCCATTTTTTGATTCAGGTTGTTTGTCTTATTATTGAGTTGTAAGCATTTTTTATATATTCTGGATACAAGTTCTTCACCAGGTATATGTTTTGCATATGAAGTCTTTTGGTCTTTTGCTTGTCTTTTCATTTTTTAAATGGTGTCTTTGGAAGTGCAATAATTTAATTTTGATGAGGGCCAGTTTATCATGCTTTCTGGTATAGAAATCTTTGGCCAGCTCAATTTCTTAAAGATTTTCTTGTATGTTTTGTTCTAAAAGTTTTAGTATTTTAGTTCTTATAAATAAGTATATGATCCATTTTGAGTTACATTATGTGAGGTGATGGTTCATTGTTTTGCATATGTCATTTTCCTCAGCAAAGTTTTGAAATGTTTGGTATACAGGTCTAACAAGTCTTTTCGTTAAATTCGTTCCTACATATCTTATATTTTTGCTATCGTGAGTAAATTGTATTCTAGTTTTATTTTTAGATTTTTTTCAGCTTGTTAATAGAAATACAATTGATTTTTGTATATTGATCTTGTATTCAACAAATTTGCTGTACTTATTTATTCTAATAGTTTTGGGTGGTTTCCTGAGGATTTTCTATATATAGGTTCGTGTCACCTGTGAATAAAGACAGATTTTCAATCTTGATGCCTTTTATTTCTTTTTCTTGCCTGATTTCACTAGCTAGAACCTCAGTACTGTGTTAAAGAGGGTAGATGAGAACACACATCCTTGCCTTGTTCTTGATCTTGGGGACAAAGTGTTCCTCTTTTGCTTTTAAGTATGAGCATTGTGGTTTTTTTCATAGATGCCTTTAATTAGGTTCAGTTCCCTTCTGTTTAAGAGTTTTTTCATGAATGAGTTTTGGATTTTATTAAGTACTTTTTCTGTGTTTATTAATAATCATTTACTTTAAATCTATATGTGTATTTTGAAGGTAGGTTTCTTATAGACAACATATAGGTGGGATGTGTTTTGTGATCATATTAACAATCTTTTTTTTTTCAGTTGGTGCATTTCTACGATTGACATTAAAATAGTTGGTATAGTTGGATTAATGTCTACCATATTTGTTACTGTTTTCTATTTGTTGTCTTTGTTCTTTGTCCCTATTTTTGTCTTTCACATTTTTTCTGTCTTTTGTGGTTTGACTTGGGCTTTTATATGATTTTATTTTCTTTCTTAACATATCAGTTATACTTTATTTTTAAAAACTTAAACATTTCTTATTTATTGATTGATTTTTAGGGAGAGAGGAATCATGGAGGGGAGAGAATGAGAAACATTGATTTATTGTTCCACTCATTTGTGCATTCATTAGTTGCTTCCTGTATGTGTCCTGACTATTAGGGATTTAACCTGCAACTTTGGCACATTGGGATGCCACTCCAACAAAATGAGCTACCCAGCCAGGGCTTAAAACTTTTTTTTAGTGGTTGCCCTAGAGTTTGCGTTACACATTTACAACTAATCCATGTTCACTTTCAAATAAGACTATACCACTTCACAAGTAGTGCAAAAACCTTATAATAAGAAAACAATCCTAGTTCCTCCATCCATTGCTGTCATTCATTTCACATAGATAAGCACATAAATGTGATATAAACATAGCATACATAATTGAACACATTGTTGCTATTATTTTGAACAAACTTGTCAGATCAATTCAGAATAAATTAAAGTTTTTATTTTTATGTCATTAAGTTTCATTGATGCTCTGTTTTTTATATAGATTGGAGTTTCTGACCTGTATTATTTTCCTTCTCTCTTAAGACCTTCTTTTGGCATTTTTTGCAAGGCAGGTCTAGTGGCAACACATTTCTTCAATATCTGTTTGTCTGAAAAAGCATTTCTTCACCTTTGAAGGATAATTTTGCAGGATACAGAAATCTAGGTTGGTAATATTTTTCACTCTCAATACTTTATTTTTTTAAATTGATTTTGTGAGAGACAGACATTGATTTGTTGTTCTACTTATTTATGCATTCATTGGCTGATTGTTGTATGTGCCCTGACCAGGAATCAAAATTGCAACCTTCCTGTATCAGGGGCGCCAGGGCTCTCAACACTTGAAATATTTGATTCCTCTCTGTTCTTGCTTGCATTTTTTTTCCTGAGGAGAAGTGAGATGTAATTTATTGTCATGTTTTCCTCCCCTCTGCCTTCTTTCAGGATTTTTCTTTGTCTTTTCTATTTTCTATATTTTGACGATGATATGCCTAACTGTAATTTTTTCTGGCATTTATGCTGCTCAATGTTCCCCGAGCTTCCTGGTTTAATATCTGATATTAATTTGGAGAGATTCTTAGTTGTTATTGTTTTAGATACTTCCGTTCCTTTTTTCTTTCTTGTCCTTCTGATATTCCCATAATGTATGTTCTAACTTTTGTAGTTGTCTTACAGTCTGTGGATATTCTGTACTTTTTTATTTTTTGTGTGTGTGTTTTTTTCTCTTTCCTTTTTGGTTTTTGAGGATTTTATTGATATAACTTCCAACTCAGAGTCTTTCCTTATCTGTGTCCTGTCTGATAATAAGCCCATCAAAGGCATTCTTCGTTTTGTTTTTTATCTCTAGCATTTCTTTTTTATTTTTTCTTAATCCCTCTTTCTGCTAACATTGCCTACTTGTTCTGTGCATACTGTCTACATTTATCTATTAGAGTCTTTAGCATATTAATTATTGTTGTTTTAAATTCCAGGTTTGTTAACTCCAATATCCTTGCCACACATATTTCTGATTATTCTTTATCTTCACATTATGGGGTGTTTTTTTTTTTTTTTTTTTGCTTGTTTGTTTTTGCCTTTTGGTATGATGCTTACTTTTCTTCTTCTTTTTTTTTCTAATATATTTTATTGATTTTTTACAGAGAGGAAGAGAGAGGGATAGAGAGTTAGAAACATTGATGAGAGAGAAACATCGATCAGCTGCCTCTTGCACACCCCCTACTGGGGATGTGCCTGCAACCAAGGTACATGCCCTTGACCGGAATCGAACCCGGGATCCCTGAGTCCGCAGGCCAACACTCTATCCACTGAGCCAAACCGGTTTCGGCTCTTCTTTTTTTTTTAATAGCCAGGCTTGTTATACTGGATAAAAGGAATGGCTTTAAATTGGCTTTAGTAATGAGGTGTCAGGGGAGTCCTATGATCCATATCTCATTCGTTTAGTGAGCCTATGCCTCTGGACTATCAACTTCACAAGTGTTTCTTTCTTTTTTTAAAATATATTTTTATTGATTCAGAGAGGAAGGGGTAAGGATAGAAAGAAACATCAATGATGAGAGAGTGTCCCTCCTGCACACCCCTTACTGGGGATCGAGCCCACAACCAGGCATGTGCCCTTGACTGGAATAGAACCTGGAACCCTTCAGTCCGCAGGCCGATGCTTTATCCACTGAGCCAAACCAGCTAGGGCACACAAGCGTTTCTTAGCGGCACCCCCCTAACCCCGTGGGGCAGGATGGTTTGTGTAGGCTGGAGTTACATGTTTCCCTTCCCCAGATCAGTTAATCTCTGATCATTAAAACCCTGCAGGTTAGGCTCTAGTTTACTAGTTTCTCCAGAGGACAGGCTTTGTTAATTAAGGTTATAGTTCTCTGGCATATTTCAAAATTGTTTCTTTTCCCTTCAGTCTGCCAGAAGCCTGAGGAAAATTCTCTCTGATATTTATTGTGCACTTGTGCTCCCCATTCCCTATATGACTGGGTCCCCCTGGAGTTAAAACTCTCAGAGTTGTCCACAGTCACTGAACCTCTAGCAATTCGTCAGTTGCAATGCAGGTGTTCCTATTCAATACTGGTTCTGGTGGTGGTTTTGTTTGAGTTCCTGTTCTGGTAAGCTGTGATATGACCTGTATTCGCCTGTCTTTCCAATCTTGGGGGCAGTGGTTTGCTCTTGTCCTTCCTTCTCATATGGATCCAAGAAGAACTCCTGATTTTTCGGTCTGTTTAGCTTTATACTTGTTAGGGTGGAGTGGTGACTTCAAGCTCCTTACATGTGGAACTGGAAACCTGCATATACTAATTTAAACAAAGCATTTAAGCCCTTAATGTCTGTGGAATGTCAGAATACTGGGAAAACTTGATGAGATCACTAAGAGGCTCCTTTGGAGGCCCTGTGTGAAATGTTTATTTTAAAATGGATTACAAATTCAAACACTTTTAGGAGCCACCTCCAGGTGTGTAGTAGTTTGGTTACAAGAATATGTACATGTATAAACCATGGTGCCCTGCATATTCCCCATCTAAAGGAGATACTTACTGATGGCCTACTATTTTCCAGTTACCTTTACATAAACAATCAGGAAACTACGATTTTAAACAGAAACCTACATTGGTTGAATATTTACAGAAAAATTAGTTGGCTCAATCAAATATGCCTGTGACTGTGTCAGTTGGCTGATTATAATGTAGTACCTGGGAGCATTTCTTTTCTTTTTTAGATTTGTTTACTTACTTTCTCAGTAACAAAAGTTGTATGTAGCCCTAGTCGGTTTGGCTTGGTGGATAGAGCATCATCCTGCGTACTGAAGGGTCCCGGTTTTGATTCCAGTCAAGGGCACATACCTCGGTTGCAGGCTCAATCCCTGGCCCTGGTCTGGGCACGTGCAGGAGGCAACCAATCACTCACATCGATGTTTCTCTGTCTTTCCCCCTCCCTTCCACTCTTTCTAAAAATCAATGGAAAAATAGCCTGGGATGAGGATTAACAATAACAAAAAAGCTGTATGTATGTACATATGTTATGTGTGTATGTGGCTCTGTGTACGCTACTGGCATCCAAGGAGACCAGAACTCAAAATCAAAACCTCAGAACAAATTTATAACACTTTGCTTTAGACTTTACACGTGATGTACTCCAGTCAGTGAATCCAGTGTTAGGCATTAGTCAGTATGCTTTTTGGCCACAGTAACAGAAAATATAATTGTGGCTGAAACATTAAGTGTAAACATTAAGTGTATCTATTGGCTCATATCAGTGTAGAAATAGGGCAGAGTTCAGGATTGGTTCCTGTCATTCAATCTTGTCACAAAGGATCTTGTTATAAGGATGTGTGTTGGGCCTTTTAGGAATTCGGTTCTTTACTCTGTTGATTTGTTACTTTTCCCTAAGTGCTTTTGTTAGTGATTAGATTCTTAAAATACCTTGAAATTATTTTCAAAATGTTGTGTGTTCATGCCACTTTCTTCTCCTTAAGCATCTTACTTGCTATTATCACACTCGCCCAGTACCTGTGACCTACTTGATTGCCATCTCTTTGCCCATTTCCTCCCAATCTCAAGTCAGGGAAGAAAGTATTGCTTCTGAAACAGAATAAAGAATACCCATATGGCCACTGTTCTCTTTTCTTATAAATCCTTCTCTTTCTTTTCTTAAAGAAAACATTTTTATTGAGCATTTGTCCTAAGCCAGGCTCTATGATAAAGCATCTTATAGAAGCACTTCAGGAAAATTTTTAGAAAGATTTTAAATTCCCATGTATATAACAGAACTTAAGGCCCCAAGAGGTGCAATGGATTAAGAAATATTGTGGAATTTGACAAGAATAACAGTGTCCTTTAGAATAAGCAAACTTGATATAGCTGAGTCTGAAAATGGGACCTGACTAGTTGCAAGGGCACTGACTCTGAAATCAAGAGTCCTGTGACAATTCTGGCCATGATTGTTTGTGTCTCTGGGTGAGCATTGCACCTCTTGGGGCCTTAATGTTCTGTTATATACATGGGAATTTAAAATCTTTCTAAAAATTTTCCTGAAGTGCTTCTATGAGATGCTTTATCATAGAGCCTGGCTTAGGACAAATGCTCAATAAAAATGTTTTACCAGTTTTAACACTGAGCCTTTTCTGGTTGGTCTCACCACTTTCATTGAGACTCAGAACTTTGAAGATGAGCCCTAGAATTCTGTGGAGAAATCCAAGCTGGGTATATTTTTGTAGATACCATTAATCTCCAAACCAGGCATTCATTAAAACTCATGAAGAAGTTCACCTTAAGTGACTTTCTCTTGGATCCTGAATTGTTACTCATCTACACACTCTTTTTGGTTTATGTGTATTTCTTATCTGCTTTGCTTTTTTGTTTAAAAGGAGTTGGCGGGGAGAGGTTGGCAAAAGAAAAGGCTTCACATTCATTTTATAAAAGGCTTTACATTCTTTTTATGTAATGTAAAAAATATGCCAATATTGGGAATACACACACACACACTCACACTCAATATAATTTATCACTCTGCTTTAGTTTTTAAATTGATTTTTGGAAAGAGGAAGGGATTCGGGGTGGGGGGCAGAGAAACATTGATCATCTGCCTCCTGCACACCCCTTATAAGGAATCGAGCCTGCAACCCGAGCATGTGTCCTGACCAGGAATCAAATCAGCAACATTTTGGTGCATGGGGTGACGCCCAACCAACAGCCACACCAGCCAGGGCTGCTTTACATTTTGATAAGCCTTTTGGTCTTATCTCTATTTTACTAGTTTAGGAATTCACAACTATTGTTCCCTGGTCATCAGTCACAGCAGCAATACCAGTGGCATGAAAGTTGTTGCTACTGTATCATTTCAGGCTGTGTCTCAACAGAAGGTGTTAAGAGCTGCCATTCCTGATGAAGAACTTGAAAACCTATTTCAAAGCATATGTCCTTTTTTTTTTTTTTTTTTATCCCTGATGTGTAATCCTTGGCCTAAGGTGCCTTAATAATTTTCAGACTTCTATTTAGCACCAGAATCATTTCTTCAATGATTTTTTTTGTGGCTCTCTTTATAAGACAGGCAAATCTGGGAACCCCAATTTTTTTAAGGGGTGGGTTTCAGATGGGAGAGTGGAGATTATTCCCTAAGGGCAAGAATCTCCACGGAGCACAGAATGGAAAGCCACTGAAGTCTCCATGCATTTTGTGTTTTCTGATTCTTGGTGCTCAGGTTCTGGTTCACAGCAGGAATTTTAATGGCTTCACTAACTGTTCCTCCGTTTTTGCTAGCAGTATCCTATCAGTGGTTAAAAGCATTCCCCAGATAATGTTTGTGCTAAAGTTTCTTTTCAGCTTGCTGAATTGCCCTTGTGGAAGTCATGGCACTAATAGAATTTAATCTTAATACAAAAGCAACAGAATTGAAAAGGAGTTAGAGATGATGTAGGCTTTCATGTATGGGATGCTTTTTCCACTCTTCAACAAAGCTCCTTAAGAATGAGTCTTGAGTTCTCCTGTTCTGTAACCAACAGGAGGACTCACAAATGGCAGTGGAAGATACATCTCTGCTGCTCCAGGCGCGGAAGCCAAGTACCGCAGTGCGAGCAGTGCCTCCAGCCTCTTCAGCCCTAGCAGCACCCTTTTTTCTTCCTCCCGTTTGCGATATGGAATGTCTGATGTCATGCCCTCTGGCAGGAGCAGGCTTTTGGAAGATTTTCGAAATAACCGGTACCCCAATTTACAACTGCGAGAAATTGCTGGGCATATAATGGAATTTTCCCAAGACCAACATGGGTCCAGGTGAGGACTTGGCTTTGGCACTTAAGGTAACTGAAATTTTAATGCCTTAAATTCCATTCCTCAAATACGTATGCACTAAGTGAATTGCTATAAAATAATTGAAGCAGTTGCTTCTTAGTGTACTTTCCATTATTTCAGAAAAACTTGGGATTATGAAGGTCACCAGATACACAAGCGATTGAAAAGAGCCATTTAGAAATTGAAGTTGGGATCACATGCATAATTAAAATAAACTTTCTTTTTCAAACAAGCCTTTTTACCTTTCTGAAAAATTAGCCTGATGTTTCTAATTCACGAGAACCTCACAGAATGGCTACAATTTAAGAAACAGAAACACTATCACAAAGACATATATCTGCACATATTTGCTAATTGAATCCCTATTAAGAGCTACTCAGATATAAGTTTGGACCTCTGCTGCTCAGGATTAAGACAACTCCATCACTTTTTTGTTGTTGTTTTATTCTGTAGAAGTGAGAGTCTGCATAGAGGTGAGAGAAGCAGCTCTTACAAAACAGAATTTAGCTTAGGTTACTCCCGCCTGTTTGACTATTCAGTGGGCTTCACAGAAAGGGACTCTCTGGTCCCGGGGAGAAAGCATATTTATGATGTTGCCCATCCTTTCCTATTTGTCTCCATTTCTCTTTCTCTCTGACTGTGCCCACTGAAACAGCTTCTAAAAACCTACTTTCTCACTAAGTTCTGCCAGCTTGCTACTGGGCAAGGATTTCTCATATTTGGATCCTGTAGACCAGATTGAGAGACAACATGATTTTTCTGATAATCACCTGAATCAAAGAATTGTTATTTAGATTGGCAGATTGAGTAGCTACTACTTCAGAACACCCTGCAGACATTTATAACAACTGTTCCACATCCTTAATGAGTATTGCTTCATATGAATATGAGGTAAATAATATAGCAAGGACCATAAACTTTGATCCTCTTAATGTGGGACTGGTTTCTAAAGGAAAAAGTTCTCCTTGTGTTATGCCCATCTTCGCCCTCTCCTCTTCCTATTTCTTCCTTTTGTCTCTTTCTCTCAAACCCACATATAAATACAATTTTGTACATATGTCATACTGTAATGAAATAGGCTCACACTTAAATCTACATTTAAAAGCTGTTAAGTTAGGGTATACTTCACACTATAAACACTTTTTCCTTTTTAGGAATTCTTCAATTAAGTGAGCTCAAGGGATTCATTTAAATAACAATTGTATTTGTGCAGCCACGTGCACCTGCACCTGTGTAAATGTACACACATATATTTTCAGAAATGATTCATTATACAAATTGAGCTCATTATTTATTTCCAAGTCTTTCTAAAATGCTGTGATTGCCCTTTTTACTCTGCACTTCAGATTCATTCAGCTGAAACTAGAGCGGGCCACACCAGCTGAGCGCCAGCTTGTCTTCAATGAAATCCTCCAGGCCGCTTACCAGCTAATGGTGGATGTATTTGGAAATTACGTCATTCAGAAGTTCTTTGAAGTAAGTCTTTGTACTTTCTATCCTTTGACTTTAGAGAATCTCCAGAGCATTTTGATTTTCATTAGCTGTTTTTAGAATTGCCATCCCATTCCAGGCCTCGAAATGTGTGTGGGCTTTTAAAATAATTTTTAAATGTTTTCCAATTCATTTGCAGCAGATGATGCCAGTCTAATTTAGAAATGTGTATGGAGAATCATTGTCCCCATTTAGGATCTCTAGTATGTTATTTCTGATTTTACAATAGTTTCACTAAAATGTAATTTTTTGAGGAAATAATTCTTGTAATATAATTTTAGCAAGTCCACAATAAAGTGTTCTAAAAAATGAAAAATTTTTTTAGGATTCCTAGAGAATTATCTTTGAACACCAACTCTACTGTTTTTCATCATAAACTATAGCCTGAAGATTGTTAAACACTTACTGGGTCATCCTTCGACCTTGGTTTCTTAGTTTTCCTCCATGAATGTGAATAATGTCCACCTCTGTTATCATTGTCTTTGGAAAGGATTAATGAGATTGTTGGATTAAGTCTGTTCCCTTAGTTAACTAAACTCTCAGAAAGGCAGGGATTCTTGGCTTACCATTATAGCCCTGGTGCACTGGGATCAACAACTCCAAGCTATAAATCCAGAAAGGAATGAAACATTGAGGTGAAGAAATGAGTACAAGGGAAAAGTACTGGAATTGTACAGTGTTTGCCACAGAACAAAATAAATTTTTTAACTTCTTATGTATGATTTTGTTTGATTTATGTGAAGATTTAAAAAGTGGCTCACTCATAGCCTATATCTTCCTAACTTGTCTCTTAAAGACTTAAGTTCTTTGACACTTAATTCTCCAGCTGTGGACTAAGAGACCAACCTAAACATGACTTGTAATTTTGATTTAGAATATCTTTTCACTGTGATTTTTGTCATAGGTAGAAAAATATAGGGGTCTCCAGCTCCAGTTCTCTGCAGCTAGTGGTGGCTGAATGAACAGTGGATTACAGCCATGTGATTTGGGACAAGCTAGAAAAAGGTCCCTGGCTTAGAGAAAGTGGACATTAGTTCCCCTTGTATAGAAAATGAGTGGGTTGGGCATAAAGTCTCTTCAGTCTGATGATTATGCTATGCAAACAAAACTAAAAAGCCAGGATGGAAAATCATTCTAGGAAGAGTTTTAATATTATGCAGCCTTACCTTTTGATTTTATTTTTCCCCCTGACTCGGTTTCATTGTATAATAGATAATACATATCAGTTCTTGGAATGATATTGAATACTAATTCAAAACAGAGTGCCCATATGTGCTTTGGCTTAAATTTCATAGATGAAAGAACTTTTCAATCCCTGGACCTCAGATACCTAAAGTGCTGTTGATTTTCTGTAAGAAGTCTTTGAATCTTCCCCAGACATTGTGTAAAGCCCTAATGAACACTGTCTACCACATGTATTATTATTTTAGAGTAAACATAAATGCTCTTGTAATTAATCAAGTGTAGATGTATTTAATAGTACTAATGAATTAATGGCAGCTTTCATGAATTACATATTTTTGTTTGGCAGATATTAATAGTGAAACCACTACTGTTGATAGCTGAGAAATTTTTAAAATTAAAAACAGTTCCTCATAATCAGGGACTGAAAACTATTCTCTTGAAGAAACAAATGCGCCACACACACACACACACACACACACACACACACACACACACACACACACACATTAATTTCAGAAAGGGAGAGAAACATCAATGATGAGAGAATCATTGATTGGCTGACTCCTGCACGCCCCCTACTGGGGATTGAGCCCAAAATCTGGGCATGTACCTTTGACTGGAATTGTACCTGGGACCCTTCAGTCCGTAGGTTGACACTCTATACACTGAGCCAAACTGGCTAGGGCAAAAACATAGACTTTTTAAACAAAAGGTTTTAATCATAGGTGACCAGGCTAAAAGAGGTATACCAGTGGTTTTATACAGAATAACAAATGCTTTGCTTTCTCTGGTTTCTTTCCTTCTACCTAAGTAATGGTGTTCACCCAAACATTATGTCTAGTTTGGCAGCCTTGAACAGAAGCTGGCTTTGGCAGAACGGATTCGAGGTCATGTCCTGTCATTGGCACTGCAAATGTATGGCTGTCGTGTTATCCAGAAAGCTCTTGAATTTATTCCCTCAGACCAGCAGGTAATTGTAAGTTTCCCCTTTAACTTTTCTCTTGGTGTTTGATGTTTCTCCATGGCACATGTAGTGAACCCTCTAAACTTGCCAGCTTTTAATTTTCTTTTATAGTTTTTCTTTGGTGCTTGTGGCTGCCGTTCTGTGCATGGCAAGCATGAACTGTGCAGTTTGTAAAGTTATAGTACATCAGGTGTCTTGTGTTAAAACCAGTGGTTTCAAACATTCTTCAACAGTCTTTAGTAGGTGCAATTTTACAGGTGGGTTTTTGTTTGGCAAGAGTTGAAGGCTGTAAAATACTAGTAACTTGTCATTTTCTTCAGCCTGAACTGACATTTCAACAAATTAAACTTTATTCCAAACCACCTCCCATTTTCCTTCATTTACTCTCTCTTATTCATCCACCACACCACCATTTACCCAGTGAGTGTCTGCCCAGTGCAGCGGCTGGCCTGGCACATTGACCTGATGCCCACTTTGTGCCCGACACAGTGGGGAAGAGTGATGGGAATCAGTGGTGAGAGCACGTGCCCCGAGTCTCAGAAGGAAGGCTTTAAAAAACAAAACAAAACAAAAAAAACAACAAAAATCTCTCACCAAAGGATATTTTTCCCCCATTGTTTTTAAAAAAATATATTTTTATTGCTTTCAGAGAGGAAGGGAGAGAGAGAGATAGAAACATCAATGATGAGAGAGAATAATCGGCTGCCTCCCGCAAATCCCACACTCGGGAGCAAGCCCCACACTGGGGATCGAGCCCACAACCTGGGCATGTGCCCTTGACCGGAATTGAACCTGGGACCTTTCATCTCGTAGGCCGATGCTCTATCCACTGAGCCAAACTGGCTAGGAGTTCCTTTGAATTTTAGAGAGAATGGAAGGGAGGGAGGGGAGTGAGACAGAGAGAGAAACATTGATGTGAGAGAGGTATATTGTTTGGTTACATCCCACATGCACCCTGATGGGCTGGGGATCGAATCTGCGATTCTTTGGTGCTTGTGCCAACGCTCTAACCACTGAGCAACATCGGCCAAGGCTGAAGGAAAGCTTTGCATGAGGAGAAGTCCACTCTAAAGAGGAGTCAGACAGGAGAAGAGAAAAGGGACAGAAATCTAAAGTGTTGGGTACTGCCGAAACCGGTTTGGCTCAGTGGATAGAGCGTCGGCCTGCGGACTCAAGGGTCCCAGGTTCGATTCCGGTCAAGGGCATGTACCTTGGTTGCGTGCACATCCCCAGTGGGGGGTGTGCAGGAGGCAGCTGATCGATGTTTCTCTCTCATCGATGTTTCTAACTCTCTATCCCGCTCTCTTCCTCTCTGTAAAAAATCAATAAAATATATTAAAAAAAAAAAAAATAAAGTGTTGGGTACTGTGGGTGGGAGCTGACCGAGAAAGCACCTGCCGAGGCCAGTGATTCAGGAACAGTCACAGAGCAGGTCCATGCAGCCCCACAGAGACACAGGGCCCAGGCAGCCACATTAACCCCCAGGTAGGTGTGCTATGGCTGTGCTTGTGCTGCGAGCCTTGGGGGGCCTCTGATCTGGACCCTCAGCCTTTGGACTCTGAACGCACTCAGCCCTTCTCAGTGGAAGGGGATGCCTTGGTCTGGCAATGATGAGCCACTTGCCCTCACTGAGAACAAAGTTCAGTGATGAGAATCTTTGTTTTGGACTCGAGTTCTGAGCCAGATGAAGCACCCACCACCTCCAGTTCAAAGCAGAACAAAACAAAACACCGCATTGGTGTTGGTGACGGCAATTGAAGGCGGGGGAGTCCAAATTCCTTATGCTGTGAGATCCTAGAAATGTGGGCCAGGAGGCTGGTGAAGGCAGAGGGAATGTTGGAGATGCACAGCAGCTTGGAGTTTGTTCATTCAGTGCTCAGTATTGGAGATGCTGCAGTGATACGGTGTGGGGTGTGTAAGTAAATAGAAGCAGGGTGAGGCTACTACTAGTAGTTTTCTTCTCATGTTCAGATTATTACAGTTTTAATTTTACCTGGGATTTTCAGGGATGAAAATTTCATGGTCAAATATCTCTTTAGTTTTCTCGGTGTTTTTTTAAACATGGAAGTTTCTTTCTGATATATATATATATATATTTTAACAACCTTAAAGCCCATTTACTGAAAGATATCAGGAATATTATAGTTTCTTGGCTATTTTTTCCATCTTTGCCCTCTCCCATGATTGTGATAACTTGTTGGACTCCAAACTTTTCAGATTTTATTGTTTTCTGATTGGATCCCAACATTATAGTAGTTTTCTACCTCCCTTCCCATTCCCCCCAGCTGTTGCTCTTTCTATCCTACATTTCTGTATATCTTTTCCTGGTCTGGTTTCTCTATGATAACTTGTTCTGGGTCTGAACTCCTCCTCCTGCTATGGATAATTTTTTGTTTTCCAGATACAAGTTTATTATTTTGTGTGAAATGATTTAATCTCTAGTGGTTTCTTTGGGCTCAAGAAAATATTTAGGGAAGCCACCCCCCTTCCCCCTTCATTTCCATGATAAGTCTTTGCCTTTATATAGACATCATTCTCTAATTATTCCAATAATTGCATTTCCATGATAAAGTTGGGGTTTTTTTTTGTGTTTTTTTTTTTTGACATTTGATTGCTTTAGGAAACTTTCCCAATTTTATTGCCTTTTGCTTGTCTTTGGCATTGTAACCTTGATTTTTTTTTTTAATTAGAAAAATCTCTTAGATACCTTGACATATTCAACATCTCTGGAATTTAAGACATTGCATTCATAAATGTCACCATTTTAAACTGGCTTGTAGCCTTCCACCATAAATATGGAGTCATTATAGTGGAGCTAATGTATAGAGATTGGGTATAGCAAAGAAATTGAATAGCGAGTACCAGGTTCCAGACATGCGTGGTGCAGGTATTCAGCTTCAAGATAAATGAGACCTGAAGCAGCAAGTTTGGGGGAAGGTGTCTAGTCAAAATCTCATCATTCCGTTTTCTATACCCTTGTCATCTCCACTCATAACCTCCTCACACAAACCCCTCAGTGCCTGTCCTGCTCCTGTATTCCCTGCCTTTGGACACTTTTCATCTGTTAATTGAGAGCACTGTTCCTGCTGCTGACATTGCAGTCACTGTGGCCTGGTGGAAGTGTGTTGGCGTCACAGACCTGGGCTATAATTCTGATTTAGTCACTATCTATACTTTTAAATACCTTGCTTAACCCTTTGAGACTTAATTTCTTTTTTTTTCAATTAAGTAATTTCCTAATCCTCACCTGAGGACCTTTTCCCATTGATTGTTAGAGAGAGGGAAAGACAGAGAGAAATATCGATGTTGAGAGAAACACATCGATTGGTTGCCTCCTGCACGATGCCTGACCAGAGCCTGGGCCGGGGGAGGAGCCTGCAACTGAGGTACATGCCCTTTGACTGGAATCGAACCTGGGAGCCTTCGGTCCCCAGGCTGATGCTCAAGCCACTGAGCCAAACTGGCTAGAGCGAGATTTAATTTCTTTATATATAGGTTGCAAGGGGGTCTGGAGGATAATATATAACTGACATACACTGTTTTGTCACACACAGGAACCATATTGCTTGGGTTTGAATCTTGGCAGTTTAGGTCTGTGATTTTAACAGGTCATTTAATTTGTCTGTCTTGGGTTTTTTCTTTCTTTAAAAAGTATGTTTTTATTGATTTAAAGGGAGAGAGAGAAACATTAGTGATGAGAGAGAATCATCGATAGGCTGCCTCCTGCATGAAAGTCCCCACTAAAACTCCCCTCCCCCCCCCCCCCCCCCCCCCCCAAATCAGGGATTGAACCTGAAACCCAGGCATGCACCCCACCCGGGAATCGAACCATGACCTCCTGGTTCATGGGTCGATGCTCAACCACTGAGCAACACTGGTGGGCTGTCTTGGTTTTCTTATCTATAATAGTGTCTAGTCCATAGGATTATTATGAGGGTTCATTGAGTCAAAGGATGTTAAGCACTTAGAGGTATGCCTAGCCTGTAGTGAGCTCTAGATTAACAACTATTATTATTAATATTACATATCTCACAGAGCTGTCATAATAGAAATATGTTGAATTGCTTGTGAAATTCATTCTATTTGAAGATGTCTACATTTAAAAAAATATTTTTATTGATCTCAGAGAGGAAGGGAGAGGGAGAGAGAAATAGAAACATCAATGATGAGAGCAAATCATTGATCAGCTGCCTCCTGCACGTCCCCCTACTGGGGATTGAGCCCACAACCCGGACATGTGCCCTTGACTGAAATAGAACCCGGGACCCTTCAGTCTGCAGGCCGATGCTCTATCCACTGAGCCAGACCAGCTAGGGCAAGATGTCTACATTTTTAATCTCCCAGAGTTTTTTGCAAGTTAGAATAGTTTCTTAGACTGGATACTGTTACAGGAGGTTTGCTAACGTGGAAAAACGCTATTCATCATTTATTGCCATAGTGTGCCGTACCTGAGTTGTCCCACTTTCATTATCATGGATTCTCTCCCTCTTCAGTGCTTTTGTGTTTGGTAAGGAGAACATTGATTGTCCAGCTGTTTGCTTGCTGTGATTCTGGTGGTGCTTTCTTTCCTTGTCTCCAATAGAATGAGATGGTTCGGGAACTAGATGGCCACGTCCTGAAGTGTGTGAAAGACCAGAATGGCAATCACGTGGTTCAGAAATGCATTGAATGTGTGCAGCCTCAGTCTTTGCAGTTTATTATTGATGCATTTAAGGGACAGGTAAGTGACTTGGGAAAGAAATAAGGGAACAAATTGATGTGGTATTTCCACTGTGAGCTGAGAACAAGATAGGATTTTTGGAGTGTTCTCAAATGCTGCAGTAAATTGCAGCTCTGTTCAGTTGTGTCAGGTGCCTAGCTCTGTGTACCCAAGTCTCTTTCTTCCTTTAAGTGTCTGTGGATCTTCTGTCCTTACTGCAGATGTCTGCTCATGTTGGGATAAGTTAGACATCAGAGTTGTTAAAGGTAAATCTCATATTTGAAGAATAGATTTTTTTCCTTTGGTTAAGTACTATTTATGTTGATATTTAAAAGTTTTGATCACATTTTAAAAAACAAGGTGTTTCCTGGTTAATTTTGGGGGGGATGGGATGGTGATCAGGTTTATTTGAACTGTATTAAGTGACAACACAAGTAGAGATAGCTTCAAATTTTTCTGATTTAGCTGTATGTCATAAGAGCCTATATGTGCTTTTTTTTTTTTTTTAATGCAGTGGACAGTTTAAAAAAATATTTTTAATTGATTTTAGAGATGGGGGTGAAGGGAGGAAGGGAGAGAGACAGGACGGGGGAGAGAAACATTGATTGGCTTCCTCCTGCACACCCCTTATTGAGGATTGAGCCCGAAACCCAGGCATGTGCCCTGACCAGGAATGGAACTGGTGACCCTTAAAAAAACCCCACAAACCCTTGTGTACTTACTCAACATTAGTAAACTGTGGAAGTCCATAGTATTTTAAGTAAATATTTAAAACATAATGTTGAGTGAAATAAGTTGTTTCAGACTGTTTGTGTTTATCATATTTATAACTTTACAATTGTTCAGAACCATGCAGTATACCATTAAAGTATTTAGTTATGCACATGAAGCTACATACATAAAATCATATATAAAGCACTTAGTGCTGTGACTGATGGTAAACATTTAATAAGTGTTAGCTGTTGTTACTGTTCTTAAAATTATTGTCATTATTCTTTTTCTTAAAAAATATTTTTATTGATTTCATAGAGGAAGGGAAAGGGAGAGAGAGATAGAAATATCAATGAGAGAGAATCCATTGATTAGCTGCCTCCTGCCTGCTCCCTACTGGGGATTGAGCCAATAACCCAGGCATGTGCCCTTGACCGGAATCAAACCAGGGACCCTTCAGTTCGCAGGCTGACACTCTATCCACTGAGCCAAACTAGCTTGGGCTCATTATTCTTTTTATATTTTCTATTTTTATTGATTTCAGAGGGGAAGGGAAAGAGAGAGAGACAGAAACATCAATGATGCAAATCATTGATTGGCTTTCTCCTATACACCACCTCCTGGGTTGGGAGCCTGCAACCTGGGCATGTGCCCTGACCAGGAATTGAACTGTGACTTCCTGGTTCATAGGTCAACACTCAACTAATGAGCCACACTAGCCAAGCTATACTTGTTTTTAAAATCCACAATGAGGATATTTTTTCCATTGATCTATAGAGAGCATGGGGGAGGGGTGTGTGTGTGTGTGTGTGTGTGGGGAGAGAGAGAGAGAGAGAGAGAGAGAGAGAGAGAGAGAGAGATAGAGATAGATTGGTTGCCACCCGCATTCACCCCAACTGGGGCCAGTGATAGAATCTGCAACCCAGGTTCGTGCCCTTGACCAGGAATCGAACTGCGACCCTTTGGTTCACTGGCCAACACTCTTAACCACTAAACCACACCGCTAGGACAATTGTCATTATACTTGACTAGAGGCCCGGTGCATGAAATTCGTGCATGTGGTGGGGGGAGGGGAGGTCCCTCAGCCCTGCACCCTTTCACAGTCTGGGAGCCCTTGGGGGATATCTGACTGATGGCTTTTAAGCCGGCAGTCGGACATTCTTAGCACTGCTGTGGAGGCAGGAGAGACTACTGCCACCGTTGCTGTGCTCACCAGCTGTGAGCCTGGCTTCTAGCTGAGCGGTGCTCCCCCTGTGGGAGCGCACTGACCACCAGGGGGCAGCCCCTGCATTGAGCGTCTGCCCGCTGCTGGTCAGTCATAGTGACTGGTTGTTCCGCTGTTTGGTTGATTTGCATATTAGCCTTTTATTATATAGGATAACAGATCTGAGGTGCAAGTTTGACTAGGAAGGGCAGAATTGAGATGGGACACCTGAAGCCTGTGTCTTATCTTGCACCAGACCCAATAAAAGAGTTCCTCTACACCCCAGTTCAATTCAGAACATTACTTTGTGATTATGTGAAAGCACTTAGGATTTGATCACAGACCTTTTTCTATTTGTTGTTGTGTGTGGTTTTTTATTTATTTGTCTTTTACCTCTGTCCTTTGACACAGTGAACTCTTAACGGTTTTTAATGATCTTGACTAATTCTGCTCTTTTCTAGGCTTCTTGGAAAAGTATTTTTCATCTCTGAATTTATGTATGTGTGACTTCCTAGAGTAGTTAAGAAATGGGCTTACATACACACCTTATTTGTAGAGAGAACTTAATGTAATATTTACAATTTGGGCTTTTGCCTAGGACATCATATCCCGGCTCTATCATTTACTATATCTGTATGACTGTACATCATGTAGACTTATAGGATCTTCAGTTTTCTCATCTGTATGCAGAGAATACCGTGATTGTCTCTCAAGGTCATTGAGAAGATTAGTGGGGTTATGTATATTAATATGAAGCATTAAAAGAAGCAGGTGTCAATGTTGTCTTTCTTATGTTTGTCTGCCCTAGGTATTTGCTTTGTCCACGCATCCTTATGGCTGCCGAGTGATTCAACGGATCCTGGAGCACTGCCTCCCTGAGCAGACACTGCCTATCTTAGAGGAGCTGCACCAGCACACCGAGCAACTTGTGCAGGTAGTGGAGTTGCCAGTAGAGTAACTGCAAACACCTGGGGGCTCGTGCAGGCCCAGAGCTTGTGTGTTTTCTCAGCACAGGTATCCGTTCCAGTAAAGGTTAATGTTAATGTGTTTAACATGCCCACTGAAGCTTTTGGGCAAGTTTCCATTTATACCAAACCTGCTTATTGTTTTGTGAATATGGGTAGTGAATAGAGCCTGGTCTTGGAGCAAAGAGGATGTGCCTGCCAGAGCTCTGCTTTGGACTCACTAGCTATGTCATCATGGGCAGGTCATTTAATTTGCCTGGGTCTGTTTCATCGTTTCAAATGAACTAAGTGGATTAGTTGATTTCTTTCTAGCTTTGATACTTTGTCTTGCATCTACCAGTAAAAATTTTTTCCATATCATACTAACCATTTGTCCATTTTCTACATGTAGAACGTTATACTGAAGAAATTTTTTTTTAAAGTCAGAATTTGTTTCTATTTAAAATTTCAAGAGACTTTAAAAAGGCTCAAAAGCCCAAAGATGTCCTGGAGCAGTTTGTTTTGTAGGTGTTGTTTGTTTTGGTGAGAAGTACGATATTGTAAATTATTTAATAGTCCTTGTAGAAGAACTTGAAAGTGCAGAAAGCAGCAACAAAAAAAATGATCCATAATCCTCCCATCCAGAAGCAAACACATTTGGCATTGGCCATTAAAAAAAATACTACTTGTATGTTCTTAATTTTTTACATCTTACAAATAAATATTTTTGCCTCTAGAATTGCTTGTTCACATTTATTCTCTCAAAAATCTTCCACTTTAGATGAATGAGTAAATCCATTATATATTTGTAATATTATTTAATCAGGCATTGTCTGTTTTGTTGGACATAAGCTTTGTTTCCAGTGTTTCTTTGTTGTACATAGGTACAGTGAAATTTGTACTTTCTGTTTGAGAAAAGTATCTCTTTATCCCTACCTCCCTCTCCCTCCAAATTCGAGGAGGCTTGCTTTTTTGTAGATAATATTTTATGAAGAACCCAACTAGATCTTTTGGGCATAAATATATTAGAAATATTCTATTGTGTAATAGTGATGTATTCCTATTTTGTGATCATAGGAAAATTGTCATTACCTATTTAAAAATTGTTATGTGTTCATTAGTATTCAGGTAAGCCATCATAGTGCTATAGGAAAATAGGTGTTTGATTAGATGTAAGGATTTTGGTAATCCACTGAACTCATTTCTATATGCATTTTATTTCTTTTGTTGTTTCTCAAACAGGATCAATATGGAAATTATGTAATCCAACATGTATTGGAGCATGGTCGTCCTGAGGATAAAAGTAAAATTGTAGCAGAAATTCGAGGCAATGTACTCGTATTGAGTCAGCACAAGTTTGCAAGGTACGGGCTTTGAATTATAATAGACAGTTTTTTAGAAGAGAGGATTAAATATTTTAGGTCTAGAGAGGAAAATAGTTTTCATTCTTTTAAAATAATGTTTATTTTTCTTAAAAAAAATAATAGTTTAATAGTTTAATTGAAACAGATTGTTCTATCATAAAGTATAAAACATAAGAAGTCATTTAGTGGGCTCCTCATTTCCTTAGAGTCAGCACATAACTTAAGTTTTGTTCTTTGGTAAACTGAACTTTCATTAACTTACTTGTTCAGAATTGTGACATGTCCTTTACTCAGTTTCCTCTTCCGCACCTGAATTACGAGGCAGTATATCATATCTGTGTGTAGGCCTTTGTATTCTTAGAATCTCTTTCTCAGTCTTCATATTGCCAGCTCAAGAATAAAATGCACTAGTTATTCCCAGGTTGTGAAAGATGTCTAGATAACTTATAAGTAGCAGGGGCTGGAGAAGAAATTGATGGCCCTCCAATGGCTTAGTGGTATGGTCTTCTAAATAGAATCTGCATGTGCTGCTATACACATAACATAGTAGTCCATATTTTTGGAATATTTTCTTCTCTGGTTTTTAGGGTAAATTTCAGGCATGTGTGACATAATCTTGATGTTTTTAAATGGCTTATTTTTAGTTTGTAAAAATCTTATACAATTATAGCATGGAAAATACAGAAAAGAAATAAAAAGAGTCATTGTCTCAATAGCCTAACCATATCAGGGACATCTCTTAGATCTTGTGTTATCCACACCCCTCCCCTCCCACCCCCAATGACCAGAGAAAATAGGGATCAGAATCTCTTAGGTCTCTTCTTTGGGTCACTGTCCTATTTACTTTTTTGTTCATTGTATTTAATATCACCCTTGGATATAGCATAGTGTTAATATTACAATAGACTTGGGTTCAGATAAGGACCGAGCAACTATTGTGGGCCCTGTTGTCCCACAGATAACAATGATAAATTATGAACAAAATGCAAAAAAAACCCCAACAAAACACTATGAAGGCATTAGAGAATAAACAAGAGCAGGTAGATTCGGGGGGGGGGGGGGGTGAGACTGTTGATACTTGGAAGCAGGTAATTGCACTGAGAAAATTGCCCTTGCCCATTTAAAATTTTTTAATTATATTAAGATAAAATTGACATATAACAATGTGCAACTTTGAGGTGTACAATGTGTCGGTTTGATACATTTATATATTGCACTATAACTACAGTTGCATTAGCTAGCACCTTAATGTCACATTAAGACATTATGTTGAGGAGAAACCAAGATGACGGCATAGGTAAACACCTAAACTGCTGCCTCGCACAACAATTTCAAAACTACAACTAAAAGACAAAATGAACATCATCCAGAACCACAGGAAGGCTGGCTGAGTGGAAATTCTACAGATAGAAGGAAAGAGGAAAACACACGGAGAATCAGAGGAGCTGCAAAAGGCTGAGGTACGGAGACACGTGCGCGGGTGCTGAGTGCCTGGCTGGCTTTCTCTAGCGGGAAGGAGACAAAAGCTCCCGACTGCACTGAACCCCAGTTCCAGGCGAGACCCTGGGGACCCAGGCTTATATGGGGGGAATCTGGATTGTCAGGCGGAAACTCAGGGGAGCCACGAAAGGCAGAGGTCTGGAGGCGCACGTGCGAGTGCGCGAAGAGAGGACTGACTGCTGAATGCCGCTGGCTTTCTCTAGCGGGTGGGAAACGGAAGCTCCCCCACTACGCTGAACTCCAGTTCTGGGCGAGAATCTGGGAATCCAGATTCATTGGGGGAGAAACTGGACTGTCTGGCAGCGGGCGAAACTTGAGGGCGGCTTACTCTTAGAGGTGCTTGCAGCGATTACTGAGGGACACTGAGACCCAGGGGCATCATAGGGCAGGGCTGACGGGAAGCCAAGACTGTCTGCTCAGCCCTGAGACTCCGCCCCATCCAAGCTGAGCACAGAGGCTTTTGCAATTTTGCAAGTCTTGTCTCATAAGGCTGCCTCCGTCACAGAAGTTTTCCCGGCATAGACACAGCTGATCCTCACAGCCAATTGGCCTGAAGGTCAATTCCTCCCAGTGATACCAACAACAATCAAGATTTAACTACAACAAGGCTGTACACACAGTCTACAAAGGGGTGCACCAAGAGTGTCCACCTCAGATAACTGAGGAGGCTGAGCCACTGGGCCATATAGGACACCTAGCACACAAAGCTACCCTACCAACTCAGGGAAGCAGCGAAAATGGGGAGACAAAGAAACAGATCACAAATGAAAGAAATGGAGGAAAACAAATGACTGGTTATAGAGTTCAAAACCACGTTATAAGGATTTTCAAGAATTTCCTAGAAAGGGCTGATAAATTTAGCAAGACCCTCGAGGATTTGAAAAAGGACCAACTAGAAATTAAACATACACTGACTGAAATAAAAAATATTATACAGAGACCCAACAGCAGACTAGAGGAACTCAAGAATCAAGCCAAAGATTTGAAATACAAAGAAGCAAAAAACACTCAACCGGAAACGCAAAAAGAAAAAAGAATCCACAAATTTGAAGATGGTGTAAGAAGCCTCTGGGACAACTTCAAGTGCACCAACATCTGAATCATGGGGGTTCCAGAAGAAGAGAGAGAGCAAGATACTGAAAACCCATTTGAAGAAATAATGACAGAAAACTTCCCCCACCTGGTGAAAAAAATAGACTTACAAGTCCAGGAAGTGCAGAGAACCCCAAACAAAAGGAATCCAAAGAGGACCACACCAAGACACATCATAATTAAAATGCCAAGATTAAAAGACAGAATATTAAAAGCAGCAAGAGAAAAACAGTTAATTACCTACAAGGGAGCACCCATACGATTGTCAGCTGATTTCTCAACAGAAACTATGCAGGCCAGACGGGAGTGGCAAGAAATAGTCAAAGTGATGAATAGTAAGAACCTACAACCAAGATTACTCTATCCAGCAAAGCTATCATTCAGAATTGAAGAAAGAGCTTCACAGATAAGAAAAAGCTAAAGGAGTTCATCCACACCAAACCAGTATTATATGAAATGCTGAAAGGTATTCTTTAAGAAGAGGAAGAAGAAGAAAAAGGTAAAGATAAAAATTATGAACAACAAATACATATCTATAAACAGGTGAATCTAAAAATCAAGTGAATTAAAAATCTGATGAACAGAATAAACTGGTGAATATAATAGAATCGGGCATAGAAAGGGAGTGGACTGACAATTCTCAGGGTGAAGGGGGTGTGGGGGGTATGGGAAGAGACTGGACAAAAATCGTACACCTATGGATGAGGACAGTGGTGGGGGGTAAGGGCAGAGGATGGGGTGGGAACCAGATGGAGGGGAGCTATGGGGGGAAAAAAGAGGAACAATTGTAATAATCTGAACAATAAAGATTTATTAAATTAAAAAAACAACAACAATAAGCAAGACTTGTAAGGAAAAAAAAAGACATTATGTTGAGAACCATTATGATCTAGTCCAGGGGTCCTCAAACTTTTTAAACAGGGGGCCAGTTCACTGTCCCTCAGACCATTGGAGGGCCTATAGTTTAAAAAACTATAGTTTAAAAAAAAACTATGAATAAATTCCTATGCACACTGCACATATCTTATTTTGAAGTAAAAAACAAAACGGCAAAAACACCCGCATGTGGCCCGCGGGCCGTAGTTTGAGGATGCCTGACCTAGTCTCTTAGCAGCTTTGAAGTTTATAGTGCAGTGTTGTTGACTATAGTCAGGACATTTCCTGTTTTTATTGGCCTTTAGCCTATAGGCCCTTCCAAGTCTGCTCCATGCTGGGCTCCTAAATTGGGATAGAAAATCTCTAGTATTCCCAGAAGGCAGAGTTCGGGGGCAGTCATGGCAATAGAACTGACAAAATGACAGGGAAGAAATCTGGAAAGGAAGAGAACCATGGAGGAGGTGGGGAGGCCTGTATTAAACTTCATAAGTATCTGGTTGACTCCTAAATCACATTTGCACGGGATACACTCTAGGCAGCCCAACTAAGGCTAAGAGAAATAAACTGAGAGTTCACCTGCTGCCTACTGTATGGGAGAAGTTTGCAGTTTGAGTTTAGTCAACTTAACTCCACTAAAAAAAAAAAAGGAGTTGGAGGAATAATATTCTTTGGAGGAACATAACAGAACTCAGTTTCTACAGTATATCATCTTCTATGTCTAGATAATAGGAAAATGTGACCTGTACTCAACAAAAGCGAAAAAATGTAAAATGAAAAGAGCAAAACAACACACCATCACCCAGATGTTGGAATTAGCAGAGGCGGATTATAAAGTAGCTAGTATACTTACACTCAAGGATGTGAAGGAAAATATGCTGGTAATGAATTAAAATATAAGAAATATTAGTAGAGAATTGGGAGCTTTATTATAAAAGGAACAAAGTTCTAGAATAGAAAAATATGTAATCCGAAATAAAGTTCACTATTTAGCCTTAAGAGAAAATTAGAGATACCGGAAGAAAGAGCCATTAAAATGGAAAACAGATCAATAGGAATACACAAAAAACAGGTTAGTAGCTTTCTTACATTTTTTGTGGTGACTCAGAGTACAAAGTAAATTTTTCATTGACTTTGCATGCACAGGCACACACACCCCCATAACTGAAGTTGTATTGTCTGTGGTTGATCCTGATGCTTACTATTCTGTTTTCATTTTTTAAAATAAAGCTGTTTACAAATCACTAAGTTGATTTTAGCCCTACAAATGGTCTGGGAACCACAGTTTCAGAAATAGTAGAATAAACTTTAAAGACTGAAACGATATCTCTTGTGTGTTAAGGTGGAAGCCAAATGGGATCCCATAGTGGTAGCTGATTACCTGCTTGCTTTCCAGCCAGAATGACTGTCCTGTCCCCACCCCATTTAGCAGAAGGTCATGTTCTGTTCCTCACCACTTTGTAGGGGAAGTGGGCCTGGGGTCGATGAAGATATACCCAGCCAAGCAGTCATGAAAAGTGTTGAGTTCTTTGTCTGAACAATTGAAGATTATGGCTGGCTTTGTGCTCTCTGCACCAGCCTGGTAATATTTTAACTCCCTTTTCTACTAAGGGAGAAGCCAGTAGCTATTAGGTGATTCATATCCACATTGCCATGCCTTCAGCCCATGATAGAATTGCATAATACTGTATATGGAAGGTGGGGAAAAAGTTTTTCTATGTTGCTGTATCAGATGGGAGAGGCTCTTGTCTTAATTAGACTTGATAGGTTAACTCGCCAGATATGATAATGTTTCTTCACTCAGTATGTCTGTAGAGCCTCTCTTAACACATTGCGGACAGAGCACGAGAATTCTCGCTTCATATTGCACAGTGTTTTACAAAGTATCGTACTTTAAAAAGATATTAGCTTGTAAGAACGTGTAATAAATAACTTCAAAATGCAATGTGTATTTAATTTTAAAGCGTGCCTTTAACATTTATGTAAAACGTTTTTTGTACTCTTTCAATAGAAACTTAATCTGGCCACTGGGTAAAGCTAGCAATAAAACTACTGGTCCACAATGTGTGACGTACCAAGCAGAGCTTGGCACTAGGTATATAGGCATAAGTAAGACTTGTTTCTGGCTTCATAAGCCCACAGAGGTGAGGACAGATTTTTATTCATGTTGAAATTACGCTGATTAACTGGTTCAGCTATTAACCAGCCTGTGAACCTTGTGTTCAAGTTCCTTCACTTACCTGGGCTTGTTACCCTCCTCTGTAAGAGGTTGGTCTCCGCCATGGTTCACATTGGAAGCCACAGATGGCAAAAGTGGAGAGTCTCAGAGCCAAACAGTTAATGAATTCATCTACTAAAAATGTTAAGCTCTTTTGCTGCTTATTCTGAGGTCAGGGCAGAGGCCAGCACTAGGTCCCTTTTCTAAGTGATGATCCTGGATCTGTGTCATTACAGCAATGTTGTGGAAAAGTGTGTCACCCATGCCTCCCGTACGGAGCGTGCTGTGCTCATCGATGAGGTCTGCACCATGAACGACGGTCCCCACAGTGCCTTATACACCATGATGAAGGACCAGTACGCCAACTACGTGGTCCAGAAGATGATCGATGTGGCAGAGCCAGCCCAGCGGAAGATCGTCATGCATAAGGTAGGCCAGGCCGGGCAGGTCGCAGTCAGAGGAAATGTGTGAGGCCTTGGGTTCTCCGTATTTCTGGAAGGCGGGGAGGGTGGACGTCTTGCTGCTTTTTGCAGACTTTGTCACTAAGCTGTGTCTCATGCTGTGCTCCTTTTCCCTTTTATCTGAAGTGGCCATTGTCCCATTGTTCCTTTTATCAGTAACTCACTGTTGTGAAAGAGTCTTAAACTCAGTCCTTGAGAGGGATTTCCCTCCCTGATTTTAGGCCATGCTTTTATCCATTTGCTCCTGGGAGACCAGCTTTTCAGTCCAACAAATCAGCCTGCCTGCCTCATTTCCTTTCTCCCTCCTTTCTTATTCATTCACCACCACCATTTACCGACCGAGTGCCTGCCCAGTACAGTGGCTGGCTTGGCCCCTCTGACCTATGCCCACTTTGTGCCCGACACCAGCACAGAGATAACCAAGATGATCCCTGCCCACAGAGCACAGTTTGGGAAGAGCGATGGAAAGCAGTGGTGAGAGCACATGCTCTGAGTCTTTGAAGGAAGGCTTTTTTTTTAAATTCTTACCCGAGGATATTTTTTTAAAATTGATTTTTAGAGAGAGTGGAAGGGGATGAGGGGAGAGCGAGAGAGAGGGAGAGAGAAACAATGATGTGAGAGAGATACATTGCTTGGTTGCCTCCTGCATGCACCCTGACTGGGGCTGGAGATTGAACCTGCAACCCAAGGACATGCCCTAGACTGGGGATCGAATCCACAATTCTTTGGTATATAGGCTCTAACCACTGAGAAACACTGGCCGGGGCTGAAGGAAAGCTTTGCATGAGGAGAAGTCCACTCTAAAGAGGAGTCAGACAGGAGAAGAGAAAAGGGACAGAAATCTAAAGTGTTGGGTACTGTGGGTGGGAGCTGACCGAGAAAGCACCTGCCGAGGCCAGTGATTCAGGAACAGTCACAGAGCAGGTCCACCCAGCCCCACAGAGACACAGGGCCCAGGCAGCCACATTAACCCCCAGGTAGGTATGCTATGGCTGTGCTTGTGCTGCGAGCCTTGGGGGGCCTCTGATCTGGACCCTCAGCCTTTGGACTCTGAACGCACTCAGCCCTTCTCAGTGGAAGGGGATGCCTTGGTCTGGCAATGATGAGCCACTTGCCCTCACTGAGAACAAAGTTCAGTGATGAGAATCTTTGTTATGGACTCGAGTTCTGAGCCAGATGAAGCACCCACCACCTCCAGTTCAAAGCAGAACAAAACAAAACACCGCATTGGTGTTGGTGACGGCAATTGAAGGCGGGGGAGTCCAAAGTCCTTATGCTGTGAGGTCCTAGAAATTCGGGGTAAGAGGCTGGTGAAGGTGGGATATAGGAAATATGCAGAAATTTAAAACATGTCCATTCACCCAACCAAGACTCAGGAAGCACATGCTCCATAGCAAGCCCTCCTTGCTGCAGGGCTGCTCTCTGGGTGAGAACGGCAGTGCTACGCTCACGGGGTGCTGCTGGGGAGTTTGGG
The DNA here is from genome assembly GCF_951640355.1 of Cnephaeus nilssonii. Classification (NCBI taxonomy): domain Eukaryota; kingdom Metazoa; phylum Chordata; class Mammalia; order Chiroptera; family Vespertilionidae; genus Cnephaeus; species Cnephaeus nilssonii. Next base: position 84,453,617 of record NC_137078.1, read on the forward strand.
GAGGGCTGTGTGACAGTGCTGAAAGGGCCTCTTCTAACGTGGGGCACAGAGATGGTTCCCCAAGAGGGTGACCTTTGAACAATGTCGCTCTCGAGGCTGAGGGAGCCTGGGTTGTGAAGGTTTGGAAGCAGGAGACAGGACAGCATATTTCACGTCGTCAGGCAAGTTCATTAGGGCAGGACTGTGGTGCCAAAGTCACGTGTACATTCAGATCATTGTCCTGGCTGGTGAGTACCGAGCAGCATGGGGAGCTGAGGAGGCAGTGAGGAGACTGGGTGGGAGGCCGTTAAAATAGTTAAGCCAAGAGCCAATCAAACCTAAGTCTCCCAAACTAACAGGTAGAAAGTTTTCTGGACATCTGAGCTTCCCCAGAGTTTCCAAAGTCCTAACTCAAGCCCCCTGGAGCTCTGGTAGGGGCCGTCAGGAACACAGTGGAGGCTGAGTTTGGGGTGAACGTTCTAAGTGATTAGTGGTGTATGTAGAAGGCCAACACTTGCACATTGGAAGCAGTTCAGAATACATAAAAGGCAAACAGCAAAAGCCACCAGGGAAATGATCTGAGCCATATAGCCACAATCTAGAAGAGATTAGTTAACAAAGCCAAATAAAAACGGAATTTTCTAAAAAACGAAAAACACACACAAAAATTTAAGCCAAGAGGTGGTGGTGGCTTTGGGATTGAAGAGAAGGGGGTAGAATGCGGTTTAGCAGTCAAGTTGGTTGAGGAATTTGAGAGGAGGAAGAGTCCCAAGAATCTGAACATGTAAGAGGTTTGAGCTCTTTCACTGCTAAGCCCTATCCTTGTAGCAAGAGGAAGCATTGGGAACGGAGCAGGTGATCAATCACTCTTCACCTCCCATTAAATCAAGTGAAAAATGGGTTCCATGACATTATACATGTGCGTGCGTACACATGGGTGGTTAGTGTTTTTGTCCTGATAGGGAGAGGTGTAAAGGTTAAGTGGCTGAACTCATTAGTCATCCAATCCCAGGGAGAGTAGGGGGTTGAATTTCAAATACTAATGGCAAAAGCATTAGCATGCACACAGTCCTCATTACAACCCAAATGAAAGTGAAGCATTATAGTTGTTTTTTTTACAGATGAGTTTAGGGATGTTAGGTAGATGTCTGGGTTGCACAGCTCAGGATTCAAGCCAAGGACTATTATGAATAAGTTTTCCTTGTAGGCTTCTCGGTGAGAATGCCATAGCTGCTACAGGTCTGTCCTTTGTGGGCTGTAGAAGTGATTTCTAGAGCTACTTGACCCTTCCTTGCTTTGAGGACACAGATAAAGAGACAAACCATTGCCCTCGTGGGACTCTCAATCTAGAGAGCTTGTCCAGGGTGTTTGAGAATGCAAGTGTGAGCATGGAATGCAGATGCGTGTGCGGGGATGGATGGTCCAGCAGTGGTTGTGAACACACTGTGTGACATGCTGTCCCTGACGTATGTAGAAAACTCCATGAGCTCACAGGAGAGGAAAGGTGGTTCCAGAGAGGCGGCCTCTGTCTGGTTGTCTGGGATGCACAGTAATTCTCCACGTGGATCTGCTCAGGGCGGGGAGAACAGAGGAGAGTGCTGAGAGAGCTGAGCCCAGCTGGGCTTGCAGAGGGTGAAGGATGAGACTGGTGCAGTAGGCAGTGCCATGAGAGCACAGTGCGGAGAAACATAATTTCTGGAGGAGCCAGATAGTTGGGCTCAAATACCTGTGCCATCCCTTGTTAGCCGTTTAACTTTGGATGAGTGACTTCACCACTAGGCCTTCATCTTTCTCGTCGGTAAAATGGAGATAATCATACCTCCCTTAGGAGGCTCACATGAACCAGCCTGGCTCATGTGAGTCATTTTTATTGTCGATAGTAGCTTTCTGTGATCCTCTGTGAACTGGAGGGCAGGTTTAGGCGGTGAGCTTAGGACCCATGGTGCCCTGAAAGTCCCCCTCAGAAGGGCTGAGAGCGTGCCTTGGGAAGGCTCAGTGCAGTGGGGTGGGGGCAGTGGGCAGTGTGATGGTCAGTGAGAATGTCCTTTCTCCACATACTGTCCTGGGAGTGGTCCAGGCTGTTCAGTCTCCAAAGCCCTCACGTCCTGCATCAGCGCTCAGGATACGTGCTGACTCTCCTCTGATGGGACAGTAGGGCCCTAGAATTCGGTGCTTTGGCTGCACCAGTGAGAGGTATTGCTGTGGCCTGGCATTTGCGGTGCCCGGAAGCACTGCTGGGAGCATGCCCAACTCCGCTTTCAGGCCAGAGTGACGCGCACTGTGCTTCCTCCCCAGATCCGGCCCCACATCGCGACTCTTCGCAAGTACACCTACGGCAAGCACATCCTGGCCAAGCTGGAGAAGTACTACATGAAGAATGGCGTGGACTTAGGGCCCATCTGTGGCCCCCCTAATGGTATTATCTGAGGCAGTGTCAGCCCTGTCCCCTCGTTCCCACTGACCTCACTGGCCCACTGGCGAACATAGCCAGCAACCAGAGATGTTCTCATGTAGAATCTGGAATGGGAAATGGTTGCGCCAGGCTTACCCTCCAAAAAAGGAATCAAATCCACAAGTGGAAACGCCTTTGTAAATTTGTTTAATTTTATTACACATAACATGTACTAATTATTTTTTTTAATTGACTAATTGCCCTGTTGTTTTACTGGTGTATAGGATACTTGTACATAGGTAACCAATGTACATGGGAGGCCACACATTTTGTTCAATGTTGTATCTATAGTCCACATGTGGAAACTTTCAGGGTGGCTGGTTTAACAAAAAAAGTCAAAAAAACACAGAAAAAAGGTTTTTAACTCATTTGCCTTGCTGGCAAGTTTTGCAAATAGCTCTTCCCCACCTCCTCATTTTAGTAAAAAACAAAAACAAACAAAAAAACCTGGGAAGTTTGAATTTTAGTTAAATGAGCCCAAACTGGCATTTAACACTGTTTATAAAATATATATATATATATATATAATGAAAATTGTTTCAGAGTTGCTAAAGCTTCATTTTATGACATTAAGTTTATGAAACGTCTAAAATTGCCTTTTTTGGAGACTATTATGCTGAAGAAGATGGTGTAGTCTGTTTTGTGATGAGGAGACATGAACTCCCAGAATGTCTTTCAAGGCCGGGCGGGTGTAATTGTTTACTGCCTGTTGGATTTTTCTTTTAACATTGAAAGGCAAAATCTTGATTATTTAGCATGAGGTAAAAAATCCAACTCTGCTTTTGGTCTTGCTTCTATAAATACATAGTGTATACTTGGTGTAGACTTTGCATATATACAAATTTGTAGTATTTTCTTGTTTTGATGTCTAATCTGTATCTATAATGTACCCTAGTAGTCGAACATACTTTTGATTGTACAATTGTACATTTGTATACCTGTAATGTAAATGTGGAGAAGTTTGAATCAACATAAACACGTTTTTTGGTAAGAAAAGAGAATTAGCCAGCCCTGTGCATTCAGTGTATATTCACACCTTTTATGGTCGTAGCATATAGTGTTGTATATTGTAAATTGTAATTTCAACCAGAAGTAAATTTTTTCTTTCGAAGGAATAAATGTTCTTTATACAGCCTAGTTACATGTTTAAAAAGAAAAAAAATAGCTTGGTTTTATTTGTCACCTAGTCAGACTGTAGCGAGATCCTTTCTAAATGTTACTTAAGATGATTCAGTTCACAGTAGTGTTTTTTTTAATCCTAAAAAGTAATGTTTTGCTTATTTTGTGACAGTCAAAAGGACGTGCAAAGTTCGGCCCCGCCCCAGCTTTCCTTACAATCAGCGCCCTCTCACCTTGTAAAGTGTGAACTGCCCTTCCTTTTTGTACAGAAGATGAACTGTATTTTGCATTTTGTCTACTTGTAAGTGAATGTAACATACTGTCAAATTTCCTTGTTTGAATATAGAATTGTAACACTACACGGTGTACATTTCCAGAGCCTTGTGTATATTTCCAATGAACTTTTTTGCAAGCACACTTGTAACCATATGTGTATAATTAACAAACCTGTGTATGCTTATGCCTGGGCAACTATTTTTTGTAACTCTTGTGTAGATTGTCTCTAAACAATGTGTGATCTTTATTTTGAAAAATACAGAACTTTGGAATCTGAGTTTGTGCTCTAACTTTTTTCTCTTAATATAGTGCCCCAGGACAGCCCTTTCGTTGTTTGTGCCTCTTTCTTCCTGCTTGTTTTGTGAGGGAACAGGAGTGGGAGGGGAAGAGACTTGAAATAGGGACAGGATGTCAAACTGGTTCTTGAGCCCAGTTTGACCCAAAGATGTTGGGTTTAGCCTGCCGAGTGCTTTCAAAATCAAGACACTCCACATTAATCCAGATTTCCAACTTCTCCCGAGCACTCAGAATATTCGCCTCCCTGGACGGGAGTCTGCACACCAATCACCGGAAGCATCGTCAGAAAGCCTGTGCCCTGCAGCTTGCCCGGTTCCCTGTGGTGATCACCACTGCTTCTTCCTGGCTTCGGCAGCATTTGTGAGCCCAGGGTCTAGACCAGTGATGGGCAACCTTTTGAGCTTGGTGTGTCAAACTTCGCCAAAAAACTGAGCATAACTCGGGTAGTGTGTCACTTTGAGGAAAAAAACATTATTTCGCAAATGTTTCATCCTCAGGAGCAGCAAATGTTTCATCCTCAGCATGCGGCCGCCTTAGCGGCCGCGTGTCATCAGAAATGGCTACGCGTGTCAGTGCTGACACGCCTGTCATAGGTTCGCCATCACTGGTCTAGATTAAGATGCAGTCAATTACAAATGTCACACAACCCAGTTAAGTGTTGGGTCACCTGCTTTGCTGAGGCGGGGCTGTAGGTGAGGCATCTGGATGGCTGCCCAGGCTGTCCAGGCCTCCCCTCCCTGAGCCCCTTCCCCCTCTGGGCTGCTTCTGTCCTCACCCTGCCCACCACGCCCACATGCTGAGGCCGGCCCAGGATGGCCTAGGGTCCTTGCTCATCTTATCCTCCAATTGGGGACCTTTTCCAGCTCTTAGTACAGGAGGCTCTGGGTCGCTAAGGTGACTGTCACCTGTGCCTAAGGGTGCCCACCTTCCCTTGACTGCCATGTGGCTTTGGCAAAAACTGCCACTGAAACATTGGTCTGTGTTGGCAATTACAGGATCAGGGAGGCCAGGTGGGAGCCACAGGGCCTCATGTCTGGAAGTGGAGCCTCAGGGTGGTAGCTGAAGATCACTGTGTGGTCCCCTCCCAAGGGTAAGGGAGGGTCACTGACAGGCCGTGAGGTGCCAGGAATAAATGGAGGCTAAAGGAAGCTGAGGTGTTTCCCCAGGCTTCCGCTGAGGTGGTAGTGGCCCACCGGAGAGCATGCTGGGGCATTGCCGACTGGCTCTGGAATCAGACTGGGTTCCAATACGCGTCCACCCCCTCTCACTGTGTGCCCTTGGGTTCACTCTCATCTTTAACCCAATTCCTTGCTGGAAATGGGTTGAAGGTGAAAATATATGCGAAGTGGCTCTCCCATCACGTCATGGAAAGTCGTGGCTACTAAATAATGGTGTTACTAGACCTGTGCAGAAGCAGTTGAGCAAAGCAGGGGCTTGGGTTTCTTCCCGTTTGCCTCCTGTCTGTGACCGCAGGGATGCCTCCCAGCGCTGTGGTGGGACAGAGTTGTTAGTAAACGCCAACTGCCTGGCGCGCAGTAGGCACGCCCGGGCTGGTTTTCTTTTCCACCTGGACTGTTTATACATAACATGGGTGGTTTAAAAAAAAAAAATCTCCTTAATACTCTTAGCATTTCATGAAATGTTTCATTTCTGTGGGGTTTTTAGTGGTAACAAAGCAAGATACGCGCTTAGAAAGAGGATCATCCCCTCAGCCCTTATTGGAAGCCCGTGTCTTGGAAGCCTGGGGAGGCTTTTCAGCCGGATAAATAGAGGGTGCGATTTCAACCGCCTTTTATTACCTGGATCATCTTTCTGAGGCCATTTCCTTCTCTGCAAAATGAGGGAAGTAAATCATAGTACCAATGCCAAAGTTTGGTTGTAAGGATGAAATCATGTCCAGCGCAGGGCCCGGACACGTGTAATAAATGAATGCATTTATCGTCTTGCACCGTCAGCACCAGGTTTTGGTGAGCAACACAATCCTTGTCCATGATGTACAGAAATTACCATAAAGTCACTTGTCCTGAACCAGCTCTGCCAGGCACCTAAAGAGATGGTTTATACATATTTTTTAAAAATTAGATTTGATTTTTTCCCATCATCATTAATCCCCCCATACCCTCTTCTCCCCCGCTCCTCTCTCCTCCCTTCCCCCTATTGTCTGTGTTCATGAGTTCTTTCTCTTTTTTGCTACTCTTCCCTCCCCCCAATACATATTCTTTTATTCACAACAGTCCTGCAAAGAATGTGGTTATTTCCCCCCATTTCATAGATAATGCACGCCGGTTCTGGCATAGATACGCAAGCCGGATCAGACCAACTCTGGGCCTGAGGCTTCCCCCGCCGGGGTCCGCCCCTCCCTCTGCAGGATTGAGTTTGGCGGAGCAGGCTGAACTCAGCTCAGCATCCACTTCCTCATTGACTGCCCACTACTGTCCACTGCCACCAAGTCTGCTCAAGGACGTGGGTCCTGGGCTGCCACCAACTGACGCCTGCATTCTTGGTCTCCCTTGCAGAGTCCCCCCCCCCAGGATAGATTCCCCACAGTTTATATAACAATCCTTTACCTGGTCAGTGCTTTACGGAGCACGTGCACATTTGTGAGTCCTCGGAAAGCCTGGCAGAGCAAGGTAGCATGAGGTTATCAGTCCATCACACAGGTGAGGAGTCTCAAACTCTGAGGGACCCTGCCTCCAAGGCCAGTGCTCTATCCAAGTCATTGTACTCATGCCCCCTCCATCAGCCCCAGGAATAACAGTCTCTCTTTGGGTGTTGGGTTTCAGGTGTGTGTGTGTAAAGAAGCACTGGAGAGTGAAGCATCTGGGGGCAGGAAACCTGTGGCTTCATGTAGTTACCAGCTATAGCCACAGGAGGGTGCTGCTGCCTAAAGAAAACTTTATACACAGCGACCTAAGGGCTCAAGGTGCCCGGTCAGGGCTGAGATGGCTTTCCCAGAGACCAGAGGTCTGGCACCTGCCCTAAGACTAAGCTTCTCCTCCCCACCCCCCCGCTCCCCCCCGTCCTCCCCAGCCGCTCCTGGGCGTAGGGCTAGTCCCTCACTCTGGCTTGGGATGGTCCCGGATCTGGCTCAGACCCTAACTTTGCCTTTGACTTACTTTGTCGCCTCTGGCAAATCACTGACTTCTCCGTTTCCCCAACTACCCACTCCAGGTAGCCCAGCCCTCCCACCGTCTCAGGGCTGGTGTGAGGCCAGACGGTTGGGGCTCTGTTAATGTGACCTGAGTCCTGCTGACTCTTGCTGGGGCCACGTCCCGATCTTATGCACCAAGCTTGCAAACAGCTAAAACCACCAAGTCTTTTTAGCATGGATAGCTGCCTAGCTTCAGATCCCAGCTCCACGGGCTCCAGGTGACCTTTGTAAGTACATTTGCCCCCTCATTCTCCTCATCTGGAAAGTAGGAATAACAACAGTTCTACGTCAAAGGGAGCATGAGAAGCACCAGGCACAAGGCTGGGCGCATAGAGAGCCAGAAATAGGAGTTGCTTTTATTATTATTAATTATCATTATTACCTCCCATTTCCCCCTGCTATGCTTGGGAACATTAGAATTTTTACTAGTGTGACCATTTCGTTTATCCTGCAAACGGGGATGCTTTTAAGCATGAAAGCGGATGCACTAATCATTACCACATGTGGTATGCGCCCTCCAGGGGGCCCCGCCTCCTGGTGCTCCCACCCTCCTGTAGCAGATGGGGCTGCCTGGGAGCAACATTGTGCACAGGGCGGAGCGCGACTTCCGAGGCCAGGCCTCACAGGACACGGTCGCGCCAGCGTGCTCTCTCTAGGATCACTAGTTCCCTTTCCAGGACGCAGGGTGGCGAGGGCCACGTGGGAGGAGCCGAGGCCTCCTGCTGTTAGCCGGTGTCAACTGGCCCATCCTCCTGGCCTCTGGGAAGCAGAGATGGTCCCACTGCCCGGCTGCCATCCTGGCCCCCCGCCTCAGGAGAGACACTCCCCCTCCACCCCCCAACCAGAACCACCCAGCTCAGCTGCTCCCGAACTCCTGACCCACAGGAGCTGGGTGAAGTACTTCGAGTTCATTGTGGTTTGAAGCCGCTGAGTTGGGGGTAATTTGTTATGGATCAAGAGATAACAAATACACAGCACAAAACCTCGGATGACCCAGGCCGGTCCTGGGCACATCGGAAGGCCCGTTTCTCATTTCTTCTTTGCGGCATATGCTGCCCTGCCCTGTGCTGGCCTGGCCCACCCACCTCCGGCCTGGAGTGTCCCAAGCAGGGGATGACTGGGAATAATGGCCGGTGGCGTTGTGACTGTGGGTCTTGCTCTGAGCTGGGTGCCACCTTGTGTTACCTTGTTCACCTCCCTCAAACCCGGGGGCGGGGGCAACACTCACTCACTGACCTGGCAGGAAGTGGCAGACAACAAGATTTGACCCCAGATCCCCCTAGGCCCCTCCTGAGAGCCCACGCCAGCCAGTCCCTCCCTGCTGCTCCCCTCGGCCAGGCCCTGCCCCAGGGCCCCTGCACGGGGAAGTCCAGTTGGCCTCCTGTTTACAGGGGAGGAGACCGAGGCCCAGGGTGAGGGAAGTGACCTGCTCAGGGCCACCAGAGGGTGGGGGACCGAGGACGGACTGGTCCCACGTGAATGGGTTACCTCCTGCCCTGGAACGCCAGCTCCCTGGGCGCCTCGGTCTGTACAGCCTGCACCTTACCAGGGCTCAGCCACCACAGGGTGGGGCTGGAATGCCGGTCTCTATAAACTGCAAAAAGCCGAGACACCCACATGACACATTAAATATCGGGAGGACGGCTGTGCTCCCCGGATTCCGTGGCCCAGGGGCACCTTGCACCGGCCACTCTCCTGCGCCCCCTTCTTAGCTTGGCACCAGCTGGGCTGCTCTAGCCCCAGCATGAGATGAGAAAGGAAAAGTATTTTTAGAGGCAGTTTTTTCTTCCAGGAAAATGATTCCAAATGTCCAATTTATTCCCAGGAATAAGGGAACGGGGTATGTTAGTAGAATGGCTTCTGCTACGGCAATGCCCTCTACCCTTCTCTCTCTCTCTCTCACTCTCTCTCTCTCTCTCCCCCTCTCTCCCTCTCTCACCATCTTGCCGTCCCTTCCTCTCTTCCTCCACATCCCCGCTGCCTCCCCCCCCACCACACACACACAGGGAAGAGGCAGGTGTGAACACCCACTCCTGGGTCAGGGTTCCCCCCACCCCCCACACAACCATTTCCTAGCCCTGTGACCCGAAGAAGGGCTTGAATGAGGGCCTTGGTTGTGGGGCAGTTTTCCCAAATAATAGGGCAATTGGTCTAGAAGAAGGGGGTGGTTTGGGGAAAGCCCCTGCCCTGCCATAGACTGTGTGACCTTGGGACAGTCTCTTCCCCTCTGGGGCCTCGGTTTTCTGGCTTGTGAAAGGGGCAGATGGAGTGGGTGGAGTGTCCACATATCTGACCTCCTCCCGGTGGGACTCCGCCTCACTGTGACCTTCAGAGCACCCGCCCTCCCAGGCCTGCCTGCCACGGCTCAGTGAAGATGCCACCGCGCCGAAACCGGTTTGGCTCAGTGGATAGAGAGTCAGCCTGCGGACTGAAAGGTCCCAGGTTCGAATCCAGTCAAGAGCATGTACCTTGGTTGTGGGCACATACCCAGTGGGGGGTGTGCAGGAGGCAGCTGATCGATGTTTCTAACTCTCTATCTCTTTCCCTTCCTCTCTGTAAAAAATCAATAAAATATATTTTTAAAAAAATATGCCACCGCACCCCGAGTCTTGCTTGATGTAACCCCACCCTGCCCAGTCCACCCCTCCTTCCTCCCTACCCTGCACCCCCACCCCAGGACTCTGCTGGTCTAATATGACGGTCTAATGGGCTGGGCTGTGGGCTTCCATTTAGAGGCAAATCACAGTGAAATTAATGAAGCTTGAGCTTCAGGGCCCCTGGCCTGCATAGCGCCCCCATCCAAGGCCTTGTTCCTAGTTGTGACCCCCTCAAACTGTACAACTTCAGGGCCCCACAGAGTTGGGACCCACTCCTATTCTCATCCATACCCAGAGTCCCTCCCCCGCCCCCCACCTGGCCCGGCACCTGGGCCAGACCTGGCCTGGGCAAAGCTTCAGCTTCTCTGTAGCCTCTAATCGCCTCCGTCAAGGCCAGCCCAGCCTTGCTCTGTGCCCACAGGTCCCTCAGCTCAAACAAAGTCTGACTCCCTCCTGTCTCACCCACATCTGCCCCGGGGGCCTCCAGGGAAAGAGCTCTGGGTGCCACAGTTTGCAAACCTCCAGCTCACAAACCTAAGAGGCCTGGGTTCAAATTCTGACCCCCTGCCTGGAAGCTCTGTGCCCAGGGGACATCACCCAACCTCATTTTGAAAGGACTTGCTAGCACACAGCTGGACGCCTGTCCTGTGAGACCCTCACCGTCAGGATGGGCCGGGGGCTCCCACTGATGGAGGCCCCACAGATGGAGGCCAAGCCTGGTGCTCTGCAGGCCCTGGGGTGGCTCCCAGCAGCCCATCGGCTCAGCCCCACTTGTTGGGGCGGCCCTTTTGCCAGAATCCTGTTTCGGTTCCTGATTTTGGGGTCACTGACCTCAGCCTTTCTCAGAAGCACACCCGGCTCTGGCCTCTGCAGTCTTGGGCAAGACTGCAAGCTGTGACGGAGAAGGTGGGTGGGAGTGAGCAGGTGGAGGTGGGGGCGCCCTGGGGAGACAGGGACTTGTTGCCAAGGCGTGTGAGTGCCAGTTAGGATCACCCAGTTCCCCGGTGCTAACGGGGTGGCCCAGCGAGGCCATGTAACCTGGGGCAAGTCACCCCGCTCCTCAGAGCCCCAGGACCGACTCTAAACCAGGATGAAGTGAAGCGCGGATGTATGCGGCGCTCACCAGGGGCCAGGCTCTGCTCCAAAGGTGCTCGTTTGGTCCTCAAGGCAACAGCCTGGGAGGCAAGAGCGTTTGTCGTCCCACGTCGCAGGATGGTGAAGATGAACCAGCGCGGTTCTGGCCAGTGCCAGACAGCGCCTGGCGAGGGGAAGCCCTCAGTCGACCCTGGCTCTCCTCATTGCCTGAGTTCAATGAGCCAGTCTGTTTCGCCAAACCTCTGGGGGCGGGCAGTAATTACTGAGCACCTACTGTGTGCCAGGCCTGGAGATGCAGCTCTGCATGCGGGTCTCAGGCATGGAGCTCAGAGACCTCCCCTCTCCTTTGCTGCCTTGTTAGAGCCAGGAGGCCCCACCGGGGGGAGAAAGGTCTGACGGGATGGGGTGGGGGGGCAGGCATGGCTGCCAGGCATGCCTATCCTATTATCTGGGTCCCAGGCTCATCTGAGTATGCCTGTGGGTTGGCTGTGTCCATGTGACAGAGTGACCCACTACACCAAGTCCAATTCTTATCAAATGCTTTGGGACCTGGTGTCAGTGTAACTGCTGAGTTTGGTCAGGATCTCAGCTCTCACTCCCCAGCTGTGTGAGCTTGGACACGTCTCCTAAAACATGTCCGTGTCTTGGTTTGCCTTTTAACCCGGGGGTAATCCCGTGTGCACTTCGTAGAGCAGGGCCGCACAGTCCGCTCTGCCGGAGGCCTGCGATGACTGCCCACTGGGGACACGAGGTGCTCCCACTCCCGGGGAGACAGCAGAGACGAAAAACAGCTGCGAGGGGAGCGCACGGATGGGCCTTGTCTAGGGTGCTGGGCGGGGTGGGACCAGCCCTGCCTGATGGGAGTCAGGAAAGCCCCCCAGAGGCCCCAAGTGGTCTGGGGGGGATGCCTGGAAGGGGGGCATGCCTGCATGGGTGGTGATGGCAGAAGGGAGACCTGAGGTGTTGGCCAGGCTCATGAATGGGTTATCTGGTCACATGGCAGTGGCTACTCTGAAGCAGTGACCACTGTCCTGGGAGCCGTGCCGGGCTCAGCGAGCGAGCTCTCAGGGATGCACAGGTAACCATGGGGGAGGGTGTGTGTGGATGCACTGTGTGCTGGAGTGCAGGTGGATGTGTACGCCTGTGAACCCCAGGAGCGCTGGAGCAGGGGTTGAGGGGCAGAAGGAGACTCCGGCCCAGACCTGCCTTGCTTCTGGCTGTGACCAGTATCTTTGAGGAACAGCAGGTGGCGCTCCTGCCCAGCCCAAAGCGTCCACACCCCGCTCCTCGGGATGTCAGGGGAGCGTCTCAGGACAGGCAGGGGCCTGTGAAGATGGGCAATGCTCACCTCGGCCATGAGCCGGTCCTGACGGCCTCCCTGAGCGCTCGCTCGCTGAGCCCGGCACGGCTCCCAGGACAGTGGCCACTGCCTCAGAGTAACCACTGCCATGTGACCAGCTCCAACTATCCCCAAGTCCTTCCTGACCCCGAGCTGACATGTGGCTAACACTGCCCTTTGGGGCCGCCTCAGAGCCAGCCTATTCCTGGGGCCCGGGGCGGCCCCTCTGGGAGGTGACGATTCCCACAGCCAGGCCCCTTCCTTTGTAAGCATCACCCCAGCCACCTACATGGAGCCCCCAGGACAATGGCGGGGAGGAGCTCATTTAAACGTCACACCCTGGCTCCTGGCCCAGGTCTGGCACACACAGGCACTCGGTTGATGTTTGGAGAGTGAATGAATGAATCCCTTGTGGTCATTAGTCTCACATTACAGTGGGGAAACTGAGGCTCAGAGAGCTGAAGTTATTCACCCACGGTCACACAGCGCATAACTGGCCGAGCTGGGGTTCGAACCCAGGCGTTCGCCCAACCCTGAGTCAGAGCTCTTCAGCTCCAAGCTGTGCTGTCTCAGCCAGATCCCCACACACCGGCCTCTCTCGGCCCACCTCCCCAAGGTGCCCCGGGTCAGAATTCCTAAAGGTACCCGGGAATGGGAGTTCCGGAGGCTGAGGCCTCAGAATTCCTGGGAATTTTAAATCTGAGTTGGAAGGTTTCCCGCCCTCCCTCTCCGGGATCTCTCTGCCAAAGGGTAGTTGGCTTGGCCTTACACAGCCTTTAGGGACGTGGCTCTCACTCCCGCCCAGGGAACACCTCCTAATTCAGCTCCGTTTGTCTCCTGGTCCTCCTCCAAGGGCCTCATAGGACAAATCCGGATCCCCTGGCACCCCCATATCTTGGCTGGCGCCCCAGAGTCTGTTCCTCCGGGCCCACCCCAGCACACTCCGCTCCCGGCTCCATTCGTCCTGGTTTCAGTTCCCTTTTCCTCAGGGGAATTGTTCCAGATTCAGCTCAATCCAGTTCCTTCTTCCTTCAGGCAGGCCCTGCGCTGGGTACCCGGACACAGGGGCCGAGGGCAGAGACCTCCAGCCTTCGCGAACAACCTCCCCTTCGGGGCCTCAGTTTCCCATGAAGGAGGTGGAGATGCCAACTCCCCCTATTTCATGGGGTTGCTGAAAGAATTAGATAACCCACCTGAGGCTTTTGGGGCCACACCTGGCACATGGTTAGGGCTTAAAAAATACTCCTGCCTTCTCCTCCCCGGACACCTGGGTGGGGGGAGCTCAGGTGAATGGGAAACACATTCATTGACTCAACAAGTTCGTTTGAGCACCCACTACGTGCCAGTCTCCGAGCTGGTATTGGGGACACAGCAGCAAACAAGGTGACCCCAACCCCTGCCCTCCTGGAGTTGGGTACCAGTTAGTGGTGGGAGACTCCAGGGAGTAAGTCAAGTGCATCGTAGGCCACATAAGTAGGGGATAAGGCCTAGAGACAAGTGCGCGATGGCCACGCGGCCCAGGGACATATTCTTACACCACCGGCACTGGAGGGTGGGGTCTCCATTCTACCCCAGGAATCTGAGGCTCAGAGGGGGGGGGGGGGGGCCTTCCCGAGGTCTGCCCAGCGTTTCCTCTGCAGTCCCAGGGAGGCCCAGAAGTCCGCACCCCGCGGTGCAGAGGGGAGACAGAGGCCCAGAGAGGGTTGCCTCTGACCTGAGCTCACCCAGCGCATCCGCGTCTTGGAGACACCAATGTCGGGGGGGCTTGGGTGGCCGCTTTGGGGTGGCGATGGTCCTGGAGGAGCTATGCGAAGGGAGCCCTTAGGGGAGGATAGTGATAATCACGCAAATGCCCCCCATCTCCTCAGACCCTCCAAGGAGGCAGGCCCGTCGTCCCCCCGCCCCGCACTCCCACGCGGGGTCCTTCCCTTCCCTCGCGACCGCCCGGGGAGGCGCCTTCCGAGGGACCCTGCTCTCCAGGCCGAGCTCAGAGACGGGGTCCTCGCCCCAGGCCCCGGGCGCACGGCAGCCGGCCCCCTTTGGCGGGGCGCCCTGCGCGCGGGCCCCGGGCGGGGAGCGGGGCGCCGGGCCGGGGTGCGGAGCGGGCAGGGGCGTGGGGGCGGGGATCCCCGGGCTGGGGGCGCGCGGCCCCGCCCCGCCCTCCTCCCGCCCCGCCCGCGCTGGGGGCGGCCCGGCGGCGGCGCACGCTTCCTGCGGGCGCGGCGGCTGTGGGCGCGGAGCCGCGAGGCGGAGCCGGGCCGCCGAGCCAGGAGCCCCGAGCGAGCCGCGCGTCGGTCCAGCCGCCGGGCCGCGCCGCCGCCGAGCAGCCGCCCCGCGCGCCGCGCCTCGGGAACAAAGGCGCCCGCCGCCCGCCGCCGCCGCCATGAAGCCGGGGCCACCGCGCCGCGCCGGGGCCGCCCACGGGGCAGGCGCCGGGACCGGGGCCGCGGCCGGGCCCGGGGCCCGCGGGCTGCTGCCGCCGCTGCTGCTGCTGCTGCTGGCCGGGCGCGCCGCGGGGGTGAGTGACGCGCGCCGGGGCGGCCCGGGACCCCCTCGCCGTCCCCAGGCCCCTCCCCCACCGCGGCCCGCGCCCCTCCCGGTGACGCCCCCCGGGTGGCCTCGGAGCGGGAAGGCCACCCCCGCGCCGGTCGCCTGATGGGGGCTCGTTCCCCTTCCTTGTGGGACGCTCCGCGGAGGGAGGCCCGGCGGGAGCCTCCCCAGTGGCTCCGGAACCCGCCTTCCCGGCTGGCGGAGCGGGGTGCCCGCTCTGGGCGAGGGGCGCGGGGCGGGCCTGACGGCGGGCCGGGGGCGCCGGGCGCGTGGCCAGGGCTGGGTGTGTCTCGCTCGGGTCTGGAGTAAACGTGGATTTTGCTCGTGGGTGTGTCCAGACGCGGCCACTTTTAGGGCCTGGGGTCTGTTCCCCATCCCGGGGTGGGGGTGCATTTGGTTCCTTCCTCCCAGGGCAGCTTTGATGAGGGCAGTGGGGCCCAGGGAAGAGGAGGGGTGGAAGGTGACTTGTGTGAAGGTGACCCGAGGGGGTGAGTGAGGGTGTGTCCCCGCTCCAGTGGAGGGTGCTGGGACCTGTGGGGGGTGTGGGGGGGAAGGGGATGGGGAGTGCCATCATGCCCTACCTGTGTGTGTGGAGGTGTGAGGGTGACCCGTTGTGCATGGCGCGGACAGTGACGGGGCTGGTGACGGCTGGCTATGGCTGTGTGTGCGGCAGGGGTGAGTGTGGGGAGACCTCCGTGGTGGGTGTGTGCCTGCGCCCACGGGAGTGTGTGCCTGTGTGCATGCAGGTGCTGGGTGGCTGCGCCTGGGGCATGCACACCTGCGGGGGGCAGTGTGTGCAGGTAGAGGTGAGTGCGAATGTGGGAGGTGGCTCCTGAGTGTCCCTTGGAGTGACCAAGCAGCCGCAGCAGCAGCTGTGAGGGGTCGGGCTCTGTCCCAGCCCCAACAGGGGGAGCAGGGGGAGGACAGAACAGGGAGCAAGGGCCTCCTCCCTCTTTGGAGGAACTCAGGTTCCACGTGAGTCCCGTGGGCACATGTCCGCAGCCTGGCTGGGAACGAGCTGGGGGTTTCCAGCCCCGTTCTCTTTGGTTCCGCCAGGAGCTCGGCCTGCCCCCCTCAGGCTGAAATGCACCCAGCCCTCTCAGGGTCCACTTCAGGGCACCCACTTACCCCTGCACGTCCCCCGGAGCCTCCGCCCGCCGGCCTGTAAACTGGAGGCGGACAGGCAGGGCTCAGAGGGTGCTTCTCACCGGCCGTCCCCACCTGGGGGCTTCGAGCCAGGGGGAGGGGCGTGTTCAGTGCCGGGGGAAGTACCTGCACGGTGGCTGGGAGCTTCAGCCCCAGGGCTCCCCGGGTGGGGTGTGGAGAGGAGGTCCCTGGGAGGGACAGAAACCCCGCCCAGCCTAGCCGCAGGGTCACTTTCTTTTTTTTTTTTTTTAAATATATTTTATTGATTTTTCACAGAGAGGAAGAGAGAGGGATAGAGAGTTAGAAACATCGATGAGAGAGAAGCATCGATCAGCTGCCTCTTGCACACCCCCTACTGGGGATGTGCCCGCAACCAAGGTACATGCCCTTGACCGGAATCGAACCTGGGACCTTTCAGTCCGCAGGCCGACGCTCTATCCACTGAGCCAAACCGGTTTCGGCTGGGTCACTTTCTTAGCTACGCTTTTGGAAGGCCACACAACCTCGGGTTCAGCCTGATCACACAAATGTGACCCATCTCCTCCTGCGACTGCCCCTGGCTCATGATCTGACCTTTGACCACTCATCTCACCTGTCAGAATCATACTAGCCTCTCTTTTCCCCTCTGTGAAATGGGGCTAATAACACCTCCTCGAAGACTAAATGAGAGGATGTGTGTTTTCTTGCTCAGAAGGAGCTCGGTGAGTGCGTGGTGTACACTGGAGTGAAAGGGGGCTCAGGACAAAATGCTTCAGACTTGGAGGCCCAGCAGGAGGCTCAAGCTGTGTGACCCCGGGCAAGCCCCATCCCTCGCTGAACAACTGTTCCTTGTTCATAAACTAAAGCCAAGAATTCATTCCCCAGGAGGCGGTGGGAGGAATTGGTATGAGAGTGTGCCAGGTGACTGCCCCGGCGCAGTTCGGGCTCAGTGAGGCCGGGGCCCCTGGATCTGAGGGTGAAGTGTGTGTGTGGGGGGGCGGGTTCCAGACACAGTGCTGGGTGGCAGAGAAAGCAAAACCTTGGGACTCTGGGTCTGGAGGCCCATATGGCTGGGCTTGACTTGAAGGAGAGGAGGGGTGAGGCTGCAGATGAGGGGGGAAGGCGAGCCTCTCCCCAGGCCTCACACCTTCCCTGGGGTCCCCGCTGTGGAGGAGGGGTATCACCTCCTCTGCCTGGGTGGCAGAGGGTTAATGGGTGGTGCCCAGTTGCCAGCGATGCGACACCAGAGGAGAAGGGTGATGCCTGCAGGAGGAGGGGCTGAGTTAGACCAGCAGAGCCCCAGCTGGGATGGCTCCAGGCGAGGCCTCCATGGCGGGGTCCTCTAAGGAGATCATTGGGGTGGGAAGTGGCTGACCCAGAGGGACAAGAGGGCCCCTAGGTCTGCCCACCAGCTTGAAAGGGCGTGTGTGTGTGTGTGTGTGTGTACGTGTGTGTGTACGTGTGTGTGTACGTGTGTGTGTGTGTGTGTGTGTGTGTGTGTGTAGCTTCCTGTGACCTCGGTGGGAATAGCAGATCTCATTCATGCTGCAGATGGTGATGAGTTGACGTGTGTGTGTGTGTGTGTGTGTGTGTGTGTGTGTGTGTGTGTCCTGGCATCTGCTTTGGGGAGTCTTCTCTTCTGAGAGACCATGTGACTATAACTCCGAGGGACATCTGCCTTCAGGGCCACCTCAGCTGTTGTACTTAAGTCACCACCCAGAAAGGCGTGGAGCGTGGGGGTCCTGGAAATGTGAGCTTTTAGAAGCTCAGGGCTGGCAGGGAATTTAGGGGCCCCTGAGTCGTGCTTGAATACTCCCAGTGATGGAGTTCACTACTTCGTGGCTGTGTGACCTCGTGAAAGTTCCTTAACCTCTCTGTGCCTTCGCTTCCACCTCTGTAAAATGGGGAGAACACGAGAATGGAAGGAGTTCATATGTAAAGCTCGTAACACGATGCCTGGCACATACCACGCACTCAGCCAGTGTTGGTTTCTTGTTCTTCACAAGGTGGCCATTCCGTGGTTGGGAATGTGGTAGGGGTGGGGAGTGAGGGACCATGAGGATGGGAATTCCATCCGGCCTGGTGGTCTGCTCCTTGCCCACCCCGACCATGTCAATCATCCAGGAGCTCCCCACCCATTCCCCCTCCAGCAGACTCTGAACGCGGGGTTCCTCGGGTAAGCTTGTTCTCACTGTAAGAATGAAAAGGTAGGGACCCCTGTGCCAGGGCCCGACAAGGCACACCACAGGGTCTGCTGCTCTTAGCTCCCAGTTGGCAGGGGCTCTGGGGACAGACACCTGCTGTGCGATTTTGGGTCAGTGATTTCTGTTTCAACTTCCTCATGTGTAAAATGGGGACGGACAGTAACAGTGCCAGCCGTGCAGAGATGTGATGAGAAAGTGAGCGCCTTGAGTGACTGAGCACACCTGCACGCTGTGAGCTCTCAGGAGATGGGGCCTTTCCAGGAGGGAGCCCCGGGGTCAGGGAGGGCCTCCGGAGGGGGAGGAGGAAGAGGGAGAGGAGGGGGAGGAGGAGGGGGAGGAGGAGTGCGCCCTGACCCTTGGCTTTCTTACCTGTCAACTGGGGACAGATACTTGACTTACAGGACTGAACTGGGGTGACTACAGCCGCACGGTGCAGCTGGGATTGGAACCGGCCTCCGGCTGCGAATCCAGCTCGTGTCTGGTTCCTTGTGTTGGGGTTTGGTGGGGCTGAGCCCTGCTGGAGAAGAGAGTTTGGCCTTTTGAAAACAAAAGGCTCCTTCCACCTCATGGACTGGGGCGTGGGGTCCTTGGGGGCCGGGCAGCACTGGGGCAGGGCAGCTCTGGCGGGGGCTCTGGACGATGTAGAGCAGCAGTGGGGTGGGTGAGGGCATCCTGAAGGGTGAGGAAGGGTAAGACTGAGCTTCCCCCAGAAGCCGGTCGGGCACAGGCCTCCCCGCTGTCCCTCCCATTGGAGCTGGGGCCTTCCTCCAGAGCTGCTGGCGGAGAGGGATGGGTCCTTCTAGAAGGGGCTGCAGAGTATTCCTGAAGGCTGGGGACGGGACGTGGGGACGTCTCCATCTCCCCAGCCCGGCGGGGGCTGAGGGTTTGATTCGGGAGGCGGCCTCCTCTCCTCTGAGGGCTGAATAACAGAACCTGCATTTATTTAATCCTCATGATAGCCTTTGGAGGTAGGGGTGATTAGAACCCCCGTTTTACAGGGGAGGAAACTGAGGCATAGAGGTTGACAGCTTCAAGGTCACACAGCGGAGAGTGGCAGAGCCGGGCTGAGCTGGGGCCTGGGAAGCTGATGGACCTGGGCTGCCTCTCCTCTTGATGTGTGACCTTGGGCAAGTTACGTCACCTCTGGGGCCTCCCCCCCACCCCCCAATCAGGACCATGTTTCTACTGTTTCATAACTGCTGCTTTTCGCCAGGCTCTGGGCCAGGTGTGTCCCAGGTATTTTCTCATTTAATTCCCACCTTAGCCTTGGAGGTGGGTGATGCTCGGTGGGGGAAAGGGCTTGCCCAGGGCCTCACCCCTTCACAGGGCTCTGCCATCTGTTAAATGGGCTACTGTGAGCATCACTGTGGGGTGGATCCAGGAGAGCTCTCTGTAAACTGTGCAGGCTGTCAACAAAATGGGGGCGGAGGGGGGCTCATGTCTGGGCCATGTGGTCATGGCACAGGCGACGGGAATATTTAGGACAGAGGATGAGAGGGCTCCGAAACACCACCATTCCCCCTAGACACACCGTGGCTGCCTAGTGGCCAGGCTGCCTTTAGTCCCCTCTGGCCCTTAGAACGCTGTGTGGAGCTCACCTTCCCGTCCCTGCTGCCCCGTCCTGGAGTCCTGGCCCCGCTGCACCCAAGGTTCTCTCTGGCCTGCGTGACGGAGGCTCCGAGAGGAGGAGTGACTTGGTGGAAGTCACAGCCGTCGGGAGGAGAGTCAGAATGCTCTCTCCATAGACCCCGAGCTCCCAGGGGCATCCTCCGTGGCTGCCTTGCTCTTTGCTGAACCCCCAAGGCCAGCTTTGTGTCCCGCCCGGAACTCAGTGGTTTGAATGAA
This sequence comes from Cnephaeus nilssonii, assembly GCF_951640355.1. Lineage (NCBI taxonomy): Eukaryota > Metazoa > Chordata > Mammalia > Chiroptera > Vespertilionidae > Cnephaeus > Cnephaeus nilssonii. The sequence continues at coordinate 84,473,646 of NC_137078.1, forward strand.
CGAAAGAGCGAATGAATGAAGGCAGGCAGGAAGCCAGGAGTATGAGCTTTGGAGCCGGGCTGGGGCTCTGTGTTCTCTCCGGTGGAGGTGGGTTGGGGGCACAGCCCGAGGCTGGCAGAATGCTGCTGGGTGCAAGGCGTGTACCTGTGGGCTGGGAGGTGCCAGGGTCCGCACGGGGCGGGCCTGTGGTCGGGGTGCCGAGACTCGCTCACCGCATCGGGGTGGGACGGAGGCGCTGTGGCTCTGGCTCCAGCCCAGCTGCTTGGAGCCTTGTGATTTTGTGTCTGGGGAGGGGAGGGGGGCAGGGTGGCCAGAGGCAGGAGCTCTCCCAGGTCCCACCCCCTTGTCCCCACTCCTCCCAGCTCTCACCCCTGTGGGGAGCAGGGGCTGGCCTGGTCCTCGACCACCTGGCTTGGCTCGCTGTTCCCTCTAATGGTCCCCCACATCCTGGGAACACGGGGCCAGTGCCGGGTAAATATTTGTTGACTGACGCCCCTCCTACCCCCTTGCCTTGGCTCCCAGCCTCCCAAGATTCCAGGGGGCCGGGTAGCCTTCACTTCCGGCCCTCTCACTCCAGAGCAGGCCCTGGCCAGAGGGATGGCCGCTCCCCTCCCCCACTGACCAGGCCTATTCTCAGCGCCAAACAGGAAGCTGTGATTACAGGGGAGTCTGAGCGGCAATGGCTGAGGGCCCAGCTGGGGGATGGGGGTGGGGGCGGCCCTGGACAAATGCCCTGGCCCCTTTCCTACCTGGCTGCTGAGGGTGGAGGGCCCAGCTGGCCTTTTATACCAGCTGGAGAGGGTTCTACAACATCCGTGCCCCAGCTGGCTGAGGTCTGCCTTCCCACCACTGGGTCCCTCCCCAGGCCTCGGTGCCGTCTGTTTTGGGTTCTCCAAGCCTGAGCTAGTAGAAGGGGCAGGCACCCTAGAGCCGGCTGGACTAGGGTTGAAATCCAATTCCAATCCTGCCGATTCCTTAGCTGTGTGATCTTGGTGAGTTCCCTTAACCTCTCTGAGCCTCGGTCTCCTCTTTTTTAAAATGCCTCAGTTATTTGGGAATGAGCAACACGAAATAATAAAGTGCCCATTTCTCCCACGACCTGCTTCCGTTTTGCTCTTTTCCTGTCCCTCTCGGTCTCACCTGAGGAATTGCTTTTGGGGGTGGGGATAAGGTTTTCCTTTGGAGAGTGGGAACCAAGTTTGAATGATCACGACGACCCAGAGCAGAACCCTGGGGCTGGGGGCCGCCCGACGAGGGCGGACGTGGGCCAGGACTTCCAGGCGGAGCCGGCAGGGTTGGGGCCAGGTTAGCGGCGGCACATTCCAGGCCCTCGCGGTGCTGCGTTCACGGCCGTGGGTTCTTCCGGGCTGTTGGCAGCCTGCGGTCCAGTCTGGGCTGCGCTCCATTCATTCACCACACCTGCCCTGCTCCGAGCAGGTGACTGGTGATGTTTGCATAGGAGCTCAGAGGCGGGAGACAGCCAGCCCCAGGCCTGCCCTCTCACGGAGGGAGTCCTGAAGCCCGAGATGGCCTGGGTCTTGCCGGAGGACTCGCCTGGCCCGCCAGCCTGCGGTGGTCGCACTGAGCCGTCCAGCCACCCGGACGCTGGTGACGTTCCCCTCACTTCGAAGGCTTGGAGATGTGCCACCGCCTGCCAGAGCTCGCGTGGCCAGGCACTGGTGGAGCGGGCGCCCAGTTGCCCCTTCCCCCATCGGGACTCTGTCCCATTGCTGACCTTGTCATCACACCCCCTTTGTAAGATGGGAGTCGCTCAGGAATTGGGCGGAAGCAGCGAGCAAGCCGGAGGGAAGTTAGTTAGAGACCAGGGGGGACTGGAGCCCACCGAGGAAGGTCAGGACTCGGCCTCCGCTGTCCTTGGGGTTGAACTTCATGCGCCCAGACTGCTAGGGGCAGAGGCTGAGGGCTGTAGGTGTTCTGGTCTGATTAGATGGAGTTCCTCCCTTCAGCCCGGGTAGTGCTGCCCGAGGCTGTGGGCTGGGCCTGCTGTCTCGCCTTCGCCCCGGGGCGGCGGCCTCCTGTTGGGCCCCATAGGTTGCCCGCCAGGCTGTTCCACGAAATGAGGCTAGGGGCCACCTTCTGGTCGGGGAGTCCCCCTGAGCCAAATGCCCTCTATGCCCTCTGCTGGCCTGTCACCCTTTGGGCCGGCGTTTTCTAAGATGGGGGCGGGGCAAGGGCGACATGCTGATGAGGGCCTTCGTCCTGTCCTGCTGCTGGGATGGGCCGTGGATTTGCTTTCCATGGGGTCAGCCTCAGCCCAAGGCCTCCGAGAGCTCTCTGTACCCCCTGCATAGCCAGTCAGACCCCCCAGTCCCGCGTCCCCCTCCCAGCCCTGGTCACCAGCCCAGACTTTAATAAGGGTAATTTAGAATCAGTCACCAGCGGGATCTGGGAAGTCTAATTGCAGCAAACTGATTGCCAATTTGACTGTGGGCACCAGGGTGGCTCGTTCGGCCAGTCGCCCTCCCTGGGCGGGGGTGTGGGGGGCTGTGTGGGGGCTGAGCAGGCACAGCTCCTGCGGGGCTGGGCGCTGTTACAGGGGGAGCCGGGGGAAGATAGTCTTGCTTCACGGGATGTCTGGCAGGACCCATAAACTGCCACCCTCCCCAGGGCCCACGGCTGGGGTATGGGTAACTGTGTCTATCTCAACCCTTCACCGCGCCCTCCCCGCTCCCCCCAGGTTTGCTGCCACCTCCTCAGGGCCAGGCTGCGTTTGACGGCGGGGTGGGAATGTCTGCAGCTGAATTCTACCTGGTTTCTACCCTCAAGATACTCTCCGTGTTGGGGAAACAGGCACAGATGGTGACACCATTGACAGTGACGATGCCAGTACTCAGAGAGTGCATGCTACGTACCAGGCAGCTCTAAGTGCTTAACCTGTGCTACCTCAGTTCTCACCATGACCCCATGAGGTAGGCATTGCCACCCCATTTTACAGATGGGGACCCAGAGGCCCAGGGTGAGGTAGTTAGCGAGCAGCCGTCTGCCCTTCCCGAGATGCCAGGCTGTTTGGGGGCCCGTCTTTTGCTTGACTGATTCATCCATTCTGCAAACACTTACTGGGCACCAGCTGTATGCCGGGCCCTGTGCTGGGGGCTGTGGGTGTGCAGCTGATTGCGTGCATGTCCTGCGTCTTGTCAGTGAGCCTTGCTGGAGGGGTGCGTGAGGTTTCAGGGGGAGGATTGAAGGGCAGCAGGGAGGGAAGGCCTGCCTCCCGCTCCGAGACAGATTCGAATCCCAGCTCTGCGGAGTGAACGTGGGCAGCGACTCCTTGCACAGCCTCAGCCTCCCTCTGCCCCGTGGGGCAGTCAGGCCTCGCTCGCTGGGCTGTGCTGCGGGGTAGTGTGGGGGAGGTGCTGTGGGGTCACTAGTTGGCAGCTAGTTGACCGGAGCTGCTGCTGGATAAGTCACTTTTATTTCCTTATTTTCTTTGTTCTACTTTCCCTAAGATTTGACGTCTCAGAGGTGAGTCTGCTCCTGGCTTGCCCAGTGACTGTGGACAGCCTTTCCCCCTCTGAGCCTCTACTTCAGCGTTTGTAAAGTGGGGCGATCGGACCGGGTGACCCAGGGACCCTTCCAGTGTTTGCATTTGAGGAACTACCGGAAACCCCCCAGGCCAGAGGGGGCAGGGCCTGAGTGGAGGTGGCCCCGTGGGGAGGGAGAGCAGGCTGTGAGGCAGGGGGGGTGGATGGGAGGCCTGTCTGTGGTTCCTCCTGGGCCAGGGTGGGGGTTCCCTCTCCTCGCCCATCACGCCCAGCACCACTTCTCTTCCTAGCCTCTGAGACATGATCAGTCAAATTCAGGCCGACCGGGCCGGGCGTGAGTCTGGTTTCCCTGGCAGAGGGGGAGCACTGGAGAGGGAATCCAGGACCCGGGGCCTTATCCCTGCTCTGCTGCTGACCTGCAGTCACGTTAGCCACTGTTAGCTGAGGCCCCTCTACGTCTGGCCGGGGCTGAGCACTGGGAACCTGGTACCCGACCTTCGGAAGCTCCCAGGGAGGTGAGGGAGCCAGCACACGAGAGGGGCTGAGGACACGCGTGGGGGGACTGAGAGGTTGGGTTTGGCTCTGGAAAATCAGGGAGGGTTCCATGGAGGAGGCGGCTTTTGTACCAGGCCTTAAAGAATGGCAGCACGTTGATAGGCAGAGGGGCCAGGGTGGACAGAGGCTCAGAGGTGGGAAAGGTGGTGCTATATTAGGGAAATAGTGTGGTTAAAAGTAGCAATCCCCAACCGGGAGGTGGGCCATGAATGAAGGTGGGAACATATCTCCCTTTGGGGTGAAGGGGCTGTTGCTGTAGGGGGCACATGTTGAGTGAGAGCATGTTGTTTCTTCTGTTTAACAGACACTCACTGGGCACCTGGCACTGTGCCATGGGGTGTTCTGGGCCTGAACCCCACAGGGCCTCGGCAGGAAAGACCCCAGTGGCTCACAAGATGGGCTTTCGAGTCCAAACCAAGGCTTTGGGTTCCATCCTGCAGGTAGAGGATGTTAGTCTATAAAGGGCTGCACCTGAGGGGGTGCCAACAAGAGCATGGATACGATAATATTAATATTGAGTTATGCCTGTGGAGTGCCTGCCACATGCAGCATACTCTGCCAGACGTCTTCTATATAAAAACACAATCCTCACCACAGCCTTAGAAGGAGGCACCGTCGTCTTGATTTTCCTAAAAAAGGCATGGGAGCACAGAGAGGTTAAGTAACTTGTCCAAGGTCACAGAGCTAGTGAGCGGCACACTCTCCAGGATCTGAACCCAGGCAGTTTGCCTTGGAGTCGAACCTGGTGCACAAGCACTGCTCCCTGCTGCCTCGCGTACTGCAAACTGTGAAGTGTGGTGTCGTGGGAGGATGGGTTTGAGGCCAGTCGGGTCTTGCTAGGTACGGAACCGGAACCGGAACCGAGCAGGGAAAGCCCTGCCGGAATGCGGGAGGGGGAGGCAGGAGAGAGGGGTGCCGGGATCTGTGCTGAGCCTGAACTCTGCTCCATGTGTCCGGCTCCCCACAGGGTTGCCTCCTTCTCTCCTTGGAGCCCTCCCTTGGATATATTGTTGCAGCAGCTACTCCCCAATTACATCATCTCCCCTTTCAGCCCTCACACATGTTCTTTTGCTTCATTTCCCCAAATTCTGACATTGCTTCGTTGTACCCTTTTTTTGCACGCTTTTGCACATCCTCAATCTTCTTGACTTCCAGTTCTCCCCTGTTGTCACTCCTTGCCTTCTCCCCTCCCCCTGCTCCTGTGGTCCCCAAGCTTGTGGAAGAGGAAGGAGCCTGGGGGGGGGGCCGGTGGAGCTGCGGGGAGCCGTGGGCTCGAGGGGCGCTTGGCAGCCTTCCTGCCTCCTGCAGTGGAGGGTGGCCTGGGCCCCTCGGGATCCCACCTTTTAGAAGGTGGACGTCCCCGGAGATGGTGGAGGCGCAGGCTTGGTTACAAGAGACCTTCCCCCTCTGCCCGCCACCTCCTTCCCCACTGCACACCTACCCGTCTCCTCCTCCTCTGTCTGCTCCCTGCACCCCCACTTTTCACCCTCTTTTCTTCTTCTTCTTCCTCCTGCCCTGGTCCCCAGAGGCCTCTGCCTCCCTCGCTCCCTCCCTGGCTGGCTGGAACCTCTCTTCTCCCTGCGGCCGCTCAGCAGGGCCAGGCCCCGAGGAGTCCTGGGGACCTGGGGCCCCGAGGGCTGCGGGGGTGGTGGGTCAGGGCGGGAGAACTCCCTGCACCCCCTCCCCCGCTCCAGAAGTGTAGTTAGGAGGACTCCAAGCCACAGGAAGTCGGCCCCTCACCTTGCTGTTCACATGAAGACCCTGGGCCCAAGGGCGGAGCTGGCTGTCCAGGCTCCCCCAGGGGTGAGAGGAGAGCGGCTCCCCCACAGCTGTGGTCCCAGGTGCCTCTGGGAGCTGAGCCCTGGCTTGGCTGAATCCTGTTCCCATGTGAGGTAGTGGGGCTGGGAGGCTGTTGGGGATGATCTCAGATCCCGAAGAAGGAGTTCCACGAGTCCCCAGAATTGCTGTCTCCGCTTTCTCAGCTGTCGGGGGCTTGACCCCAGCAGGTAGGTGGGCAGGGTATTTGCAGCTCCTGGGAGGGTAGTGGAGGAAGTTGGGAGACACTCCCGCTAGCTCAGGGGAGTCGAGGCACACGTAGAAGTGTGCACCCCTCCAGACCATTTGTGTACATGAAGTAACATGCTGTTCTGAGCACACACCCTTGTCCTGTGCACACGCGTGGAGACACAGACCCGCACACATACCTGAACAAAGAGACAGGGAAATACACACTCTCTGCCCTCCCCCCCCCCCCCCCCCCGTGCACACATACCTCTCACAGAGATGGAGCCCGCACACCCACCTGCACACACCCAGGCCCACACAGGCATCTGAGCCACCTGACAACCCACAGGGGTACACACACAGATGTATCTGCACGCATGCCCAGAAACACCCCTGGATGTGCTTGCATGGGTGTACCTGCGTGTGCACACCCACAACCCGCCCCCTTCCCCCCCCCCCCCCTCTGCACACACACATCTGGGACTCTAAGCTATACCAGGAATGTGTCCGTCCTTAATCCCAGCCCTTAATCCTCGAATCTAGGGAGCCCAGGCCAGAGGGGCAACAGCCGATCATCTGCCTCCTCAGCAGTGATTAAGGGGGGGGGGGGTTCAGAGGGCCTCAGGGCTTTGTCTTCTGCCTGACCTCCAGGCACACTGCAGATTTCACCCCTGGGGGTGCAGATGTGCTGGGGAGCAGGAGGGGGTGTGGTGTGTCCCTGAGGAAAGTGACCGCAGGGTCAGAGAGGCCCGGGGAGGCGGCTCCTTCATTGAACCACCTGCCTGACGCACCCCCGAGTCAATCTTAAGCACACTGCATCCCGCAGACTCTGATCTCTGGGAACCCTGCTTTTGGCCAGAGCGTTTCTGGACCAAGTGGGAGGATGAGGCCGAACCCCAGGATGCTGTCTTTGGGGCCTTGAGCAGGGAGAGGGTGTCGCTGGGACAAGGTTGGGATGGGAAGCTTTCCGGACGCAGTGAGGCCTGAGCTGGGTATTGGAGGCGTCAGTGCCTGGGCCTCGGGAAATACACAGGCACCGTCCGTGTGTCTATGAGGAGTGGCTGTGAGGGACGGCGCAGGGAGGGTGGTCTGGGCCTCAGGCCCACTGGGCTCTGACTGCCACCTCCGCTGTCCACTGGGTGGCCTTGGACAGCTCACCGCACTCGTGTCCCCTCTGTAAAGCGGAATGGTGACCGTTTTACTGCGGGGTCATTGCAGGCATCAGGGCCAGGCGTCCTCAAACTACGGCCCGCGGGCCACATGCGGGTGTTTTTGCCGTTTTGTTTTTTTACTTCAAAATAAGATATGTGCAGTGTGCATAGGAATTTGTTCATAGTTTTTTTTAAACTATAGTCCGGCCCTCCACCGGTCTGAGGGACAGTGAACTGGCCCCCTGTTTAAAAAGTTTGAGGACCCCTGATCAGGGCTCATTGGCCCAGGGTCCAGCATGGTGCATGCCCAGAGCTGGTGCCCAGTGCTGATACAAATGGGGGCAGTGGAAATGAGAGGCTGTGTCCCACAGAGGTGACCGTTGCTACCCTGTCCTTGTCCTGGGGTTTGGGGAAGACGACTGGGCTCCAGGAACAGCCCCTTGCTGATGTCCAGCTTTGAGGCCGGCTTCTCCAATCCAGGTTTGTCTCCCCCCAGGCACTGGGCTGGACCGTTTAGGGCTCATGCATCTAGGCCTCCCTGGGGCCCTGCTCTGGCTGGGGCTGGCCCTGATGGAGTTTCCTGCAGGGAGCGAGGCAAGCTGGTGTGATTGGGGCTCTGATGGTAGGAGCCCAGGGCTGCGGCCTCTGACCTCTGACCCTGCTTGTGGAGGGTCAGGTGGTAGGTGGGCTGAGACCTGAAGGAGGGTTTGGTCAGGGAGGCCACGTCTGAGTGACATGTGACCTGGTCGCTGGGTTGCAGGGCACATGGGGCCAGACACTCAGGGTCCCTAATTCCTTATGAGCGTTTGGACCCCTCTGTCTGAGCTCGGTGGGAGGGGCTCTGCGGAAAGACAATGGGCTAAGGATGGGCTGGCTGGAGAGAGGGATGTGCTGGACCCACAGGAGGCTGGCGGTGATGTCAGGGGAGAGGACTCTGGGGATTTCTGGGGCTCCCTCCACCCCAGCGCTGGGACTGGGGGGCTGGAGGGACCTTGTGGAATTCTCAGCTTCCCTCCTCAAGACCCTTTGTGGCCTCGCCCTGCAGTCTGCTCTGTAAGGCTGTGTGAGGTCACCTCTTCCCCTCGTTTTAATAAAATCCTCACCCAAGGATATGTTTATTGATTTGAGAGAGAGAGAGAGAGAGAGAGAGAGAGAGAGAGAGAGAGATGTGAGAGAAACATCAATCAGTTGCCTCCTGCATGCACCCTGACCGGGAATCAAACCCAGAACCTTTTGATATATGAAACTAGAGGCCCGGTGCATGAAATTTGTGCATTTGTGCATGGGTAGGGTCCCTAGGCCTGGCTGGTGATCAGGGCCTATCAGGTTCCCCGCCTCCTGGCCTTCCGGCCTCCTGGCCTCCTCCTTCCCTCGCTCCCCCAGTGCCCCCACTGCTGCTGCTGGTCTCCTGCCATGTTCCACGCTACCCCCTGGTGGTCAGTGCACGTCATAGCAAGCGATTGAATTCCTGGTCTCCCATTCGAACTCCCGAGGGGACAATTTGCATATTAGCCTTTTATTATAGAGGATGACACTCCAACCAACTGAGCCAGCTGGTTAGGGCCACCTCTTCCCCTCTTAGCGACTAGACAGGGACCAGAGCCAGAGCCAGGATGGGAAGGTCACCGAGGTGGTGGGCTGGAGGCAGGGGACTGAGGGGCACAGGCTTCTTACCTGAGTTTGTCCTCGTGGGGTTTGTGGGGACTGAACACCTGCCAGACAGAGGCTGGCCCAGCCGTCAGGACAGACGGGCCTCTGAGCAGAGAACTGGAAGCGGAAACCAGCCGGGGCTCGGTGGCTGCCAGCTGGGCTGGGCGGAGGCCGGTGCCCAGGAGCCAAGTGGCGGCAGGACAGGGAATGAGGGGTGGGCCCCAGAGACGTGTCTGTCCTCACGGCCGCCCCAGACAGCCACAGGGGCAGGGGACAGGTAGACTTGTCCAGTTCAGATGTGCCTCACTGCTGGGCCCTGCCACCATCCTGTCCCCTTCCCTGGCAGGGACGTATCCTCATGCCTCTCCCTGAGGGAGCCGGGGGCCAGCCCAGGGCCAGAGGGCCAGGGTGGGGGCATTTGAGGACCTCTGAGAGCCGGAGCGGGGACGCTGGGTGTAGGAGTGGAGGTGGCAGCTGGCCTGAGTTTAGAGTGGCCGCCCTTCGCTGGGGTTATTCTGGGCCAAGCCTGCCCTCTGCCTGTGGGCCCACCTGACAAAGTGGCCTTTGACAGACACAGAGGAGGGCGCTGTGCTGGCCGCTCCCACCTGTGGTCTGCAGAGTCAGTGTTTGCCCTTGGACGTGGGAGCTGGGGAGGCTTCCCCTGGGCCTTGGATGGGGGAGACTCAGATGGGAGGGGAGGGGAGCGGGGATAAGGTTCACCTCCGCTCCCAGATGAATATTTGAGTCCAGGCTCTGCTGTGTGACCCTGGGCAACTTTCTCGCCCTCTCTGAGCCTGAATCTCACATTCGTTCTTATTTTTTTCTAAACAAAAGCTTTATTGAGATTTAACTCACATACCATGCAATTCACCCATCTAACGCATATAATTTAGCCTATTGATAGAGTTGTACAAACCACCATCAATTTTTTAAAAAATATATTTTTATTGATTTCAGAGAGGAAGGGAGAGGGAAAGAGAGATAGAAACATCAATGATGAGAGAAAATCATTGCTTGGCTGCCTCCTGCATGCCCCCTACTGGGGATGGAGCCTGCAACCTGGGCATGTGTCCTGACCGGGAATCGAACCGTGACCTCCTAGTTTCATAGGTCGACGCTCAACCACTGAGCCATGCCGGCCAGGTCACCATCAATTTTATATATTTTTATCACCCCCCCCCCAAAAAAAAACCACAAAACACCCCAAAACGCTACACCTATTAGCAATTACTCCTCACTTCTCCCCAATGCCCCAGCCCTAGGCAATCGCTAACTTACTTTATGGATTTGCCTATCTTGGACATTGCACATAAAGGGGAATATATAATATGTGGTCCTTTTGTGATTGACTTCTTTCACTGAACATAATGTGCTCAAAGTTCCCCATCTGGCAGCACTTCGTTCCTTTTAAAAAATATTCCACTGCATGGGCATCCCACCTTTTGTTTACCCCTCAGTTGGTGAGCATCGGGGTTGTTTGCACGTGTGGGCCGTCGTGAATAATGCTGCTATTTTAAAAAAATGTGTGGACATATGTTTCCAGTTCCCTTGGAGAGATAGGTACCTTAGGAGTGGGATCGCTGGATCGTGTGGTGACTGTGTTTAGGCTTTTGAGGAACTGCCAGACTGTTTTCCAACGCGACTGCACCATGTTCGTCCCCACCGGCGGTGGATGAGGGCTCCGATTTCTCCACAGCCTTGCCAGCACTTCGGACTTTCTGTGTATTCGTTCTTGCTTCCATTCAAACTTCGGGAGGTATTTATAGGGCATCTATATTTGACAAGGCCCTGCCTGGCTCCCAGGATTCAAGGGACGAGGGTGAGGGTTTGGCCTCAGTCCGTCCCCTCCCTTTCCTGACCCACGCTGCGCCTCACAGAGGGTCATCTTGGGCGGGAGGTGGCCCTGCAGACAAGTGTGGCCCCAGGCAGGTCTCTGGGGGCGATGCCGGTTTCCCCAGGTTTTTTTTTGGTCATTGCTCTGTGTCTCGGTTTCCCATTGGGGCAACGGTGGTGGTGGTCCGGGAGGCCCATGGCTCGCTCGCGCTGAGTCTTGAAGTGGAGCAGCTCAGAAGCCAGTGGGACAGCCCCTGGTGGGGGGTGGGGAGTCACATCTCCACCCCGTGTTAGCTCGTGCTGGTTACAGACAACCTAACAACCGGGAAGGTGCGGGGGACCACAGCCCCGCTGCTCAGGAGCTGGACACATGCGCGCAGATGGGAATGTTGTAGGAGTGTGTGTGCGTGCTGTGACCTCAGGGTGAGGCCGGCATGTGCCTGGGAGGCTCTGGGGAGGATGTCAGGGCCACGTGGTGTCCAGCCCAGCTGGAGGGGCTGGGCGTGGCTTGGGCAGGCTCCAGCAGGGCTGTTCCGGGTCCTGGAGGTGGGCTGGGGTCAGCTTAGTGGAACCCCAGGGCTGGTGAGCCCCCTCACCTGGCTCCAGATAGCCTCCAGGATCCTTCTGCCCTGTGGGCTGGTCTTCCCTCAGGTCCTGTGGGCCTGGGAGCCAGACACATGGCCTGGGGCTGCTCTCTGCTCTCTTAGCCTCTTCCCCACCGCAGGCCCCACCCCCCCGGCCTTGCCCCCCATCACCCCCATCCTGATGCTCAAGCTAGTTTCTCTGTGGCCTTCAGCAAGCTGCACGGCCTCTCCAAGTCTATGGAGGCCCATTTCACCTGGCTCCATCCGTAAGGGGCCTGGCGCTTAGTAGGACTCAGTAAATACTACTTTCTACCCAGCCCAAGCCTGTTTGTAAAGTGGCCAGAATTGTAGGTTCTACTGGGAGCCTGCTAATCTGCATGTTTTGCATATAATTTGCATAGTTGTTTCGTGAAAAAATATGTTGGCATCGGGTCTCAATTTCTCTTTCCTCCTCCCAGCTTCGTTGGAGTCCTCCTGTTGGATTTTGGAGGCACCAGAGAGAACCTTGGCCCAAAGCCCCTGGTTTTACACATGGGGAGCCGGACCAGAGGACAGGGCGCTGCCCAGAATTGCAGTGACTGGGGGCAGGAAGTGGGTGATGGGGGTTTGTAGGGGGCGATCCCACTCATAGTATTCATTGAACAAATATCGATGGGGGTCGACTATATCCCAGGAATATTCTGGGCTCTCAGGACATAGGCGTGGCCTCGGCAGGCCCAGCCTCTACTCCCAGGAGCCCTTGGAGGGGAGACGGACGTTAAGACAGTAAACAAGCTAATTTCAGGCGGTGGTGAGCTCCGAGGCAGCCCTGGTGTTGACAGGGACAGGGTGTGTGGAGTCACTCGGGTGGGTCTGGAGGTCAGGCAGGAAGATGAGCTCTGAATAGCAGCACTGTGTCATGTCCTAGCACCTACTAAGTGCAGTACCTGCTCCGCACCTCACAGCCGGCACCTCCATGTGCTGGGAGTCATTGTCCCCGTTTTGTCAGAGGGCACATGGAGGCCCCGCCCAGCGAGCTGAGGGACTTTCCCCAGCTCTCTGGAGCGAGGAGGGGGAATATCTAACCCACACTGGGGTGTTCCTTGGAGGCTTATGGGCCCCCCGGAATGGGTGGGCCCTTGCCCGTTTGTTGGCAGGAATGGTTTGCAGAGCCTGGAGGCTCCATCCTAGTCGCCTGCTGGTTAGTCATGGGGTGCTGGGTGGGGCCGCTCACCTGAGCCAGGCCACCTGTCATGGGAGCAGGGGTTGTCCTCCCTGTCTGCTCATTCGCAGACAGTCAGTCGGTCTGTCTGTGTGTCTCTGTGCAGGGAGAGGAGGGCTCTGTGGCCTCTGACACTGTCCTCGCCCTTGGGGAGCTGTCTGGAGGGGAATATTGGTGAGGGCTGAGAGTGTGCACTGCAGTACAGAGAGCATGGTCTTCAGGGTACAACTGATCCAGGGTTCAACTAGGGCCCCGTTGCTGTGTGGCTTTGGGCCAGTTGCTTTACCTCTCTGAACTTCGGTTTGCCCATCTGTGAAATGGGGAGAGCAGTCCCTCGTGGTGAGAGAAATGAGGCAATGCGCGTACGAAGAGCCTGGCACACAGTGAATGCTCCCGTGGGCCGGCTGTGACTGTTGTTCATGGGAAGGGATGGAGTGGCCCAGGCCTCCTCCGGCGAAAAGCCCCGTGAAATGAGGCTTGTAGCACAACCTGGGAGCCTGCGTGCATTCTCAGGGGTTCGGGAATTTACTGAGCACAGGACCTGGTGCCAGCGAGGCCAGGGTTCAGACCCTGCTGTCGCCCCACTACAGATGGGGACAGTACTCGCTTCCCAGGGGGTGGAGTGGGTCCAGTGAGACTGGGTGGGAGGGGCCCATGTGCATGACGGGAGCATGGTTGGTGGCTCCTCTCCCCCCAGCAAATGACAACACAGTGGAGGTGGAGTCCCCAAGAAGGGACCCCTAACTCAGACTGGGCAGGTGGTTGGTGTGGGGAGGCCTCGCAGAGGAGGTGCTGTTGGAGCGGACTGAGCACATTCCCGTCTTGCTGACTGTGGGACCCCGAGTGCCCAGAAGGGTGCCTGACACAGAGTAGGTGCTTTTAAGTACTGCTTGCACTGAGTAGGTGCTGGCGGCAGAGATGGGGAAGGGTGTTCCAGGAAGCAGGACCAGCACGTGGGAAGCCGGAAAGTGCCTGCGTTCCCAGAACCATAAAGGGTTTCGTGTGGGAGGAGCATGGGGGGTGGGCAGCCGGGGAGGAGGCTGCTGAGTCTGGACTGGGCCTCAGTGGGTGGTCCTGCGCTCAGGCACGAGCTCGGGGACAGGAACAAACGGGCAGTGTGAATCAGGGTGGCCGAGCGGGGGCCGCTCGAGGGCAGGTGGCTGGGAAGTGATGGAGCAGTGAGGGGGAGGGGTCCCAGCCCTGGGCCGAGGAGGGGGCTCGTTTTCCCAGGGTTTCGTTGTCACCCTCCGGCTAGCCATAGGTGACAGTGTGAGCTCTGGGTGGCCAGCCAGCACCCTGACCGGGACTGGCGGGGATGGCGGGGCCAGGAACTGGGCTGACGGGAGGAGACGGCGGGCGGGTGAGGCGTCTAGTGCTGCGGGCCAACGTGGCCGCCCGCCACGTCGATGCCAGGGCGGGGGCAGCTGGGCCCTGCCAAGCGGCCCGTCTGCGGTGAGGCACAGCGCTCAGCCCGGCCGCCGGGCCTGCCAGCCCCTCACAGGCTCCCGTGTTGTTTCCTCTCTGCCGGTTCCTCTGTTTGCTCCCAGGTTTCCGCAGGAACAGCCCCAACAGGGTCTCGGCAGAACGAGGGGGCCAGGGAGCTTCGCAGGCCGGAGGGTGGCAGAGGTGGGCGCTCGGAAAGGCAGGGCTCTGCCTAGTAATCACAGCACTCGGAGCTCATGGTGGAAAATTTGGCAAGTACACACCCAGGTCCTGAGGAAAAAATGAAAAGCGGTCTGCAGCCCCGCTGCCCGGAGAGAGCCGCTGGGAGCCGATGGTAGAGTTCAGCGTTGAGCCATGACGTTGGCAGTGAGTTCATTAGAGCGGGATCAAGTTCTTTGTACATTTGTTGTAACTTCCTTTTCAAAACTTGATGGTGATAGTATTAATAGCCAGCGGTGACTGTGCAGTTCATTAACGTGTGGGCACCTGGGTCTTTTGCCGTGAACCCCCCCAGGTGGTGGGTGTTACCTTTGTTTACTGGGCTGACCCGCTGAGAGGTAAGGGCCTGCCCCAGGCCACCAGGTGTGGAGACACAACATCCGCACGACACTCCGACAGCCCGGCCGGGCTGCCTCCTGGCACCCCGGGCATGCACATCCGCGTCCTGAATTATCCTTCGAAGTGAGTAAAAAATAAAAGCCTCCGTTATGCACATATGCCTTTGAAAGACCCGACTCAACAGTATGGATTTGTGAAAACCCGTTATTTTTATTATTTTTTTATTTTTTAATATATTTTATTGATTTTTTACAGAGAGGAAGGGAGAGGGATAGAGAGTTAGAAACATCGATGAGAGAGAAACATCGATCAGCTGCCTCCTGCACACCCCCTACTGGTGATGTGCCCGCAACCAAGGTACATGCCCTTGACCAGAATCGAACCTGGGACCCTTCAGTCCGCAGGCCGACGCTCTATCCACTGAGCCAAACCGGTTAAGGCGAAAACCCCCTTATTGATAGCTGCATAATATTCCAGGGCAGGGTTGGCCCTAACTGATTTAACTAGGCCCCTCTTGTTGGGAATGTAGGTTTTTTCCACTGAGGGCTGACTTTTTATTTATTTATTTTGAAAAAATATTTTTATTGATTTCAGAGAAGAATAGAGAGGTAGAAACATCAGTGATGAGTGAGAATCCTTGATTGGCTGCCTCCCTCAGTCACCACACTGGGGATCGAGCCCGCAACCCGGGCATGTGCTCTGACCGGGAATTGAACTGTGACCTCCTGGTTTATAGGTTGACGCTCAACCACTGAGCCACACCAGCCCAGCAGGGTTGACTTTTTAGATGTCCAGAGTGTCAGGATCAGAAAGGCCCTTAGAGCATCCAGCTCAACTATTCATTTTACAGATGGGGCAGCGGGAGTGCTGAGAGGGGAGAAGGGGACTTGTCGGGTCCCAGAGGCTGTGGCCTCCTGAGCTGGGACGTTACCTGCTCTCCTGTCTGGCCCAGGGTGGGCATGGATGAGGGCAGTGCCCGTGGGGAAGGGGAGGGTGGTGAGGCCACGGGGTGGGCAGTGGAGAGAGTGGTGGAGGAGGCAGGCTGGAGCTGATGGTGGAATTGGGGCGTGGGGTGGGGAGGCCTCCGTTGCCAGGATGCCCAGGATGTCCTCTGCAGAGCAGTTGGCTGAGATGAGATGGGCCCAAAGGGGTGTTTCCTGTCCTCAGAGCTGCCCTGTGGAAGATCTGGGGGCGGGAGGAGGGAGGGGTTGGGAATCAGAGTGGTGGGAGGGTGTGTCAGTGACAATGTGTGCCTGGGCTTTTAAAAGAATATATACATATTTATTGATAGAGGAAGGGAGAGGGAGAGGGAGTGAAACATCGATGTGAGAGCGAAACATAGATCAGCTGCCTCCTGCATGTCCACCACCGGGAATCCAGCCCGCAACCTGGGCGTGTGTCCTGCCCGGGAATCAAACCGGCAGCCTTTCGGTGCACGGGAGGATGCCAAACCAATGGAGCCACACTGGCCAGGGCTGATCTTTTTCTGGTGGGATGGTCTGTCAAGTTCAGGCTGGGTCTTCTCTACAACCCCTCCCCCTCGCCCCCCAAGCCCGTCTGCTCCCTGGGTCCTGGGTTCTGTGGCCCCCTGCCCAGCAGATGCAGTCTCCCCGCCCCTCACCCTCTCCAGCAGCAAGTGAATGCGGTGGAAGCTGGGTTCCCAGCCAGGGCAGCTGTGGCCGGGCGGGGGGTGGAGACCGCGGCTTCCCCTTCCCGGGCCAGGCTCTCCATTGTGCAGCACCCTGGGCTGTCCCGCTGCCCAGAGCCTGGCCCGGGCCCACATTCCTGCGGTGACGCTCTGGGTCTCCGGGCTGGAACTGCTGAGCGTGAGGGGCACTGGGTTCTCACAGCACGGAGGGTGTTTTGGGGACGGGGCCTGGCGGGGAGGAAGCCTACAGGGATCCACAGGTCTCTGCACAGACCACCTGCTCCCGGGAGCTGGTGGCTAAGTCACGTGTGTCTTTGGACAGATCACTTGACCTCTCCGAGTGCTGCTTGGTGTGGTACTTCCCCGCCCTGCCCCTCGTTCCCCTCCTGGGGCCTCAGTTTCCACATCTGTGAGATGGGAGAGTTACACTCAGTGATCCCTCAGGCCTGTGGTTTAGCCTTAAGGTGAGCCCTGAGGCGGGAAGCGTGGGGTGGGAACACCAACGGGTGGCCAGCTCCTTATCTGGTGCGTTCTCTCACTTGACTCTCACAGCTGCTCTATGGAGTATGAGTTATTATTGTCCCCGTGTAACCAACTAGAGGCCCAGAGAAGTTAAATAACTTGCTCAGAGTCACCCCAGCAAATAAGTAGAACCGAAGACTGAATCTAAAGCTGGGACCCCAATCCCTGCTCACACTCTGGTCACCAGAAGAGGAGGGCCTGCGTCTGGCTAATGCAGGGGGGAAGCTCGCGCAGAATTAATCACACGCCATTTTATTCTCAGCGTTTGCAGCGTGGTTAGCACTGCACGGGGTGCTGGCTCCTGGCGGCCGGCCAGCTGACCTAATTTGTGCGTCTGTGTCTGTGTCTGGAACTCACCCTTTCTCCTCATCCAACCTCTCCTTTTCTCTCTCCGCACTCTCCCCGGCTGGGTGGCCGTGGCAACGCCTCTTAACCTCTCTGGGCGTTTATACCCTCATCTGTAGTGCAGTCATCCTGATTCTATTCCCCTCATGAGGATGGTGAGGCCTAACTGAGGCCAGGTCTTCAGAAACAGTAATGACAGAAATATTGACATCTATCTAACAATAATCACAACTACACTTAATGGCTCAGTTCCAGGTGTTGGGTCCAGTGCTCAGCTCATCACCTGCATGATCTTATTTCATTCTCCTGGCAAGTCTGTGAGCTGCATCCTATTATTATCCCCATTTTACAGATGAGAAAACTGAGATTGCAAAGGTTCAGTGGCTTTCCTGCAAGTAGTAAGGGGGGCGCTGATCCATTCTGGCTTCACCTCTGGTGGTGGGGGTTGGGCATGAGAGACCCCAGACCTCTGGTCTTGGCAAAGGGCTGAGGGCAGAGGGAGGTGCCCGGCTTTCTCCTTGACTGTGTCCACCATCCTCGGTGAGTGGCTGTGAAGCAAGGAGATTTACCTGACATCCAGCTGCTTTGGGTACCTCACCTGAAACTCTATGGGGAGGATCCTGTAGGGGTGAGTGGTAAGTGAGGGGGGCCGTCTGGTTGCTGTGGGGGCCTGAGGTGCCTCCAGGGTGAGGCTGTGTGAGTCAGCTCAAGAGGAATGGTGTGAGGGGACGGTGAGGAAAGAGGACGGGGCCATGTCAGTCCATTGGGAAGGGTGCCACCATGTCCCCCTGGCATTGTCTGTGCTTGAATGTGCCTGGTGTCATACATGGTGCACATGTGTGGAGGGGTCTGGGGTGCAGGTGTCTGGGGCTTGTTGGGGGGCATCGGAGAGGGGTCGTGCATATGATGGGGTGGTTGCCTTCAGGAACGTGTGGGTAGGATGGTGTGTGAGAGCAGGTGGTGTGTTTGTTGTGTGCTAGAGTGCGTGCACAGTGTGCATAGACATTGCGTGTGTGCGGATGGCTCTGGGTAGTTCTGAGCTGAGGTCATGCCGGGGTGAGGGGGGCTGTGGGTCATGGGTGCCGGAGCCCTGGGTGAGCAGCGGGTAGGGGACGGCCCTGGGCGAGGGTTCCAGAGACTGAGAACCTGTTGGTGTCTCCAGCCCCGGTGTCTGCATCTGTGAAATGGGGATAATTGAACTTGGGGCGGCTGTGGGGTTGAAGGAGGCAGCACGGGCAGTGGCCCTCAGCGGCGGTGGGCAGAGCCGCGGTGGTGGCTCCGCTGGGGGTCTCAGACCTTCCCTGGCTGCCCAGGGGGCCTCCAGTTGGGTGACTGCTCCTGGGACTGGCGATGTGGGAAGCAGAGGTCAGGCTTCTGCCGGGGGCACCCTCTCCTGCCCGCGCCCGCGTCTGTGCGTGAGGGCGTGGGGGATGCAAACAGGAGACGTGGTGTTTCCCAGTCGGGGGCTCGGTGTCAGAGCCTGAAGGTGTCCCTCTGTAGGGATGTGTGCGGTGAAGTGCTCGGACAGGGAGGGGTCCGTGTGTGCCCCGGGTGAGGTGATGAGATTGTGCTGAAGTTGTGTGGGGCATTCCTGGGTGTGTTAGGTGTGGAGGGTGCATTTTTGTGTGTGTGTGTGTGTGTGTGTGTGTGTGCACATGTAGCTAGGGGTGTAGTAAGTGGGTGGTCATGGGATGGTCACCCCCTTACTACATGGCTCTATTGTCTATGCGCTAAGATAGGCACACAGGTTGGGGTCAGTAAATGTTGCCCATAATTATGTGTGTGTACGCCGGAGTATGAGTGCACAGCTGTGTGGTTTATAGGGCGTGGCTGTGTGTGCTGGGATGTGTGTGTGGTGTGTGCATGAGGATGTCACTGGATTGTCTGTTAGCTGCAGTGTGTGTGTGTGTGTGTGTGTGTGTGTGTGTGTGTGTGTATCAGGCACAGGAGGGTGTGAGTTTACCTGGAGGGGTGCAGTGAGGGTCATGGGGAGGCCAAAGGGTCCTGGGCATTCTGAATCAGTTCTCCTTTAAGGGAATGGAATAATTATTATGCTAATTATGCATGGTTATGCAAATGAGAGGTCATTTTGGGGTCAAAGGCTGTGTGTCGCCGCCCTCCTCTGGCATTTTGTGACTTTCCCTGCTGCCTCCCAGGCTGTTCTCCGCCCCCATCTTTTCCCTCTGCCCTTTCGTCCCCCTGGGAGCCGCAGCCACCAGCAGCTCCCTGGGCGGCCCCATCGAGCCCTGGTCCCCACTGGCCCAGGGACGGGTAGAGCTGGCACTCAGTCACCTT
This sequence comes from Cnephaeus nilssonii, assembly GCF_951640355.1. Lineage (NCBI taxonomy): Eukaryota > Metazoa > Chordata > Mammalia > Chiroptera > Vespertilionidae > Cnephaeus > Cnephaeus nilssonii. The sequence continues at coordinate 84,492,938 of NC_137078.1, forward strand.
GGGGGGAGGTGCTGGGCAAGATGGCATTCTGCGTCCCACCTCCCACCCCTGCAGCGGCTCCCAGCATCTAGCTTCCCAGGGCACGTTCAGGGGTGACCGGGCTATTGGCCACCCTCCCCTCCACCCCACCGAGGGGCTGCTTATTTTCTGGAAAGAATGATCTCTTGGATGCAGGTTTGGAAAATCACCCAGGTGGCCCCTTCCCCAGCTTTGTCTGATGAGTGTGAGTCTAAATTAAGATGTGAGAGAATTCTCTCCCTCCACCTCCCACTCTCGCCTTCTCTTTCTCTCACACAGCGAGTCCTCCCTCCACTCCCCACCGGGCTCCTGACCCCTGGCCTTCCACTGTCCCTGCCTCTTCGTCCCATGTCTCTGCCCTCCCCCCTCCCTGCCATCCTCTCTGTTCCTCCGTGCTCTCTCCCTCTCCTGCTCCCCCCCCCCCCACCACTCTGTGGGGAGCTGCGCTCCTGGTCCTTAGCATGGAGGAGATGGTCGTCATGGTAACGGTTGTCATGTCAATGGCTACTGATCTGGGGATGAATGGTATCTAGGTGAGAGCTACCTGAGTGGAGGCTCCATGCTTGTCTCTGAGCCTCAGAGCTACACAGTATGCACCCCTACCCAGTGCCCGCCCCCATGCATGTGCCTGTTTGTACCCAAAGGCACGCCAACACACGCTACCTCTCTGTGGCTGCCTTTAGGTGAGTGTGTGTCTAGGTGTGTCTGTATATGTTTTCTCTGTGTTTCTGGGTGTCTCTGTGTTTCCTTTCAAGGGTCTCTTTGGCTTTGGGGTAGGAGGGGTCTCTGGATTTTTCTGCAGGCCTTTCTGGGGTCAGGGTTTCAGGGGCTGCTGTGTGGCACTTGTCACTGAGGCATCATAGGCTGCCCTGTTTTGGCTCTCACATTTACCCCAGTTTGGAAGTCCCTGGGGACCACAGACTTCTTAGAATCTCTCCTCCCAGCCAAAGATCTCCCTGGCCTGCCTGGAAAGTTGGAAAGACAGTGAGGATGGCCCCACCCCGGAGTGGAGCCTGAGCCCTGGTCCTGCTCAGTCCCTGTCCCGCTGGGCGGCCCTGGGCTGGAGCTGCAGTCTCTGGTCCTGCTCAATCCCCGTCCCGCTGGGCGGCCCTGGGCAGGAGCTGCAGTCTCTGGTCCTGCTCAATCCCCGTCTCGCTGGGTGGCCCTGGGCAGGAGCTGCAGTCTCTGGTGGGCGGCCCTGGGCAGGAGCTGCAGTCTCTTGTCCCGCTCAATCCCCGTCCTGCTGGGTGGCCCTGGGCAGGAGCTGCAGTCTCTGGTCCAGCTCAGCCCCCGTCCCGCTGGGCGGCCCTGGGCAGGAGCTGCAGTCTCTGGTCCCACTCAGTTCCTGTCCCGCTGGGCGGCCCTGGGCAGGAGCTGCAGTCTCTGGTCCCGCTCAGCCCCCGTCCCGCTGGGCGGCCCTGGGCAGGAGCTGCAGTCTCTGGCTTCAGGTAATTTGCCTAAGAACTGAGCAGAGTCTCCAAGGGACTCCAGCTTAGCTGGCCCAGGTTTGGAGGCTGGCAGTGTGGGGGCCTTCCTTTCCTTCTAGCCTCGGCACCCCAGGGCCCGGGGGTCGTTCTTCTGGGCTGGGGTGGGGGGCGGTGGAGACGGGAGCTGGGAAAAGTTGGACGATGGGTGCGCGCTGAGCTCCTGGAATATCTCAGTGGAGGAAGCCCAGCAATTAGTCACGGGAGCAATTACACTAATTGTTCCACTCCATGACTCACTGGTAGCAAGTAAATACTGATTAATTCATTACTTTGAGACTGTGTGTGTGTGTGTGTGGGGGGGGGGGGGGTAGAGGGATCTCCTGGCCCCCTGCCCTGGCCTCCTGCCCTGCCTGGGTAGGGCTTTGGAGCAGGTGGTCGAGGCGGGGCAGGGAGCGGGGATTGGGATCCGCTCTCTAGCTCTGTGCGGACTCCATAAGGGGGCTGTCAGGGCGGGGTGAGAGGCTGACCCAGCCCCTCTCCTGCTCACACACCCTCCATGGCTTCCATGCCAGTGGGACAGTGCGGGGGGCCCAGGCTGCACTCAGAGGAAGCCGTCAGGTGGCACTGGAGGCCCTCTGTGGTGGGCTTCCCCAGCCTCAGCCCCGCCCTGTCTCACCCTTGCCACAGCTCAAAGCAGTGACAGATGTGAAGTCAGCAGCAGGAGACGCTCTGAAAGGTAAAGCAGGAGGGCTTCTCGAAAGAAGGGGCAGGAGTGCGTGGCACAGAGATGGAGAAGGAAGAGTGTTTTAGGTAGAGGGAACGGCATGAGCAGGAGAGGCAGGAGAGACCAGGCCTGCTTCAGGAACAGAGGGGCCAGGGCTGCTGGAACCAGTGATGGGCGGTGCAGAGGGACCCTGGATGAGGCTGGAGGCGGGCAGGACCAGCCCCAAAGCACAGGCTGCCCCCCACTCCTCACCCGGAGCCTCTGTGTATTCTGTTAAGACTCAGGTGCGAACCTTCAGCAGCTCTGAACAGCAGGAGTCAATCTCGCCTTCCTCTGGAAAGCCCTCAGGGGCAGGGCCTGTGGCTGGGCTCCGTCTGGAATCAGGGTCAAGGTGTGGCCGGAGGTGGGGCCGAGCCGGCTCCTCCCAGGGGGTTGCAGGCCTGTCTTGGATGTTCTTAGTGCTGGCTCTCAGCCCAGGGTTGCAGGAAGGACCCAGGAGCCCCAGTTCCCCGTCTTCCCAGGTTCTGATTGTAGGGGAGTCTTGGGCCTGGTGAGCTGGACCCTGGGAGGAGCCCCTCTCTGCTCTCCTGACCCCAGAGACCTTGGGGCAGCATCAGGCCCTGAGCTGACTCTGCCTTTGAGATCCTTTGTGGGGAGGTGAGAGGAGCTGACTTCTAGTTTTGGGGAGGACCTAGGCCTGGAGCCTGCACTCCTCTCCCTGCCCCCCGCTTTATCCATGGAAATTCCCTCCCAGAGCCCCAGATCTCAACAATGCCATGCCTGTCTGTTGGGACTAATTGTCCTGTCTGGAATTTCAAGGTGTGAGACTTTGGGTCCCAAGCCACGTCTGACTGTCACATCAGGGGCAACTGGTGCCCTGGGCAACTGGGCCTCAGTTCTGTCCTCTGTGGAAGAGGGTCCACGTGGAGGGTAACACTAGCTTGTGCTGAGCACCTGCTGTATACGAGGCGCTCAGCTCTGCACACCTCTTAGCACGTTACCCGACAGGGCAGATGCTGTTTGCTGTGAGTAATGAGTAAACTTGAGGCACAGAGAGACTAAGTAACTCGCCCCACGTCCGTCACAGATTTAGTAAGCGGGGGAGCCAGGACTCAAATCCAGCATCCTGGCTCTAAACCTGCTCCCGCCTCCCAGCGGTTCTGATCAGGGGGCAGGGGAGTGGCGGGTCCTCCGTGGTGGCCGTCAGCAAGACGGGCTGCTTCCCTGGCCCCTGGGTGGGCAGGAAGTGGGAATCAGGCCCAGCCCGCTCTGCCCACCTGGAGGCCACACCTGATGCCGCCCCTCCATGTCCCTCTGTCCCTCGGGGTGTGTCCGGGCTGCTGGCCTCCGTGCTGAGCCCAGGGCCTGTGTCTGCCCTCCCCAGACTCAGCGCTGGCGCAGTGAGAACTTTGAGAGGCCCGTGGACCTGGAGGGCTCCGGGGACGACGACTCCTTCCCCGATGACGAGCTGGACGACCTGTACTCGGGGTCCGGCTCGGGCTGTAAGTACCTCCCCTTCCTTTTCCTCGCGTGCGTGTCGTGCTGGCCACGTCAGTCTGCCTCCAGTACCCACGCAAGGCTGATCTCAGGCCACAGGGCCCCCTGCAGGCTCACTGAAGCGGTGGTGTGCGGGAGGGGAGGCCAGGCTGGGGTACCCCGTGGACCTCAAGCACACGAAGGGCCAGTTATCCTGGGGATGGAACCAGGGCCTTTGGCCTCCACGCCCAGGACTCCCAGCTCCCACGGTTCTGCTCTGCGTCCTCGCCTCCACGTGGGAACACAGACATCCCTCAGGAACCCGGTTTTCAGTGCTGTTCCAACACTTGGGGGAGCTTAGCGGGGCAAGTCCTCGCCCACCCTGGGAAGGGCCAGCGGAGCAGTGTGAGTTCAAATCCCAGCTTCGCCACCCAACAGCTGCAGCACCTTTAAAAGCCTTTCCTCTCAGAGTCTCTGTTCTTATCTCTGAGAGGTGAGATACACTGAGTGGCCAGATTATGATGATCTCTGAACGCATAATAATCTGGCCACTCAGTGTATATCCTATATAATAAAAGGCTAAAATGCAAATTGTCCCCTCAACCAGGAGTTCGACCAGCAGGCAGGCCGGCCAACCGCCCATGTCCCCTCCCCCTGGCCAGGCTGGCCGGACCCCACCCATGCACGAATTCATGCACCGGGCCTCTAATACACACACACACACACACACACACACACACACACACACACACACACTGAGTGGCCAGATGATTATGCGTTCAGAGATCATCATAATAATCTGGCCTCTCAGTGTATATACACCTTCTTTGCGGAGTCTGGAGGGCTTCCGCGTAAGGCCTCGGGGTCTGGCACAGAGAGGGAGCTCTGTGCGGTGTGGCTGAGGTTTGAGCCCAGTGAGAGGACAGGACAGGACAGGCCTCGTGAGGCGATAGGAGGTCTGCGTGCCACAGAACTGGCCTTCCGCAGCCACCTCGTCTCCTCGCTGTAGCCCACTTTTCAAAGCCTCTTGTGAGTTAATTTTCATTAAATTCATCTCTGATGGGTCCTGCCTCCACTCCCAAACCCTCCTGGCTCCTCCTCGCCTCTCCTGTGCCTGGTTCAGGCCCCAGAGGAGCTGCATGCAGCTTCTCTCTCTCTCTCTCTCTCTCCTCATTTCCACCCAAGTCCCTTTCACTTGACGTGGTTTGAGTCCTCCAGATCGCTCAAGCATTCCCTTGTAGGAAGGTCTCGTTCTCCCCCTGCCCTCTGCCTGTGCCTCAGGGAGCCCTTAATGTACCCACTGCCTCTTCCCAGAATGCCCTTCCCCTGCTGCCCCAACCTCTAGTGAGGTTTGCGGCCAGTCGGCCCTACCACTGCCTGGATTCAGCCTGTTAGAAGCTCCAGGCTGGGTGGCTGGGGTAGTCAGAGAAGGCTTCCTGGAAGAGATGGTCCCCTCGAGGAACCTGCGGCCAGGCAGAGAGCAGTAGGGGAACAGCCACCTGGTAACCTTTGGCCAGACTGCGCCTTCCTCCTCTCCCTCATCTTGTCCTGGGAACACTGTGCAAGGAGTGAGGGCTGGGAGCCCCTCATCTGCTGGCCATTGCTTCCCGGGGATCCTCATGCCCAGACCCCTAGCTCTCTCCTCTCCCCACCCCTCAGACTTCGAGCAGGAGTCAGGCATTGAGACGGCCATGCGGCTCAGCCCGGACGTGGCCCTGGCAGTGTCCACCACACCTGCTGTGCTGCCTACCGTGGATGTCCAGCCCGTGGGCACCCCGTTTGAAGAGCTCCCCTCCGAGCGTCCCACACCAGAGCCGGCCACTAGCCTCCCCATGGTGACAGAGGTCCCAGAAGAGCCCAGCCAGAGAGCCACCACCATCTCCACTCCCATGGCTACCACTGCTGCCACCACCACAGGGGCCCCGACCGTGGCCTTGGTGCCGGCCACGGTGGCCACCGCCGCTCCCAGCATCCCTGCGGCACCCCCTCCCACGGCCACCTCCTCTGTCGTAAGGACCACCGGCGTACGGAGGCTGCTTCCTCTTCCCCCGACCACGGCGGCCACGGCCCGGGCCACCACCCCGGAGGCGCCCTCACCTCCCACCACGGTGGCTGTCTTGGACACTGAGGCCCCAACACCCAGGCTGGTCAGCACAGCTACCTCCAGGCCAAGGGCCCTTCCCTCCAGGCCAGCTACCACCCAGGAGCCTGACACCCCAGAGAAGAGCACCCTGCCCCTGGGGACCACTGCCCCCGGACCAACCGAGGTGGCTCAGGTAAGCAGGGGAGAGGACAGGGAGTGAGAGCAGGGGAGGGGGCCAGGGTCTGGGGAGGGAGGATGGAGCTGGGCAGAGGTGAGGATGGGAAGGTTCTGGAGATGAGCCAGACTGGACGGGGAGGGCGAGAGAGGGATGTGGCTGGAGTGCCCCTGCTGGGTGTGAGTCACAGGATAAGGATGGAGGGTGAGGTGGAGGGGGATGGAAGAGAGATCGGGCTGGGTTTTAGAATATTCGGAAGGAATAGGGTGATGTGTGTGTTGGTGGGGATGTGTGTGATGTGTGTCCAGGACCTGTGTGTTCTGTTAACAGCGTAGACTCGGGACCCAGGCAGCCGAGGTCAGAATTCCTCTGCCACTTTTTAGCCATGGGACTTCAGGAAGCCATCAAACCTTTCTATACCTTCTGTACCTCTGTTTCTTTAAAAAAAAAAAAAAATTATTGATTTCAGAGAGGAAGGGAGAGAGAGAGAGATAGAAACATCAATGATGAGAGAGAATCATTGATCGGCTGCCTCCTGCACGCCCCCTACTGGGGATCAAGCCCGCAACCCGGGCATGTGCCCTTGACCGGAATCGAACCTGGGACCCTTCAGTCTGCAGGCCGACACTCTATCCACTGAGCCAAACCGGCTAGGACTATACCTCTGATTCTTTATCTGTGAAAGGAGAAAATAAGAATGTAAATCATAGTGTAGAGAGAATTAAGTTCCCTGACCTAGCCACAGGGCTGAGGACAATGCCTGGCCATGGTAAACAAACCACGTGTTTTTGTATTATTATCATAATCATTGGCGGTGGTGTTAGTCTGAAGGTGACTGAGTGAGCTCCCTGCCCCTGGGCACCCCTTGTAGCTGGGTTGAAGCTCAGTGCTGTGCACTTTACCTGTGCCATCCTCTCTCTCTCACGGGCTGCTCCCTGGACACCTGGCCCCAAGGGGCAGCATACTCTGCAGCTGTGCTCTCGGCCTGACCTCTAGACTAAGTGACTCACCTCCACCTCAGGCATGCGGACTGGGGACCTGGCCCAAGTGTGTCACAGCTGCACCCAGAAGTCCCGGAATAGACACTCAGCAGGAATCCCCCAAGGCAGCGGGAGGGGGGAGTGACGGAGATGGGGTGGGGACAGTATGGGGCCAGGGGAGAACAGAGCCAGTGTAGTAAATGGTTAGGAACACAGATGCTGGCGTTCGATAGATCTGCATTTTAGTTTCGCTGCTTCCACTTACTAGCTGTGGAAGAAGCTATCTTTCTGGGCCTATTTCCTGTTCTGTAACTTGGGCTTAACAATACTTCCTTCATGGAGAGGTTGTGAGGGTAAATGCTCATAATGTGCTTGGCACAGTGCCTGGCACATAGGGTGCTTGATAAGTGTTAGTCCACTCTGTGTGTGTGCGTGTGTGCGCGGCTGCCTGTGGCAGGGGGTGCTGGGGCCTGGCGCCTGAGCTCATGCCATCCTCTCTACAGACCCCAACTCCAGAGTCCCTGCTGACCACAATCCGGGATGAGCCAGAGGTACCAGTGAGTGGGGGGCCCAGCGGGGACTTTGAGCTGCCAGAGGAAGAGACCACGCAGCCAGACACAGCCAATGAGGTGGTGGCCGTGGGCGGGGCTGCGGCTAAGCCATCGCCTCCACCTGGGACGCTGCCCAAGGGTGCCCGCCCCGGCCCTGGCCTCCTGGACAATGCCATCGACTCGGGCAGTTCGGCAGCTCAGCTGCCGCAGAAGAGCATCCTGGAGAGGAAGGAGGTGCTTGTAGGTGAGACGTGGGCTCAGGAGGAGCTCAGGGTGGGGCAGCTGGCTGGGCCTCAGTTTGCCCTCCAGGAACCCTGGAGGATGGTCAGGGTGTGAGTTTCCTAGGAGCCTAGTTACCCAGGACCTGCCCTCTGGTTCCCCCTTGACCTTCACCCATCCCAGGGTCTGACTCTGACTTCATGTTACCTCCAGCACCTTCCTCAGCACCCCCTGTCCCCTGTTCAGACTTTGCCCTTGACCCCTGCTTTTTTGGGCCATGCTGGTTGACCCTCCCGGAACTCCCTCCTTGGGTCCTGATTTCTGAGCCCATTCGTTAGCTTGATCTGCCCCTAGCCTTGACCCCAGTCACCAAGGACCTGCCCTGGCTGAGGCTCCTGAAGAGTCTGGACTCAAGTTCCAGTCCCCACTCCCCACTAAGGAGGAGCAGTGTGGCCTCGGGCAGGTCCTTCCCCTCCCCAGGCTCCCCTTCCATCCTCTGTAGAATGGAGATCATCATTTTGCACTTAATTCTTAGTGCACATCTGTTCGTATGTTAACGCCTCTGGTTGGGATGGGTCGTCGTTTAGTTGGCGGAGTTGTTCTTTCCTAATGGTATATGAAATACTGGAGCATCTTTCCACTGACGGTGCCTTACATTGCATGGGGACCATAGCCCCAACCTTGAGCTGTATGAGGCTTCGATGGGTTAGTGTGTGTTAGGCAACTAGACCTGGCCAGGCTGCAGTGAGGGCTACAAATGGCAGCAACTCCAGTCTCAGATCCCAGTCTCCCAGCCCTCTCCCCACTCTTGCCCCTCTCCCCAGGCACTCCCCTCGCCTCCAAGCCATACCGCCCCCCCCCCCCAACCCAACCCCCTCCTCTGGACATGACCTCTGTTCTCTTTCTCCACAGCTGTGATTGTGGGTGGGGTGGTGGGTGCCCTCTTCGCTGCCTTCCTGGTCACCCTGCTCATCTACCGCATGAAGAAGAAAGACGAGGGCAGCTACACTCTGGAGGAGCCCAAGCAGGCGAGCGTCACATACCAGAAGCCGGACAAGCAGGAGGAGTTCTATGCCTAGCGGAGCCACAGTGCCTCCCCAGAGCCTCAGCGTCGCCCCTCTGCCCAGTCCTCGGCCTGTCTCCCAGGACGGGGCCTGGGAGAAAGCCTGGCCCCAGTTCATCTTTGCCCACCCTCTCAAGGTCTGCCCAGACTGTCAGCCTCACACAGATCTTCCCCAAGGCTCAAGGCTCAGGGGGCACCGCCATCTGCCCTAGACTGTGCCCTTACGAGCTCATCTCTTGTCTTCCACTAGCCTGGGGCTTCAGGACCTTGTGTCAGATGGGTAGCAGGAAAGAAGCTCCTGATTGGTTGGTGGAAGAAAGGGTGGGGCTTGAGTTGGGCTTGAACTCCAACCTGGCCCCACAGGGCTTGCTGAGATCTTCTTTTAAGGGCAGAGAGGGACTCAGGCTAGTTTCCAGGACAAGCATTTATAAGCTCAGCCCTTGAAATGGAGACACTGCCACCTCTTGCTTCTTCCCAGGGCCCCTTTATACCCGGGTAAGAGTGTGCCCCTTGTTGCAGTGAGTTTTGTCCTGGCCTGCCCCGGTTGTGGGTTCACTCTACCCTCACCGCACCCACTGCACATGCACCCGAAGGTTTCACCTCTTTCCCAGTCTGTCCCTGAGGAATGAGCTTCCCAAGAGTGCCCTGGCAGTCACTGGTGAGGAGGGCTGGGCTCTGACCTCCCTCTTGCAAGTGGACTCTGCACAGACACCATCTCCCACAAGGTCACACATACTGTCACATCCAAAGACAGAAGCACGAAATGACAAAACCATACGCAATCTTGACCACCCCGCCAGTCCAGATGTGTCACAGACACACACATCCTCCCCAAGATGTTTCTTCTCCTGTGTTTCTCATGCACCCCCAAATGCTTACGACAATGCAAGTCACAAGTCAGTGTCACCTTCTGGTGACGGTGTGGCCTGCTTCCCTCACTGTGTCTTCACACACATGCACATACAATCTGGTACCAGGCACGCTGTCCTCTAGCTTTCAGGCTCACTGGGAGGGTGGAACCAAGCCGAACAGTCAGCCCATATTGGGTCCCCTGAGATGCCCTGCCAGACTCAGTCCCTCACCATAGCGCCCCCACCAACCACTTGCCACCAACCCCGGTGTGTCAGACACCATCCCACGTGGATGCAGTCTCATCCCACACAGCCGGCGCTCTCACTGGAGGAAGACAGGTGGGCACTGGCCTATCCCTTAACGTGGGTGGGAGGAGTTGCCGCAGGGCCCCTCAGGGCATTGCACGCCCCAGCCTGCTCCCCTCCTCTCTGACGCCTGCAAAGGGGTTGGTTTGGGGCCAGGCCCCCACTAGCCGGGAGCCTTGCTTAGGAAGGCAGGCTGGCTCCTGGAATTCTAGGGCTGGGGAGGGGGCATGGATCTCCCAGGACCAAAGGCCCCGGGTCGGGAGGGAGCAGGGGGTCTGGCTCCTGGCCTCCCTGCATCCCCCTCCCGCTCTGAGCTAGGGGCTGACTGCCTCCCAGGACACAAGTCTCCAAAGTGCCTGTGAGGGTGGGCCCTGCTGCCCGGGCCCTCTGCACCCTCTCCCCTCGGCCTCTCCAGGCCCCCCTCAGCCCTCCCCAGGGTCCTCCCTGGGCCTCGCCCATTGACACCTTGTCTGCTTATTTGGCCCAACAACGTGGCCGTTCTGGCTGCAGCTGGAAGCAGCCCATCCAGACGCCCTGCCCCAGGCTGAGGGCTGAGAGCAGGTGGGGACGGGCGTCACGGCCCCCAGCCCACCTCCCCCTTCTTTACCCTTGCAAGTGGGGCCACTTCTGTGGCTATTGTAAATGTGGGGTCACAAATCTCCTTTGGGGAGGGTGCGCTCCGTGGGGGCTCTTGGAGCCTGGGATGTGTGTGGTCTGCTCGGTAGCTGGCTGGTGCTCACACCCCCACCCCTCACCTGCACCCCAGGTGAAAGCCAGGACCCCAGGTTTTATTTCTGTTCCCTTTTCAAGATGCATTGGCAGCAGACTTCTGCTGGGTGAGGGTGGGGGTGCCTGCAGCGGTGAGGGCGAGGTTCAGGGCTTCCACAGCCTGTCTGCTCACCCTCCTCCCTCCAGGCTGGGGCTCCATCTTGCAGACCCCAAACCCATCTCAGCAGGGCCGGGGGGCTTGTGAGGAACCCAGCTGGTCCCAGCCTTGGAGGGGGATGTAATGGGGAGAGGCATCCGGGCCCACACACTGTTGACGGTGACCTGGCCTCAGTCACCCCTGGAGAGGAAGGGCTGGGGCACGGATGGGGGCACCAAGGCCCCAGCCTCCTCCTCCCCTGACCCCTGGCGGGTTGCTGTCTTGGGACAGCAGCTCTGGTGAGAAGGCCTGGGCAGGCCAAGGCTGGGAAACCAGAGACCTGTGGCGGGATGGGGGCGGGTCCAGCATAGGGTGTGTGACGCGGGCTTGGACTGGCTGGAGGGGGCTTGGGTGGCCTGCCTGGGTCACTTTGGGGCCTGGCTTCGAACTCGGGGCTTTCCCTTCTGGCACCGGCCTCTTCTCTGTGCCCGTAGCGTTTGAGAGGAGAGACTGAGGGCCTCGTTCATTGAGTCCTGGGCAAATGTCCAGGCTTTATCCTTAGGAAATTCAACGGTCTTGCCAGCCCAGATCCACTCTGGCCAGCCCGAGACGGGCAAGACGATCCACGAGGTCGGTTCAAAGGATGAGCTGGCGCTCTCCTAGGTGCAATGTGGGGGCAGGGCCTGCCCAGACCCCCAGACACCCCAGTGCTCCCGGGGAGGGTGCCTGGTGGGCCCTGGCCTTTCCTGGAAGCATGGCCAATGCCAAAGGGGCGGGGGGGGGGGGGGGCGGTGATTGTGGGTTGAGGACCTCCCTGGGGCCCAGCTGTAGGGAGCACAAGGCAGGCTGGGAGTTGAAGGTTGGACCCACCCCCAGTTGTGTCTGGAGCCAGGCTCTGTCTTCCCAGGGGCCAGAGGGCGCACCTCACTGGAAGGCTGGGCCGGGCAGGTCTGCGGGCGGTGGCCTGGGATGCTCAGCGCTGGACCCCCCTGGGGTTGGCAAAGTCCTCCGTCCCAGCTTGCAGCTGGGGCCCTGGGCACCGGGAGCAAACACAGCTGTCTCCCGGGCAGGAGTGGCCGCCGCCGCCTCAGCTCTCTGAGTTTCTTCTGACAGCCACCACCCTGGACTTGCTTCCCAGGCCTCCTGCCTGTACATAGAAGCTCATAAACTGTACAGATTGACAGAGATGCTGAGACCGGGCCTGGAGTCACTGCCTCAGGGCTAATGGCCCCGGCATCCCTCGGCGCCCACCCGGCCCAGCGCGGCGAATGCATGTAAATACTTTTTGTAGGCAGCGTGGCTCCCGGGAGCCCCCTGAAGACAGTGTCCCTCCCGTGCGTCCGTCCTCCTGTACAGAGCCCTCCAAGAACCTGTCCCGGGGTGGGTGGGCGTTTGTCCTTCCCCGCCCCAGGCCTTCCCTCCCTGCCCTCTCCCCCTCCATAACCTGTTTATTAACCACACCTATCCTGAGTTCATGGCCAAAACGTTAAGGAAAAGTCGAGGAAGAAGACTGGAAATCGACCAAGGCGCCCGCCCCGTGGGTGCTCCCCTGTCCCAGGCTTGTGAAGGAACCGTTTGGGTTTTTGTTTGTTTTTTAACACTCCCCGTGCTGTGCCCATTTATAAGAGGAAATAAAATTAAGCTGAAATGATGTGCTGTGGCCAGAGTGTGAGATAAACATAGAGGTCATTTGCGGGGCGGGGGTGGGGGGCGGCCCACAGCCCCCCTGGACCTCAGCCACCTTCCACTTTAAAAGAACCCGAGAACCCAGCAGGGGGAATTGACGGGCAGCCCCTTGTGGGGACCATCCTGGTAAAAGCTGCTGCTGGCCGAGTGTTCGGGAAACCACGGAGCCGACTGCGGCGAGGCTGTGGTTGGGTGAGGGCCAGGCCGTGGTGGCACGGGGGGCCCTGTGGTCCACCCTCGGAGGAAGAGCTGTGGCTTCGGGCCACGAAGATCGAATCTCGGGACCAGAGGATCGGTCTGGCGAGGTGAGGTGGCTTGGGGAGCTGGTGGGCCTGGTTCCGGCTCCGGTGGCATTTGCTAGCTCTGACGCTGGAGAAGTGACCTGGCCTCTCTGAGCCTCAGCTTTCTCACCTGTGCGGTGGGACCACAATGAACAACGTCCCCGAGATGGAATGTGGCAGGGGTTCAGTGGGGGGGACACTTAGCACAGGGTCTGGCACAGGCAGCCTCAGGCACAGGGTCCTGGGTGATGGTGTCAGCAGCGGAGCCCAGGACAGGAGTCCGTGGCCTGGAGGCACAGACGCCTTCTGCGATCACAGCCCGGAGAGCCGGGGGCCTTCGGAGCCAGCCCCGGGCCCCGTGGGTTTGTCCCTGCCCTGCTTGCACACCCGCCACGGGCTTGGTGCACCTTGGGCCCGTGGGTGCTCCCTGACGGCAAGGTCTTCCTTCTTTCCAGCCAGTCCGCCTCTCCGGCGTTTCCCGCCTTCAGTCCTCGTTCTCTGGGGCACGCTGGGCTCTGCCCCTGGCAGGAGGGTTCCGGACACAAACTTCCCTTCTCCAAGGGAGACCTCTCATGTCCCGCAAATATTTTCTCTAGAAATTACTCCTCTGGAAAGGTGACACTCACACCGGGTCCTGATGGTCCTGGGGTGGGTTGGAATCTAAGGCCCTGGATTTGGTCCAAGATCTTATTCCTCCCCCTCCCCCCCCTGCCCGCCTCCTTCCATCCTCCCTCTCTCCCTCATTCCCTCCCTTCTCTAAAGTTTCTTGAGTGCCCACCCTGTGCCCGACGCTGTGCTTGGAACTGGATGACGAGAGGTCACCGAGACAGACTAGCCCTGCCCTCCGAGCACTGAGTCTGCTGGGGAGATGGACAGGAGCCAGTCTCATGCCTGTAAAGAACTGGGCAGCCACCACCTCCAAGCCCCTCCCTGCCAGACGGTTCAGGGGTGAGCGCCGAGGTCTGGGGCCTCACTGTGGGCCCTCAGACAACCTGCCCCCCGGGACGCCCAGTCTGCACAGCTCTAAATCGCCGAAGGGCCAGCCCTGCCGCTGGAGGTCCTGACAGTGGACTGGGCCCCAGCAGGGTCTGCTGTGAGGTGAGGGGTGGGTTTGCCACCATTCAAGACCCAGCTCTGCACACGACCCCTCGTCCAGGAAGCTTTTGGGAAACGGCTCTCCCCGCCGAGTTCCTGCAGCGCGTCGTCCGTTCTCTCCCGCCTGCAGGGCCCGCCACCCCCCACCTCCATGCCAGTGCTGAGCACCCTCGTTCTCAGCTTGGAAAGAGCATGATCTCCGAGTCAGGTGGACGCCGCTGTGTGCACGTAGGCACACCATCAGACTCTCTGAGCCTCAGTTTCCGCACATGCTAATGTGGACAAGGAAGGCGGATGTCCAGAAGCTGTTGTGGGGACTAAATGAGATGATATATTGAGGCAACTAGCCCGAAGCTGGGCATACGTAGCAGCTGACGCTGGACTTAAATCCCTCCCTGTCCTGTCTGTCTCTTTGCAGGCGGACCTTTAGTCAACCCCCAGCTCTGCCGCTCACGGGCCATGTGACTGTGGGTGAGTTAGTCAAGCTCTCAGTGCTCAGTTTCCTCGCCTGTAAAATGGGAACGATCATAGTCCCTGCCACATCGACACAGTGCTTAGCGCTGTGCCTGGCACAGAGTAGGCTCCCTGTAAGTTTGGGCTGTTCTTCTTGTTATCGTTGTTTGCAGGGCCTAGCTCCTGAGTGAGTGAGTGACACGGAGGCTGAGGAGACAAAGCAATGTTGGTGTCAGCTCTGGTCTGAACTCTGGCTTAGGCTCAGGCTTGTTAGAGCTCAGGCCGAGGCCTGGGAACCACGCCTCTGGGCTGCAGGGCGGGCTGGGCACTGCTGGGAGCCGGAGCGTTTCCCGCTGGGCTCCTGGGCCCAAGGGATGAGCAGCAAAACAGAGGGGGGAGGAGGAAGAATAGCTGATTGTTCCCCGGAGCCCAGAGGCCACAAGCTGCCCTGAGAACAGAGCGTGCTCAGCTTCTGGGGGCCGCCCACCCGTCTGCCGGCCTGCGGGGGGCTGGGCGGCCGCCGGAGGGTCCAGGGTCCAGGTTGGTCACCGCCAGAGCCGTGAGTGAGGGTGGAGGCTGGGCTGCAAACCTGATGAGAAGAGGCCCTGGCTGTGCCAGGCACCCCACAGGGGCTCTTCTCACACACATTAGCATCTCATTTCAGCCTCTGCGGGTCTGGCTGCTGGCTGTGTTTTCTCAAATGAAGAAATGGAAGCGCAAAGAGCAGAAACCTGAGGCTATGAAAGAGGGGCAGTGGGATTCGAACCTGGGTCTCTGCCTGACGTCAGAGTTTCAGTTCTATCATGCCAATCCCTGCCTCTATTACCAGCAGCTGAGTGAGCATGGCAGGTCACTCAGCTTCTCTGACCCTCAGCTCTATCATCAACGAGCAGCAGCCACAGGCTGTTGAAAGGCCCAAAATATCTATTAACGTGTGACATTGGTGGGGTGCCTTCCAGTGGTCAGCGCCCATTCGCAGACGCTGTCTCAGTTAATTCTCCGAGAGAATGATTACCCCTGTTTTACAGACAAACACATTGACCCTATGAGCAAAATCCACACGGTGTAAGCAAGAAAAAAAAGAGAAATGCAGAGGGAATTTATAGGTAAGCTTAAAAGACATGTCAACTAATCAATGCAGAACTTGATTCGAATCCTGGTTCACACAAATTCTTAAAAAAATGCTAATTATGAGACAAGTGGAAATTTGAATGTTGAGTGAATACTTCCAATAAAGGAACCATTGTCAATGTTTTTTTGTCTGTCATCATGGTCCCGCAGTTACGGTTTTTAAAAAAGGTCCTTATCGCCCAGCAGCATGGCTCAGTGGTTGAGCGTTGACCTATGAACTAGGAGGTCATGGTTCGATTCCTGATCAGGACATATGCCCAGGGCTGTGGGCTTGATCCTCAGTAGGGGGCGTGCAGGAGGCAGCTGATCAATGATTCTCTCTCATCATGGATGTTTCTCTCTCTCTCTCCCTCTCCCTTCCTCTCTGAAATCAATAACAAAATATATATATTTTAAAGTCCTTATCTTTATAGCAACTGAAATCTGGGATTGGCTCCCAGAGGATGCGGGGGTGGGGTGGGGGGTGGCAGGAAATAAGGCAGGGCTGGAGGTCATATTTGGGCACATAAGGGATCTTTATATTATTCTATCCACTCGAAGTTAATTTTTAGAGTCTCCATATTAAAATGTTAAAGAAGCGGGGCGGGTGGGGGGGGACTGATTCCCAGAGGGGCACGGGGAAGCGCCAGGGTGGCACCTCCCGCCGATGCAGAGCTGGGTTCCTGAGTCCCGGCCCGGGCCCTGCCCCTCACACCGCCCCTCCCGTGGCCGCCTGCGGTGTCCGCTCTCCCCTGGCTTTCTGTCGTCCACGTCCAGACGGCCCGCACCTCCACGGGGCCCGCGCCCTCCCCTTCGCAGACACGGATGGAGAAGGGCTCTGATGAGAGAGGGCGTGTGCGAGTGTGCGAGTGCCTCCCCCGGTGTTTGTCTTCTTCAGGCGAGAACAACAGAAGTGCCCGTCCCCATGGGCAGCGGGCAGCGTGTCAGGGCCCACAGAGCACGTTCCAGGGACTCCGCGGTCTTGTTTACTGTTCACAAAATCTGTGGGCTGGTTGGGGATTACTCCTCTGACTTTGAAAGACATTGAATTTGGTCATTCCCACCCCCACTCCCCACCCCCACCCCCCACCCCCATTTTCAAGCCTCCGGCCAAGTCCAGACCTTTATCATGTCTTCCCAGAAATACCTACATAGACGTCCAGCCTCCAGAACGGTGAGAAAATGACCCTCTTGTTTAGACCAGTCAAACCAGTCTATGGTATTTGGCTATGAAGTCCAAGCAGATGAATAAACGTAGTCTTTACAGAAACCCTGGGAGGTATCAGGTACTCTTATTACTCTCATGTCTATGGATGGGGAAACTGAGGCAGAGAGATTCTAAGGAGATTGCAGTTTTGGGTAAGAAAACAGTCAACCTTGATTCCCCCTCCACCCTTCTCCTGGTTAGCTATGGGTCCTTCAAAGCCCTGCTCCGACATCACGCCCTCCGGACACTCCCAGGCAGGTAGTCGTTGGGGCTGGTGAGGGCCGGAAGAGAGGCTGGAAGGAAACACTTAGATGTGGGAAAGGGGGAGATGGAGAGAAGAGCGAGCCTGATGGAGGAGGTCCGTGAAGAAGGTGGGAGTAAGAGACTCTGAGGGGGCAGGGGCTTGAGAGAGAGCCCCTGGCTGGCTGTTGGGAAGGGTGTGAACGGAAAAGTTCTTGGTCCTTGGTTTGTGGGTGCCTCTGTTTGGGGCTTGTCTTTCAAGGTGAAGTTCAGTCTCCAGCTCTCTGGAAGTTAGCTGTGCACATACAAGTCAAGAAATAGACGGGGGCCCAACGGCTCTGGTTTGAATCCTGGCTCCTCTACTTACCGGCTAAGTAATCTCGAGCAAGTTACTTAGCTTCTCAGTTTCCTTATGGGGATCCGATGGCTGTGACCATAGACAGCACCCATCCCATCGGATGGTCCCGAGGTATAATCACGTTCATACATGGTACATAAAAAATGCTTAGTAAACACTAACTAACGGTCATCTTGAATTATTCCGCGGCAGGGGGCGCTCTCTTTTCCCTGGGTCCAGTGAGCTTACGCATAAAACGCTCAATTCAGCCCACCAGTAATGACGATAATGATGACCCTTTATTGGGCACTTACTATTGGCCAGGCTCTGTGCCTGGCCCTTTATATACAGTGCTCCATTGAGATGTCATAGCAACCCTGGGACAGAGATCCTGTTGATGTGCCCACGGGACAGGTGAGAAAACAGGCCTCCTTAACGCCTGTGTACAGCGACACAGCTGGCACCTGGGAGAGTGAGGGTTGGAAGCCAGGCAACCTGACCGGAGCCCGTGGGACTCATTCTAGTTTCTTAATCATTCACGCAATATTCCTGGAGCCTACTGTGTGCCGGCCATTGTGCTCGGTGCCAAGGACACGGGATTAAAAGACGCACGGTCCTGCGTCAGGGACACGCGGGCTGGGGCAGGCACATAGACCTTTTATCCGATTCCTGAGAAGACGGGACGGGAAGGAGCAGGGCGGAGCCTCACGCCGGCCTTAGACCCACCAGAGGCTGTTTCAGTTTGTCAGATTCCAGCCGTTATCGTGCATATGGCCTACATAATCATGGTCTTTCTCCCCCAAGACAAGGCAGACAGGTGTCTAGAGTGAAAAACGGACACAAAACGCACAGCTTTGCCATTATTTTTAGGTTTCCAAGTAAATCGGAAGTGAAACCTGAGTACCTGGCACGGTGGGTAATAACCCGGTTCCTGGAAAGCGCTGCGCGTCTGGTACCCGCCGCTCCCTTTCTAACTGGCCCATCTCGCCTTCTGTCGGAACGAGGGGTGCGCCTGAGCCAGAATTCAGCCGTGCCAGGGGACACAGGTGTGTAGGGAGCCTGAGGGAGTACGGAGGAGAAAGCAATGACCTTCGGCGTTTCCAGGAAGAGGAAGTATTTGATTTGAGTTTTGAAAGCGATGTAGGAGGTCTTTGTAGAAAGAAGAGGAGAAATATTCCTTAAGCGAGGGGGAAAGAGTGAGAAAGCACCCCAGGATGTTCGCGGAGGGGTGGAAGTCAGTGAGGCTGGAGTGTTGGGGGCCCGTGGGCCGGCCGGGGCAGGGGAGGGCAGGGGCCTGGGTCCGGGCAGGTTTTGAATGCCACGCTAAAGGGTTTGGGGTTTACCTTGAAGCTACGAGGGGCAGAGTGCTGTGGAGCTTTCCGGAGAGCGATGTGATCAGACTTGTGGTTTGTAAGCACGGCTCTGGCAGCCTGCAGGGAGGCAGGTGAGAAATTGGTGGCAGGGCAAGCGATGTCCCAAGCAGACTGGAAGCGCCTTGGGGGCATGACAGTCAACGTCTTTCCCTCGGGCATTCCCACGGCTCCTGGCAGGGGCGGGGCATGCGGCTGGTGTGCCACACAGGCCTGCTGTGTGCAGTTCCCGCGCCCCAGCACACGCATGCGTGCCCGTGGGTATTAGGAGCACCTGAGCCTGCCTCGCTGTCCATGGTACTAGGGAACACGAAGGCTGCAAACCTGGGGGCTTCCTGGGGGCAGCTTGGCGTGAGTGAGTGAGTGTGTGTGTGTGTGTGTGTGTGTGTGTGTGTGTGTGTGAGATGGGTGGGGGAGGATCAGGGCAGGGTCCCAGCTGTCGAGCCTCAGAAGGGCTGCCCAGGTGTTCATTCCCACCCCCATGATGTTTGCAGGGCAGGTGTCCCTTCACCCGGTCAGGCCTTCGTACGTGGATCCGAAGCAGGAGAGGAAGCCGGCGGCAAGGGGATGGTTTTGAATGCCCTGCTTCAGAGTCAGGTCTATAGAAAGAGAGTGGCAAGGTCACATTTGCGTTCCAGAAAGACCCGGTGGTGGCAGGGAGGACAGACTGGAGACGAAAGGAGAGCTAGACTCCGAGCCACACCTGAGTGCCCAATGGCATGCAGCGGGCTTTGGAGAAAGAGGAAATCAGTGAGGGTTAGAGTAACCCAGCAGGTCTTCCTGGAGGAGGTGGCCCTTGATTCCCCGGGGGGAGGGGTGTGCCAAGCAGGGGAACAGCACAGCAAAGGAAGAGAGGTGACAGCAAGCATGTCAAACTTGCAGCCCGCGGGCCGCATGCCTCATTTATTTGGCCCGTGTTAGCCTTTGAGTTGGACAAGCCTGGGTGAGAGTGAGGGGTGGCTAAGGACGAGTGAGACTCCTGCCTTCCTGTTCTCTCCTCCCCGCCTCCTTGCGGGGCCCTCTGAGCAGGAGGGAGCCCGCTCTGAGACTGAGCACAGCTGCCTGCTGGGTGCCTCTGGCTGCGGAGGGGGTGGGCTGGGTGCAGCCTGGAAAGGGCCTTCCATTGTGCGTGAGGCCAGGCTGGGCCGCGGAGGCGCGTCCATGGGGCCCTTTGTTCGCGGGTCACCCACCCAGCGCTCAGGCGGCCTCAGGGCCCCTGCGGGCCTCGGGCTCCAGGCTGTGCCACAGACAGGTTGCTCCTCCTCCGCTGTCCTGGTGTCAGAGCTGAGGGAGGGGCATGGCAGGGGCAGGGTGGACACTGCGGCCTTCGAGGCCGGCTGAAGGCTGACAAATTGCCTTGAGGCTCAACAAATCACCAACTCGTAAAAACCGTTAATAATATGATCCACGGACTGATGGATGGAACCTTTTAGCACCCGAGAATCCCGGAATAATGGAATCTTTTCAGGATCATGAAATCTTTCATAATAGACCCTGTGGAAGCCACAGACTCCCGTAGGATAGCAGGGTCCGAAGTCACTGACGTTTTATTTATTTTTTAAAAAAATATATTTTATTGATTTTTTTACAGAGAGGAAGGGAGAGGGATAGAGAGCTAGAAACATCGATGAGAGAGAAACATCGATCAGCCGCCTCCTGCACCCCCCGCACTGGGGATGTGCCCACAACCAATGTACGTGCCCTTGACCGGAATCGAACCCAGGACCCTTCAGTCCGCAGGCTGACACTCTATCCACTGAGCCAAACCGGTTTCAGCGTCACTGACGTTTTAAATGCCTTCCTTTTAAGGTGTGGTGAAGATAAAATGAAATATTACATGGCAAGCCAGAGACCAGTCCCGGCATGTAAACGCTCGCTAAGTGTCCGTTGTTGTTTCTGTTTTGAGGAAACTCAGGCCCAGAGAGGTGAAGTGACTTGCTCAGGGACACACAGCTAAGGAATCAATGGCATAGAATGGCGAGGGCCTGGAGGGAGCCCAGGTGGGCTGAACCCTCTGTTGCCGGCTCCCGCTGTGGCTGAGCCAGCTGCTTCTGTGTCTGAAATAAGGTCTCTCTCTTCTGTGTCTGAAATAAGGTCTCTCTCTGAGCAAGAGGCTCATGGATGGGGGTGAGCGTGGGAGCAGGGAAGGGGAGGACTCCAGGCCTTTGAGCTAGTCCTGGCTCTCCGAGCCAATCCCTGTGTCGTCCTGGGCAAGTCATTGACTCTCCTTGGGCCCCAGTTTCTCCATCCATAAGAGAGGACTGGTATTCCCTGCCCGGCTTCCGCTCCAGGGGAGGGTATGCAGGCTCTGAAGTCAGCCCCTCGCTGTGCGTTTCTGGGCCAATGACATCACCCCTCTGAGCCCATTTCCTCCTCCGCGCACCAGGGCGGACGGGGTCCCAGGAGCGCCAGGGGAACGGAATGAGCTAAGGCTCTCCGAGGCGGCATGGTGTGCAGGCTCCCTCTCAGGCCCCGGCTCGGCTGCTGCAGGGGTCAGTGATTCGGGGCAAGTCCCGTAACCCACACGCACCTCCTTTTCCTCAGCCGCAAAACAGGACACAGCAGCAGCTCTCATTTAGAGTAAATGTGTTAATGCAAGTGGAGCACTTGACCAGTGCCTGGCCGGGGGCGGGGGAGGGGCTGCTTAGTAAGTGCCCGCTATCATTGCTGGACTGTGAGGCTCCATCACGATGAGCAATCGTTGTTGGTGGTCAGCGAGGAGCTTGGGAAGTGCTGCACGATTGCGTGTGTGAATGCCTGTGTGAGAGTGTGTGAGCGAGTGTGCGCGCACGTACGTGCCTGAGTGCGTGCGATGGTGCTTATTAAGAGCAGAGCCGGCCGCCACCATTGAGCTGTGCGCCCAGAATAGCTGCCGCTCCTGGCGGCCTCCCTGGGGACCGGAGTGTAATGAGTGTTTACGGAGCCCCCCGCCAGGCTGCGATGAGAGGCGAGGAGGAGCCAGCTTCCAGCCAGGCAGGGCTGGGAGCCCAGTGTTATTATATTAACAAGCATCAGGGTGATGATTACCATTAACGAGATTATTCGCCAGGCAGCCTTCCCCTCCCCAGGCCTCAGGCTTACGATTGGTAAGGCAGGCAGGCGTTCTCCGCCTCCCTCCTCTGTCCTTCTTGGTCTCTGTCTTGGGGAAGGGGAGAGGGTTCCTTGGGGCCAGGCATGGAGCAGAGCCTTTGACATCCTTATCTCACTGCATCTTTCCAAGCCCCCAGGTTAGGTATTGGCACCCCCACCCCTTTTTAAATGGGAAAACTGAGGCTCAGTGAGGGTGGCCTGGCATCCCCTTACACCTTATCTGAGCCCAGAGCACATGTATTCTCATTGCTTCTTAACGTATCTGCAAACGTTTACAGTGGAGCGAGCCCTGAACTGGCACTGTCCGTGGATTAACACTTCCACCGTCACAGCACCCCCATCCGCAGTGGGGAAGCAGGCACAGAGCCGCTGAGTAACGTACCATCCATGCTACAGTGTCTTCTGCCTCCAGTGGCCCCTGTCCTCCCAGCAGACAAGAGGAGGGTGTAGTTCCAAACACTGTTATTCTCCCATAGCGGTCTGAGCCGAGGGCTCTGGGATTGGGGGCCTGTGGGTAGCTTCCTTCTTGTCCCTTGTCCCCCACTGGCCCTCAGGCCTACTGCTGGGCGCAGACTCTTAGTGCCATCTGCCATGCAAAGCTAAGGCTGCCACCTACCCACTTACCCTGCAAACATTATTCTGACCCTTATTGGCCCCAAACACCAACCCCTTTGGATACAATCTGAGAAGTCATGTCCACTCATTTTAACTTTCACTGGCCAGCGAGTGTGCGTCCAGCACTGTGCCAGCGAGTGTGTGTCCGGCACTGTGCCAGCCTGTGGGCACATGATGAGAGAGACAGACCCTCCTCGTGGAGTTTTCGGTCTCTGGACAACCAGTGCAGGGCACATTAGTTACTTACAGCGGGACTGAACACCCCAAGGGCAGGACAGAGGCCTGGAGTGTGGAATGGACCTGCCACGGGGGAGGCTGCCCTGGACTTGGGGCTACAGTGCTGCTGGAGCAGAGGGTGCATCAGGAGAGACATTCTCAGGAAGTGACCTTTAAGATGAGACACGAAGGCTGAGCAGGAGCTGGGCAGTCACAGGGAGTGAGAGCGTTTCCGGCAGAGAGAGCGGCATCTGTGGAGGCGAGATCCCCACGGAGGCCTTGCCGCCTGCTCAGCCAGCACCCAACACACAGGTGCCTCCCCGGTACAGTCATCATTCATTCAATACTCATTTATCAATTAAAAGCTTCTAATTTAGGTAGTGCACTTGCTCATTCATTTCCTTATTCTCTATCACCCAATGCCCATCCCGTTTCAGGCTTGGTGTTGGGAAGGGGGACACTGAATTGAGTCAGTTGTGGCCTCTGCCCTGAGTTACTCCCAATCTAGTGAGGGTGACGGACCCTTACCTACAATGCCATCTGACCAGCGGGCACAGACCCTTAATCCCGGCTGGGGCAGTGGTGGCCAGGAAGGCTTCCCAGAGTCAAAGGTAGAAAGGAGGGTGAGCATAGGAGCTCAGCATGCACATAGGTATGAAGACCCAGAGCAAGGCTGGCTGCGAAGGGCCCTGAATGCCAAGCTGTGGCAGAGACTGTGGCTGTGCCCTAATATCCACTCCCCCTTCAGCACTAATGAGATATGGCTGCTTGGAAGGAAGACTACATTTCCCAGCCTCCCTTGAATCTGGGTGGGGCCATGTGACTAATGTGGCCAATAGGATAGGAGTAGAGTATTGTAGGCAGTTTCAAGGTTGTTTCCTGGAGTGGTGAGCCCTCTCCTCTACCTTTTACTCTTCCCATTTCCTAGAAGGTGAACAGGGTCCCCTCTTGGGACATGTGAACGAGGGCAACAGCCGGGGAATTACAGAGCAACAGGACGGAAGGAACCTGCCACTGGATGGTTTATGTGTGAATGAGGGACAAATACACTTCTGTCTTCTTTTAGTCAGTGCTTTTTGAGGTCTGCTTTAGGAGCTGACCCTTTATGCTAGCCAATAGCAAGGCTGAAGGCTGTTATCCCCTAGCGCACAGGGAGCTGTTAGAGTCCTGGGGGTGGGGGTGGGTAGTGACATGGTCAGATTTGCATTTTTGGGAGATCTGTCTGGCAGCAGACTGCAGGATGGGTTGGAGGGGAGAGAGACAGGAGGCAGGAAGACCAGAGAGGCGGCTGGTGTCTTAGAAGGGGGCAGAGACCTCCAGGCCCGACCCCAGCAGGCCTGCTCTGCTCTGTGTGTTCCTGCGAACAGAGGGAGGGCCAGGTCCCTCACTCAGGCCTGGAAAACAGGCCTGTGGAACCTGGCCTTCAGCTGCCACGGGAACCCAGGAGCCCCCTGGGGAGGGTTGGTAGTGCAGGGCTGAGGGTGGGAGGGAGAGGGATTGAGGAGGAGGGAGAGGTGGTGGGGAAGTGCCTGTGGTGGGCGGGGCCGGGTGAGAGATGGAGGTGGGAGGAAGAATGAGGGGGACTGTGCTGGTCTGGTCTCCTCTAGCTGCAGGTGGAAGAGACCCGACCAGAACCGGTGAAAAAGGGAAGTTACTGGCTCTCACTCTGGGAAGAACACCTTAGACTGGAGACTCGGACCAAGTTGTTGGGCTGCCATTCTCCCCACTCTGCCTCTCTGTTAGCTCATTCTCTCCCACTCCAGACAGCCTTTCTCCATGCTCGGGGCAGGAGGTCGGCATGGCCAAAGGCAGCTTAGGGTCCCATCCTTTTAGCTGCACTGAGAACCTGTTTCGTCCAGCAGCCACCTGTAAGTCCCAGGGAAGGAGACCTGGCTGGGGTCGCCTGCCCACCCACGGCCGATCACTGTGGCCAGGGGGATGGATGCTATGATGGCTAGGCCTGGGTCCCTTGTCCAGCCTGGGGCCAAGGATTGGGGTCCTGGGATTGTGCCACCCACAGGAAGGGAAAAGAAATTCCCCTAAGGAAGGAAGCATTTTTCTGTTACCTGGAGACTAGGGGCAGGGTCTCTGGGTAGACAGCAGCAATCAATAAAGTCTGCAGACATGGAGGGGGAGAGTGGGCATATGGGGGGATGGGAGACAATGACTGGGGATGGGGGTGGGAAGGCCTAATGTGGGGAGAGACTGAGATATAACCTTTCTGGGCCTCTCCTCCAGCAGCGAACACATTCCAAATGCACCCCAACCCCCCCATTTCTGTCTCTGGGCTCCTAGTGTCTTATTTAGTTGTTAGGAAAGGATGCATCAAACCAATACCTATGAGAGCTGATGGGCTGAGAAATGCCAAGCTCCTCTTTCTAAAGCACTTTGCCACTTCCTCTCAGAAGCCCTCCTTGATTTCTCCCCAGTCTGGCAGAGATGGTGGCTCCCTCCTCTGATCCCTGTGTTCCTGTTATTGGCCTCTATCTGGGCATAGCTCACCGGGTGCTCCAGCGAGGGACCCACATACCCGTGTCCTTTTAGGCTGTGAGCCTTTTGAGGCTGTCACTGTCCTCTCTTAGCACCCGTCCCTGAAGTCTTTGTCCTGCCAACTCTTGGGTGTCTGCATGTGTCTCTGTATATGTTTCCATGTGAAGGTATGTTTGTGTGTGTGTCTGTGGTTATGGATGCTGTGTCTATGCATGTATGTTCACCTGTATGCATATAATACTGTGGATGTGTGTCTGTGTGGAGATTTTCTAGGGGGATTTTTTGTGTCTGCCTTAGTGTAACTGTGTAGATAGGATGGTCTGGGGGCAACTCCCTCTGGGGCCTGGTAACATACAAATACACACACAAGTACACAGTTCCACACAGAAGTATAGATACATGCAAACGTAGACACCCGGTTGAACAAATACATAGGCACAAACATACAGAAACAGACACACTAGTACACACACACACACACATACACACACACACACACATGCACACACACACACACACACACACACACACACACGCCTGTCTGGAGACCTTCTGTGCCTGTGCCCTGCCTAGGGCTGGCCCTGTGTGGGGCTCCCCGGCTGCCCCCGGCTGCCCTCGGAAGGAAGGCGGGGAGCCCTCGTCTGGGGCAGGCCGGCTGGAACGGATTCCTGGGGCTTCCCCTCCGCAGCCCAGAGTGCTTCCTGTGCCCGCGCAGCGGCTGGAAGCCAGCCCCGCCCTGTGCCTTCCACTCGCACCCATGTGGCCGCACCCCTGACCGCAGGACAGCAGGCCCGCCCTGCAGGGTAGTAGTTCCGGAAAATACAGAGGCGGTGGGAACCTGGAAGAGGAATTCTCACCCTTTCTTTTCAGGCAACACACCTCGAGCACCACAGCCTCTTGGTACAGCATCTGAGAACCACCGTGAGGGTATTTACCTTGTTCTGTCTGAAGCTGCGGGTCCTGAGTCTGCAGGGCACACCCACCGGGTGCAGGACGGCCCATTGCTCAGTAGGTGGGCCCTGATATACTGCTAAAGGTGTATCCCCTGCTGCATTCCCAGTTCTTGGCACAGTGCCTGGCATATAGTAGATGCTCAATAAATGTTTGTGGGATGAATTCAGGAAGGAGGCTGCTATTCGCTCCATCTCACAGACGTGGACACTGAGGTTCAGAGAGGCAATTTGCCCAAGATTGCACAGCAACCAAGAGACAGAGACAGGATTCGAACCCAGGAGCCATCAGCTCATCAAACCCCAGCTGGTCCCGCTGTACATCCAAGTTTACTCCAACCGAACGGAGTGAATTCTGAGCTCGTGGCCTGGGGCCTGGAAGTCCCCCATGCACATTTTCACTACTTGTTCTAAGTCTCAGTTTCCGCATCTGGACAATAATGGGTTTGATAAGATATCAGGCATAAAAGTACAAAATTAGTTCATAAGAAATGTAACTTAAAAAAACCCCACTGACCCGCATTTGTATTTTGAGCCCACATTTCACTGAGCGCAGCAAAAATGTGATCTGTTATTTGGGGACCCCTTCCCTGGGGCTTGTGTCTAGGTTGGGGAGAGAGGGCAGAGGGGTTTTTGTAGTGGCAAGAGCAGGGGCTGGCGCTATGCCCTCTGGGTTGCCATTACTCCCTTCCAGCCCCCACTGAGATGCCCTCCTCCCTGCCTGGCCTTTGAGACCCCCCTCAGATGTCACAGCTGCGCTACCCCTTGTTCCCGTCTCGAGCCTTGCCGCTCTGGCGCTCCTCGGCCCCTCCTGGGTGCACAGGGATTGTTCTGGCCTTCCAGTCCAGCTCCAACACGTCTGTAGCAAGCCTGGTAACCTCAGTGTTCTTATCTAGAAAATGGGGATAGGCTTGTTTGTCAAGTAAACAAACCGATCCACACAGATTCCTTAAAAGGGCACCTGGCACATTGTGACTGCTCAGTGAAGGCCATTTTAGCTGTTACTGTTACCTGATCTGTTCCTGGGGGCTCAGCTCAGGGCAGGAGTGGGGCAGGGCCCCTGGTCTCAGATCACCTCCACGCCTGCCCCCTCCTTCTGACATGAAGACAGACAGGCTGGGGACTGTCCTGTGTGTGTGTGTGTGTGTGTGTGTGTGTGTGTGCGCGCGCGCGCGCACATACAGGGGTAGAGGGGCCACATGCTGGAAACATCAGCCCGTGTGCCCTCCTCTGCAGCCCGTCGGTGACGGCTCTCTCTCTGGAGGTGGCCTCCTGGCTATGTCTGCCACCCCACCCGGCCCGCACTGCTGGAGGGCGTTTCTGCAGGACTAGCTGAGCCTGTCCCCTCCTCTCCTGGGCACCCCAACACCCACTGGATCCCATCCAGATGCCTTAGTTTGGCCTTCAGGGTGCCTCCCCACCCCCAAGCCCCAACCTGACCTCCTACCTTACCTCCTGCTGTTCTTTGCTCAGTGCCCATCCTGTGGCTCAGGTGCTCCTCCTCCCGGACCTGGGCTCGTGCTGCTTCCCACCTGGACTGCCCTGTCCTCATTTTAAGTGCAGCCTCTCTTCAAGGTCCAGCGGCATGGCTGGCCGGGGCCCCAGGTGACGTGTGCAGCCAGGGCCAGGCTGCTCAGCAGTGGGAGGGGCGGGGTCCAGGCAGGCCCCTCCCTCCAGGGAAAGTGGGGATAAGAGGAGGACCAGACAGGCAGGTGCGTTGGTTGGCTGGTGGCTGGTGGGCCCTGGGCACAGGGTCTGCTTCTGGGAAGCAGGAAAGCAGTACACTCAGTGAGTTCGAGTCCAACTTTTTTTTTTTTTTTTTTAGCTGTGACTGCAGGCAAGTTACTTAACCTTTCTGAAGCTCCTTACTTGCTTTGTGAAATAGGGGTCACAGTAGTTGCTGCCTCATAGGAGTGTCATGAGGACAGAGTGATAGGCTATTCATTTCATGCACAGACAGTGCCTGGCATAAGTAAGTGCTCAGCCTGCATCGGTCTCTTTATTAGAGCAGCCTGTGGGAGTTTGACGGGCACCAGTCAGGATTTCGGACCCACAGGTGCTGGGCACCAGGCAGACAGTCAACGCCAGAACAGCAAAGTAAGAGTGAGGGCACTTGTTGTGTGAGGACTGACTGTGAGGCAGGGTTGGGCATTTTCCATGTATGACTTAGACCAGTGGTCGGCAAGCTCATTAGTCAACAGAGCCAAATATCAACAGTACAACGATTGAAATTTCTTTTGAGAGCCGAAAACCGACTTCTGCGCATGGGCCACGAAGTTTCAATCGCACTATACGTGCGCGCCCGCACGTGGTATTTTATGGAAGAGCCACACTCAAGGGGCCAAAGAGCCGCATGTGGCTCGCGAGCCGCGGTTTGCCGACCACTGACTTAGACGATCTGCACCACCATCCAAACACCCAAGTATTAGCTCATGGCCCCTGTCCTGGGCTGTGTCCCCCAGAAAGACATGTTCAAGTCCTGACCCCTGCGGACTGTGAATGTGACCTCATTTGGAAATAAGGTTTTTGCAGATGTAGCCAAGTTAAAATGAGGTCATGATCGATTAGGACGGGCCCGGATCCAATAACCGGTGTCCCTATAACGGGGGAACTGGGATGCGCACTCTGGGACGATGGCCAGGTGAAGGTGGAGGCAGAGATGGGGTGATGCCGCCGCTGCCAAGGAGGGCCAGGCATTGCTGGCAGCCGCGGGGAGCCAGGAGAGGCATGAAACAGTCCCCTGCTGAGCCCCAAGCAGGAACCAGCCCCCGGACACCTTGATTTCAGACTCCAGCCCCCGGAACTGTGAGAGAATCAGTAGCTGTCATTGGAAGTCGTCAAGTTTGTAGTCGTGTGTGCAGCCGCCTAGGAAACGGACACAGCCCACGTCACTGACAGGAAACGAAGCTCCCAGAGGCGACGGCAGAGCAAGGCGCACAGCGGGCCAGCACCCAGGTCCGGGTCCGAGCCTGGGCTGCTTTGCTCCCCACCCCCTGCTCCTGGCCAGCGCCCCGGCCTGGCTGCCTTGCTTGCTGGTGATTTGTGCTCGGGATGCACAGCACCGGTCTCTGTGCGTCAGAGACGGGGCTGCTCAGTGTGTGTGCTGAGGGCGGACAAGGGGGTCCAGGGGCCCGAGAGTCACCTCGGAGGGCATCCGGCTCCTGAACGGCCAAGGCCCAGGCTCTCAGAGCGTCCGGGGCGTTCATCTGGGCTCAGAGCCCTGGCTGAAGCCGGCCCACGTTTTTAGACGACTCAGGTTCTCATCCCAACCCTACTTCTCACACAGCCCCATGACCTTGGGCAGTGACCTCAGCTCCCTGTGCCACACTTTCTCATCTGGAAGATGGGCATGAGACGCGGGCTGGGGCGGCAGAGCTGGACACAAAGGGCCATTGTGGCTGGTGCTGGGAGCTGACTGACTGCCCCGGCGACATTGTAGGACGAGTGACCCTGGATCCCCTCTGGGAAACAGGAAGCACGTGCTGCCCAGGTCGCCGCCCTGGCCACAGGAAACAGCTGACCCCCTCTCCCTGCCCCAGCCCTGTCCTGTCAACAGCCCCGCCTGCTTCTGAGAGCGACTGTCAGAGCTGCCGGGGCCCAGAGGGGAGGGGACATGCTCCAGGCCACACAGCTGGTAGGTGGTGGATCTGGCTCAATTCTCCCGTTTAGAAATGGGGAGACTGAGGCCTGGAGTGGTGACGGGCCACGTCCCAGACCACACACGTTAGTGGCCGGCTGGAACTGGCCCCCGGCCGGCTGTGCTCATCTCCATCTTTACTCACAGGACCCAGGCTTCCTTCCTTCAGGTGGCAGTGTGCCCAGATTAAAGAACCCACACGATTTTCCCCATTCTCCCTAGTATATTAAGGTGCCACGTGACACATTCTGGCCCAGGAAATCTAAGCAGATTCGCTCTGTGGGTTTCAGAAGAGCCTTCTTTAAAGGGAGGTCACGGCCGTTAGCTCAGCACCGTCCCTCTCTTTCTGCCGAGAGCATGGAGCAGATGCTGGAGCGGGAGCAGCCACTCTGTGGTCCCGAGGCCCTGCGTCGGAAGATAAAGCCGCATGTGGGGATGGCTGAGTGGGGGGAGGGGGGGAGCCCAGTGGCATTGGGGGGCCTCTCTCAGCAGGCCCGCCTTCTTCCGGCCCCTTGTTAGATGAGAACAAACACATCCCTCTTTCATTGCAGCCCCCGTTCCGTCTTCTC
Organism: Cnephaeus nilssonii; assembly: GCF_951640355.1. Lineage (NCBI taxonomy): Eukaryota > Metazoa > Chordata > Mammalia > Chiroptera > Vespertilionidae > Cnephaeus > Cnephaeus nilssonii. The sequence goes on from NC_137078.1 coordinate 84,523,022, forward strand.
TTTTTAGTTTTGGGACTTGCAGCTACTTCTGACCTATTTGTGTCTAGATTCTCAGAGTCTTAAATTCCAATCAAGCTGGTGTTGGGAGGACATCGAGGAAGTGGCTAGTTCAGGGGTTTTCATATTTTGTGTTGCATCTGTGCTTTGGGGGGCCTGCAGACCCATTGAACACATGTATGTGAATGTATGTGTATGTATGTGAGGGCCCCATTTCCTTGCTTTAAAAAATGCTCTGTTTTTCCAAGGCAAAAAAAAAAAAAAAAAAGTCTAAAAGCCACCATCTCATCAAACTCATTCATTTAGTTAAAGGTGGGAAAACGGAGGCTCAGCCAGACAATGGCTGACGCAAGCTGAGGACAGCAGGAGTGGGACTAAAGAGACGCCTGGCGCCTGGCGTGGAGGAAGGGGCTGCAGGCAGGAGGAGTCCCTCTCAGGGAGCAGGCCCCCCAGAACCGACACGGAGAGAGTGGAGAGAGCGCAGCCGAGCCTCGTGCCCCTGGATGGGAGGAGGCACCTGCCCCAGAAGGAAGACGGCGATGTGACCGGCGGGCGCAGTGTGAGGCGAGAGGAGAAGCCCATCTGTATGTTCCAGACCCCGGGCTGGGGTGGGACGTGTAAGACAGACACGGCCCTGCTTCCAAGAGCGGCGGAAAGTGTGCAGACACAGGATGCCGAGACGCAAGTGCCCAGCACCACCGAGAGAGAGAGAGAGAGAGAGAGAGAGAGAGAGAGAGAGAGAGAGAGAGAGAGAGTCGCTGGTGGGAGGGGCCTTTGACTGGCACTGGGACACACTAGGACGGGGTTTCCTGCCCCTCCCGGCAGGGCCTTGCTGTGTGGCCTGAGGCAATCTGTGCCTTCTCTGGTCTCTGGAGGGGGCGGGAGAGCTCTCCCCGGGGCGCTTTTCTCTCTGGCATCCAGGGAGTCCCGCGTCACAGGAATGACACCACTTTTTAATGCACCTGTGTGTTTCTCAGCTGCTTTTATGTGTCTCTCTCCCTTTTCAGCCAGAGGCATCCAGGGTCTTTGAGAGGAATAGGATCAGGATCAGGAATACAAAAGGGAAGAATTGATGTTCAGCTTTTGACTGAATGGGAACCTGCAGTCCTTGGACAGATAATCGTCTTGAAAGCCGGGCTTTGCGGAGAGGTGGGGAGGCTTTCTCAGTCCCAAAGTCCTCTTTGCACATCAAGAGCCCAGCCTGGCTGCCTCCGAGATCACAAGAGGAGTGTGGAGAGGACGGAGGAGATGAAGAGAGGGCGATCCCACCAGGCAAGGAGAGGAAGTGGGGTCTGCCCTCACCGGGACCCTGGTAAGGAGGGACCGGGGTGAGGACATGGCCTGGGTCCCCAGGAGAGACCCAGGCCCCTGCCCTCCTGGGCACCAGCCGATAGCGGGAAAGAGACTAGACCACAGAGACCAGGACATCAGTGCTGAAGGTCCACTGGGCCACTCACCACCGTGGGGAAGTGGGTGAGATGGTGGGGGTGGGAGCCTGACATTGGTGGGAGGGGTGTCTGGTGAGGTGAGGCTGACCTGGCATTGCTGGGTCCCCATGACCTGTGTGGGGTGACCAGGAGGTCCAGAATCCCAACTCCCAAGGATCAAGAGACCAGCAGAGAAGGGTACTTTGTGGCCAGGGACAGGGGGGGAATCCCTGGACCAGGTGAATCACACCTGGTGAGTCACAGAGAGGGGAGACCCCCTCCCCCCCTTCCAGGAAGCTCGGCCAGCTTCTCCACATCTACCTACCCCATTGCCGTATTCGGAGGAGAAGTGGGAAGGGAAACCTCAAGTACTGAGCATTCACTCCAAAGCAACTGAATTACCCCCGGAGAGACCATATGAAACTGGAGGGGGAAGTCATATTTAATGACAATGAACTTGCCAGTGAACAGCCCCCTCCCCCACCTCCCCCATCAGTGGGAGGGGTGTGGGAGCGTTTGTGAGAAGTAAGAACGCTGCCTCTACTTTTCCTTAGTGCATCTGAGTCTCGTGTGCAGTTTTGAGCTGTTGATATCAAGAGAAGGGCCTGTCGGTCTTTACGTTTGTCCTTCCCTCTCCCTGGTCAGGTCTTGTCTTGCCAGTGACGTGGACAGAGGCTGGCAGCGGGGGCAGGCGGCACACAGTTGGTCACTGCCCAGGCCTTCAGGAAGCGTCTCACACGTTGTCTTACTTGATAGTGTCCAGGATGAACTCCCCTCTTTGGGGCATCCGAAGCTCCGAGAGGTTAAGCAATTTGCCCAAGGTCACACAGCAAACTGTCTCGGAGCTGGGATCACAGAGCTGGACCTGAACTTGGGTCTTCAGGTCCCTGAAGTCCTGTGCCTCTCACTTGCACAGGCTCTGTGGAAAGCGCCACAGCCATGTGATGGATAACAGTGGTTACAAGGCCATGATCTACTCGGGGACCTCCCAGCATATGTCAGGAGACATCCGTGGTGATCAGTCAGGGGCCGCGTGGGAACTGCCTGCCGGCTCCCAGGCGTGTCGCGGCAGTGGCTTCCAGCCATCACTCTTCCCGCAGTGCATTAGGCACCCGGATGAAAAGCCTCAAGTACACCTGGCAAAATGACGCGCAAGGAAGGCTCATGCATCTTGCTCCAATTAAGATGTTGGAAGAGAAGAGAATCTAATTGTCCCACAATTGCCTTTATTTATCAAACTCGGAATGAAGTGTGATTATGAAGTGTCTCAGGAGAGCTTGGTGGAGTTGAGATGGTCTGGGTTCTGACTGGCATCTCAGCCACCGCAGGACACAAGGCCAACCTGTGCGGGCATCTGGGGAGAGCCCCCTGGTCCCGTGGATGAGCAGGGTGAGGTCTGGCTCCTGCCTTGTTTCTGGCTTGCAGGGAGCTTTGAATTTGTCTCTTCCCCGTCCTGGGTCTTAGCTTCTTCCTATGGAAAATGGGAAAGGAAGGAAACAGGAGACTCTTCAGCAGACACCTACTCTATGACTGATGCTGTGTCCAGACTTTTCACGTATGCTGTGAAATCCCTTTCTATCGCACAAAAGGTCACCTCCTCCAGGAAGCCCTCCTTGGAGCCCCCAGGTTGTGTCAGATGACTCTCTTTATACTTCTATTCCATGGACTTTGATGGGGTCTTTACTGTCCTAGGGGTTGAATGGTCCATCTCTTTGCTTGCACTCTGAGCTCTGCAAAGACCAAGAAAAAAATTGTTTTTTTGGTAATCCTCACTCAAGGATATTTTCTCATTGATTTTTAGAGAGAGTGGAAGGGAAGGGTAGAGACAGAAAGAGAAGCATTGTTGTGAGAAAGACACCTTGATTGGTTGCCTTCTGCATGCGCTCTGACCAGGGCCAGGGATCAAGCTTGCAACTGAGGTACGTGCCCTTGACCAGAATCAAACCCGCGACCCTTCAGTCCACAGGCCGATGCTCTATCCACTGAGCCAAACCAGCTAGGGCAAGGCCAAGATAATTTTTGACTCACGTTAGCATTCCCAGCACCTGCAACCCTGGAACAGACCTCCAGTGGATTCTCCATAAACGTTTGTTGAATCAATGTGTGACCGATAAGAAATTTAGGCTCATGGGGTGTCAGTAAGGACACACAGTTAATAATTCTTAGGGCCAGGAATCAATGTCTTGAGGGGACCCTCAAACAAGGATGAGGGGCAGGGATCGGAGGGATCGGTAAGCCATGGGGAATAACCTGTGCAAAGGCTTGGAGGTGAAGGGGAGCTTGGCTCTGCTGGGATGGCTCGTCTCTGTCCAGGAGGCACCGGAAGCTGCAGGAGGGGAGGTTGCGACCCTGGGCTGGCCCTGCCCCAGCGGCTGAGCCAGCTGTTCACTGTCAGCTCTGAACCTGCAAGTTCCTGAGGCTCCGGGGTCACCGGCACATCCTGCCAGACCCAGTGGCACGAGAAGGAAGGAAGCAATCTTGGTTTGCTCAGGTTCCTCTGGTCCTCCCATAGTCCCTGAGCTGGCTCCAGGACCAGTGCCCCGGGAGCTCTGCACAGCAGGATGGAGGGAGGGACACAGGCGGCTCTTCCAGCCCTGGGCTCCTTGGCAGCCACGTGTTGGCTGCTGCCTGGCCATAGCCCCGGGATGCCCGGCCATGGCTGAGCTGGCCAGAAGGACACAGGAGGGCTTGGCATTTGCTGAGCATTTACTGGGGGGTAGAGGGAGTACAGATGGTGCTGGGCACGTTCATACATGCTTTCCTCACTCAGTGCAGCCCTGCGGTGGTGCTGTTCTCCCCATTTTGTAGATGAGAAGGCTGATGCTCAGGTGGGTTAGGAGGCTGACCCAGCATGCAGCTCATGAAAAGCAAGAGCAGGATTTGGACCCAGGACTGTCTGAGTCCACCGTGCCAGGGTGCCTTTCAACTCACCGGAACTTCTTAACAGACCAAACGTCTCTCTGGCAGGGTGAGGCCTGCACAGGAGGGTCAGGTGGGCACATGCCCTTCCAGCCAGGGGACAGGTACTGAAGGCAAGGGTTGGTTCTGACAGGTGGGCCCTGGGCACGTGAAATAGGAGCAGGAATGAGGGCCTGGAGGAAAGTGGTGGGAAAGCTCAGTTCTCCTCAGCCAAGTCTGACCTTGAGTGCCTTGGACTGAATATTCTTCAGAGAGAGACAATAGTACTACTGATGGTCCTTTATATGTTAATATACATATATTCATACCTCCACCCACCCAACCATCCAGCTCCCCATCCATCCATCCATCCATCCATCCACCCACCCACCCACCCATCCATCCTTTCATCTGTCCCCATTCCCATGAACATTATCCATTCACCTACTGATTCATCAACTGATCTGTTGTCCACCGTCCATCCATCTACTGTCTACCCACTCTCATCCATCCATCCATCCATCCATCCATCCATCCATCCATCCATCCATTTATCTGTCCCCATTCCCATGAACATTTTCCATTCACCTACTGATTCATCAACTGATCCATCCACCCATCCATCCATCTACTGTCTACCCACTCTCATCCATCCATCCATCCATCCATCCATCCATCCATCCATCCATTCATCTGTCCCCATTGCCATGAACATTTTCCATTCACCTACTGATTCATCAACTGATCCATCCACCCATCCATCCATCTACTGTCTACCCACTCTCAGTCCATCCATCCATCCATCCATCCATCCATCCATCCATCCAATCCATCCATCCATCCATATACTTACACTCATCGGTTAATTCAGTGGTTCAATGAGAAGGGGAGCTTGGCTCTGCTGGGATGACTTGTTGGGGGAGATCTCCTTATGGCTGCAGCATCTCTAAACACCTCATCCTCACACAGCAGTGTTCAAAGGCCAGAAGAGAGAACAACCTCTCTTTGTGTTCCTTTAATGAGGAAAGCTTTCCTGAAGGGTCCCAGTAGACATCCTCTCCCGTCTCCTGGGTCAGAATCACATCACAGGGCCATTCCCAAACCACTACCTGGCAAGGGAAAATCACCATGATGGCTTCAAACTAAACAAGATCAGTTGCCTGGGGCCCCAGTCCCCTCCTAAGCTGCAGAAGACTGGAATATAATTTGGACTCATTTAGCAAGGAAGAAGGATCGGGGAGAGGCAGGTGGCTGATGAGTAGGCAACTGTGTCAGCCACTCCATCCATCTTTTCCATTCACTCACCATCCACACAGCCATTCATCCATCTATATAGCCCTCATTTATCCATCCATGCATTCATTCATCTATCAAACATTTATTGATGCCCACTGTGAGCCAGTCCCTCTGCTTCCTGTCTGGTGGGAGCTCACAAGAAAAAGATCTCATTAGGGAGAAATATGGAGTTTCCCATAATACCTCTGATAACTGCTTTATTTAGTCACAGTAAGAATAATATCTGAAGATCGTGCTGTGCATTGCAGTTTGCAAAGATCTCCCAGGACCACTCCTTCATTCCGCACACGCGTTGGTGAGCATCTGCTGCACCCCAGGCCCAGCTTTTTAGTTTTACAAAGTGCTTTTTCCTACGTTTGTCACAAAGAGCCCTCCCTCCAAAGGCAGAGGCCAAACCGCAGGAACGAAGCATCTCTCGGGCCTTCCTCTGAGCCAAGGCCCCAGAGCCCGCCGAGGCCAGGTTTGCTGTGGGGCGGCTCCTCCTGGGGTGAGGGAGACAGGCTTTTCCAGAGACAGGGCAGGGCCTTTCTAGAACAACAGACTGAGCGTTTTCCGGAGCTGGCAATGGGCATTGCTCAGAGCCAGGGAGGGTTCTCACAGTCCACAGGCAGGGTGCTTCTGGGCATCGCAGGATAGAACTGTACTTTGTTCAGCACAACGCGGGCATCTCCACTTGACCCAAGGACACAAGTTTTTCTCTGCCAGACAGGGCAGTGTCCCTGGCCAGCCCTCCAGGGACTGTGAGGCTGGTAGGTGTAAATCTGTCTTTGACTCAGACGCCCCCATTTTGGTCAGAGCCACTCCTCCCTCCACCCTTTACCTCCTGATACACCGACTGGTCTGTGCAACATCTGAGGACCTCCAGAGTCACCCTGATAGCCCATCAAAACGCATCATCCCCTGCTCCATCCCTGAGGACCCTCTCTGTTCAGACAGAGGGGCGGCCTGCGTGAGTAACAACCATCTCCTTTCATGAGTCAGCTGGAAAATGGGCCTCACCTCCCAAGTGATCACATTCTAGGCCTTCCAGTTGGGAGCAAATACCCGAATTGTGTATGTGGTATCGAGGTCATCTTACCTTATAATAGACAAATATGCAAATTGACCGCACCTTCGCTACGCCCAAGCCACGCCCACCAACCAAGCCACGCCCACCAACCACGCCCACCAGGAAACCGTTGCAGGGACATTGGGGTGTGGCGGAGCCCAATGCCGGGAAAACCTCGGGGCGGAGGCTTTCCCGGCCTTGGGCACCAGAGGGGAGCCTGCACCGATCGCAGGAAACCACTGGGGGTCGGCTCCTGTGATCAGTAGCAGGGACGCTGGGTGCGGCCGAGCCCAAGGCCAGGAAAGCCTGGGGAGGAGGCTTTCCCGGCCTTGGGCACCAGAGGGGAGCCTGCACGGATCGCAGGAAAGCACTGGGGTCGGCTCCTGCTCGGTAGCAGGGACGCTGGGTGCGGCAAGCCCAAGGCCGGGAAAGCCTGGGGCGGAGGCTTTCCCGGCCTTGGGCACCAGCAGGGAGCCTGCAGGGATCACAGGCAATGACCAGGGGGTCGGCTCCTACGATCCTTAGCAGGGACGCTGGGTGCAGCCTAGCCCAAGGCCGGGAAAGCCGCCCGAGGCTTTCCCGGCCTTGGGCACCAGCGGGCAGCCTGCACGGATCGCAGGAAACCACTGGGGGTCGGCTCCTGCGATCCTTAGCAGGGATGTTGGGTGCCGCTGAGCCCAAGGCCACCGCCCGGGGCCAAGCCCCCACCCTGAAAAAGGCAGAAGGCAGTGGCCACAGCCAAGGCCTGGGTCCCTGGTGCCGGCAGAAAACTGGTGCAGGCAGCCAGGTGAATGAAGGTCTATTGCACGAATCTTCGTGCAAACGGGCTACTAGTTAGAATAATATCTGGACATATTAGGATGTTAGGAATGTCAGCTCTTCAGGACATTCTTGCCCTTTAAGTCCCCTTAAATCTTGGAATTGCTTTAGAGCTGGTTATCATAAATCAAGTGACAAAAGGCTAGGACATGCGTTGCGTGGAGTTCTCCACACCCAGGGCCTGGAAGGCCTCCAGACCCCTGAGCTGCGTCTCCACCAGATGGTGGGGGGATGGAGCTGGCTCGTGCTGATCATTGTATGAGGCAATTATATGCATCTCCTCCTAAATTCGTTTTTGGTGATGTCACATTGATAACTTGGCATGAGCCATGGTGGAAGTATTTACACCATGGAAATTGACAAACACTACCAATCAGCAGCCCCTCTCCCCCACCAGGGGCCCATTGTTAAACATTCGCCAACGCACCACTGGGCTCAGAGGCCTGCAGATTGAGTGGGGAGAGCCCTCCAGATTTAGGGGTGGAGGACTGTCCGCAGCCACGGGCGGTGGGTATTCCAGATCTTCTGATGAAAGGATTTTCTGATGTCGCATTTTCTAGAGCCCTGGGCAGAGAATTTTTTCCTAGTCCTGAAGGGCGTGTTTCCTACAGCTTAGGACGGAGTATTGTCCAGAGCCGGCAATGGAGTGATTTCTAGGCTCAGGACCAGTGTTTTCCGGAGCCTGCACGGAAGTGTTTTCCAGATGCAAGGATGGACCCCTTTCCAGATCTAAAATGGAGGGTTTTCTAGAACTATGGACAGAAATGTTCCCAAACTTGGGAATAGAATTTTCCAGAGCTGGGGGTTGAGAATTTTCTTAAGCCAGGAACAGTCCCCCACCCTCAACTTCCCAGGTCATAGCCATAGGCTTTTCCAGAGGTAGCAAGAAAAAACTTCAAGATGGAGGGCCGCCTCTCAGTTCAGAGTTCAGAATGGCATCTCCGCCAGAGGCAAGGGGTACTGGTGTCTGGTGCTCGGTATTTCAGGGTCTCCACCGTCACACCCAGATCCCCTCAAACCCCACGCTCCTTGACTGCGGCTCCCAGACAGAGGGTGGCAAGCTCATCACACCTCAGCCCCCCTCTGTCTGAATCAACTCTAACGTGGTCCACATTCCTCAGAGGATGCAGCTGCAGGCCCTCGGGCCAGAGTGGAGGCTCACGGGGTCACCTGACTTCAGTGGAGAAGGAAGTCTAAGAGCAAGGACCTCAGAACGTCTCGCCAGCTGGAGCGCTGACCTCTTCCCCTTCATTACATGTCTGTCACTTCCTGGTAACTTGCCCACATGCCCTAAACAAATCGCAGTGAGCAGGCCTGGAGGTTGGAATGAAGAAGGGATCCAGGTGAGGGATCTTGGGCAGCTCCTGACCCGTCTGGGCTTCAGTTTTCTTATTGAACAAACCAACAGCAGCAACACAGCGCCTCCGGCTCCTGCGTGGGAAGCTCCCAGCAGGGCCCCGGGAAGCAGCAGCCTCTGAGAAATGTAAGACACAATGAGGGCAGCGAGCAGAAACAGCACCGCGCGTCCCGGGAGACCTCACGGCCTCCTCCGACCCTCAGCTTTCCACAGTGAAAAGGGTTAAGAGGGGCGGTGACAGTTCATATCCACACCGGCTCCGCCACGTATTAGCATTCTATGAACTGACCCTTGGCCTTCAGAAGGCTGCCCCAAAGCCCGGCCTTTGCGCAGGGAGAGCTGAATCATTGCTCGCTGTCCGGAATGACATCCATCAACATCTCGTTGGAGGGCGAGGTGAGGTTCTCTTGGTATAAATATGGTGACCTAGGAATGGAGGACACCTCCTGGCTAATCCATCCTCCTCCCTCCAGAGGTCCCGGACATCTCTACGCGCGGAGATGAAAAATAAATGGGAAATTAAAGTGTCCCGGTGACAAGGGAGCAGAGAAGGCCGCCTTCCCGGTCCGGGAAGGGCTCCCGCCTAGAGCACTTCTCGTCACACGCCCCTGCTCCTGAAGGTGTGTGGGAAGCAACGCTTTGGAGGCGCGAAGGTGTTCCTCGCCCATCCAAGCTCCCAGCCAATTCACTGCTAAATCCTCTCAAGGATTTCTGCTTAAAATAAAGCATTTTATTTATTTACTAGAGGCCCAATGCACGGAGTTCATGCAAGAGTAGGCCTTCCTTCCCCCCTGCCCCCCGCCCCGCGGCTGCTGGCACCAGCTTCCCTCTGGCACCCGGGACCGGGGCTACCCTCGCAGCCCTGGCTTCGTCTGGAAGGTCATCTGGAAGGATGTCCAGTCTAATTAGCATATTATGCTTTTATTATTATAGATTTATTTTTTAAAATATGTTTTTATTGATTTCAGAGAGGAAGGGAGAGGGGGAGAGAGATAGAAACATCAACGATGAGAGAGATTCATTGATCGGCTGCCTCCTGCACACCCCCAACTGGGGACGGGGGACGGAGCCCGAAACCCTGGCATGTGCCCTTGACTGGAATCGGACCTGGGACCCTTCAGTCCGCAGGCTGACACTCTATCCACTGAGCCAAACCAGCTAAGGCAAAATAAAGCATTTTAAACTGAAATCGATACAAATTATTTACTGTTTTTCATTATTTTAATTTTATATATGTATTTCTTGTGATTATTTTTAAATCATCCAATGACTGAACCCTGCATGAATGGGCAGTGGGTAGGTCTGTGCACTTACACTGTGGGATGTGAGGGAGGTCCACCTTCGGCCCACAATGATCACGTGACACAGAGTCAATAACCGGTGACGGACAGGTTAGCGGCGCTCCCGTCCCTCTGGGTTGGATCTGGGCTGGGAGTGCCCCCAGGTGTCTCCCAGAAGCAAGGAAAATGTATGGAAAACAATCGGGCAAAACTCCTGATCCCTGTAGGACAGTGGTTCTCAACCTTTCTAATGCTGCGACCCTTTAATACAGTTCCTCATGTTGTGGTGACCCCCAACCATAAAATTATTTTCGTTGCTACTTCATAACTGTAATTTTGCTACTGTTATGGATCGTAATGTAAAGATCTGTGTAGGAGAACAGCAGAGATTCACCTGTCGCTCATGCTACCTTTGCCCACCTGGACTTGTGTGCAGTGAACACATGAGCATTGATTACCGCCTATATTCTATTTGCTTAGTATGCGTGGGGCACCATTTGTTTTTGGTAAGCCATTCAGATACGAGAATTCAGCTAATATGGCATAATTACAATTACTTAAATTTCAATCAATATTTAATTTATTAAAATTATAGGCCTTACAGCCTGACTCTTCAGCTCTTACTTCCAACTTATGGATCTTGATATTTTATTCATGAACTTAGTAATTTTTATATAAAAGCAAGATCACATTTACTTGTTCATCGATTCATATTCAATTAACTTATAAATTTGATAGATTAAATTCCCATAAACTTTTAACACCACTTACACATTTAATTAAGCAAATTCCTGTAGATATTTCAAACTACAATTACAAATTCAATTTGTCTGATTCAAACACTTCAAACACCTGACAAGGGAGATTTACAACTATGACAAACAAATTATTCCTAAGCACTTAAACAACTTCTGTAAATCTAATCAGACATAAAATTAATGTTTGGATCTTGCTCCCAACATGGTAAAAAACAAGCAGAATGACATAAAAACAAAACAACGATTATAAAATTTCTTACTACAACTGTAAACACAACTCATATACAAAAGCATCAACATTATTATTCATTTCTTTGACATCTTGTTATGTTAAAAGAAACATGTGTGGGTCAACCTATCAATTTCTCTCCCCTCTCAAAATGAAGCACATTACTATCTCGCATTAAAGCAAAAGTTCTTGGCAGAAACTCAGCTCCATGGCATTGGCGGAGTGACTTTTGGTTGGATCCTATAAATATGGGGCCACAGACACGAGTCAAACATACTCAAGACCAACCGAGGCCCAATCATGGGTGGACTTTCCAGGCATCTGAGGCTAAGATTCTGTTGGCCATGTCATCGGTACGTTTTAAACTCTTGCCTTTTGCCTGGAACTTAACCAATAATATGTTTCAATTCCTTGCATCTAAGGTCATTTCCTGGAAATGACCAGCCTCTTAAGTCCATGGTGGGGATTCCAGGCCATTAAATTTCACTTCATTCCCATAAAACAGTCCGTCCAATTGTGTAATCTCTTACGTTAAAACCTAATGCGATTGTCTCTTACTCATTTTTAAATTTTATTCATTCATTTGCAGGAGTTCTTTATGAATTCTGGATGTGAGTGTATTTTTTTTTTTTTTGCCAGATATGCCTGTAGTAAGTATCTTCTTCCACTCAATTGAGATCAAGAGTCTGGGTCTCTCCTCTGAAATCCTATACTCAATTGCATACTCAAGATCTCCTCTTGAACGTCCAATGGACACGTTGAACTACATGGCAAAATGGACCTCTCATTTCCAGATTCTCCATCTTCTCTCTTCACCCCTTCTCCTGAAACTATCTCCAAGTCAGAAGTTGACACCATTCTTCATCCAGTTGCTTAGCCCCATTCCTTTGAATCCTTTTTTATATCGTGGAAGAGAAATTACATACAGGAAGTACATAAAACAAAATGCATGATTTAATAAATAAACACCCATGTCACTACCATCCAGGCCAAGAAATACATTGCCAGCCCTCAAAGTTCCTGTAGATGCCTAAATTAAAAAAATCTGTCTATCTATTTACACACACACACACACACACACACACACACACACACACACACACACAGTTGACCCTTGAAAAACACAGAATCAAAACTACATGGGTCCACTTATACGTGATTTTTTTCCAATAAAAACTGATAATGTGTTTTCCTTATGATTTTTATAACATTTTCTTTTCTCTAGCTTACTTTATTGTAAGAATACAGCATGTAATACATATATCATACAAAATATGTGTTAATTGACCATTTATGTCATCAGTAAGGTTTCAAGTCAACAGTAGGCTACTAATAGTTAAGTTTTGGGGGAGTCCAAAGTTATACATGGGTTTTCGACTGTGCGGGGTTCAGTTCCCCTAATCTTTGTATTGTTCAAGGATCTACTGTACATATAAATATTTTAGTCTTGCCTGTAATTGAACTTTGTATTGATGGGTCACATTGAATACATTGTTTTGTTTCTTCATTCTTCCTTTCAACATTATAATACTGGTCCTGTTGTTGTATGTAACTGTTTTCATGCATATTAATTGGTGCATGTGATTCCACTATAGTGTATATGCCACATTCTACTCTTGATGGATATTTGGGTTGTTTCCAATTTTCAGCTGTTAAGCACAGTGTGTTTGTGCTTCTAAAAATATTCTTATATAATTTTTGATACACAAATGCACGGATTTGTTGAAGGTATATATCTAGAACTATAATTGCTGGCTACAGGGTATATCTATTTTCAACTTTCCCAGAAAAAGCCCAACTCCTTTCTAAAGGAACTGTAACACTTTTTTCTTGGCAGTATTGGAGAGCTATATTTTTCTTGAGATTTGTCCACTTCACCTACAGTTTCAAATATACTGGGCATGAAAGTTTTCATCATGTTCTTTCTGATGTCTGCAGCATCCGCAGTGACCCCTCCCCCTTTTATTTGGGATACTGGTCCTTGGTGCCTGCCCTGAATGATTCTTGGTCAGTGGCCTCAGAGCAAAGTGGCTTCCGCGACCACTTTCCTCTCTGGGTTCTTATATTTCTTTCCAATGTGCCCTGGTCATTTCTTATCATCTTGTCAGCTCTTGATTGCTTTGAAGAAGAAGCGTTTGCATTTTTATCAAGCATCTTTATTTTTTAGGTGGGAGGGCTGGCCCTCTGCTTCTGGAAGTCACTCAAGACTCCTCACTTTGCCTCATGTCCAGGGTGCAGCGAGCACATCAGGGAGACGACCCATCAGCTCTGCTTCTAAAACAGACCCAGCCCCGCCCACCGCTCCCCAGCTGTCAGCCTGGAATGCAACATTTCACAAGTGCCGTCTTGACCCAGTTTGGAGATTCTGGCTAAAAACTCTCAATCCCCATTCATGGGCACCTTGCTTCCCTGCTGGACTCGCACACTCTGGGTTACAACACACCTAACTACCAGAGGCCCCGAGGCCAAACACCTAAGCATGACCCCGTTTCTTGAGTCTACGGAATTGTTCAAATACCCAACCCCCAGGAAGCCTGAAACCTCCCGGCCATGCATAAGCTGCCCCCACGTTGCAGCTTGCTGCTACTCTTTCCCGGTGCAACCACCCGCGTGGCCCTCGTGGCAGCTTCTCTGGTTCAGAGCTGAAGGAATGAAGCGTTCTGCCTTTCGTCTATCTGGAGTCACTGCACGTTGTCCAGCTATCATCAGAGCCTAACAAACATCAAAGCAGTAACTCCGCCCCTCACTGCTTCAAGTCTCCACCATCTCCAGCCTGGATGCCTCAAAGAGCCCCCGATTTTCTCCGCGTTCTACTTCCCTGCCCCCCAGGCACGATGCTCTTATCACTGAAGGCAGACTGAAACCCGAACACCTTCCTGTGGTTTTAAAGGCCCTAGAGGGTTCTGCCCTGGCTGACCTCTCTGACCCCTCCCTGTGCGTCATGCTTTGGCCACACTGGCCTCCTTCTCTTCCTTGACCAGGCACCTTCTCTCCTGTTTGGAGTCTTTATATTCCAGAGGTGCTTGGAATGCTCATTCCAGATCTTCACAGGGCATCTTCCCTCTCCTCATCCAGGTCTCAACTCCAGGGTCCCGAAAGGAGGCTTTCCCTGGCCCTCCTTGCTAAGCTCCACACAGGTAGGGTGTTGTCTGGAGCTAGAAGGAGAACCTCTTGAAGATGGAGAACCGTCCATTTCTTGTGAATAAAGGACAGCGTCTCTTCCAGGGCGGAGGGACCCAGCCCTTCGCTGCCACCGTGGAAGAGGCCACAGGGGACTGTGCTCTGGAGCCTCATCAGACGCTTGTTTTGCAGGTCTCATCCTCCTGGCCCTTCGTCCAAGACACCCCGAACCTATGACCCCTTCAAGACCCACAGACTCATGCAGAGACCTCATTAAGACTTGTTCTCCTGCATTTCATTCTGAGGGCCCTCTACCCAGAGAACGTGGGGGTGGTGTCTGTCTGAAATTGCGCTCAACGTCTCTAAACCAGCCTCCCCGTGGTCCCCTTTGTAGACCCGCAGGCTGGGGGAAAACTCTCTGAGTCATGTTGCTTTAAGGAGTGCTCCCACAGAGCGAGGTAGGTGTGCAAACGTGCAAGAGTGTGAGGGCCTCTTCTCCTTTCAGCGAGGACGTTGGTAACTCTCTCTGATGCCCCAAACGAACCATACCGAGTGGTTCTAGAGGCGACATGTTGTCATGCCAAGGGCATGGACTTGCAATCTGGCAGACCTGGGTTCCATCCAGTAATGCTGCGTCGTCTTGGGTGAGTCACGTTGTCTTTCTGAACCTTTCCAACGGGAACAATAATAGCCACCTGGCAGGGCTGTCATGAATGGGGAAGGTAGTGGTGCATGTGAAGGTCCCACGTGTGCCCTGGCTGCAGGGCATTCTAGCTAGTGTTCAATGGTAAGACAGACCAGAGTCAGAAACACACGGTGAGCCGGAAGTTGGGGCACCTGAAGAAATCTCTGGGTGCTGCCACGCAAGTCAGCTGCGTGATTCTGGGCAATGACTTCCATTTTCTGGCCCGCAGTTCCTCGTCTGTGAAACCAAAGGCCCAATGAGAGGGTTCTGTGGGCACAGCCCACTCAGACGGCCTGAAGATCCCTTGGGTATAAGATCTGCATGGATTCTCTGGACAGTCAAGGAGTGGCTAGGAAATTGACAGGACTGCTCCAGCCATGAAGACAGAAGAGAAACAGTCCAGAGATGGAAAACGCTGATGACGCCTTGCCATGCTAGCAGTCAGCAGCTGTGCGTCGCTGCAGGTTGCCCAGGACCAAACCAGAGAGGGTCGGACCTGCATTACCACCATTTGTCCACCATCCAGAACTGAAATATCATTGCTGACATGTACACATAAGGAACTGTTTGACATTGAAATTGGGACTCAAAAGAACTGTTGGATGAAACTCACTACAGACTGATTCATTTGCCTCCCAGCATAACCATTATTGCTTGTCTCATTTTTGGTTCTTATAAGTGTATTTCTTGTATCACATGATCTCACTCATCTAGGGGAAATAATGAACAACATAAACTGATGAACAAAAACAGACCCGGAGACAGGGAAGCATCGATCAGACTGTCAAACCTCAGAGGGAAGGTAGGGGAGGGTGGGGAAAAGGGGGAGAGATCAACCAAAGGACTTGTATGCATGCATATAAGCCTAACCACTGGTCACGGACAACAGGAGGGTGGGGACATACGTGGGGAGGGGTTTGGGATGGGAATGGGGGGATGAGGACAAATATGTGATACCTTAATCAATAAAGAAATTTAAAAAAAGGAGCAGCCAGGAGTTTTCCCTTTGTTCCTTGGGAGAGGACACCTGTAACCATCCTGCTAGGGGTTTAGGTGAGGTTTGGGGGGTATTAATGTGGCATCATGACAAATCCAGGATTCCTGTCTGACCGTCGTACTTCGTGTTGTGTTTTTCCCAGAGAGTGTATAACAAGTGTGTGTGACAAATGGGACATCTAAACACCACTTTGTGATGAGCTAAGCAAGTGTCCCGTATCCCAGTGCCAAGCTGTGTCATATTAGAGTCCCAGCCAGGCCTTTCTCTCCTCCTATGACACTCGGTACTAATAACGTCATCACGATAGCTGACTCCTTGGGTAATTAACAGCCCTGTGATTGTCTTATAATGCCCTGCTGACCAGAACACAGGCCCCATTTGTCTTGGGAAATCTGACCCAACGACAGGCAACCCGTCTTCCCCGCTTGGGGGTGAGAGAAGAGGAGACCATGTGGGGGAGGGGACCAGCCCCAGCTCCCAGGCCATGGCTACATCATGACTATAAGGGGGGAGGGGAGAGGTGCACGGAGGATGGGGAAAATGAGTAGGGGCTGGGGTCGTCATGGGGTGGGAGACTTACGGGGCTCAGATCAGCTTTGTGGACTTGTACTCGGCAGAGGCTGTGTCCAGCGCTGGGAATACAGAGAGGAATAGCGGTCTGGGTGTGTGGTGGGGGCGGGCGTAGAAAGAGACAGACACCTTTTCGATGCAGCGGGACTCTTCAGACCAAAGTTGCATCCACAAGACATCAATGTCGTATGGAAAGGGGAGCGGTGATTCTGTCTGGTCGCCAAGAAAACCCGCCCAGCATCGTCCCGGGTTAGGCGGTGACATCCCCGCAGCCACCACACCTGTGGCTCCTTTATGTGCCCTCCTGAATTGGGTTCTGCCCATCTCCACTTTAGGGTCTTAGTCCCTCCCGCCCCAACTCTCACCAGCCCCTGCAATAATGGGTCTCCTGGCCCCCTCCAGCCCACCTTCTTCAGAGCAGCAGGAGTGGGGGTCTTCCTAAAACGCAAACCTCTGCAGAGCCTCCTCCCCTCAGATCCCTCCCGTGGCCTGGGAGGATGGCCCGAGATCCATGGCATGACTCTCAAGGCCTTGGGGGTCTTGTTCCTGCTTCCCCTTCCAGCCTTACCCTGAACTCACCCCCCTTTTTACACCCCTCCCCTCATTATCTAACTTCCTGCCATAGGGCCCCAAGTGCTCCGTGCTTTCTCTCACCTCCCGTCCTTGCACAGGTTGCTCCCTCCACCTAGAACTCCCTTCCCCACCCTTCCTCGTCTGGCTAACTCCTTCAGGTCCCGGCTCGGCATTCCTTCCTTCCGAAGCCTCCCAGACCTGGCAGGCCCGGTGCCCGCCTCCCTTTACTCTGTAACACACCGCCTGGGATTTCCTGCTGCAGCGCGTGCTTGCTCAGCCTGGGGCTCGGGCAGGGAGGGATGGCGGTGAACTTATCTCTGTATCAGCAGAACCCAGCGCACCTGGAAGGTGAAGGGTGCTCACCGCTGTTTGCAGGGTGAATGGATGGGTGTTCGGTTCCGGGGCTGGGGGGGCGGGGTGGGGTTGGCACTGGAAGAGGGGCCAGGCGGTGGCAGGGGAGTGGATGGGCACTTTTGGAGGAGGTTGGGTCCTGGGGCTGCAGGAGCTTGGCTTTCCCCTTGGGGGATAATTAGAGGTCCCTGGGGAGCAATAGGGGTCCCTGGGCCCCGCCATAGGCTGGAAAGAGACAGGGACGGGACTGCCCGGAGGAGCGCCCCTCTCTTTCCTGCCCAGCGCCAGCCAGAGCTGTCATAGCAACAGCCCGCCCCGGCGGCTGGGCCAACCAATGGCAGCCGGCTCTGGTGAGGTAATGCTCAAATCTTCCAGCTCATTGGCTCCTATGTGACCCACGTCCCGGCCGGGGCTGCGGGAGGGAGACCGGCTGGAAAGGGCGCGGGGAGCTCTGGGACCGTCTCTGCTGGGTCGGCCCGTTAGGCCCCGCGCCCCGCGCCCCTCGGCCTTCCCCCCGCCGCCTCTGCCTGCGTCTGCCTCTCCCATCGCCTCTCCGCGCCGCGCCCCTGTCCCCGGCTGTCTCGTCCTTCTCTCCGTGTTGGTCTCCCTGAGGGTCTGGACGCCTCCTCTGCACCCTCTGCCCTGCCCCTCGGTCTCTGCTGCGAATGCGTCCCCATCTCCTTGCGTCTCCGCTTCCCTCCCGTCTCTCCCGCCAGCCTCGCCGGCCGGTGCCTTCTCCAAACAAGGGCGCAGGGAGGGCGCCCTGACTCGCAGCCAGAAGGTGACTCAGTGCTGCAAACCGCGCGGCCGGCCCGCCCGTGGGGGGCACCCTCCCGCGTGGTTGGAAAGCTCGCACCCGGGCTCAGTTCTTGAGCCCGTGGCGAGGCCCGCTGGCCTTTCCCCGAAGAGCCTGACAGACATTGCTCTTGTTGGCATGTCACCCATGGAGGGCAAGGCGGGCTGTCCCGTGCTCTGGGGCAAGGAAGGGCGTGGAGAACAGACGTGAGAAAGAGTAGGCACACACTTCAGCCGTTACAGCAGAGGGAGGGGGTTCGGCTCGCCGCTAGACAGCTGGAGGGACCCCCAGAAAACAGCCCACAGGGAGGCGCTGGAATGAGCCCATGCCTTTCTACCTCTTGGTCCATCTATCTCCACATATTGGTGCCTCTCAGCGCCAGACTCCGGGCTGGCACTGGCTCAGTCCCCTGGACTCCGGGAAGCAGACACGCAATTCGTGGGTTTTGATGGGATTCCTGAGGGGGGCAAAACTCACTCTGCCAGGTGTGCCCAGGGCTCAGTGAGGAAAGCTTCATGGAGGAGGTGACCTTTGAGCTGGTGTGTGTGGGAGAATGGCCAATAGCTTATTTGGGTCAGCTTGGGTGGTGAGAAAGGCCAGAGACCAGTCTGGATAGATGCAGAGGCGGGTAGAGGGCGCAGGAATGTGAATACCTGGATGGCGAGTGTGCACTTGAACCCAGGGGTGGTGGGGAGCCACACAAGGGATCTGAGTAGGGGAGGGGCGCGGTTAGGTGAGGGTTTCCTGCAGCCACCCTGGCGGCTGGGTCCTTGCTCCACGCCGAGTCTCAGCACACAGCACGGCGCCAGCCCACAGTAGGCGCTTGGGCACTAGTTGAAGGAAAGCACAGACCGGAGGGACAGAGGTGGTTGTGAGGGGTGAGGGGTGAGATGAGGCCGCATTCGTGGGGCGGTGGGGGGATGGGAAAGGGGCTGGGCTCAGGAGATGGAAAAGCAGTAGAATGAGTGGGCCTTGCCACAGGTTCACTAGAAGCTGGGCTGGTGATGGGGAGGGAGGTGCCCAGGGTCACGCCTATGTTTCTGGTTTGAGAACGGAGGAGGGGCCAGGGAGAGGGAACACAGGCAGAGGTAGATTTCAAGGGAAAGGTGGCTGATGTAGAGTAGGATCCACAGGTCTCGTGGGATGTTCAGGTGGGGCTGTCTGTGGTAGAGGTCTGGGCTGGGTGACCAGCACAAAGGTGGTCGCTGAGGCCATGCAAGCACTGGGACATTGAAGAGCAAGATTTTCAGGCGAGGGTGCCCTTTAGCACCTCGGGGAAACGTGGCTAGGGGCCAGGAGTCCTGGGTTCTGGCTTGGACTCTGACACTGGCTTGCTGTGTAACCTGGACAGTCACTCTTCCTCTCTGGGCTGCAGTCCCCTGACCTGTCAGCAGAGCCATGTATTAAGGCTTCTGGATGTGGTTTAGAAAGTACGATGTGCCAATAACAGGACAACAAAAGTGTTGGTTATTTATGTGTTTATAAATTAACTAGAGGCCCGGTGCACGGATTCGTGCACCGTTGGGGTCCCTCCGTGTGGCCTGCGGGATCGGGCTGAAACCGGCATCCAACATCCCCTGAGGCAGTGGTTGGCAAACTCATTAGTCAACAGAGCCAAATAGCAGCAGTACAACAATTGAAATTTCTTTTGAGAGCCAAATTTTTTAAACTGAAACTATATAGGTTGGTACATTGTTATTAACTTAATTAGGATACTCCTAAGCTGGCCTTTGCTAAAAACTCAAGGGGCCAAAGAGCCGCATGTGGCTCGCGAGCCGCGGTTTGCCGACCACTGCCCTGAGGGATAGAGTAGTGAGCAAAGTGGCAGGCAGCCAGGGAGAAGCCACTCCCGCTCATCCCGCCTCGCTCATCCTGGTCAGCTGAGCGGCGCTCCCACTGTGGGGGCGCACTGACCACCAGGGGGCAGCTCTTGCGTTGAGCGTCTTGCCCTCTTGTGGTCAGTGCACATCATAGTGACCAGTCTAATGGTCAACTGGTCACTTAGGCTTTTATATATATATAGATATTGTGAACAAAGATAAAGGGATTACATGCATGTCCTCATTTGGAGATAAAAGTCTAGATTAGAGTCATGTTGGGGAGTTAGATCCATGGTTATGGCCTTCCAGGTTGCCTGGAGTAATTGCCCCTTTTGGTAAGAAAGGTGAGGGAAGGGGCTGAGCCAAGGCCTGAGTTTGAGCAAGAGCTGCTTCTTGCCCTAAGCCAGACAGTCACACCCCTCCGCCAGATCCTGCCAGTCCCCAGCTCGGAGTCCTTTCTCCCGGAGCCATCAGGGGCCGTGCTGAGCCCTGGCCTCTGGGTTTCCACAGGAGGAAAGCCCAGTGTTGGGGTTCTAGCACCGCCACCTTCCTCTCCTTGCTCCTCTCTCAGGTCCTCAGATAAAGAGCATTTGGTGGAGTTCAGCCCTAGCTCTGCCTTTAACTGGCCCTTGGGCAGGTCACTTTCTCTCAGGGTCTCAGTCTCAGCATCTGGTCTGCACTTAATAGATGTTGGTGTAATTGAATTAAATTGCAAAGTAGTTCATTCAACTGGAGCATGGGCCGGGGGAAGGATGGTAGAGAGAGCTCACCCCATTGGGGCATCAAAATATAAAATGGCTGCAAATGCGCTTTGGGAAAGGTAAGCCATCAACTATGTATAAGTCTGCATCATAGTGCATTTGGCCAATGCCCCCAAAGACTTCCAGAGAAAAAGTAGACACAACAGGGGTCTACTCCCCATGCCACCCCTCCCCCCACTGAAAATGTCTTTATTTCATAAGAATTAATCATGAATGTATTCTCCTTAGCCAAATGGTCAAGAGTGGGGACCAAAAAGGGGCCACATACTAAATCTGAGACGTTTAGGGGAGACCTGCATGGCGGGTCTTACAAACTAGGTGGCCAAAAGCAGCCACATGGGCTGGTCCAAACATAAAAACTCCTAATAAAAGCGGGTCATGGCAGGTAGCTGTGTCTTAGGCCGGTGGCTAGGGTGTCGCTTTTTAAGCCCATGAGACCCGGTTGTTCTGTTTCATGGGGCTGAGAAGACTTAAGACAACAAATACTCAGGAGTTTGAGTCCTGCACCCAGGATGCCGCAATTTAAATTCTGATTGGGACACCCTCTTAGCTGTGTTTCTTACCCTCTCTGTGCCTCAATCTCCATCTATCAAGTGGGGGTTAGGACATGGCCGCCCTTATAGGGATGTTGTGAGGATCAAGGAATAATACAGGTGAAGTGCTCAGCACGGTGCCTGGCACAGAGTAAGGTATCAGCCACATTTATCAGCGTTGTGGCTTGAGGGAGGTGACCACCTGCTCTGCCTGCTGCTCAGGATGGTTATGGAGGGACATTGGGAGGCAGGGGTGTGGCCTTGCCTTGTGGACTTGCGTGCCCCGGACAGCACATGGGAGCTAGGGGCCGGAGACCCACGCCTTGGCCGGGGAACTCCAGGGGAGGTGGCAGCAGGAAGGTTTGGGGGCAGGCAGTGTAACAGGCCCTAGCAGGGCTCACTTCAGTAGGGGTGCCAGCTGCATGGTCCCAGGTATCCAGGGGCTCCTAAGGGTAGAGACTTGTGTTCAGGTAGACCAGTTGTCTGGATGGTGCCCTGGCCGTTCACTTCCACAGCTGGAGTCACAGGTTGATGAGACTGGGAAGGTCATTGCTTCTCCCCTCACCTGTTCCATGAACAGCAGAGAGCCTCGGGTTGGGCTCCAGAGGGAGCAGTTTTGGGGGAAAATGGGGTGATGGGGTGGTCTTTGGAGACTGACCAGAGTGTCCAGGGATGTCCTTGCACCCTCTTTTGTTAGGTTTGTGTGTGAGAGAATTTGTGAGAACATGGGTATATAAGTGTCCGTGTGTGTGCATATATTAGAATATGTACTGTCAACCATTTACACACATGCACGCATGCACGCACACAGCCCATAGGCTGGCCTTGCTGTCAGCAAGCTCGAGGGGCATCTATTCTTCTTCACAATGCTTGCTCTCAGACTGCGAATGCCAGCACTGTGCTGTGTGCCAGACTCCCGGTGTGAGCCCGGGACCCAGGCCTGGTGGGGCTGGAAGTCCCCTCCCAAGGGGACAGAGAGGCAGTGCTCACACCAATGAGAATGCTGACCGTGCCCTAGACACCTCACAGGCATCACTTCATTTTTCAGATGAAGACACTGAGGACCAGAGAGGTTGGGAAACTTGCCCACGATCACACAGCAGAAAAATGGCAGATGAGGAAGCTGAGGCTCTGAGAAGATAGGAGACTTACCGCGTCACTCCACATGTTAATGGCAGAGCTGGGACTTGAACTCAGGTCTCTCGGATTTTAGAGCGTGTACTCTTAACACCACCACTCTCCCCAAGCTCTTGGGTGAGCCAGACATACGGGGGATGTGTGCGCGGGAGGAGGAGTGTGTGTGGCCAGTAGAGGGAGGGGCTGATTCCCCCTGGAAGGGTCAGCAGGTAAAGAGCGAGGCACGAATGACAGTTGGGGGGGCTCCAGGGAGGCAGGGTTGGAAGGGGGCTTCCCTGGGAGAGAACAGTGTGAGCAAAGGCACAGAGGCGTGAAATAGGGTGCCACGTTCAGGTGGTTTATGGCTGGCCCATTGAATAGGAAGACAACCTCCCCTTCTCCCTGCCCCCATCCCCCTCCCAGCTCAGAAAGCCTGATTGTCCCCACTTCCCTCTGCCCCCTCCAGTTAGGCTCCTGGGATATGGACAAGAAAGGAGCTTGTCTTTCCTGGCTCTGCTGGAGTCCTGCCGCTGAGGTTTGGTTACCATGGCTACAGGCTCCATGGAAACTCACAGTGGCCTTTTCTAGGATAGGCCTGGACTCCAGCCCACCTGCTGATGCGTTATCTCCCATGGCCTCCGCATCCTGAGGAGATGCCTTTGGGGTCACTGTGCCGCTGCGTCCCCATCCTTCCACCTTGGAGGGGACAGGAGAGGTCCCAAGGTCAGAGAGGTGGTAATTCCCGTGTGCAGGGTCCATAGGTGGCTCCAGGATCCCACATAAACTCAAAATGCAGAGGCCAGCCCTGGCAGGTGTGGCTCAGTTAGTTGAGGGACATCCCATGCGTCGAGAGGTCCCCAGTTTGATTCCTGGTCAGGGCACATGCCTGGGGTGCAGGCTGGATCCCTAGGAGGGGGTGTGCGGGAGGCAGCCGATCAACGTTTCTCCCTCACTGATGTTTCTCTCTCTCTCCCTCTCCCTTCCTCTCGCTCTAAAAGTCAATAAAAACATATTTTTTAACAAAATACAGAGACCAACATTCCCTTATATTTAGGCAAATCGGGGGCAAGTCTTTCTGTGGCCGCCGCTTGACGTCCGGCCTGTCTGTCCCTGCACCCTGGTCTGTTCTACGTGCAGAGCTGCGTTCTCTTCATTCTCTTCCTCCCCTGGCCCTGCTGGTCCCCGAGTCCTGTCTGTTCCATCTGCCATCTCCATCCCATGGCCCTACGTCACGCTGCTCTGGAGAATTCGCACGCTATTGACACGCCTGCTGTTGGACAGACTTGGGAGGGGACCTAGCTCCACACCATTAGCCTTGGGAGCCTGAACAAGTCACCTCCTGATTTGAAGCCTTGGATTCCACCTCTCCAAATATGTGCTTTACAAGGCTGGTGATTCATGCAACAAATGTGTTGAAAAATATCTACATTTATTGAGCACCTAGCTATTGTGCTTCTGATGCATTTATTTTTGCTAAGAACTGCAGTTATCACCTCCTAGATTCCTTATGGCAACTCTACAAGATAGGATCCCCAGTTTATAACTGATGACGCCGAGGCAAAAAGGGTTCAGGACCCGGTCCAAGTCACGAAGCGACCACGTGGCAGAGTAGGAGGTGAATGCAGGCTCACTGGACACCAAGGTTGCACTTTTTACCACTTGATCATTTGGTCGGTTCCTTTTTATTAAGCACCTGCTACGTGAAGACCTGGTTTCTGCCCCATGGAACCTCTATTAGGGGAGATGGGGGAATAAATATAATACACATTGTTGTAAGTGGTGGGCTGAGATAGAGTATGATGGAGACTCATTCTTTTTTAAAAAAAAAATATATATTTATTGATTTCAGAGAGGAAGGAAGAGGGAGAGAGAGATAGAAACATCAATGATGAGAGAGAATCATTGATTGGCTGCCTCCTGCACCCCCCCTACTGGGGATTGAGCCCGTAACCTGGGCATGTGCCCTTGGCCAGAATCGAACCTGGAACCCTCCAGTCCGCAGGCCAATGCTTTATCCACTGAGCCAAACCGGCTAGGGCGAGGCTCACTCTTTCGAAGGAGAGGAGGGGAGGCGGATGGAGGAGAGGAAGTGCAGAGCGGGAAGCAAGATAGAAGAGCGATGAGGGAAGCAGGCTGCGGCCCAGAGGTGGAGGGGAGCAACAGCTGGCAGCTGCTTCTGTGTTCCCAGCCCTGGTCCTGAGGGGCCCTTGGCATCCGGAGACAGCTGGGGGCAGCCACCCGGCCCCTGAGGAGGCCAGCGTAGGCGTGTGCGCATGTGTGTTGGCAGGCACATGTGTGGTCTTGGATAATGGTGAGGACAGCAGGGGCCTGGCAGGCCTGACCTAGACTCTTATGAGCTACGGCCCCGGGCAGGGAGCGGCCGGCCACTCTGAGCCTTGGGTCTCACCTGGAAAAGGGTGATAATAACATGTGACAATGCTTTGCCAGCCCCAGGGTCCGCCCAAGTGTGAGGAATGATCAGTGCTGCCCAGGCTACAAAGCTCTGTGTGGGGCGTGACCTCAATTTTGTTGAGAGAGAAAAAGGCAGGGGGAGAGAGGGAGGGAAAGGGAGAGAGAGGGACACGGTGACAAAATGAGACAGAGAGAGACACAGAAAACAGAGACAAAGAGAGAGACTGAAAACAAGACAGAGGGGGGAGAGACAGAGACACAGGAGACAGAGACAGAGTGAGACAGAGACTCGGCAGAGATAGAAAGATATATAAAGAGACAGAGAGACAGGGAGAGATAGGGTGCAGGATGGATAGATAGATAGATAGATAGATAGATAGATAGATAGATAGATTTGGGAGAGGAGTGAGGGAAAGAGACAGAGATAGAGAGACAGAGACTCAGAGAGAGACAAAAAGAGAGAGAGCAGGATGGAGGGAGAGAGAGAGAGTGTGAGGTGGTAGATTCCAAGATAGTGAGAGACATTAGGTGTGGGTGGTAAAACTATGAGTGATTTTGACTTGCATACTTCAGCTCATATTCCTTTCTGATTTTTCTCTCTATATACTTAAATAATTATCTTTTTAAAGACATGGTTTCTAGATGCAAATTGGATTTTAAAAACTTTCTGTAATTTGGAACTATCTATGAGAAGCTTTATAATTTGCATACAAATTGACCCAGAAATTTCACTTCTTAGAATTTATTCAAAGGAAATAATCATGGATGTGTCAAGTGATTTAATTACAAGAATAAATTTGAAGTTTATAACAGGAAAAAGATACCCCAACACACAAACCAAAAAAGCCTCTACCTTAAATGTACAAAAATAGGTGACTAAGTGAATAAAACATGCTCCATTCATAGGATGAATTTCAGTGTAGCCTTTAAAACGATGTTGTAGAAGGTAATTCATTGGCGTGGATGTTCACGACGTATTGCTATGTAAATAAAAAAGCACATTTCCAAAAGGTACGCTACAACCCCATTTTTGTTAGAAAGAGATATGTTTGCATGTGTGCAGAGAACAATACCTGGAATTTTTATCACCCAGGTGCTAACTGGGGTGTGCGACCATAAAAAACAATTGGTTATTGGAAATCTTGCCCAAGCATTAAGAATTCTTACACAGGGGAGGTGGCCCTCCTGCCCCTGGCTCTGTCCTCACAGCTCACCCCGCTCTAATCCGCGTGACTTTGATGGTGTAATGAAAGCGCGCCTCATCCATGTCAATTCACACGCATTCATCCCTCTTGTGTACTTACTTATTTTTGCAAATCTTCCCACAGAGGGAGACAGTCAGACGCCACCCGTTCAAAAAAATAGTAATTTCTCACGTTTTTACAGGCTGTGACAGTTTCATCCCCTTGATTGTTGCCAATAGAGGTCTGTCCTATCTTTCAAGACATGAGCTCTGGGGTTCGGTGAATTGCAGCCAGGAGAGCCCTGTGTGTATTAGGAGGCCTGCTCCGGGTGGAGGCAGCCAAGAGGGAGGCTGTCAACCTCGAGAGTCAGCCTCTCTGGTTTTCCTATTAAAAATTGACATCATCACAACACCTTCAAGAAATCCTGGATTTTTATTTATCTATACCCATCTCATTGCAAAAAGCATTGGAGGTGCCCGCTAAATTATACATGAATGGAATAGGGTAAAAGCAATTGAGGTGATCAAGGTGAAGAAAAGCTAATTATGAAAATAAGACAAAAGAGTCAGGTTAGCAGATGAAAGCCCATGCCTCAGGCATTGAATACTTGCTAGACTGGATGTCAGTGCTGCTCGGGCCTTCCCAGGGGCGTGTTTTCGGCATTTACCATGAGTTAATACAGAGCAAAACATAAAAAAGCCATAAACCTGCGCCATCACCTCTCACCTTCCTCCTAAATTAATCTGCTATCAACTTCTACGCAAACAAAGTCTTGGCTTTTCTTTGAAATCTCAGGAGGCTAGTTCCTTTTTCTCACTCCCGCCATCGCCGGCGGAAAGCTGACGACCTGCCCACCCTCCACGGAGAGGCACCCCGAGTTCCTCTCCCGTGTCTCGTGTACCGTGAGAGCCAAAGGGGAGAGAGACTTCAGTCCTCAAGCTCCAGCACTAATGCCTTCTGTGGAAAGCAATCAGCCGCGGCTTAAGAGAAGACTCTAAACCTCCCTTCTCCAGCACTTCCCAGTGCGTCAAGCTTTCATATTCTTGGTCCAGTGACAGGAAGGATTCGGCTGCACCTCTGGTCCTTGGCCAGGCACAGTCCGCACTCACTGTGCTGATGAATTTACTCCAAGTGAGCCGTTACCTTGGCAACCAGCTTACAAACTCACTCAATTAACCTGCTTCCTCTCTGTAATCAATACTCATTAGCGCCGAGTCACTCCTGTGCTTTGCCTGGCAGTTTTAACCACTCATTCAGGTCAACCCATTTCTTAAAGGGAACAGTCTCTCCTCCCGCTGAACATGGAAACCCATTTGGACCCCACAGACCCCTCTCTCCCTGGGGGCTGTGCAGCTGTCATCCTAACTCGGCTCAGCCAACGAGGACTGGCTGGTGACTTGGGTGGAGTCGGCAGCAGAGCCTCCAGGGTGGCTTTCGGCATTCCAGGGGGTCCCGGGGCCTTGCCCACAGGGGAACTGGCAAGAAGGAAGGTGGCACCTGCCGTTGAGAATCGGGGACACAGCTCCTGCACACACAGGAGGCTCCTGGGAGGCGGAGTACTATTATGTGATGGTAGACTGATATGGTATGAGATCAGAGAGAAAAAATTATTTATTTTATTGATTTTAGAGAGAGGTAGGAGGAGCGGGGCGGAGAGAGAGACATTGATATGAGAGAAACATTGCTCAGCTGCCTCCTCATGTACCCTGACTGGGGATGGAACCTGCAACCTGGGAATGTGCCCTGACCGGGAATCGAACCCACCACCTCTTGGTGTGCAGGATGATGCTCCAACCAACTGAGCCACCCAGCCAGAGAGAGGAAAAATTACTATGGCCTTAGCCGGTCTGGCTCAGTGGATAGAGCACTGGCCTTCGGACTGAAGAATCTCAGGTTTGATTCCCGTCAAGGGCACATGCCCAGGTTGCAGGCTCGATCCCCAGTAGGGGGCGTGCAGGAGGCAGTCAATCAATGATTCTCTGTCATCATTGATGTTTCTCTCTCCCTCTTCCTTCCTCTCTGAAATCAATAAAAATACATTCTAAAAAAAATTACTATGAAAACCTCAGACAGTCTGTACCACTTCCTGGTCCGGTTCTGAGGCCGGGCAAGGGTGGTGGTGGTGTAAGACACATCAGGGGAGATAAAATTCTAGACTCTCCCTTTGCTGCACAGAGCCCAGTGGGGGAGGCCGAGGGGGAGGGGGCACTGGAGGGACTCTGCCCTGTCTCCTGGCCTGCTGCCCCGCAGGGGACCTGGAGTGGACGGCCCCTCTGGGAGCAGGGATGCTAGTGGGTCTCAGGGGCCGGTCAGAGGGGAGTGAGCTTGTTCTAACTCGTGAGGGAACGGAATGCTGAGCCCAGCCCTAAAGGAGGGGAGCCCTGACGCCCAGAGGCAGAGTCTGCGGGTAGCGTGCGGGCACAGGCCTCAGGAAAGGCTGCCGTGCGCGGGCCTCCTGTGAGTGGTGTGGGGGCACCTGGGGGGCCGCGCCAGGAAAGGGGCCAGCTCTGCCCGGACAGAGATGACGACAGGAATGGGACCGCTGATGGCAGACGACCCACGAGTGAAACCATTTAATTAGTTCATTAAAAGCCTCGTTCTAGGCCCGGGACACAGGCACCGATGGAGACACAGAGCCCCGTTCTCAAGGGGCTCACAGCGCCAGCGGCAGATAATGGGCCGGGAAATAAACGATAGACGTCAGGTGTGCAGGGGCCGCGAGGAAAGTGAATCAGAGACACTGGGAGGGCGGCGCCTTCAGGTGGTGGTGGGGGATGGGAGGAGGAGGGGGGGTGGGGAGGGCGGGGGGCCTCTCTGACGGGCAGGAGGAGGGGCCAGCAGATGAGGAGCCAGGAGAGAATGCTCCAGAAAGAGGAGAGAGCAAGTGCCCGCGCTGTCCCCACGCTCCGGCCGCCCTGCCTGCCCTGGCCAAGCTCTCCTGTCCTTAATGCATGGACCAGAGGCGGACATTCTCTGCTCTGTGGCCTTCACACCTGCCCCGGCCCTGCCCCAACCCTGCCCCAGCCCTGCCCCAGCCCTGCCCCGGGCCTTGACTTCCCATTCAGGCCTGTGACATTGCCAGCCCTTAGAAACACGCAACCGTGAGACCTGGGGCCTTCCCCAGCCTGCCTGGGCCTCAGTTTCCTCATTGGTAGAACAGGAATATCACTCATCTATCGCCTTTTTTCTTTTTTCCATGAGCAGAGAGTCATTTCTGTGAGGATTTTTAAGAGGAAAAAAAAATAGAAGCGTCAGTGAGAGCGGTGAGGTTTAGAATGAAGTCGGTGCTCAATCAACGACAGCTGCTCTCCTTCGCGTGGAGGAAGCTTCCAGAGAGTGGGTCTCACGGCTTAAGCGTGCATGCCTCTGGGCCTCAGCTTCCTCCCCTGTCAAATGGAGCCGAGAGGAGCCCTCACCCTGAGTTGGCGGGGTGGGGGGGGGGGGGGCTGGGGGGGGGGGAGGCTGAGCCCTCTCCACAGTGACTGCGGGCAGCGCACAGGTGAGCTATTATTTCCTCAATCTCACACTGAAGGGCGGTCCGCCATGGTGGTTGTGAGCTGAGCCTCAGGGCAGGGCTGCGTCTTCAGGCCGCAGGGCTGGGCCAGCAGAAGGGGGCTTTGCAGGCTTTGCTGGCTTTGCAAGGCTGGCCAGGGAGCGAGGGCGGGGTGGGGAGGCGTCCCAGGGGATGGGTGTTTGTGAGGGAAGGCAGCCGGCCAGGCCCGGGGAAGGGCTCTGGGTTCCCCTATCCCGCACCCGGTGCTGCGGGCAGGTGGCCAAGTCACTAATGAAACGCTCAGCCGGGGCTTCTGAGGTGTCCCCGGGGAGCCCGTGGGACCCTCCAGGCGCAGCTTAATAGTGGGGGGTGGGGGGTCCCAGTGTGTCAATGGAGTGGGAGGTATGCCCCCTGGCCCACCGGCTGCCGGTCCCCAGATCTACAGGCGCGGACAGCAAGATGGGGGAGGTGCTCGGGGAGGGCCTCTGGCTTGGATCCCGGGCCTCCCCGCTGCACCCTGCGGCCTGGGGGCCTGGTCTCTCCATGACCAGACCTCACTGCTCCCCTGCGGCCGGGCCTGGGCCAGCCCGCCCGCCTTCCCATCCTGCACAGCCTCGCACCAGCTGGCGACTTGGAGAGGTCACTGAGCTGCCCGGGCCTCGATTGCCCCCTGTAGACGGGGATAGCGTACACCACGTGAGGGTGGCTGTGAAATGAAATGTTAGCACGCGTACAGGGCTGAGAGCGGGCACGCAGCGAGTGCTCAGAGGCTGAGGGTGTCCTTGGACAGGCGTCCCGAGCACTGGGAGCACTGGAGGGTGAGAACTGTGTGGAGCGAGATTGGGGGGGAGGTGTGAGTCCCAGTGCTGCAAGCAGTGGTTTGGGCCCCTGCTCTGTCGTTTACTACATCTGTGGGCAAGTCATGGCAGCTTTTGGAGCCTCAGCCTCCTCATCTGTGAAATGGGGGAATGTCCATCTTCGACGATTATGATGGGGAGGCCAGCATGGTGCTAGCGCTCTATGTGGCGATAACCCTACTTCCAACCTGCTCAGGGTCCCGCAGCCGGGACCTGGTCCCTGTGCCCTGAGCCAGGGTTGGAAGTGAAGTCTCTCTGGTTCTATGTGGCTTTTCGCAGCCAAGGAGGTAACACCTGTCTGTTTCGCCAGCTGCAGAGCTGGGCAGCTGCGGGGGGGATGGAGGAGAGCCGAGCCGGCCTCCGGAGGGAGGCAGTGTGAGCAGCCGTTATGCACTTGGCCGAGGGGGTCAGACCCGAGTTCTCTCCGCTCGGCCCCGTCTCGCCTGGCTGGCCTCGGACCGTCGCTCGGTGTTGAGCCCTGACGCCCTCTCTATAGGGCGGGCATCACCCTGCTCCCTGCTTCACGAGGCAGCTGGGGGGCTGAGCCCGGTGCTGGTGCAGGGCGCCTGGCACGGAGCCGTCTCCTAGGCGGGGCTTAGGGACTGGCGTGTGTCAGGGCCCGTTGGCGCTTACCTGTTCATGGAGCTGCCCGCTAGTCGCTGTCGCCCACAGATATGTTGGGCCCTGGAATTTGGACACAATCCCTGCCCTCAGGGGGTCCCCAGTCTGGTAAGGGAGGAAACATGTAGGCCATAGATGGCACATGTCAGTCCAGGGCTCGGCGTGGCAGCGGGAAGAGGGGGTGGGGGATGGAGGGGCCGGAGAGGCCCCCAACAGAGGACAGGAGAGGTTCAGGGCGTGGCTCAGGTCACGCAGCCATGAAAAGGCAGGGCTGGGGTTGAAGCGGCCACTGGAGAAGCAGGAGTTCCCCAGGGAGGCAGGGGGCGGGGGAGGCACTCCGGGCAGGACCAGCGTGGGCAAAGGTGCGGCGTGAGCCTCATACGGGTGCGAAGCAATGCTAGAGGCCCAGCGTGGCAGCGCAGGGTGAGGGGAACTGTGTGCCGCGCCAGCACAGCCAAGGGTTCGGCGAGCCTGAGGGAGGGCCGGTGAAGGATGAAGAAAAGACAGACAAAGAGAATAAGCTGGGTCTAGGTGGATCTCCTGCGCCTGGCTGAGGCCACAGAGAGAGATCCAGACAGCAAGCTGAGCCTTTATTTTATAGCCAGAGGTAAACAAGGTAATTTACAATGTTCTTGTAAGTTTCACTTGTTTTGGCAGCATTTGCTGCACCTCCCACAGCCCATTAGCTACCCAGGAAAGATCTAGGGAGCAGTCACAAGATCAAGTTTAATTATGCGTAGAGGGCTGTGCCCTCCAAGCTGGGACTTGTTTGTGGCTTTGCCAGCAGGTCAGTCGGAGGCTTAACCCTATAACCGCTCCCTACAGAACTGGGCACATTGTGAACAGCCGTGACGCCAGCAAGGAGCTTGGATTCCATCTCAGGGAGCCTTTGACCGCTGAGGATTGAGATAGGGTTAGGGGCCCCGGGTAACTCCCCTCTCAGCACTAACAGTAGACCCAACCCTCACCCAGAGGCCACAGGTGCAGCACGTTTTACTTAACAATCCTCAGAACAGCCCACCATCTCAGGAAGGCCCCATGATGATCCCCATTGGAGGCCCAGAGAGGTTAAGGCAGTGGCCTCGGGTCACACAGCCACAGAAAGGCAGGGCTGGGGTTGGAAGCAGGCTGGCGGGTTCCAGCATTCCCTCTCCCATCCACGTCCCCTTCCTGCCTCCCTGTGTGATCAGCCTGAGCACCGTTCCCAGGTCACGGGTCCCTCCGCTCTGTGACTGGCCCGTCCCGCTGGGCCCTGGGTTCTTGCTCCGAGCTGACGGACAACGCAGCTGTAATGGAGCGCCTTGGCTGCCGGGGCGTGGGGGAGGGGAGCAATTTCTCAGAAATCCAATCAGCCAGCGAGTGACTCAGTGTGCCTGCCAGCAGGCCCCCTCCCACCCCCAGCCTCCGCCTCCGCCTCAGTCTGGTCCTGGCTGACGGGTCTAGTCACCCCAGCCCCACCTCTCCCTGCCTCAGCCCCTTTTCCCTGACAGGGGCCTTGGGGCTTAGAGTCTGATCACCGCTCCGCATCCCCTAACCCCTCCGTCTCCTCCATCCCCTGTGTCCCGTCTCAGGGGCAGCCTCCTCCGTCTCTGCCTCGGGTGCTGCCCCGGTGCCATCCTCCTGGACCCTGCCCCGTGGAGCGTTTTTCTCAAAGACAAATCGGATCTTGTCCCTCCTGCCCCCTGTCGCCTGGGAGAGGGTCCCAACCCCCCCCAGGCAGACCTTTCCAGCTCCGTGTCTCGCAACGTCACAGGCACAACCAACTCTTCACGGGGCATCTTGTGCCTCCAAGAGCCTCTGAGCTTCTGTAACTGCTGTTCCCCCGGCCAGGCATGCCCTTCCTCTCTCATCCTTATGGCCAAATCCTACTTATCCTACAACGGCCCTTCCTCTGGGCAGTCTTCCCTGATTTTCCCAGGCAAGGCTAGCTGCTCCTTTCCCTGTGTCCCCCCAGCACCCGGATCAGCGTGGTGTGAGCAGGAATCCCACTGTCTGACAATGATTTGATTGGCTGTTCCTTCCTCCCTGGACTTGAAAGCTCCTCAACAATGTCCCAATAGCTGCCATCACATTTGGCTGTGTGGGTGCGGCGAAGGCTTTACCTGCACGATTTACTGTTCTCCCAGCAACCCCGAGGCTGGCGCCACGTTCGTCCCCGTTTTATACATGATAAATGGAAGCACAGACTGGGGGAGCGACTTGCCCCAGGTCACACAGCACTGACGTGGCACAGCCGGTCTCTCTGCAGAGGAAGCGCCTTAACCAGCCCTCTCTGCTGCCTCCTTCTTCCCAGCGGAGCCCAGCGTGGACCAGCTGTGCACAGAGGCTGAATGGATGAATGGATGGATGAATGGATGGATGGATGAATGAGTGGGTGGAGGTCTCCCAGGCTGGGTCTCTAGATCAGCTTTGGAAGGTTCAAGGGAAGGGAACGGGCATGGCGTGAGCCTCTGAATGAACCAGGAGACTTCCCAGCAGCCCTGGGAGCTGGACAATGTTACCTCATTTTACAGATGAGGAAATGGAGGCTATGAAAGGACCCCCCTCCCCCAAGCCGAGAGAGAGTTGGTGGCAGAGCCAGGATCTGTGTGGCTCAGATCCCAGTTTAGAACAAGGGTCTGGGGGCTCCTATGCGTCTGGAGAGGGGTGAGGGGCTCCTTTCAGCATCATCAAAGCTCCCCTCCTTGGATGAGAGGGAACCGCACTGAAGCCAGGGCTTGGAGCCACGGCCTGGACTCTGGCTGTCAGGGGGCCTGCGCAGGGTCACCCCATTTTCAGGATGAGTCCAGCTGAGGCGTGGCCAGGAGACGCTGGAGGATGGGAGAAGGTGAGTTTAAGCAACAGGGAAGAGCTGGGGCTATGAAACGGACAGCCCGGGGTTTGGATCCTGCCTCTGTTGCCTGTTAGCTGTGTGATGCGGGGCAGTCATTTAACCCGCCTCTCCTTGCCTCACCTGTAAAACGGGGATAATGTACCTTGTGTTGGGTTTCGGCAGGCACCACAGCGTTGCATCTACAGTGCGGGCTGAGAATCACGCTCCGGGGAAGGTGGTGGGCTGAGAGTCAGGACAGAATGGGTGGGAAGCCAGGACCAGGGCTGCCCATCCGCTTGGAGCCTGGCTGTGTTTGTCTGCTTCCTGGGGTCCCCCAGAGGGCCCTGCTGGGGCTCAGACGGGGTGAGCTCACAGTTGGCGTTTGGGTAACAACAGAATGTAGAGTGAAACAGGCTCGAGTTCTGATCCTGCTTCGGCTGGGTGACCTGGGCGCTGTACTTGCCCTCTGTAAGCCTCAGTGTTCCCATCTGTAATGTGAGGGAATTGTTATCGTCCCCAGAGGGGCTTGGGAGGGATTTAATAGGGTCATTATACTGGGCACAAGCGTCCGCCCAATCCTTTAGACCGCAGCAAGTGATTATTTTAAAGAACGATTTCCTCCCCAGGGGTTTCCCACCGCGTGCTGTTTGTTTTGGAGAATGGCAAGGGCTGCGTGTAGCTGGCTTTCTTCCACCCAGCCCGCCATCCGCTGACTAAGGTGTCAAGTCTGCCACAGACCCGAGGATCCAGATACAGCAGCTCTGGGGGAGGTGGTGCCAGAGGAGTGGGGACAGGCTTCAAGGGGGGCTGCCTGTGCAAAGGCCTGGACCTGCAACTGTGTGGGGCTCTACAAAAACTAGAGTGGGGCGCCTACAAACAGGAACTCAGTTTCCAGGGCCCTGGCGCCTCCGTCTCCTGTAAACGGGGTGTGCGCGCCCTCTGCTGGCCTTCCTGCTCACTGCACCTTCGACTTGGGAGACTCCCAGCCACTGGCTCTGGGAACCAAATGTCCATAAAAGGTGGGGTATCTAAACTGGGAGGACCCTCAGAGCTCGTCCACCCATGCCTCGCTGATGGAGGCCAGAGGCCCTGTGTGGGGCAGGGAGCCTGCACAGAGCAGGGATTCCGGGTCCTCAACCCAACACCTGGAGTGGGGAGGTGAGCCCCTCCCCCAGGAGGGTCCCTGCAGCTGGGCTCCAGCCTGGGGGACGTGGGGGTGCGGGGTGATCTCACAGAGCAGAGGGGGTTTCAGATTCTCAGCCCCTCACCCCATCTGGCTGGGTCAGTCGTAGGATTTCCTGTTTTGTCTTGAAGCAGCGTCACTGTAACCTGATAGCCATGAAATGGGAGCATGGGAACTTGGGAAGAGTGTGTACGTGTGCATGTGTGTGTGCGTGTGTGTGTGTGTGTGTGTGTGTGTGTGCGCGCGTGTGCGTGCTTGTGAAAGTGTGTTTGTCAGCAGGTGCCCTGGGCTGGTGACATCACGGTACTGACGCACCCCGTCCGGGTCCCCAGGAGCTGCCACTGCTGTCTGGGCCTTGGTCCTCCAGCGTGAGGGGTGACAGTGTGGTGAAAGGTTCTGCCCCAGAGCAGGGTAGAAGGTAGAGGCTGGGGCGTCCGGATAGGCTCTGTAGCAGCTCAGAGGCGGGGAGAGTAGGAGAGATGTGAGTTGAGGGTGCGCCAGGCTTCTGGCCTGGGCTATGGGTTGTACCCTTCAATGAGATGGGGAGTGTGTGTGTGTGTGTGTGTGTGTGTGTGTGTGTGGTGACACCTGCCACAGTCCCCTCTGCCTGGAAGCCTACCTTGGAGAGTGTTCTTTTCTCCTGATGTCTCTTGCCCCTGCCCCAGCCCTGCTTCGTGGCGGGGCTGTTGTGTACATGCGAGTGTGTGTGTGTGTGTGTGTGTGTGTGTGTGTGTGTGTGTGTGTGTAAGCTGTGCATGTCTGTGCCCTTGGGCTGGAAGCTTGGTGTTGCCAGAGATGGGCCTTGAGAGCCGTATGGCCCCAGGGAGAGGCCTGCCTGGGCTGGGAAATGACCCTGTGGTCCCTGCTCTGCTCACACCCAGGTCTCTGCCCTGGCGGAGTGCAGGGAGCTCCAGACCTGCCCATCCTCCCCCGCGGGCAGCCTCAGGCAGGTCTCTGCCTCTCTCTGACCCCAGCGTCCTCCCCTGACAATAGGGGCAGGAGCCTGGGGAGGAGGAAGAGGGGTATTGTCCCCTCTGGTCCTCGGTTTCCTCAGCTGTCAGGTGGGGCGAAGGAGAGCGGCGCCCCAGCTGGTTTGAGGAACCAGTGAGCCATGTGCCTGCATCCCACGCGCCAGGAGGCACTGGTTGCAATGACGACGGCTGCCCCTTATCAAGCAGTTACTGTGTGCCAGTGCTGCTCTGAGGAGCCCCACTATTTAACCCATTTTGTCCTCATCATCACCCCAAGGAAGGAGCTATTAGTATCCCATTTTACAGATGAAGAAACCGAGGCTCAGAGAAGTAAGCCACATGCCCAGTGACGGCCTTGTCTCTCCAGTAAGGGCTGTGGAGACAGGAGCTTTGGGGCCACGGCCAGTTTCTATCCTCAGCATCTCACCAGTGCTCGGGGGGTGACCTGGATCCTACTCCCCCCTCTGCCGCTGGCTTGCTGTGTGGCCCTGCTGGGTCTCTGTCCTCTCTGAAGCCCCATTTCCCCATGGACATGGTGAAGGAACAAGACCAGTTCAAGGGGCACAAACTCCAGTGCCCCCGGGCTGGGCAGGGATCTGGGGAGGGCTGGGTGAGCTGGGCAGGCGGGAATGCAGGCCCAGTTATGCCCAATGTTTGAGCTTTCAAGAGAAGCAGAAAATTTGGATTTTGCTGGGAAATCTGATTTTTAAATGTTGGCAACAACTTAAAAAGAAAAAATGAAAGACACTGTCTGGGCCAAACAAAGCCTGTTTGTGGGCTGTTCTTGGGCTCGTGGGCGTCACTTACAATCCGTGGGGGACTCGATATCTAGAGGCCCCTTCCTGTCCTGGGCCCCTGATAAAAACGACCCACTGGTGAGTGTGACTGTGTCCAGGGACCGGTGTGGTGTCATTTAACTCCTCTCCGCCCCCCACCCCCATGTCCCTGCCCGGTGATACTATCCTGTTAGGCAATATTCTCATCTCCATTTGGTAAGTGGGCAGCTGAGCCCAGAGAGGTTCAGTAACTTGTCCAGGGTCACACAGCAGAGCTGGGGGGCCAAGCAGGGCTCTCCTGCTCCAAGGCTCACTTGGAGCGTCACCAGGCCGTCCTACCACCATGACCCCAATACTCTGCCCAGCCTCCTGCCCATCAGGGCCCCTCCGTCCTGGCCTCCTGGGGACTCCCCCACTCCATAGCCAACCCCAGGGCTGGCCTGGCACAGTCTTGGCCCAGAAGGAGGGCGAGCCAGATCCTCCCCCCGGGGACTCTGGCTTCTCCCCTCCCCAGGTCCCCCGTGTTGGTGCCGGGCCGCAGGCTGTGCTGGGACCCGCTGGCTTGATGAGAAACCTGCCGAAGCAGCACTGAGCCATGGCCTCCTCCCACAGCCCCGCGCAGATGTGGGGAAGCGTCTCCGCCCTTCGGGGAGTCCTGGCGGGGAGCTGGCTAGACCCCGTGTCAGCAGAGCAGCTGTGGACTTTCCGTGTTTCCCCAGCAACTCCTGCTGCGAACCCGCTGGCGCAGAGACAGGGTGAAGGTCTCCAGTGGGTGTGCTCAGGGGGCACGTGGCTCCGTGCGGATTGCTGGGGGGGAGGGCGACTGTGCCCTCACATCTGTGTCTGAGCCGGGGAGGCACTTCGGCAGGTGGGTTTGGGGCCCACAATGGGGGTGCCTATCTGTGAGCACTGTCATCTGGGCAGGCCTGCCTGGGCGCTGGGTGGGCACATGTGTTCACTCCTGGCCGTTTGAGGAAACATTTATAGCTGCTGTGTGACCATCACCCGGGCCCCGGGCTGCGTGCCTCTCCCCGCTGATGCCCCCGCTCTCCCGGTGACCTTCATCCTTGCCTCTGTCATGCATCAGGGCTTGAGTTCCCCTGGAGTTGTGATCTTGATCCTGTTCCAGCAGTAATCGCAGCAGGAAGGATTGTGGTCTGATATTTGGGAGAACTTCCAGGTGGGCTTCTGGGGAACCTGCGACTCGGACCCTTGGGGAAGCGACTTGAATGCCACTTCTTTTTTATTTTATTTTATTGATTTTTTTTACAGAGAGGAAGGAAGAGGAATAGAGAGTTAGAAACATCGATGAGAGAGAAACATCAATCAGCTGCCTCCTGCACACTCCCTACTGGGGATGTGCCCGCAACCAAGGTACATGCCCTTGACCGGAATCGAACCTGGGACCCGTGAGTCCGCAGGCCAACGCTCTATCCACTGAGCCACACGGGTCAGGGCTTGAATGCCCCTTCTGATGGTGGAGGCGGGAAACAGTCATTAAAGCAGCCCCCACTGGCTGAGCATTTACGGTGCTTTAGAGAAAGGACTTCATGTAACGTTTACACAACCCTGTGAAGGTGATGCGATCACCCCATTTTGCAGATGAAGATGCCGAGACTCAGAGACAAGCGGTGACAAGCCCAAGCGCACAGACGAGTGAATAGAGGAGCAGAGCTTGGATCCCGGTCCGCTGCCCGGGGTCACGCACTGGTCCTCTGGCAGGTGTGAGTACAGACCCACCGGCCTTGGTGGCCGGCTGTTGGTGGGCGTGTGGGGTTGGGGGCCGGCTTTTCAAAGCGGCAGAGCCCAGGTCCAGAGAGGGGCCTTCTGATCGAGCCTTTGCCACCGCTGCCTGGCGAGGCCTTGGCGTTCTTCCGCTCCCACAGTAACCAGCGGGCTTGGACGGGACTTACTTCACACCTGTCCCTCTGCGGGCCCTGCTGCCACCTAAGCTGGTGCCACGTGGGCCAGAAGCCAGAGTGGGCTTTGGCTCTCAGAGAACCTTAGGCCAACCCTGGCCCCACCACTTATCTGCTGTCTATCGGGGCCAATCACTGCCTCTCAGAGCCTCAGGTTCTTTGTGTGTAAAATGGGGATGATAAGTATTGTGAGGATTAACAGTAATAACAATACTTACAATGGCTGCCCACTCGAGTGTTTCCTAGGAGCTGGGTGCTGCTATCTGATCTTCCCAGCAGCGCCGTGAGGCAGTTAGTTAATATCCCCATCCTATAGAAGGGGAAACTGAGGCTCAGAGGGGTTAAATGGTTTGCTCAAGGTCTTCCACTAGTAAGCGGTAGTGCCTGGATTCTGGCCCAGGTCTCTCTTGACTCCAAAGCCCAGAATGCTTAAGCCAGGAGGGTTATTCAGGATGTCTAGCCTGGCCAGTGTGGCTCAGTGCTTGAGTGTCGACCTATGAACCAGGAGGTCAGGGTTCGATTCCCGGTCAGGGCACATGCCCAGGTGGCAGGCTTGATCCCCAGTGTGGGGCGTGCAGGAGGCAGCTGCAATGATTCTCTCTCGTCATTGATGTTTCTATCTCTCTCTCCCTTTCCCTTCCTCTCTGAAATTAATAAAAATGCATTTTAAAGAAAGATATCTAA
Source organism: Cnephaeus nilssonii (assembly GCF_951640355.1). NCBI lineage: Eukaryota > Metazoa > Chordata > Mammalia > Chiroptera > Vespertilionidae > Cnephaeus > Cnephaeus nilssonii. The sequence continues at coordinate 84,562,365 of NC_137078.1, forward strand.
CAATGGCCCTGCCCGGGCCTGGAGCCATCAGAGTAGATGCCTGCCCCAAATGAACAAGCCCTATGTTTCCCCAGCGCTGTCTCACCCATTACACACTCGACTGTGTTAAATGGGATTAATCCAGGAAATGAGATTACAGATGTCGGGCGGCTTGGAGAACTGTGAAACCCTCCCCGGCCCGGCTTCTGTTTCTCCTTCCGCTGTGGGGAAGAGGAGCTGGCTGGCTGAGTCAGGAGACCTGGGCTTCCCTCCTGGCTGCGTCCCTAACTTGCTGAATGGCCTTTGTGAGTGTTGGAAACCCGAGTCATGGATGAGCAAGGTCCAAACCTGCCAGGGAGCTGGCGTTCAGTCAGCCTCGGCCCGGCCCGCCCGTGAGCTGATGACAGAGGGTCCGTCCGCGCAGGCCCGGAGCCCACGGCTTGGCCACAGTTTGACCTTGCACTCGGCTGAGGGATGACATGTTAGCGTTTTAAAGAAACAACTTAAAATACGTTGTACATACCTAATGGGCTCAACTCGATCTTGTTTAAAGTTCTCGATCTGCTGAGTGTTGCTAGATGTGCCCCCGGCGGGAGCCCCACCATCACCCCGGCAATAGTTCTGTCACTTCTCCGCGTTTTCTCCTTCCCCTCAGCCCCCCCGCCCCCCACTGCCACCCTGGGGCGGACACTGGTCTGTTTCCTGTCACGTGAGAGCACAGCCTTCTCTAGACGTTTGTAGACCTGGAGTCACGCAGAATGTGGACTTGGCACCTAGCATTCTTCATTCAGCATAAACTTTTCGAGGTTCATCCGTCTAGTCCCGAGTTCCGTTTCCCTGCTGGGTAGTATTCCATGGTATGGGTCTGCCACCATTGGGTTGCCATGTGCCTTTGGATGGAAAGGGGGGTCGTTTCTGGTTTTTGACTGTTATGAATAAAGCTGCTAGGGGCACGGATACACAAGCCCTTGTGTGGGCATATGCTTTGTTCCTGTTGGGGGGATCCCCAGCAATGGAAGGACTAGTGCCCAAGGGGGTGGTGCCATGTACAGCCCCGCCAGGCGGGCAGGAGCGTTCCGGTTGTTCTGCGTCCTCACCGATTCTTATCGTGGTTGGGCTCCATTTCCAGCCGTCCTGCTGGGCGTGTGGTGGTAAGCAGGTGGCTCCTGCTGACGCTTTGGACAGCGAGTGGTCTCTGGGGGCCTACGGCATGCCGGGAAGAGCTGGCCTGCACTCGGAGAGGGTGCCCACTGGGCAGGCAGGTGCTGACTTGTGTTATGAGGCACTGGAGGGCGGAACTGGGATCTGCTCTTCACTCAGAGGGATCCCCGGGGAGTCAGATTTTTGTCTCAAGTTTCAGAAAGAACTTCCTGTGTCAGAGCTTTCTGGCGACGGGATGGGTTTCCTGAAGGAATAGTGAGGCCACCATTTCTGGGAGCAGTCAAGCTTTTGAATGCCTGTTTGAGACGATGGATGGACTAGCTTTCTAACGAGCTTCCTCCAGCCTGTAGTTCTAAGGACCATAAGTGATAAATGCCCCGCTACCACCATTCTTTTTTAAAAAATATATATTTTTATTGGTTTCAGAGAGGAAAGGAGAGGGAGAGAGAGACAGAAACATCAATGATGAGAGAGAATCATTGACTGGCTGCCTCCTGCATGCCCCCCAATGGGGATCAAGCCCGCAACCTGGGCATGTGCCCTTGACAGGGAATCGAACCTGGGACCCTTCAGTGCGCAGGCTGACACTCTCTCCACTGAGCCAAACCGGCTAGGGCAGCTAGCACCATTCTTATCTGCATCTTGCTGGCTTGACACCCCACCTTCTCCTGCAGGAACCCCACGTGTGGGGTGAGTTCTTCTCCAGTGTGTGGGCGGATCCTCCTCGTGAATGAATGAGAAGAGGCAGTCACCTGCCTTGTCCTCTGTCCCCATCAGTCATCACGGCCACTGCGGCCTTCAGTTCTCCATCAGGGCCCGTCCCACCGTCCCGCCTCCCGGCCTCCAGGCTCTGTCCTCTGTCACCGCAGGAGCTCACTGTTCGGGGTGAAGAGGGTGGGGTCCCCCAGCGGTACAGCTCTCTCTGCCACACTCAGCCTCCTCCCCGCAGGGCTGGTGACCGGGCCGCGGCAGGTGGGGACCCGCGGGCAGGACGCATCCACACCAGGACTCCCCCCGTCGGGGCCCTGCTGCTGAGTCTGCCCCGCCCCGCCCTCTGCGTTCTCTCAGGAAGAGTTCCTCCTTTGGTTCCTGGCAGCCCTGCCTGGCTTCCCTGAGGGGCCTGCCCCGCGTCCGCCCTTCGTGTCTGATCGAGTCTGAACCCAAGCTCTCTGGCCCTGTTGCCGCCACGTGGCCTGGTGGTTAGTCGGGGATAACTGGATGCTGAGTGTCACTCAACCCCACGTGCCGGAGGGGTCCCCCGATTCGGCTCCGTCAGCTCTGTTACCAGTAGAAATAGTCAAAGGCACGTTATTCTATATAATGAAGAGGTAATATGCAAATTGACCATCACTCCAATACACAAGATGGCCGCCCCCATGTGGTCAAAGATGGCTGCCACAAGATGGCCACCACAAGATGGCCAGCAGTGGAGGGCAGTTGGGGGGGGGCAGGCCTGCAGGGGAGGGCAGTTAGGGGTGACCAGGCTGGCAAGAGAGGGAAGTTAGGGGCAATCTGGCCGGCAGGGGAGCAGTTAGGTGTCGATCAGGCTGGCAGGGGAGTGGTTAGGGGGTGATCAGGCAGGCAGACGAGCGGTTGGGAGCCTGGGTCTGAGATTGGAGAGGGTCCAGGCTGGGCTGAGGGACACACACAGCCCCCCCCAATGCACGAATCTTGTGCACCGGGCCTCTAGTTTTACAAAAAAGGCTTTCTTTTGGGCTGTGTTCACCCCACTTAATTTGCATATTAAAAACCACCCGCTTTGGGAACCCTTGTTATAGGATGTGTCTCCCATGTGTGGTGACCAGCCTTGACGGTGGCCCCGGTGACCGTCCCCCGGGTGCTCACACTCCTGCGTAGTCCCCCCGACACTGTCCGGGGGTGGTCTGTGTGGCCAATCAGATGGGGAAGAACTGGCGGGTGTCACTTGTGAGACGGGGTCAGAAAAGACTGCAGCCTCACTCTGGGTCATTGGTTGGGGGCCAGCTGCCTGCCACGAGCAGCCGGTGGAGGGGCCTGTGCACAGCCTCCAGCCAAGGATCCGCCAAGTCGGCAGAAGACTGAAGCCCGGCTGACATCTCAACTTCAACCTCATGAGTGAGAACCACCAGCTACGCTGCCCCTCCCTCCTGACCCCCGAGACGGTGAGAGACAGGAAGTCCTGTGTGAAACCACTAATGCTGGGCAGCTGTTTGTTACGCAGCAGTAAGTGACTAATGCATGCTGCCCGAGGACCTGGCCGGGTTTCTGTCTCCGAGCGGTGCAGCTGGCCGTTGAATTCTGGGAAATTCCTCTGATGCTTAAAAGAATCCTCCTTTTGATTGGAGCTTCCTTAAGCTTCTGCTTTATCCAGTCAAATCACCCGAAGTCAATAATCTTTGGAGGCACCCTTTTTGAACAGAGAGAAACATTTGAGTGGCCCTGTCTTCGTTTGCACAACTGCTCTCCTCCGGGGGACACAGGCCCCTTCCGTTTTCCGTGATAAACAATGCCGCGATGAACATCTTCAGCACGCGGAGCTTTCTTCACGTCTCCGGTGATGCCTGCAGGAGGTCTTCCCAGGAGGGGGATGGGTGGGCCACAGGCTAGGGACCTGGTCCAGCTGTGAGATATCATGCTATCCCCCAGCAGCAGACAGAATGTCTCGCCTCGCCCGCCCTCCCCGCATTAGGTTCTCTCTCGGGGGTGGCATCCTCCTTTGTCGCAGTGGGCCGGCTCTGGGCACCATGCTGAGGCAGTGCCACTGGTGAATGGTGAAGCAGCCACATCGCGCCTGCTCCTCGAGGGACTAACCGCGGCAGGAGAGATCTACGCCGTCTCTTTTATTTAGAGTGAAGTGGGTTCTAAACACCACTTAGAAATACATTAATCACAGTGTGGGTGTGCTATTCATCTCGGGGAAGGGACGGATGTTTCCTCAGCAAAATCAGAAGGGGGAGGTGGGTTAGGGAGGCGGGAGACTGGTTGGTTTCTACCCAGGGGCTCATTACTTCTCGCCCCGATGACCTCCTTGCTCGCCCCCTGCCTCCAGCTCCCGCCCACCCCCACCCCCCGGCCCTATCTATCCCCCGTGCCAATGTCTAGTTGATTCTGCTGATGTGGTTTGAGGAGGTGGGATGGATGCTGGGCATGGGGTCAGGTGGCTGGGGTTCTGGTCTCGCTTCTCTCACTGAGTTCCTGGGTGAGGGGGACATCTGCTTCCGTTCCCCCTTTTCTTGGGTCAGCACTCTGATATTCCTTTGGGGTCCCACCTGGCTCCTCTCTCAGTCCTGGGGTGTCATGTGGGGCTGACACTGCCCCCCACCCCCACTCCAGGGGGAGGCATATTATACCCAGGCTGGACTAGTGAGAGCTCTGAATCCTCTGGCCCAGTGATTGGTTCAAGGGGTGGCATGTGTCCCACGTGAGCCAGCCATGGTTTGAGGCCTGGATCGAACTGTACCTGAAGTTCACCCTTCAATATTTGAGTTCTGTGAGCCAAATCATCATCATCTTCCTCCTCTTCCTGCTTGTCCTCCTCCCTCTCCCTCTCCCTCTCCCTCTCCCTCTCCCTCTCCCTCTCCCTCTCCCTCTCCCTCTCCCTCTCCCTCTCCCTCTCCCTCTCCCTCTCCCTCTCCCTCTCCCTCTCCCTCTCCCTCTCCCTCTCCCTCTCCCTCTCCCTCTCATTCTCCATCTTCTTCTTCTACCAGCAACAGGCAGGTAGTTTGTGACTTGGACAAGAGCAGTGGGGACAAAGTCTAGTTTGAGTAGGCTCCAGGGGAAAAGGGTCAGGAGTGATTGGAAACAGTGCCAGAGAAGGGTTGGGGGTCACAGGTCAGGGGTCAGGGAATGTGTCCTAGAGCAAAGCCTGAGTGAGAGGCAGGAAGTAGGGACGAGGACACGGTGGGGGAAAGTTCTGCAGGCAGAGGGGGAGCGGGAGCAGAGAGCCCCCAGGGGGAGCGGGCGGAGGCAGAGGGAGGAGCAGCGCCAGGCAGCAGCGGTTGGGTTTGGGCAGAGCTCGTGGGGCTGGGGGCAGCTGGCTGGCATCTGGTCTGGAGGGTGACAGGAAGCGAAGAGGACTTGGAGCCCTTTATTTATTTATTTATTTGAAAAATGCTCTCTGGTTCCAAACGAGGAACTTAGGAGCCTTTCACTCTGACCCGCTCTGAGCGCCTTCCTTATCTAGGCCGCTGGCCCCGCTGCCTCTGATCTCGCCAGGCTGCGTGCCTGCGTGCGTGCGTGGGCCCCTCTGGGCCGCCCGGTCGCGGGAGCTGGGGGCCGGCAGGCGTGTCCGGGGCAGAGCCGGCCTCCCTGGCCTGTGAGGGCCCTTTGTCCCCGGGCCGGCACTGCGGTTTGATCAGGCCCGGGTGGGTCCAGAACTGGCCGCTGGTGCCCGGCTGACAAAGGTCCCTTTGAGGGGCCAGGAAGTGAGGAGCGGGGATTTATCCGCCCGGGTTTCTGTGGGGCCATCGAGGCCAGAGATCTCAGAGCCTGGCTCGCCCAGACCTTGCTTACTGTGACGTCCGTCGCTGGCATGGTTGTTACTGATTGGAGAGTGCTCTCCACTTGTCCCAGCTCAGCTCTGAGACCCCCCAGCCCTGCTGCCTGCCTCCCCTCTTCCCGGGACCTGTGTGGGGCCTCACCGCCCCAGAGTGGCCGAGATGAGAGTCACAGCAGTGACAGAATCCACTGTGTGCCTGGTAAGGCCCACCGGAGCGTTTTCCACGTATAGACTCCGCTAATCCTCACAACCCTGTGAAGGCGAGGCTGTTACCCCCATTTCACAGATGAGCAAGTGAAGGCCCAGCAGGGTTAAGTTCACGGGGGAGGGGTGGGCCTGGGGCTTGGCGCTGGGCAGTGTCTAACTTGGTGAGCTCATGCAAGACCATGACTTTGAACCCCTGCATGTTAGAGAGGCCCCGAGACGGGGAGGTAACTGTCCAAGTCACACAGCCGGTTACCGATGGAGCCAGGGCCAGAGCCCAGGCCGTGACCTGGAGTGCGGAGGCCGGGGTTCGAATCCCAGCTTCTTGATGTTACTTGTGTGACTTTGGACAAGTGACTCACCTTTTCTGAGGCTTTTTTCTCATCTTGGGGACAGGGACCCCCTTTTGCAGGATCATTTGTGCTAAGTGATATGAGGGATGCTCAGCCGTGTCTGGTGCAGGGCAGGCCTCAAGGTGCGAGCTCCTTCCCCGCTCTCAGGCGCCACTGCCGACTACGGCCCAGGGGTGACATTTACACCTCAACAGCGGCCTCTGGAGCAGCCCCTCAAGGTGATTCGGTACCGGCCCCAATCACCTGGGGAGCTGTTCAAAGACACATGCCCGGAGTCCCACTCTGGGATTCTGAGCCAAGCTCCTTTAAGCCTTTCTATCCAAAGGAGTGGATTCCTAATGGTGGAATGTGGCAGGGGGTAGGGAAGACTTGGAAGGCTGGAGTTGCTGGGTAGAGGGTCCTTCCCACGTTGCCAGTGTGTTCAGCCCCGACTGAGAAGTAGTGCCCTTGTCTGGTGGGCCAGCTAATTGAGTCGGCCAAGCTTTGCACCTAGTTAAAGGGGAGGGGAGTCACTGGTCTGGGGGCTCAGGGAGCTACTGATCTGTCAGGAGTGGCTGTTCAATTTTCCCCAATGAAACCTCACTCCCAAGCGTCTTTTCCTGGGGAGAGGGCGTCTAGTCTCTGTTTCCTCCCACTGCCCTTTTCTTCTTTCCTCGTAACAGCTGACGGTTATGTGGGGGTGCTCTGTCCCGGGCCTTGGGTGCGCCCTCGGTGGGTGGGTGTCCTATTTAACCCTCCCAACAACCCTACGCAGCGGGCGCACGTGTGCATTTAGCAGACGAGGAAACAGACCACAGAACAACTTGCTCGAGGGCAAGTGTCAGTGACAGGGTTAGTCCTGGCTGGCGTGATCTGGAGGCTCACCGGTGGGCTGAGAATTGAAGCGTGAACTCTGAACCCCTCCTCAGTGCTGCTCTGTATCCGATGGGAGAGCAAACCCGGGTCGGCTGCAGCCAGCAGGTGACTTAGCGTGCCGAAGGGACTAGGGGTTGATCCTTCTCACATAATGAGAGGCCTGGGGTTGGTGGGGCAGCTCAGCGACATTGTCCGAGATCAGGCTCTCTCCACTCTACCATCCCGAACTTGTGCTTTTTGCCCTCATAGCTCCAACCTGGCTGCCACGCCCCCAGCACTCTCGTTTGCATTCCAGGCAGATAGACAGTGGGAAGAACAAAGGTCTTCACCTCGGGAGGCTTTGTCTTTATTTGGGGAGAGCAGCCCTTCCTAGCCGACTCCCACCTTCATCTCTTGCCAGAGCGCACCCCCGGCTACCTTGGCGGGAAGGTGTACAATGAGGCGGCCTTCAAAGCTCTGGTGTTTCAGAAGCATGGAGGGGTGGCTGGCAAAGGTGCTGGGGGCCAACCCACGCTCCCGCCTGGCCTGATGTGGTCTCCCCCATGCAGGTCTCTCCACCCGTTCCGTGTCCCCTGCAGAGGCTCTAGTCCAGCCAGGGGGATCCTGGGACTTTTTAGGTGTCTCTGCCATCCAGGTCTGGGCAGTGACGGGAAGCCTAGAGGGCTTGAATGTCAGGACAACTTGTTTTCTGGGCCTCAGTTTCCTCATCTGTGGCCTTAGACCCACCTGGCTGGCAGGGTGGCCCGGATGATTAGACAGCACGCCGGCACGCGCCACGAGGCGCCCGGGCCGTGGCGGGGAGGCGCGGAAGGGGCCACGTGGCGTTCTCGCAGCACGGAGGGTGGCATCAGAATCCCCAGCTGGAAAACAGGGGTGACGAATCCTATCTGTGCCGCAGGGCTGTTCGGAGAGTCAGTGAGTGTATGCGCCTAGCCCGCACTGGCTGTCTCTGTGTCTGATTTCCTAGACAGACTGGGACCGGTTCCTAGAAGGGTGAGTTCCTTTTGGAAGTTCCTGCTCCTCAGGGAGGAGGTGCTGATTGAGGAGAGAGGTGGAGCAGGAGCTGGGCGAGGGGAGGGAGCCTGCCGAGCCCGTGGAGCTCCCATCCCTCCCCTCCAGGTCCTGCTGCCTGCAGAGAGGGCCCGAGGGACCCATCAGATAGTCTGTCCTCTGGGGGCCTGTAATGGGATGACCCGGTGCCCTCCCCACCGCAGCCCCATCAATGGCTTCTGCTGGGCATTGAGCCAGCAACTGCCGTGGCCTGGCCTGGCCTGCTGGGCTGGTCACAGCACCGTCTCCAAATGAGCCCCTTGGAGGCACTGGGTAGGCTCACTGGGGCCTTGACCTGCTCAGGAGGGACACAATTTCTGCCTTCTGCACCTCAGTTTCTTTGTGATTCAGCATTTCGGGGGAAGAGGATTATGGGAATGCCATAGCCCCACGCCCCACAATTCCATTTTGTCTTGGACCCTGGCCTCGGTCCGGGCTGAGCTCTCTGGGGGCCTTGAGAGAAGGAGCAGGTGTGCGTGTGCTGGGAAATTCTAGTCTCTGTCTGCCCTGACCTGCCATGACCATGGGGGCACCTTCTATTCGCTGGGCTCCTCACCTGTAAAAAAGGCCCCCATTCTCAGCCCCTTCACACGAGGACATCTCCATGACGGTGACTCCATGACTCAGGGTGTTCCCTGCCCAGGGGGAGCTTTCAACATGCCCTGGAGCCCTCTGCCCAGGAAGGCGCCCCAGGGCTGGGGTCCTCCCCCGCTTCCTCTGTCCAGAGCAGAACACAGGCTGGGTTCGTGTGTGCGGAGCGCCCCCTGGTGGCTGCTCTGGAACACAGCTCGCCCTGGCCCCAGTCTCCGGGCTGGAGTGGGCAGGGCCAGGAGGAACTGGGGGAAGCAGCTTTCTCTCCTTTGGGAGGGATGGGTGGAGGTGAGATTGCTATAGTTTCGGGGAGACTTTTGGGCCCCCAAATGTAACCCTGCTCCCAACATCCCCACCTCAGAGAGACCCAGGTCCTGGCTGGATGTTCCTCTCGTTTCTGAGAGTTGATGCGGATGCTTTCTGTGCCGTGATGGACCATCCCCGTGTTGCGGGTGAGGAGACTGAATCTCAGGGGCCTCAGGGTCAGTTTGCTGCTGACCAACCAGCCCTCAGACCTGCTCTGTCCTGGGAGGTCCAGGGGCTCTGGCCTCCCCGGCTGACCTGATATAGCTCCCTCTGCTCAATCACTCTTCCATTTTTTGAGGAATGTCCTTTCTTTAGGTCTCAGCTTAAGTGACCTTTTACTTATTTTTAATGGTAAAATATACAATTTTAAGCATTTTAAGTGTCCAGTTCAGTGGTATGATGGACATTCACGTTGTGCAACCATCACCACCATCCGTCTCCACACCTTTCCATCTCCCCAAACTCAAAATTTGCACCAATTAGACAATAACTCCTCCCCAAGCCCCTGGCAGCCACTCTTGTACTTCCTGTCTCTATGAACTTGACTATTCTAGGTGCCTCCCTCGTATAAGCAGAATCACACGATATTTGCCCACTCGTGATTGGCTTAGTTCACTTAGCATGTCTTCGAGGTTCATCCATGTTGTAGCATGTGTGAAAATGTCCTTCCTTTTAAAGGCTGAGCAATACCCCATGGTATCCATTCATCTGTGGAGGGACTGGGTTACTTCCCCCCGTTGACTATTGTGAATGATGCTGCTATGAACACATGTGTACAGATACCTATTAGAATCCTTGCTTTCATTCTTTTGGATATATCCCCAGAAGTGGAATTGCTAGATTATATGGTGATTCTATGTCTGATGTTTTTTGAGGAATTTCCACACCATTTTCTACTGTGGCTGTACCATTTTACATTCCTATCAGCAATGTACAAGGGTTCTAATTTCTCTATATCCTTGCCAATACTTGTTATTTCCCCACTCTCTCTCTCTTTCTCTCTCTCTCTTTTATAGTAGCCATCCGAATGGGTGTGAAGTGGAATCTCATTGAGTGGTTTGGATTTGCATTTCTCTACTGATTAGTGATGTTGAGAATCCTTTCGTGTACTTACTGGTCTCTTATTTTTAAACTAGCACTTATTTTCCCAACCAGCAGCTTGAGCACCATCTGAGAACTTGGTAGGAATGCAAATTCTCAGACCCTTTCAAGGGCCCACCGAATTGGCAACTCGGGGGCGGGCGCAGCAATCTGGGTTTCATCGAACCCGCTGGGTGATTCTCATACACTCTCCGTGCCCCGCTGGGGGAGGAGGGGCAGTGTGCCAGCACTCAGCCTTATTTCATCCAGTGCAGTATCATTGTCATCCCATTTTGGCAGCTAAGAAAACCGAGGCTCAGAGAAGCGGAGTCCCTCACCTAAGTCACTTGGAGTAGCGCTCCAGGCCCCTAAGCTGCCTGCTGATGCCTTCCCTGCGATTCACCAGCAGCATGGGTTGGGGTTCCCTGCGTGGCCAGAAGGGGGAGCCCTTGACCCAGGGTCCAGGCTTGGAGGGAGTGGGAGGACAGAGCTCAGGAGCCCCTGAAGGCGGGGCGGGGCTCTCAGGGGCACTCGCCATCCGCCCCACACCCCTCACCTGGCCCTGATGTCTCCCACTGGGACCCCAGCCCTTGGCTGCCGAGAACCTGAGGCAGGGACTCGGCAACATGTGGAAGTTTGAGAGGTCCCATGAACAGGCTGTGTGTCCCTGGCTATGTGGTCCAGCCGGCCGGAGCCCCCGTTTCCCCATCTCTAAAACTGGGCACCTCCCTTGCCTTGAGGATCCTGGAGGTTACCATAGGATGCTCTATTGGGGGGGGGGGGGCGGGGAAGGGAAGTGAGCATTTACCAGGTGCTGCAGGCGCTGGGCGCTCCACGTGACCTATTGTCTGTGCCAAAGTAACAAAGCGAATGTTATCCCCATTTTAAAAACCAGGAAACTGGCTCAGAGAAGGGGAATGAGTGATCAAAGCTCACGTGGCCAGACAAGGGCCGAGCTGGACTTCACACCCAGGTTCTCTCCCTTCTTCCAGACAGCTGTCCACAGAAGACTGCCTGCAGTGTGAGGAGGCAGCATGGCCTCCCTCCCTCCCGCCCTCCCCCCTCTCCCCTCCCCCTCCCTCCTCTCTCCTCCTTCCCTCTCTCCCTCTCTCCCTCCCTCCCTCCCTCCCTCCCTCCCTCCCTCCCTCCCTCCCTCCCTCATCTCTCCTCCCTCCCTCTCTCCCTCCCTCTCTCCCTCCCTCCCTCCCTCCCTCCTTCCCTTTCTCCTCCTCTCCTCCTCCCTCACCCCTCCCTCCTTCCTCCCTCATCTCTCCTCCTTCCTCATCTCTCCTCCCTACTTCCTCCCTCTCTTCATCCTTCCCTTCCTTCTCCTTCCCTCCTTCCCTCCCTCCCTCCCTCATCCCTCCTTCATCCCTCCCTCCTCACTCCTGCCTCCTGCCTCCTCCCTCCCTCCCACCTCCTGCCTTCTGCTTCCTGCTTCCCCCCCTCCCTCCTTCTCTCCCTCCTCCCTCCCTCTCTCCTCTCCCTCCTTCCCTTCCTCCCTCCTCCCTCCCTCCCTTCCTCTTCCCTCCTTGGTCTCTTGGGACTAGGCTGTCCACCTTTGGCTCCCCCACATGCTAGCTCTGCCCCCTTGGGCAGGTCACTCCCTGCTCTAGGACCCGCCATTCATATGCTGAAAACTAACCCCCAGGGGGATAGTATTTGGAGGTGGGGACCTTGGGAGGTGATTAAGTGGTGAGAACAGATGCCCTCATGGGATCAGTGCCCTTAGGAAAGGGACCCGGAGAGCTCCCTTGTCCTTCTGCCACGTGAGGACACGAGTGAGGACAGCTGTCTATGAGCAGGAAGCCGGTCCCACCAGGCACTGATCTTGGACTTCTCGCTTTCAGACGGTGAGAAATGAATGTCTGTGGCTGTAAGTGACCAGTCTGTGGTGTTGGTTATAGCAGCCTGAGCGGACTAAGACTCCTCCTGCTTGAGCCTCAGTTTTCCCGTTTGTACAACGGAGATAATGAACCCTGGATTACTCGGGATTTTCAGTCTGGGAAGCACGAGGATACAGCTGGTCTCCGGTAGCCTCTCTGTCTGCCAGTCACTCTGTCTGTCTTCGTGTGTCTCCTGGTTTCTCAGTCGCCTCTAGGTCTCTCTTGTCTCTGCTTGTCTCTAGGTGGTGGCCTCACTTTCTTCTATTGCCGATGGGCTTCCTCGATGCGGTGAGTGAGGACAGGAGGGCCAGGCTACCGGCATCACCGGGCCAGGGAAACAGAGAGTCTCGCCCAACACCCAAATGTAAAATCCCGGGGAAAGAGTCTGATTGGCTGGGCCAATTACTGTGGCCAATTGGAGATGAGATATTCTGATTGGCCAGGTCCAGGTCACATGTCCACCCTTATGCTTGGGAAGACTGTCCTGTGATTAACAGCCTCACCAGAGCCACTTGGGGTGGGATCAGGGCAATGAGCACCTTAAACGAGCAAATTCATTGAACTCCCACCACAGTGACCCCGTTTTGCAGGAGAGGAAGTGAGGTGGGAGGCACACAGCTGTGAGCGGGGTGGCTGGCCTTCGCACTCAGTCTGGTTCCAAAGCTCCGGCTCTTCGTTCCCTAAGGAACCGCTCTCAGGGTGGAGGGAAGGGCCGTTGGGCAGACAGAGGCCTTCGTGTCCCTTCTGCCACCGTGGGACCCTTTGCTGACGCAGTAGGCATGCAGCGGCCATTTGGGATGGGAGGTCTCCTTCCCTTTCTTTGGAGAATCAGGGCCAACCTGCTTCATCCCCGAGGAACCAGGTCGGTGTGCCCAGCTGACGGGCTGTGTGGACGTCACCCCAGTCTGTAAAGCTCCGGACCACTGGCCCCTCCCCCTGCCCCCCACCACCCAGGAGAGAGGTCTCTCTCTCTCAGTGCACAGGGAGCCCCCCATGAGGGCCTGGGGTCGGGTCGGGTTTGGAATCTGAGGACACCAGGATCTCCTGGGGCACCATGCCCCCCCCCCGGGCATCGCCTGCCTCCCCCCTGTGTTATCCTTGGAGCCTTCGGGTCGTGGGCTCGCTAGGGCTGGTGGGCCCCTGCTGGGTACACAAACACCAGCCCGCCATCCCGTGGCCCTGTGAACAAGGGGAGCCCTCAGCAGGACTCGATAAGGTTTCCAAAAACAAGAGTGGGCCCCTGGCACGCTGCATTCCTCCCTCCTGCTGGCAGCTGCTAATTTATGCTAATCAGATGCATGAAAACCCCAAGTCCCCAGTGGGTCCAAGGGGACAGGGAGGATCCAGCGGGCTGAGCAGAGGATGAAGGGGACCTGTGTTCCCCGGGCTGCCTGGCCCTGCCCTTACCTGAGCCCCCAAGCGGCCCCGGTTCTGGACTCCCCCGCCCTGCAGCCAGAGGGCCTGGGCCTTGTCCTTGGTGCCGGGGCCCCGGGGGAAGGCCACAGGGAAGAGGCCTTCGGGGCATGTAGGCTGCCTGGTGGGAAAGCCGGGTCCCTGACAGGCATCGGCTCATGGACTCCTCTCCCGACCACCCTCCCGCCTCCCACTTCCGGACAGGAGTCGCCGTGAGGATGGGGGCCAGGCGGGGCCTAGCGGCTTGTTAGAAATGCGAGCAGCTGGTGACAACTCCGGTGTCAGACCACCTGGGCTGGCCCCTGAGTACTGTGTGGCTTGAGCACGTGGCTTCTCTTCTGTGCCTCAGTCCCTTCGTCTGTAAAATGGGGAGGCTCCAGTGCTCCCTGCAGGGGGCGGGGGGCGGGGGGGCGGTACCAGGGTGGGAGGAGCCCAGCGGCGTTGACCATGACCGTCAGCAAACCCTATAGTGGATCCATCTGTCTGACTCTGAAGTCTAAGCTCATTCCAAGGCCCACGCTTTCCCCCCCCTGAGAAGTCCGGGGATGAGAAAATCCCCGAGGCCCAGATCCGGTCCATCCCAGGCCCTCATATTATAGGCCCAAGTGCAGGGTGCTGGGTCCCTGAGGCTGACTCCTGGATCCATTCCGTCCCCCCCCCCCCCCCCCCGCACCCACCCCAGTGGGGAGCCCCAGGCCGTGGGAAGGGCACGCCATTCAGGATCAGGGACAGGGCTCCAGCGCCTGCTCCTGCCTCTTTGCCATCCTGTGGCCCGAGGGCGGCCTTCTGACTGTGAGAGGGACCTGCACTTGGGGTGCTCTGTGGTCCCCACAGGGGTGCACGGGCATGTGTTCCCGCCTCTCTGCTTTGCCTCTACCGCCGGCACCGTTCTCCCTCCTCTCCCGCTTCCCGGGCACAGACCGGTCTGCCTGGCCCCCAGGCCAGTCTCCTCTGCCACGCCTCCTTGGCCTTCTGGGCGGCCCTCATTCAACTCGTTTATTCATCCTCCCCGCCCCCACGTCACCCCGCCCCCCATTCACTCAGTTGCTTTCTTCAGGATCAATTCGCACTTAGCACAGTGCCTGGCGCCTACAAGGCCTGGACAAACCTCCCTTCTTCTCTATGCTTTTATTTTTCCTTCTCTGGCCTCAGTTTCCCCATCTGCACGATGCTGGCAGGGGTGGCATCCTGAGGGTCTGAGGAGTTGGCAGCGGGGTCACCCTTCTTGTATCATGACCTCTGGCTGCATGCGGGGGCCCAGAGTCGGGCCGGCGTCCTTGGGGTCCTGGAGCAGCAGAGCCACAGCGATCAGGTGACTCCGGGTGGCCCATCTGGGGGCCTGGGCCGCACCGCCGTGGAGAATTCATTTAAAATTTCCACGGCGGGATGGGCTCCAAGCCTTGGCCACGTGAGTTATTTTGGGACACTCTGACCAGTGCTGTCTGCTCTCACCAAACAAACCGGTCCCAGCCGGCGGGGCCTGGAATCTCCCTCCCCCTCGTTTACGACCCTGCTGCGCTCCGTGGCCGGAATCTGGTGTGTGCCTTGGATTCCTTAAGCCCGGGCTGGGCCGAGTGGGCACAGGACCCTACCATGTCCTGACTATTAATGGCGCTGTGGTCTCTGGGCTGGGCCAGGGCATCCTGAACCAGAGAGAAATAAAAATAAAGCAAACATAAACAATCCCGGTGTCACCCCTTTGTGAGGCCCCGGTGTGGGGCAGGCGTGCGATACGGCCCAGACCAGCAAGAAAACCACTTTCCTGTCAGCTGATGGCAAACACAGACCCAGCACGAGAGGGAGAGACGCTCTGCAACTTTTCCACTAAGAGGCTCAGCCCTTCCGAAGCTGGCTACGCTTGAGTGTCTGGGTGTCTGGGGTCCGTCTCCCTCTTTGTCATCACTCTGCCCCCCGCCAGGGCCTGGTACCTGCTGCTGGCTCTGTGTGGCCTTCCCAGCTGGCCTGGGAGAGCCAGAGAGGCCCCTCTGTCCTCCACGTAGACCGGGGTCCCTGCAAACCTTCCAGCTCAGCATCCGCAAGACAAAGCTTTAGCGGGGCCTTTGGTGTGTGTGTGGGGGGGGGGGGGGGGGGCGGGTAGGGGCGGGGTGTGGGTACAGTCCCTTCGCATAGGACAGCTCTGTGACTCGCAGGGCTAGATCCCCTGCATCCTGACCCCAGCAGTGAGGCAGGAGAAGGACGACTCGGAGGGCTCAGACCTCCTTGCCTTTCTGTTAGGGCAGCAGCAGCAGCCACCGCGTCCTGAGCACCTGCGAAGTGCCAGGCCTGGTGCCCAGCGCTCTGCACAGTCTCGCGTCATGCCTAGGACAACCCCGTGGGGGAGAGTGTTCAGGGGAGTGCCGGGAAACTGGCTCTCTGAAAAAGGAAACAAAACTAACGACAGCTACTACTGACTGGCAGTGCTTGCCAATTTCCGTGGTGTAAATACTTCTAGTGTGACCGATAAGGTCACTGAGCGCAGTGAGGACATCTGTGCAGAGCGGCCTGCTCCAAGCTGCTGGTCTATTCTTATTCCTGGTTCGCACATGGCGAGTAGCGATCATGATGTGCAAACTCGGGCGTGCGAGGACAGCAGCTGGCTATTTCCTGGACTGACCCGAATTTGCATCCGACGCCTTCACCCCATCAGGGATGGAGACACGGTCATCCTGCCATTCTTGGTCGTCCGGCCCCCCCGCAGGGTTGTCGGAGGTCTGGGGGTGTAGGGGGCGCTGGGACCCCGGGGAGGAGGGCCACAGTAGACCCTGGCGCTGTCATCCCCAGGCTTGTCCCTGTTCTGTCTAGTCCTTGCAGGGAACTGCTGAGTCCTCCCTTATTCCTGATCACAGCGTCCCTCAGAGCCACCAGCTCCCTGGGGCCATGTTGGCGCCCTGTGGGCACAGGGGCGGCATTTTACTGCACCTGCCCCTCCGAGGGGCGAGCCCTCTGGGCACTCGCCGTGGTGGGAGGGCTCCGGCCGCTGGCTCCGCCCCTTGGAAGGGCCATGTCCCTGGCCCCATGCCAGGAGGGACTCTGCTCTGACTTGGGTTGTCTGAGAGCCATCACCCCAGCCGGGCTAGGACCCCAGCCCCCCAGCTCTCTCCACTGCTCCTTTCGTCCCTCTCCCCCCAGCCCCCGAATCTTCCTGGTCTCCGGGGCTGGGAGGGCTTCTCTGGTTCCACATTTCCCGTACCCCGAAACTCAAAAGCAGCGCATTTGACTCCAGGTACCTGCGCTCTTCGAGGCAATTCCTTAGGACAGCAGCCTGCTCAGCGGGGGCCGGGGTAGGGGGGTTGGAGTGAGAGAAGGGGACAGAGGAAATTCTGGGGGAATATTTCATCATGTTATCCTACCACATGCAGGGTGAGTGACCCGCCTCAGGTCGTCCCGCAGGCCCGAGACCCACTGGCGAACCCAAGTCCCTGGCTCGGCTCCCGAAGAGCAGCAGTGAGAGCATCAGCCAGGCAGAGGCCCAGCGGGTCCTCTTGCAGATGCAGATGGCGGCCTGGGGAGGGAAGACAGCCACCTGAGGCAGAGCGGGGGAGCTCAGGGCCCCCTGGGACCAGCTGCTGCTCAGAATCCCCGCGAGGCCTCTGAGCACCCGAGGAAGGAGAGACACAGAGGGCACTGCGGTGCCTGCTGCCCCCTTCGCCTGTGGACTCAGGCAGGCCTGTGCCCTCCCGGTCGTCCTCGTCTCACCTCATCAGCTGGAGGGACTTTTCGCTTCCGGGGAGCCGGCCCCTGCAAGGCAGCCCGCGTCTCCTCCTGGCTTCTTCGGGGCATCTGAGCTGGGAACCTAGCGATTCACGACCCCCTTCCCCTCTCACACACACGGCGCCCTCTTGTTTTCTAACGATCTCAAGCACGTAGAGTGAAGCTGCAAAGACAGCCGAAAACTGTCCCCCTCGGCCCTCTGAGGGGGGTCGCTGCCATGCTGAGCCCCGCCTGCGTGTGTTAGTGCCTCGTCCCCACCCACAGGGGCACCGGCGTTGACACATCTCTGTGACCTTCCTCACGCTCCGTCTGAGTTCCCCTTTGTCCCAGGATCGTCCTTGCCCTGAGCTGTGCTGTCCCTCCAGTCGTGCAGCCGGACGGTTAGTGCTGCCGTTCACGGCCCTGACCCCGTTGAAGGGCAGGCCAGCTGCTCCGGAGGCTCATCATTTGGGGTTCGTTCCCTCTGATGAGCTCCGAGCTGGGCCTCTGCAGCTGCGCGGCCACAGAGGGGCTGGGTTCCGCCTGCATCCTCAGGGGCCCCTGCTTTGAATTTGCTCCCCCTCCTGGCGAAGTTCCCCGGGACCCCTGGCCTGGGCCAGCTGCCGGCTGCCCCGCCGTCCAGTGCCCCATCCCCCCTGGCCACGCGGAGGCATGGCAGGAGGCGCTGCGAGACAGCGTGAGCAGCGCATTCCTCAGCAGACTTTTCTTTCATTTGCTCGCTTATTCGTGTCAATGTGGCCTTCCTGTGCCCTGTTTCGGTCCATGGATGATAACGTGTGTTGTCATTTTTTATTTTGATGCTCAAAAGGGGCTGGCGGGAGCCCCTTCCTGCTGGGGCGTATCCCCCCATCATTCTTTGAGTATTGCCTTGTTTTCTGGTAGAAAATAACGTGTTCTGGGCTAATCTTGTTTGGTCCCTGGCCCAGCCCTGGAATTGGCCATTTCTTGAAGGAAGGGCCTGATTTTAAGTTTGCCATGTGATTCCCAAATGAGGTAGAACATACAGTTATTGTACCGTGTGTGTGCATGTGCGTGCGTGTTATAGGTGTGTTGGAAGAGTTTATTTATGAAGTGCAACGTTGAAAAACACCCCAGACGTTTTATAACCGTGTTTGGGCAGCTCTTGTTTTGAAAAAAACACACTGGGCGCTTTAACAGCTGGGTGTGGGTGTCGTGGGATGTGCCCTGGGCAGCTGGCGGCGGCCGCCTCGCCCCCGGGCCCGCGAGGCTCGTGTCCTCCACCTGGCGCCTGCGCCCCGGCCAGAGCCAACACCGCCCCGCGCGCGGCCAAGGGCAACAGCCTGGGTCAATATTAGCTCGTGCAGAACAGGCCTGAGGAATGTGCGCTGGCCCGCGGCCTCTGGGCGGGGAGCGGCCTCAGGGGCTCACAGGAGCCTGATGTCACTGACCCAGCCGCCCCTGTGCAGACGGGGAAACCGAGGCTGGAGGGGGCAGGGACTTGCCCTGGGTCCCAGTGTGAGTGGCAGGGCCAGCCATCATTTGTGTTTTCCTTTTATTTTCTTCGGGGGTCTGTGCTTTTGCCTGCGGCTCCGGGAGGCAGGCCAACGAGCACTGGACTGGGAGTCGGGACCCCAGGTTCCAGGCCTGGTCTTGCCCAGTTCTGCGTGCAACTCGGGGATGTTACTGTCTGCCCCTGGGCCTCCTTCTTCCTTTATCTCAGGGATCCCCGCTCCTCGCCACTGTGCACCCCGGCCTCCAGTGCGCCTGAGCAGCCATTCAGGTCCTCACACTCCACAGTCGCTAGGGGCCAGGTGGAGAGGGTGCGTGTGAGGTGAGCCGAGCGGGATGGCAGGGAGAGTGAGGACTGTGGCGCGTTGGGGAGCGTGCCCAGCATGGCACGAAGCATTCGAAGTAAAACAGCACCGAGCTCAGCGTACCATGTGGCCACAGGAAGCTCTGAGAGCTCGCAGGCCCAGCTGGCAGGAGGTAGAAAGACAGACCACTTGCCATTTCTCCTTGTCACACTGTCTCCCACACAGGACCCCGGTGGAGTGGGGAGCCTGGCTGGGGCCGCAGCATCCAGGCCTAGGGGAACACCCCCAGGGTGCTCTGAGGTGCGGCCCGAGAAGCCGGGAGAGGGCCCAGGGGGACTGGGAGTCGCACGGTCCCTCTTCGAGCCGTGGTGCTGGTCCAGGGGAGGCTGCTTCTCAGGGATGTGTGCATCGCCCGCCCACCTCCTCATTATCTGTGGCTGCCGGCTTCCTATCGCCCAGCTCCAGCTGCTTCCCCTCCACGCCCCTGCCGCGAAGGAGAGGTCACTGACCGCCAACCGCTGTCCACACCCTGGCGCCGCCTCCCCAAGGCCCTGCAGTTCTCAGAGAATCTGAGAACCATCCAGCACTCGAGTCCCAGCTCTGCCTATTCTTGGCTGTAGGATCCTGGGCAAATAACTCAGCCTCTCAAAGCCTCAGTTTTCCCACCTGTAAAACGGGAGAGGGAGGCAGTCCAGTCTTGCAGGGTCACTGGGTTATTGTGAAGGTAAGAGAGTGTCCTACAAGGCAGGGACTCTGTACACACCTCCCCTCTCACCCCCATCTCCCAGCTCCACCCAGCATGACACCTGGCTTCCTGGATCTGCACCTTTTCCCTTCCAGTAACCCAGGTGGCCTGTGGGCAGGTATCTAAGGGTAGCCACCCTGTGCCCACCCTCGCCCCTGCTGGGTAAGTCTCCACTCCTGACCCAACACACAAGCAGGATGAAGAAACAGCGTAATCAGGGCCTGAAAAATGGTACAAACCAGGACACCTAAGTAACTCAGAAGAGGGAATGATCCAGAAACAACAGCAGAAAAGTTCTAGAAGAAACATTGAGGAATATTTTTATAATCCAACATTTTAACAGATACTATAACTTAAGATATCAATAAATGCAAGCACCTTTTAAAAAGGTACTTAAAAAAACCCCAACAACAACCACCCAGCAAATCAAAGGCTAAACTGTGCAAAAATTCTTACCACTTATATTACCAACAAGAGGTTTACTTCTTTAATATGTAAAGAGCACCTTAAAATCAATAAGAAATACATCACCAGCCAAAAGAAAAAAAAAATGGGCAAAGTTTGTAGAAGAGGAAATACAAATAGCTTCTAAACACATGAAAATATTCTTAACGTTGCTGGTAAGACGAATTAAACTGCAATGCAAGCCACTTTTCATCTATCGCACTGGTCAAGATAAAAAGGTTTGATAACTCAGAGTGTCGGTGAGGATGTGGGAAACAGGCAATCTTTAGCAGGGCTGGTGGGAGTACATGCTGGGTACAACCTCTGTGAAGAGCAATTTGTCAGTAGTCTTTCACATGCTAGTAATTCCACCGTTAAGAAACTTATCTCACACGTGTACTCAAACGTGAGAGTGATGCACATACAATGAGATCAACTGCTGCTGTGTTTGTAATTGCAAAATTGGAGTTGGTCTAAATACCCACTGGTTAAAGTTTACTTAGTGATGAGATAGCCACTCCAAGGAAGGCTATGCAGCCATCACACAGCGGGGGAGCATCTGTATGTACCCAAATGGGACAAGCTCCAAACGTGTGTAAGGTATGCTGGCGTTTTGAAAAAACGTATTATTTTTAATTGGTTTCAGGGAGGAAGGGGGAGGGAGAGAGAGAGAGAGATAGAAACATCCATGATGAGAGGGAATCATTGGTCGGCTGCCTCCTGCACGCCCCCTACTGGGGATTGAGCCAGCAATCTGGGCATGTGCCCTGACTGGGAATCGAACCGTGACCTCCTGGTTCATAGGCCGACGCTCCTCCACTGAGCAACACCGGCCTGGCAATGATGGTATATGATGGTATAACGATATGGGTGTGTGTATGCGTCAAAACCTCGGGAAAGAAATACCAGCAGCCAGGTGTTAGTGTTGTCCCAGGGGAGGGCACTGGGGAAGCTGTTGGACTGGGTTGGAACGACACCAGTTTTTCCCTCTAGATCCTTTTGTGTAGTTTCAATTTTATACCAGGTGCGGTCGGTACCTATTCAAAACTAACTGTAAAACGTTGACTGGCAAGGGCACTGCTTCACCCACAGGAAGCAGGGCTGACGGGAGCGTCTCAGGCATCAGGGATGAAGGGGCGGAGAGGGCAGAGCAGGTCTGCACCCCGTACCTACCCCAGCATTGCTTTTCGGTCCAGAGCAGCGTCAGGAGGTCCTGTGGGGTGGTGGAGACTATGGAGGCTTCAAACCTGAACTCCCAACTCGAAGTGGGCCAACCAATTCACCACTGGAAGCCTCAGTTCCTTAGCCTGTAAAATGGGGACACACCCAGTCCCATCACAGAGTTCAAATGAGACCGTGCCTGTGGAAGGCCAACCCTCCATGGGTGCTCTGCGACCCCTGGGGGTTCCCAGGGATGGTGGGGACCAGTGATGCTGCCCCTTCCATTTCCCTGGACACCATCACTGCCCTCCGTCATTCCTGGGAACCCCCCGGGGGGCAGGGCTCAGTCCCACCTCCTCGAAGGAGCACTTAGCCGCGTTGCTTAGCAAAGCCGCTGAGGGGTGGGGTGGAAAATGTCAACATCAGATTAGCCCGATGGGAAATAGCACACTTCGCCAACCACAAACACCCCCACGTTTCCCTCCAGCACAAGGGGGTTTTGGGGAACTGGAGTGGGCCTGAGGCTGGTGATACCAGTGACACCTTCAGGTCTAGTACCCCAAACCCTTTTGGCCAAGGTATTGAGGGGGGGGGGGTGGACGGTGCCCCTGCAGGGCTCTGGGCTCGTGGCTGCCCCACTACGTGGGATCCGGAAGAGCTCTGCCTTAGAGAAGGTCTTGACGTCGACGGGGAGGGGCAGATGGTGCAGCCCCTGATCAGTGATGCCCTAGAATGGACCCTGCAGGCTCTACGGAGCCACAGAAAGTTCCTGAGCCAGCCAGGGCTCATTCAGAACCAGCCTTTAGCGGGTGAGGTTGGCAGGGGGAACGGTGATGAGCTGGGGAGAGTAGATACCTCAGAGGCCACGTACCCAGCGCCACATCTTCATCGTCTCAATCTTCACAGTAATTCTGCAAGAAAGGCCGACCTACTGTTACGCCCACTTTACAGATGAAAAAACTGAGGGAGCCGGTGAGACTGGCTCTCAGTCACACAGCTTGCCCTGGGCAAAGGTGGGGTGTGAACCCCGGGTCTGTCCCTGCCAGGGTCTGTGGACTTCCCCTACACCTGATTCCTGTCTAACAGAGGGGCCCACTATTTTTAGATCACCAGCTTCATTTCGATTATTCTTTTTACTAAGAGGCAGAATTGGTACCCCCGTCCCTGCGATGCTGTTACTAGTCTTGTGACTATTATTGGCTGCCGTCTTACCCAGCTGGGTTTTGGCCGGTCACTGGGGCTGCCACCTGGGGACCAGCCTTGCTCAGCCTCTAGCCCCCCCTGACTGTGCAGGAGGCCCCCACCTTGACTTTTCTGAGTGGGGGCTGGGATCTAGCGGGCACCCTGCTCGAATGGCAGCCCTTTGCAGGCAGGATCTTGGTCTTGTTCACCGCTCTATCCACAAGGCCTCGCACGGGGCCTGAGACACGGTGGGGGCACAATAAATGCTAAACGAGGAAGTGAATGAGCAGCCACCTGTCAGATTAGCATGTCCACCCTCTACTCCCCGATGAGGACCCTGGAATCGACCCAGCTTCCCTTGACCATGAGACCAGGGACTGACCTGGGCCTGGGGCAAGGGGCAGCTGGGGTACCGGGAGCAGGGCTGGTGGCCCCGGGACGGCAGGAGGGTGCCGCCCAGCCTCGTGGCCCGGCTTCTCAACCTGCTCAGGGCCCTGCCCAGTGCTGGCAGGCAGAGCACTTGGCCACAATCGGGCTCTTGAGCCTGCAGCTGGCCAGGGACAGACCTTTCCGCGGTTGGTGGAGATTTATTGGCCGCGCTGAAAGGTTGCAGTCAGGAGGCCCGGCTGGTGGAGGGGCCGCCCGGCTGTTTACCCAGCGCGGAGGAATCTGAGGGCAGCAACGTCCCCGTCAGGCTGGAGGGGCTCCAGGCGCTGGGTGCAGCTGCTCAGGATAAGTAACCTGCCTGGCCCGGGCCTGGCCCAGGGGACCACTCCCTGATGTGACAGACAGGGAACCCGAGGGCGGAGTGGGGGCGTGGTTGTCCCCAGCCCTGCAGGGGGGTCTGTTCTCCAGTCCAGGCCAGACCCGGCTGGAGGAGGCGTGGGAGCAGCGACTGGGAAGTGGCACTTGCTGACATGCCCTTGTTCATGTGGGTCCTCGCTGACTGCCTCCCCCACCAGGATGCCCCCCGTGAGAACAGGGGCCTGTCCATCTTGCCCTCTGCCGTGTCCCACGCGGCTGACACGGTCCTCTTGCTGAATGGATGGATGAAGGCAGGAGCCTAGGTCCGGTTCCTGCTCTCACCTTGCACATGTCCCGAGGAAGGGGGTTCAGAGCGGGAGCAGAGGCTGCATGAGGCCATCAGCGCCCCCACTCTGTCTGTCTCTCCCCCCTGGACCCCGAGGCTGTGGCTTTCGTCCTCATGCTTCCCCAGGGGCTGCCGCCTCCCGGGCACTGTGCCTGCATTCCGGGCAGGAAGAGGGGCGTTAGGACAAAGGGTGGAGGCAGGCACCGCTGATCTGTCCATTGTCAGTCGGGGTCACCGTAGATTTCCTAGAAGTCCCCCGATAGTGCAGTAGTGGTGCCTTGCTTTCTTTCTTTTTTAAACCTCTCTCAGGGACAGGGTCCTCAGCAGGCCTCTCACGTTTGTTGTTCGGTTGTTGTTGTTTTTCGTTGGTTCAGTAAAAATCCCCGCTCCAGGGGAAATGCCCTAATGAGGTCATCCTGCCCGCGGTGCTCATGGCAGGTGTGCCGCTGCGGGGACCTGGATCTCAGGTTCTTTCCGAGGAGGGTTAGCAGCTGGCAGCAGGGAGGCGCTTCTGGTCCTTCTGGTCCTCGCAGCAGCCTGGGAAGCATGGCAATGCCCGCTCCAGAGCGCCAGAGCCAGGCAGAGGCCGGGCGGGGCCGCAGCGGGAGGGGAGGGGCGTGCCCAGCTCCAGGGTCAGCGCTCTGCTCCCCACAGACAGCGCCCGTCCTAACGGGTGCCATCACTCTATGGCCTCCTGCCCGGGGGCCTCCGCCTTCATTTATTTATTTTTCTTTTTTAAAATATATTTTTATTGATTTCAGAGAGGAAGGGAGAGGGAGAGAGAGAGAAACATCAATGATGAGAGAGAATCATGAATCGGCTGACTCCTGCACGCCCTCACACTGGGAATCAAGCCCTCAACCCGGGCATGTGCCCAGACCCAGAATTGAACCATGACCTCCTGGTTTATGGGTCGACCAGGCGCCTCTGCCTTTAGAGCCACGACAGCATGGACAGCCCAGTATATGGCACGATGTGGCCCTGGGGCAGCCGGTGACTGCTGAGCACCTGGCCGAGAGGCGGCCTCCTTGATGGGGTGTCGGACAGACAGCCTCAGAGGCCCTGCCTGCCTGCCTGGCTGGTTACTGGAGGGCCTGCTGTCCCCAAGCCCAGGCCTGTGGGCCGTTCTTGCCAGGCTGACCCTCTGAGGGACGGGAGAGGAGGGGAGGGACCCCGAGGTTTCATGCTCAGGCTCCAGCCCCTGGTGGGCACGCGAGGTTGGGGGCAGGATAAGGGCAGGGAGTGCGGTGGGATTCCTCACAGTTCCCAGGCCACGGCTCCAAACGTCAAAGGTGGGAGTGAGGCGGGGAGGGCGGCAGGAGGGAACGCCAGGGAATGCCAGTGGTCTGCGGGAAGCTGGACCTTCGGCCTGAGCAAGGTGCAGGGGCCCCCAGCAGCTCCAGAGGGGAGAGAGGCCTGGAGCTGGCGTGGCGGCCCCACTCACACGCCTCCCCAGCACCTGTCCCCGAGCAGGACCCATGGTCTCCTGCTGCTGCTGATCGGCCGTGTGCCCACCCGATGGTAGGCCACTGCCCTCCTGGCCCTGCCAGGCACAGCTCAGCACCTCGGGGCTGCCTTCTGGGCTGAGCTGGGAGCTGGGACAGGGCTGAGCCGAGGGACAGAAACAATCGCAGCAGCCGTCAGAATCACACGCTCCTGCTGGAGCCAGACCCCGCTCCAGGGAAGGATACAGGGCTGTCCAGCTCTTTGTTTAAACCTGAAACTTGGCCGAGTCGTGGGTTTATTTTTACCTCCAGGCATATGGGTGAAGAGGGAAGTTCCGGGCATGCTCTGGCTTAACAAAGAAAACTTGTAACTTCCTTTGAGGCACAGAGCTGTCTGCGGACACGTGCATGTGCCACAGCGGCAAATCATCCAAGACAAACAGCCAGCATGACGGACTGTCGTGATTGAAGATGCCTTTCTTGGGTGTGCACATCACTCCTGAAGTCAGTTTTGAAAGCCTCCTTGGTCAGAAGCAACAGTTAGGAGGACAGATTCCTAAGCAATTCCGCTCCGTCTGGCTGTGACCTTGGAGATGGGGAACATTTCCTCCGAATTATCCTGAGGACGTCGGGAGGTCTGAAGTTTTCAAGGGTCCACCACTTAAGAAAGAGAGTTTAGAAAGTAGTCCGCAGGAGTTCAAGAGGTGTCCTTTGTCACGGAAGATGGCAGAACAGGAGTAAGGGGCATACATGGTGCTGCCCTCCCCCCCCCCCGCCCGCTCCCCGCAAGGGCATTTTCTTATTGAATACAGACCATGAGATGGTTTTATCTCCACCCTACAGAGGAGGAAGCTGAGGCTCAGAGAAGTCCACAACTTGTACAAGGTCACACAGTGAGGAGGTCAAGGGCTGTGCTTCTCAGGATGGGTGGGGATGGTGGGCTTGGGCTCTAGTGTCAGAGGGACCTGGGTTCCACTATGGATTCTGCTGAGGAGATGTATGAGTTTGCTGTTGCTGCTGTAACAAACTAGCCACAAATCAGTGGCTAGAAACAACACAAACGTATCATCTTATAGTTCTGGAGGTCAGAACCCACAATGGGACTCACGGGGCTAAAACCAAGGTGTCAGCAAGGCTGCGATCCTCCGGACAGGGAAAACACCTTCCTTCCTTCTCCAGCTTCTACAGCTGCCGGTCTTCCTTGGCTGTGGGCCCCTCTCTCCCTCTTCAGAGCCAGCAGGTTAGCCTCTTCTGATCTCTATCTGACTCTGATATTCCCACTTCCCTCTTACACTAGGGGACCCTTTTGACTACATTGGGCCCATCTGGATATTCCAAGATAACCCCCCCATCTCAAGATCCTTTAATCACACCTGCAAAGTCCTTTTGCCAGGTAAGGAAACATATATTCACAGGATCCAGCCATTTAGATGTGGGTATCTTGCGGGGTGGGGGGGGGGGTGGTTCTGTATTCTGCCCACCACACTGGTCTTGGTCAAGGGCCTGGCCTTTGGGATAACAGCGATTCCTTTCTCAGGAGGTTTGGAAGAGGTGAAAAAAAGAGGACTGGGCCTCCGTCCTTAGAAAGCGATGGAGGTCGCCATCAAGGGACCAGCTGTTCTGGAGGCTGGTGACCCAGCAAGGAACAAGTGATCTGTCAGAACTGTGCTTCTGGGAGGGAGCCGGCCTGGGAGATGCCGCTTGCTCAGGAAGAGGCTGTCCTCAAGGTCACTGGCCCCTCCTGGAGGCGTGGCCTGGGACTGCATCAGGCCAATCTGGGTTTCAATTCCAGCTCTACCTCCCGCAGCCTGAGGGGGGTTGGTGGGAGGGCAGGGAGGGGAGCCGGGTGGGCCAGGAAGGGAGGAAACAAACAAGCTGAGTTTGCACATGACCTCATTTCATTGTCACCAAGGTGGAGCTTCTGCCTCTGTTTTGCAGATGTGGAAACAACAGCTCAGAGACATCAAGCATCTTGTCTGAGATCACACAGCGACTGCGAGGTTTCTCACCCACCGGGATCCCTACACCCGTGATGCCCACTCCCCCTCCATGGCTGCTTGCCGCACCTGCCTGCCTCCTGGCCTACGGTGGCTGTGATGTTTTTCTTTAAATCAATTTATTGCCCTTTTTTTTTTTTTTAACTTAAATGCATCTATTTTAAAATGAGATCTTATATCACTCCCATACATGGAAAATCACAGAAATCATGAACTGGGTATGTGTATTTTTAAGATGCCCATTTAAACGAATCTGCCATCCGTAGACCACATAAAACAATCTCACAGGCCAGCAGTGGGTGTCAGCCTTCTCTTGGGGAATTGGCTCCAAACCTGTCTGGTTTCACCAAATCCTAACATTACCAACAGCTATCATTTATGATGGCGTCCCACTGTCAAGGGGCTCTCTAGCACAAGGAATCCAGGCTTCTCAGCACGCCCTCTTTCCTCACTTCCAGGCACTCTGGTCCCGGCTCTTGGGCAAAGTGGAACTTTCCTTGCTGCATTGGCTGCGCAGCCAGAAGGAGCCAGGATGTGAACCTAGGCCGTGAACCTTGGAGTCCAAGCGCTTAACCATTACACTGCACCACCTTCCTACAATATCTCGTTTCAGCAGAGCCTACGATGAAAAATGTGCATCAAGTAGGGAAGGGATCTGCGGGAGCCCCGTGCTGGCCTCAGGGGCAAGCAGAACGTTTTGATCAAGTGCACCAGACAAGTTTTGTGGATCCAGCAGAGAAACTCCTGTCCAGGGAGGGAAGCTTAGAGATCTTTTATGACCTCTCCTGAGGCAGAAATGATGGGCGGCCGTAGTGGCCAATCCCAACTCCACAATCTCATGTGTGGGCGGGACTTCATGGTAGGCCCTGCAGGGTTCTCTGCCAGAAGCCTTACTTTGCAAGTGAGCTCAGCATCTGGGCAGAGCAGACTTCCTACAGGCATTTTGCAAGCGCCTCACATTCCCCTCCCTTATTGTAATATGGATCATTTATCACCCGAGAGGGAGTATAAATCCCAGTGCTGCTTGCCTAAAGTCATGCTTTATTAATTTCAACCTTTTCAAAGAGTCAGGTGGAAAAAAAAGCCCTGATTGCATGTGATCACTGGGGGCTTTGAGCCCACAAGGGAGGGGGGGTTCCCAAATTGCTGTGAGGCATTAATAACCCAGCGTAGGAAGAGCCCAGCTCCAGGGCCTGACACACAGCGGGTAGATTTGCTTAGTGATTATTCTTCTGTTGGGGCTTGGACATACATGGCTCAGGGAGAACATGGCTCTCTCTGAGGGTGCAGGGAGGCTGGAGGGGCGGCCTCTGGAACCGTGAGCTCTGGTCCAAGTCTCCATTCTGCCACGGGCTCCTGTGTGACTTTGGACAAATCCCTCCCCATCTCTGTGCCCCCGGTTCTTCATCTGTAAACCAGGGACAATGAGAGTACCTCCTTCAAAGCGTCGAGGTGAGGATGAAAGGGTTAATCCGGACGCATGCTTAGAGCAGGCAGGAGTGAGTAGATAATAGTTATTTTTGCAGCCTTCCAGCCCTGGGTGTGGATTCTGCCACCAGCATGACCTGCTGTGTGACTTTAGGTGAATGCCTTGATCTCTTTGGACCCGTTTCTCTCTCTGGAAATGGGCTTGGTTACAATTCCTGCTTCTAAGGGTGGCGCTGAGCATCCAGCCTGCAGGCCGGGTGAAGCTGCTTAAACAAGGTAGGCAGGTGCCGACGGTGCAGGGTCTGCCCTTCCCGGGAAGCCCCCTCTGGGAGGGGCAGGGGCCAGCGGCCTCCCAGGCGGGCGGGGGCCCTCCTCAGCGGCCCCGCCCCATTGTGACGGCCTTGCCCCTGCCTGTCTGAGGGGCAGGAAGGAAGTGAGGAGGGCAGCGGCAGCTTCCCCTTTTCTGTCCTGCTCCCGGAGCTGGGCTCTTCCCCCTCAGTGCCTCGGCGGAGGGGACAGCGGCACCATGGCCCCCAGCACGGCCGTCCGCCAGACTTGCTGCTGCTTCAACGTCCGCATCGCCACCACCGCCCTGGCCATCTACCATGTGGTGAGTGTGGGCAGGCCCGGGGGGCCCGAGGGAGTGTGTGTGTGAGCGAGAGAGGGGGGACCCCTGGTCTCCTGAGCCCCTCCAGCTGGACGGCCGCTGCTCCCCACCTTTCTGTCGGCTCCTGCTGGGGTGTCAGCCTCCCTCCCTGTCCACTGGGGGGAAGGGGACCTTGTAGCAGCCGCCTGAGCAGAACAATGGTGGAAGGAGGGGTCCTTGTTGGCAAGATAACGTAGCTCACGTTCCCTCTGAAGCTCAGTGTCTCCCTCTGTAAAATGGGACAAGAAAGCAGCCACAAGGTCAACCGGATGCGCACGGAACCCCAGAAGGGAAAGTGCTCTGGGAGCCAGGACGCTTGGGCGAAGGGGGGCTGGGACGGCTGCCCGGAGGTGGGGCCAGGCACAGGCTTGGCCCCCCTCTTCCCCGCCACCGGCGGCTACCACGGGGCATCTCCCTGTGCTCCTCCGGGAGGAAGGAAGGAGTCCTCTAGTTTACAGTCAGCCAACCACTGCCTTCTCCGCAGGAAACCTTGAGGCTAAAGAACAGGGGGCTTGCCTGGCTCCGTCTCTTGGGGGGCATCCCGAGGGGGGAGCAGGCCCAGCGGTTCCACTTTGGAGGCTGGTGTGCACCTGCCCGGTGTGGAGCCTTGACTCGGGGGGAGTCACAGCCCCTGGGGCCAGTGCTAAGGTCTGGGGCTCCCCCTCCCCCTCCCCACAACTCCGAGCCAGGCCCGGCCCCCCAGGCCCAGGCGCCTTCCCCCCAGGGTGACTCATGGCCGGTGGGGGGCAGTTCTCTCAGGAGCCTTGGAAGGGCTTCCTCAAAACCAGCCCGAACCCGCAGGCTGCGGTGGCTGCGCTGAGCTCAGGCCTGGTTGCCCCCGCTTCCTGTCGAGGCTGCAGGCCGGGCGGGTGCGGGAGCCCAGCCTGCGAGGGGTGATGATGCTCTTCGGTGAGCACGGCCTCTGGATCCAGCGTCCTGGGTGCACGTCCTGCCCCCGCCCTCCGCCCTCCCCCCTTCCCCCACTTCCTAGCTGTGCAGCCTTGGGCTTCTTGCTTAACCTCGTGGACCTTCAGCTTCCTCCCCTAAGGAAGGGCCATCACTTGTGAGGGGCACAGGCGTTACCTCCGGGCAGTGCCTGACGCAGGCCGTGCCTCCTTGTGAGCAGGGTGTCGGACGGGGAGTGTGCTGGCTTGGGGAGGCGCTCGGAGGTCGCCCTGCCTGGCTTCTGCCGACGCAAGAGTGATTCTGAGAGGAGTGCCAGGCAGCGTGGCTGTCCCCACACCAAGTCCCATGGCCCCAACGTTCTCGGCAGATCAGTGTGGTTCCGCAGAGTGGGCCCCGTGGGGAGCAGGCCCCCCGGACCCTTACCCCCGCTCTGCCACCAGCCGGCTGTGTGACTTGGACAAGCTTCACTCCTGGGCCTCAGCTTCCCTTTGTAAAATGAAGCCGGGGGCGGGGGGTAGGGGGTGTGGACCGGCTCAGAGGTCTCAGACTCCAGCACCTCCGGGGACCGGGCAGTCATGGGAGTGAGTGTCGTGGGGCAGCCGGACCTGCGGGGCCTGGGGGCCTGTTCCGGGTCCGCTCTGGCAGCTGCTCTCCGTTTCCGCCGATTGTTGCCGTGAAGGAATGTGGCCCTGGCAGGGGCTCTCCTGATGTTTAGAGAAGCAGGGAGCACGGGCTTTGATGTCTTATCTTCTGATGTTTCCACGTCGGTGACTGCTTCGAGGTAAAAAAACACAACAACCGTGTGCAGGCCAAGCCGAACCCACCTGCCGGCCGCCTGGGCGGGAGGCTGCCCGACAAACTCTGGACTCTGTGATCTCAAGGTTTCTTCTGAGGTCCTCACCTGTACGCGACGTCAGTGCCACGACACACATGACAAGTAATATCAGTGCCTGCCCACAGAGCAGGACCATCTGTGGGCAAACGATCAAGGGAGACCTCTTGGAGGTGGTGTCCTGGGCAGGGGTATAGAGTTCCGTTGTGGGGGGTGTGGGTGGGGGAGAAGGGGTGTGCCGGGGTGTGGAGGCCGAAGGACAGAGGCTTGTGCAGGTGACACTACACAGACCCACCTCGAAGCTTCAGGTTGGGGAGCAGGAGGTAGGAGGGGCTGGGAGTGACAAGCGAAAGAGCCTGGACTTTCACTGTTGATGTTTTGGGCTGGAGAACTCGTGGTTGTGGGGACTGAGCTGTCTGTTGTCAGATGTTTGGCAGTATCCATGGCCACTACCCACAGGATGCCGATAGCACCCTCCGGTTGTTAACCAAAAACATTTCCAGACATTGCCAACGTCCTCTCTGTTGAGAAACACTTTATGGTGTGAGACGCGGGAGACATGGATGCTCGAGAGGAGGAGGTATGAGCAGAAGCCTGGAAACCATCTGTCAGGCTCGAGCAGCTGTCTCTGGGCTTCGGTCCTTAGTTGATTCCAGTGTGCGTGTGGGGTCATCCTCCTGCCCCCTCTGTGACAGGGACTGGGGCGTCTCCTGTGGCAGATGTGCTGTCAGGGCCTTGAACATCTGGATGGAAAAAGAGAAGTCACCGCCCAGATGTGTCAACCACCAAGCTCGTCTTCATCTGGAGCCAGTCAAGGGTGACCGCCCTGCATATTGAGAGCTATTCGTGGACTTGGGCCTCTGGGGAGGGTTAAATCGGGCCCTTGGTGCCTTGGGTCGGCGTTCCACCCTGGGGAGTCACAGGGAGCATTATCCCTGGAGGGACCCTCTGGTGTCCGATGGCTGGAGGCCCTTCCTCAGGGTTTCGCTGGGTTTGGGTAGAAGATTCGCTGGGTCACAGATGATTTCTAACCCAAATTTGCGCAGGTAGGGGAGTGAGAGGACTTTCTTAAAGTGGCCACGTTGGTCCTGGCTTGTCTGGCAACCCCATGTACGCCCTAAGTCAATGGTAGGAGGTGGGGAGCCCTAGAAGGTCCTTCTGCCCAGATGTAGTTCCCTCCGTGACCTTGAATTCCATTAGAAGTGCATTGCCTGGGGGAGAGCTCACACCTGCTGTGATTCCAACCCTGGAGCAACAGGATACGGGCGAGGAGGGGAGGTCCCGCTGGTCCTAGTCGTCTCTGGGTGATAGGATTGTGAGCTGATTGTTCTCTGCTTTTCTCTATTCTCCACCTGGTTCCGTGGGCATGACTGCTTTTAAAAAGAACCTCTTTATTTGGAATGGTTTGGGTTTACAGAGCAGTTTTGAACAGAGTATCGAGTTTGTGTCCACTCCACACCAGGTTTCCCTTATCGCCAACATCTTGCATTGAGAAGGCACATTGGTCACAGTTGCTGAGTTGGTATCGTCCCCTATTATTAACTGAAGTCCGTCCTTCATTCAGATTCCCCCGCTGTCCCCCGATGCCCCTTTTCTGTCCCGGGAGCTCCTCAGGCTCCCTTGTCACATTGAGTCCTTAGGTTCCTCTCGGCTGAGGCTGTTTCTCAGGTTTTCCTCGTTAGCGATGACCTTGACAGTGGTGAGGGTACCGGTGATGCACTGTGTCAAATATCCCTCAAAGGGGCTTGCCTGACAGTTTCCGCGTGGCTGGACTTGAGGGACGTGTTTTTGGGAGGAAGACCGCAGAGGTAAAGCACTGTTCTCAGCTCATCATCACATCACATCACATCTCTGTTGACCTTGATCCCCTGAGTGAGTGCTGTCAACAGCCTTTTCCACAGTGCAGTTACTGTACCGCCCCTCCCCCCCCCCTGTTCTCGTGGGAAGGAAGTCACTGTGCACAGCCCACACGTAAGGAAGGGGGAGGTGTGCTCCCTTCTTGAGGGCAGCGTCGCTACATAAATTATTTTATTTTTATTTTTTTTTAAATATATTTTATTGATTTTTTACAGAGAGGAAGGGAGAGGGAGAGAGAGTTAGAAACATTGATGAGAGAGAA
Organism: Cnephaeus nilssonii; assembly: GCF_951640355.1. Classification (NCBI taxonomy): domain Eukaryota; kingdom Metazoa; phylum Chordata; class Mammalia; order Chiroptera; family Vespertilionidae; genus Cnephaeus; species Cnephaeus nilssonii. The sequence goes on from NC_137078.1 coordinate 84,595,201, forward strand.
ACATCAGTCAGCTGCCTCCTGCACACCTCCTACTGGGGATGTGCCCGCAACCAAGGTACATGCCCTTGACCGGAATCGAACCTGGGACCCTTGAGTCCGGAGGCCGACGCTCTATCCACTGAGCCAAACCAGTTAGGGCTACATAAATTATTTTAAATTCCTCATGGGACATTTGTTAGTTCTCCTCATTTATTATATAAATAAAGGGCTGATTTATGTTTTTATCAGCCCGGCCTCCTGCATATTTATTTTATACTTTGGGTTCTAATCCAATGCTGCTTTGTTTATTTGGCCGCTTGAGTGTACTACTTTTTAAATTGGAAAAAAAAATAAAGCAAAGCGGCCTCTGTGATGTCAAGAGTCTCTAGTGAGTACAGATACATGTCTTCCTTTCTCACGCTCGGCCCCAGGCCAGGGCCCAGGCCTGACTCATTCCTGGCCTCTGCCCTCCAGGGGTTCTAGTCCGTAACTGTGACCGTGACTTCGATGGATGACAGCGCTGGTTACCGGGTGCAGAGGAGGGGTCTTAACCCAGCCCCTGGTGGAGGGTGGGGCTTCAGGAAAGGCTTCTCGGAGGAGGCCTGAGGGCTCACTCTGAGCAGGACTTCGCTTGGGTCAGTTGGGGAAGAAAGGCCGTGCCAGGCGAGGGAACAGCATGAGCAAAGGCTTGGAGGTGGGGAGACCCTGTGACACTGGGACGTTATCAAGCTGGGCTGGAGGAAGGGGGGGGGGGCTGTGAGGAGGGTGGGGGAAACCGGAGAGGTGACCAGCGGTGGGACTGGACCAAGGCGCTCGCTTCTTCCAGGCTTCATAGCTAAAAGGGTGGACCTCTGGCCCAATTCTCACATTTTACAGAGGAGAAAACAGAGGTCCAGGAGGGTCCCCAACTTGTACCAGCCCCCCCGGGGGTGGAGGGGGTGTGAGCAGGGCCTTGCTCCAGGCTGTCACGACTGGCACACAGGTGTGGGGAATAAGCCGACAGTGAACAAATGAATTCTTTCCCTGGCTCACGGGCCGGGGGCGGCCAGGTATTTGGATGCCCTTCATTTCTTCTTGATGGTCCAGCTCACATGAAGCTTCCGCCTCCAGGAAGCCGCGCCCCCCCCCCCCCCCACCCCCAGGTTTTTTTCTTCTTTGAATTCCAGGGGCTCCTCTCTCTGTTCCACTTTGAGACAGAAGAGATCACAGAGGTGTCTCCATCACTTACTCTCGATGTGACCTTGAGCAGGCAGGCATCTTTGCTGGCCGGGCCTCAGTTTCCTCATCCATTAAATGGGGCCAGTCGTCCCTGTCCCGAGGGTCACCGTTTCCAGGTGTTGCGCGGATGTGGCCCCAGGGGAGTGGGCGGCGGGAGCTGGCAGGCGAGCGCCCAGAGTTGGTCGTCAGAGCGGACCACAGAGGCCGCGTCCTTTTCAAATCTCAGCTGTTTGGGGCCTTAAAATAGGCCCCAACGGTCAGACGGTGAAAGCCCCAGATGAGAAGCTGTTAGATTCTTTACCTTCACGCCCGATGCCCCCGTGTGGGGCAGAGAAGCCTTCACGCCCGATGCCCCCCGTGTGGGGCGAGAGGCCTGGCTCTGTGGGCCCTTCCTGCAGGGGTGGGGAGGCGGGGGGGGGGGGAGGGTAGGGAGGGTGTCTGCCTCTCCCCAGCACCGTGGCTGAGGGGATGAGTTGTGCTCCTCACCTCAGGGGTGTGCGTCCCACCGTCTAGCCCAGTGGTCGGCAAACTCATTCGTCAACAGAGCCAAACATCAACAGCACAACCATTGAAATTTCTTCGGAGAGCCACATTTTTAAAACGTAAACCTCTTCTAACGCCACTTCTTCAAAATAGACTCGCCCAGGCCGCGGTATTTTGTGGAAGAGCCACACTCAAGGGGCCAAAGAGCCGCATGTGGCTCGAGAGCCGCGGTTTGCCGACCACGGGCCCAGCTTATAAAACGTTGGAGGCCCACGAGGTGGCTGGACCCACGAGGCCAATGGGAGAGGCACGCGGGGCCCACTGTGGGAAAAGGGGGCTCTCCGTGCCGCGCCAGGTCTGCCGGGCTGAGCGACGACGGTCAGTCACCTGTGTGAGGTGAGCCAGGGTGCCCAGCCCCCAGCCTGGGCCTCCTCCTCTCCCCGGCGACCTGGATCTCAGGCCCCAAGAAGGGCAGGAAGAGCTTCTGGGAATGGCAGGCAGTGGTGGTCCCGGTCGTCGGGGTCGCCTTGGCTGGAGGGCCTCACGGCTGTCAGAGGGCCTCAGCTGGGGGAGGCCCCAGCCTGGGGGAGGGCCCTCCTGATGCAGGGGCTGGGGCCTGCTCAGACTGGCCTGCGGCTGGAGGGCAGGGCCTGGGGGCCGAGGTTTCTCAGTCACCACCCTGTCCCCGAGCTCCCAGGAAGTGAGGCTGTCATTTGCAGCCAGGGCAGTGGTCTGGAACTAGGACTTGGCTCTGAGGTCACAGTGAGGCCTGTGCTGGTCTCCCAGGGGACCCTGCCTTGACAGAGGGGGAAGCGGGGTACAGAAGGCCTAATGAGGCGTGCAGCTGAAGAAGGAGCCGTGCAGAGTGGGCCTGCTGGCTCCCTGCCCTTCCAGTCCTCAGCCCGCGGTGAGGCCAGTGTGTCCCTTCCAGCCTCAGTGTCCTCCCCTGTCAAATGGGGGTCAGCGACCATGACCTGCAGAGCTGCTCGGAGACTCCAAAAAAAGCAGGTGGCCGACACACCTGGCACCTAGTGAGCGCCCCACGAATGGCAGCTGCCACCGGAGCCCCCACTCGACAGAGGAGGAAACTGAGGCTCAGAGCGGCTGGGCTCTCCTGCTGCTCCAGTCTGTGGTGGTGGAGGGGTCAGCGGGGGGGAGCGTCGGCTGTAATATCCGGGAGCCTCGTCCCAATCGCTTTTTTGTTTTAAACAATCTTTATTGAAGTGCAGCTGACATGCGCATTACATCGGCTTCAGGCCTTGGGCGCAGTGATTCTGCGGGCTGTGCCTCAGGATGGGGCCACCGCGATGTGTCTCGCACCAGCGCTGTCACCGAGCCAAGTGATGCTGATGGTGCCGACTGCGTTCCCTGTGCCCCACCACATCCCCCCGGCTCGCTCCGTTTACAGCTGGGAGTTTGCACCTCTTGTTCGGGGAGCCTGGCTCTTATTAACACGGAGCCCTCATGGGAAGACAGGTCTCCATGTCCCCTGCAAAATGGGGCAGGTAGTCCTGATAGCAGAACCTGCCCCCCAGGACGAGGCGAGGGTGGAAGGTGGGAGTCGGCGTTCCGAGGAGGACCTGTCCTCCCCGAAATGCTCAGCTGTAAGAGCAATGCTTATCATCATGGGGGCGGGGGGAGGGGGGGTGGGTTTGCTCTGAATGGGAATAGGGAAGTCATGGTTCACCGGGACAGATTGCGGGGTGCGGGCCATTTCCCCAGAACCCGAAGGGGAAGAGGACAGGGGCTTAGGTCAGGCCCCTGAGTGGTGCCCATAGAAGGAGGTTTGATGACGTACTCTCTGCCCCCCCCCGCGTCCCCCCAGCAAGCGGAGGCCCCTGGAAGTCATTGGGCAGGAACTTGATCCTCCACGCCTGTTCCTTGCCATTTTGCCTTCTTTCATCGGGGCAGGGCCGGAAGGGCAGAGGCCAGAGGGCAGAGGGCATGCCTCGCTGACCTGCAGCAGGCCCCGCACAGGCTGTTCCAGGAGGCCCTGGGCCAGAGCTGGCCGCTCCCTGTCCGGGTGCTCCTGTCCCTGTTCCCGGCTGCAGGTGGTGCACAGTGGTGAGCGTTGTCCACACTGTGAGCTCTGCGGTCGGCGGGCCTTTGCACGAGCTGGCCTGCCGCCCGAGCGCTTCCCTCCTGTCCCTGCCTGCCCCGGAGTCACGCCTTCGGAAAACCCTGTGCCCCCCAGCATCTCCCACATCCTTCCACCGGCCCAGCCACACAGCAGCTACCATTTCCTGGCCTACTGTGTGCCAGGCACATGGATCACCCCCAGTCACAGCTCCCCGAGGGAAACTTCTTGCAGTTTCCTGAACGCATCTCATCCACGTTTGCTTTTCCTCCTGTCATGCCCTCTGCCTGGAGCACCTTCCCACGCCCTGTGGGAGAATCGTTAAGACTTACCACCTCTCAGAAGCTGAAGGCCCCGCTGTCCCTCGGATCCCTCTCAGAAGCTGAAGGCCCCGCTGTCCCTCGGATCCGAGCTCCCTGCACCCACCCCCTCCCAGGGCGGCTTGTGGCTGGAGGCTCGGCCCCAGGGTCTGACCCAGAGGAGGGGCCAGCCACTCTCTATTTTATTTTACTTTTGTAGACTTTTTATTGATGTGTAATTGACATATCATCAGCACACATCTGGATGAACTTCAACAGAGTGAGCACACCCGTGCAACCTCTTCCCAGATAAAGAAATAGGATAGGACCAGCACCCAGAGACCCCTAATTCCGCCGCCCCCCCTACCCTGCCCCACTGACTCCCCCCAACATGCGAGGCTCTAGGCTACACAGGGATGAGATCGCACACATGTGCAGCTCTTTTTCTCAGCAGTGTGTCTGCGAGCTTCCCCCGTGTTGCTGTGTGCAGCGAGCGGCTCATACCCCTGCTCTTGCCCATCAAGTACTTTGCTTCACGGACATAGAACAGTGCATTTGCCTGTTCTGTTGGGGGTGGGGGATATGGGTTGTTGCCAGCTTGGGGCAGTTACCAATGGAGCGGCCACTGCACGAGGACCTGGGGCTTGATTTCTACACACAAGTGCTTTTGCGGGCCAGTCCGTCCTCTGAATCTTTAACTTTGGGAACAGACCTATGTCACCTCACCCACCCTCACCACCGGTCTACTAGCAGGTGGAGCCTTCTCTCTGTTCTGCAGACGCGGCGACTGGGGCCCAGGGAAGTAAAGCGGCAGGCGGCGGGGACAGAGATGGGAGGACAGTAGGCGGCAGCCCCAGCGAGGAGCGGGCTCTGGGCAGGTGGGGTGGCCTGGCTGGGGCTGCAGCTGAGCCGCGGCTCTGGGAGGGGGCGTCGCGATGGTATCTGGGCTGCTGGGGATGTGGTTGCGGAGATAATGCTGCAGGGGAATGGCCCCCACCGGTGCCCCCTGATTAGCTGCGACAGGAAGTGTGGGGTGGGGGCGGGGAGCTTCCTCTTGCCGCTGATGCGTCTGGTTGTCTTCTCCTCCTTCCAGAAAACTTGGGGGGTGGGGTGCACAGGGAAAACAGGGCGAGCCTGGGAGGTCGAGAAGACTGAGCTGCAGGCTGAGGTTGACAGTAGCAATGACGGTGGCCTCCGTGGGCCGGAGCCCTGCAGCCCCAGGCCCCCCAGCGGAGGGTCAGGCTGAGGACAGGAAAGGGTGTGCCCTGGGGGCCCGGTTTGCAGCCTGCGTTATCTGTGGGGGACAAGCCCCGCCTGACTCCAGCTCGACCTCTGAGAAGTCACACACAGGCCCCGCTCTCTTCGTGGGAAAGTGGGGGGCCATCGACCTCACAGACTTGTTAGGAGGCGGCAGAGAAGTTCACGGACGGATTTGTGCCCTCGCACCGCGGGCACATGGCGGGGGCCCCCTGAGGGCTGTCTCTGTCAAGTGTAGCCCCTGAAATCTCAGAGCGGGGTGTCTCTGCCGGCTTCTGAAAGGCTGGATCCTGCGCCCCAGGAGATCCAAGAGAGTGGGCCCACCTTCTGGAGAGGGAAGTGGCATTTGAACCCCAAATGAAGGGGTCCAGTATCCCCATCGTCTTCATCACCACCCCCATATCCTGATGTCACCACCCCCAGCAGCAGCAAGGCCGTGTGTGATCACGGCAGTTAATCGCCACTCTCCGGCATCACCTTTATCGCCACCAGCGTGGCCACATCCACTGTCACCTCTGTAATCACCGCTCACATGATCATAGCTGTTACTGCCACACCAAACCCAGCGACACGCAAGCCGTCCCCACCTCCCAGCCCGGTCACCACGGTCGGCCTCACCCGACCAGACTTCCTCCACTACATTCAGCGGTGGCATCGCGTCCCCACGGCCGAGGCCAGGTTCAGGAGTGCCCCGTCCCCCCGCAGCCCGATTTCCCTCTCCTCCCACGAGCGCCTGCCCCTGTTTTTCAGCTGAAGCTCTCGGTTGCTTCTCAGAGCCACCAGGAAGACAGACAAGCGTGCCCACTGGCCACGGGCCCGCTGCTCAGCTTGGGGAAGTTGTGCTGGCGATTGAGAAAGAAGGAGCAGGGTGGGGGTGGGAGTGGGAACAGAAACCAGGGAGAAGCAGAGAGAAGAGCTGAAAAGGGGAATGGAGAGCGGGGGTGGCAGGGAGGGCGGTTGGCCAAGGCCAGGACTGACTCAGTCTTGCAGCCTGATCCCTGACGTGGCCCGGGGGGAGGGAGGCTGGTCCTGGCTCTGCAGCAGACTTCCCTGCGACCGTGGGCTGCTTACTACTTATCTCTGAGCTCCGTCTCCCCACGGGGACCACCTCAGGGAAGAGGCATTCCGCCCCAGTCCCTGGACCTGCACTGCCAGGCGCCAGGCCTTCGCACATGATATTCCCTCCTCCGGGAGTGCGTTTCTCTTTCCCTGTTGGGAAACTGCTCTTTGTCCGGCAGAAGCATCTCAAGCTTTTCCCGTTTGTGAAATCCTCCCTGAGGCTTCCAGACAGCGGGGATCGCTCCTTCATCAGGGACCCTAACGCCCTGTGTGTTCCTTGTCATGGCTCTGAACACACTGGTCACTTAATCAGTTTCCCCTGGGGACTGTGACACCTGCCCTCCAGGGTCGTGGCTTACCCAGGGCCTGGGCGTGGTCTGTGCTCAGAGAGTATTTACTGGAAGGGGAAGAATGAACACCCACACGGTTCACGAACACTGCCCCACAGTGCTGGTTTAGGGCGTGCTGGCTGTCTGTCTGACTCTGCGCCACCTGCCATTCGACCGGATAGTAACCTTACGGGGCAGGTCCGGTTATTGCACCCATTTCCCAGATGAGGGGACTGAGGCTCAGAGAGGTTAGTGGTTCACTTAAGGGCCTAGAGCTCAGCTTAGGCCCAGGACCATCTGATTCTAGCACCCTGTTCTTAACCACACGATTTCACCATGTAGAATTAGGGACTAGTGAGAGGGAAGACGCTGTAATGGAGGAACAGTGGGTGCGTGAGTGCTGTCTGCCTGGGCTTTGCAGGGGAGAAGCCCTGTTCCAGGAGGGTGTGGGTCACGGCCCAGCCAGGCCCTCAGAGCTCAGGGAGAGGGCAGTGCTGTGTCCTGGTGGAAACCGGGTGAGGGTAGCAGGCATGGAGGGAGGTGAGCGGAACGGAGGGCCTGGGAAATCGGGGCTCCTGGGTTTTCCAGGCCTCTCCCAGCAAATGCTGTAGGTAAGCCAGGTACTTTTCCGAAACTGCAAATGACTTGGTTCCAGGCTTGGGTGGAGCAGCGAGGGCGGTCGGATGAGCAGGGTGCAGCTCGGGGCTGGAGCCTGGGTGCGATACACCACAATTTGCAGAAGTTCCACTCCCCTGACTCTCCTGTGCTCCATCGTCCCAGTGGCCTGGGTGCAAACGGGGTGACTCTGCTCGTTGACTCGGGGGGAACACTGAGGCCAGGGAGGAGCCAGGACCTGGCTAGGCTAGGACAGCAGTGGGACTGTGGGGGAGGCCCCCCCATCATGCTGTAGCTGCTATGTCCTGAACTCTGAGTCTCTGGGGCTGGGCAAGGATGGGCAGAGAGTTGGTGGGACCTGGGGCTGGGCCCCGGAGCAGCCACTTGGCCCTGAGTGGAGCCCCGGGCCCTGGGAGCACAGGTACCAGGGTTCAAATCCCAGCTGGGCTGCCTGACCCAGAGCATGCGATTTCTCTCCTCTGAGCCTCCACTTCCTCATCTGTAACACTGGGAACACGTTGCCCTTCTTGTAGCGTTTGGCAGTTTGTGGTGCAAACCTGTGAGTACTGATCTGAGCACACAGTCGTTGCTCCATAAATGTCGCTTTCTCGCTATCCCATCTAGGTTGCGGGGTCTCCTCTCTTCCTCCTGGACTGGGGACGGGTGCCTTTGTGGAGGGTTAGGGGTCCACGGAGGGTCTGAGTCAGGCCCTGAGGTTGCCTGGGGCTGTGACCTGGGGCTGGTTCTTGCTCTTTGGAGCCTCAGGGTTTTCATCTGGTGAAAGGAGACGGAATCATCTCCTCCCCGTACAGGAATGCCGAGGAGGTGAAATGGGTGAAGTTGGGGGGCTCACAGGGTGCCCCGCTCTGGTGCTCGCTGCTGCGTCTTACGCAAGCTGCGGGAGGGACAGGGGACTCCAGAAGGAAGAGGACACGGGCATCCCTCTCTGACTCCACTGAGGCGCTGACATGAGAGAGGGGCCGGGGAGCAGGCCTCACGGAGCCGGAGGCTGGGGGATGCTGGGAGGACCGTGAGAGGGGGTGGGAGGATTAAGCATAGCCCCTTCGCTGGGCTGTGGGAGGACCATTGGGATGGTGTGGGTGGCCCACAGGGCCCACAGTGGAGTCAGGTTGTACAAATGCCCCTCCCCTTCCTTCAGGAGGGGTGATGGGCTGCTCATGGCAGGACTGAGGCATGGTGGGAAGGCACCAGGACAGCACCGGGAGACTTGGACTTCAGTTCCATCTGTACCCAACTTGCTGTGTGTCCTTGGGCAAGCCGCCTAGCCTCTCTGAGTTCATAAAACAAGCAGAGGGAGCTTATAAAATAAGGGGACAAAGGCTCTTTCCCGCAACGGGAGGTTGAGATCGTCTGACTCTGAGCTTCGTCCCAGATCTCGGACAAGCCTGGATTCTCGGGACTTCAAAAGGCGTCTTGTGCCACGCCTGGATGGGGGACGGGCGTCTCCGTGGACAGTTAGGGGCCTTTCTGAGCCCGGCTGTGACTCATCTGTGCCCTGCCTGCACACTCCCGGGGACGGGGAGCCCCGCTGGCACCTCACCCCGCTGGCACCTCACCCCGCAGGGCCCTGTTCCCGGTTCGGTCCTGACCGAGCTGTCCGCCTCCCTTTCTCTTTCTTTCACTGAAGGTGAAACTGGGAGGAGAGGGGTGAGGAAGCAGCGTTTCTCTCTCAGGGCTGTTTCTTATGGGTGCCAGCCGCCGGCCCCACCACGTCTGCCTTCCGCTCTGGGCTGCTCTCACCTTCCTGGTGAGACAAAGCCCATTTGGTTACCCAGGTGGAGGGGGCAGCGAGAGCAAGCTCACGGCCAGCCCCTGGCACCGGCCCCTGGTGCTGCCTGACCAGCCCTTGTCAGCTCGCATGCATCTCAGAAATGAGCCCAAAGCAGGTGATGCTTGCTGAGCCCCCATTGGCAGGCCCCAAGCTCAGTTCTTGGCAAACACAACCCAGTGCTTTCCTTCCTGGATCCGGTGATTGCCATGTGCCGATGAGAAAACGGAGAGGCGAAGTGACTTGCCCAAGGTCACTCAGTGACCCAGGTTCAAACCCGTCTCTGCCTCACTCTGGAGGCCAGCCCTGCGTTACTCCTCTGTGTTGCCCCTTTCTGCCCCACTGAACAGGAGGTAACGTGGCAGGAAGACCCGCCGAGACCTGCGTCGGAGCTAAAATAACCACACAGTCTGCAGGGGGGAAGCAGATGGTGGTGTCGGGCTGCCTGTCAGCTGAGCATGAGTTACCAGGGCAGGGCTGCCTAGAAGCCAATCTAAACATAAGCCGTATTAATAGAGGTAGGGCACCTACTGCGAGGGAGGAGATAGTCTTGTTCTCAGCGTGGGTGGATGGTGCCCAGAGAATTGTGTGTGTGACGGAGGAAGGGCAGAGGCCTGTGCAAGGACACAGACAGAATATTCTGAGTTCCCGTGGCTGGAAGCGTTTGAATAGAGGCTGCATGACCAGGATTCCTGCATTGGAAGGCGGAGGGCATGGACAAGGTGCCCCCAAGTCCTTTCAGACTGCAGTTTTGTGGCTGGACTTCGTCAGTTGCTTGGGCCACCTCAACACTCACGCCCATCAGATGTGCCCCTTCTCCATTATTCTCTGCCGGGGTCCCCTGAGGGGATGGGGTTCATTAGTCCCTCCCTCCCTCCCTCCCTCCCTCCCTCCCTCCCTCCCTCCCTCCCTCTCTCCCTCCCTCCCTCCCTCTCTCCATCCATCCATCCATCCATCCATCCATCCATCCCTCCCTCCCTCCCTCCCTCCCTCCCTCCATCCCTCCCTCCCTCCCTCTCTCCATCCATCCATCCATCCATCCCTCCCTCCCTCCCTCCATCCCTCCCTCCCTCCCTCTCTCCATCCATCCATCCATCCATCCATCCATCCATCCATCCCTCTATTCCTCCATTCCTCCCTCCTTCCCTCTCTCCATTTATCCCTCCCTCCATCCATCCATCCATCCATCCAGTCATCCATCCATTTATTCACCAAGTAAAACCGCCAGAGCAGTGAACAAGAGAGACACAGAAGCCGATAGTCCAATGGGGATAACCGTAGTAATGACAGAAAACAGACTGAGTGCTTGCGATCCACAGCACTGTGAGTGAATTCCATCCCACTGGCCCCCTGCAGCCCTGGGGGGCAGGGGTTGTTATTGTCCTCATCTGGCAGGTGGGCCAGGAGGGGCGGGTTGTGGAGGGCACCCCAGGGGGCTCGTGGGTCAGATGCTCCCAGGCCTGTGCTGACGACTCCGTGAACTTGAAGCTCTCTCCTGCTCAGATGCTGTGACTAAGATCCCATGATGACCAGGGCCTGTCGTTAGAAAAGACCCAGTCTCAGCGCGCCCCCCCTCCCCCACCTTCTCTCCAAGGCTGCCCTTCAGCAGTCCCAGTTACCCCTTTAATGAGAACATGGGTCTGAGGGCTCTGCGGGGATGTTCTCATTTACTCCTCATAAGAGCCTCCTAAGGTGTCTGCTCCAGTACCCTCCTTTTCCAGAGGGGGAAACTGAGGCCCAGAGAGGTCACTAACTTGCCCAAGTCACTCAAGAGGAAGAACCTGGATCATGAGCTTGCACAGGCCGCACTTTTAGTCAGGATGCTCTACTGACCTGCCCTTCCACCTCCTCCGGGACCCTCCTCACAGGCCCCGGCTGGCCCTTGGGGAGGGAGAGGGCTGGTGGGGGAGCGTGCAGACCCCGGCTGACTCCTGCTCTGTTCTGCCCCCAGATCATGAGTGTCTTGCTGTTCATCGAGCACTCCGTGGAGGTGGCCCACGGCAAAGCCTCTTGCAAACTCTCCCAGACAGGCTACCTCAGGATTGGTAGGTCCCGGGGACAAGAAGGGGAGCAGGGAAGGAGAGGGGATGGGGCCCTGGCTGGGGGCAGACTGGCTGAGGTTTGAGGCCCTGCCACTTCCCCTCTATGAGCCTCAGATCTTTCATCTGCAAATGGGACGATTCCACCTGCCTGGCCCAGGTGTGGGAGCGGACAGGATGGCGCTTTGCAAACCTAACCAGCTTAGAAAGGTGAAGCAGGACTCCCCTGCCTACACCGCCGATGGCTGCCCATCGCACTAGAAGAAAATTGTGAAACGCAGCCCCTGCCGACCTGCTGGCCACAGGGGTCCTCGAATCTCCCTCTCGGCTTCCTCCGGGCTGCCCTGGCTGCCCGAGCGCCAGCTGCCCTGACCACACCTTGTCTCAGGCCCCTGCCTGGACGCCTTGTCACTCAGCTCGCAGGCTGCCCCCTAGAGGCCTTCCCAGTCCTCAACCTGGTGAAGGCAGACCCCAGCCTGCCCTCCCCCACCTCAGCCGGGACCCCGTGCCGTACCCTCTGTGTCACCCGAAATGCTATGTTTGCACCGTGGTAGCCTCTTCAGACTGAGAACTACTGAGGGTAGGGCCTGGGCTTTCTTGTTCCCTGGGATCCCACACCACTGGTTCCCAAAGTGTGGCCCTTGGAGCCCGGCGGGGTTCCCCGGGCACCTCTGGTCCCTCACTGCTCTCCTTGCCTTTCAGCTGACCTGATTTCCAGCTTCCTGCTCATCACCATGCTCTTTGTCATCAGTGTGAGCCTGCTGGTCGGTGTGGTCAAGGTGAGAGCCCTGAGGGGGAAGAGGCATGGGGGGGGGGCAGGACTTGGGGAGCCCCAGCTGCCCTCCTACCCCCTCCTACTCACACCCACTGGGTGGGCAGAACTGGCTGCTGAGATGGTGGAAGGTGGGTATTTTGGGAGACCCCACCTATACCCTAGAAATCATCCCTGGTGACCCACACCCTTTTATAATGCCAATGGAGGCAGGGCGTTTCGGTGGAGGAAGAACGGTTTGGAGGAGTGAGGAGGGGGGAGAATGCAGCCGCTGTGTAAACCAGAGAGGAGCCAAGGCGGAGGGGCGAGTGTAGACGGGCCAGCTCAGTTCCATCAGTGAGCAGATGAGACAGCGAGGCTGTGGCTCAACCTCCTGCAAAGAGGAACCACCTGCCCCTCGGCCCCAGGGAGGCGGAAGCCAGGACCGGAAGCAGGGCCTTCCTGGGCAGACAGTGGCCCGGCACCCTCAGGGCCGGGACAGGGAGCCCCGGGTGTGGTGCCAGGTTGGAATGCTTCCACCTTGCACGAAATGTCACCCTCGCCCCCTGGCTAATGCCAGCTCCCAGCCCTGCCCCTCAGGGACGGGCTCCCCCTGGCTCAGGGTGGCGCCCAGGTGCTTAAGCAGAAACGCAAAGGGCCCGGCGACAAAAAGGAACCAGGCTGTCCCCGGAGGCTCTGAGACCAGCCTGGGTTGTTCTGGCCACCTCCTGAGTGATTTCAGACAACCACACGAGAAACCAAAAACCACCCTTTCTGTGACCTGGTCCCACCTGTGCTTCCGAGGCGGTCCAGGCCCCACAGAGGTCACTGCTGTCAGCTGAAGGAGAGGGAGCTCAGCGCCAGCCTCGCCCCGCTCAGGGCCTTCTCCCCGCTCAGGGCCTTCGCACTGCTGGCTCGTCTGCCTCCAGTACCCTCCCCCTTCCCATCCTTCCACATCTCCCCGGTGCCCCCACCTCCAGGAAGTCCTCTCGGATCCCTTCTCATCTGTACAATGGCCCATCCTGGTTGAGTTCCTGAAAGGGAATCGAGTCGAACCTGCTCCTCGAGCACTTCCCTCTGTAGATGGGGACTGTTCTGTGTCTCCCGGACCCCAAGGCTCCTGGCATTCAGGGCCAGGGTCTTGCCGTCTCCCCGTCCCCAGAGCCTCACTCAGGGGACGGCATGTGGAGTCATGTGGGATGGGGGAACTTGGGCTGGGAGGGAGCTGCCGGCGAGTGGGCGCAGGGGGACATCAGGCTGCACGGGGGACGTGTGCCAGGGACGCCCTGACCGTGCCGGGCCTGCCTTTCAGAACCGAGAGAAGTACCTGCTGCCCTTCATGTCCCTGCAAATCATGGACTACCTGCTGTGCCTGTTCACCCTGCTGGGCTCCTACGTGGAGCTGCCCGCCTACCTCAAGTTTGTTTCCCGGAGCAGGGCTGTGAGTACCCCGCCCCAGCCTCGGCCCACCCAGCCTGGGGAGGTGGGAAGGGCTCAGGCAGAGCCAGGGAGCCCCCGGAGCCCCTTCCTAGTTGGTGACCTTCAGCAAGTCCCTGGGTAAAGCGTCCCAGAGTTCCTTGTTCTGTGAAATGGACCTGGGATTCCCACCTGCTCACTGAGCCCGGCAGCACTGACCGAGGACAGGGCACAGAGGTGCTCACACGCGGGAAGCACGCAGCGCATGCCCGCTGGGGTGAGTCCACAGCAGGGGGAAGGGCGCAGGCCCCCCTCCAGCCCGCCCTGCCTCGTCCCTCCTTGTAACCGAGTTCTAAAGAGAGAGGAAGACGGGTAAAGCCACGCTGAGCACACACCGTGGGATGCCCTTGATGGCTGGCACCACTCGCTGACGTGGCTCCCCAAAGCTGCTTTCCACACTTTCCCCACAACACGGGGGAGCTGGACTGTGGAAGGGCCCTGGAAAGGGGGTCAGGACCCTGGCTCTGGTCCCAGGGTCTGCCACCCGCCCTTGGCACGAACCTCTGAGCCCTGGGCATCCATTTTTTTCTGGGTACAGCGGACTAGAGGGCTGCTGGACTCGGTAGCCGAGACAGTCTCCCAGGCTGAGGGCCCTCCAGGTGCCCCATAGTCCCGGGGCCGCTGGTTGGGGGTTAATTGTGGTCTGTCTTCCTCCTTGTCTCTGTCCTCCTAAGCACTCCTCCAAGGTCCCAGTGATAACCCTGCAGCTGCTGGACTTCTGCCTGAGCATCCTGACCCTCTGCAGCTCCTACATGGAAGTGCCCACCTATCTCAACTTCAACTCCATGAACCACATGGTAAGTCTGGGCCCAGGGCCCACTCCGGTCGCTGGCTGTGTGGCCGTGGGCACGTTGCTTCCCCTCTCTGTGCCTCAGTGCTTAGGCTGGGCTGGAGTGGAGCGTGGGAGGAGGATTCTTTTAGGAGTGAGTTACTGAGGGGTAGTGCTCAGGAAGAACCTAGAAAACGGGGAGGGAGGCCGGTTAGACACAGGGAAGCAGCCAGGCAGACATGTGGCTTTCGGAGTAGCCCTGCCCCGTCCCAGAGGGAGCCCTGCCGCGGGAATTGCACCACAGAAATAATACTGTCTTCTTATTATTGCCTGGCCAATTCTCCCAAACAGAGTGACTTAAAGCCATAGCCGATCGTTACCTCACACAGCTGCTGGAGATCAGGACTTTGGGAGCGGCTTAGCTGGGTTGTTCAGATTCAGGGTCTCTCATGAGGTCCCAACCGAGATGGGGTGGGGCTGCGGACGAGGAGGGCTTGGCTAGGTCTGAAGGACCCCCCCAAAGATGGCTTACTCATGGGTCTGTCAGCCCTTTACCTCAATCCCGCAGCCTGTGTACCGTTGATAAGGTGCTTGAGCATCCTCATGGCATGGCTGCTGGCTCTCTCTCCCCAGTGAGTGTCTGAGGGGCGAGCAAGGAGAAAACCGCTGTCTCGGAGGTCACATTCACCTCCGCCACCTCTGTTATCCAAGAGACGCGAGGCCTAGGTCTGGCCCACACTCGAGGGAGGGAAGTGAGCTCCGTGTTTTGAAGGGGGGAGTGTCAATGAATGTGAGCTCACGTGTGCACATGCCAGAGAGCAAGCATGTCAAACTCAAAGGCTAACAGGGTCAGATAAACAAGGTGTAAGTTTAGGTGGGCCCCCAAAAAACAAAGGCTTCAATTTTCATAGAAACGTAGGTTTATTTCGATGGAGACATGCTGAACACAAAGGGCTGAAATAAATGAGTAATCATTAACATAAAACAATAGAACATTTAAAAAAATATATTTTTATTGGTTTCAGAAAGGAAAGGAGAGGAAGAGAGAGATAGAAACATCAATGATGAGAGAGAATCATTGATCGGCTGCCTCCTGTACACCCCCTACTGGGGATCAAGCCCGAAACCCAGGCATGTGCCCTTGACCGGAATCAAACCTGGGACCCTTCCGTCCACAGGCCAATGCTCTATCCACTGAGCCAAACCAGCTAGGGCAAAACAATAGAACATTTTAATAAAAATCAGTATTTTTTCTTGGACATTAACTTACCAGACATTGAATAACGGCACAAATTAATAAATGTAACGCAAACAAACCTATTTTTCTTGTTCTCCGAAAGGGAAATATTTCCTGTTGCGCACCCCAAACACAAGTCAGTACAAGACTAACGACGTGGCAATCGGCTGCTAAAATATTCACCCTAGTGTTAATGGAGAGAAATGGTGCGCCTTTGTGGGAAGGCGAGGAAGGGAAATAAATGCAGCACGATTACAGCAATCAGTCATTAGCGAACGTTGTAGTTCGTTATTAATAATTATGTATAACAGGATGTTGTAAAAATTAAGTTATGGCATTTTTATTAAAACGTTTCTTACATACCGTTATATTGGCTGGGCCTCGAAAATACTCGTTGTGGGCCGCGGGTTTGACATGCTCGCCGTAGAGCAGTGACCTGGCACCCCTTAGCCCTTCTGTGAGCTGCCCCTGGGGGAGGGGCC
This sequence comes from Cnephaeus nilssonii, assembly GCF_951640355.1. Classification (NCBI taxonomy): domain Eukaryota; kingdom Metazoa; phylum Chordata; class Mammalia; order Chiroptera; family Vespertilionidae; genus Cnephaeus; species Cnephaeus nilssonii. Next base: position 84,611,060 of record NC_137078.1, read on the forward strand.
ATTCCCAAGTGTTCAGGACCAGGTGGTTCTATCAGCCAAGCCTGCCCACCGCCAGCAGGGGTGGGGCCCCGCCAGGTAAGGGCCATCGGGCCGGCAGGGGCCGCATCTGCTTCTCTTGGTTTGCTCCCCGTCACAGGGGGCTGATGGTAAGTAGCACCTGCCTGCCGGGGCCCTTGCAGGATCAGCCAGGGTAATGGCTGTGCCACACGTGTTCCTGCATGTGCGCAAGCAGGTATGTCGTTCTTCCACGTGTGGCCAGAGGCACTGACATGGCCCCCGAATCTGTTGCAGAATTACCTCCCCAGCCAGGAGGAAATGGCTTACAACCAGTTCGTCAAGATGATGATCATCTTCTCCATCGCCTTCATCACCGTCCTCGTCCTGAAGGTGAGCGGCGCCTGCTCCGGGGCTCTGGGAGGGGCGGTGAGGCGGGTGGACTGTTTGGAGGCGGGAGGGAAGTTGTCTTATTCTTCTCTGGGGTGGTCAGACCCAGGGGACAGAGTCCAGTTCAGGTCCCAGTCCCTAGAGAGATGGTGACACACAGGAGGATGGAGAGGCAAGAAAACTCTGCCATCCGAGGGGGTCGCGGGAACCAGGGCGAGTTCCTGGGAGAAGAGGTGGCTCCAGGGGCACACGATCCCAGTCCCCGGATTCTGAAAGGACCCCGCACTGTGGCCCGAAGCCCCGGGGAGGCTGACGTTGGCTCAGCGGAAGAAAGGGCTTTCAGAAAGCGTTCTGATCGGACGGTGAAAGCAGCACACGCTCAGTGAAGGAACCTGGAAGCTGCAGAGGAGCAGGAAGAAGGCGGGCGGCCTTCCTCCCTGCGTTTGCTGCGGGCGGGTGTGAGCAGGCGCCGCTGCCTCCTGTCATCAGAGGCCCTGAGCGTCTCGGGCCTCACCTAACCCACCTGGAGACAGAACCGCTCTCCTCGTCACCTTTCCTCAAAGTCCACGCGCGTTAGTGAGTTGCACCGAGAACCTTCCAGAAGGCTCGGAGGAACCAGTGTGGGGGTTTACAACTTCCCAGCCCCCACCATACAACCCCGTCCCCCGCCGCCCCTCTCCTCCTTGGATGGGGGTTCTCTCTGGGCCCCCTCACTCTGCCTCACTGGCCACCCTCCACCTACGTGATTTTTCCCTGGTCCTTCATACTTCCTTTTTTTTTTTTTTTTTTTTGCCATTGATATTTTTTAAGAGAGAGTGGAAGGGAGGGAGGGAGGCGGGTAGAGAGAAGCATCGAGGTGAGAGAGGTACATTGATTGGTTGCCTCCCGCACACTCTCTGACCAGGACCAGGGCTTACATACTTCATTCTTTTAGAACTCATTTCATTGATTTGTGCCTCCTCTAAGTCCCCATCATGAGACTCCAGGAAGCGAGCGACCTCCCAGCGGACAGGACCCGCTCTTGTTCCTCACGAGGCAGAGAGGGAACTGCGGGCGACTGTGCCTTGCGTATGCCCCTGGGACTTCACGCCCCACCCCGGGAATCATCTCCCCAGTTCTTACTTCAACTGCCAAGAGGAAGCAGCTGCTTACAACACCTGACAGGGTACACATCTGTACATAGAGGTTCTTGGCACTCACAAACATGGGATACTGCTGCTTCCACTGGTTTGTCATCTGCTTTAAAAAACAACATGTCATTAGCAATGTTCAAACAGACCTTTCCCGTGTGAGCTCTGTCTCAAGACGAGCGAGGCCGTCTCAGGAGGTAGTGAGCTCCCCGGCCCCCGGGGTGAACAAGTGGGATCTGCAGGACTATTGGCAGGGGGCTGGAGGGTGGCTCAGCAGCTTCCAACAGCCCCTTCCTGTGCTGAGTCTGTGGGGTGGTAACAAGGGGGATACCTGGAGTGCGTAGGACTGGCAGGTGAGGCCCCCCTCAACCAGAAGAGGGGTCTGAGCAGCAGCAGCAGGATGCTGCCTTCCTGGGGTGAGCTGGGGCTCCCCAGGAAGCGCCGGCACCTGTCTCAGGGCTGCTGGGGCAGTGAGGAGGGTCAGCATCGCACAGCCTGACCTGGGCCTTTTCCAGGTCTACATGTTCAAGTGCGTGTGGAGATGCTACAGACTCATCAAGTGCATGAACTCAGCCGAGGAGAAGAGCAGCTCCAAGATGCTGCAGAAGGTGAGCCTGGGGGGTTTCGGGGAGCGTTGGCTCTGCCACTCACTATGTCCTTTGGGGAAGTCTCTCTCCCTTGCCGTGCCTCAGTTTCTCCACTTGTAAGATGAGGGCTGGACCAGAAAAACTCTGAAGATCTCTGAGAATCTAGGGTTCTTTCATGTAGGCATGCATCCAGTACTCCCTGCCTCTCACTCTCTGTTGGCCTCATATCCAACCCTGGGGGTGTAAAGAAAACGAAGATGCCACCCCGTTCTAGAGGAGGGTGTAGTCCAGAGTGAATCAGACACAGACATCTGATTACAGCTCAGTGTGCTGTGCAGGGGCAGTGGGAGCAGAGGAGGTGGCTGGTCTCATCTGGGGTGTCTGGGAAGCTTCCTGGAGGAGGTGACATTTGACCAAGTCTCACCCTGTAGCTGGTCCAGGTTAGCTGGGAAAGGTGCACTTACAACAGCTGGTGGGCGAAGGGATGAGGAAAGGGCTTAAATGGCTTGTGGCTCACTGGCCTCATCGGTGAGATGGGCATTGTATTAGTCATGACTTTCCTGGTTGCCAGTGGCAGAAAGCCAGCATAATCCGACTTAAAAAAGAAAACGGATTGGTTCACAGAACTCGAAAGCCCGGCATATGTCTGGCCCCGGCCTGGCTGCGTCCCGACATCCAGATGCGACCGCATCCTTTCCCTGTTTTGAACCCCCTTTCCTCAGTGCGGGCTCCATTTCCAGCAGCCCTTTCCTCATGGTGGCAAAATCGCTGCCAAAACCCCGGGGCTGACATCCACCCGTCAGCAGCCCCAACAGAAAGGCAGTCCCAGAAGCAGGTTCGATGGGACCCGGTTGGGTCACCAGCCTCTGCCCAAACCAATGATTATGGATAGCCGGGGGGGATGGAATTCTACTCTGAGGGGCCCCGTCCAGGTCATCTGTCTACCCCAGTGCTCGGCAAACCGCGGCTCGCGAGCCACTTGCGGCTCTTTGGCCCTTTGCGTGTGGCTCTTCCACAAAATACCACGGCCTGGGCGAGTCTATTTTGAAGAAGTGGCGTTAGAAGAAGTTTCAGTTTAAAAAATTTGGCTCTCAAAAGAAATTTCAATCGTTGTACTGTTGATATTTGGCTCTGTTGACTAATGAGTTTGCCGACCACTGGTCTACCCCCTCCATCTGAGGGATGGGACCAATTCTTCCGGAAGCCGATGGATTGAGAATGTTTTCCCAGGGAAAATGTGTGCTGTTGTCAAACACGCAGGGGGCTTGATGCAGAGACAAGCCTGTTCACTACAGGAGCAGAAACCGCACCTGTGTGGTGCATGCCATGCGCGGCACATAGTAGGTACACAGGTGTGCCAGCCATGGCATCCTTTTGTCAGAGGTGCGGTTCCTTCTGGCCGGTCCTCAGCCCTCATCTTTGTCCCTCCCAGGTGGTCCTGCCGTCCTATGAGGAAGCTGTGTCTCTGCCATCCAAGACGCCGGAGGGGGACCCAGCGCCTCCCCCATACTCCGAGGTGTGACAGCGCCAGGCCCCAGTCCCGGTGCCGGGAGGGGCAGGGCTGCCTCGCAACCCACTTCTTCTTCGCTTTGGTGGCCCCTGTGGCCTGGGAGAGCCACCCAGCCGACGTCAGGACAATCTGCTTGTGTACCCCTTGCTGGCCTGCTTTTCCTGTGGGGCCCGGGAGACGCTCACCGTTGGGTCAACCCTTTAGGCTAAAGGACTCCTTGGGTCTCTCGAAGATTCGCTCTAACAACACGTGGCTTATTTTGATCAGCTTTGATGTTTGTTTAAACAATTGGTCATTCTCAATTCGTTGAGTTTGGTTAAATAACTTTCAGCTTGGCCAGCTTAACCAAGTGGCTGACAAATTAAAACACACACTCACTTGTCAGTTCAGTAAAATAATTTGGTCAAACAACAACAGTCCGTCGCACTGATTTGTAAGTAGTTGTCAGTTCACACAGCCATTTCTTGAAGTAATCATCAATGAGTCCCCCCCCAAAAAAAAAAAATCCATATATTCAATTTCTTCAAATAGCTTGCTTAAATAATGATTGAGTCAGCTAACCCAGTCAATTTAGAATAGGGAATAACTTCAATAATAAGATGTCAGGTAATTCAATCCAATCCAATAACTGGCTGCCCACTCTGGCCAATTCAGTACTTCCGAGTGGCTGAATAATTGTTAATTCAAATGAAAATTCAGGCAGTTGCCAAACCATCACTCAGTAGCTAGTTCCAGGGAACAGCAGTCACTTTGGTCATCAGACAGTCCTTCGAACACACGTTGTTTTGCTTAAGAGTTGTCATCGTCAACGCTCAGTCACACGTGGCTGGAACAGTCACGCGTGGTCAGGGCAGTCACACAGCAGTGGACTCCGTGAAATGGGTCGCCTCGACCACGGTCTCCTCGAGTAACCAGCCACCAGTCCATTCCTCAGCTCAGTCCCTCCCACGCCAATTTGTTTGTAAGTGACCCGGTTCTGCCCGATGCTTGTGGTCAAGCAGAAATTCAGCCTTGAAATCAGGCAAATCCGTTTGTTGGACTAAATCCACAGGTTAGTTCAGTCAAAACGGGCAAACCCTTGTGGGTGCAGACCGTGGCCTGGGGGCTGGTGTTGGTGGTGCTGTACGGAAGGTTTTGGCCCCAACACCCCTTCTTTTGCTTGCTTCCCTGAGGACGGGGGTTCCCGAGGGAGCTGACCCAAAGGTGGAGATAGGGCCACAGGGGCAGGCTCTCGGGGAGTGTTGGGGGGTACAGAAGGAGAGGGCTGTGCAAGAGGTTCCGCGCTAACACCTCACCAAATTGCTTTGTGTGTGACAGGGAAGAAGTTCCTGTAAAGCAGCAACATGCTTCTCTTGGGCTGATGTGCTTCCTCAAATATGGAGTAGGCGGGGCTCCATCACCCTCAACACACACACACACACACACACACACACACACACACACACACACCCCTGTTTGTTCCAGGGGAGCATGTCCAGCTGGGGAGTGTCATGACTTGGCACTGTTTCTGATTACAAATCATGGACCATGTAAACACCATGATGTCTCCCAGGTAAGGTGGGGACTCCACTCACCTGGAGAGCACCCACCCCAATCCAGATGCTCACTGGGGGTGTTGCGATGGGTCAGACTTGCCTCTAGTTACGCACAGTGTAGGGTAGATGACGACAGACCCATAACTAATTATAATCGTTCGAGGAACAGCCAACACCATGACAGGGAAAGTCTGAGGGGCGTCAGGCAGTCAGAGAAGGCTTCCTGGAGGAAGTGTCACCAAGTTGAGTGAAGAATGAGTGGGCAGCAGTAAGCAAAGTGGGGCAGGATGTTCTAGGCAAAAGTAGCAGGATACGGACGGCCTCTGTGGATGTGGGGGAGGGGAGCTGGGGTCCGGAGCCCAGTTTGGCTGCTAGTGAGGAGGGCTGGAGGGGAGGCCGGTGGCCTCTGGGGCCTGGATCAGCTGGATCAGGAGGAGCCTTTGGGGACCTTAGGGTTCTTTGGCTGCAAGCCCACCTTGTCTAACTTTAGCCAAGAAGGACATTATAGGAAGGAGATGGTTGCAGAAACCTTAGTGAGCTATGTTTATTTTTTAGGAAAAGGTGGTCACGGTACTTCTTGGTTCACATAGAAAAAGCCCAGGCACTCCTGGCTTTAGGAGTGGTCGGACCGAGGAATCAAATTCTTCCATCATGCTTTTCTCTCTCGCCACCTCTTGCCTTCTTCCTCCCGGCCGAGCCGCTTCGGGCCTACCTGAGCGTGAAGTCGGCAGGGAGCCCAAGGCAGTGTGAGTTGGGCACCCTCACTGGTATCCAGAGACCTGACAGAGCCTTGAATGTCACACCCAGAAGTGTGGACTTATCCCAGGACAGGGGGTCTTTGAGGGGTTTGGGGCAGTGGAGTCCCAGGGTCAGGTTTGGGTTTGGGTTTTAGGAAGGAAGAGCCCCACTGCAGGGACCCGTAGGAGGCTGGTGGAGGTGACCTTGGGGAAGAAGGGAAGGGGATGGACTTGAGAGGCCTGTCAGCTCTCCTCGGGGGTAGCAGGTTTCTTCAAGGGTTTCAAATGCTCTATCAGATCCCCAAGCAACTGACAAAGCGAGGCTGTGATAGAGGTGGACAGCGAGCTCCCATCCACTCGTGAGGGCACTGGGGCCCAGAGACATCAAGTAACTTTCCTGAGGTCACACAGCAGTCAGGGATTAGACCAAGTGTCCCCCTCTTCTTCCCTTCTCTGTCCAGGCCCTGCAGGTCCTGCCTCCCAAATGCCTCTTGAATGTACCCAGCCCCACGGTCACTCCTCCACTGGGCCACCTCCTTCTGGAGGCTGTTAAGAGGGGTTGGGGTCCCAGCCTGTGTGAGCTCTTGCTTCTTGTGCAGGTCCATATGAAGAGCCCCCCCCCCAAGCCCCCACCAAGTGGGGACTAGGGGCAGAGGTTACAGGAGGAAGGGACTGGCTTGTCCCCAGCCTCGCCTCCTCATCAAGAGGACACCACTCGGCCGCGGCTGTGTGCCCCAGGAATAGCTGAGGTGATGCCGCCACCCCCATCCCCGGCCTGGAGCCAAGAACCGGGCGGGATGTGTAGTTGGATTGTGCCTGTGGGCAGGCGGCTGGGAGGGGGCGGCCCGAGGAACAGGAAATAGCTGGGTTTGGGGAAGTCGCGTGGACCGGCCAAGCCAAGCCAGCCCGCGATCCGCTGGGCAGCTCTCACCACGGCCATCAATGCCCTGTTTGAGGCGCACACAGGGGTCCTTTGACGGGCCAGGCGGGACCACTGTTTCAGCCACTGAGAGGGCCTGTTTGAGCTCGCGGCCTGGAGGGGGCTGGCCCAGGACAGCGGGGCTGCGCAGGCTGGGCAGGTGAGGGCCACCCGGGCGGCTGTCTCTTGGGGAGAAGGAGAGCCTGCAGAATCCAACCCGGGTGCCAAGCACGAGCACCTCGGTCCTCAGGCGGGGATGGTGGCAGGAATGGTCCCCGCAATTGAGTGGACTCTTCAGTGTCATCTCCCACTGGCCCCACGCGGCAGGTGCCGAGTGATGGTTATTCCTGGGCTTGGGGTTGGCCAGCCATTGCCCAAGGTCACAGTCAGTTGAGGGGCAGAGCTGGCAGAGCTGTGATGGGGGGCGGGGTCTAGTGTGGGTGCCGGGTCCAGACAGAAGGAGGTGGCCCAGCGGAGGAGTGACCGTGGGGCTGGGTACATTCAAGAGGCATTTGGGAGGCAGGACCTGCAGGGCCTGGACAGAGAAGGGAAGAAGAGGGGGGTCAAGGCTGGTGCCCAGGTGTGGAGAACATTTGGGGTGGTGGTGCCCAGCTCTGAACTAGGGGCACAGGGCGGGAACAAAAGATGCGTTCAGCTTTGCTTACACTTGAGCTACCGTGGGGGACACACGCTCAGGAGACGGCTGTGTCTATAGGTCTGGCGTTCAGGACAGTGAGCAAGGAGGGAGGGGGATGTGAGTGTCCTCCGAGGACACGAGGGGGTGATGTCACCAAGGTTCATGGAGGATAACACATCAGCCGGACATGAAGCCCACATGCCCTGTGATCAAAGCACAGGCCTCCGTGCCCTGTCCGGCCTCTGGCTTCCCGCGCCTGACCACCTCCAGGGCCTGAGACCAACACAGCACCTGTGAGGTGTGACGAACCACATGAGACACACACATGGGGGCTGTGGCCACAGGGCCCTGTGCAGACGGCCGGCCCGGGGACACAGCAACAGCCTGGCTGTGGGGCGTGTGCCCACTGCGCAGATGAGGAAACCTGCGCTGAAGGGCAGGTTCTCCACTTGTGGGGTCTCTGCTGACTGTTGGGGAGACCGGAGACTCATACGCAAGCAGGCACCCTGGGACTGCCTCCAGTTTGCAATGAAATCATTGTAAGTGCGAGGAGAGCAGTTCCCAGGTTAAAGGCCGTGGTGGGGGACCCACCCTGGGCCCACCTGGGGTTTCTGGGTGGCATCTGAGAAGCAGCTACTGTGGGTGTCTGTGGCCACAGGCCCCTGCCCACCACCTGCCCGATGCCCTGTGGGAGCCAGTGTGCACAGCCCGGTCTCTCTCCTGGGGCGCCCGGAGGAAGCCTGGCTAATTAGCCACCGAGTGCCCGGCAGGCAGTGGGCTTGGCAGAGAGCGGTCGGCACAGGGAGCTACCGCCCTCAATAAACAGAGTCCGCCCGGTAAACAGTTCTGCACCTCAGGGGCCCCGGTGCTCAAGCAGGGCCCCGGCCTTGCAGCTCCCTCTGCCCACCTGCTGGGGGCACAGTCCAGGCCGGGAGACAGCCCGGGCAAAGGCCTGGGGACGGACCGCCTGTCACAGGGCCACTGCAGCCTGGGAGCCTCCCTGCTGGTGACTCACAACTTCCAATTCCAAAGCGTGTTCAGCCTTGACCTTGACGGGGCCACGCTGCTGGAAGTTCACACGTCGGAGGAGCTGAATTCCCACCTGAGGCTTTGGGAGAGAGGAAGGTGCTCATTCTGCAGCACTTCAGGAGGGACAGTGGAAGGAACGGACGTGCCAGGCGTGTGGGAGGGAAGGTGTAAGTGTTTCTGGGGTTGGACATCCGCATGGACACGCTAACAGTCAACAGGGCCAGGCCTTGCTCCCCAGTCACCAAACTCCACGGGCTGCGTTCCCACCCCGCTTCATGGCGGAAGGCACCGGAGGGAAGGGCCTGCAGACTGGGCCAGAGAGCATCCCGAGAGCTGGAGTTCGGTACGTTATTTAGCAACTCCTCCTTCCCATCTGACCTTGAGGCAACTTCCCCCCAAACTGAAAAAGGCTTTATTTCCTTGTCAATCCCCTGCCCTCTTCCCCCCTTCCCTTGTTCTATGCCCAGACATACCACCCGAGGTAGGCAGGATTCTAAGATGCTCTCCAATGACCTATGACCTTGTCTGGTCTTCTCCCTTCTTGAGTGGGGGTGGGGCTGGTGACTCGGACAGGACAGTCGCTCTTGGGACCGGGTTATGTTACATGGCACAGTTAACCTTAAGAGAGGGACATGGTCTGGGGTGAGCCTGGCCTAATCAGGTGGTCCCTTAAAAGGGACCCGGCTCTTCCTGAAGAGGGGGGCTCAGCATAGGAGAGAGGTGAAGCACGAGGAGGCCTCGGAACAGACCACATGGCAGGGAACTGTGGGTGGCCTCCAGGAACGAGGGAGGCCTGGCTAACAGCCAGCAAGGGGATGGGGGCGGGGAGGAACTGAATTCTGCCCAGCACTGTGTGAGCTTGAAAGCGGATCTGAGCCCCAGAAAAGAACACAGCCCAGCCAACATCTGTATTTCAGCCTGAGAGGCGCCGAGCAGAGAGCCCGTTTAGTTGTACCCAGACTTCAGACCTGTTACATACCGATAGAAAGCGAGAGTAACACCTCCTCCCAATTGGGAGGAAGTTTTGTTTTACTTATATATTTTTAAAATATGTTTTTATTAATTTTTTTAGAGAGAGAGGAAGGAAGAGGGACACAGAGAGAGGAACATCGAAGTGGCTGCCTCCTGCATGTGTCCTGACCGGGAATCGAACCAGCGGTCTCTTGGTTCCCGGGTCGACGCTCAACCACTGAGCTACACCAGCCGGGCAGGAAGTTTTCTTTCTTTCCTCCTTAAACTTCTAAGTGGCGGCAATAGCAATCATCCTGAAGGTCTGAAATCTTGGTGGGTGTAGATCCAACATTTTGAAATTGAAGGATGAAAGAGGCAAGCGGAATGCTGTTCACATATCGTCATGGCTGTCTCAGGTCTCCAGAGGCTCTGTTTTGAGGCGGAGGGGACACAGCAGGGATTTTAGGCAGCACGAGTTGGGGTTAGGTAATTTGGAAAATGGGGGAGGAAATGTATTCTGTCCCGCTAACTGGAGGATTACATTAAATTCAGAGCCCGAATCTTTCAGAAGGAAAGAGACAAATTGAACTGCCACCGGGAGCTGGCACCAGGCTGCTGAAAAGGATGTTTGTAAGAAACAAGGATGTTTTCATTAGGGAGGAATCAGCTCAGTGGAGACGTGAGCGTGACCTTCAGGTCACTGAACATGGTACACCAGCAGGCGTGCTCGCTTCCGAGTTGATGGAATACTCGTTGGGGGATAGCAAGCTCCCTGTCCAAGAGGTCTTCCCAAGACAGAGAGAGAATTTGTTTCATTTGGGAGGCTGGACGAAATGGGTGGTTTAGTTACTTCAGAACCACCTGGAGAGCTTAGAAATACAGATTTGCTGGGTCTGGGATGGGGCCGGAGAACCTGCTTTTTTAAAACTGATGAACAAAAATAGATCCAGAGACTAAGAAACACTGATCAGACTGTCCAACCTCGGAGAGAAGCGGGGAGGGAGGTAAGAGATCAACCAAAGGACTTGTGTGCATGCATATTAGCATCACCAGTGGACACGGACACTGGGGCGGTGGGGGCTTGTCCTGGAGGGCCGGAGTGGTGGTGGTGATGGGGGTGGTTAATTGGAGGAAAAGGAGACATATGTAATATTTTAAACAATAAAAAAAAACACCAAAACAACAAAAACCAAACCTTTACCAAACTTGTTGCCGGGTTGGGGTAACTGAAGGAGAGATAAAACAGAGAATAATGCAGCTGGTCTAGGTGAGGATGCTTATGCTGCTTAGCATGAGTGACCGTGGGAGTCCTTCCCCACAGGAGCCTCTGACAGCTGCCCCCCGCTGGCCACAGGGTCCTGTGCAGACACCTCCCTTTCTTGCCTTCACCTGTCAGGGCTGATCTCCCCTAGGAGACCCCTAAACACGGCCTGTCGGGGACTCCCACCTGGAGAGAGCTTTGCCTTAGCTTCGTTTAAATGCCTCCAAAGCTGATCCCGAGACAAAGGCTTGGGCGCAGGTCATTTATTTGGGAGGCGGTCCCAGGAAACACAGTGGGAGGGGAGGGGAGGCCGGGAAGGGATAAAAGCCAGTAATAAGTGCATTAACAGGTCCCTCCTGTGGGCAATTGGGGCTCACTCTCGTTGGGGACCCTCCGAGGGACCGTGAGGAGCACATCTCAGCACTGTCCAGCAGGGGGCAGTGGGAAGCTGGGGTATTGGTTCACAGTGCCCATCCCCCGCTGGTTGAGGGTTGCCCTCCAGATGGGAAATGCCCAGGCTGCCTTGCTCACTGTCAGGGTGATGGGCGCTGCCTGCGGCAGCTGTAGGTGGACCCAGAGGTGGGCTGAAGGGCCATGGGGAGGGGGGGTCAACTGGGCCCAGGGCTGCTGCAGTTCCCAGTGCTAACCCGAAGCCCTCCCTCCACACGACTGACTGACAGCAGGAGTCCTTCCCCACCGGAACCTCGGACAGCTGCCCCCAGGGCTGTGGGCTGACCCTCTGGCCACAGAAGGCATCCGGCACGGGTGGACTCTGTGTTTTTAACCAGCTCTCCAGAAGGAGCATGATGGGTGGCAGGCTGTCTGAGTTTCCTTCGGAGCCTGCGATTCAAGGTTTTATGTTTCCCCCAGACAAGATGAGTCACTGAGGGCAACTTCTGAAAATGGCTGGTGCAAAAGGCAGTCTCTGCCTTCGCGGCTCTCAGGGCTCCTGGGGTGCGAGTCCCTAAACCCAGTAAGTCAAATCTTAAAAAACATCTGCTGCAATTACGGCAAAAAAAAAAAAAGGTGCAAAAACCAAGGAGAGTGTGACTCACTGTGTGGCAGAGAACAGAGGGCAATGGGGGAGGGGAGCGAGAGAGGCTGGCATGGCCGGGGAAAGCTTGTGAAGTGCCCTAAATGCCAGCTAAGCTTGAATGTTCAGGGAGAGGGAATACAGTGCCCACAGCAGCTTTTTTTCACTGGGGAGCGGTCACTGCCCACTCAATACCCACGTCCCACCCCTGGACTTGCAGGCAGTCAGGTGATGTGCACTCCATGTCTGAGGCGGTAAGAGAGGCACTTGCTGTTCCTCTCTCATCCATGTGGCTGGAGATGAAGGACTTGGACACGATGGGACAGAGAGACAGAGGCAGCCTGGAGAGCCTGTGCAGAGAGCTGACTGTCTAATGTCGACCCGTGTCACGAGACAGAAACACGCCCTTGTGTTAAAGCCGTTGTGACTGAGGGCTTGTTTGTTACTGCAGCTTAACCTGTTCTCCCCTGACTACCACAGAAGACACGGTGAAAACAACACGGACGCAGCGTTCACTACATTTCCTTCTCAACCACCGGTGCCACTGCCATAGGGACCCCAACTTACAGACGGGACACCCAAGAGCAGAAAAGTGAAGGGAGTCACCTGACGTCAACGCCGCTGGCAGGTGGCAGAATCAAACCCAGCTCTGCCTGGTCCCAAAGTGGTTTCGCCTCACAGGATGCCTCCGAGTCTGGACTGCGTGCCACTGGCAGGACGCAAGATAATTTTTGGCACTAAGTGGATGAAAAGGTTACATTGAACTTGTTTCTAATTTGTTTAAGGGCATATCAGAACAAACATATCTATATATATAAAAGCCTAAGCAACGGAATGGCTGAACGACTGGTCGACCAGTTGCTATGACACACACTGACCACCAGGGGGCAGACGCTCAATGCAGGAGCTGCCCCCTGGTGGTCAGTGCACTCCCACAGCCAACCTCTCGTGGTCCCTCCCCGCAGCCGACTGGCCCCCGCATCAGCCCTGATGGGGGAGGCCGGCCAGCCAACCTCCCGCAGGTCCTCCCCCTGGCTGGCCCCCGCAATCGGCCCCGATCGCTGGCCAGGCCGAAGGACCCCACCTGTGCACGAATTTGTGCACTGGGCCTCTAGTAAACAATATCAAACCAGTGATTTCATGGCTGTTACTTCTTAGGAGGAGGAGACATTTTTTCACCCAGTAAGTGGATTTGGATTTCAAGAGGAAGATGAAATAAACTGTTCTCTTAACCTGGGGCAAAGGGGACGGTCAAGGTTTGTGTGGATGCAGCCACCCTGTGACGACGGTGGGGGGAGGGGGAAGGGGACATGCTGCCCTAGACAGGGTTGCATTCTTGACTTGGGAGCTCGGGGTGACCAGGTTTGCTCTTTCGGAGAGAAACTGGGCCTCGGGGGCGGAGCGGAAGCCCTGTGCGCTTTCCACTGAGCCACACTGCCGAGGAGCCCCTCACTTGATCACAAATGCGCTCTCTCTCCGGGATAAAACACTAAAGGCTTTAAGTTTCTGGCAGCCCGAGGTGTGTGAAAACAGGGAGCAGGAACAGCAGGAGTCCTGACCGGGGAGCAGCCTGGAGGACGGCCCCTCGACACGTTTTTTTCCTCCGGCCAATACCAGACCCACTGTTCCCAGTTTTGATTCCTGGGGAGAAACGTTTCACATTTTTAAAACACAAATATTTATTTTCTTTCCTCAATGTATATGCTGAACTTCCAGGTCTCCTTCCCCGCAGCCCTGCTCTCGCTCTGGAATGTAAAGCTGCCCCCTTTCTGGGGCGGCCCCATCTCTGCTCCTGAAGGCTTACCTGTCGCATATTTCTGTGGCTCCGCTAATGAGCGGGAGGTGACCCAGAGAAGGCGCCTGTGTTCCTCCCAGGCGTCCATAGACCGGCCATTCAGAGCCCGAGCTGAAAGGGCCGTTTCATGGGCCCAGCTGCCACCCCGCCAACAGCGCTGTACCCTGGGCCCTGGACACAGCCCTGTCCACGGGGGGAGGGGGCTCTGGGCGAGGGGCCCCAGCTCACGTTCTCCTCGTCCACCTTCCCGGGGCCGTGCGGGGAGCGCTCTGCCTCTGTCACCGCCGGTCCCTTTGCTGACTCAAGTCTGACCCTTCATCATTAGTTTTTTCTTAAAAAAAAAAAAAATAAATAAATAAAAAAAAAATATATATATATATATATATATTTCTTTTTTTCATTGATTTCAGGGAGGAAGGGAAAGGGAGAGAGAGATAGAAACATCAATGATGAGAGCGAATCATTGATCGCTGCCTCCTGCATGTCCCCCCACGTGTATTGAGCCCACAACCCGGGCATGTGCCCTAACTGGGAATCGAACCCTGATCTCCTGGTTCATAGGTTGATGCTCAACCACTGAGCCACGCCAGTCGGGCAGTTCTTTCTTTTCTTTCTTTCTTTCTTTTTTTTTTTTTTTTAATATATTTTTATTGATTTCAGAGAGGAAGGGAGAGGGAGAGATAGATAGAAACATCAATGATGAGAGAGAATCATTGATTGGCTGCCTCCTGCACACCCCACACTGGGGATCAAGCCCGCAACCCAGGCATGTGCCCTTGGCCGGAATCGAACCCAGGACCCTTCAGTCCACAGGCTGATGCTCTACTCATTGAGCCAAACCGGCTAGGGCACAGTTCTTTCTTTTAATGCATTTCTTCATTTGTACACCAGATACCCTGCTCCAGGCACCATGCTGAGTCCTGGAGATTCAGTGGTGAGTGAGACAGGCCAGACCCCTGCTCCGGGGGAGCTGACACACTCGGGGCGGGGACAGTAACACATTCATAACACAATTGGGGGAAGTGATAAGTACACGGCCATCATGCCTGCACTGTCTCTGGAGAAGACAATTAGGCTTACAAGTTGCAGAGGGAAAAGAAACCAGCAGCATCCCGGTTTTGGAAATTGGGGAGGGCTATGAATTATATGAATAAATGAAACTTAAATGGAAAAAGTCAGAGGGAAATGCTTTTAACTTCCTAGTTCCAGGCTTGATTCTGCCTCTCACTGGCTGGGTGGCTTCAGGCAAGTCATGAACTTCTCTGGGCCTCAGTTTCCTCATCTGACAAATGGGCTAATATACTCGGACCTGCTGTCATCGAAGGTTTGCTGGGAGAACAAAGAAGTACAGTGACAGAGTGAGCGACTGTACATTATTGATGAAGATGGTGAGAATGTCGGTTGGGTCAGCTGTGCCCGGCAATCATTGTAAGGATAATGTCTGTACATTTCCTTTTATGAAGGTACAATTTACATGGAGTGACGTGCACAGGTCTTAAGTGTTAATGATTCTACCGCCGGGGAAGATAATACTTCTTGGCCCCATCTCCATTCTGTCCTCTCACTCCTCCTCCCATGGTCCCGTGAGGCGGGCAGGCCAAGTACTGCCATCCCCACTGCATGATAACAAGCCAAGGCTCAGAGAGGTTAAGGCAGCAGCTCCAGGGCACACAGGACAACAGCAGAGGTGGATTTGAATCTGGGTCTCTCCGGTGGCCAAGCCCATGCTCTTTCACTTTACCCCATCGACTACTGGCCCTGGGTGCAATGGTAGGGACCGTTCCTGATTATGTTCCTTTATTTTTTAATTTCTAAAAATTCTTTTTGATTTTTAGAGAGAGAGAAAGGGAGCGGGAGCGAGAAGAGAATCATCGATGTGAGAGTGAAACACTGACTGGCTGCTTCCTGCATGCACCCCAACTAGGGATGGAACCTGCAACCCAGGCACGTGATCTGAGAATCAACTGGCGACCCTTCGAGGCACGGGGCGACCAACCGAGCCACACCGGCCAGGGTTATGTTCCTTTATTTACAAACCTTTATTTTTGCCTCCTCCATGCAGACCCTGGGCTGGGCCTGGCTGCAGAAATGAATCAACCAGACTCTCACCTACTCATGGATGAGACAGACAATGCGCAGAAGCCCAGGGAGGGGGCCTAACGCAGGGGAGTGGGGAGGAGGTGGGCATGGAGAGGGCACCTCCACCACACTACACCTGAGAAAGCAGGCGGCTGAGAACACCGGCCTGGGCACTGTCCTGGCAGGGACACTTCTCAGCTGTGTGACTTCAGACAAGTTACTTCACCTCTCTGTTTTTCAGTTCCTCTTCTGGGAAATGAGGGTCATAATAGTAGCTGCCTCACAGGATTGTCAAGAGAATGAAATGAGATCGTTCATATAACTCTGCTCCTCTAATCAACTCTAGGAGGTAGGCACTGTTCGCATCCCGTTTCCAGGCGAGGAATTGGAGGCACAGAGAGGGGAAGCAATTTGCCCACGGTCACACAGGTAGTATATCGCAAATCCAGCTCATCTGCCCCCAAGTCTGTGCTCTTGGCCGTCTTCTCTGCGGCCTGGCACATACCGAGTACGGATGTACACGTGAGTCCGGTTATGATCTTGGGAGAGCCTGTCTGGCAGGGGGGGTGGGAGGAAGGACGGTCTGGGCAGATTGCCCTGCGAGTGCCAAGCCTTGGAGAGAGCTCCGAGAACCCAGGTGCAGCTGGAGAGCAGGGCTCACGTGGAGAGGCAGGGGCTAGTCGAGGCCGGAGAGGGGAGGTGTGTTTAACGAGAAAGTTGGGGTTGAAATGGCAGGTGAGAGAAGCATCGGGGTGTGGGGTAGGCCGCAGGGCCGGGCTGGGGTGTGAGGCCCAGGACTCGGGTCTCCCTGGCCTTGGAGTCGCAGCCTCAGGTCAGCGCAGGCTCCAGCCCCCGGAGGAGACGAGGGGACGCCCTCCACCCACCTGAGATTTCCTGCCCTGCAGCTGCAGCGCTGGTTGCTCCTGGAGGCAAAGGAGGCCTTGTGGTTACGGGGGCCTCTCCAGCCCTCTCCCGGCTTCCTCCCTTCCCTCTCTGGAGGGAGGGAAGCACACCACACACAGCCCCTTTTAGCCGGCCCCACCCCTCCGGGAGGCAAGGGGCAGGGCAGGGCCTCCTGGCGGGGAGGCTGGGCGGCGAGGTTGATAAGACCCGGAGCCTCCTGGCCTCCACAGCTGTGCTGGCTGCTGCCCGCGCTGCCAGGACCATGAGGGTCATCTCCGGCGCCGTCCTCGTGCCCTGCCTCCTGCTGCTGCTGCACCTGGCCCCACGCACGCATGGCCTCGCCCCCCAACCCAGAGGTGAGGGGGCCTATGTGAGGTGGGGGGCATTGGACGACTGGCCCCTGACCAACAGCCTGGGACTGGGCACTGAGATGGGCAGAGAGCAAATGGGATCCAAGATGAGGAGAGGGCGGGGAGGCAGGGTGGCCGGCCCGGGAGCAGACAGAGATGGGGACGCGCCTGAGGGCCAGGGCTGGAGTGACCCTCCGCCTGTCCTGTCAGGGGCCACGAGTGGGCTTCTCCCCGGAGCCCTTTGTCTTTCCTGGTTCATGCTGCAGGGACTGCTGTCTCTTGAGTCACTGAGGGCAGAAGCACGCAGAGAGCAGCCGCGGACGCCTGGGGCCGCGCCGTGCCCAGGGCCGAGCGCATGGCTCTGTGAGGAGTGCACCTCTGGGGGTGGGGGTGGGGGGCTCCATTTCCGGTCACCAGCCCTTTCAGCACATCCTGGATTGGGCTCCATGCATGCTGTACCCTTTCCAGAGTTTCAGCCGTGGCCCCCGAATCCTCGAATACCCAACTCTTCCATTACAGATGGGGAAACTGAGGCTGCCCAGGGGAGGACCCACGACCACACAGTGAGAGAGCCCCAGAGCCTTCTGGGTCTTGATCCACTGCTCTATGCTGTGGCCATTTCCCTCTCCCTCTCCGCCTCAGTTTACCCATTGTTGTGCCTCAGTTTACCCATTAGCTAGAGGGGACCAGGGAGGGGCTGCGAGGCCATTTCTAAGGCCCTTGGGGAACGCTGATGCCTGGGCAGGGTACTGGGGCTGGGAGCTGGGGCCTGGGGCCGCCGAGAGCATGCTCCCATTCCTGAACCTTCCTGCAACCTTATGTGGGAGAAGCTGGGCTCCGTCTGGACTCCTTGTGGGTGGAGAGGGAACAGCCTTTGCCCTGAGCCCCGCTGGCTGCAGGCCGCGGCCAGTGACCTCATCGAGCGGTAGCCGTTCTCCCCACGGCAGAGGAAACAGCAGCTCCTAGAGCGGCCTCCCGGGGGGGCTGGAGAGACATCCCTCCTTGGGGGGGGGGGGGGTGTCCTGGGGGCCCACCTGGTCAGGCCGCCAAGGCGGCTACTAGACATTTCTGCCCCTTCCCCTGCCCTTGGACACCAGCCAGCAGGCCGCGCCAGGGCGGGAAACTGGGTCCGCTTGGTGATTTGCTCTGATGTTCAGATGAAAGAGCCCATGTTGACAGGCGCTGCGTTGGGCCTCAAGGCCGCGTCCACCCCGGAGGGCCCACCCTCGGTGTCCTGCGGCCCAGCTCCGAGAAACAGCTGCGCCTTGTTTGTGGAGCCTCTCTGGGCACAAACCTGGGCAGCAGGTTTTAAAGGGCAGCCAGCTTTCGCGGCTCCCTGAACACGCACTGCAGGCCCAGCCCTGGGCTGGCACCCGATGTGCACTTTTGCTCGTCCTCAAAGGATCCTGTAAGGGAGGGATTATCAGCCCATTGCACAGATGAGGAAACGGAGGCTCAGAGAGGTGACGTGAGTTACCAAGGCCAGAATCTGAGCCGCTTTCCCAGGAGCTGAGCTGTGAGGCAAAGTGTCCACATGCTGGTCAAGGCTCAAGTCAGCCTGGCTCCAGGGCATTCCCCGCTGCCTGCGGCCTCCGGTCAGGGTCTAAGTAGCCCCCGATGCTCTGCCCCGTTGCCTGAGTGTCTCGTCCAGCCTTCTGACCTCTGCCCCTTGCTCTTTGCCACCTCCCTCCTCCTCCTCCCAGGGCACCTCTGCCGGACCCGGCCCACGGACCTGGTGTTTGTTGTCGATAGCTCGCGCAGCGTAAGGCCCGTGGAGTTTGAGAAGGTGAAGGTGTTCCTGTCCCAGGTCATCGAGTCACTAAACGTGGGGCCCAATGCCACCCGAGTGGGCGTGGTCAACTATGCCAGCTCCGTGAAGCAGGAGTTCCCGCTGCGGGCCCACCTGTCCAAGGCCGCGCTGCTCCAGGCCGTGGGCCGCATCCGGCCGCTGTCCACGGGCACCATGACCGGCCTGGCCATCCAGTTCGCCATCACCCAGGCCCTGAGTGATGCGGAGGGCGGTCGCGCCAAGTCCCCGGGTATCAGCAAGGTACACGCCCCCTGCCCCCCCCCCCCCCCCCGCTGGGGCCCCCCAGTTTGCAGGCTGAGAGCTTTGCCTGCGGACACTTGAATTCTCCCAACACCCCTGCGAGGTGGCCATTTGCAGTTGGGGAGCAGGCCCAACCAAGAGAAGTGGCAGAGCTGAACCCACCTTTCCCACCCTTCGGACCCCAGGGATGTACTCGATTATTTCCGTTTAGTTGACCTTGGCTTCCCAGCCAGTCTGGGCTCCTGGAAGGCAGAGTGAGGCAGTTCAGATGTTTATGTGATGGTCAAGGGCATGGACATCACCACCAGCCTGCCTGGGTTCAAGTCCCTGCTCCACCACACTAGCCTCTGAGCGAGTTACTTCATCTCACGTGCCTCAGTTTCCTCACCTGTAAAATGGGAGTCACATACGCCTTCTCAGGGGGCTCCTAGGAGGACTAAATGAGTTCATAAGCACCAAGTGCTCAGAATAGCGCTTGGCACCTAATGAGCCCCATTATGCGTTAGCTAATTGTTTATTTAATACACCTTATCGGGCAGGGGCTCAGACACACGAGGCGATGTCCTCCAGGTCGCACAGTCAGCGAGGGCTCCGGGCACAGTGCTGGGTGTTCCATAGACCTTGGAAATGGTGTGATTTTTTTCAGGACTCAGCCCAGGGCCTGCGAGTCCAGTCAGGTGTCCTCCCCCCCCCCCCGCCCCGGTCCTGCCCAGGCTCCCGAACCTCCCCATCGCTGTCCTGTTGGACGGAAGACTTGCCATTTACCTGCCCAGGGCCCTAGCCCAGGGAAGCATTCTTTCTCACCCCCTTCTGTACCCCACTCTCCGGGACGCAGTGCACGCCTGAGACATGCGTGTCGAGTGAATACAGTCCTGCCTGGAGGTGGTGTCTCCATTTTACGGATGAGGAAGCTGAGACACAGGGAGCTTACGCAGCTTGCCCAGCTCCAAAGTGGTAGAAATATTCCCAGACAGCAGCATAGAGCCCCAAAGAAACGACACCTCGGGCAGCCTGTTGGTCTTATTTTGTGGGGGCCGCTGACAAGTTCCGACATGAGGCTGATGGGCAAGGTGCTGGGAGGATGTGGTAGCCCGGGCGATCCTGATGGAGAGAGGTGAAGGGGAGGGTGGTGACATCTGTAGTTGTCACATCTCCAGAGTGAACCGCTTCACCCCGGCTCAGGCCAGCGGCCTGGGGTGGGCACGTGAGGAGAGGCCCTCCATTAGTTGAGACAGAGACACAGTTCCGGGGAGCCGGCACCAGAATTAGACGTTCTGCCTGGAATTCACCTGTGGGAAGTCCTACAAGGTGGATGGAAAGTCCCAAAACTGGATGGAAGGGGACTCAAGGGGACAGTGGGCCTCCGAGGAAGGCCTGCGGTTGTGAATAGTCTCGGCTAGGTTTTCAGAGCCAGGAGCCCAGGCCTCCGGCCGGGAGGAGATCGTGCAAGCTCACTCCCCACGGGACCCAGGGCAGTGATGCTACAAATAACAGCCCCCCTTCCTGGCTTCTGACCCAGAATCTGCTCACCACAACCTCCTTTTGCAGATGAAGAAACGGAGGCTCAGAGGTGAGCTGTGATGTGTGGGGTGGGGGAGCTGCATTTCTGACCCCTGTCCAAACCACTCTACTACAGGTCACAAGGCGGGGGGTGGGCACCCGGGCCACGGGTGGGGACCCAGGAATCAGGAGCAGATCCAGGTCAGAAGCTGAGAAGCAGCAAAGGGGGCTGGATGCCCAGTCCCAGACTCTGGCAGAGCTGTGAGGACCCAGCTTCAGGGCAGGCTCTGGCAGGGGGAGGTGAGGGCCTGCCTGGCTCGACGCCAGGGTCCCCTCTGTCTCCCTTGCCAGGTGCAGAACAGAGGAGCCTCGTGGGAGGACAGCAGACAGCCTTGCCCTCTGTGGAAAGGACATCTAGCACCTGGGAAGGGGGGGAGAAAAGGTGGCATCCTCCTTTTCTCTGATGGGCATCTAGGTGGGACAGGCCCCTCCCTCTGCCGCCCTCTGGTGGCCAAACGGCAGAACGGCGCGCTGTTGGGCACACTTGTTGGGCCTCCTGAGAGGCCCCAGTCTGGGCGGTGGGGGTGGGGAGACCCGGTCCCGACCTCTGTCTGCCTGATGCGGGAGACATCAGACACCCCAGTCAGACGGGAGGAACCTCAGCCTGGTCTCTTTCCGTCAGAGGACACCCGTCTTGTCCTCTAGCCTCGTTCTCTTCCCCGGGGCAGAGCCCTGGAGGGGAACTGGATCCACCTGCAACCGGCTAGGCTCCGTCTCCTCTCCGCCAGCGGCCCGGGGTTTGCAGGGGGGCCAAGCGCCCAGCCCGGCCTAGCGCCTCACAATGTCCCGCGTGTCGCAGGTGGTCATCGTGGTGACGGACGGGAGGCCCCAGGACAGCGTGCGGGACGTGGCTGCGCGAGCCCGGGCCAGCGGCGTTGAGCTTTTCGCCATTGGCGTGGGCCGCGTGGACAAGGCCACGCTGCGCCAGATCGCCAGCGAGCCGCAGGAGGAGCACGTGGACTACGTGGAGAGCTACAACGTCATCGAGAAGCTGTCCAAGAAGTTCCAGGAGGCCTTCTGCAGTGCGTGCGGCGGGGCGGGGAGCGGGGGCTCTATGAGGGCAGGACTGAGATGGAGCCAGCCTCTGGGGCGGGGCCAGGGCTGGGGCGGAGCCAGCCTCTGGGGCGGGGCCAGGGCTGGGGCGGAGCCAGCCTCTGGGGCGGAGCCAGGGCTGGGGCCAGGGCTGGGGCGGAGCCAGCCTCTGGGGCGGGGCCAGGGCTGGGGCGGAGCCAGCCTCTGGGGCGGGGCCAGGGCTGGGGCGGAGCCAGCCTCTGGGGCGGGGCCAGGGCTGGGGCGGAGCCAGCCTCTGGGGCGGGGCCAGGGCTGGGGCGGAGCCAGCCTCTGGGGCGGAGCCAGCCATTGGGGCGGGGCCAGGGCTGGGGCGGAGCCAGCCTCTGGGGCGGGGCCAGCCTCTGGGGCGGGGCCAGCCTCTGGGGCGGGGCCAGGGCGGAGGTGCTGATCTGGGGGCGGGTCCTCAGCCCCGGCAGAAGGTTAGCTGGGGAGAGGCCTTCCAAGAACCCTTTTATGTGGCAGGTCCTGGTGGGGACAAGGAGGGGCGGGGATCCAGTGAAGAGAGGGCCTCAAAAGCCTGTGCGTGATGCCGGCGGGGTTTGGGTGCCCGTGCTCTGCGATGCGGGAGGACCGGAGCGGCGTGGGCACTGGGCAGGAGAAGGTTTAGTCCTGCAAAGAGGGGAGGTGGGTTTGGGACGTGACCCGTCGTAAGGGGCGGGGCCTCGAGTAGGATGGGCGGGGCCAGGGCGAGGACCTCCCCATTTGGAAAATGAGTCCAGGAAAAAACATGCACCTGAGTGTGAGGAGCCAATGAGAGGACGCCTGGTGCAGCGCTCCCTGGTGGCGTGTGACCAGTGTGGGTCGGGCGTCTTGTCCACGCTGCGTTCTCCGCTGCGTGTGCTCTTCTCGGCACGTGGGATACAGCGGCGAGCAAAACAGGGCAAAGCGCACCCTGGTCCCTGTGGCCTTTACCTTTTCAGCAGGAAGTTTTGGTTTTATAATCAGCACGATCACCTTCTTCCGGGATGTCAGCCCTGGTGCAGTGATTCCGGCCCTGGGCTGAGCTCTGGGGCTGGACCCCACCCGGCAGGGGCCTCAGTTTCCCTGAGTGTGTGAGGGCCCACCCCTGGCTGAGATATTCAGGCCCCGTGACCGTGAGATTCCGAGTCCCCTCTTGTCCCCGCAGTGGTGTCAGACCTGTGCGCCACGGGAGACCATGACTGTGAGCAGGTGTGCGTCAGCTCCCCCGGCTCCTACACCTGCGCCTGCCGCGAGGGCTTCACCCTGAACAGCGACGGCAAGACCTGCAATGGTCAGTGGGCTGGCCCCGGGCAGCCCTGGGGAGGGGGCTAAGGAAGGGACGGGGTCTCGGCCACTTCTCAGTCCACCTGAGCCTTCCCACACGTTGCCTCTGGACCAATCTGCAGAGGTGATAGGTTCCTTCTAGAGTTTGCTGTCCGCCGGACATTCCCTCCTGAGGCCCTCTTTTTCACACCATGGCTGGTGGTTTGGTGTGGTGGAAGGAGTCACTCATCTTGAGTTCATGTCTTGGTGCTACTACCTCTGAGCTTATGATGTTCCAGCTGTAAACTTTGGCTTTAGAGAGAGAATGAGAGAACAAGAGGGGATGACCCTCAGCACAGAGCATGATGGGTGTTGGGTGCCCGGCCAGCGGTCGGATGGATGACGGCCTTTCAGCTTCATCTCCTTGCCTGTCCACACTCCCCAGTCTGCAGTGGCGGCGGAGGCAGTTCGGCCATTGACCTGGTCTTCCTCATCGATGGGTCCAAGAGTGTGCGGCCGGAGAATTTCGAGCTGGTGAAGAAGTTCATCAACCAGATCGTGGACACGCTGGACGTGTCAGACAAGCTGGCCCAGGTGGGGCTGGTGCAGTACTCGAGCTCCGTGCGCCAGGAGTTCCCGCTGGGCCGCTACCGCACCAAGAAGGACATCAAGGCAGCCGTGCGCAACATGTCCTACATGGAAAAGGGCACCATGACCGGGGCCGCCCTCAAGTACCTCATCGACAACTCCTTCACTGTGTCCAGTGGCGCCAGGCCCGGGGCCCAGAAGGTGGGCATCGTCTTCACCGATGGCCGGAGCCAGGACTACATCAACGATGCCGCCAAGAAGGCCAAGGACCTTGGTAGGTGCGCCCGCCTGGGCCCCGAACACCATGATGGCCGGGGGTGCAGGGCACAACCCACCTGTCATTTATCTCAGTGTCTATTCTGATGCGTGCTCAAACCCCGGTTCTACGTGAATGAGGAAGGACTGGTTCATCCATGTCTTTCTTACACTGCTGACAGGACCGAGGCCCCAGAGAGTAAGTGGCTGCTTCTGACGGTCCTTCAGTGGGAGGGGGTTGGAACTGTTCCAGTTGAATGTTCCCAAGAACATAGCCATGGCTGAACGGCAGCCCACTGTGGGACAACCCTGAGCCTTGTTCTGTTGCCTATGGAGTGAGGATAATGACAACCACCAGACGATGGTTATGAGAGTTAAATGAGGTTACAAAGCCCCCAGGGCAGGGGGTCAGGACAGGCCTGGCATACAGTTGAATCTCAGTAAATGTTTATTTCCTCCACTAGGGGCCCAGTGCACAAATTCGTGCACCTTGAAAGGAACTGTGGGCCTCAAGGCTGCAGTAGGCACAGGGGCATGTCTCGGCCCATCCTCTGTGCCCCCACCTGGCCCCTCCCTCCATGGCCCCTGGTCCCGTCTGCTGGCAGCCCCACCCAGCACGGAGCAATTGGGGCCGGCACCAGCAGCGGGTGCAAGCAGTGGCTCCGGTGCCGGCTGTTGGTGTGAGCGGGGCCAGCACTGGCAGTGGGTGCAAGTGGTGGCTTCGGTGCCAGCAGCAGGTGGGAGTGCCGGGCAGGACCGCGGTGCATGGGAGCAAAGAATTTTCAGTAACCACCAGAGGCTCGCCCTGATGACAGCAACCTGTGCCCCACCTTGGTCTGGCGCCCCTGCTCACCTGCTCTACCATCCTGCCACCCACCATGTTCTGCATATGCCCCCTGGTGGTCAGCGCATGTCATAGCGACTGTTTGTTTGGTTGTTCCTGTTGTTTTGCAGTTCAGTCGATTTGCATATTAGCCTTTTATTATATTGGATGTCTTTGTCCCAGGCATCGTGCCTGCACTTCCAGCAGCTGCCACCAGGAGGTGTCTGGAGTTGATTCCCTAGGCATCCTCCAAGAGGCTCAGCCCCCGCTGCCGCCCCATGGCCACCCTTACCGGTCGTGTCCCTCTTGCAGGCTTTAAGATGTTTGCCGTGGGCGTGGGCAACGCCGTGGAGGACGAGCTGAGGGAGATCGCCTCAGAGCCCGTGGCAGAGCACTACTTCTACACGGCGGACTTCAGGACCATCAGCCAGATCGGCATGAAGCTGCAGAAGAAGATCTGCGTGGGTGAGTGAGGCCAGCATGCCCCTGGCATGGATGGGAGGAGCAGGTGGGCTCAGGGGTGGCCATGGAGCCACCCTGCAGCTGGATGTGGGTGGGGAGAAGCAGGAGATGGGGTGGCACCAAGAGCTGGCAGACCCAGGAGGTGGGCTGGCCAGTCTAACTCTTGCTACCAGCAACCATTCACTTACTGAATGCTCATCACATGAGTGACACTGTCCTCGGTGCCCTGCAGATATTAAATCATTCACTGCTATTCGGTAGGGATATTTTTGTCCCCACTTTACTGGTAGGAAAACCAAGGCCAGAGGGCTCAAACAATTGTTAATAACCGGAGGAGCCGGGATTTGAATCCTGCCGCCTCCCCCGACCCTGCCTGGTGACCTTGCCGGCTGGTCCCCAGGGCCAGAGTGTGGACTCCAGGGCCAGACGTGCCTGCGTTTGCATCTTTGCTTTGACACTGACTACCTGTTGACCATGGACAAGCGGTTTCACTTCTCAGGTTCTTCCTTTGTACACGGGGTTAATGATTTTAAACACAAAGGATGGGGGTGAGGAGTCACCGTGGTGACAGAAAGGCTCCTGACAGCAGTGCCCTGCACACAGTAGGTGCTCAGTGCAGTGATGCTGTTACTGGAGTTCTTTGTCAGGGCTCTGGGCGGTCAGGAAGACATTCAGGGTTCACCCTCCATCACTCCTGGGGGCTCTGTCTCAAGAATTCTACGTATCTCTGCCCCCTCAGAAGTCTTGGGCCACCATTCCCCCCAAGACTCCCTAGTCCTGGCCCTGGGCAGTGACTACCCCACCTCCCTGCCTGGCAACCCCTCACATCCCCTTGTCTTTCTCTACTTCCTGTCCATTCCAGAGGAAGATCCCTGCGAATGTGAGTCCATTGTGAAATTCCAGGCCAAAGTGGAGGGGATGCTGCAGGCCTTGACCAGGAAACATATCCTTCCCAGAGGCTGGTGCGGGGGTGGAGGGGGGGTGGGGGGGTGGGGGGGTGGGGAGGGGAAGGGGAGGGGCGGGGTAGGGGGGTGGGGGAGCAGGGGCCAGGCATGGTGGGGAGGGGAGCTGTGATGGGGTTGGGGCGGGCTCCTCCTTGCCTGCTCCCTGCTGAAGGCAGGCTCCATTCTGGCCAGATAGGCGGACACCAGCTTTGATACTGACCCTATCTATCAGAAGCAGAGGGTCCTAGAGGGTAGACAGAGAAACTGAGGCACAGGTCAGGATCTAGAGATGGACACACACAGAGCCCTGGGCACACTCAGGAAAGCATGGTGCCCGGGACTCCCGCTTCTCAGGCTCCTGGTGGCATGACCAACACCAGCTCCCACTCAGATGGGCTGGGCCTCGAGCAGCTCCCCTGGCTGGGCATGCGGGGCTCATGGTTGGCTGTGTTTGGAGAACGCCATTCTGAGGTCAGTGGATGGTAAATTTCGGGGGGTGAAAGTGCTGGAAGAGGGGTACTCTGCAGGACCAGGAAGTGGGGGTCCGGAGTTTGGGTCCCACGTGACTGCCCCACGCTGGTCCACATGCACCTCTCCTTGACTCCGCCCACTGGAAGCTGTGAGTAAGCGGCTGGCCATCATGGAGAACAGGATCGTCTAAGGCCCTTGTCCCTGCTGTGGCTTCTCCATCTCCCCGCCCCGACTCGGCCCACAGAGTCCGGAGTGTCCCCTAGAGCCCCGAGTTTAGTCTAGCTTTGTCACTTAGCGAGGGGATTTGGGAGGGGGGATGGCAGCAGGCCTCTCCCTCGTCCACCAGCCTTGGAGCCCTGCCAGGGGGTGTGTGTGTGAGTGGGAGTGCTGGAGCGCAGGAGTTTGGGGCGTGCGTGTGTGTGTGTGTGTGTGTGTGTATGTGCGTGTGTGTGTGTGTGTGTATGTGCGTATGTGTGTGTGTGTGTCTGGGAGCAATGCATGAGTGAGAACACAAGGGCAA
Source organism: Cnephaeus nilssonii (assembly GCF_951640355.1). NCBI lineage: Eukaryota > Metazoa > Chordata > Mammalia > Chiroptera > Vespertilionidae > Cnephaeus > Cnephaeus nilssonii. Next base: position 84,637,868 of record NC_137078.1, read on the forward strand.
GTGTAACTGGGACTGCGTTTGCATTTTTTAACCGAAAGCCTAATATATTCCTGTTGTTAGTTCCCCTCCCTGACTGTGAGTGCTGTGAATCTCTTCTGACTTCTCCTTTCCTGTTCGAAAAACAATTAAATGTGATTTAACTTAAGGGCTGAACAGGCCCGAGGCAGTGTGGTTATTTGGGGAGCGGGAGGAAGGATGGCTGGTGATAGGGCGATGGCGGACGGTGACAGAGGTGGTAACAGTGATGACAGCGACTGCGCTAAAGCCCGTCACCCGCTCACATTTGTCTTGCCTTTTCAGTTTCACATTCATTTCCATGATCTCATCTCGTCCTCCCAGTGACTCTACCCGGAACAGACTCGAGTCATCCCATTTCACAGCTGGGAAAGCCGATGTCTGAGGGTGAAGTGACCGGCTCAGCACAGGGTCTGTTGGAGGGACAGGACTTGCACCCAGGACTCCAGGACAGCAAAAGAAGGGCACAGAGAAGGGCAGTGGCTCCCGATCAAACTCGTTCGTTCGTTCATTCATTCACTCATTCATTCATGCAGACAAAACACTTACAGAGCATAGGCCCCATGTCAGACAGTGGGGAGATGTGGCCTATGAAATAGTCCCTGCTCTTAAGGGACTTACCATGGATCAGGGTGCCCTGCCACCCCCATATCGCTGGAGGAAAGAGAGTGGGTTCAGGTTGTACATGAGGTGAGTGTGTGTGTGAGAGAGGTGATGGGGAGGGTCCCGGCCTGAGCCTGGCTGGCCCAGGTGCCCCTGGGTGTCCTCTCTGTTGGTTCCTTGTGCTTTAGAAGCTTCACCCCGACCCTCAACACAGACAGCTGCACCCCACCTCAGGGGCAGCACAAGGGAAAGACTGTTGACTCCCAAACCCCCCGACCCCACCCGGGGCCTGCCGGCCTCCCCCAGGCCCCCCTGGATCAGTGTCCCTCTGAAAAGTCAACTCCTCGCCTCCCAGAGGGAGCTGAGCTGATGTTCTGAACTCATTCTTGTTTAATGGAGCGTTTTTAGTGCTGCTACCAGATTCACAGGAAGCTCAGAGCATCCTGGAAGGTCTTCCTTAGAGGCCGTTCAGGAGGCAGAATAACCCCCAGCAGCACCCAGGAGCCACATCACACAGCACCCCACCTCACGGCCGCCCTGGGGCAGGGCCCGGCCACCCAGGCTGAGCCCTTGCTTTGTGCCTGGCCCCGGGCTAGGGGGTTTCTGCTGTCCAAGGAGGTTCCTCGTCACACACCCTCAGCCCACACTTCCCTTCTGAGATTTCCCCTCTTCCCCACCCCACAGCTCCTGCCTCGGGACCCAGCTGATTGGTCAATGGGTTTGGACACAGGGATACCAGCTACCTGGCCGCTGGCCCTGGAGCTGGGAGGCCTATATCTTTTTCGGGTGCACAGAGACTGGGGCCACCGTCCTCAGGAAAGAGAAAAGCAGCATTTGCTGGGCTGCCGATAGCTCTCCAGTCCAGGGGTGTCTCAGTTATCTGCTGCTGGGTCACCCACCGCCCCAAACTCGGTGACTCAAAGCACCCCTCTGTTATTGTCGCGGTTCTGTGGGTTGGCTGGGCCCAGCGCCCACCCACTGGCAATTGTTTGGGTCTCAGCCAGGTGGGAGCCTCCAGCATGGCCCCCTCAGGTGACTGTGGCTTTCAGAGAGCCGGCTGCAAAGCGCTCTCCTCTCCTCTCCTCTCCTCTCCTCTCCTCTCCTCTCCTCTCCTCTCCTCTCCTCTCCTCTCCTCTCCTCTCCTCTCCTCTCCTCTCCTCTCCTCTCCTCTCCTCTCTCTTTCTCTCATCAATAAATAGAAATTAAGAAAAAAATAAATGGGGCTCATGTTTTCCCACAAACACTCGGATGGGGTGTGAGGCAGGCTGTGCAGAGGCCTCGGCTGCGATGGGCAGGGGTCCCCCATCCATGTCACAGCTGAGGAAGGTGTGGTGACTTGGAGGCTGGCCCTGCTGGGTCCTGCGCAGGATGGCCGGCCTGCTGTTGGGGTGGAGCAGCGAGTCCCTGGCTGGGATCACGTCCTCGTTTGCAGGGAGAGTTGAGAAACCGATGGTGGCGCTGAGGCCCTGGCGAATCCTGCCAGGGACCCTCGGCACCAGCAGCGGTGTCACCCATTTGCGAGTGCTGGGACTGCCCGAGTGAGTGAGAGGCTGGATTCCCAGTTTACCTAACGCCAAGGCCTTCCTCAACAGCAGCAGGAAGCCAGCATTGCTGCCTGTGGTCATGAATGTCCAGCCCCGGGCACACAGTAGGTGCTCAGCAGGTCCCAGTGGCCTCTCTCTTCCCCCTCCTCCCGGCAGTCAGCAGGCTCACAGCTCAGCAGAGGGCGGACCAGGTCCTGGAGAAGCCTGGAGCTGCATCCAGGTGCCCGAGGGCAGAGGGGCAGGGTTGGACCCCAAAGGGAGGCAGGTGGGGGCCGGGCAGGGAGTGAGGGCCCCACCCAGCAAGCGGGGGGCCAGGGAGGGGCCCACGGAGCAAAGGCTGCCAGAGGCCACAGCCCAGAAGCTTAGAACTGGTGGACCCTGACCTGCTGCTGTGTCCCCTGACCTGGTCAGGCCCAGCTCAGGCCCCCGTCCAGGCTGAGCTGAGGTGAGTGGGGACCTGGAGTCTCTGGGGCTGAGCCTCAGGATGGTCCATGAGAGCAACACATGGAGGGGGCCTGGGCCCAGGATTGTCATGTGGTGAGCGGAGGGCTGCTTCCTGCCTGCAATGTTCCTGCTCCAGCAGGGAGAGTGCATGGCAGCTGGTGGGAGACGCAGGGAAAGCAGCCAGGCGGGGACTGGACCCCAGGCACCTGGGCCAGAACGGCGAGTTAGGGCTCCTGGTTAAAGTGACAGAAAGTCCACACCAACCAGCTCAAGCACAAGAAGGTGCCGGAGGCGGTGCAGGCTCAGCAGTGTTGTCAGCCCTCGGTCTCTCTGTCCTCTTGCCTCTGATCCCCACCAGGACCTCACACCCAGGCAGGCCCCCTGGACGGCCCCCAGCCCCACGCTCAGCCCCGCCAGCTCCGAGTTCACAGAATTCAGCCTCCTGGGCTCAGCGGGTCCTGTGCCCGGCCAGGCTGAGATCAGGCACAGGGCCCTGAGGATGGAGAAGGTCAGCAGGGGTTCCTCAAGGAGGAGGAGGGGTTGTTACCAGATGCCAGCGCCTGGGCGCTGGTGGACAGGACCCACAGGTGTCCCCAAGGGTGGGGTCGGGGTCGGGCAGGTAGCCCTGCCTGGACTAGATCCCAGCATCTCCCTGGTCCCTGTGTCTGGAGTGGGGAGCCAGCTCTTCCAGGGTCATGTCGCCAGGTTCCGAGGAAGGTGGAGCCCGCATCTGAGGGTCTTTCAGGCCCAGACGCCTGCCCCTAACTCATCATAATTCTCCCCACAGCTACTCCGGGTCCCCCCCGCAATCCACCCTCTCCACCCCATTCCCTTGTCTCCCTGCTCTCGGCTAAATTAACAGACGGTCATAAGCAAATCCCAGCAAGCTGGAGAGCCGGCATCTCCCAGGGCAGCCAGTTTATCGCAGACGGTGCGTTACTTTGTAACCAATATTTTTTGTTGGTTTTTATTTCTTATTTTAAAAAATATAGATAAATAGGACTAGACTAATTAGGATTTTTTTTCTTTCCTTACGTCTTGGATAACAATGGGAGTCCCTTGGCCCCCCAGGGAATTGGTTACCAGGTTTCAATAAGAGGTTTGTCTTTGCAATTATAGTTCATTAATGGATTTACAAGCAAGGGAAGATGGCGAAGTCCACTAAGGGAATTGTTCTGCATTCTCCTCTTTTAATTACACGATTTTCTCGTAGACCAGTGCTCTGTGAAAAATGGGGTGCAGGGGGAGGCCCAGCATGCCTTCTGTTCCAGGTGCAAATGCAATCGATAGGGGAGAGATAGGAGCTGCTGGAGGCCTCCTGCTGCCTGGGGCTGGGCCTGTCTCCTCTCAGAGCTGCTGCGGGCTGGAGGCTCGGCCACCAGAGCTCCGGTGGGCATATTGACATGGGACAGACCAGCTCTGCTCATGGGGACGTGGCAACCTTTGAGTATTTGGGGTCAGAATCAGAGTGAGGTCCCTGCTGTGTTACCGTTTTTGGACCATCCTTTAGGTGCTAGGGAGTAGGTACCATTTCTAAGTCAGACTTCTCAGTGATGCATTTGACAAGTTGGTTTCACAAAAGGGGAAACCAAGGCTGCCAGTGGTGAAGGGTCACACAGCCAGCAAGTGGCAGGCAGGGCTGGGATTCGAACCCTGGAATCCTGGCTCTGAAGTCAGGCTTCTTTCCAGACATGGCCTCTCTGAGCTTCAGTCATTATGTTGAAAGGAATTCTAGCCCTTTTCCCACAGGTGGGGCGACAGCAGGTTCACCGGCCTTCCTTGCCGTTCTTTAATCCATTGTGCACATTGGTCCCAGAGCGATGGCCCCACGGGGAGCCTCGGACCAGGTCACACCCCTGCTCAAGAACCTTCTCTGGCTCCCTATCGTCACGGAGATAAAATTCAAACTTAGTTGGACACCCTAGGTTGTATGGTCTGGCTATTGCCCTGGCCTGTTAGACTCCAAATCCCTACTCTCCCTGTTCACCCATTGCCGCTACCTGGGTGACGCAGTTTCTCTCTCCGGGAAATGGTCTTCGGACTCTGGAATCGATGCTCCCAAGGACTTCCTTGGACCTCAGAGTTAAGCCATCTTTCGTAGTGGGGCTGGAGTCGCAGGCCTGAGCTGCTATGGAGGCATCTGGCCACACGATGGCACCATTGGCCCAGGAATGGGGTGGCTGAGCCAGCTGGGGGATGGGGTTCAGCCATTGTCACTGAGCTGGGTTAATTTCCTTTCCTTGTAGCACCTAATCTAATCCCTTTAAATTGTCCCCTCCCTCCCACCCACAAAGACTCCCAAGGGGGGCAGCGACCTCTCTCCAAGGGCAGGCCAGGGTGTGGGTCTCTGCAGAGGTGGTTGTTATCTCCCCACCCCAACCACACTCTCCTTCCCTCCTCAGGTGCCTGGGAGGGGCCTGCGCTGGATGCAGGGCTGGTGTCCCAGGACCAACGGCCTTGTGGGATAGGGGACGGCTGTCAGACCTGAATGTTGGGGATGGGGTGGGGGGCTAAGTAGGAGTGCCCCAGGAAAGTAGTATCTTACTGTCCCCTTCCTCTCTTGTTTCTCTGGGCAAATGGCTGAGTCCCTTGTCTCCAAATTAGGATAGAATTGTTTCTGAGTCCAGATAAGTGCAGCCTGGTGAGGCATGGAGGCTTTGGGGACTCCAAAGTAGAGGTGACTTGGGGGCCCCAGGAAGGCCCCTCAGACACCCTGGAGAGAAGACAAACTCCACAGTCCAAAGGGCGGGGGCGCGTCCCGGCACTGTCCCTGACGCGCTGTGTGACCGCGGGCACCTGACTGCCCCTCTGGGTCTCAGTTTGCTCACCTAGGAAATGGGGAGAACAAATCCCTCCTCGCTGGGGCGTGGAGACCGAAAGGAGACAGTGTAAGTGCCCAGTGCAGGGCGAGTGCCCATCGGTGCCCAAGATGGGACAGCACCTTCCTCGGGGTTCGGGCCCAGGTGCCACCTCAGTCACAGGTCTCCCACCAGGGCTCAAGGAGGAGGCAGCAGCTCCTCCAGATCAAGAGCCCTCCTCTCCTCCCTCATGGAAACCTGCAAACAGGTCAGAACGTGCCCCTCCCTTGTCCCCCAGCCCACACTGTAGAGGGGACATAGAGGAATGTGGCCGCTGGAGGGTCTACAGGCAGGGCCAGAACACTAACTTATGAACCCCAAGAGCACCAGGGCAACAAGGGTTCTTCCCCAGCGGAAGGAAAGATCTGGGGCCATGTGGGGCACACAGGCCTGGGTTCAAGTCCCAGAGCCTTGACTTGTCTCTTCAAAGCCCTTCTGCTGAGCCTCACTCTATCCAGCCTTTAAAATGGGGATAGTCCTTTCTCCCAAAGTGGGTGTGAAGAATGAATGAGGCTAGCACTCTGAGGATGATGCCATACTCATAGCAAGCACTGATATATGTTAGCCATTCATAGGTTTATATTTATAAAGTACTACTTACAGTTTATAATATACTATAAATATATCCTTATATAATAACTAGAGGGCTGGTGCATGAATTCATGCACCAGTGGGGTCCCTCGGCCTGGCCTGTGGGATTGGCTGGAACCGGCTCTCCAACATCCCCTGAGGGGTCCCAGATTGTGAGAGGGTGCAGGCCAGGCTGAGGGACCCACCAGTGCATGATCGGGCCAGGGAGGGACATGGGAGGTTGGCCAGCTGGAGAGGGACCGTGGGAGGGCTCCAGGGTGTGTCCAGCCCATCTCGCTCAGTCCCTATCAGCCAGACTCCAGCAGCAAGCTAACCTACCGGTCGACTGTCTGCCCCCTGGTGGTCAGGGCACGTCATAGTGAGCGGTTGTGCGGCCTTAGCATATCATTAGCATATTACAATTTGATTGGTTGAATGGCTGACCGGTCAACCGGACACTTAGCATATTAGGCTTTTATTATATAGGATATATTTACATTTATTATTTATCTGGTTATATTGTTATATTTTTATATATCATAATACTTATATGGCATATAAGTATTATATGTAAGTATGTATAATAAACTACATGTACTGTGTACTAGTATATACTATAAACTGTCTCCCTACCTCCCCCGACGGTTGGCATGGCTGCTGCGTGGGCATGTGGCCACAACAGAAAACATTATTTTTCCCTCTTCTTGGTATCAGATTTTCCCTTGCAGTTTCCTGCCTTCATTCCTGGCAGGAGCCCTTGGCCCGAGGACAGCAAGTGCCTCCCAGCCTCTCTCCTGTGGGCGGTACAGAGCCCAGAATACTGCCCAAGCCTACGCTTCCTCCAGGAGCCAGGAGGGGTGGGGAGAGCATGCGGTGTGCACCCCAACATGCACCCGCTGCTCAGGGGCCATGGGGCCATCATGGCCTTTTGATCCCTTCCCCACAGGGCCTGCGCTCACAGGGTCTGGGACAAGCCCCGCCCCTCCTGCTGCCACAGTTTCCTTGGCCGAGGCCCGGCCTGGGGGCAGCAGACAGGGTGGGGTCTCCCCAGGAAGAGAAACCCCACCGTCCTGGGCTGGGCTGGGCTAGGCCACATCCACCCCCAGATGCCACTGCCTCCCCGTCCCCTGCCTCCCCAGCAGCAGGCCCGGGCCTCTCAGGGGAGTGGGACGTCCTTACTGGGGTCTGAGAGGTGACTGCGCTGGTGCACGAACAGACATTAATATTTCCTGTTTTACCAGTGGGGTATGTATTTTAATGGGCATCAGAAGACCCCACAGCAGGTTGTGCGTTGAACCCTGGATTTCATGGAAATTCTTGCTCAGGGTGAGGGAGCCCATCTCAGGTCAATGTCAAAATCGTGCAGGTGGAGGGTGGCGATGGCGAGAAACAGGGGAGGACCCGGGGAGGGGCTGGAGCTGGGGAGACGCTGACGAGGCCCGAGAGCCCCAAGAGCCCCAATGAGGTCCCCGGGGTGCAGCCTGGCTCTGCCTGCGGCTGAGGGACCCTGGGCAGGTCAGTGCACCCCCAGAGCAGTCCTTTTCTCCTCAGATGAGCAAGCGGAAGGTGAGAGAGGCCAAGGTCACACAGCCGGGAGTGAGCATGCCAGGGTTTGAGCCTGTCTCCAGGCGCTCCTGGGCTCGGTGCCTGATGGAGCTGTAACTGGTGCTTATTTCCCATCAATGTTGGTTGTGGCTGAAGGAAAATCACATACTTTGGAGCCAGACAGATCTGGGGGACGGGTGTGTACATCACCCGTGACAGTCAGTGTTCTCATCTGGAAAGTGGAGAAATGAACAGAGGTTCCCTGGGCTGCTGTGAGATTGAAGTATGTGATGCACTAGTGCAGGGCCTGGGGAAGGGCAGGCTCCAAACACAACCTTCCTCTGCACCCCCTTCTCTCCCAGGCCCACCCTCAGGCCTCAGTCTCTCCCCGGTCCTGTCCCGGCTGCCTGTGTACCCTCTTCTGTCTGTGTGTCCTACAGCAGCCGCCTCAGCTCCGGGGCACGGAGTGGAAACCAGGCCAGAGGGGAATGGGGCTGCACAGCTCTGATCTGCCCCCTGGTGGCTCCGGCTTCACAAGGCGTCTTCCCAAATGGAGGCGGCGGGCACTGTCTGGTTCTTGAGCCAAAGGCCTGTCCTGCCTGGGCCTGGGGTGGGTGCGGGCTCCCCTCTGTTCACATGCGGCCAGGGGATCCGGGCAGCAGCTGCAGAGGTGGTCCAGCCGCTGGCCCTGAGGCCACAGGAAGCAGATTGGTGAGGCCCCTGCCTCCTGGCCCCAAGCGACCCCCTCCTCTCACACGTAGGCCTGGCTCCAGGCTGCCCAGGGCTGAGCCCCTCACCCTGTTCCTCTCTCCACGGCCAAGTGGCCCGGGCTCTGGGCTCTGGATTGTTCTCTGATGCAGGGGGCAGGGGTGTTGGGGACTCCAACCCTCCTGCTGGGACATCCTGGAGGCACGCCTCCTCTAGAATTCCAGCCCCTCCCTGCCTGGTCTCCATTTCTCCCCTCCCCGGGGACCCCGTTCCTTTCCAGAGAAACCAAACTGAGCCGGAAGGACAGCCTTTGCTCAGAGCCACCGAGAGCACGGATTAAACACTGAACGAAGGAGAGGACCTCCGTGATGAGCAGGGCGAATGGATCAGGAAGAACAAACAGGGCTGAAATGAAAGTGGGCTCCTGGCCTCCCGTCCCCAAGCCGCTTATGCTGAGGGAGACACACGAGAAAGTTCCACTCCATCCGCACTATTGTCATAGTTAACACTAAAGGGAAAAAGCACCCGAGTGTGCAGCTGGGACCACACCTCCGAAGGGCGTTTTCTAATGGTTTTCGTTACCTGGGCCTTCAAGACCCATTCCACTCACTCAAGACATTGGGGTGGTGCGGGCGTCCTTGTGGTGACCTTCCAACTGGTGGCCACCACCTCCCACCGAGCAGGTCCCAACGTGGAGCAGCCGGGGTGCAGCCCACACTCCCCTGCCTGGAGTCTGGGGGCTGAGGGTGCAGGAGGAGAGAAGGGGTGGGGTGGGGGATAGGATGGTTGTGTCCCAGCCCTGTTTCTCCAAGCCGGGGAATGGTCTACAGGAGAATCCAAAAAGAAGGCAGATTGGCAAGGGCCAGGGGCGAGTCCATCTCTGCAGGCAGATGAACCAGGGTCAAGTGAAGGGGGCAGGGGGTGGTGGGGGGGTTTGCAGGCTTCTGGAATGTTTGGTCAACCTCCTGACTCTGGATTCTTGAAGGGAGAGACTGGGGTGAGCCAGGTGAGGAGGAGAGAGAGGGGAGAATGGGATGGGAACTCCCAGGAACTCCGCTTTTTAATGCTGAGAGGTCCCTGGAGGTAAATGGATGAATAAACCTCCTTCTAAAGATGCCGAAAGGGAAGAAGCTCAGGGCCTCCAACCTTCACGCATCGCGCAGCTGGAGCAATTGTGACTAAGCCCGCACCGTTCACAGCATCTGAGATGCGCAGTCTTGGAAGTAGGGCAGCTTTTACCGACTCAAAGAGCATTTTATAGAATCTTCGAGTTTCAGGATCTGAGCATCTTGTCTTCGCACGGAATCCCAGAACGATGCCTCACAGGTGCAATCACGGGCTCGCAGGCCCACAGAATCTTAGGGTTTAGGAATCTCTGCAAAAGAGTTGAAATAGCAGAGACTCATTCAGAGAAACTCAGAGTTGAAATAGAAATCTTGGAATTTGAACATTAGCACAAGCAGTGACCTGAGTCCAACCTCTTCCTTCTCTTTGCTGTCCTATAATAACTTGAACACTTCTAGGGACAGAGAGCTCATCACCTGACAGGTCAACTTGTCTCACTGTTGAATAGATTTGGCTGCTGATGTTGAGCCTAAAACTGTCCCCAAGTGACCCTGTGACCCCTCTCTTCCTGGCCCCACTCCTTGTCTTCCCCATCCACCTCGAAGAGCTGAATGGGTAGAAAAAACAACATCATGGACCAAGACACACACTAAACTATCTCCTGGCTAAGACAATGACCTTTAAACTATCTCCTGGCTAAGACAATGACCTTTAGACTATCTCCTGGCTAAGACAATGACCTTTAAACTATCTCCTGGCTAAGACAATGACCTTTAGACTGTCTCCTGGCTAAGACAAAACCTTTGAAGGCTATGGGGCTGCAGAAGGTGTAGGCCATGACACCTTCCGGCAATGACACTGGCCCCTCCCTTTGGTGCCACCTGTCTGCCCAGCCCTCATGCTACCTCTCCAGCTCTGCAGGTGCAGAAATTTGGGCATCCACTGGAAACAATCACGGAAAGGGCAAGCTCTGCTTCCGGCCGATCCCGTCAACAAGGATGATGTGGGTTCTGGACTTTGTGAAGTTGTTTTCAGTGTCAGCTAGAGGTGGGGTGGGGTGAGTGGGAAGGTCCAGTTCTTCTGAGGAGCCTCGGCCATAGTACTCCCCCAGGGCAGAGCTGGAGGAGTAGGCCCTGTGGCCAGACGACCTAGGTGGAATCCCAGTGTTGCCTCACCCTAGCTGTGTGACCTTGGGCAAGTTGCTGACCTCTCTGTGCCTCAGTTTATTCTCCTATGAGGAAAGGATGATGGGACTAACCAGTATGATCTCTAACTCTGTTCACGCAGGCAGGCTCGCTTCCTTCCATCCAATCATTCATGTTGTCGTTTGCTTAGTGCATTCATTCATTCTTGCTCTCACTCATTCTCCACATTCATTCATTCATTCATTCAGGCATGGTTCCCTTGTTCCTCCACTCTTCAATACCTTAATTCCTTCAGGCATCCTGGCATGCCCAAGCCTGCTGCTGGCTGCCTTTCTCCAATTTGTGGGCAGACTGTCTGGGCCTCAGAGGTGACTCTGGCCCTAGCTCAGTGGATAGAGCGTCAGCCTGTGGACTGAAGTGTCCCAGGTTCGATTCCGGTCAAGGGCACATGCCTGGGTTGCAAGCTTGATTCCCAGTGTGGGGCGTGCAGTAGGTAGCCAATCAATGATTCTCTCTCATCATTGATGTTTCTATCTCTCTCTCCCTCTTTCTTCCTCTCTGAAATCAATAATAATAATAATAATAATAATAATAATAATAATAATAAGTGACTCTGGCCGTGGGGACCGCTGACCACTCCCATGTAACTGAAAGTTGCTGGGAACTGTAAGGATCTAGGGTGTGACTTCCTGTGGGTCTCGTGGCCTCAGGAGCTCTAGGTGGCCACCAGGGTCTTCTCTTCTGGCGGCTCAATTGGGAACCCCCCTTAGTGGGTCTGGAGGGGCCTGCACCTCTAGGTGGTTTCTCTGAGACCCGGGCCAGGCCACCTGCCCTCGCTCTGTCCCAGGACGGCCTCTCGCCTCTGGGGAGCATGTCTGAGCACCACGAGCTCTGGGCGGGAGGAGGCTCCGCCCCTGCGGCATTTGCAGAGAACAGAGGCCGCTGTCCATCCTGTTACTCACAGCCCTGGCTTTATTGAGGTGCATGATGGCCTAAGAACACAAAATAGCAGCCTCTTTATTCCAGAACGTTAAACAGTCTTTTCCCCTTGGGTGCCTCACTCTTAGACAAGGAGGAACTATTGCTGGGGCTGGGCCCAGTTCAGGGTGGACTCTGCTGACTCAGGAGGCAACGAGATGGATCACGTCCAAGATCAATCCCGTGTGTTACAGTGGCCTAAGGGTGTCCTGCAGCTAAGTGCCCGCTGGTTGGTTGCACTAATTAATTGATTTTATTACCTATACTTGAGGCCTCTGGAGCCACGATATGCAAATATATGCAAATGACCAGAGGAGTGAGTTGAACCCAAAGCCTGGTGAGCACCCACCTGGACTGGGCTGATTTCTCTGCTCACCTTTCCCATTGAGATCCTCTCAGGTTCCCTGGGAGCAGGAGGTGGGGGAGAGGAGCAGGGGCCCTAGCACCAGCCAGACCTGGGTTCAAATCCCAGCCCCTCCTCTTGCTGCTGTGCGGGAACTTGGGGAGTCCCTTCACCCCTCGTGCTGCGTGTCCCCATCTGTGCAGCAGAGATGATAGCACTGTGGACTGTGCAGGGCTGGGGTTAGAGGCAAGGAAGCAGGTGCTCAATAAACAGGACTCACATTGTTGCTGTCAGGAGCAGGCCCCCTCGAAGCGCTAAATCACGCATTTCTGAGGCGGTGGGAGAACAGGGCGTCGCTCTGGCTTTGCAGCCCCAGCAGCGCGTGTGCTCCTTGAAGGGGGAACTGCGATGTCCCCTCATCAGCGGCAGCTGCTCCTGACTCGAGCCCCCGCCTCCTCTTCCTGCCCGATAGGGGGGTTTTATGTGTGACCTTTACCGAACACAGCCAGTCCCCTGGGCGGGAGGGGGTAGTTACATAAAAGATGGGAGTTTAAACATCCTGAGAGATGTATGGTATGTAGTGGATGGAACAAGTCCCACCGAACCACACACGTTATGTCAGGAGAAGTGGGGTGAGGTGGGCTGGAGGCCGGGCTGGGCCTCGGAGGGAGGTGGGCTGGGGTTCTGAGGCTGCTGGATAAGGGATTCATTCAAAAGCTTCTTAGACTGTGAGCTCTGCGTCGGATGCAGCTGACAGAGTGTGCCACCTTTGCAGGGGAGGGGCTGGCATTTAGTGAGCGCCTACTGTGTGCAGGGCGAGTTCACGCTGAACCCCGGCAGCCCTCACTCTGCCCCAGGTGGCACTGCTGCTCCCACTTTCTGGAGGGGAGCCTGGGGCTCTGAGGGATGCAGTGACTTGTCCCAGGTCCCTGAGCTTGTCCGTGGCAGGAGGGGAGGGGAGCCCGGGCCTGGGGACCCACATCCCTCTCTTTCCCTGGGCCTGTGCAGGGGGGATGCGGGGATTTGTACATCGGGGAGCTGAGACCCTGACATGGGCGGGGGGCTTGTCACTGACCCACGTGGGGCTGAGTCCGCATTCAATCCAGCCGACGCGGAGCGTTTTCCTGTGAAGCTCCGGCGGGCACTTGGCGGGTCTGAGGGAGGCAGGTCCCGAGCCCCCGGGAACGTGTACCCCACTGGGGGCCAGGCTCCAAACAAGCAGCTGGGGAAAGAGGCCCAGGCCTCTGGGGACGCCCAAGGCTCCCTGAGGAGACGGCCAGTGGGGACGCAGAGGCCTGGGCCCGGCACAGCCCAGGGAGGGTGTCCAGGCGGGGGTCATGGCGGGCAAAGTCTGGGCGTGGGGAATGGATAGGCAGAAGCCAATCAAACTGGGGGCCTGGAGGGCAGTGACAGCGTCTCGGTCCCCATGGTGGCACAGGGCCAGCCCCATCAGTGCTGGGGCTGGATGGCTCTGTGCCCGCTCCGCCCTCACTAGCTGTGGGGCCTTGGACAAGTCGCCTGACCACTCAGAGCCTGAAAGGGGGTGACGCCCACCTTGTGAGGCCTTCCCCCCATGTCCTCATGGCTGAAAGGGGGTGACGCCCACCTCCCAGGATTGCTGGGGTGTGAAGTGAGGCGTGTGCGGACAGCCCCGGGCACAGTGACGGGCACAGTGACGGGCACCTGCACCAGTGCCTGCTCTCAGACCCCAGCCTCTCCCCTCCTCCCGCCTCACTCCTTTCCATTCTCACCTCCACCTCTGAGGGTGCCCCGGGCTCCACTCTCCTGCAGGGCCCCCCACCCACTTCTCCCTCCATTCAGAAGAAAGGTAATTTCCCCCACACACACTCCCCCCCCCCCCCCCCCCGCACTCACATACCTGGCTTCTCCCTGGCAGGGTTGCCCCTGGCTTCGCCCATCCAGGCTTCTCCCGCCCTGAATGGGGTTGTTTACCACGTTTGATATTTGGAACTCAGGGAGCGAATGACTCTGCTTTATAGAGGCGCCGACAAGGGGGGCGAGGCAGGCCCCGAGCTGCAGGTCACAGAGCTAATAACGGGCAGAGCCACAACTCAAGCCCGTTAATGAACTAACGCATGTAACAAACATTTATCAACGTCCAACTGTGAGCCACCGAGTGGAATGCTCCAAGTTGAGCAAAATCCAGCATCGCCCGGGGCACTGAGCAAGCCGGCGAAGCGCCTGCATGTGGAGCGGCGCCTGGCTGGGTCTGCGTGGGCTTTGTGCACGGATTACTCCCGTTCTCAGCGGTGTGGGCACAGCATACTGTCGCCCCATATCGCCGAGGAGGACACAGACGCTGAGAGGTGACGGGACTGGAAGGCAACCCTGAGAGCTAAGGCGAGTCCAGCCCTGGCCAATAGGCTCCAAGCCCAGTGCTCGGTCGGAGAGGCCGGAGATGGGGCCGGAGGTGGGCCGGCTGTCAGGAGTGGTGAGTCCGGTGGCAGCGAGGGCAGGGTTGGCCAAGAAGGCCCTGAGGCTGGGCTCCACAGGAGGAGGGCAGGGACTTCTCTTCCCTGCTCTCACCCCGTCCTAGACGGCCATGGAGACTGTGGACTCTGCTTCAGAAATGTCCCTTGAGCCATTTTGCATTTGGATGTGGGCCCCACCGCTTAGTAGGGGTGACTTTGGACACATCTTCAACCTCACCGGATCCCAGATGCCTCACTGGAGGTGCCCAAACGTACCCCCTGGGCCTGGGAGGACTCAATGTGACATGCCCCGCCCAGAGCCTGGCACATAGTAGGTGCTTGGTGACTGCTAATTCATGAGTCAATTCTCTCCTCCCTACTCCTCTACTGGGGAGCCTCTGGGGGTGCCGCAAGTGCCCCAGTTGGCCGTGCCCCAGTGGAGAAGCCAGTGTCCGTGCTGAGGGGCTGGGCCCTCAAGGTCCCAGAGCTGCTAGTGTGGGGGGCAGGGAGGCCCAGAGAGAAGTAAGACCTGGTTTAGTCCTTGCATCTCCTGAGCTTGGCCGCTCCCTGGCCCCCAACTTCCCAGGGAGAGAAAGTGTGTGTCCCAGCGGGTGCTGGTGATTCCGGCCCCGAGGACACCTGTTGGCCTCCCACCAGAGTTCTAGTCCTGCTGTTGAATCAGCGGTGGAGGCAGGAGGGAAGAGGGAGTGGGACGACCTCAGCCCACCTCCGTGCCGCTTCCCAGCTAGGGCCCCTGCACCCCGCTCAGGCCTGAGAGGGAGCAGGAGCAGGCGTGTGGCCGGATCAGACTGGGCCTTTCTGCGGCCAGCGGCCAGGGGCAGCGCTGCGGGATCCCCCTGGTGTGTCCGGGCAGCGGTGAGGTGGGCACAGCGGAAGGCAGGGTTGGGGGGAAATGACATCATTTCTGGGTGCGCCTCCATCTAGTTCAGCCCATCCAGTAGACTGGTTACGTATCTATTTTGTGTTTTTAGATGAGGCTGGGAGACTCCCATATGCCTCTCCCCCGAAGCTTCAGCCATAAATATATTTACCACTGGGCTGCTAACAATAGGGAAAAACAAAGAACAAAAAGAACAACCTTGACGAAACGGGTTTGGCTCAGTGGATAGAGCGTCGGCCTGCGGACTGAAAGGTCCCAGGTTCGATTCCGGTCAAGGGCATGTACCTTGGTTGCGGGCACATCCCCAGGAGGGGGTGTGCAAGAGGCAGCTGATCGATGTTTCTCTCTCATCGATGTTTCTAACTCTCTATCCCTCTCTCTTCCTTTCTGTAAAAAATCAATAAAATATATTTAAAAAAAAAGAAAAAAAAAGAACAACCTAAACACGTTAACCCACCAAGAGCGTTTGGGTAACTAACCATGCGGAATAGTCCACAGGCTGTGGGAACATCGTTCACGCTCATACTGGTGGGTCATGCTTCATGCTGTACTATTAGGCTTTTGAAAAGCCTGGGATGTGAAGTTATACATACAGACCCAAAACAGCTGTGCCTGAAAAACTGATTAAAAAATACTGAAAGACATGCAACCAAATGTTAAAAATACACCTTCGGGTATTGAGGATGCATATTAGAAAGAAAAACCACTTATTTTTTTTTATTACCAGTGTTCGCTGATTTAATTTAAAAAGGAGTATTGTTATTGTTGCTGCTTTCTTTTCTTCTGACTCAATGTGTCCTCCTGCCCCTGTAGCAAGTGAGACTCGTCCCCGCCTCCCCGCCTCCCCGAGAAGAGCTGGCAGCCTCATTTTCTGACTTCCGCCGTTCTTTTGTGCGATCATACTTTCCATACCGTCTCTCCACTTTCTTCCCCCTCTCATTTGTCTTGGAAATGTCTCTCTGACAGCGTTATAGATTTCCCTCATCTCAAAAAAACCCTGTATTTAATCCCATTGTGTGGACGAGCGTGATGTATTAGCCAGTCCCCCTGATGGACATCTGGGGGTTTCTGGTTTCTCCCGCACAAGCAGCGCTTCTAAGAACACTCCTGGGGGAACATCCCCGGTATTTTGTCTGTTTCTGCAGGATACATTCCTGGACGTGGGCTCGCTGGGTGCAAGGGTATCCGCATTTACATTTTGGTCAGCATTGCCTTCTAAAACACTGTCTTCGCTTATACTCCCACCGCTCTGTCTGAGGGGTCCTCGGCCTCCCCACCCCCATCCTCCTAAAGACCGGCATCCTGAGCGGCATTGCTGCCCGGGCCACCAGGTCTCAGGTCTGGTGCTGGCCTGTACACGCAACCATTTACTGAAGACACTTATAAAGACACCCTGCGTGTGGGGAGAGGGTGCACATTTTAATGCATATCTTTAACGTGGGTCAACATAACGTACTTGGTCACTTTCCTCTCGGTTATCATGTGCACACAAAGTCTGATCCTCTAGCTCTAAGCAGTCACCTCTTCCGCTGAACAGGACAGCACAGTGGCCTCATCTCACCCTGCGAAGGGGAGGGGACGAGGAGGTGCTTTGGCGACAGCGTTGAGAAGCCTGGCACGTCTGCTGTTCGTGTCTAATTACTCTGAGTGTTTACTGCCTCTTTAATTCCCTTGGCAAACATCCTCTCACTGGGAGTAATTTGCCGACGCCGGCGTGGGCTGTGAGGCATGGCGATTTCGCGATGGCCCCACCGGCTCCGCACCCTGGACGTGCTCACACAGCTGGCTCTGGAAGGCGCTGAGGGAGCCCAGGGCAGAGCTCCTGCCTTCCCTGGTGTCTTGGGACTGGGAGCTCTCAGGTTCCGCCTCCCTGTAGCCCCCCCTGACCTCTGTGGGGTGGACTTCCTAGTGATTAGGTCACGGACCCTGTACCCCAAAGGACCTGGGTTCAGGCTCCAGGAACGCCTCCTGCAGAAATAGACGCACAAGAATTCCCACGCAGGAGCAGCCCGCGTCTTGTTGAGGGTGGATCAGACCAGCGGTCGCCAACCTTTCGGACCTCACGGACCGGTTGGCGACTGCTGGATCAGCTGGTATTGGGAGGGACGGTGGAGGGTGAGGCTGGAACTGGGGAGAGATGGGGAATCCGGTTGGATGGATGAGCAGGAGGGCCAGGGAAGAATTGCTCTGTTTCTCTAGAGGCCCTGGATGGTGGGGTGAGTGTGCCCAGTGCACAGAGCGCTCCTAATCTTCAGCCCCCCACTGCCTGCTCCACACAGCTCTGCAGACGCCACCGGCAAGGGGAGCTGGAAATGAGCTCCACTCACCCACCTTCCTGCCCGCCCCCCCCCCCCCCCCGCCCCGCCCCGCCCCGCCCTCCGGAGAAGGCACAGCTTTAAGCCCTCTGGCTTTGCAAAGCGATGGGACTTGGAGGCAAAGTCCTGGGCAACCTCAGGACAGGGGTGCTCTCTGGAGCCCGTGCTTGAGGGGTGCTTGTTTCTGAGGAAAGAGACCTGCCTGAGGGTGAAGCTCTGGGACCGGCTGGCTTCTCTCCCTGCAGGCTCCCCTGGCATTTTCCTTGGCAGGCTGGTCACCTGGGTTGGGGTTTTCCCACTGCCGTAGATCTCTGGGCCTGTCCCCAGTGGGTCCTGCTGCTGCCCAGACCCCGCACAGAAACCAAGTCTGCCTGAGCCCAGAAGAGGCCTTTGATTCACGAGCCGCTGGATTTAGGCAGATTTAACAACCGGGTTTCCATTGATTTCCAGGGGGAGGGGACGGAGCCATCAGCTCCTAAAACAGCTTGCAGCCTGGCCGCCCACCTGCACCAGGCAGTGGGCAGGAAGTTATTGGCGTGGCCTGGGACCCTGAGAGGGAAAGATAATGAGGTTAAGAAAATCCATCTGTGTGGGGTTTGTCCGGGCCCTTGAAGATGTAGCTTCTCCTGATGCACATGCGCAGCTCTGCCGATGCCGGGGGAGGGACGGAGGGGGAGGGATGGAGGGAACGTGAGCTCCTCCTCCCCTCCCAGCTCTGGGCTCTCAGAGGAGGCTCTGGCTTTGCAAAGGATTGCAGTCTGCGATCCTGAACTTGGGAGATCTCCAGAGACCTGGGGGCTGGCTGTCCTGGCTGCTCTCCCTACAGGCGCCAGTTTGGCCCCTGTCCCTGCAGCCCCCTCCCCTCAGCGGGGCCTTTTGGTCCCAGTGCAGGCTCAGAACAAGGAAGGGAGGAGGAAGCCTCTTTCACTGTGGGTTTGGGAACAGGGAGCCCTGGGTGTGGATTCTACGGGATTTGTCTACTTACTGGCCTTGCTGCCCCCTAGGTCTTGCTCAGTCATTAGTGATGATTGTCACGACCTCAGAAGGTCACTGTCCAGCTCCCGCTCAGGGCCAGCTACTGCAGGGTCTGCCAGCCCCAACTTGAAAAGAAAGACAGACCTGAGCCAGGTGGGATGCCTGGGACAGGCATGTGGGGAAAAGCGTGCATGTTGTAGTCGGTCAGACTTGGTTTGTGACTTGGATCTGTTCCCTTACAGCTCTGTGACTTTTCATGTTACTCTCTGGGCCTCAGTGTCCTCACTTGTAAATTGGGACCAATAGCAGAGCCGATAGCAGACTCATATGGTAAGTGAGAGAGCGGGTGTGGAGAGCTTAGCACAGGGCCTGGTGGGGGCTCAGGAGGGTTGGTTACTGTTGTCAGACTGACTGGCGTACTGGAATCAGGGAAGGGAGGTGGCTGGTGGGGAGAGGGAATGAGGAAGGGACTAGAAGCAGACTGTTTTTCTGGGTACTGCTCACAGGTCAGGCGGTCTCTCGGCACGGTCTCTCACTCACTCCTCACCACAGCTCTGGGGGAGATGTGGTCTCAGCCTGTTTTACAGATGAGAAAGGGGAAGCTCAGAGACAGAACTAGTAACTCGCTGCAACCAGAACAGGGGCTCCGGTTTGCTTGGCTCCAAAGTTCTGTGGGTGGGCGGCCCCGGTCTGCCCAGAGGGTCCCAGGGAAAGGGCAGGGCCCTCCTATGGCCTGCGGGGTCCTCCCCGGCCCCCTGAGAGTGTTTATCCAGATGCACCATGCCCAGGGTGACAGTGTATTCAACAACTAATTCCTGCTAACGAGGACAGCAATTGATCAGGGGCAGAGTTTGTCACCGGCTGGGGTTTCCTCCTCTTGGCTTCTCCCTGGGACCCCTAAGCGCTTGCAGAAGGGACCAGGGCACCCAGCTCATTAGAGGCTACTCTGGTGACCAGAAAATGTGTCTGCCTCCCCATGCCCCCATCCCCGACACTCTCCCCAAACCTGTTCTGTCCCAGCTCTGTTCCTATTGAGTCTCCTGGGCCCTCAGCTCAAAGACCCCACCCACACTCCGCCTCTTTGCCCCCTCCCCTCCCCTAGCCTGCACCTTGTCTGCTCCTGGTCATGTCCCCTGGACACCCAGCAGCCTCCTGGGCCTCCCTGCCTGCACAGGCTCACCCCTGTCAATCCCCTCCCCGTACACGGTCATCTCCTCAGCGCCCTCCCCAGCCCCGCCTGGCCTCGCCCTGCCCCGCCCAGTGCATGCAGGCAGAGGGAAGGAAAGGGAAGAACCGGCCACTCACTCACTCACTCTGAGAAACAACTGCGTCCCTGCTAAGAGCACTCCTGGCGGAAGGGCTTTGGGTAAGGCCTCCATCTCTTGTCTGCTGGAGAAATGAAATCTGTCAAATCTCTCGAAACCAACTGTCAAAGTAAAGCGTTTTGGGGAAACATCTCTTACTCTGATGGCAAAATTCATTTGAAATGATCCTTTAATCCAGTCTCCTGACGGAACCTGGGTTGCTACTACTAGGATAAAGCCTGTTCCCCCCAATGGTTTCTCCCACTCCTCCCTCGAACTCCTCTCCTGGGGCCGCATCCTCCGTCTCTTACCAAACAACGCAGCAAAGAATTTCAGCTGGCGGAATGATAACCATTTGGTTTCTCACCACAGTTTTTTAGGGGGTAAATGGCAGAGCGCAAAGCCTTGTTGCTCAGTGTCCCTGGGGGAGGGAGAGAGGTGCTGGCTGTTCCAGGCTCTCAGCCCAGGGGATGGCTGCGCAGGGGTGGGCGGGGTCTGACACCTGACGTCTGTGTGGCAGGACGGGGAGGTGAGGGGATGGCAGGGAGCATGGCAGCGCCTCATTCCTGTAGGAGCCAGGGGCTGGTACTGTTTCTTTGATCCCTGCACACTTTTCTACCCTTTGTCTGTGCCCCTCCCAGAACCCAACCTACAATTGAGCTCAGCACTTTTTCATTTCCAAAGTGCTTATGTATATACTAGAGGCCCGGTGCATGAATTCGTGCACAGGGTGGCCTGAGGTCCCTCAGGGTGGCCTGTGGGGATTGGCCCCAGCTCATGCCCCCAGCCTTGCAGCCGTGCAGCCCTGCCTGGCACCCCACCATGGTCTGGTACCGCCCCCTCACCTGTTCCACCATCCCACCTGCGGGGTGGCGGGTGGGGGATTGATCGGGGTTGGGCCCCCCGCTCGGCTCTCTCAGCTCCTGGGAGCCGGGTAGCAGTCCCGCCCACCCGCTGCTGCCGCCACTGTGGTCTCTGTCTATGGGGTGATTGATTGTGGCTGCCCCCCCTGCTGCCACTGCTGGTCACCATCTGTGGGGTGATTGGTGGGGTGATCGGGCCCCTGCTCACACCCGCCTTGGCCTGGCACTGCCCGCTCACTTGCTCCACCATCCTGCCGCAGTCCCACTCTTATCGGGGCCCACTGGGGCCGGCAGCGCCTCCACTGACGCCCGCCGTGTTCCGTGGTTGTGTTTGGTGGTCAGCACACATCATAGTGAGTGGTCAAACTCCTGGTCGAACAATTTGCATATTAGGCTTTTATTATATAGGACTAGAGGCCCAGTGCACAAATTCTTGCTTGGGTGGGGTCCCTCAGCCTGGCAGGCAATCGGGGTGCATCGGGTCATCTTGCCCAGTCCCGATTGGGGCTGATGGGGGCCAGCAGGCTGGGGAGGGACCACGGGAGGGCTCCAGGGCATGTCCGGCCCTCTCGCCCAGTCCTGATTGGCCGGACCCCAGCAGCAAGCTAACCTACTGGAGTGTCTACCCCCTGGTGTTCAGTGCATGTCATAGCAACTGGTCAAGATTGACCAAACGGTCGGGGAACGGTCGACCAATCAGTCGGACACTTAGCATATTACGCTTTTATTATATGGGATTCCTTCATCCATCCATTCATATATTCACACCATGGTCATTGGGGCTCACAAGCCATCTGATGCTCTGGAGACCAACAAGACACATCCTCCGCCTCCAGGATTGCAGGGATGGCTGGGGTGCAGTCAGATGACCATGACTCATATGAGAGACATGTGCCTGGCACATAGCAGGGGCTCCCACCAGTTAGTATGTGCTGGGCAGCATGTACCAGAAACCCAACGGCAATGCCTCAAGCAATCAAGACACGAAATGCTCTGACTAGTCAGAAGCTGTGGAGCAGGGCTTGCTGAGCCATAGCCTGCGGCCAGTTTGACCCACCGTGTTTGTGCATGGCCTGGGAGCTAAGGGTGCTTTTTACAGACGAACATTCGCAATCCATTTGATGACAGGGACAACTAATTTTGAATCCGAAGTAAGTCATTTGTTGTCCCCTCCATCCCCCCCAAAAAGAATGCCATTATTCTCATTACTGGATGTGTGTCATAAAGATTGCATTTGATTATTCTATTCTGAATTTTATCAATAAAAATGTGTGGAAAATATTTACCATCTTTCCCTCGACAGAAATGCTTGCTGAATCCTGTTCTTGAGGGAGGTGGTCTCACTTGGTCAGATGCTCAGGGATGTCAACAAGGAGCTTTTTCCTTTTTATCATTCTTGGCTGTGTTGGCTTTTTGTCAGTAGCTTTTTGCTTCATGGTGACAAGATGGCTGCCACAGCTCCAAACATCACTTGCTCCGCTGACAGCACTCGGACCAGGAAGAAGGGGAACAGCCGAGGCAGAAAGGGATACCTCTTGGTAGCAGTCCCCTCCTGGGAGCAGAGTGTCCCTCACACCTCAGTGACCAGATCTGGGCCACATGCCCACTCCTAACGTAATCTCTGGAGAAGGAGGATGAATGCAGGTTGGATGAATCAGGCAGATCTGGGCCTGCAGGACAGAAGCAGAGTTCTGCATGTGAAGGAAGGAAGGGACGGATGCCGGGCGCGCAGCCGTGTATGCTTACATCTTCTCGTGACTGCATTTCCCAGGCAGTGCCGGCTCTGGGATGGTGGCCCAGCCTAGGCCCTCCTGGGGGCAGAGAGCTCTGCTCTGACCCTCTGCCTCTCACGCCTCACTGAGCCATGTGACCTGGGAAGTACGTGAGCCACCCATGCACAGCCTCCTCCCCGTGGAGTGGGGTCCATAGCAGCACCTGCCACTCAGGGCTGTCATGAAGGTGACATGGGGCCACGCGAGCAGGCACCTGGTGCCGGGTGTTAACAGCGGTTAGCTGTTGCTGCGATGAGCCCATCTGTAAAAGGGGCCTGTGGTGCCTCCCCTGTAACAGTCCTGGGTGACAGTAGCTGGAGAATCCATCCACACATGGGGACACTTCCTGTGTGCGCTGGGCGCCCTTCTCTGGCACTCACTCACTTCACCCTCACAACACCCATGAGGCGGGGGCTGTTCTCACCCCCATCCTACAGCTGAGGACACTGAGGCCCAGGGAGGTGAGCCAGGCAGAGGGAGGGCAGATGGGGCCCCAGGATCATCAGATGCCAGCCCCCCTGCTCTGACCCACTGCAGGGCCTGGGTGGAGCCGCCAGGCAGGGGCTCAGGTAACCCCTCCCTGCCCTGCTGACCGCCACCCGGGCCCAGGTGGTGGCTGGGGTGACCTCTCTCCTGAGCCTGCTCTCTGCCCCTCCTGGAGCTCCAGGGACCAGGACCTGCCTGAAGCAACGGGAGATTTGCCCGCCATCCGGCTGCCCCTCCCCCCAGGAGGATGAATGGACACAGTCCGTCTTCGGTGCTGGGGGACACACTCTTGCCAGGCTGGTGTCTCTGTGTGTTGGTGGTGAATTGGCAACTTGCATTCTTGGGGAAACAATATACACTTATGCAGAACACAAGCATATGCTAATGATGGCTAATTACACTCGGTATTTATAGATTTCTCAAATATGCAAAACCACTCCTGACAATTAAACACCTACAGGCACATCGCGTTTAATACCTGCACACGAGGCCCCTGGCCAGCACCGTAATGTAAGCGTGGGCACCCAGCGTGAAGTGAAACGTGCAGCCCAGCCCTGCTGGTGGGGCCTGGCTGTCACTGCTGCTGTCCCCCACCCAGACCTCTGCCCATCCCTACCCTTCCCAGCCTCCCTGATTCCCAGAGAGATGACCTAGTCCGTGGGCTACGGGGCAGAGGGAGCCGTACCGTGAAGTCCTGCAGCAGGAGGGGCTCAGTGACAAGGACCTGAGACAAGCCTGTGGTCGGGTGTGTGCAGGGTTGGGGGAGGGAGGCTGGGAGAGGCTTGGGCAGGTGGGAGCAGATTGCCGGGGCTCATTGACAGGGTCAGAACTGAAGGGCGGGGGGGAGGGGGGGAAGATCTGCATTAGGGAGGAGTGAGGAGCACCTGCTCTCGATCCTCCCCTTCCCTCCCCGCTCCAGTGCCTAGGCTCTGGGCAGAGGCTGAGAACTGGGTGCTGGGACAGGGAGGGGGGAGGCAAGAATGGGCTGGGGGTGCCATAGGCTAGGGGTCTTCCGGGGGTGTTCTGTCACCAGATAGGGGGGCTCCCTCATTTCCCTTGGCCCAGCTACTTCTGACTTTCTCAGTAAATGCAAACTCAGCAGCAGAAATGGGCATATTTGGCTGAATCACCACATACAGCTGATGCTGGTTAACCACTGTGATGAATAAAACAGCAATTTCAATCGCTCCAAAGTAATATATATATATATATATATATATATATATATATATATATATATATATATATATATTTGCCCCCAGCAGTGACCACGTTGCTTTTTCTTTACCAGATCCACACTTGCTGTGAGCAAGCTGCCTGCTCCTCCCCCCGCCTTCCCTTCTCCCCTCTCCTTCCCTGGATGAGATAACCCCTAACAGAACTCAGAAATCCTGCAGCTACCTTCCCCAAGTGCTGACCCGAGACTTGGCTCCATCAGCAGCACCTGGGGAGCCAGGTTCTGGTTCCTGAGACCCCACATAGCAGCTGTGGTGGGCTGCCTGCTGCCTCCCTAACAGGCCCCCTCCCAGCGGTTCTGCCGCTGCTAAGCTCTGGGAGGCTCGCGTTCCCGGGCCCTGCCCTGCTCAGAGACACACCATGGCTCCCTATTGCCTGCTGGAAAGTCCCGACTCCTTATCCTGCAATTTAAGGCCCCCCGAATCCGGCCTCACCTCCCTCTAGCCCTGCCATCAATTCCACTTACCTTGGGGGGTTTCTGGCCGGAGGGCTGATTTGGGGTGATGAAGCAAAGTTTCACTGCAGAGCCCCTATACATCCATTTCTGCAACTCTGAGGCGGGCGCTGCTCCCCCATTTCCGGCTGGTGAAACGGAAGTGTGGGGGTCCCAGGGCAAGGACTTCAACTCGCATCTCTTCATCCGAGGCCACAGCTGCGGCTGTTTTCACCTCGAAAGCTTCATTCCTCCGTCCATTTGTTCATCCCGTCAACAAACATCTATGGAGCACCTACTACGTGCTCAGCCCTGTTCTGGGCATTAGGGACGCAGCCGGGAACAAAACAGACACAGGCTGTCAGGGAAGGTGGATCGATTCCGCTGGTAAAGAAACAAAAAACCCCAAAGTGAGCTCTCGTCAGGCCCAGATGATGTATCGCTTATGTGGACAGCAAAAGCAAGGTCAAGAGAAGCTCCAGCAGCACACGGCCCGTCTCTATCGCCTGCAGCTGCCCCCTGAGGCCGATGCTCTCGGGTTCTGCGAGGACCACTGCGCGCTCTGCCGAGACGCACCAGCTGCGGGTAAGTCTTCCTTCATGGCCTGTGTGGAGAGTACAAGGTGGTCTGGGCACCAGGGCAGCAGGGCAGAGCCACGCCCCTATGCAGCCCTGTGCTCATGGGGCCCAGGCATTGCGGGTGTTTTAAAGCTTCCAGGCGAGTCCAAGGGGCGGCCGAGGTGAGAGGCCTGGTCTAGACTTTGTAGGATCTCTGAGGATTCCCTCCAGCCCTGCCTGACACTCTCACCGATCACATGCTCTACATGAAACACAGTCTATACACGCCTCTCCCTCGCTCCATGCCTGTGTCGTATATAGTGCTTAGCTGCTAGGCACCATTCACCCATTCATGCCATTTAGGGCCCCCCTGACCCATGTGGGAGGCCTTTAGAGCCCCCACTTTTTAAACAAGCGAGTGGTCCCAGAGCCGAGCCTTAAAGCCAGGCCTCTCTCTCTCTGAGCCCGCGGTGCTCACGCTGACCCCCAGGTTCCGTGACGTTCTGTGCATCCGGTAACATCCCATCCTAGCACCCAACTACCCTATTGTTTTGTGAGCCTTACCTGGTGGTTTTAACAATTCTACTTTAATGTTACGCATTTTTATGTCAACAACTGTCACATTACTTCACTTGAACAGTCTCTGATCTTAGCATTTGGTGCGTGTAGCATTCTGTGACTGTGACATGCCTCCTCTTCTCCCCAAACAGGCAGCCATCCCCCCAACCTGTCTCCCCAACCTTCCAGTCACCCCCCATCTCCCTTTTAAATCCTGTCCAAACCATCGAAAGCCTCCGCCTTCTCCTGGGCCCGCTTCAGACCTCCCGCGTTTATGGCCGTCACAAAGTGTTATGAGCCGTGACCGTGACAATCAGCACAATTATGCCGGGCGAGGCGCTCCCCAGGTGCAGGACCCACAGGGACGCAGGGCTCCTGGAGCGGAGGCGGCCGGCACTCACCCCGGCTGTGCCCGACGGGCCTCCGCCTGAGGACAGTGACGGCCAGTCACACAGTGACGCCGCCTCTGGATCAGTGCCGCCCTGTGTCACCCGAGGCTCCGGCAGGGAGCTCACCCAGGCCTGGGGTTCCTTGGTTGTTGGGGTTCCTGAGCCCCCTCCCCCTCCCTCCTCTGAGCCTCCTGGTCTCAGGGCAGCAGCTCACCGTTCATCTCTGCTGGCCTCTCCAGAAGGTGGGTCACATCTGGCTCCACACCCTGGCGAGGAGGCTCAGCCCCAGGTAATGGTCCCCCGGCCTGGTGGAGGAGGCTCAGCCCCAGGTAATGGTCCCCCAGGCCTGGTGGAGGAGGCTCAGCCCTGGTAATGGTCCCCCGGGCCTGGTGGAGGAGGCTCAGCCCCAGGTAATGGTCCCCCAGGCCTGGTGGAGGAGGCTCAGCCCTGGGTAATGGTCCCCCGGGCCTGGTGGAGGAGGCTCAGCCCTGGTAATGGTGCCCCAGGCCTGGTGGAGGAGGCTCAGCCCTGGTAATGGTCCACGGGCCTGGTGGAGGAGGCTCAGCCCTGGTAATGGTCCCCCGGGCTTGGTGGAGGAGGCTCAGCCCTGGTAATGGTCCCCGCGCCTGGTGGAGGAGGCTCAGCCCTGGGTAATGGTCCCCGGGCCTGGTGGAGGAGGCTCAGCCCTGGGTAACGGTCCCCCGGGCCTGGTGGAGGAGGCTCAGCCCTGGGTAATGGTCCCCGGGCCTGGTGGAGGAGGCTCAGCCCTGGGTAATGGTCCCCGGGCCTGGTGGAGGAGGCTCAGCCCTGGGTAACGGTCCCCCGGGCCTGGTGGAGGAGGCTCAGCCCTGGGTAATGGTCCCCGCGCCTGGTGGAGGAGGCTCAGCCCTGGTAATGGTCCCCCGGGCCTGGTGGAGGAGGCTCAGCCCTGGGTAACGGTCCCCCGGGCCTGGTGGAGAAGGCTCAGCCACGGGTAACGGTCCCCAGGCCTGGTGGAGGAGGCTCAGCCCTGGGTAACGGTCCTCCGGGCCTGGTGGAGGAGGCTCAGCCCCGGGTAACGGTCCCCTGGGCCTGGTGGAGGGAGGCAGCAGCCCAGTGATCAGGCCCCCGGCTTTGGCTGACCCTGGTTTCTAGTCTGGATCCTGCCACGTTCTCGCTGTGACCCCTCAGGAAAGTTACTAAACCTCTGTGAGCTCGGGCCCCTCACGTGTGCGCTAATGGCCCCTGCCTCATGGGGTGGGGGGCACCGGCCCACCTGGGCTTCTCACCACTGGGGCAGCGAGTGGAGAATGGCCTCGGGTCCCACAGACCTGGGTCCACTCGCTGTGTGACTGGGGCAGGTGGCTTAAACCTCGGCGAGCCTCCTCAGTGTTCCCCTGGGAAACATGGCCAGCGATGCTCACCACACTCACGGGGCTGTTGTCAGGAGCTGGAGAGGAGGGTGTGTCTGCAGGCGGTGGATCCCTGGGCTCAACCTGCTGGAGGGTGTGACTGTGGGCAAACGTCTCCAGCTCTCAGTGCTCGGACCCTTTACGGCCCCTGCTGCTGTTATCCCGGCCCCGAGGAGGGGCTGGCGTTGAGGAGCCACCACCGCACTTAGAGATGAAGAAACGGAGGCCAAGAGACACTGAATGGAACGTCTGAGGACAAGACTGGAGGGCCGCGCAAAATTAGGCAGGAAGACACTTAGACCACCAAGTGATCTCCTCTCCCAGCCTGACCCCCTCCCTTTCTCCCGCCATTCAGGTGTTTACCCAGGGTCCCCTGCTCTGACAGGCCTGGAAGCTCAGGGCAGTCCGGCTCCGCCCACATCTGCCACCTGCATCCCCCCATTCAAGATGGTCCAGTCACAAAGGCCTTTCTTCTGCCACTCAAACCTCTGAGCCTTTGCACATGTTGTTCCCTCTGCCTGGAACATCCTCTAGGACAGTGGTCGGCAAACTGCGGCTCGCGAGCCACATGCGGCTCTTTGGCCCCTTGAGTGTGGCTCTTCCACAAAATACCACGGCCTGGGCGAGTCTATTTTGAAGAAGTGGCGTTAGAAGAAGTTTAAGTTTAAAAAATTTGGCTCTCAAAAGAAATTTCAATCGTTGTACTGTTGATATTTGGCTCTGTTGACTAATGAGTTTGCCGACCACTGCTCTAGGACATCTCCCCTGCTGATTCCTCTGTGTGTGTCATGTCTCAATACAGAAGTGCCACTTCCTCCAGGAAGCCCACCTGACCTTCCCCCAACAGGGTAGGTCCCCTCCGGCCCGCATCATGTTAAAGCTGATTCTTTAGGTAGTTATTGCTTTCACGCCAGCTAGTCCTTTTAGACTGGAAACCCTGCAGGGCACAGACTGTGTCTGCCTTAGTCACCCCCCTCCCCGGAACCCAACTCTGTACTTGGTACCGAGCAGGTGCTTACATGTATTGGGGACCTGGCCTGTCTGGGGCCTGTCCAGGGCACTAGAAGATAAGAGGCTCCTGTGAGGTGAAGGGGGGTGGGACAGGGGGTGGGGACCAGTGTGGGACAAACCCCGCCTTTTCTGCTCCAGCTGCCTGGATGGTCAGGATGGAACCGAAGCCACAGCCCTCGGCAGGCGAGGCCCGATGGGTTAGTGGGCAGTCGTGGATAATCAGGCCGTTCGCCCTTCTTCCTGGGCACATGTCACAGGAGATGGTGAGGCCGGTGCATTAGGAAGTGAACAGGCTCATCTTTAGCGAAGTGTAATTTAGCTAAATGACTGGCTCACATCATTCCCTGAATCACCCTCCGGCCGTGGCTGCCTTTCTTCTCCCCGCTCTCCTCCTCTCTACGCGGCTCTGTCACTCTTCTTATTCTTCTCTCTGCTGAACCACGAGAACCAGAAAGCAGAGCAGAGCTGACTTTACACCAAGAAACCATTTTGCAAATTGCAGGAATGATTAGGAATTAGAAGAGCATTACATCAATTACAGCTGGAGATGGAGAGGAAGACCGCGTGGGGGCGGGGCTGGGAAGAGACCTTCCTTGAGAATGGGGGGCAGCGTGAGCCGTGGAGAGAGCACGGGACCCGGCACCCTAACTGGCCTCCGGGCCTCAGTGAGCCTGTGAGGGCGCTGCCTCGAACCTCTGTATGTGCAGACAAGTGTGCAGACATGCACAGTACACACATGGACACACGGACACATGCACAGACACACACAGATAGCTCCTGTGTACACACAGACATACACAAACACACACACACAAACACCCCCACTACACACACACAGAGACACATGACTAACGCACAAACATCTCCCATGTGCGCACATGCACCACCTTCCCCCCTTGCCCCAATCCAGCCTATTCCTCATTTTAGACCCTCTCAAGTTACCTGTTTGGTCTGTGCCCACTGCCATGACCTGTGTGACCTATTTCTGCTTCCTTTTACTGGAAGACATAGTCTCTCCCAGCCAGGAGGAGTCCTGGGCTTCTCTCTGACTGGCCCACGATAAGCAGTGTACCTGCCTCTGAACTAGTCTGTGCTGGTGGGCCCTGGTCTGGGGTACGGATTAGCCGAATCGGGGACCAGCCCCGGAGGTGGAGGTGGGGCCAAGGCTGCCACCCAAAGGGAGGCCTGGAGTGGGTGCTGGAGGGACCATCGTGGTGGCCCCTTCCCCAGGAGCAGAAGCCCTGGCCGGGTGAGAGGCAGAGGCAGCTCTGGAACGGGGTCGGGTGGGGGGCGGGCGGCGGGGAGGATGAGCCTGTGAGGCAGAGGATGGGGCTATGTGTGCCGGCCCCCAAGTGCCCAGGTGCCCCTGCCTCAACCAACGCTCCTTCTTCGGAGGGAGATGGTGACAGTGGAGTAGACCAGACTGGAGACCGGGAAACCCACAAATCCAGGCTGAGAATGAGCGGATGAGCCCCCTTCCCAGAGCCCCACCCCTGCCCTCTCGCTGGCGGCCCTGTGACCAGCACTCACGCTGCCTCTCAGCATCACTCCAGGTCACACAGCTCGGGGCTCTGGCTGGACAGACACTGGGCTGCTGCACTCAAAAGAGACTCAGAGGGTGTCAGGGCTTGGATGGGGTGGTGGTGGAGGGGGGCAGGGAGGGGTTGCAAAGACTGCACACAGGGAAACTGAGGCCCGAGAGCAAGCGCCTGTCTCCCTTCACAGAGCTGGGCCCGGATCTTTGTTCTCAGGCCTAGTCTTTCTGCTGCACTACACAGAGCGGCTCCTCCCATGAACTCCCCCAAACTAGAGGCCCACCCCATGCTCCCCAAGCCTCCTCCTGGCTCCCCCACCCTCCCACAGGGTGGGGGCCCACCTCTCCAGCCTGTCTCCCGTCCTCACTGTCTCTCCTCTCCGCCACCTTGGGCTGCAGTCGCTGAGTGCTAGAAAGTGAACAGTTACAATGCACGACGTTGGTTGAGAAGTGGGATGTCCCAGGTGCTGAGCCGCGTGCTTCCCACGCATCGTCTCATTCATTCATCGGCGCGCTGTGATGTTTCCTCTGTGCCGCACCAACAGGAACTCACTCCCTGGCCTCCCGGAGCTTCCGGTTTTTCTGGAGAAACAGTTAATCCATCAAAGAACGAAGAAATAAAATTACAAAAAAAAAAAAAAAAATCCCAGCTCCCGGTTCCAGGTCTCTGGAGAAGATTCTAAGCCGAGATGCGATGTGGTCTATTTTCCCATTAAAAAAATGACTGATTTATCCTCCTTCCTTCCTCCATTCACGGGCACTCACTGTCCCCTCCCTGGCCATGGGCCTGTGTCAGCAAGCAAAGTGGGGTTAGGAGCGGCTAGTGCCTGCCAGACACTGTCATCTCATTCCCCCCACAACCTCGCTGCAAGGTAGACCTTGCTATTCCCACTCTGCAGGCGAGGAGCTCAGACTCTGGGCTCAGGGCTGAGGTCACAGGGCACCTGCTCTGGGGTCTTGTGGCCGCCCAGGGAGGGTCCGACAGACAGTGACATCCTTTCTCTGTCTCTGTCTCCCTAGGAAGGGGCTCCCCTCTGCTCAGGACACTGTGTTGTTATCATGCTAATGACAATAATGGGCGGGGCAGCGGCAGACAGCCGGTCCTTACAGAGCCCACCAGAGGCCAGGGAGACAGAATGAAACGTACAGGGAGGTGGAATGCAGCCTGGTCGGACACCTTGTCTGTGACCGCAATGTGCAAAGCGCTTTGCTTGCCTGGTGCCATGTCATCCATGTAGCGAATGAAGGACACGTGGCTCGTGGGGCAGGATTTGAAGCCAGGTCTGCCGGGTCCTTGACCAAAAGGGTGTGTCATTCCTTCCCAGAGAGGAGGGACAGCCACTCCTGCAACAGGAGGAGAGAAGCCCAGAAGCAGGAGGAAGAAGGAAACAGAGGAAAACTGCAGGGAGAGGCCCCGGCCCCGGGGGAGGGTGGGCCCGGAC
The DNA here is from genome assembly GCF_951640355.1 of Cnephaeus nilssonii. Lineage (NCBI taxonomy): Eukaryota > Metazoa > Chordata > Mammalia > Chiroptera > Vespertilionidae > Cnephaeus > Cnephaeus nilssonii. The sequence goes on from NC_137078.1 coordinate 84,669,285, forward strand.
CAGCCTGGGGCCCAGCGGGGAGTTCCAGCTCCGGGGCCAGGTGCCGCTGAATTCCCAGAGACGCCCTGCAGCCCAGTCCCTCCCTCCCATCTTTCTTTGCTTAAATTACACCGAGTGCTTTTCTGCTATTTGCCAAGAGTCGGACTCAGATGGCAAAGAAATCTGCTTATTAAAAAAAAAACAACACCCACAACTGGTTAAAAAAAAAAGCAACAATTCTAACAATGAGTGTCTCTTGTTCAGAGAGGCCTCATCGAATAAGAGGAAGGAGGCGTTTGCAAACCTATATGGAAATTAAACCCGCAATCTGGGCACACGCTTGTCTGACAAGTGATAATTAACTGCTGACAATATAATTTCAGTTTGGACGCAAACGTGTTTTTCATTAGAAAGTAATTTAAGATCCTTGCATTCTGGGAGTCCAGCCTCCAGCAGGGGGAGCGCAGCTCCTCAGCTGAACGGCTTTTAGGGCTGCACTGAGCACCCCCTGTCCCTGGCCAGGTGGGCTCGGACCCCCAAAGTGACACCGAATCAGGTTTCCAGTCAACCCCTGAGCGAAGGGTCCAACACCCTCCTCTGGACACTTCTGACCCCAAATGTCCCCGGAGTAGGATGGCAGTTGGTGCTGACCCCAATTCCAGGGATGGAGGGGACACTCTCTTCTCTCCAGCCTCTACTATGCCGCAGGTCCTGCAGGGGTCATATCCCCCCATTTTACACATGGGGAGACTGAGAACCAGGATGTGGGAGTCGCTTATTCAAGGTCAGAGCTGGTGAGGGGCTGGATGGAGATCTGAACTCTGACCTTCCCGATTTCCAAGTTCAGGCCACACCCACCCACCTCCCTTTCCTCTAGTCAACTCAACTCCTTCGTGCCTCCGTTTTCCCATCTGTCAAATGGGAATAACAGTGGCACTTACCTCATAAGCTTGTTGTGAGGATGAAATAAGTTAATACACAGAACAGTGCCTGGTACAGAGAAATCCCCTAATAGATGTTAGCTACGATGTGTGTGTTACCTGCCATTGAGTTGTCTCTGACTCGTGGCCACCCTGTGAGTGAGGGACGTCCACAGTGCCGTGTTCACCACAGGTTTTTGTATGGCATGCTCTGAGTACCCATGAAACAGATAGGCAGATAGAATGCACCCTTGTCTGACACCTTTGCTGAGAGGAGAAACCATTCCGCCCTGACAGCGGCTTCCTGTCCACAACACAGGTTACACTACAGAAGGTCAGGTGCTCAGGGACCCCATTTCGTTCAGAGAAGCCCATAGCGTCTCATCATCGACAGTCATATCACAGTCAGAGGCTTCACTGGAGTCTATAAACACAGACTTGCTTTTGACATTCTTTGGCGACTGTAGTATCCAGCGAATGTTCGCCATCAGCTCTCGAGTGCCTCTTCCTCTGTGAGCCCAGCTGGGGCACCCGGCCAGTCTTGCTCCACACACGGCGGAAGCCTGTGCTCCATCACGTTGGGCAGCACGCAACCTGCGTGGGAAAGGAGAGCCATGGCCCTGAGGACACTGCATCCTTGGCATCTCGTTTCTTGAAGATTGGGATGTCTACCGACCCTTTCCATTTCTGCAGACCATCGCTTTGTTTCCCGTATTTGCTGACACATTCCTGTTAGGATTTTGACAGATTCCATCTCTGTGGCTTGAAATCATTCTACCCCCTGGTGGCTTATTTCTGCCCAATACGTTCAGGGCTGCTTTTGCTTTGCTTTCCAGCGTTTCAAGTTCATCCTCAGGGGAATCGTCTTCACAGGTACCCGTCATGCTCTCGTCTCTTCTGCATCGATTTTCAGCACGCTGCTTCCACCTTCCCTCTATTTCCTCCCGGTCCCGGGATGTGCTTCCAGTGATTGGTCATTCAGCATTCCCAGTCTAGGCCTGAATTTCCCTTTCGGTTACTGAATCTCTTGTTTTCCCCTGTTTGTAAGTAGCTACGATATTTATTCACGAATCCAGGTAATAAACAGCATTCTGCCCTCCTCGGAGGTCAGCGGACTCTAGCCCTGCAGTCTCCTATGCCCTGCTCTGTGAGGGGCTGGATGGAGATCTGAACTCTGACCTGCCCGATTTCCAAGTTCAGGCCACACCCACCTGTCCGGACTTCCTGTGTCCGTGTGAAAGGAAGAGCCACGTGGGACCCTCACTTTCACGAGCCTGTGCGGCAGCGGGCACAGAGCGGGGCTTGCTCCTGGCCTCTGAGTCCCAGCTCCTCTGAGCACAGACAGCTCAGTCCCCCGGTAGCTGTTCTCACAAAAGCTTCCCTGGTCTCACCCAAACTCAGCTTGTGGCAGCTACGAGCTGCAGGATTGTGTTTCTCCCTCAAGTCTTCCTCGCTGCCCACGGAACCTGCACCCCCTCTCACCTGCTCCCACCAGCAACACAGAGCCACTCACTGCTCCCGGAACGCTCTAGACTCTTCAACATCTCCAGCCTTTGCACAGCTGTGCTCTCGGCCTGCAAAGCCCTTCCCTCCGCTCCTCACCTGGTGAAATTTGGTCTTTAAAGACCCAACTCAAACATCCTCTTCTCACTCAGACGGGGAGCCCGGATCTATTGGGCGTGGCTCTGAACACAGAGCAGGGGCTTCGCATTCACTCGGGCAGTTCCTGTTCCCATGATGTGCTTGGCTTGTACATCTGGATGGGCATCATCCCGGTGAATCCTCGCAGCACGCGTCCTTGGAAGGCAGTCTGTGTTATCCCCATTTGACAGACGAAGACACTGAGGCTTAGCGAGGAGACACGACTTGCTTAAAGTCACATACCTAACAAATGCCAGAACCCGGGCTATTGACACAGCCCCAAGCGGCGTCCTTTCCACGTTAGCTCATGTGAACCCACTTAGTTCCTCCCCTAAAAGCAGCCACATGTGGTGCCCCCTAAATTCCCGCTTACATTTGTTATCGATCCAGGCCTCAGACACGAAAGTACACGGTCACACCCACACAAGCCCAGGCACACACAGGCAAAGGGGCAAACCCCGAACACATCCATATGGGAACTTGCACTTTCCCAAGGATGTAAGCGAGCCCGTCCACTGGGCTCCACGTCTGTCTGTCCCAGGCCCCAGGTGCTGAGGCCCTGCCTATGTGCCCACTGCCTCCTGCACAGCTGCCTTCGGAGGACCCACCGGATCCTCGGAAAGAGTGGCCCCAGACGGGCTGTGGGCGGGCGGGCAGGGGATGAACCCAACTTCGAGACGGATGGGGTTCTGCCTTCTCCTGCAGAGCTTCCTTCTACAGACCCTGGAAACGTTTGACCGAGCACAGCCAGGCATCCCTTAAAAGTGGGAATATGTTCTGAAAAATGCATTGTTGGGCGATTCCATTGCTGTGCAAACATCATAGTGTGCACTTACACAAACCTGGAGGGCCTAGCCTGCCACACCTCGACTATGTGGGAAAGCCTACTGCTTCTGGCTACACGGCTGTGCAGCACGTTACTGTGCTGGCGGCTGTGGGCAGTTATACGCAATGTAAGCATTGTGTGAGTTTTCTTGAGTTTTCTCATGGGACCGCCATTGTCTCTGCGGTCCGCCATTGGCCGAAATGTCACCATGCAGCACATGCCTGTTAGCAAAAGGGAAAAGGAGGGGCATCCCCGGGAGGCGGAAAGGAACTGACGACCAATAAGGATGAGATAGAGTGTCCAGTGTCCACACCAGTAGAGAAGAAGAGAGGAGTAAAGCCTTGATTGATCTGATGCGGCAGGAAGTAGATTTTCTGTGGATTGCCATGGCAGGAAATGAGCCAAAACAAACAAGCGGAGGAATCCTGATAAGTTGAAAGAAGAAAGAAGGCAGAATCCTGGCTCAGCCATGCATATCTGTGTGTGATTTGGAGCAAAGGCATTAATGGTCACCCTCTCTGAGCCTCAGTTTCCTCATCTGCACATGGGAGGATGGGGTCCCCTTGCAACTGTTGGGGGGCACAGTGAGACTCTGCTGGTCGGGTCCTCAGTGCCGGCCCACACAGGTGGGGGCCAGTGGCTGCCCTCCACCTTCTGCAACCAGGGACCTTGGGTAAGGCATGGACTTTGTGGACATGGCAGTCCGAGCGCCTTCTTCTTTTTCTTTTTCCCTTTGATGATAAAGCTTTCTGCTTCAAGCTTTATTTTATCAGAAAGATAAGAGATGATCCAACTGGCTCAAGCGGTCCATCAAGGCAATTCCAAAGGGACAGAGGCAGAAACCTCTCTCCCGAGACAACCTCTGCTCTATCTTTGTTCGTCACTCCGTCAACAGCAGCAGCAACAACGATTTGAATGAGCCCAGTGTCCCAGGTTCTGTGCTGCTGCACCCATGTTCTTTCATTTCAATTTGCCTGGCAAACCTGTGAGAGAGGGGCACTCAGCAACTTTAGGAAGGAGGAGACGGAGGTTTGGAAAGTGATGCTGAGATCTTAGCTCTCCCTTACTTTTGTTCTTTGAATAAGATTATCCTTCCTGCCTCCTCTCCACTTCTTTCTCACTGATCTTTCTTCTTCTTTAACTTACTTATCCTATATAATAAAAGGCTAATATGCAAATTGTCCCTTTGGGAGTTCAACCGACTGGGAGTTCGACCCCTCACTATGACATGCGCTGACCACCAGGGGGCAGTGTGGAACGAAGGCAGCCAGCAGCCGGGGGAAGGAAGACCCCGGCAGCAACGGGAAGGAAGGCCTGGCTGGCAGACGGAAGGTCCCAATTGGCCCTGATTGCCGGCCAGGCCTAAGGATCCTACCCATGCACAAATTTTGTGCACTGGGCCTGTAATAATTTTAGAATTTGGAAGGAAGGAGGCTTAGGGATGAAATAGTCCAACCCCTTATTTTACACGTTGGGGGCTCTGAGGCCCAGAGAGGAGAAGTAATGAGGTCAAGATCACCCGGCCAGGCTGAGGCCGAGCCTCGACGCCCACCAGCCCTGGCCCAGCCCCATTCTCATGCTCTGCTGGCCTCCGAATCCTCACTCTCTGAGGTCCCCTCTGACCTTGCCTCAGAATTCTCTCCAGATACTTGCCTCAAAAACAAAACCCAACAAACTGGATGGCTGTCCTGGAGTGGCTGAGTTGCTCCAGGGCTGTTTTCTTTCTTTTTAAACTAGACACAGACACACACACACACACACACACACACACACACACACAGATTTTCTGATTTAAACTTGCTGTCAGTTTCACGCCCAAAGAAATGCATGTGATCTGTCACCCATGGGAAGATTACATGGCTATTGATGTAATCACATCCAGTTAAAATCCCAGTGACAGAATGTAAAATAAAGAAGGGTTTCATGTGGGAAAATTCATGTCACCACACACATATCTATTTTATCTTTCAAAAAAAAATGTTTAAACCAAAAAAAAGAGCAAATTATTTTTAAAGGTTACTGTATCCTTATAAACGCATTCTGGATGTGCATCCTGCAAGCACGTGTCGCGTGTGTGAATGCTAGTGTTTTGTCACTTGTATAACCTGGCCATCTTGTCTTCTCCCACTGTCTCCAAGACCTTGGCAGGCGACTTGCTCCCTCACCGTGTCATTGGCGATTTCTCTTTGCAGCCTGAAGATTTGTCTTTTTCTAATCCGCTCAGAGAGTGAGCATGGTTACTGGGCCACAGAGGGATGAGGGCAGGCAGCTGAGAGATTTCATTTCCGATTTCTCGGCGTCTTCCCTACACCGATCGTCACAGCTATCATCTCCTGAGGGTCAGGCGCTGAGCTGGATACTTAAAAAAATTCCTCATCCCCAACATCATACTCTCACTCTGCTTCTGTCCACCGCGGCCCACAGCCCGGATAAACCCAACCAACCGTCTCCCCGGTTCTGTCTTGCCCGCTACGGTCTGTTCCCCGCTGAGCACCAGGAAAGAACTTTTAAAAATGCACTCACCTTATCAGGAAGTATATACATCTTCGTAAGGTACATAAATCTCTAACCACTATGTTGTGCACCGGAAATGCATATAATATTGAATGCCAATTATAATTGAAAAATAAAATTTCAAAACGCCGCTGGAGGAGCCTTAGAAGTGCAACCACTTCTCTCCTCTGCTCACGCCCTCCCCAGCCCCCATCTTTCTCAGGGTAGAGCCAGAGTCCTTCTCTGAACTTGAGGATCCCTGTGACACCTCCCCTCCCTGACTCCGGCCCAGCAAGCCAGGCCTCCTTCCCCTCTGGCCTCCGCCCTGTGGCTTCTAGGGCCGGGCACTCCTCCCAGGTCCGCTCCTGACTCAGAGCCGCTCGTCCATCCTGTCTGTGCTCAAATGAGTCCTTCCCGGTGAGGCCCTTCCTGGCCCCCTCTCCCCCCCATATAAAATTGTACCCAAACCTCCTGACAGTCCTCAGCCCTCCTTTCTGCCTCATTTACTTCCTTATCATTTACCACTAAATTATAAATGTGACGTCTTCTATGTATTTTGTTTACCTTGATTATTGTCTGTCTGTCTCCCCACTACAATGCCTATGAAGGAAGGGGCTCACTAGCGAGCCGGCAGCCCCTAGAATATAAACATGGATTGTATGAATGAATGGAAGAATTGTGTTCAGACAATAAACATGTAACAAATAAAAATATAATTTCAGAACCATGTGGAAGAGTGACCAGGGGCAGCTTTAGGTTGGGATCTAGGAAAGCCTCCTGGAGGAGGTGGCGTTTGAGCTGAGACCTGGATTTGACACACCAGGCAACAGGCCCAGGGAGGGGCTGACTTGCCCAAGGCCGTGCAGGTGGAGTCCTGGGTCCTGCGGTGCCCTGTGCTGACCTTCATCTGTCCTTGTGCCCAGTGGTCATTACTCCCCATGGTCTTTGTCCTCACAGGGATGAGAGCTACTGGGACATCAAACAGCGCCTCGAGCATCCTTATGTCCCCAGGGCCACCCACAGGGCCAGCACACAGTGGGCCTCTGCAGGTGGGTTCGGAATGACTCTCAGGTGGGGCGGGGGCGGGTGTGTTGCAGAATGTAAGCTTCAGGGACTATCAGGCTATGAGAACCCTGGAGAAAACTGGGTTTATTTTATTTAAATGGAGAACACTGAGCCCAGGGTAAGGTATGGACGTGCCTGAGGTCACTGTGAGTGTGTCAGCGTTCACACTTGAACTCCGGTCTCCTGCTCCTGGTCCTTCTCATACCACTTTCCTGCCAAAGGAAGGCTCTGGAAGCCTGGCCCCCGACACAGGAATCCAGGTGACTCAGAGGGTTAGGGCTCCCGCGCCTCTCGGGAGCATGTTTGGGGAGCCCTAGTTGCAAATGAAATGAAAGCCAGGCTCTGCCTATGAAGCCCCCAGAGCCCTACAGATGGGGAAGCCTGTGTCCCAGAGCCAGTGCTGACCAGTGTCTACAGGTGGAGGAGCCTTAGAGAGCCCCAGGCCAGGCAATTTATTACAGAGGCGGGTCCTGAGGCCAGAGACGGGGAGTGATTGACTGGAGGCTGGATGGACAGTCTGGGGTGGCGGGGGCAGAGCTGGGTGCAGCCCAGCCCAGAATGTCCAGGTGAAGGGCTTTGAAAGTCAAAACAGCGGCGCATCCTCCTGCTGCCCGCTGAGCTCCTGACATCGGTCCCGGCCAATCACCTGGCAGCTGCTCTCTCAAAGCTGTTGTTCTTCGGGGATGTGTTTATTTTTTCTGGAAAGATTCTTGACGAGCGATAGTGTATGCGGAGCAGAGAGTGACAGTGTCTTGATTCAGCGTGGAGTGCCGGTCACCTGAGTGATAAATCCCGAGGCTGCAAGGGGGTGGGTCTGCATGTGTCACTGTCACAGTCAACGCTGGGGTCAGGCTGGGGTCGGGCTGGGGTCGGGCTGGGATCGGCTCAAAGAGGCTGCAGGGAGGGAGACATGGTGTAGCCCCTGGCCAGGTCAGCGAGGACAATTGGCCTTCAGGTCAGCCTTGGTTTTGGGGCAGGAGTCGTGGACACTGGCTCACCCACTAGATGTGTCTGGGGCGCTGAGGTCATGTGATTCCTTGAGTAAATAACAGCCATTTGTTGAGTCTCCAGCTGCTCAATTTCAGGCATTTCCCCTCCCACCCCTGCAAGTTACATGCTGGTGTTGGTTTCTATTTCCTCGGAGCTGGTAGAAGGGAAAACAGGTGAACAGGGGACACATCACGGAGCCAAGCAGGGAGCTTCTTGTTTATTCCCATCAGAAATAACCAGCTTCACTCAGATGAATTCCAGGCGCGCCATAACTGAAGCATAGAAATGAGCTAGTTAGATCCATTTTCGTAGTCTAGGACTAATCTATTAATCAGTTTAGCTCATAGGAAGAAAACATGCTTCTTCAATAGTTTTCAAATGGAAAATAAATGCCTCATTAGGTTAAACATATTAACCTGAGAACAGTATTGATGTCAGACGGGCTAATGAATGTCATTACAGGGAATGCACAGTAGTCCTCAGAGGGACCGACCTGCCTTTAGGAATTCTCTGCGAATGTGCTCAGCTGTTGTACAGACCAAAGAGAGACAGAGGGGCGGGGGACTCCTGGAGTCGTGGCTGTCCCTGTGACCGACGTCACCTGATAATGCAGATATGTTTGGCCACTTAACAAAGGGCCTCTGAGTAAAGGAGGATCCTCATGTGATGTTACTCCCCGTTGTTTCCAAGACTGGCAAAGCTGGCGTGAGCCCCTGGACCAGGGGCAGGGCTGCAGGGGTTGGGGCCGGGACTCCAGGTCCAGGCTCAGCCAGCCTTTACTGAGCCAAACAACATGCTTGCACACATGTCATGGAACATGCATATATATGGAACTTACATATAGGACAACATGCATATGGAAGCCTCCTGAGCATCCAGTCAGGTACTTTTGCCCAGCATTTAATACTGACGCATGCAAGGTCCCCAGTTTTAAGTGAGCCAACTGAGTTGGAACCCAGGTCGGCATGCCTTGGGGTCTTTCAGCTCACATGGACCCTCACAGTCCACATGGACCCTCACAGCCCATATAGACCCTCACAGCCCACACGGACCCTCACAGCCCACACGGACCCTCACAGCCCACATGGACCCTCACAGCCCACACAGACCCTCACAGCTCATACGGACCCTCATAGCCCACACGGACCCTCACAGCTCACATAGACCCTCACAGCCCACACTGACCCTCACAGCCCACACTGACCCTCACAGCCCACACGGACCCTCACAGCCCACACGGACCCTCACAGCCCACATGGACCCTCACAGCCCACACAGACCCTCACAGCTCATACGGACCCTCATAGCCCACACGGACCCTCACAGCTCACATAGACCCTCACAGCCCACACTGACCCTCACAGCCCACACGGACCCTCACAGCCCATATAGACCCTCACAGCCCACACGGACCCTCACAGCCCATATAGACCCTCACAGCCCACACGGACCCTCATAGCCCACACTGACCCTCACAGCCCACACAGACCCTCACAGCTCATACGGACCCTCACAGCCCACACGGACCCTCACAGCCCACACGGACCCTCACAGCCCACACGGACCCTCACAGCCCACACGGACCCTCACAGCCCATATAGACCCTCACAGCCCACACGGACCCTCACAGCCCACACGGACCCTCACAGTCCATATAGACCCTCACAGCCCACACGGACCCTCACAGCCCACACTGACCCTCACAGCCCACACGGACCCTCACAGCCCACACAGACCCTCACAGCCCACACGGACCCTCACAGTCCATATAGACCCTCACAGCCCACACGGACCCTCACAGCCCACACTGACCCTCACAGCCCACACGGACCCTCACAGCCCACACAGACCCTCACAGCTCATACGGACCCTCACAGCCCACACGGACCCTCACAGCTCACATAGACCCTCACAGCCCACACTGACCCTCACAGCCCACACGGACCCTCACAGCCCACACAGACCCTCACAGCCCACACGGACTCTCACAGCCCACACGGACCCTCACAGCCCACATGGACCCTCACAGCCCACACTGACCTCACAGCCCACACTGACCTAAGAGTCCACACTGACCCCAACTGTCGCCCTCAAAGAGCCTGTAGAACCACGACTACAGCTGGTGGTGCAGAGTCCCTCTGTGACTACACAACACGCAGCAAGGTGTGGAGGAAACTGTGCCCCTAGGAGGCAGCCTGGCTTGGGCACAGACCCTGGCTTAGGAGCTTACCAGCCGAGAGCCCTGGGCCAAGTTCATGAATCAATTTCCTTAGCTATGAAGTGAGAATGGCAGCTTGGCGAGGTGCTCCTCTGTGCACGGGCACGCGGGCCTTCCCCTGAGCCCTGGGTAAGGGGGCTGGGCAGCCAGAGGCCTGGCCCAAGGTTGAGGGAAGAGAAGAAAAGGACATGCCAGTTCGCAGTGCCCCAAATGCCACCTCCCTGGCACCACATGCTCTGTCTTCCCTGAATTTATTAACGAGGGAGTGGACATCTGTAAGAATGAATCAGGACCCATACACGCTCTTTTACATTTATGATTCATCAGATTCTCATGCAAAACAACTCTCCCAGACCCGAGGATTTGTGATCATCACCTGCCTGTGTCCAGTGAGGGATGGAGGCCACAGGTGCGGAGGAACTGGGCCCGGGTCACAGCGCCCACAAGTGGCAGAGCCACTGCTTACTCCCCGGCTGTCCGGCTGCCCTGGCCGGTTTCCCACTTGCCATTGGCCTCTTACACCCGCAGGCTCTGCTGGGCCGTGTTGGTGCTCCCCATGGACCTCCTTCCTCCCTGGATTGGCTCCCGGTCAGGATGTGTCCTGGGGGACAGACGTGAGGACTCACCGAGCTCTTCCCGCCTTGCCAGCTGAGCTGTTCTCCCCTCCGCCCCCCCCCCCCCCCCATGTGTCAGCACTATCCCGAAATCCTTGGCCAGGCCACGAGCTCCTCTTGTGATTCGGAGCGGATGTTCTCACCACGCAGGCAAGCCAGCTGTTCATCCCCAGGTGTGAGGTCCCTCCCTGTGAGCACCTGCGCTTTCATAAAGTGCCCTCTAAGCACTGAGGCTGCAACTTCATTCCAGGCTGGGGTGCTTCGTGAAGCTCAGTGAAACACTATTTCATTCCAGTGTTATTGCTGCAATTATTCCTTTAGTGCCCGTGTCCCCTGTGTGTTCTTAGGTGGCAGGGACCATGACCTTGCACATATAAGCACAGAATGAACATTTGTTGAATCACTGAATGAAGGAATGACTGAAGGAGACATGGGTTCTAGCAACTGCATGTTCATGCTCTCTAGACATGGGAAAATTTTCTCTGTTTTTTTTTCCTTCTTTTTTTTTTTTTTCCAGGAGTAAAGACGAACGTTGAGGGAGAATTTGGAAAAGACAAGGTACTAGATGCAGGGTTGAAAGATAGCTGAGTGCAACTGCTTTGGGATCAGGTATGATGTATCAGATAGCTGCTGCTGTGTAACAAGCGATCTCAAAACGTAGTGGCTTAAAATAACAAACGTTTCTTTCTCTTAGGAGTCTGCAGGTCTGCTGGGAGGTTCTGTTGCTGTGGGCTGGGCTTGGCTGGTCTTAGATGGGACTGTTAGTAGTTAGGACAGCTGTTGTGTGGGCTGGAGGCTGGGTGGTCCAGAATGGCCTCAACTGGGATGGCTTATCCCTGCTCCTTATGCTCCCTCATCCTCCAGTGATGAGAGAGTTGTTCTTGTAGTGAAGGCAGGTTACAAAAATCAGAGCAGAAGTATTCATGGCATTTTGAAGTTTAGACTCAGAAATGGCACCATGGCACTTCTGCATTGGCCAAAGCAAGTCATAAGGCCCGCTCAGATTAAAGAGAGGGGAAATAGAGTTTACCTCTTGATGGGAGGACTTGCAACGGGCATGGATACAGGGGTGTGCAAGTGGGAGTCAGAGGGAGGCCTAGCAGTGAAGTGAAGTGCTTCAGCTTTGGCATCAGACCTGGTTTCACTCGCAACTTGGGTGTTTTAGTGCAAATGACTTGGACTCTGTGAGCCCCAGTTTCCTCCTCTGTAAAATGGGGGTGATCATTCTAGGTATGGCATTGGGTTATTGGGAGGTTTAAATGATATAATCAATGCAAAGCACGTAGGGCCAGGCATATAGGCTCTCTCCGTGGCTGGGAGTTGATGGCAATAGCACAGTCCATGTTGTGTGTTCTTTGTTGAGAGCATTCTGGCATCTGAGGAGGCCCTGGGCTCATGTCCACTCCCGGAATTCAGAGTCATGGGAAATATCTCTGTTGGTGCAGAATCCCCGCCTGCCTCCCTTTCCTGAGGGCCGGTGGTGCTCAGGTGGCATTTCAGGTGTCCTCACTCCCCGCTGCCCCTGAATTGTGAGGACACCTGGCACCCAAACTGGAGGGTGGGGGGTGTCTAAGGGGGGGCTGTGGGAACCAGAGGCTGTTCCTGACATTTTCACTGGGCTTGAGGAGCAGAAAGCCCTTTGGGGGTGGCATGAGAGGGGCTCCTCCATCCGCAACATGGGGCTGATTTGCTCTCGGATGAGTCTCCCTTAATCTTCCTCTCCAGACTCAGAAATGAAGTCTCATTTCAGCTGGAGGAAAATAATTAAGACTTGTAAAGCCTTGCTGCCCATGGCGTCCAAGGCCCCCTCCGGGATTGGCCACTTAGCACTTGTTAATGGCTTTGCCTTCCTAGGAGTCCTCTGTGGAAGTGGCTTTGGAGACAGTAGATAACCATCAGAGAGCCTGCAGTGAGTTACGCTTTCTCAAGAGGCAAAACCAACTGCTTGACACGCGTGAACCGGGGAATGAAGGGCTTCCCCATTGGGAGGGTGGTGGTGGGAGGGGAGCGGGGGGTGGGAGGGAGGAGTTTGTGTGCAGTCTCTTCACCAGGGGAAGGCAGAGGAGAAATCAGAATTTATTAAGCCCCAACTTTTTCTAGACACATTTCATAAGGGACTTCATTGTACCCTCCCCATTGCCCGTGAGGTCGTGTGCCCATTAGGGCTGCCTGCGTGCCTTCCTTATCTCTTTATCAGCAGCGTTACCTTCTCTTTGGGTCTCCCTTTCTTCACTTTCAGTCCATGGGTGAGGCAGCACCCTCAGCTCAGAGGGGGGCCACACACGCTAGGCTTAAACCCATTCATTTAGACCATTACTGGGCACAGTAACTGGCTCAGGGATGGATGGGCATGTGATCCAACTACATGTTGTTTAACAAGGAGTCTTTTACTGGGGCCTCTGAGAAATAGACTCTTGCTTTTCCCACTGAACTTGAACTGAATTCTTTCCACTGAACTTGAGCCTGGAAGTTCATCGTCTGGAGCTGTTGCTACCCTCTCAGGTGTAGCCTGAGAATGAACACAACATATGGAGGAGAAATAGAGAGACTTCTGCTCTTCATGACATCACTGGGGACCCCATCAAGGCATTCCCGATTTAACACTACCCCTGCACGTTCTCATCACACCAGCCACTGAATTAATTCTCCTTTTGCTTGAGCCACAAACAAGACCTAATTGGATCACAAACTCATCCAAAGGAGCTCAGGTAAAAACAGCATGTAAGGTAAGACTCTAGGGGTGCCTCAGACCCCACCAGACAGACAGGGCCCCGAGAGTCACCTGGCAGAGATGCTCTCTGACTCTCTGAGCCTCTCTGGGCCTCTCTCCCGGACTGGGTCTGCAGTGTGACTCATCTGTTTCCCTTTGCCCATCTTCGTTATCTCCCTGCAGTCTGGCTTCTCTGCTCACTCATGACCGACCCAGCATGGCCATACCTGATTGATGAGACGGGGGAAGTGAGGATGTGGGGAGCCTCAGTATGCAGTGGAATTGCCTGAGCTGATGTGATTGGTTCTAAAAGTTGTTTGACTTTGTCCCCATGTTCCAAACTGAGCTTCCAGGAGAGGACCTGATTTTCCCAGCCTGGATGGAAAGTCCACCCCAGGCCTCATCAACTGCAGGAGTTGAGGGGGACACTTACCAGACTTGTGGGCTGACAAGGAGAGGTGGGCAAGGAAAAAATAACTGGCATTTCTACACGGATGGGAGGTACAGTCCCTGCTTTGCAGAGAGAAAAACAGACCCAAAGAGGTCCAGGGACCTGCTGAGACCTGGCAGCTGGCGAGCTGTGGGTTCAGGATTCACACCTTGTGCTGCTGGACCCTGAACTCACGGTCTTGCAGCAGCTGCCCTCCCAGAGTGCTCCTGTGGCTGGCTCCCCGCTCACCTTGGCCAGGAGGACCAGAGCAGGACACAGGAGCTGAGCTCCCCGGAGAGTGGTGACCACAGGGGCCGGCGAGGGCCAGGCCCATGCCCCCCCCACGCAGCACCTGTGGCATTTGCAGGTTCCCACGGGAGCAGGCAGCACCTTTATCACTTCCTTCCCTTTCCCATCTCGCTTCCCCAGGCCTCCCAATGTTCACCCGGCCCACCTCCCAAATAAATCCTTGCCTCAGGGTCTGCTTCTGGGTAAGTGAGACTGGGGCCTGAAGGGAGAAATGGGTCCAACAGGAGCAAGACTGTGCCCCAGTCATGGGGATCCTGGAACCAGGCAAGGGTCCGAGGTGGGGATTTGGTCTGAGGAGCAAGGTGGAAGCCCATCATTGCACCCAAGGATGGTGACAGCGATGGTGATGGTGAAGAAAACACGGGGATGGCAGTTGTCACAGACACCTCCTCTCTGCCAGGCACTATTCCTACACAAATGACCTTATTTCATCTTCAAGACACTGAGAAAATACTCATTAACAACCTAAATATAATAGTGGGTGTCCTGGAGGGGTGGGGCTGGAGAGATATAAAGTAGAGGCATCATATGTTGCAGAATACTTTATTTACTGTTTAACGATTTAATATTAATTTATACATCAATATTCTATTTTCAACATTAATATTAACATCACACACACAGATGTACATATGCATGCATATACATATTCACAGGGTCACGAGAGAGGGGCATTTACTGTACAAAAGAATCATACACTTCTGCTCTTTACAAAAGGATTTGCCAAAGGCTTCCTTGAAGTGCTGGCTCTCTAGGGAGCAACAGAAAAGGATTTGGGTTTTCAAACATTTTCTTTTTATGCTCCGATGCAACCTTAAAAGCGTGTTCAATTTCTGTTTCAAGTTCGGTTTGATTCAACCAATATTTTTCCAAGTTCCTATTATAGTGTTGAGCCCCGTGCAGGGTTTGGTGGGGAACAAAGATGAATAAGATCGTGTTCAAAGGGAGATGGACTCTGTCATCAGAGGCGGCTCTTAAAGAAAAATGTGCCTGGGCAGCTGTCCTCAGGGGTGACTGTGAAACCCCTGAGCATTGCCCGCAGTTCCAGCCAGCAGTTGAGCCTGGAGAGGCGCCCCTGGGACCCAGGCCGGTGGGGAGCCAGGAGGTCTGCGATAGGAGGAGGGGAGGAACCACTGCTCTTCTGAGCTCCTTTCCCATCATCGCGCATGTCCCCACCTTTAGAGGAAAGCCTGCAATGGCCGGTCCCAGGTACACCCAGAGAAGGCAGGTGAGGAGTGATGGCACCTTTAGAGATTTGTGGTCCCCCGGCAAGCAGGCCTATTCCCTGAAATGTATCCCACCTGCAGGGTCATCCACCCCATTTTTGAACCTGCTTATGCCTCTGAATTTGGGAGGTTGTGGGTCCATGGGTCAGGTTGCAATTCCTTCCTTTAATTTCCTTCCTTCCTTCCTTCCTTCCTTCCTTCCTTCCTTCCTTCCTTCCTTCCTTCCTTCCTTCCTTCCTTCGTTGAGAGTGGGTTTGTGACAATGAGTACAGATGAGACGGGTGGAGGTGAGGATGTTAGGAGCGGCTCCGTGTGGAGTGGAACTGCCTTGTTGTTTGTACACCTTCTTTGGAGAAATGTCTATTCAACACCTTTGCCCATTTTTAAATTGGGTCATTTGTTTTTGTTCTTGAATTGTGGGAGTTCCTTATATATTCTGGATACCAACCCCTTATTAGATATATGAATTGCAGATATTTTCTCCCATTCTGTAGACTGCCTTTCACTCTGTTGATTGTTTCCTTTGAGGTGCAGAAGTTTAAAGGTTTGATTTGATTTGTGTAGTCCCATTTGTCTATTTTTTGCTTTTGTTTCTTCAGCTTTTGGCGTTATACCGAAGAAATCACTGCCAAATCCAACATTATGAAGCTTTTCTTCTAAGAGTCTTATGTTTAGGTCTTTAATCCATTTTGAGTTCATTTTTGTAGACGGTGTAAGATAAGGGTTCATCTTCCCTCTTTTGCATGTGAATATCCAGTTTCCCCATCACCATTTGTTGAAGACACTATCTTTTCCCCATTGCGTATATAGTCTTGGCAATCTTGTCGAAGATCATTGACTATATACATGAGGTTTGTTTTTTTCCCTATATGTCTATGCAGAAATTGATCTATATGTTTATCTTTATGCCATTACCATACTGTTTTGATTATTATATTTTGTAATATGTTTTGAAATTTGAAAGCGTGAGACCTCCAACTTCGTTCTTTTCATGGTTGTTTTGGTTATTTGGGCTCCCTTGAAATTCCATATGAAGTTTAGGATAAGTTTTTCTATTTCTGCAAAAAATGTCATTGAGTTTTTGGTAGGGATTGCATTGAGTCTATAGATTGTTGTCGGCAGTCTGGACATTTCAATAATATTAAATCTTTTAATTCATGAGCACAGGATGTTTCTCCATTTATTTGTGTCTTATTTAATTTCTCTCAACAGTGTTTTGCAGTGTGCAAGTCTTTCATTTCCTTGATTAAATGTATCCCTAGGTATTTTATTCATTCTGATGCTATTGTAAATGGAATTGTTTTCTTAATTTCCTTTTCAGATTGCTCATTGTTAGTGTATCAAAACGCAACCAGTCTTCTGCATGTTGATTTTGTATCGTGTAACTTTGATTAATGTATGTATTACTTTGAACAGGTTTGCTTTTTTGGACAGGTCTCTAGGTTTTTCTACAGACAAGACCATGTCATCTGTGAACAGATCACTTTACTTCTTCTTTTCCAGTTTGGAACTCAGGCACCGACAGGGAGAGCCCTTTGTCTAAGGGCCGGAGACAAGGAGCGGCTTCCCTGGAGCTCCAGCTCAGCCAGAGGACTCCACACCCCTTTGCAGGAGAGCAGACAAATGTGTGAATGGAAGTTCCTGAGCACTGGTCCTCAAAGCCCATTGTCTGTGTCCATAGTGGAGACGTGTAGCCAAGCAGCAGCACCTGTTCCTCTCATTCATTCACTCATTTATTCATTCATTCATTCGTAACCCTATATTGAATGCCTGCTACAAATCTGGCTCTGGGTGAGGCACTGGTGGGCCTGAGGTGAAGAAGATAAGAATTCTGCCTACCTGGAGCTCCGAGTCAAGCAAAGAAGACAGAACACTGGAAAAGTCATCATAGTACAATGTGCAGAGTTTTCCAGGAGGGACACCCTGCCTCCCCTCTGAGAACAAGTCCCAGCTGGCTTGCTGGAGGCTGAGAAACCTTGGTGCCCAGTTGTCCCAGCCACTTCCTGCCAATCTGCGGGAGAGAACTGCCCAGCTGAGCCCCGCCTAAATTGCTGACTTTGGAAACGTAAACTAAGGAAAATATTGTTTAAACCTCTACATTTTGGGGTGGTCTAATATGCAGCAGTAGGTTACTGACACACAGGACCTTGGCCTAGGTTTTCCTGAGAGAGCTCAGCTGCTGAGCTAAGCTGCAAAGAGTGTCATTGAGATTTCGGTAAGGATTGCATCGAGTCACTAGGGCAGTATGGACATTTTAATAATATTAAATCTTTTAATTCATGAGCACAGGATGTTTCTTCATTTATTTGTGTCTTATTTAATTTCTTTCAACAGTGTTTTGTAGTGTTCAGTATGCAAGTCAGTGTATTATTAAGATACTAGAGGCCCGATGCACGAAATTCGTGCAAGGGGCTCAGCCCTCGCAGCCTCAGCGGCTTGTCTTGGCTTCCTCCAGAAGGTCGTCCGGAAGGACATCTGGTCTAATTAGCATATTATCCTTTTATTATTATAGATGGCTAATAAGGCTCAAACATTAGTTAGACAAGGCAGAAGTATGTTTTTTTCTGTAGGTAAATCCCTAGTGTTAGTTACCTAGGGCTCATGTGATGGCTCCACTGTGTTGAGGACCAGGCTGCTTCCATTCTGTTGCGTTGTCACCCTACGGTGTTTATCCCATCCTCTTGATCAGATATGTCCCAGCTCCTCATCCACATTTCAGCCAGAAGGAAGGGGGATGAGAGGACAGCCACATTTCATCTGTGCGAGGACATGGCGGGCCCTTCCCTGCAAGGACACAACCTGAAAGGCTCATGTGCACCATCGTCTTCTCCACTCTCCCTTTCCCTCTGCCCTCCAGAAGCAGGGGGCCCTGGGGCCTTGGAGGAGGGTGGAGCCCTGAGGCCTTAGAGGTGGGTGGAGCCATGAGATGGAGGGTGGAGCCTGGGCCCTGAATCCCCTCAGGGAAGAAAGCCACCTGCTGGCAGGCAGTGTTAGAGGTGAGCACTGGGGGCAGTGAGTGAGTGTGCGATGGGGAATCCAACTCAGCCTGGGATCTAAAGAGGCTCCCCAGAGGGACTGATGCCTGAGCTGGCTGTTGAAGGAGGGAACCAGGAAGGAGAGGGGACAATCCACGAGGCAGAGGGCAGGATGCATGGGGGAACCTCAAGAGGTTCAATGGAGTTGAGTGATTCTTTCTCAGGAGAGAGGCAAGAGCGGGTCTGGAGAAGGGAGTGGAAGCTGAAGCTTAAGGGGTCCTTGTGCCAAATGGTGGAGTTTGTGAATTATCCTTTGTGCATCAGTGGCTATTATAGGGTTCTAACCACGTGGCCAGATTTTGAATTAAAATGAATCCTCTGGAGAGGGAGAAGGAGAGACTGGAGGCAGGAGGCCAGGAGGAGACTGCCCGGCCACCAGCAGAGGGTGGGGCACTGAGCTCTCCGTCAGGGGAATGTAGGACTTAGAGTCAACAGCCTTCATGATTGTTTGCAAAGGAGAGGGAGGATGAGGTTTTGGATCTGGGGGTCTGGCCGGGTTGGTGAGGGGCAGGGCCATCACTGAGATGGGGACACAGCAGGAGAAGCAGGCTCAGAAGGGGAGGGGAGGAGCCCGGGAGGGGCACTGAGTCCTTTGTGGGTAAAGATGGACCGACTGTGAGCCTTATGAGGACAGGCCTTGTCTGCCTAGTTCCCTGTGCTGCTCGGGGCTCTGCACAGTGTGGGGCTCACCCAGTGTTTGCTGGAAAAAGAAAGGAAGGGAGAGAGGACAGAAGGAAGGAAGGAAGGAAAGAAGGGAGGGAGGGAGAAAGGAAATAAGGAAGGAGAGAAGACAGGGAGGGGGTAGGGAGGGAGGGAAAGAAGGGAGGGAGGGATGCAGCTTATGAAGCAGCACCTAGTCTTAAATAGGCAGCTCTGTGAGGCCGGTCTCACAGAGTCAGTGGCTGAGAGGCTGTTAGTTGGGACAGGACTGGGGGGTAGGGGAAGGGGGGATGATGGAGGGGGTGGACCTGGCGCTGGGGCGGGGCAGCAGGGGTGGTGTGGTGCAGGTGCATCTGCTTCCTGCCTTCCCTCCCTGGCTCCTGGCGCAGGTCAGAGGTGGAGCAGCTGTGAATCTTGGCCCCGGTCACCAGCCAGACCCAAGGTGGTGAAGGTGGCGGTGAGGAGTGGGTTTTGATCTAAGGGGATGGGATAAGTAGCTGAATCCAGCAGCGAGGCAGAACCGGGCATTCCAGAGCCCCTCTAGGACCAAGAAAAGGGACGTCATTGGCTAATGGCCCTTAATGATCCCTGGGGATCTCGGCCTCCAGGAGTTTCTGGGACAGAATTCCTGCTGGACAGTAATGAGGAAGGATGAGAGCCTGCTGCTCACCAGTGCATCAGGGAAAAGCACCCCCACTGCCCTCCCTGCCACCAGGGTCCGTCCCCCTCCCTCCAGGCCGCAGGAGATGGATGACTGACACATCTAGTTCCCATCTGCCAGAGTGAGGGGGATGAGCCGGAAAATGATGCAAACCCAGAGGCACCTTCAGAGCCAGGCCATCCGTCATCCACGAGCCCCCACCCTGTACCTACCACTTGTTCCACCAGCACAGGCCAAGTGGCCAAGGGAACGGTAGTGAGCACCCCACCCTCCCCCCTGCAGAGCCAGGCCTCCCAGGCTCCTGCCTGGACACTGCCCTGTCCTCCTCACTCCCCAGGGCTGCCCACACGGCCTCTGAGCGTGTTTCCAAAGCACAGGCTGTGGTGGTGTTACTGGATGGGGACCGGCCCAGAGTGGGTCTGTCTCAGGCCGGCCTGTGGTGTGCGGGTTCTTGCCTTTGTGCGGGAAAGATTTCACAACACGAGTCCAGGAGATTTTGAGAGTACGTTTATTAAAGCTGGGACAGACAAAGGAAGGACCTAGGGTAGAAGAAGCAACAGGAGAGAGCCTTGGTGGTACGCTGCTTTGGTTCCCTAGAAATATTATAGGAAAGAAATGAGCCACTCCGGGCTGCCGTTAGCTCACGAGGAAGTGAAGTTCACAGCAACAGAAGTGAGCCAAGGTGGGGTTGCTTTTAGCTCACTGGGAAGTCAGAGAAAATGGGGCCTTGGAGGCAGGATCAGGGAGTAAGCCCGGGACGAGCTGCCACTGCCCGCTGCTTCCCTGGTTGCAAGTCTCCTGGGGATCCTTTAGAGCTCAGGAGGAAAGTTCTTGCCTGACAAGGGGCATGGGTGTGCTCCTGAGCCAGCCATGCTGGGTCTTTGTCTTGAGGGTTTTTATCTTTCTTCTGAGGGTGAGAATTGTAGGGGAGGGTTTCAGCAGAATATTTACCAGCTTTCCAGGTGTGTTTTTAAAATGCTGATGCATCAAAATGAGGTACAGGGGAGCTGGGGATTGTTCTTTGGTCTCTTTTACTGTTTGGCTTTTATCTTGAGTCTGTCTGGCTCTGATGGGGCTTTTGTTATTTGTTCCCCTGACTTCATCTGTCTTTGGGTTTAGCTGGCACAAATGGCATTAATTGGGTCTCTGTTCTCTGTCCCCCAGACCGGGATGATTTAAACTAAGTGTTCCCTGGTTGGGGAGGGGAGGTATAAACCACTTGCTCTCCAGTGTCCTTGGTCAGAGAAGATAAGGCCTTGCTATTCACTTGCTGGCTGTAAGTGGTTTGAACTGTTTGGCCTTGTTTAATTTTCTTGTCTCAGTTTCCTCATTCCACTTGCCCAGGAATTTTTCTAGCTTTTTCCTATCCTGCCACAGTGTCACTCCTGCTACATTTGATGGCTCCTCATATCCCACTGGAATAAGCCACTAACCTTCATGGGCCAAGCCAACTTGATTAGGCTTGTGACAGCAGGAGGGCAGGGCAATATAGTGGTTAAGACCCAAATTCTGGAGCCAAATCCAAATCTGGTCACTGCCACCTCCTACTAGTTGTGTGACCCTGGACATGGTACTTAACTTCTCTAATAATAATACTAGAGGCCCGGGGCATGAAATTCATGCACTTGGGGGAGGAGGGGTCCCTCAGCCAGGCATGCACCCTCTCGCAGTCTGGGAGCCCTCAGAGGATGTCTGACTGATGGCTTAGGCCTGATCCCTGCCGGCAGTCAGACATCCTTAGCACTGCTGTGGAGGCAGGACAGGCTCCCGCCACCGCTGCTGCACTTGCCAGCCATGAGCCTGGCTTCTGGCTGAGCGATGGGAGCGCACTGACCAGTAGGGGGCAGCTCCTGCATTGAGCGTCTGCCCCCTGGTGGTCAGTGCGCCTCATAGCAACCGATTGTTCAACTGTTTGGTCGATTTGCATATTAGCCTTTTATTATATAGGATTCACCTTATAGGACTGTCGTAAGGAAAAATGAGATAATACATGTGGAATGCTTAGAACAGGGTCTGATGTATATAAGCTCTCAGTATGTGCTGACTCTTGTGCATATCATTTTTCTTTTTGCCCAGTCAGCATTTTTCCTTTGGTCAGGCCCTCCTCCCCATTCTTGCCTATCCACCCTTGGCCTGACAACTCACCTAAGCCAATGGGTTTCCTTTTAAATTTAGCTAAAATGAGCTGGGTTTTCTGCCACTTACAGCCACAGAGCCCTGACCCACAGGAGGCCAAGTCAGTCTCTGCAGCTGTTCTTGTCCCTTCCTGCTCCCTGACCTGGCCCCACTGACTGGCCCCTCAACATGCTCTGTTCCTTACTCTGTGCCTTGTTCTTGTCATCACCTCTGTCTGGAATGGACCTTGTAAATTCTTGTTCTGCCCAAATGCCGAAAGTCCTTCAGTGCACCTGTAAGCTCACGGACCTTGAAACTTAGATCAGGGTTTCTCAGACTCAGCACTGTTACCTGTTGGGCTGTTAACGGGAGG
Source organism: Cnephaeus nilssonii (assembly GCF_951640355.1). Taxonomy (NCBI): domain Eukaryota; kingdom Metazoa; phylum Chordata; class Mammalia; order Chiroptera; family Vespertilionidae; genus Cnephaeus; species Cnephaeus nilssonii. Next base: position 84,691,550 of record NC_137078.1, read on the forward strand.
TTAGGCTGTTCTATGTTTTGCAGCATCCCTGGCCGCTAACCCCTAGATGCCAACAGCATCCTAGAGTCATGAAAATATCTCCAGGAATTGCTAAATGTCTGAGAACTACTGGTAAAGGGAAAAAACAGACTTGGCATCAGTGAAAGGTTTTGTCTTTGCTCCACCCCTTACTTGCTGTGTGACCACGAACTTGTTTCAGAACGGCTCTGAGCCGGGTTTGTCCACCAGGCATGTGCAGATGCTGACACCAACCTCACAGGGCTCTCAAGGTGGATTAGCGTGACCATTCCTGAGAGGAGGCCTGGTGCCTAGTAGGTGCCCAGTAAGGAGCGGAGGCTATAACTGGCTCACAAAAGCCAGTTCTGCCCTGATTCTTCACCTCCAGAAGGGCAGGCACCAATCCTAGAGAAATCTCACCCTGCAGCCTCGCTCTGGGGAAGAGAAAATAGCAAATATTCTAATTTCAAAGTTTAAATGTCAGAGGCTGGGGAAGATGCATGAAAATAAACATTGTGCATGGAACGGAAGAAAGGAAGGTGGGAGAGAAAGCAGGGAGTGGAGTTGGAGGCCTAGTGCTTAAAAATTGGGAGCCCTAGCCAGTTTGGTTCAGTGGATAGAGCGTTGGCCTGTGGACTGAAAGGTCCCAGGTTTGATTCCAGTCAAGGGCCCATGCCCAGGTTGTGGCTTGATTCCAAGTCGGGGGCATGCAGGAGGCAGCCAATCAATGATTCTCTCTCATCATTGATGTTTCTGTCTCCCTCTCCCTTCCTTTCTAAAAAAAACCCCATATATATCCTATATAATAAAAGGCTAATATGCAAATCGATCAAAAGGCTGGTTGCTATGATGCGCAATGACCACCATGGGGCAGACGCTCAATGATGGAACTGCCCCTGGTGGTCAGTGTGCTCCCACAGGGGGAGCACTGTTCAGCCAGAAGCCCTGAGCTGGGCTCATGACTGGTGAGCACAGTGGCAGTGGTGGGAGCCTCTCCCACTTCTAGGGCAGTGCTAAGGATGTCCGACTGATGGCTTAGGGAGCAGGCCTACACTAGCAGTCAGACATCCCCCAAGGGCTTCTGGACTGTGAGAGGGTGCAGGTCGGGCTGAGGGACCCCCCCACTCCGAGTGCATGAATTTTGTGCACCGGGCCTCTAGTGTGTATGTGTGTGTGTGTGTGTGTGTGTGTGTGTGTGTGTGTGTATTTAAAAATTGGGATAATGCACATAAAAATCTTACTTCCTTTTCTCCTGAAAAAATGGGAGGCATGACCACTCTGGATGTGGCTTGGACAGGCGTGGCCTCCTTAGCCTCTGCCATTCCTGGCATCCCCTCAGTGGTGAGGCTCAGCAATGAGCGTGTTTGCCCTGTTGTGTTCCTGTCGCCTGGACACATCACCCTCTGACCTCCAGAGGGTTCTAGGTGGTGACCCCAGGATGGAGGATCAGCCCGAAGATTCTATGATGATCTCAGCTCAAAGTCACCTCCTCCGAGAGGCCTTCCTTGACCACCTGATACAAAAAAGTGCCCACCCACTGTCTTCATGTGTCATCCCATTGCTTCACAGAAAAATGTGTGCAGTGGCCCTGGGCCGGGCTTCACAGTGGCCGGTGGAGGCTGCCTCACACCATGTCAGAGAGAACTTCAGTTCCGGTGAAAGGCTGGATAGTGGCACCAGACGCAGGATGCTAGTGCCTGCCTCTCTACAAGCTGGCCTTGCCCGAATTCTGACAGTGACACGCAGTCCTTCACTTGTCCTTTAAACATGAGCTGGGGCAGGTCCAGCACACAGTGAGTAGGTCCTTTATCATCACTTCATCACCCTGGCAGCCGAGGAAGAGGGGTCAGGAGGTCTGGTTCTGGCTCTGTTCTGATGGTCTGCCTGTCTGTGTGTCTGTCTGTGTCTCCCCTTCCCCCATCTCTCTCCATTAGGGTAGACCAGGCGCAGCGCTAACTGTTCCTACCCGTTACCTCATTGAATCCTCTCCAGAATCCTCAGGCAGGCTCTCAGATGAGCCCATCTCCCAGGGAGGGATTGAGGCTTCAAGAAGCTCAGAGGTGCCTGCCAGATGACGTGGCAGGAGGTGACGGCGATGGGGTTGAACCCAGGTCTGCTGACTCCCAAGGCCTTGTGATCACAATACTGCATGGTCCCCCATGTGACCGGGGGCAAGATGCAGATAAAAGACTGTGAGGGGGAAAGAGGGAGGGAAGAAGAAGGGTGGAGAGGTGAGAGGAGGAGAGAAAAAAGTCTCCAAATTGTGGTGAGACCTTGAGAAAACCATTTCTCTTTGAGCCTAGTTTCACCTTTGAAAAATGGGGGGCAGGCGGGTGGACCAGATGGCTCCAAGCCCCACTCTATGCCCCTCCCAGCCCAGAAACCACACCTCTCTACTGTCAACCTGTGACTCAAGAGGTTGTCTGTCTCCCTGTCCAGCACCAGAGACGGGGCAGCAGCAGCAGAGGGAATTGCCACAAGCTTCTCCCGCGAGGCACTGTGACGTAAGGAGTGGGGGCTGATGCGGGAGCAGAGGGCCTGCCCCACCTGGGAACGTGGGTCTGCTGAGCAGAGCGTGGACCAGGGAGACATCTTCAAAGCTCCAGGGAAGTGCATGCTGTGAACCTCTGAGTCCCCCTTGTGGTCCTGGGGCCCACCCATGGCAGCACCCCTGCTTCCCACAGTCACCCAGCCTGGGACCTGGCTCCCAGGCCGCTCGCCACCCCTGTTCCCATCTCTGGATTCTCAGTGTCCTGTGCACGTGGGAGCAGAAAGCCCTCCTTGCTCCCAGCCAGGCCCCCAACCCTCTGCAGGCCCCCAACACTTGCCTCTCCCTGGGATCTGGGCCCAGGTGGGGTGGAGGCCCAGCCCTGGCTTCTGCCCTCAGAGGTCTCATGAGGACATCCGGATGCTGGGAGCCAGTGAGAGCCAGCTGTCAATCACAGAGAAGCTCCTCTCACACCTGGGCAGACAGGGGCTTCAGGGAGGACTGACTGCCCTGGCATCGTCCATCCGGGGTTCAGTTGCCTCCTGATGGTGCTTGAAGGATGCTCACCAGCTGGAACTCTGCCACAGTGGCCAGGGAGGGCCAGGGAAGCAGAGAGAAGACCCCTCATTATTGAACCTCGGATACATGACAGACCCCAGACAAGGCGATTTTGCATGAGATGCAGTATTTCACAGAATTGTTTCCTTAGGGCAGTCCTCTTTGGGCAAGCCATTGCCCTTCTCTGAACCTCAGTTTCTCCATCTGTAAAATGGGGTGGTCAACTACACCCTCCTCCCTGGGGCTGTAGGACACAGAGGCTGTGTGTTGGGGCCAAAAGTAGGACATCTCCAGAGCCACTGTGAGTCTCACGCCTCCGCCCCCTCTCCCCCTGACATTTGCTGACATTTGCTGCTTTTCCTGGAATGCAGCTGAGCCATCACTGGTCTAAGCTTTGCAGCAGCATTTTATCTCTTTGTCTCCATCACCCACAGGGGGCTGAGATAAAGGTCCTGATCCATTTGAAATGCAAAGCCTCCTGTCCTCCAGCTGGTTAAAGCTCAGCAGAGGCTCCACGGCTCCTAAAGCAAAGACTCAACCTTGAGCCTGGCTTTCAAAGCTCCTGCCCCGCCTTCTTCAGGTGTGGCCTCAGGTGTGGAAACTGAGGCTCAAAGAGGCCACCAGATGAGGCCAAATCAGCCAGCCTGGAGACGGCAGAACAGATTCAAACCCAGGCCTGTTGGGATGCGTCCCAGAACCGCCTCTGGTCCAGTTGGTACGTGCCCACCAGTGGCCTTGTCATAACTGGCGAAAACACTTCTTCCTCGAGTCCAGGCTTCATGGTCACACGCTGCTCATGGCGGTAAAACCCTGCCCGGCCCAGGTGCTCATGGACCCTCGGAGCCCTTTGCTTCCTGCCCTGGGCCTCCTCGCAGGCTCTGGCTCGCCCCAATTTGCTTCCCCCCAACATCTCCACATCCATCCATGAAGAAAGGAGCTGTGGGGGGTGTAGGAGGCTCTGATCTGTGGTGCTGTGTTTGACAAGGACCCGAGAGCCTTTGAGGGGATGAGTGACTCAGAACCACGGTGGTTTGGGTCCAGCCTGAGGGCCCCTGTGGACCTTCCCGGGCTCCTCATTAAAGAGCGAATGGGTTGGTTTTGGAGGAGCCGGGACAGCACAGCTGGTCGTCTCCCTGCCCTGCGTGGGGTCTTTAGAAGTGTCTAGATGTGGGGACAAAGGTCAGCGAAGAGGCCTCTACCAATGTCCAGCGAAAGGTGAACATGGGTGCTTAGCATGGTGGTGCCAGGCAGGCTGAATAGCCATCTCAGACGGTGGATAAAGAAACGTTGAATTTATTTAAGGGGAGGGGGTGGGGGAGGGAAGGGCAGCACCGAGCCAAGGGGTAAGGGCGTGCAGGACAGTTTCAGTTCCTGACTTGGTGTGCCTCCTGGTGGCCAGCAAGGGGTTCCTGGCCTTGGCTCTCCTGCGGCAGGAAGCTTACAAATGGCCGTCAAGGATCATGTGGCCCTGAAGTCCTAACATTCAGGTGCGGATGAGAGCAGGGCAGCCGGATGGACTGGCAGGAAGTCAGTGGACATGAGTGGCCCCAGGGGGCACTGAGAGGACGTGGGGCCAGTGAGGGGCCTGGCATTGTTTACAGCCACAGGGCCCAGCACTGTGGAAAAGCTGACGACGCCGGTGGAGCGCTCTGCAGGCCAATGGCAGAAAGGACAGACATGGCCCTGTGTTACTGGACAGACACCCGGAGAGGGTCTGCCTCAGGCCAGGCTGTAGAGTGTGGTTCTTGGATGACTTAAACTAAGTGTTCTCTGGTTGGGGAGGGGAGGTATAAACCATTTGCTCTCCAGTATCCTTGGTTAGGGAAGATAAGGTCTTGCTGTTCAAATTGTTAGGCCTTGTTCAATTTCCTTGTCTCCGTTTCCCCATTCCACTCGCCCAGGAATTTTCCTAGCTTTTTCTCTGCCACACCTGATGGGCCACTTTGCCAGGGATGAGCCAGTCACACAATGTGGGGAGCACTTCGCAAGCCTGGGGCCCAGCAGTCACAGTGGCGGTGAGCGAATGAAGGTGAGACACACACACGTGTCCTCTCACAACAGCTCAGCGAGGTATGTGCTGTTTTCACCCCGTTCTGCCGGCGAGACAAGGAGTGGTCAGTAACTTGCCCAAGGTCACACAGCAAGTTAGTGGCAAAGCTGGGGCTTCAACCCAGGCAATAGTTCCCGAGTCTATGCTCTCTTTTTTTTTTTTTTAAATATATTTTATTGATTTTTTACAGAGAGGAAGGGAGAAGGATAGTTAGTTAGAAACATCGATGAGAGAGAAACACCCATCAGCTGCCTCCTGCACACTCCCTACTGGGGATGTGCCTGCAACCAAGGTACATGCCCTTGACCAGAATCAAACCTGGGACCCTTGAGTTTGCAGGCCGATGCTCTATCCACTGAGCCAAACCGGTCAGGGCCCAAGTCTATGCTCTTAACTATTATTCGAGGACAGTGGTCGGCAAACTGCGGCTCGCGAGCCACATGTGGCTCGCAAGCCGCGGTTTGCCGCTCTGTTGACTAATGAGCTTGCTGACCACTGCTAGACTAAAAGTTACCGTGTAGTTGGAAGCTGTGAGGATTAGGCTATTGTGGCATATTGTGTGCAAAGAGGTAAAGGGTGGTATATGACAGTGGTCGGCAAACTCATTAGTCAACAGAGCGGCAAACCGCGGCTCGTGAGCCGCAGTTTGCCGACCACTGTTCTAGGAGATAACTATGAAGTCCGTGCCCTAATAGAGCTTCAAAGCCATAAAGTAAAACCCACAGGCTGACTGGATGAAGGGAGAGACCGTTTCTGGCTCTAGGCATCCGAGAAGGCTTCCTTGAGGAGGCAGCATTCTAAGTCCTAAAAGGTGGGGGATTTTTGAACGGGCAAAAGCTGTAACGTATCCGACAGGGTGGTTATTTCACACAACACACACTCTCTCTGGTCAATGTAGCAGAACGTTGTCAGCAACTTCCTTTACAAAGTGTGGGCTGGTGTGCCTCTGATTGGAGAAAACTCGCCACGTGGTTGCTCACCACAGTGAAGGAGACTGGAAAGGAAAGCCTCGGGCATGTGTAGGTTCTCTGTCTCAAGACAGGGAAGACCAGAAGCGATTCTGTCGCTAGGTGACCCCAACAGTGCTGGCCACTCACTTCACGTGGTAAGGGAGGACATTTGAGCGGGGAGGACGCAGACACCCTGGTGCAGGAGGAAAAGCTGCAGACACACGGGGGAGCCCCAGAAAGACGACACAAGGTTCCGTCTTGTGAAAATTATGAAAGGGAAAGCTCACCGAAATGGAGTCATGAGGCCAGCAGGGGGAGCTCTCACACAGTGCCACTCCATGCCAATGACAGGAGGACATGTCAACGGGAGACCCCAACAGAGGACTCCTCCACAGGAAAGAATCCCCCGTCACAGGAGTGATCCCACCAGGGAAAGGTGGACATCGCATCTCCTACAAGAAATCGACTATCCCAGCAACTCAGCCAACGAGAAACTGTCACCTCCCCGAACCCTCGCTTTTCTCCAATGGACTTCCATTCAACACAACTGCTCCCAACTGCCTCCTTTTTCTGCATAAAATAACGTTCCGCTCCTTTGTGTGTGGGACCTGCCTGTGGCTTTTGCTCGAGCTTGCTTGTACTGAACTATAATTCCTCTTTGTTCCTGAATAACCAATTTGTGCTGGTAAAAATAAGTGATCATTTTATTACTAAGGTCAACAACCCTACCCACGACCACTAACAAAAGCCTGCATCGTGGTTCCCAATGAGTCGTTAGAAAAGCCGAGGGTCTGGTCTGAGCAGACGGATTCAATGTATTTGTTAAGAAATAGAAAAAAAAAAAAAAAAGAGAGAAAGATTGGGAGGAAAGATCTGTCTATGAAGGGCTTGTTTTTGAAATACCCTTTCATTGCTCTCACCTCCGCTTGTTTGACAATGGTGTGGACTTGGGTGTACACAGACACCTACTGAAATGTGGTGGCCGCTCCAGCCCCCAGCGAGGCTCCGGCCCTCTTCGTGCCGGCCACTACTTTAACACTGTTTCCTGCAAAAGTAAGAAGAGAGCATCCAGTTGGCAGGGGCTCAACTCCCAATAGCAACAAGGAAAGAGAATTCTTCAGGCTGTCCCCTAAAGATTCCGAAAAGGAAATCGGGTTCCAGAAGAGGCGGGAAGCAGTGGTCTAGAGAAAGTAGGTTTTCACTTTCTAAAGTCTTCGCATTCTTGAAAACAAGGGGCACACAGGATATTGAACATTTAAAGTTTCTCTTCAAGTCAGTAAGAGAATCCAAGCCAAAGGTTTTTAAACCTTTTATTACATGTATGTCATACCCGGTTTCAAACATCAGTAAATGTATTATTTTTACCCATTCCATCCCTTCAGAAAGGATCAGTTCCCATTCGGACTCTAAGTGCTCCATTATTTACCATCTCATTATTCTTTAATTTTTACTGTCAATTTTCTATGGTCTTTTTAAGAAGCAATTTCCAGCCTGGCCAGCGTGGTTTAGTGGTTGAGTGTGGACCTATGAACCAGGAGATCATGGTTCGATTCCTGATCAGAATGTGGGCTCAATTCCCAGGAGGGGGTGTTCAGGAGGCAGCCAATCAATGATTTTCTCTCATCATTGATGTTTCTATCTCTCTATCCTTCTACCTTCCTCTCTCTGAAATCAATAAAAAATATTTAAAAAAGAAGCAGCAGCAATTTCCACTTTGGTTTATTCGAGCTTGAATTCCACCAACTCCACTCCTCAAAAAAACCCAAACCCAAACCAAACCCCCAAACTACTAGTTCAACCCCCCCCCCCCCTAGATATAGGATATCACCTGGAAACAACCAAGATGAACACTCTGGTGTATTCTTTTTCTTCATATAAATGCAGAAGAATACAAACAAAACAAGATGAGCTTAAAACTCTACAATTCAAGGCTTGGTATTAAAAAAATGAATTAATTCTTTTAAAAAAGGATTTTAATGACAGGAAAATGCTCATGACAAATGTTAAGCAAAAAGTCCGTTGAGTGAAATGTTAAGCAAGCCTCTACTGAGTGAAGGATGTGTATATACTGTATAAAAACATACCAAATAGCAATAGCGATTGTCTCTGGGTATAGAGCTCTTGCCATCCCCTATCCTACCAACTTGGAACAACCAACGCGCATCCTTTAGAGGAATCAGGAAATAAAATCATCAGGAAATAAAACAAAGAAAGACAAGTGGACATTTACATTGCTCTGTAACGAAGCCCCGGCACTATAAACAACTGGTACAGGTTCTGTTTCAAAAGCAAAGCCTTGGGCTGGCAGGCAGGCGGGTGGGTGGGTGAGCACGGTGTCATGACATTGTGACATTCCGGTGGGCGAGTGCCCGGCCATGCATTGTGACACGGGGGGTGAGGGCCATGTCACTGCATTGTGACACTCTGGTATATAAGGCCCTCGTGGGGCTCGCGCCTGCTACTTCCCCTGCAGTCCTCGGGGGCTCTCTCAGCTTCTAGAGCTCCGATCGATCACAGAGAGCGTGGACATGGCAGGCAGAGGAATGCTGATCGCGCTGCAGCTGGGACTGCTCCTTCTGGCACTGCTCATCCCCCAGGAGGTCTATTCAGCTCCCGCCGACACCACTGTCCCTGTGGCCCCACAGGCAGGCGGGACCACCCCCAAGGCCACCACCAAGACCACCGCTAGCGGCAGCGTCAGCACCCGGCAGTCCATGGTCAGTGTCCTCGTGGTTTCTCTCTCTCCCCTTCTTCTCCGTCTCCACTTTTGAGAGAGTCGGGCCGAGAAACGTTTTCATTTTCCCAGCTCATCTGCTAAAACTCCATCGAAATGGCTCTGGATGGTCAGGAGAATACGAAGTCTGCTAACTCTACTCCATATTTTATTGACACAACGTTGAGAACATCAAATGGGAAGGCTTTGAAGAGCACCTGAAGAATTCCGCGTGATCTTAAATCTGCCAGCATCCGGGATACAAGGCTGCAAGAAAAGCTAGCGGCCAAAATTATCAGACAAATCGGGATTTAAGGAACATGGACTCTTAAAAACTCTACCTGGAAAAATAAGAATCAATTTCACCTTAATTTAGAGAAGGAAGATGGGCTGTGGAATGGAAATGTTTCATTTTGATTCGCCAAATCTGTAAGGCCATTAAAACAGTTTGGCGAGACCGTAAGGCTTCCGTGATTGTCTGTGTACGCGGGGAGGGCCTCTGGGGCTTCCTGGGACGGTACTAACTTAATGCGGACGTCTGCTAAAGTGTTTACGTGCGAAGCTTTGGCTGGGTTGTTGGGAACTGACTCTTCCTCTGAGGCTTTGGACTTCACGTTGTATGTGGTCATTGATCCATGTCAGTGCCATGATGGAGTGAAAATGACCCCAGATCCAAGCTAAGGGAGTCCATCTCGCTTAAGCCCTTATTAAAGCAAATGGTAGGCACTTCCCACACGTTCATACCTAACAGGTGGGCCAGATTTATTTAGCTGCCACACTTCACCTGGTTACAAAGAATGGCTACCCACTGACTTCACAACTAATCTCAAAATGCTGCTTTTTAACATTTTGGTTTTTTTTTTTAATTTTAAAGCTAGAGGCCTGGTGCACGAATTCCTGCATGGGTGGAGTCTGGCTGGCCCAGGCCGATGGAGCCTGGCAGGCAGCGGGGAGGAGCTGTGGGCGGTTGGCCAGCTGGCCCTGCCTCCGATGGGGGGGAACAGGGGCGGAGCTGACCAGGGGAAGGGGCCAAGGGCAGTTGGCTGGCCAGCCCCAACTCCTGGTCGAACTCCAGGTTGAACTCCTGGTCGAACTCCCGGTCGAGGGGATAATTTGCATAGTAGACTTTTATTATATAGGTTATGTTTTTATTGATTTTAGAGAGATTCCTGGTCAGGGCACATGCCTGGGTTTCAGGCTTGATCTCTAGTAGGGGGAGTGCGGGAGGCAGCTGATGGATATTTCTCTCAAAATGATGCTTTTTAAGGAACAGATAGATGGAGCCCTGCTTCCTAAGAGACTTGTCCCCCAGGGAAGTAAGTGGTGGTGGTTTTTCATTTCTCAAGGGAAATGACACTCCAAATGCCATCTCTAGTCACAAGGTGGGACCTGCCGACCGAAGGCCTGGTGTCCGGAAAAGCCACGGAGCAGCCACTGGGCGGTCATGGCTCTGCCCAGGTGGGCTCCCCAGGTCCCAGCTGCAGGGCAGCCAAGCAGCCTAGCATTCCCCCAACCACCAAAACAGAATTGTGGTGTCCTCCCCACCCCCCGCCTTTTTTCACAATTCTTGAGGCTGTAACCTCCAATGCTGCTCACAAACCTCCTTTGTCCACATCATCAAATCCACCAGGCCTTGTGTGGGGGCTTTGCTAAGTTCCAGGCCTGGGGCCGCATTTTCACACTTCTCATTTCTTCGCAGAGGAACGAATGGTGGAATTTCGAGCACTGGGTGCAGGGCGATGGAGATCGCCGAGCGGCGGAGTTAAGACCAATAGGCTTAGAGCTATGCAGACCTGGGTTCAAATTCTGGCTCCACTTAAGTCTCAGGAGTGACCCTGGGAAGGCACCCTGTCTGCTGACACAGAAGCATAGAACCAACTGTGGGATCTCAGAGGGAAGCCGGGGGAGGGTGGGTGGGAAGAGATCAACCAAAGAACTTGTATGCGTATATGCATAACCCATGGACACAGACAATAGGGTGGGGAAGGCCTGGGGTGGGGGTGGCCGAGAAGGGGTCAATGGGGGTAAAAGGGGACATAGCATAATACTTGCAGCAATACAGATTTAATTTAACAACAACAACAACAAAACAAAAATGCAGATGGGGGTTATTGCTACAGCAACAGGGCAGCAAGTTGGTAGGCGGAGCCTGGCTTTTCTTTTCGCAGTCCTGAGACAGAGCCAGCTGCCCCGTGGGGACATCACTCCTCACGTAGAAGTCCCAAATCTTGCCTTTCACGTTTTATTTTTTTTAAGAAGGCTGTTGGTCAGAGGTCCTGGTCACATTCTCATGCAAATGATGACCACACTTCTCTCCCCGTGGAAGTTCCTGGGAGATTGTACCAGCATGGGTTTCGCTGTGGTGCTACAGGCAGCCGAGCAGCGGGACAGGCCCAGCTCTGCCTAGGTGAACCCGGGTTCAAATCCTAGAACCAACAATTGCCCCACCAGCTTCTGAGCCCCTTCTCTGTGCCAAGCCTGGCGTTAGCAGGTACTATTGCCCCCGGCACAGATGGGGAAACTGACACAGAGCAATGAGCTGACCTGCCCATGGACACACGGCCGTTAAGTGGGGGAGCTGGTATCAGGCTCTGGCAGGGTGACCCAGAAGTCTGAGATGCTCTGACCACAGGCTTCGGCTGAACCACTTCATGCTCTGAACCTCAGTGTCCTGGTCTATAAAATGGGTTCACTCTGCAGCAGATATTTGTGGAGCAGGCACAGAGCTGGGCTTTGGGACTGATAATTCTTGCTCCACATGTGAAAGGTATTTCTGGTTGTGGGCAAGCTCCCTGTCCTGAGGGCCCCTGGCCCTCACGGAGAGGGTGAGTCTGGAGCATTCTCCCAGTGTACGTGGCTAAAACTGTGACAGGGGAGGCCCCACGTGGCTAAGGCCGTGGCCCGGGAGGCCCCAGGGCCCCAGAGAATGAAAACACTGACACTGGGCCCACCCGGCGGAGCTGGGCTTTCAGTGAGGGGTGGGCTGAGCCTCCTCCAGGTCACAGTCAGTGTGTCTATTGAATCTGCTCTGTCCCAGGGGGTGCTGGGTTCCGAAGGGACACTGCCTGTCTCTCAGGCGGTATAACCTGTAGCGTGGACTCAGGAGGTATAACTTGTAGCATGGACTCAGGCGGTATAACCTGTAGCATGGACTCAGGCGGTATAACCTATAGCATGGACTCAGGCAGTATAACCCTGTAGCATGGACTCAGGTGGTATAACCTGTAGCATGGACTCAGGCGGTATAACCTGTAGCATGGACTCGGGCAATATAACCCTATAGCATGGACTCAGGTGGTATAACCCTGTAGCATGGACTCAGGCGGTATAACCCTGTAGCGTGGACTCAGGCGGTATAACCTGTAGCATGGACTCAGGTGGTATAACCTGTAGCATGGACTCAGGCGGTATAACCTATAGCGTGGACTCAGGCGGTATAACCTATAGCATGGACTCAGGCGGTATAACCTGTAGCATGGACTCAGGCGGTATAACCTGTAGCATGGACTCAGGCAGTATAACCTGTAGCATGGACTCGGGCGGTATAACCTGTAGCATGGACTCAGGTGGTATAACCCTGTAGCGTGGACTCAGGCGGTATAACCTGTAGCATGGACTCAGGAGGTATAACCTGTAGCATGGACTCAGGCGGTATAACCCTGTAGCGTGGACTCGGGCGGTATAACCTATAGCATGGACTCAGGCGGTATAACCTGTAGCGTGGACTTGGGTGGTATAACCTGTAGCATGGATTCAGGTGGTATAACCTGTAGCATGGACTCAGGCCTGCCTGGCACATGTATGAAATGGTTAACATAGCCTCTGCTTCTCAGAGTTATTATGGAGATAAAATGATGTTGTAGCTCTAACCCGTTTGTTTCAGTGGATAGAGCGTCGGCCTGCGGACTCAAAGGTCCCAGGTTCGATACTGGTCAAGGGCATGTACCTTGGTTTTGGTCACATCCGCAGTAGGGGGTGTGCAAGAGGCAGCTGATTGATGTTTCTCTCTCATTGATGTTTCTAACTCTCTCTCTCCCTTCCTCTCTGTAAAAAATCAAGAAAATATATTTAAAAAAATGATGTTGTATATGTAAAGTTTATCCATAGTAGGTGTTCAATAGATAGAAAGTATTGTTATGAATGAGTATTTGGTGCAAGAGACTTAGAGTCTGGGTGATGGCGATCCCAGAAGACTGGCATCTCTCTGCAGCCCTAGCTGGCCTTTCGAGTGATGAACTGACTTTTAAATATTTAAGCAGCCTGGGCAGCTCGGCGTGAAAGGTCAGTAAGTGCCCACTGAGCTGCTGTCGCTCTTTGGACACCCTGCTGCTGACTCATTCAAAGTGCGCGTCTTCTCGGGGCTCCGAGGGGCCGCAGGCGGATTCCGACGTGTGGCCCCAGAGGAGCTGTTGCTGGAATCTCCTTCCAGGGCAGGAAGGGCCTCCACCTTCTGCCCACCAGGCCCCTTCCCTCCCCTCCATTTTCCAGAAAATCGGAGCCTTTCCTGCGAAGTCCCTTCTGATCAGGGTTAACGTGAGAACTAGATTTCTGGAGAGAAATTACCGCCCCCCCCATCCCTCCATCCTGTCCTGCCAGCAGCTCCCAGGGCACCTTTAGGGTGGAAGGAGGAGCAGGAGAGAGAAGTGAAATGAGGTGAAGCCTCCAAGTGCTCAGTTTATTTCCATTCGATCCAGGTTATCTTTCAATGGGATAAAAAATCCCCTAATCCTCTTTATCACTTCAGCACTTCTAGAGGAGAGATACTTGACATTTAAGGTGGTAGGCAAAGGGGGAAAATACCAATAGGAGAGATACACCATCGTCAGTGGAAACTACAGGATGGAGAGATTCAGAGAACTCACACCAGGAGCCTCCTTTATGTCCCGAACAATATACCCGGTGAGGAGAGAAGGCCTGACCGGCTCCCGGCCCTCCTGCTGGGAGCCGCTTCCAGGCTTCGGGGTGCACGGTCACCCCTGCCCCGGGGAGAAGGAGAAAGCAGGAGTGTTGCCTTCCGTGCCCTTACGCCTGGCACCTCCCCCCACTAAGCACCGGGGCTGCCACATCCCCTTATAAGCCGTTTTGCCATCTGGCCCTGCCAGCTCGCCCCCCTTTGGCCCGTCTGCAAAACAGATCCTTCAAATGGGCCTCCTCCCACCGCCCTTTCTTCCTGGTCTGTGTGTCCGTTTTCCACAAAGAGCGAGCGGCGTGGGATGAACGAGGGATGCAGGTGGAGCCAGGCTGAGTGGCGTGTCCCATCGCCTGAGGCCGAAGCCTGTGGGGTTGACAGCACTGGGATCTGGGAGAAAGGCCTTCGGTCCTGACCCTGAGAAACAAGATTCTCGGAGTCTTAAAATGCTCAGTTGAGAGCAAGAGGCAAACCGCATCTGCCACGCCCACCTCTGCCCGAGGGTCCCGACCCCCTGGCCGACGGCCCTTCAGGGCAGGGCTGCCTGTGGTGCTCACTGCAGAGCCTGCCCCCCTTCCCAGGCGCCCCCCCCCCCACACACACACATGTGGGCCCCCCTGGGACAGTCCTTCAGTCCCACCTAATGACACCTTTCAGAACACACAAGGTTACCAACATGGGGGCCCTGCATTTCTTCCCAACCCCTTCCCAACACACTCACCATTCTCAGCGTTTTTTAGTCGCGAGTTGCCTCAGGCAAGCCTGGGTTTCCTCCTCCTCCTCCCCAAATGGAGGTCTCATTTCAGCTGCCTTCCCTACCCACTGGGCCTCTGTCAGAGGGACCTGGACCTTCCTGATGCGTTTTCAGCTCTTCGAATCTCAGAGAACAGGCATCCATCGGCTTGTTCATTCCTTCCCAGAAGGCCCTGGGCTACTTAGGAAAATTACCCATTCTAAAACCGCACTGTCCTTCATGTCCATGGTTCAGTGGTTTCTCTGTCAGAAAACAAAACAAAACAGAAAATAAGTGAAGTGCAAGCCCACTGGATACACTACAGCATAAATAAAAAGATTTTCTAGTTCAGAATCAGAATGGCAAGTATTTGCTGGCTGATTTCCACGAGCCTCGTGGTATACACAGTTATATCATTATCATTCTTTCCTCACTGTGTCACTGAGGGAGAGACCTGTATCAGTTTGGGTTCAATCAGAGGACAACCCACACAGGAATTTGTTTACTTATTTTTATTCTGTTATTGATTTTTGAGAGAGAGAAACATCGACTTGTTGTTCTACTTATTTATACACTAGAGGCCCGATGCACGAAATTCGTGCAAGGGGCTTGGCCCTCGCAGACCCTCACAGCCCCTTACAGCCCCTTGCAGCCTAGGCCGGCCCTCGCAGCCCCAGCTTCGTCTGGAAGGACATCCGGAAGGTCGTTCAGCTATTCAGTCTAATTAGCATATTAGCTCTTTATTATATAGGATTCATTGTTTGATTCTTGTATGTGCTCTGACCAGGGATCGAACCCACAACCTTGGAGTATCGGGATGATGCTCCAACCAACTGAGCTCCCTGGCCAGGGCCCACACGATAATTTAAACAGGGGAAGTTTAATATGAAAAGAATTTACTCCAACAGGGGAATAATTATAAAGTTGAAAAGGGAACTTCAAAGAAAACACCAAATAAATGGAGAAAACTATCGTGTTCATGGGTCGGAACGCCATACTGTTAACATGTCCCGAAGTGAATCTTCAGATTGAATCAAGTGCTGCTTTGTTTAGGCACTCAGCCCTCCGCACTGATGCTCCCACACGGGAATTTAGGACTCTTGGGACAAATGACACGCAGGGCCTAAAGGATGTGAAATAAAGTTTTTTACTCACATAGTGACCAGCAGAAGGATTCCCCAAAGAGTAGGGTTTGGAGTGAAATAAGATCAAGGGGCGGGGGGATGGCTTTGAGTAATTATACAGCATAGACTGACATGTTTCCTCCCTTCTTACCTCCCGGAGGACTATCAAAGGACTGGGCAAGACCTCCCCACCAGAGTAGGGAGGGTGCTAGGTGAGCATAGCTCCACCCCACTCACCGGAAGGGATCCCAAGTAGAAGGAACACCGGGAGCAGCTGGGGAAACTGAGGCCCGAATGGGGAGGCAACCTGCCCAAGGTCACACAGTGAGTTGGCGACAGAACAGAGACCAGGATTTGAACTCCTGCCCTGTGGTTGATGCTTTCTGCTCTGCCTTGGTCACACGGATCCCAGGCCTGGGTGGTGGTCCAGAATCCCAAGCCTGGAACAGAAAGGGGAGGGGCGAGTTTGGGCAGGAGGTGTGGACCCGGGTGGAGGTGATGAAATTAAGCCCAGGGAGCAACTGTCTCATGCTGGGGCCCCCTAGGGCTCTGGAGAGAGCAGTGAATGAGGGTCTCCCCAGTCCTGACTGGGGTCCGTGGACAGACTTGGACGTGATGGCATGGCAGCCTGGGATGAAATTGTCTCAGGCTCCCAGTGAAATGAGAAAAATCAGGTCCAAATCGCCTGTCGGTATAAGATTGCCAACTGTTAACACCTCTGAAAGGGTGTCACTTGATCCAGTTTGGGAAATGTCACGCGAAGGCATTTAAAAGTCATTTAGGAGGAACTTTCAGACTTGGCTGGACTTCCGTGAGAGTGTGAGCGCGACGTTAGGTGGTGTGAGCTGTGTCTATTCCTCTGACATATAATGTAATAACCCCCCTCCCCCCCGCCCGCCGCCCCATCTCCAATGGCGCTGACGTTCTGATGGGAGGGACACAGATAGTGAGCATGCAGGACTTTCAGGCAGTGAGTGGTCTGTGGGGTGGGGACGTGGAAGTGAGCGGAGTGTTAGTGTATCAGCCGGGTCCCCGCAGGGACAGACGACATGGCCGTCAAATCAGGCATCTGAGGAGTTTGAAAGGGAGATTGTTTATGAAGGATTTGCTCATTATTAATAATTCTTTAAAAATATATATATTTACTAAGCAGAGACTGAGCTGGCTGCTGGTCAGAGGAGGCCCCAGGAGGCTCAGGCAGGGACAAGATGGGGCTGGGAGGGTCTCTCATCGCACCCATTTCTGGGCAGGGTTGTTGGAAAAGCTTAAATGTATTAACCCCGTTCACAGTTTTTAGAGCCGACTGCCTGATGTTGGGCACGTTACTTAACTTTCCTGGGCCTCCGTTTCCTCCTCTGTGAGGTGGGGATAATGACGCTGGGGGGGGTGAGGAGTCAACCTGTGTGAAGGGCTTTGGGGGGTGCCCGGCCCCGCAGGCTATGGGAGCGGTGGTTGGGATTGACGCTCCTTGGGTGCCCCGCGCCTGTGGGTCCCTCCAGTCCTCAGAATGTCAGGCGGGTGGGTGGTAGGACCATCGGTCCCTTTGAAGAAGCGGAATCCCAGGAGGTGAGGTGGCTTCTTCGAGGTCACAGGGCCGAGCCGGTGAGCGGGGAGCTGAGCTCTGTCCTGCTGTCTGACTCTGGAGCCCACCCTGTGCCCAGAGCAGTGTCTGCCCTGTGGTGGGAGCTGCCCTCCCCTCCCAGCCCCTGTGAGCCCAGACCCAGGGGTTCAGGCAGAGACCCCCAGATGCTCGTGGAGAAGGGCCATCTGTGCCCCAGACCCGGGGGGACACTCTCTCCTGCCTTGTCCCACCTCCCCGAAGCCTCCGCTCTCAAAGGACCTCCCACTCGGTCCCTCCCGAGGGAGGCAGGGAGGGTGTCTGCGGGCCCACTGTGTGTCAGCAGCCCTGCCCGGCAGGGAGTGCGGGAATGGCGCGGTTACCCTCCGTGTTGGAGGAGGCCCTGCTGGAGGAGTAATTCGTGTGCACACAGGAAATCTCCCGCAGACTTGTCTTCTAACATTTATTCTGGAAACTGGAACATGCAGATAAGGCCGCGCCTGGCGCTGGAATCAGACTAAATTGCATTCTCTAAGCCACAAAGAGCTGCATTCACACAGCACTGGGGGCGGGGCGGGGAGGGGGTGTACATGCCCTCCGGGTGTGAGGGATGCCCGTCTCAGCCAAAGGAAGGTCTGATGGGCTCTTTCTCAGTAACGTGAGAATCCGGTACCTTAGTGCTCCACAGTCCGAAAATCCTAGAGTCTTAGGCCCCACAACCTTAACATTATCCCTTAATAAAATTAAAACCAGAATATTTCAGTTCAGAATCACAGAATTTTAGGATTTAATTATCTTCACCAGCTCCTGAGTCCCATCCAACAAGTGGCTTCCAGGCTTTTGATCTACCCCAGGGCCACCTCCTCAGGGCAGCCCTCCACGATAGCCCATTATCCTATTAAGAAGACCTTTGAGCAGGACCTGAGTGAGAAAAGGAGCAAGCCATTAAGACAGAGAGAAAGTTTCCAGGCGGAGGGAACAGCAGGTGCAGAGGAGCTGAGGTAGGAAAGCACTTGGTGTGCTTGAGGGGCAGCAAGGCCTGGCTTCTACATGTGCGGGGGACAGGAAGAGCAGTAGCGGGGGCGGGGAAGGGGGGCGAGGAGTCCGTGACTGGACTCTCTCCTCTGCCCTGGCCTGCCTCGCTGTACCCTGGGCGAGTCACCGCCCCTCCGTGACCCTTCTGGACAGAGGCAGTAACACCTCTGACCCTTGAGCTCCTTCTGAGGCCAGGCTTACCTGAAATGCTTGGATCCCGGGAAGGGAGGCAGGACGCGGGAGTGATGGTCTTTCTCCAGCTGTGCGAGCCGCCCAGCAGCCCAGACTTGCAGGCCCAGAAGGTACTCCATTTGGCAGTAAGCACAGGTCTGATGGGACAAGCAGGAGTCGGGAGAAACTTCTGAACACAGTTCTCATCTTAGGAAGAGCCGCTGAGGGGCCCAGCCCCCCTTCACCCCTCACTCCTCACCCCTTGAAGCGGGGCTGCGAGATTGCGGACAGCCAGCCCAGCCCAGGCTGAGGGGTCCCCCCTTCACTCCGCTGTCCCCAGTTTCTCGAGCAGGCGTGTAGCCAGGCCCCGTGGCCCCTGATGGGCGCCTCGGACAAGGCTGGCCTGGAGGATGCGGGCCTCCGTCCTTGCCGACACTGCCTCCCCAACTTTCTCTAAGAGGGAGAATCGCCGTTTCCACGTCACCCTCAGAACCCGGCGGTTGCACATTTTCCAGGTGCAGTGGTGTGAGCTGCTAGGAGCTGCAGGCAGCTCCAGAGGCAAGAGGGACACACGGAGGGGACGGCGAGTGACAGCTCCTCCTCTCAGATGGAGCCGTCCTGCTGGGCTGTTGGGAGGATGGGGAGATAGAGACCGCGGAGCTGGACAGCGCCTGCACCCGTGCTCATCATTGTCCTTGTCACCCAGCAGCATCATCAGGTGCCCGGGGTGGTTTGAGTCCCCCTCCCCCAGCCTCAGTGATTTTCCCAGACTCACTGGCTTGCCCACACCCCGGACCAGAGGCCGAGTCAGGACTAACAGACATGGATCTGACTGAAGCCACGCTTCCTCCGCTGTGTCCATCCCCCCCCCCCCCCCCCAGCTTTCCTTGGGGTCCCAGGGGTAGAATATGCTCCTGTGCTCTGACCACAGTCCAGTTCCACAGTCCTGGTCCAGGGAGGCCCCCGGGCCTGGCACTGGAGGAACGAGGGGTCAGAGGCCATTTCCCTGGGGACCAGGAGGGTCACAGAGTCTGGATCTGAGGCCTGTGGATTCAGGGGCTAAACTCCTTTCTGGCAAATCCACTTTGCCCTTAGGGGAGGCAAGGCAGCAGAGGGGTGTGTGAGAGTGTGTGTGCGTGTGTGTGTGTGTGTGTGTGTGTGTGTGTGTGTGTGTCTCATTTGCTAATTAGAAAAGCATGGCACCAGACCTGGGAAGGACCGCAGGAGGGAGCTGGTTTGGCCCGTGTCCTGTGTTGGCGCACCCTGTTCCTCATCCCATTTGGAGAGAGTGAGGCGGCTGGCGCAGGGTGCTGGACGAACCACCTGCAGCCAGGGGATCCGTCACCGTCCCTTGGTGGGGGTGCGCTGCACTGAGGAAGGAGGAGGTGGCAGAAGAGCCCTCCGGTGTGAGGTGGAAACACAGGAGAAGCCATCGCGGGCCCTCCCTCGGGCTGCCCGGATGGAACAGCCGGTCGGTCCCATCTCCTCATCCGTCTCGGAGGATGGGTCCTGTAAGTACCTTGAGATTTCACAGGAGAGTAGGCAAGGTTCCAGACCCTTCCACAGCAGTGTGACCCCCTGCAAGTGGGCTGAGAGTTAGAATGTCCTCGAATGGGGTGGGACTTTAAAAAAGTCTAGATCCTTTAAAAACAACCTGGGTGGGGCCCAGGCCTCAGTACTGCTGAAAACCCCCAGGAGGTTCTGATGTGGAGTCAGGCTGGAGGAGCACTGAGCCACATCAACCGCCTCACTGTGCAGATGGAGAAACTGAGGCCTGGGGCCTGAGCACCTCCGTGGGGCTGGTCTCTAAGGCCCTGCCAGCGGACACTCTGGGAGGGGCAGTGTGATATCCTGGTTAGGATCTGGGGCTCTGGAGTCCCACAGCCGTGGGCTTGAATTCGAGTCTGCCTGTCACCAGCTGTGTGACGTTGGGCAGGTGTCTGCACCTCTCTGAGCGCCTCCTCTGTGGAATAAAGACAGTTCTGGCACCCGCTGCACAGGTGGTGCTCACCCCGGAGCTGAGCACCCAGTTGGCCACTGTCACTGGAGCAGCTGTGCTGAGGTCCCATCCTGGAGGCCGTGCCCTGCACCTTTCCTGGACCGCAGGGTCTCTCCCTTCCCTCCCTCCACTCCTGGTTCCCACTTTGCCTCCTGCCCGGGGCCTGCAGCGGCTCCTCCCCTCCTTTCTTCTCTCACGTCACCTAGAGAGCCATCTGGGCAGATGGATGACACGAGGCACATTTTTTGAATAAGTTTTTAGGAAGACGAGACAAGAAATGAACGGCACAGCGCTTAGGATCCAATCTCAGCAGGCCCCGATCTCGGACTGTGGAACCTTCTGCAACTGTGGAACGAGTCCGCTCTGAGGGGGCTCCCACAGCACCTTGACCCCAGCGCCACCCCCTCCACACAGAGCCTGCCAATCCCTTGAAGGCATGGCCAAGCCTTAATTAATCTCCATTCCCAGCCTCTAGGTACTGCCTGCTCCCTGGAAGTCGATAAATATTTGTTGCATTAATGAAAATAAGCCTGTGTCGAAGACATGCCTCTGGGAAGTTGTATTTGAACAAAGAACAAAGCCTCGAGCCATAGGAATGGATCTTCACCGGCAGCATTTCAGGCACCGGGACCTGGGGTAGAGCGGCCTCTATTGTTCCGTGTCTGGAGGAGGCAGGTGGAATTTTCCATGCGCGGCTTTCCAGTGCAAAGCAATCGCCCGGTCTCCTGAAACACACAGATGTGTCACGAAAACAAATGTGTTTCCCCTTTGCCTTTCTGGCGGGAGGAAACTTCTCTCTAGTCCTGTCAGCTTCCCTGGGCGGGTCGGGCTGACAGAATGGTCCATCCTCACGGCTGCCCCCACGCCCTCCACACGGCAATGCCCTGGCTGACCTTCCCTCTGTCCCAGCTCCGACTCCACAGCCACCGAGTGGCACCGACGGTCAGCGCAGCTCCGCCTGAGGGGACAGGGAGACCCTGACGTGAGCTGAGCGTTGAAGAAGCCTTGTTCTGCAGCTGAGACATTTCCACGTCAAACCACTGGCTGCTTCTCCCAGTGGGGCCCATCCTCCCCACTGGGCCCCAAGCTGGTCCTCCTGCAAAGCCCCCTTGTGCCCCAGCTCTGTGCACGGACAACCTCTCTGCCCTCAGGCCTGTCCCCTGCAGTTTGCCCCTCGGCAGCACGAAGGTGACGGGGTCCCTCCCAGCTGGAAACCCTTCCCAGGCTCCACAGCGTCCTTGGGTCACAGCCCAAACTCATCAGCCCTGTACCAGCCACACAGAGGCACGGACATTTGCCAGGGACACGCCCGGCAAGCGCCTGTCCCCTCCCTCTGTGGGAATGCTCTTCCTTCCCTGTCAGCCTGGCGAACTTTTACTCACTCCTCAAGACCCAGTGCCCAAATCCCCTTCTCTGTGAAGCCCTCTCCTTCCTCAGGTCTGGGACCTCCCAGGATTCAGCCCCTGCTCCTGAGCCAATCCTGAGGCCAACTGGCAAAGTCCCAGATTCCAGCACCACCATCACCGTTTACTGAGCATGAAATGAGGGTGCCAGGATGTTTCGCTCCTTCATCCCACCATCAAGTAGAGGACACCCCCATTTTACAGAGGCCGTGTCCCTGAGGAGAGAGCGGAGGCTCGGAAGATCAGGAGCTTGCCCAAAGCCATGCTGTGTTTATCTACTCCCACCTCGTCCGGTGAGGGCTCAGCTTCTCCCACCCTCACCCCCCAGTCAGGGCTGCCTCTAGAGCAAGATGAGGCTGAGTCTCCAAGGGTCTTTTAAAACGATAAATCAGATCATCTCACCCTCTGGCTGAAGGTCTTCTGTGTTGGTAAGGGGTCTCGGCCTTCAGTGTTGAGTCTCATGACCTCCCAGCCAACCAGATGCCAGTCCCGGGGCAGCTGCAGCCTCAATGCAACCCCGAGGCCCTGGGAGCCGCTGATTCCCATGCAGGCAGTGCTCCAGCTCCCCAGGGTCTTCAGTCCTCACAACGACCCCTGCGGGGTACACCGTGCTGCCCCGCTTTACCCGGGAGCAAGCTGAGGCTCCCAGCGGTGAGGTGACGTTCCCAGCTCCCACAGCTCGGAAACGGCAGATCCATGCCCAGGGCCGCCTGGCCCCGAAGTCCCCAGTCAGCCTGTCTGAGGTCTCATTTCGGGAAGGCAGCGAGATTGATGCTCATGTCTGCAGCCGGGCCCTGCTGTTCCCAGCTCCCCCAACTCGACCGGCTCAACCAGCAAGTGTTTTATTACTTAAATCACATCCAGTAAGTATTACCCCTTTGGCTGGACATTGAGAAATGGTCTCAGCCACCAAGGTGGAAGGTGAAAGAGGAATTGCTGGGGAAGAGGGAGAATGACCGGCTGGACAGAGGCTGGGGCTGACCGGAGGCAGAGAGAGACCCGAGGCCAGGGAGGCCAGCCAGGGCCCGGGCAACGGGCCTTCCGCCCAGCCATCCCATCGCTGGCTCCGGTGACTCGGGCAGGCTGGTGGCCCCTTCAAGCCTGGGTGTGGATTGCAGGGTCCTGGGTACCTGACCTGTGCTCCGGAACGATGCTCTGGATCGTGGTGCTCAAACCAATGGGCACAGCTCGCTAGCAGTGCAGGCTTCTGGTCCCGGGGGAGCAGTGCGGAAGGAGGAGGACCAGCATGCAGAGCCAGGGTGCAGCCTTTGGCCCTGGGCTGAGGATGGTATGCAATCCAGCCCTGTTCCACCTGCCAGACCGTCTGCCCAGTTCTGCAGTGGGAAGGACCCACGAGGCTGGAGCGAGCCCTGAGGGAACTGAGACTCAGACCCAAAGCCAACGCCATGGACAAAGGTCCAGCACCAGGCGTAGGGCCTAGAGCCCCAAGGAACAGGGTGAATCATGCATCCCGGTTTCCCCCGACTTTCCCACAATGCCCTTAGTCCTGGGCAATTGGAGACCGTTGGTCGCCAGACTAAGGACGGAATTGGTCAGAAAGGGTCTGTGCTCCAGGAGATGGGAATTAGGGGGGAGCATCCAGCACGAAGCCCCTGTCGGCTCCCCACCCGTACTGGTGAGAGGGGCCAGGCGGGACTGTTTACCTCACTGACTGCCTTGCCTAGGGCCAGGGCAGGGCTGGCAGGCCCAGGGAGACCCACGCCACTGCCTTGAGCGTCCCGGTTGCAGACAGAAGCCCGGGCCCCCGTTAGGAGCAGGTACTCGCAGACAGATCTGCAATCCATTCAAAGCAGAACCATGCAACCTGCCCTGAGAGCACCCCAGGCTTGATCCACCCTCACTTACGGCGCCAGTAAATACATTTCAAAGAGCCACATCTTCTCAGGAGTTCACGACTTTTCCGGGTTCGTCTCCCCTAATGGATGGCCCACGAGAATACACAAGAGACACTCTCACTTCAAAGAAGAGAGCGAGGGAAAGGTTAGCAGCCAGCAGAGAGGAAACTCTGATGTTAACATAATGTGGCTTAAGAGGAAGTGCTACATTTTCCCAAATAGCTGGCGATGAGCCTCTTACCACTGTTTGTTCATAAAAGCAGAGGGAAGAACGAGGGACTCTGGCCCCGTCGTTAAGCAGGTGGAGGAGAATGATGCTTTCAGGGGGTTCTCAAGGCAAATGGGTAGTTTCACGAGCCCAGAGAACCCATTTCCGCAGACTGAGCCCAGGCCAGACCGCCCGTCAACGCCGGGCAGAGACACGAGACGGCAGAGGACAGGAGAGGGTCGGCCCCACGAGGGCTCCTGGAAGGACACTGGAGCTAATGCCGGTGCGGGGATAACAGCCCTCCTGTGGGCCCTGCAGAGCCCCATCTCGGGTGACACCGGTGCCTCTGACCCAGCGCCTCTCCTGTGCCAGCCCCTATGCCAGGCTCTCTAAGAGGATTATCCACTGGGTCCTCTCCTCGACTTGGAGGGAGGGGCTGTTAGGATTCTCATTTTGCTGATAAGGACACTGAGGCTCAGGGAAGGGGAGGGGCTGGCCCAGGGTCACCCTGCCAGGAGGCAGTGAAGCAGGCACGGGTCCCAGAAGCCTTCCTACCACAGCCCATGGCCCTGGTCTGTGTGACTGGCAGGGGCAGGGGGGAGCCCTATCTACCAGGGACCGCTATCTGCCAGGCGCTGGCTCCCTCTGCAGTCCTTGGGCGGTGTTATTGTCCCCTTTTTGGCTCAGCACATCCAGGCCATCAGCCCGGGCCACAGAGAAGTGTGCCCGGAGCAGGCTGCCGTCCGTCCCATGCGCTCACTCCACACCCAGGAGCTGGGCCTGCAGGAGCGTGGCCCCTGGGATGCACAACCACCAGGTCCCCTGGCCTTCGGGGGCCGCCCCCTGTGCTGCTGCCCAGTCCTCCTCTGGGCTTGCCACCGGCTGCCCACTGATCGCCAGTGTCCATGTCTGCTCAGGGCTGACAGGGAGGGGCCAGCACACCCCTCCCAGGCCAGCCTTTCACACCCAACAACACCTTCCACCTGTGCCCCTCCAAGCCCAGGGGGCTGTTTGGTGAAATGACCAGTACCATATTTTCTGGCGTATAAGACGACTGGGCATATAGAAGATTTTCCTGGGTTAAAAAGTCGTCTTATACGCCGGAAAATACGTTCCTTAAGTGCCCCGCCCCTAACCGGGTGACCACGTACCAGAGGACCCCTGACCTCTGCTCCTCCCTCGCCTTGATCTCAGTGGCCTGTTTGCAAACCCTTTCACACCAGCCTTCCTTATCAGGGAGCCAGCCTTCCTTATCAGAGGGAGAAAGTAGACGGAGATGGTTTTGGCTTCATCCGCTTCCGCGTGGGGCATTGGGATGTGAAGTATGTTCCCAGTGCTTCATCATATGCTGTTACTGTCCTATCTTTATTCATTCTGGCAAATTAAGTTAGCACTGTCTTCCCCATCTTTGTTCTCCAGGGAGGAATTAAACAGCAGTGGCATAGGCGGAACTGGCCATAATCGGGGGTTTGACATGCTTTCAGCCTTGGCTCCCTGCATCTGGAAGGCTCGCTGCCCGGGAGAATGCCAGGCCGGCCGGCCCCTGGGGATGCGGTGTGGGCACGGTGGATGGGACACTTGTCTCTGCTCTTCCTTTACTCCCAGAAGAGGAGGGGAGTCAGCTACTGTCTCCCCATCTGCTTCCTCAGGGCAGGAGCATTTGTGAGAGGGAGGCACCACTGTCCCCATTTCACAGAGGAGGACGTTGAGGCCTAGAGAGGTCACTCACCAACCACAGTCATGCAGCCAGTGGGGCATTTGAGCTGGGGCTGTCTGCCTCCCTTGCGGCTCCCTGGGCAGGGCTACATCTTGCCCATCATGGGTGCCCCGCAGAGGCTTGCTCAGGAGATGTGGGTCGTGCCCATCTCCAGTGTCTGGGACTCAGAAGCAGCAGAGAGAACCAAGGGGCTCTGAGGCCTGGGCTTGGCGAGCAAATGTTGGGCAGGTGTCTCTCCTTCCGCCAGTGCGTCTGGTTCAAGGTGCAGATGGAGGAGAAGAACCCGTGGCCCATGCAGACGGACTCCCACCAGCCCCTTTGCATTAAGGACACATGGCGGAAGGCAGAGTGCGGCTGGGCGACTGGACCTGGGAGGATTAACTTCTCCTTTTGGGGCTCTGGTGAGCCAAGTTAGGAGGTGGTGGCGGCAGGGGTGGGGAGTGCGGGCGGAGGAGAGGGCTGTGAGCTCCCCGCTTCTGTGCTCTGGCTGCCAGCTCCCGCTCGCTCCAGCTCCCTCATCTCCAGATTTTCTCACTGCCTCTCTCGCCCTGTGCATATTAATCTCTATCTTTTTCCTGTCTTGGTATCTGTGCCCCTTTTTCTTCCATCTCCCACATCCATTTCCCCCCGCCTGTCTGAACTGCGCCTCTCTCCCTCCATCTCTGTCTGGATGTGTGTGGGGCAAGGGTGGGTGTGTGTGGGGACATTTCTCATTCCCTCTTTGCCTGTCACACTCCGCTTCTATACCTCCCCCGAAGGCCTCTTCCCTCCTCTGTGGGCGCATGTGTTTTTCTGCCGCTATCTCCCACTGGGTGTCTCTTTTTCTTTGTTTTTTTTTTTTTGTGCCCCCACCCCTCCACCGCCAACTCTGTGTGGATCTCTTTCTTTTCTCTCCCACTTTCCTCTCTGC
The DNA here is from genome assembly GCF_951640355.1 of Cnephaeus nilssonii. Lineage (NCBI taxonomy): Eukaryota > Metazoa > Chordata > Mammalia > Chiroptera > Vespertilionidae > Cnephaeus > Cnephaeus nilssonii. The sequence goes on from NC_137078.1 coordinate 84,717,929, forward strand.
TGGTTCTCACCTTTCTCTCTGCCCCTCACCCCCCGCCCCCCTGGTACTTATCCCGCTCTGCTCTCTCCGCCTCCCTCCAGGGAAGAGTCTTAGTCTCTTTAGTGGGTTCATTTATCTCTTTTTTTCTTTCTTGTCTCTGCGCTTTTTCTCCTTCCCTCTCTCTGTCTTACTGTCTTTTCCTCTCTCGGCCTCTCTTACCACTTCTCTAAATTTCTCTCTCTCGAGGCCCATTTTCTCACTCAGGTTCTCTCTCTTCCTAGGCCTCCCATCATCGGTCTTTCTCCATGTTTCTTCATTCTATTTTATTTTCTCTGTTTTCCCTTGTTGTCGATTCACTTTCTGTATCCCTTTGAGTCTCTCTTGAAATCTCTTTGTTTTTCTAATCTATGTGTGTTTCTCTCTCTCTCTCTCTCTCTCTCTCTCTCTCTCTCTCTCTCTCTCTCTCACACACACACACACACACACACACACACACACGCTGGCTGGCTTCTGGCCCCTGGCCCAGCTGGGGCAGCAGCTCCTCAGCGGGCAGCCTCCAGGTGTGTGTTGAGGGCTGGCCCAGGGCCCAGAAGGCCACAGGAGCCCAGTGTTGGGAGGAGGAGGGGCAGAGAGCCAGGGCCCGTGGGAGCGGCTGCCTGGACCTGGAAGGCAGGGTTCCACTTCCAGAGCACAGGCTTGTGGGCGGTTCATCTTGAATGTTCTCTGGCTCCTTCTGCAACCTCGCAGCTCCCTCCCCTTTGCCTGCCTCCTCCAGGTTTGTCCCCAGGAGGATCCCAGCTAGGGCCTGGGCAGACCCTCAGCACTGCAGGCCCCCGCCTTCCAGCTCCAGGCAGGGCTTTTCCTCACTGCTGGGCCCTCTGCCCTCACAACTGACCTTTTGTTTCCTGCCCAGTGTGCCCCGGGGCCGGCTCAGAGGCAGCCTCCCCGTACACCGCCTGGACTCCAAGCAGAGGAGCCTTTGCCTGGGTCTGAAGCTCTGCCTAGACCCTCCGTCAGCCTGAATCTGCCTGCAGGAACGACTGTGAGGACAACAGTCAAAATCACAAGGAATATAACGTGTGGTCGGCGCCCGCCTGCCTCATCTCACTGCGTCCTCACCAGACACAGCTACTGTTGTCCCTGTTTCAGAGCTGATGAGACTCAGGCTCAGAGAGGTGGTCGCTGCCCAGGAGGACAGAGTGAGAGGCAGCTGAGCAGGGACTGGAGAGCAGAGCTCATCCTGCTCACCTCTGGCTGACACCAACACCAGCAAGGCCACCGAGGCCCAGCCCAGGACCCGCAGGACCTGGAGGGCACCTCGACACTCCGAACTCCAGGGACTGGGCTCGAGGAGACCCGACTCAGGTCTGGATGCAGCTTCCACTCTGGGTGACTTTGGGCAGGCCACCTTCCTTCTCTGGGCCTCAGTTTCCCCACCTGTAAAATGGAGATATCAGAGTCCAGGATACATGCTTTGGTTTTATAGGTTGAATTCCCTGTTCTGTGCCTCTGGGCAGAACCTCCTCGTTCCCTCTACGCCCGATTCTCCTGAGCCTCTAATCACAGGTGGACTGCCCCCCTGCTCCTGGTGCACCCTCTCCCCACCCTCTGCAGTGTGTGTGGGCCACTGGGACCCTCAGCCTGGGACTGGCTCACCCTGGGGGTCTGTGCTGCTCCAGATGGTACGTGAAGCTGGAGAATAAGCAGCTGCTTTTTTTTTTTTTTTTTGGTCTCGGGTGGCAAGGGATGTAGAACATATTTTTGAATTAGAATCAAGACAGAGATAGCATGGAACAGATCACAAGAGTCACAGACATTTAAGAAGTGAACGTCAAGCTTCTTCCCCAGGAAAGGTTCAGAGGCACCGGCGGAAACAGGTCGTTGGAAGCACCGGACAGGGGCTCGTCCCCATCGCTGCCTCTTAGCTGCTGTGCAGCCTTTGGCAACTTGTGTCACCTCCCCGAGCCTCAGTTTCTTCGTCTGTAAGATGGGCAGAGGTGTTCAAGGTGAATGGGAACCGGGGCCCAGCTTCCTCTGGCATGTTGACTTCGGTGCCATCCCTCCTCTAAAGATCTTTTTGCATTATTCAGACACACTGGATTAAAGGAGAAGAGAAGTATTTATTTCTGGAGGCAGGTGCCTGGGGATAAAAAGGGAAGAAGAATGAAGACGAGGGGATAAGGAGGGGATGCATGCCTCATGCGCTTTCCTTCCCCATCTCAGGGACAGGTTTCTCATCCCAGGGGGAGAGGGGCTGCATTCAGAGACACTATGTGGGGCTCAGAGCCCAAAAATGCTGCTAGCGGCCCAGGCAGCATCCAGAGCCAGGAGATGGGCATCTCTCCAGAGCAGGCCGCTGGCCCAGCACCACCTCAGCCTTCTGGGATCACTGCCTATCGGAGCAGGGAGAGACTCCAGTCCTCGGCAGAGGCACAGGCTCCTGGAGAGACTGGCACTGGTGACAGAGGTGGGAGGCCCCACTGATGGCCCGTAGAATCTGTCCATGAAGACGGCAGAAGGCAGAGAGGATGACAGAAGGCAGACGGAGCCTGAGCATGCATCCTGCCCAGATGTAAGAGGGGAACCCTGGTGAGTCCACCTGAAGCTGGAACACAGGCCTGTGCCCGCGGACTCCAGCCTTTCATCCCTGCACCATGACCTGATCCTGAAAGCTGCCTCTCCTGCTGTTGTGCACAATACAACGTTCACGCCCCCAAGGGCCCTGTCTGCTGATCCTCAGCCCTGCTCCCTGCACTGCACAGCAGCTGACTCCTGCAGGCCTCTGTGGAGGGCACTTGACTTCCCTGGATAAACTGGAGCGAGGGTGGGTAGTGTGGGATGTGGGACGGGCTGGACAGACCTCGGTCAGCCCTTAGCCAGATTGTGACTTACAGGGGATCACCCACCGCCCTGAGCCTCAGTACCCTCATGGGCAGAGCAAATGTAATTACACCTTTCTCCCAGGATTGTTGTGGGAACCTGGTGGGTCCCTTTAAATCCTAGAGTCTCATTTCTGCTCCCACAGGTCAATTTCACCAGTCTCTAAGCAAATGCAGATGCATACATGCACGCACAGACTGTACGCATACATGCACACACATGAACACATGTGTGCACACGCACATGGATGCACACATATCCATACATGCACACACAGCACATATGCACACACCCCTAGAATATGCCTAGAATTGCATTTCCTTCTCTCTGGTTCCTCCCTATATTTCAGGGGCCCAGCTCAGAACCCCCTTCTCCAGGAAGTTGCCCCCAAACTAGCTAGAACATCGGCTCTTCTGGGCCATTCTACCCCCAGTGCCCCCTGGAGTGGGTGACCCCTCCCTATGCTGTACTCTCAAGGCCTTGGATGGGCCTCCATGGCCCATGCATCACCTTGACCCTCCATTGGTTATATATATAATGGATCCACTCATGCAAGAACTATGCAGTGAGCCCCACAATGTGCCTGCACTGTACTAGGCTGCGGGGAGCCAACGTGAATGCGATTCGAGTTCTGCTCCCTGGAGCTCTTGGTATAGGAGAGACATCGGCTTCACCTTGACCTTTAACCCTGAGCAATGAGCAGAGACCAATCTAGAAGAAACTTTTGCAGAATCCTGGCTGTCACAGAAGGAGGATTCCGCCTCACCTCACCTCACCTATGTTGGTTCAAGCAATTTCCAATCAGAAATCCTAGGGGGATGGCAGAGTCCGGCTACTTCCTTCTCCAGCCAGAAGGGAGTGTGATCACGGCTCTCCTGCTGCTTTGGGGACTGATTACCTGTCAAGGTCCAGACCCCCACCCCTCATCAACAGTCCTGTTGGCAGCTGAGGAGCTGCTGACCCAGGGGCGCCGGAAGACAAATTACTTCCCCCCCCCTTCCCTGTGTTTGATCTAACAGGTGGGCAAGAACATCTCCGTCCTGCCAAACCTGATAACGGAACTGTCACGGTCAGACGGGCCCTAGGAAGCGAGCGGCAAGGGTTCCAGGAAATTGTGGAGATTGTCTGCAGCGTGCGCCACCTCAAATGAGATCGCCTCGGTGAGCGGTTTCAGACTCTGCAAATTGCATCTTGAACTCTTCTTCCCCTGACCCTCAGCAGGACCTGCCACTGTGCTTCTCTCAGACTCCATCTCCGAAAACTCGCTCCGAGACCATCACCGTTAGAGACAGCGGATCTGGGCTTGCATCCCTGGGCAGTCACTGACTGGTGTGTGACCGCCAGCAGGTCACTGCACGGAGGTGTGGGAATCTGGGGATAATAAGCCTTTTAATTGGGTCCACTTCTGTTACTATGGACAGACATTCAAACGATCTTAAGCCAGAAAAGGGAATTTCTAGGCTCATGTAACTGAGAAGTTCAAGGGAATTCAGGTATGGCTGGATCCAGGTGCTCAGATGAGGCTGTCAGGCATCCGTCACACCCCATCTCTTGGCTCTCTTTCCTTTGAGTGGGCAGCCCCTTTCCACCGGGAGGCCCCCAGCGACTTTAGCAGAAAAGAGCACTTTACTTGCCCAGTATTTCAACATTGTTCCAGGATGGAGTCTCATTGGTCAGCCCTGAGTCAGGTGTCCCCCCCGGAACCAATTACTGTGGCCTGGTTCCCACAACACAGCATGCTGGTCCTGACTCTGCACATTTGCACATGTGGTTCCTGCCACCTGGAACGCCCCTTTCTCTTTCACCTCTGATCTGTATCTCCTAAGCGTCAAAATGGAGTCAGCCCCCCTCCTCCCAGATGCTCACCCCACCCTGCTCAGTGTTGTCTACCACTGGCCCCGCAGCATGAAGCACAGGCTCCCGTATACAGTAGGTGCTCAATAAATGTTGGCTGAAGGAGAAAATGGTTAGGAGAAATTGGCACATGTTCAGTGGCGTGGGGAAGAGGGACACTGACATGGGACACGTTCAGCAGGAGACCTGTGGTCAGCCGGCTACTTCCCTCCCTCTGTGTGCTCCAGGTTCTGCTCCAGGGATCTGAGGACCCTCCAGGCAGCTTCAATTCTCAGCACCCTCCTGCCATCCCCACTTGAGTACTCAATCAGATGTCAGCCTCAGAACTGGGCTAGAATATACTTTTGCATCCAGGTGTAGATCCATTCCTTACAGTGAGGTGACTCTGGCAGGGACAAAATCTCTTGCGGGTCCTTGGAGGAGCCCACACCTTTGCTGAGCCCTAGAGGGAGGATGATCAGAGCCCTGGAGCCTCAGCCTGCTCCTCCACTTACAGCTGTGATCTTGGGCCAGGCATTGCCCTCTCTGTGGCTCAGTTTACCTTGCTGACGAAGTAGGGACAGTAGCATGATGTATTAGTTTCCTGGGGCTGCTGTACCAAAGCACACAAACCGGGAGACTTAAAACAACAGAAACGTGTAGTCTTCAGTTCTGGAGGCCAGGATTCCGCAATCAAAGGGGCAGGAGGGCTGTGCTCCCTCCGATGCCTCCAGGGGAGGGATTGTCCTTGCTCCTTCCAGCTGCCGTAGCCCTGGGCATTCCTTGGCTTGGGGATGCCTCACTCCAGTCTCTGAACAGCTCCACATGGTGTTCTGTGTGTCCCCGTGTCCAGATTTCCTCTTTCTTACGAGGACACTAATCCTGTTGTATCAGGACCCAGCATAATGACTGCCTCTTAACTTGATTACATCTGCAAAGATCCTATTACCAAATCAGGCCTCATTTATAGGGACTGGGGTTAGGGCTTCATTATATCTTTCTGAGGGGCACAATTTGACCCATAACACCCCTCCACTGAGGTTTTGAGGTAATTAGGTAGTGAATGTGAGAGCATGGCACAATCACGGGCCATTGTCAAGATCAGTGGTCGGCAAACTGCGGCTCGTGAGCCACATGTGGCTCTTTGGCCCCTTGAGTTTTTAGCAAAGGCCAGCTTAGGAGTACCCTAATTAAGTTAATAACAAATGTACCTACCTATATAGTTTAAGTTTAAAAAATTTGGCTCTCAAAAGAAATTTCAATCGTTGTGCTGTTGATATTTTGCTCTGTTGACTAATGAGTTTGGCCACCACTGGTCAAGATGAAGAGCCTGGACTGGCTACTGTTCCGGGGTCCCTGCCAGCCCCTGACTCTGTGTCCTTTGATTTCCTGGTCCCTGCAGCCTCCTGGGAAGGTGGCCCTGGTGACTCAGAAACGTTAACACCCCTCAGGTGGGGTGACATGATGAATTGGCTGTGTCTCCTTGTTTGCTGGCTGTCACATTGAATGCAGGCTCCAAAGCCTGGCCACTCAGTCCCTGTCGTCCAACAACGCACCCCGAGCTAGCACCCACATCCTTCCCACTAATGAGGCTCTTCCCAGAGACTCCATTCCTCACCCCAATCTTGTTTCTCTTCGCCCTTCCTGTCACATCCAGGAGAAATTGGTGTTCCAGGTGTCTGGCAGCCAGGCCTTGCTGAGGTAAAATGCTCTAACAGGCTGTCTTTCTGAGGAACCTTACCTGTGTTCACCATGTGGCACCTTGCCCATTCGTATGGCTGTGCGTGGCATTACCTGCGGTGGCTTCTTGAGTCATACTTTTAAGAAAGGGATTGAAGAATTTCTTGAGAAAGATGATGTCTCGTCAACCTATAAGAAGAAAACTATAGATAATTCACCAGATGGGAGTTTAGTGCAACAAACTTTGAACGATACTCAGCAGGGTTTGCGCCCAAGACAGAATCCACCAAATATCCCTGTATTTCCCAGCATCCCTTGCTGGTAAGTTGTAACCATGTGACTAGCTCTGGCCAATGAACTAAGAGCAGAAGTAACAGGAATCATTTCTGGCCCGAGGCAGGTAAGAATGGGTATGATGCCTCCCTTCCCGTTCCTCTGCAGTGATGGCTCAGGATCCACCTGTCTCAGAGGAAGGAGGCAGACCTTGCCTATCTACCTTGTCCGTTTCTGGTCCCAGCACACAGAAAAGCAGGAGGCACATAAAAGGTATTCAATAAACACATGATGCACAGACAGATGAATGAGTGAATGAAGTTTCTACACGAACTTCCAATGTTTCTTCATTAAGTAGTGGAGAGAAAACCCTCCATCCAGGTGTGGCTTGGAAAGTAATTTGTCTTCCTCGGTCTTGCCTGGTTCAAGTCCCACGAACCCTTTGCCAAAAAGTCCCGCTGCCCCTGCTCACACTCTCGTGTCTCCTGAGTTTGCTTCCTTACAACAAAGGCCTTTTTTTTTTTTTTTTTTACATTGTTAGAGAATCATCATATGGGCTTTCACAAAAAGCAAAGTTTTAATTCCAATGAGGTCTAATTCATCATTTTTTAAAATAGATCATGCTTTGGGTATCAAGTCTAAGAACTCTTTGCCTAGACGTAGATCATCAAGAGTTTCTCGTATATTTTCTTCTAAAAGTTTGAGGCTTTGCATTTATGTATATGATCCATTCTGAGTTATACATGACTGTGTCAAGGTTAATTTTTTTTTTGCCTATGGATGTGAAATTGCTTCAGCAAGGCTTGTTGAATAGGCTATCCTTCCTCCATTAAATTGCTTTTGCACCTTTGTCAAAAATCAATTGAGCATATCTATGTGAGTCTATTTCTGGATTGTCTCTTCTGTTCCATTGATCTATGTGCCTATCTCTCCACTAACACCCCCGTTTCTTGATTAATGTAGCTATATAGCAAGCCTTAACACCAGGTAGAGTGATTCCTCTCACTTTCTTCTTTGTCAAGATTGTTTTAGCTGTTTTAGGGTCTTCCTTCTTTCATATAAATTTTTGAATAAGCTCTTCTATAATAACAAAAAACCATTGCTGGGATTTTGATAAGAACTGTGTTAAACCTGTATGTCAATTTGGTGAGAAATGACATCTTTACTATGTTGAGTATTCAAATCCATGAACACAGTTTGTTTTTCCATTTATTTAGGACTTTTAAATTTTCTTATAAATCAGTAATTTATAATTTTCAATATATAGATTCTGTACATGTTTTGTTAAGTGTCTAGCTAAGTATTTCATTTTCTTTGATATTGTAAATGGCATTGCACTTTTAATTTTGTTTTCTGCATGTTTTATTAGCTTGTATGAATATGAACATATGATTGTTTTTATGCATTGATTTTGTATCCTGAGACCTTATTGAATACACTTAGTTCTCTTCTGGGAGATTCTTTGTAGATGCCTTGGAATTTTCTATATAGACAACATATCTGCAAATAGAGATAGTTTTATTTCTTCTTTTCCAAACTGTATGCCTTTTCTTTTTCTTGCCTTATTACACTGGCTATAAATTTCAGTACTATGTTGAATAAAAAAGATGACAGCAGACATTCTTGTCTTGTTTCTAATCTTGGGCAGAAAGTGTTTAGTATTTCACGATGAAGTAAGTGAGCTGTAGGTTTCGTGAAGATATTCATTATTTTCTTAAAAAGATTGCATAAAATTGGTGTTAATTCTTCTTAAAAAATTTGGTAGAACTCTCCTGAAACCATTTTTCTCAGAAATGTTTAAAATTATGAATTTAATTGGTTTGATGACTATAGAGTTATTCATATTATTAATTTCATCTTATTTTACTTAGCTCAAGTCGTTTGGGGTTTTTGAGGAATTGGTCCAATTATTTTAGTTTGAATATAAAGTTATTTATTTGGTGCCGGAAGCCAGTTCCAGCATGTCATAATTGCAAGAGTTTCATCGAAAGGTTGATGGAACTTGGGGACTCAACAAGGGCTGAGTCACATATGTTATTGCCTGTTGGAAATGGCTGAAGGCATTTTTCCAAACCTGAAAAGAATGCATTAAATTGATTGTTTGCTATCAGACAGCTCAGGGCATCTTAATCTACATGTTATTGCCTCCTACTGGCCAAACACCTGAACAGCCGTAGGCTATTCCCCAATCTGACAATGGACTCTGTAGACTAACCCTGGCCTTTGAAGTGTGTATATCTCCACCTTGCCTTAGGACAATTTGTGTTAATAAAAAGCAAGGGGTCCTGAGACAGGAGAATTTGGTTTCTTCAGCCAGGCTCCTCTGCACCCCCATACGCCTTTCAAAATTATGTTTCATCTCTGAACTCTTACTTAATTTATGCACAGCCCCTTCTCCAGATTGCTGAACCCTTCTAGATGCCGGATCAAGACCCGACGGTATTAAAATGGTGCCCAACGTCTGGCATTAATTCGGTGCTTCCAGGGTTCCCACTGGTCTCTGCTGAGGCTGACCTAGGGGGCACTATGGTAGACTGCTCAGTGTCTCTTGGTGGCGGGGAGGGGCGGGGGGGATCCCCCCACTGGTGCCTCTGAGCCTGAGAGGAGAGTCTCAGGCCCTCAGGGACAGGCAGGCTTGACAGGAGGTTTGGATTCAATGGGATTTTGAGAATCTCTAAAGAGCTCTGATGCCAGGGAGGTGACCACACTGCTGCCCCAGACAGAGCAGATCCACTTGTCTTCTGTCTCCCGGTGAAAATCACTCACTTTTGAATGGCTCGCTGGGCTCAGTCCTTCTGAGCCTCAAGTCAGGTCCCCAGACTGGTCTTCAGAGTACTCTTTCTGAACGACAATCCAGCCCTTATGTGACTCCTGCTGAAAAACAGTGTAGTGGCTGGCAGCGTAGGTTCCAGAACCTACCCACCCAGGTTCAAATCCCAGTTCCACTGCCGAACGGCTTCGTGGCCTTTGGTAATCTGCCTCCCTCTCCATATCGGCCACGAAGAGGCTAGTGACCCCTACTCCACAGCTTCTTATTGAGTGAATTCAGGTAGGCCAGGTGCCGGGGACTGTGCCTGGTGCAGAGTAGATGTCCCATAAACATTAGGGGGATATGCTCTGTTGGCCTCAGGAACATGCCAGACCCTTTCCTGGTTCCTCATCACGTGGCTCCTGCAGACTCTCCAGCTTCATTCCTCTTACTTCCGAAGTTATACTTGACCTTGCAGCTGCCCTCTAGTTCCCGAAACACCTGGTCTCACTGTCACCTCTGACTGGACCGGTTTCTCCTGCATCTTCTTGACGATTCTGCTCAGGAGCCCGCCTCCCTGGAAGCCGTCCCAGACCTCCTCCGTCCCCGTTTATGAGTTATGTGCCTCTTCTCGGTGTTCCCAGGGCCCTATTCACGTCCGTCTCGTTGGTAAAATAAACTTGCTCAGCATTATTTACTGAGCATCTACTATGTGCTGGGGTCAGAGTTACAGTGGGGAAGATGTGTGTCATAGATTCTGCCTTTAGGGAGTGGATGTTCCAGACACAGAGACCTCACGTCAGCTGCTTGGCCCGTGATGCCCTGAGCTCTCGGATAATAATGCTGGGGCTTTAGGGTAAGGTGACTTTACTTTAGGGGCCTGACGGAAGCATCTGCTGCCCGGATTCTGAACCAACCAGAGGCTCCAGGACGTGGCGGATAGAGAAGGCGCCTGCCCGTTATCCCCGGTGAAGCTGCTGGAGGCGGGGCTTATACCTGCGCGCCTGTGGCCCCCACCGCACACTTCAGGATTCGATTGGTGACTCCAGCCTCAGAGGCAGCACTGACTCCCACTGGCCTCCCCAAGGCCAGGTGCTCAGGTTGTTGCGATAGCCCCCTGGCCTGCGGGAGAGCAGGGCAGCCGCCCCAAGAGAGAGTGAGAAGGCCGGGGCCCAGGCAGCCGGTCCCGCTCCTCCTCCTCCAACCCACCCAGCTCTGTGGGAGGGGGAGGCCAGGGTGTCTGGGGACACCCCTTCCCGGGAACACGAGCAGCTGAAGGAAGCCTCCCCCAACTTGAACTAACAAAATAACAGCCTGACGACTCTCTGAGCACCGCTCTGTGCCTAAGGCACGGCTGTCACCATCGGAGGCTTGGAAAAATCCACTCCCTCATCCAGCCCCCGGGGCCGTGGGGCTCAGGAAAAGGGCCCAGGTGTCACCCACGCTCCTGCTCTTCACCGCCTCCACAGTGACCACACCAGGCTTGCACCTGCTGGCCTCGCCCTCAGCAACCGGCTCCGGCCCTCAGAAAGTGCTCCTTCCCCCTGAGCTCCGCCTGCCTCCTGCAGCTTCCCACGGGGCCTTGTTTTGCCCCGGGAGCCGCTCCCTGAGTTTAATCTCCGCGGTAACAGCAAAATAAACTCACTAGACTCCATTAGAGCGTGCGGCCTCCTAGACAGGGTGCAGCACTGCTGTGCCTCAGACGCTTCTCCGTAATTACCAGCACATGGAAATTGCAGGGATTAGAGACTCCACTGGAGACGGGGACAGAGTGTGTCACCAAGAAAGTACTGATGAGCGGACCTTCCGCGCGCTAAGGCGCTCAGGCGGGCTGGGATTTGCATTCAATTAGGAGGCAGGTCCGCGCCCATTAACTCCATGGGGACCGACACTGACCTTCTAGGGTTTGTTCAGGAGCCAGGGACGCAGGGGAAACAGGGGTGGGGTTAAGTGTGGCGAGCTGGTGGCCGCCCATCTTTCAAAACCCGATGTGTTAAGTGTCTGAAAGGAACATAGGAGATGGAGGCTGATCTCATGTTTTCAGGTGGGACCACACTCCTGCACCACAACCACCCCTCCCTCACCCCCACCCCCAGGGGAGAGGGGACCTGCCCCAGACACACAGCTGGTCCCCTGGAGACCTAGGACTCGAACCTGGGCCTCTGACACTCCGTCCAGTGACCTTCCCGTCACAGCAGGGAATCCTGGTTCCCCCCAGCTTTAATGATAAAAGTGGTCACCAGCTGGTCATCGAGTGATCGAGAGACATCCATGGGGCACAAGAACCTCTCTTCAGTCTCATCTAGTTACACATCTGCCGCGTGCCATGTGCGGGGTCAGGGTTTCCACGTGGAATCTTCTCAAAGCCCTCCTTGATGCCAATCATCCCAATTTACTGATGGGAAAACGGAGGCTCAGACAGACAAAAATGCTTGGCCCAAAGCCTCCCTGCTGAGCACCCACAGAGCTGGAGTCCAAGCACAGGACTCTGACTCCATAACCAACATTTCGTGTTGTTGGGGAGTCTATTAGAGTTCTGATCAGATTCATCCCACAAGCCATGCTCATTGGTGGGTTGTGTCTGCTTGACACGCGGCCTCAAAAAGGAGTTTTTGGCCGAGTTCAAGGTCAGAGAGAAGGAGTCCTGTGAGGGGTTAGTGGCGTCTGCCACAGGAGTGCACAGGGAGCCTGTGAGTGCCCTGCATTTGTCAGTGTGCCGAGGCCCGCACAGGCCAAGACCCACTGCGTCACCCCTTAGGACTGTCCCGAGGTGGGGCAGGGTCCTGGGACTGCTGCCTGCTCGCACCAGTGATGGCCATGCAGTCTCGTCCTGCTCTCTGGCTCTCGGTCACCTGCTCCCAGGGACACCGCTGCCCCCCACGCCTGGCTTGGCAGTGGGTGGGAAGAGCTCGTGGGTGAGAAAGCACTTGATGTCTAGGCGAGGTGATGGAGGACAGTCGTTCAAACACAACTCCTCTCTCTCAAACAAATGGAAGACAGCGCAGCATGAAACACGGGGAGGGGAGTGTTTGTTTCCGTTGTTGCTTAGACCAGAACTGCTACAACTCCATCCATAAACTCGGAAGCATTTCTGCCAGGTACTGTGGAGTCTAGGCCAGAACAAATGAGGAACTGAGAATCCACACAGACTTCCGCAAGCCAATTTCTGCCAGGTTCAATGTCTGGGATGTGAACGGTTTATCCAAGACCCTTGGCTGGAAGTTCTGAGACCCAGAAAGACGTGCCCAGGGCAGGGGCGGTCACCCCCAAGGAGACTCGGGGCGTCTCACCCAGGGGGACCTTGGAGGGTCAGCAGCTGTCCTTTGTTCCTCTGCTCTGGGTGCACAGCCACCTGGCTGGAGGAGGCTGGGAGTCCTCAAGGGCTAAGTGACCTGCGAGTGCCCCTTCGGTGCTGGGCCCTCCTACCCGCCCCCCTCCTGGTGCTGAGCCCTCCTACCCCCCCCCCCTCCTGGTGCTGAGCCCTCCTGCCCGCCCCCCTCCTGGTGCTGAGCCCTCCTGCCCGCCCCCCTCCTGGTGCTGAGCCCTCCTGCCACCCCCTCCTGCCAACCACCCCTTCCCCCCCCTTTCACTCGCAGGTCAGGGCTCGGGCGGGGAGGTTAATGGAAACCTGGAAGGGGCTGGAAGGGAAATTGCTATTATGTTACCTTTTTTTCTCCTTCTGCGCAGTCCTCTGTCCTCAACCCAGACATCAGCCAGCACTCCGGCTCCTAATTTCAAAGTCCTTTAACTTTTCCAGGTCAGAGTTTTATTGCTTTTGGCCAAAGGCCACTTCAAAATTTACACAGCGGAGAGGAGGTACAGCGCGCTCTTTAGAACAAGTTCACAGGTTCAGATGGAGCCGGGCCCTGATTTAGTGGCTCTGAAATGCCTTTCCCTGGAGCAGGCCCAGCCGCCAGGACCCACGTTGCAGACGCGTCCATTGGGCGGTTGGACTCGGTTCCTCTCCCCCAGGTGTGCCCGTGATCCCTAAGGGGCTGGCGGTGGCTCCAGGCCTGGTCAGAGGGGGCGCCAGAGGACAGGCCACGGGGGTCGGGGGTTGATGGGGGGGTGAGAGTTCACTGTCAGCTTTGCACCCAGGGCAGCCGCGTGTGGTTGTGGGCCAGACCCAACCTCTCTGTGCCTCAGTTTCCTCATCCACAACATGGGGTGAGTAGCAACACCCCGGGTGGCTGCTGTGAGGGTGCAGCGAGGTGACGCGGATGAAGTCTGTGTGCCTGGCAGCTTTCAGGGACCTCGGACTCAGGGGTTCCAGAACTTCCCATCAGACCCCAGTCTCCTGGTCAGGGAAAGCGAGGAGGCAAATATTGGCGGGTAGTTGTGTCCCTCACTGAACCACAGACAGGACTGGGGCCCCGAGGGAGGCCGGGGAGAGTCCTGGAAGGAAGAGCCACCCGTGGGGCCCTGACTGACGGGCTCCCACAGGTCTGCTGGGGCCGCGGGGCCTGGGGCTGGACAGAGGGGCTGCGGACGGGCCATCCCTGCCGGGTCCGCTGAGTGACAGGCAGCTGAGGGGTTTCCAGATTCTTCTTGTGGCTGCAGGGCCTGAAGCTGAAGGCCCCCGGCTCGGGGCTCACCACCCAGCCCCTCAGTCCCTCCTGGGGAGCCGGGTGAGGGTCTGCAGGGGCCTCCCCTCCCAGGACCCCCAGAGGCTGTGCCCATCTGCACTCTTGGCTCTGAGGGGTGGCGGCTGGGTTTGCGGGGGGGGATGGAGGATGAGGGATGGGGCCAGAGCCGAGGGCAAACTGGACAAGCCATTCCATTCGGAGCCTCACCTGACGCCCGCAGAAGGGCAGTGGGGTGCTGGCCGCAGCGCTGGGAGGGTGGCACCCGGCAGGCGGGCGGAGGTCAGCCCCGGCCTGGCACAGAGCAGCAGGGTCTGGGGGCAGGTGGGAAAGGAGTGAACTAACGTGGGCCATGGTTCCCAGAGGCTGGAATGGGGCAGACTCACCCAGGGTGGGGGTGAACACAGATTCCTCGGCCCTCACCGCACCCCCAGAGGTTCTGGTTCCGGGGTCTGGGGAGGGTTGGGGGAGGGTCCTGGGAATCTGCATGTTAACAAGCTTCTCCCCCATTTAGGAGGCGGCTGACCACACTTTGGGGGCAGAGGTGCATCCCGGGCCGTGGGCTAGAGGTGGAAAGACTGAGGGGGCCAAGGGTCCGCATGTGACAGGGGAGGGGCAGGGGCAGGAGGGCCCCGGGTCAGTCGCTCTGAGCCCGGTGTCCTGACCTGAGCAGCCGGAGGTGAGGTTAACCCTCCCTCACATGGTGTGACGATGAGATGAGTGTAGACCCGTCGCCCTTAGACTCAGTTCAGTCCGTGCTCCATCAGTGTCAGCTCCACCATGAACGCCCTCCCTCCCACTGCGCAGCCAGGCAGGGGCAACCCCAGGGACAACCCGGCCATCATTCTGCTCCAGGACCCTCCGGGACACCCGGAGGGGCGCCCTGGGGCCAAGCACCAGCCAGCCCTCCCAGGTGGTGTCCTTGAAAATAGACCATGTTCCTGGCGACCCAGTGAAGACCAGATTGCTCGGAAAGGGCAGTTCAAACGGAATCCCCGCCCTTTCCCAGCAGGGCGGGCTTCCCGTGGAGGACATCTGGCAAAGGTGTGGATTTCCATAATTCATTAGACCTTCCCGGGGTCCTGACACAGGTGCTACTGCCGAGTCTGCGAGATCAGGGACGGGGTGCACCCCGCCCATGGGAGCTCAGGGCGCTCAGTCGCTACGACAGCCCCGGGTGGGGCAGCTCCATCCAGGGAGGCACCTCACCCACGCGCCCCAGGGACGGTCTCTGAGACTCAGGGCAGGAGGCGAAGGGGAAGCGCTTGTGCGTTCAGACAGTAGGAACCGAAGTGTGAGGGTGATGATGCCACAGCTCTCGGTGCTGAGTGTTACCGTTTGCTGGGCCCAACTAAGGTTCTAAGGACAGGCGCGTGTTTAACCCTAATGACAAAGGCGGCGTGACCTGTCTCACTGGGACACTTGGGATAGTGACAAACGCTCTGTAATAATGGCACCTGCCCTTCCCTGCCCCCCCTCCCCCCGCCACACCCGCCTAGGAATCAGTTGACTCACTCACTTCAGGTCTCAGCTCAGATGTCAACTTCCCTAAGCCCCTCTTGATGACTTGCTGAAGTTTTGGCCCCACTCCCAGTCACCCCCTGGCTCCACACCATTCTGTGTCCCCCCCTGGCCTGTGTCTGTCACCTCTCCCATCACCCAGTGAGCCCACGAGGGAGGGGCCAGGTCTCTCCGCCCACTGCTGCTCCCCCCCTCCCCAACCCCGTGCCTAAAGCAGAGCTGGGCCACAGTAGCTGCTCAGCAAACGAGGGGAGGTGGGAGGGGGTGGTGATGAATGACTTAATGACAAGTTGTGAAACGGAGGACCTGAGGTAAGAGCCCACGCCCCCTCTCCACGGGCTTTGCTGGGGTGACAGCTGACCTGGGGGAAATGTCTGAAACTCGGGCCCTTTGCTGGGGACCAGCTCCTTGGTCTGAGTGAGTCCCCGGATTGTTTTCACAAAATGGCGCGTTGGGTCCCATCCTCATGCCGCCTGGATCTGGGGAGCAGGAAGCAGCCAGTCCTTTAGATGCGCTAGTGAGACCTCTGCACATCAGAGTGTGGACAGTAAACCCAGTCCCCAGGCCCGCCCCCGCCAGTGCCGGCTGCGTGCTCGCTCTCATGTATGCATGCCGGCCAGTCGCTTCTCTCTCCTCCTCCCCATTTTAATTTTATATACAACGGGTTGCAAGTGAACTTGGCAATTTAGTCTGTGGTGACGGAGCAGCCAGTGAACTGTGAATGGATCAGGGAGTAAGGTATAGCTCGCGCCGGGAGCAATGAGGGGTGGGCCTGCGGGCCTCCTTATAGTGGAGCAAGGTCTCATTGACTTGTAAGACACACAGCTGCCTCTTGTTAGGTGGAGACACACAGTTCTTTGGCTGTCGCACGGGAATGTAAAGATGGGGACGAGTGTGCAAGCGCAAGACGAGTCTCCGAAGGCGTGCACCGTGCTGGTCACGATGTCTTGCCTGTCAGGGCCAATGCACCCTGTGCTGACTGATCTGTGGGAGGGGAAATGGACCCGCGCTCTGAATAGTGTTCCCTTGCCCAGTTGGCGCAATGCCACATGCAGTCAGTAGGGGGCAGTGAAGACACACTGCAGGAGGAGGGCGGTTTCCTCCCAGGGCTGGGGACTCCCTCGCTCAGCAGGTCATTGCTGAAGCTCTAGGGAGCCCAGGTCTCCTGTGCACATGGACGTTTTAGTGGGAGGCAGCCCCTGTGATACAGTGGCTTCTGCAGCACCCACCTGCTGCAGACCGAGCTCCCAGCACCCCACCCTGCTCCGGCAGTGCGCAGAGCTGGGCCGCACCCAGAGGCAAGCTGTTTCTCCAGCACTGCCCCCCCACCCCAACCCCAAAAGCGGTTTCATAGCAGTCGCCTCCCTATAAGCAGCTTTCCCTGGCATCCAAAGAGTGGGCTTCTGGCAAGTTCCACCTGCATGGCATCCCGGTGGCTTCCCTGCCACCCGGTGAGCCAGCACTCTGCCCTGGCCAGGGCGTAACTCCTCCGGGGGACTTGGTTTCCCTAACTAAGGGTTCTCATCACACCCTCCCACAAATCTTTACTGAGCGCCTGTGCATGCTGGGCACTGTGCTGGGTTGGGGATCACGGTGAGCGACACAGACACGGCCACTGGCCACCTGGAGGGCAGAGCCAGCAGGAAGGGCGGATGTGAGTAAAGTAACCACCCCGGACACAGGCACTCCCGCTGGGAAAGTGCTGCGGGGGCTGGAGGGGCTGCAATGGAGTGACCTGGGACCAGCCCCTTCTCTCTCTGCACCTCAGTGTCCTTGTCTGTAAAATGGGGCCAGTCATGCATCCACCCAAGGGGAGGTGGCGAGGACGAAATACATCTCCCCTGTAAGTGCTGGGCGTGTGCCTGGCCGGCACTTTAATGATCACCGTTGTCATGATTGTTATTTCAAGTTTCTCCATCAGAAGCAAGCATATCAGTGGGAACCAGTCATCCCCGGTTTGCCGTGTGGTCTCAGCAAGCTGCTTCCCTCCCTGTCCTCAGTTTCCCCACTGAACACAGAGGGATAAGGGGGCTCGCTGCTCAGACAGGGGTCGGGCTCCGAGTCAATGGCGGGCCCATGGCCCCTTCCCCAGCCGGGGCTCCCAGAGCAGGACGAGGTCACAGCAGCCACCCACCAGGAGGTCACTTGGAGCAGGAGGGCTGGGGTGGGGACATGCCCTCTTCTCTGGAAACCCACCCGTCCCACCCAGACGCTGTGCAGCCCGCCTTCTCTTCTCAAACCACTGCCCAGCCCTGCCCAGGCCCCGCCCACGGCCTGGCCTCAGGGAGCCATTCTAGATGGGCCCTTGGTTGTCTAGGTAACCCCCATCTCACAGACGGCTCTGTTCATCACAATGTCCTAGCCCCGTGGCCGGCAAACTGCGGCTCACGAGCCACATGCAGCTCTTTGGCCCCTTGAGTGTGGCTCTTCCACAAAATACCACGGCCTGGGTGAGTCTATTTTGAAGAAGTGGCGTTAGAAGAAGTTTAAGTTTAAAAAATTTGGCTCTCAAAAGAAATTTCAATCGTTGTACTGTTGATATTTGGCTCTGTTGACTAATGAGTTTGCCGACCACTGCGCCTAGCCCCTTGCGCAAAGCACGGCCCACAGTAGTGCTTAGTAAGTTCTGTAGACTAGGTTGGTGAGTTCATGAATGACTGAGGGGGATCTGACTCAGCTGCTGAGTGACAGAGCTGGGCCTGGACCTGGGTCTCTCAACTCCCATCCCGCAGCATCACCAATACCCTGCCGTGGGCATGGCACCCAACAGCTTGCAAATTGTTTTTGTCCGTGGTATCCGTGTTATTCCTTGTCTTGTTTCAACCCTCAGACAAGCATCGCTGAGCCCACTTGACAGCTAAGGAAAGGGAGGCTCAGAGAAGGGAAGGGACAGGCCCACCCTGTGGACCCAGGTGGCTGGGAGGCACAGCTTCAGGGCCGGCGGCACGCAGGGCAGCTGCCTCCCCGCCCGGCCCACGAGGTGGGGGGGAGGGGCTGGTAAGTGCCGCAGGATCCCTGCTGCGGTCCAGGCCGCCCCACACAGCACACAAGCTGGCTGTGACGCTGCAGTTAATCCCCAGCGCCAGCTTTTCCCCTCACGGCCCCGCTGCTGCCCTGGGCTGGCGGGGGTGGGACGGGGAAGCCTGCGAGGTGTGTGTGAGTGAGGAACTAGAGGGGGCTCCATGGACCTGCACCCAGGGCTCAGAGCTGCATTCAGATGGGGGTTGTGTCTCTCAGGCCTCCTGCAAGGGCAGAGAGATAGATACTGAGGTGAGGACATAGGAAGAACAGGACCTTGGAGAGAGAGAGAAAAGAGGGAGTGGGGAAAGGTGTGCATGTGAACACATACACGCACACACAGGCATAGGAGTGAGTGGCAGGGAACTCTGGCTGCCTCCTCCAGGAAGCCTTCCCTCACCTCACCTTGGGCTGGGCTCCCACAGCCTACCACTCCTGTGGGAGACCTGTGCTCCCAGCTGGCTGGCTGTGCCTGGGTGTAGCTCTCCTTCCTGGAGGGGCGACATTGTGGCATGTCCACTTCCCTCGTGGCTGATGGGACTTTGAAGAAGTCATCTGTTCTCAGCATGGGAGGGGGTCTCAGAGAGTCTGAGTGACCTGCTCAGCATCACACAGTGCCAAGAACAGACGTAGGTTCAACCCAGGGTGGGCTGACCCCGAGGCTTGGGCTCTTACCTGTTCACAGTGACACCCAGAACGGAACCACTCATCCGTCATTCCAAAGGGCAAGGGCTTCCGCTCAGGGAGGCTGGGAAGGAGCCCTCCAGAGGCAGGTGTACTTCTCAGAACCCGGCATCTCAGCCCCGCCGTCAACGCCGGGCAAACTCCCACTCGTCCCTAAGAGCCCAGCTAGCTGAGGCCACGTCCACTCATCACTCCAGAGGCAGGGGCCTGCCTCAGCCTGACACAGGTGGTCACAGAAGGGCTTTGTTATTCCTTCCTTCCTTCATTCACTCACCCATTCATTCAGGAGTCCACACGGGCATCCGCTACATCCCAGGCCGTGTTCTAGGGGCTGCAGCATCGAGTCAGCTCAGGTTCCTCCCCGGAGGATTCTATTAAACAAACCCACAAATTAGTGTGTAATTATAACTCCTGTTAAGTGCTCTAGGGGAAAGGAAATGGATTTGAGGGAAAATCTTAGGAGGGAGAAACTAATTTAACTAATTTAGATTTGGAATCAGTGATCGGAGAAGGTTCTCTGAGCGGGGGCGGGGGAAACCGCAAAGCTTGAAGGATAAGGATAAGTCAACCCAGCCAGGAAGAGGGAGGCTGAGGACCCCTGGGGGTCGGGTCACCCCAGTCCTCGTGGCCTTGAAGGGCGGGGACCTAATCTGTGAGCAGAGGGAAGCACTTAAGGGTCCTGAGCCAGGAAATGGTGGGGCAATACTTGCATTTTGATGCCGGTGGGTGGGGAACAGATGGGGGACAGGGGCCGAAGAGGGGAGATCATGGGGGAGGCCACGGGAGTCACAGACCTGGATGCGGGGCCACGGTTGGGCTGATGAGATGGAGGAAAAGGGCGACAAGGTCAAATGTGGCTGTTGGTTGGGTTGTTAAGAGTGGCCACGGCAGACAGGGGTGATGGAGATGGTTGTGTGTGAGGGGGCGGCAAGCTGCCCCCCATCAACCTAGGTTCTGTGATCCTGGGGGCCCCTGCCATCACACCCGCAGGAGCTCTGGCTCCATATGTCACCTGGCAAATGTCAAACCCTGGGTACCCCCACATTATGCCCTATGTCGGCATGGGGCACCTGCCCTGGAAGGGCTGGAGGGGGTCAGGAAGGAAACACGCTAGGGGACAAGGGGCTGGTGTCCTGCCCTGATGGGGAGGTGACTGGGTCAAGACTCTTCTCCCAGACGCCCCACAGGAGGAGGGCTGTAAGAAGGCAAGGGGGCTGGGTCAGGTGACCCCACTGAGGCTCTGAGTGACAGCTGCCCAGAGGCCCCCAGATCCGTGGGACTCCCTGTGGGGTCTCAGTGGGCACGGAAGGGTTAATGCCTGAGCTGCTGCCCGCCTGCCCCTCCTCACCGTGATTAATTCACTTGGTAAAGCTGTATTTACCCTGGAAATTTAATCGTCATTTCGGATGGTAGAGGAATTGAAAAACAAATTGGAAGTGTCAGACGATGCATTAGGATGGGTGGTGGAGTGGAAGCGGGGCGCCCACCTGGCCTCCCCATTGGGTGAAATTAGCTAAGGAATTAGCCAAGTTTGCTTCTAAAATTGTAAGATAATGAACCAGGGGTACGAGGGGTGGGGGCGAGGGGGTGCAGAGACAAGAGAGAAGGTTCCAGGGTGCAGGCAGAGGCAGCATTAGCTGTGCCCCGGCCCAGCCCCAAGTCACAGACGAGGAGACAGGCCTGGAGAGGGGCAGGGGGCTGCCACACTGACACAGGCTGTTGGGGGCTCAGTGAGGCTGGGGTGCAGGTCCCCCTCCCTCCTAGGCCAGGGGAGGATACTGATGGGGTCTGTGTCCCTGGAGGGAGCTGTGCTTGGGCGCCAGGCACTGCCCCTTCATCTGCAGTCTGCCCCTGTGCCCCGTGCCCGAGTTCAGGGAGGGGGCGCCCATCTGCGAGAGGGGCCGCCGCCCCAATGGGCTCTGTCAGGGACCGCGTGAGCTGCGTCTGTGTGGGTCTGCAGGGACTGGGGCTCCTGGGCACTGCCTGGTCTCCCCTAGAGGACTCCTGACCTCAGGCAGGACTGGGACTCCCCCTGCAGCCTGCATGTTTTAAAGGCAGGACTGTCCCCTCCAGCTGGCCAGCGTCTTATAAGGACAGGCCCCTGACTCCCCCTTGCGACTGGGGACTCCTTAGGGCAGGCCCATGGACAAGCCAGCCCCCGGCCATCGCTCTTCATATTCCCAGCATGTTGGCTGGATCCCAGGTGCGCAGAGTCTGTCCAGGCCTGAGAGGCCTCCAGGGGAGGGAGAGTGACACGTGGGAGGTCTGTGCCTGGAGGCCCAGGACCCTAGGGTGCTAGGAGACAGTATCCTCCAGCCAGGAGGGATCAGCCTCTGGCTCCTCTTAAACCCACTGCCCCTCCCCCCAACAACCTGGAGCAGGGGGAGTCCTATGCTGGGAGGGAGGAGGCCTAGGCACCAGGCCCAGCTCATTCATTCATTCATTCATTCATTCATTCACCAAGTGTCTTTTGAACACCTACTATGTGCTTGGCAACCTGCAGTGGGCTTGGGATACAGCAGGGCACACACCTCCAAAAAAAAAAAAAAAAAAAAAAACACCAAAAAAACAAAATCCACAAAAAATCAAGGTCCCAGCCCCACAGAGCTTGCGGCCTTGTGGGGAGACTGATAATCAGCGCCCAATGAACAGGTGAGGGTAATTTCTGAACGTGTCCAATGCAGTGAAGGAAATGAAGCAGGACGGTGCGCTGCGGAGTGCCTGGGGTGGGTCTTTTCGCAGGGCGGCTGGGAAGGCTTTAAGACTCGAGGCTGACGTCTGTGGATGAGAAGGGTGTCCCCGGCCAGGAGCCATGGAGGGATGTCCCAGGCACGGGGACAGAGAACATAAAGACCTCACACCATCCGGCAATGATCGAAGTCCTGGTGGCCGAGCCATGGTGTATGCAGAACTGTGGGACAGGAGGAGGCCACAGAAGTGGCTGTCGGTGGCTGTCAGTTCCTGAATAACCTCGTGGCCGCACGAGGACTAAGTTGATTCTGGGAGCAGCAGAGCCCTGGATGGTTTCAAGCAGGAGACCTGGCAGGGGCCACTGCACGTGTCAGAGCTGGGGCTGCACAGGGTGCAGGCAGTGCGGGTGGAGAGAAGCAGATGGAATCTGGACACATCATAGTTCCCAGTTATCTATAATAATAAAAGCGTAGTATGCTAATTAGACCGGACGTCCTTCCTTCCCGACAAAGCCACAGCGGGTGGGGGCCGTGGCAGTGGCGGAGGCGGCGGGCAGGGGCCGGGGCCAAGGCCCTTGCACAAATTTCGTGCATCGGGCCTCTACTCTTCATAATAAAACTCCCTAATCTGGCATCTAGGGACCACGAGTTCTAGTTACCACACCCCTTCCGGCCCTCTGTCCGTTCCGTAGGAAACTTGTCCGCGTGTTCTCCTTTAAACGAACCTTTTCATTTCCCCGCCCAGGGTGGCCTAAGGCGCTGATCTGTAGTGTGAGCTTGGGAGAGTCCCTTGCCCTCTTCAGGCCTCCTTGTTACTAGTGAATAAAACGAGGGTGTGGACTTGATCATCTATGTGCTTCCTTCTGATGCAAATACCTTCACCTTGGAGCCAGGCTGGCCCCATGTCCTCCTCCTCCCCACCCTCACCTGCTGTCTTGGCCCCAAGGAACCAGCTCAGGCGGGAAGCTCTGCCTCACCGCTGCTGGACGGGTGAGCGCAGGGCTGCTGCAGGTGGAGGTGAGAGCTAATTAGCACTGAGGTGGACGGGAGCTCAGACTGACAGTTGTCCGTTGTTTCTAGAATTTATGGTGGGGGTCCAGGGAGGGCAGGGCAGGTTTCTGAGTCCTGGGTGGCAGAGGAGGGGGTTGCTGAGGGAGGTGGGGTCAGCAGGAAGCACCCAGGCCTGGGGACAGCCAGCTTCCGTGGGCAGGAGAAAAGGGGACAGTGGCATTCCCTGAGCTGGTCCTGAATCAGCTCATACATGTCCTTTCAGGTGCTAGAGAGGTGCTGACTCCCCTTAGCAGCTCTACTTTTCAACAGAACCCATCATGATAAACCAGGACATTCCTTCTTGCACCAGGCCCTGTGGTTTGTCTGCTAACAATGACCCTCAGCACACCTCCCAACAGGGACACTTCATCACGAGCCTCCCTGTTTGGAAGATGAGAGAACTGGGAGGTCAAGGAACTAGTTCAAGGTCACGCAGCTCACAGGTGCTGGGGGCTGGGTCTGAACCCAGGCCATCTAGGAGCCGTGCCTCACCAGTGCCCTGCTGCTCTAGCCATGTAGCCCCTGTGGCGTCCTTGTCTTCCTTCACTTGATAGGTGATGAGACGGAGGCTAAGAGGAGGGGAGGGGCCTGCTCCAGGTCCCAGGGGAAAGCCCTGTGGGGGAACCTGTATCCCGGGCCTGATGGTTCCCTGTGTGGGGTCCTCTCCACCATCCTGACACTGTAGAGCAGGGGTGGGGAACCTTCTTTCTGCCAAGGGCCATTTGGACATTTATGACATCATTCGTGGCCATACAAAACTATACTTAAAAGTTAGCTGCTATGTTTGGTCAAACATTTAATTAACTCCCCCCTAAGGCCTTGGCAGGGCTGGACCAAATGATTTCGAGGACCTGATATGGCTCGCGGGCCGAACATCCCCCACCCCTGCTTTAGCGGGAGGGGCTCTCATGCTCACCCCTGGACCCTGAGTGAGTGGTCAGTGGAGGGACCCTGGGAGAAGAGTAGGCCCTGTTCTCCCAAAGACCCAGGCTCAGGCCCCTACCCTGCCACTCCGTGATTTGTGGCCCTGGGCCTCAGTTTCCTCCTCTGTAATGCCTTTGGGAGGATGGGAGCAGGGGCAGGCATGGTGTTTAGCGCATAGTGGGTGTTCAGGAAAGGCTGTGCCTTCCCATCTGCCCTGGGCTGAGTCTCCTGTAGGCTGGGCTCTGCACTGGGGCCTGATGGTTCCCTGTGTGGGGTCCTAAGCTCCTGCTGGGGACACTGGGGGTGGAGAAGAGGCTGGTTGGTCTTGGCCAGCTCTGGACAGAGCACATTCCTCCTCGCTTGGCCCCGAAGGGCCCTCAGCCTCTCTGTGGCCTCCTCCATCACTGCCCAGCCATCGCACAGGCCTCTGAGCAGGCGTAGGACTGTTTTCAGTGCCTGGGGCAGAGCAGCCTGGGGACAGTCCACAGTGAATTCTCAGCGCACATGGTCGACCCCAGGATGGCACCACTGGGCCAGATGGGGACTGTCCGTCCAAACTGCAGCCTATAGCCCCCCTGGAGGATGGACGGGTCTCCGGGGAGGGTCAAGTAGCAGAGGCCTAAGGGCGGCACCCTGCTGCCTGGACTGCAGGACCTGTGTCCTCATCACCCACGGCCATGCCCTGTCACCTGTGTGGGCACCACACGGTCCCCTACCCTGCCGCCCTGGGGTGAATGGATCTAATAATGAACCCTCCATGAACCTCACCCCGTGCGGCCCTGAAGGCACAGCCCACTCACTTATCCCTCTCAGCCAAAGGTGCTGTGCTGGAGGCCAGTTACTGCCCCAGTTTGCAGGTGAGAGAAAGAGGCTCAGAGAAGGAAAATGAACAGCCAGGAAGTGGGGGACCAGCCAGCCGCTAGGCCCCTGGCCATTACCTCCAGGGACAGACCTGCACCTGCACCCCATCACCCACTCTCCAGTACCCTCAGGCCATCCTCTGTCACCTGACCCCACCTCCTGTGCTCTGCCCTATGAGGTGCTGCCTGGCCCCTGACACCCCTTCTCCCCAATCATTGCACATGTGCACAGGTACATGGTCACACATGCACACACCAACTCATGAACCCTCATGTGCACACATGCACACATGCACACACGTGTGCCTCTCATCCCCAGTTATGCGCCCGCATCCACATTCACCTCCCAGCCTCCGTTCTGCAAGAATGTCCTTCTCAGTAACTCTTGTTTCCAGGTGCGCTATGAAATTACCATCAGATTTAAAGCTGAGAGGAGAAATGGGCGAGGAGGAGCCAAACCTCTTTTTAATTATCTGTGGCAGTTTCCAATTGTTCAGGTGATAATCATAATCATTAAAAACTCTGTTATCAGCTCTGGTGGGGGAAGGCACTGCCCCGCAGTGGCTGCGGAATGGTGAACAGGCTGAGTCTTCTGATAAGGAGACTCAGCTCCCAGTCTCCCCACTCCAACACCATCCCCACCCAAGCTCCAATCTCCCTGCTCCCAGCCCCTCCACCCCCCAGCATCCTCGCTCCCCACCTGCCTGCCCGCCTGCCTCCCCACTGCAACCCTGTCCCAAGGCGATTCTGCTGGATGTTCTTAAACTGGAGGGGAGGACAGTGAGGGCTACTCTTCCAGGGCCACACATAACCAGGTGCACCTCACTTGTGTGGCCTGTGAGCCCGGGGGGAGGGGGCCCTGAGGAGACAAGGGGACCCAGGAGGTCTTGGCTTCCCACCAGGAGCTGAGTCTTGCCCGGGGACTGGGACTCTCCGCACTAGGACGTGACCTCCGTGGGTTGTGGGTCTGGATATCCACATGGCGATGCCCCTCACAGCGTATGTCACACCTGGCCTGCCTGCCTCAGCAGCCAGCCTGGCCTGGGCTCTGCTGATGACCTACCCACTCTGCATGGCCTCAGCTCTTGGCCACTTATAAACATGTTCCCAGCCAGCTCCTCAGGATGGAAGCCCACTAGGATGGAAGGTCCAAGAGAGAGGAACTCATCTCCACTGCCACCTCCATGCCCTCTGAGTGCAGACCAGGGGCTGGCACACAGGAGGCTCCCAAGAAATGTCTGTTTGAGAACTACAAGAGTGTGTAATACACAGTGCACACAATCTGTAAATAACAGGGAGGATATGAGGCTCAGAGAGGTGAGGTGCTTGTCCATTGTCACACAGCAGGCGAGGGGGTAGGGATTAGGACGGGGAGGGTCAGTGGTAGGGCTGGGGAGCAGCTTGAGTCCTGGGGAGAGACAGCCAGAGCTGATGTGCATTTAGACAGTAAATCCAGGGTGTTACAGGCCCCACCCATTCCGGGGGAAACTCAGGCCAGCAAATGGGAGGCCCCAGTGTTGGTGACCTGGGAGGAGAGGGGGGTGGAGGGAGGGAGCAGCCTCATTTGCATAATGACCCTGCTTCCTCCAATCAGCTGGGCTCTCAGCACTGGGACTCCAGGGACTGGCCCATGACCAGAAGGCGGGGAGCAGCGGCAGGTAGAACGGGTCTAGGCCCTGCCCAGGTGCGTGGCCAGGCATTGCCCTTTGTGTACAAGATGGCCCTTCTTGAATGGCTTTTCTCACCTTCACCTCTTTTAGTCCTCCCAACAGCCCTGCCTCCAGGTCAGGGATAATCATCTCCACTGTGCAGATGAGGCAACTGAGGCAAGAGAGGCCACAAGACTTGCCCAAGGTCACACAGCCAGGCAGCTGCAGAACCAGAACTGACCCAGCCCTAGAGTATCGCCCAGGGAGTCCCACACCTCTGGCTTTCTCCCCACTTCCCTGGCCCAGGGTCCTCCTGTGCACCTCACCCTGGGCCTGTCCTCTGTGACAATTAAGGCCCCTCTTCCTACCAAGTCCTAACCCCCCTCTCCAGCCTCTTCCCTGGGCCCAGCCTATTTGCCCCAGCTGCTCCCAGACACCCGGGTCAGGGACCCACAGGATGTTAGGGCTGGCAGGGACCCCAGCATCTTGTCCAACCCCTGGAGGTGCAGGTGGGGGCAATAGTCTCTCATTGTCCCCCTGCCTTCCATCCTAGAGCCCTCAAGGCCTGACTTGGGTGCTGCTCTCCTCTCTGCATTTCTCCCCCTGCTTCCTGCCTCACTCACCCCTCAGCAGGTTCTGTAGCCCAGGTCTAAGTTCTGATTGACAAACTTCCTGGGGAAGGGGGGTGGGGTCTGCACCGGCATGGCTAAGAGGCTGGTGATTTATCTGCTGGAAATGTTTGCTTCTCAGGAGGAATCCTCTTGGCCCCTCCTTGTTGAAGGCTGGGATTTATAGATGCTTCTCTTTCCTAAGGACCTTCCTGGTGGTTTTGGGGGGATAACAGAGGTGGGGGAACAATGGGGACTCTAACAGAGTGAAGAATAAATGTAGACAGTGTGGAGGGAGGAAGAAAATGGACTTAGGGGTCACTAAGGGCTAAGCTATGAGGCCTTAGGCAGATCATTTAACCTCTCTGGACCTCGATTTCCTCATCTGCAGAATGGGCACAATCACACAATGGGACTGGTGACATCTGTACCTCAGGGTGATGAGGTTTGGGCAAGGGGTGCATATAAATGCCTGGTACACAGGGAAGTGCTCAGAAAAGTTGAATTCCCCCCTCTTGGCCATTTGATGTCCCCCTTTCCCTGCCCAGATCACCCCCTCCAGGTCTCTGTCTGAGTTTCCCTCCAAGTGCCACTTGTACCTGTCTCTCCTCAGGGAGATTAGAGCTTGTCAATCCTGCAGGTTCCACCTTCCTGTGGCTCAGGAAAAGGAAGGAGGAGGCCCTACTGGCATGACGGCTCAGCTGCCTGTACCAGGATGCCAAGCACAGATGGTCTGTACACCCAGGGGTTGTTAGCAGTGCGGCTGCTGCTCGGCTAATGAGTTAACAAATTTCACCTCTGGAAAAGGCCCTTGGCAGAGTAAGGGGCCTCTGGGGCCCAAAGTTCTGCTGTGGTACAAGGGGTCAGCAGAATTCTTCAATGCATCTAATTTCTAATAAAGCAAGGAGGAAGGAGGTGGGGAGGGGTGCTGGCCTAGTTAGCTCAGATGACCTGGGTCCAACTGGGCTGGGCCTGACCGCCTGGGTGGGAGTGAGCAGGAGGTATAGTAACTGAGCCGAGGGACTCAGCCAGCTCCACTCTTTTCCGAAGGCATCTTCAGCATCCCCATATCTGATCAGAAGCAAAATAAATCCCTACTCCATTCTTAAAGCACAGTGCAGGGAAGAGGGGGCTCCACAGTCAGACCTGTCAGACCCAGAGGACCCAAGGCCAGTGGCTGTCCCCTGAGAAATCCTGGCAGCCCCTCTGTCTCCAAAGCCTCAGTTTTCTCACCTGTCAAGTGGGAGCGGTGATCTGTCCCTCACTTGCTGTGTGGTGAGTAAAGCCTTTGCACAGTGCCCAACACATAGTGGGTCCGCCACGGAGGATAGCTGTGATTACACTGAGGTAGGCAGAGCAATAGCTGCCCCCCCCCAAAAAAAAGTGTCCCTGCCCTCATCCTAGGAACTGGTGACACGTTACTTTACCTCACATGGCAAATGGGAATGAAGGTTACAGGTGGGATGAAGGTTGCTAATCAGCTGATCTTAAAATATGGGGATTGTTCTGGATTATTCGGGGGACCCATGTCATCACTTTATTCGCAGGGGGCCTTAACATGGAAGAAGGGACCAGAGAAGGAGGTCAGAGCAATGAGGAGGATTTGACCTGCTGCTCCTGGGTTTGAAGATGGAGGGAGGGACGACAATCTGAAGAATGCAGGCAGCGTCTAGAAGCTAGAAAAGGCAAGGAAATGCTTATAGGACCTCCGAAGGGAAACAGCCCTGTGGACATTTTAATTCCAGCCCAGTGAGATCCATTTTGGATTTCCGGTCTCCAGAATTACAGAATAATACATGTGTATTGTGTAAGCCATTAAGTGTGTGGTAATTTGTTACAGCAGCAACACGAACAAATACATCAATGGAACCATACTCTGGGTCAGATGTGCCCATGGGAGCCCCACTGCAGATTCAATCTCTCCCTGGCCTATACCAGTGCTGTGGATTGAGGAAGTGAACTAATCTTTCTGTGCCTCAGTTTTCTCATCTGGAAAATGGGGGAATAATAGTACTTCCCTCACAGGGTTGTTGTGAGGATTACACGAGATAACTTGTGTAAAGTTCTAGAACACAGCTGGGCACACAGAAAGCCCATACTGTCAGATTATTTGGGGTGTAAGGACAGGTTTTTAAAATCATTAATGCCAGTATGGGGAGCCTTGCAGGCTGGGAGCCGCCCTTTAAATGACAGCTGGTAGACAGCAGTGGTGAGGCTGTGCTGTTGGGCAGACCTGGGATCAAATCCTCAATGTACCACATCAGGAGGATTCGGGCACAGCATGTAATTCTCTGAGCTTCAGTTTCCTCACCCATAAAGTGGGGATAATGACAGCACCTACCTCCAAGGGGTAGAGCAAATCACTGAGCCCCGTGCCGAGCACACGGCCGGTGCTCCAGAGTTGGTGGCTGCTGTTACTATGTCGGGGGCCCTACCACTGCTATGAGACCCCAAACGCAAAAGGGATGCACACTGGACAGAGGCCACTGGGAAGCAGAAATGCCTCTCGGTGAGTTTCTCTGACACGGGATTCAGTAGCACACAGAATAAAGTGAGGCTCAGTTACGTGCCAGGCCAACTATCCTGTCTAGAGATGGTGCTTGGTACACAGGTAAATTCCGGGCCACTGCGCCCAGCACCCAAGGGAGTTCCGGAGACCCCGGCTGGGGAGCTTGGCCTGCGCTCTAGTCAGAGTCTCCGGGGATTTTTGCCATTCCCAGTTATGGTGGCAGCTCAGCGACAGTCCAGCCAGGGCTAGGGCAGCCTAGACTTTCCCCAAATCTAGGAGAACCTCCCACTCACCCCTCCAACCCCAGGCACTCAGGTCTGTGGTCACCTTTCTTCCCAATGAATACATAATAGCCTCATAGCCTCGCAGGATAGGCGAGATGATGGTTGTAATAAAACCGGTTCGTTACAGCCCTCTGCCCGGAGCCAGTTAATGAGCACGCGCTGGTGCTCTGTGGCTCTTTAGAACCAAATGCAAATGAATTAATTCCATGCTATCATTTAATTAGCTTCAGAAGGTGGAGAGGGTTGGGAAGAGGTTGGTGATGTCCTGGGACAGAGGCAGAGAAAGAGGAAAGGGCGAGGAATCAGCTTAGAGGAGGGGCAGAGAGAGAGAGAGAGAGAGAGAGAGAGAGAGAGAGGGCTGGGAGGTGGGGTAGAGTGAGGGAAGGAGAGGGAGTGAATAAGGAAGAGGGAAGAGGACAGATGCGGCCATTTGTTTGTATTTGACTTTCCAAAGTCCCTTTATGGGAGACAGGGTTGGGCAGCCTCATTCCTCCCTTTGAAAAGTGAGGACACCATGTGATGGTGCATCGTGATGGGTGCTGGGATCCCACAATGGACCAGACAGACGAGGTCCCGACTCTGTGGGTTCACAGTCAAGTGCAGAGGGCAGGCACTGAGCACCTAGTCACACATTTGTGTGCATACATGTGACTTTGCCTATATGTGTGTGAGCATGTGCTTATGTGAGTATGTATGTATGCATCTGCCATGTGCGACAGCAGGTACATGTATGAATGTGTATATATGAGAATATTCATGTGAGTGCATGTGTGTGCAAGTGTATGCATGTATGAGTGTTTGTGAATGAGTATATGAGAGTGTTTATTTGAGTGCATGTGTGTGCAGGTGTGTGAGTGAACCTGCGTATGATCGTGTACATAGATAGTACTGCCTAGAATGATAAGAGCTAAAAAGCAAAGGAAAAGGATAGTAGGATGACATAAGAGGGGTCAGGGAGTCTTCTTTGAAGAAGTGCCACTTATGCTGAGACCAAGAAGGAGTCAAGGAGAACGTGTAGTGGGCTTCTGTTTACCTACCCCACATCCATCGCTCTTCTTATGGTAAGACCACTCCCAATTTCCCTTTGAAAACAGCTCTCAGACCACTCTCAGTCCCTCCAGGTGGGCGAACCCATCCCCTGGCTCCTGCCTCCGAAGCCTGGCCATTCAGTTCACTTCACCTGCTGGTCACAACGATCCTTTCAGGAGTGGGCAGACGACTCAATCCAGGCCCATGAGATTCATACCAGAGGCTTTGCTAAAACTATCAAGAAAGAGGTGTGTGTAGCCAGGGTGACATATGCCCGACACTACCAGTATCCATTTCCCACCTGGGGACAGCGTGACTGTGGATGATGCCAAGACAGAAGAGATGGGAAGGCCATGTTCTGAGTGATGTCATTTGGGGATCTGGCCATGCCTGAAGCTATCTACTCCTGGTTTTGTCAGGTGAATGAACCAGCAATTCTCCTTTTTAATTTATATTTTAAACTGGTTTCAGTTGTTTTTTATTACTTCTGTTGCAAGACTCTGAATGATATTGCAAAGGGCACAGCATGTGAGAGGGCTCTGAGGAGAGAGGAAATACGGTTAGGTCAAGAAGCTGACACAAGGCCAGCATGGCCAAAGCGACGTGGAAGGGTGAGTGTCTGTGGGAAAGGGCTCAGAGGGGCCAAAAGCCTGAGTGTAAGTTGGGCGAGTGTGTGTGTGTGTGTGTGTGTGTGTGTGTGTGTGTGTTTGAGTGTGTGTGGAGGGGGGTGGGAGTTAGGGGGCTGGTAATATAAGAGCTAAAAGTCTTGACATGGTCAGTGCATTCTTTTTGAGCATTCGTTAGAGTCAGAATTCTCTCTCAGCCTTCCCCAACACTGTCATTACTTCTCATTTCACCCCCACACCGATTCTGTTCACCCCCAAGTCCTGAATCCAAGGCCCAGAACAGATAGGCTTATAGGGACCACAAAGGCCACCGAGAGTAAAATCTTCTCTTTCATTTTATTATTTAGTTTTAGTGTTTTACTTACTTTACCAAGTGATATATGAATATGTTCTCTTGGTAAAAAGATAAAATCTAATCATGTAAAAAAAGCAAATAGTTTCATTTTACAGCATGGGACTGGGGGCTAGGGAGGTGAGCTAGCTCACCTAAAGTCATACAACAAGTTGTCAGACATCTGAGGTCATGGAAGCCTTCTGAATACTTTCCATCTTACATTAAAAAAAAAAAAGCGTTGGGGATAATAATACAAAGGAGGACAATAATAATAGCCAACTTTTTAGCACTTACCATGTGCCAGCTACTTTGTTAAGCTCTTTATTTTCCTCATTTTGATTCAGTCCTTACCACGTTCCCGTGAGGCAGCTACCATTATCTTCTTCATTTGAGAGACAAACAGAGGTTAATTTAAGTAACTTTTCTAAGGTCACAAGTCTTTGCTGTGGGGTGCAGCCATGACTTGAACTCAGTCTGTTTCCAGAGCCCAGGCACTCACTTCTGGCAGCTTGTAAGAGTACATTTTGTTTGCTAACCAGATAATTCTACCTGTAAGACAAAGGGAAATGAGTGGTCCCAGGACTCCTAAAGAGGAAAGCCTTCCAGCTGCCATCAGAACTCTCCATGGTGCTGAAAATCAATCCATCGTCTGTTCTGCCAGCCGATCCAGAATGTTGCTCTTCCTCAGTCCATTTGTTGGCCTGATTTCCCTAGCCCAGTTCCTCCCAATTTAGTCCATTAATAATATCTGTTCCCTCCATCCCACCTGAGCAAAACCTGACTGAGGCTACAGGTGGTGTAGCTATGATAACATCCCCTGCCACACACACATCATGTAACAACTTGTCTCCACAGAATGCTGGTTTCCTTAAGGAAGATATTAGTTAGAATCCATATATATAAAAGCCTAAGTGACCAAATGACCGAACGACCGAGTGGCTGGTCGACTGGTCGAGCTGCCCCTGCTGGTCAGTGCGCTCCCACAGCGGAGTGCCACTCAGCTGACCGACAGGTGCCAGATGCCGGGCTCATGGCTGGCGAGTGCAGCTGTGGCAGTGCAAGCCTCTCCCAGCTCCACGCAGTGCTACTGAGCAGCGGGCGGCCACAGGTGCAGTGGGGCTGGGATGAGCGGGAGAGGTGCGGTGCCCAGCCCGGGCTCGGGCTCCTCCCTGGCCGCCTGCTGCTTCGGGCACTACTACATCCCCTGAGGGGTCCTGGATTGCGAGAGGGCGCAGGCCAGGCAGAAATCCGTGCACAAATCCGTGCACCGTGCCTCTAGTAGAATAAAGAAAACCTAGATACATACTGGGTCCACACTTACCTTCTGTAACCACCTGACCCGACCTTTATATTTTTTGGTTTGCTATGTTAAGATACAGCTTGCATATGGTAAAAGACACACATCTTAAGTGTACATGTGGTAGATTATAAAAATTAACACAGACTCATTCTCTTCCTGTGCCTGCACTTTTGTGATGTGTCATTTCAGATTCTCTTATTAGGAACGAAACTCTGTTTCTCCATCTCTTCAGTCGGGGTGTACACCAATGTAACCACCACCCAGGTCAAGATAGAGTGCAATATGGTACCCCAGAAAGTGTCTTTGTTTCACTTTCTAGTTAATCTGCCCAATCCTGAGAGAGAGCCATTATTCTGACTTTTATCAAGATAGATTAGTTCATATTAATGGAATCATAAAGTATATGTCTTTTGCTTATTTTTCCCCCAGACTGTATCTGTGATATTCATATATGTTTTGTTTGTATTTTTCAATGTAGTCTTTATTGTGTTCATTACAAACAACAACTAAAATATTAGAATTTAATTCCAAAACTAAGGCGAAGGTAAAACTTCCAAAGCTAAGGGAAGGTGAGTGATCACACGAAACTTACTTCTGTCGTGTACATTATGAACCTACTCAAAGATTTCCCACCAAGACTTAAGATTAGAGCAAGGGAGTAACAGGGTAAAATAAAGCCATTTCTTGTTTGCTTCTTTCAGATTCACCAGATAATATTTATTGTGTGCCTGGAGGGCTTACATTCTCCTCTAGGCACTATCCATAACAACAGGCCTTTTGAGAACACGTGACTACCTCAGACATCTGTAGACTGCCCCAACAAAATTTAAACTACCTGGGGAATATAAACTTAGTCATGTATTCTAAATGCATATCTTCAAAGCTACCATTTTAAAATAAATTGGAAAGTAGGGAAACCTAAAAAAATACATTCTGCTATTACACCATCATATAAACATTATAAATGTGTGTGGGAGAGAGAGAGAGAGAGAGAGAGAGAGAGAGAGAGAGAGAGAGAGAGAGAGAGGATAATCAAGATTTAAATAAGAAGCTAAAAAATTAGGAAATAGAGATTTTACTAAAGAAACTAAAATAACCATCCCAGCTACAATTTGTCCATTCTCTCATAGATGGACATTTGGGCTGTTTTCCTTTTTTTGTGTGGCTATTTTAAATAAAGCTTCTATGACCACTGACATGTGAGTAATCTGTAGATATATACACTCAATTCTCTTGGATATATTCTGTTATGGGCTGACTTGTATCACCTCCCCAAATTCAGGTGTTGAAGTCTTAACTATATTTGGAGAGAGGATCTTTAAAAAGGTAATTAAAGGTAGTTCATATTAATGGAATAAATGAGGTTGTATGGGTGGGCCCGAATCCAATTGGTCCTTATAAGAAGAGGAGATTAGGGCAGACACACACACACACACACACACACACACACACACACACACACTGGGAAGACCCTGTGAACATAACCCCTCAGTAATATGGGGAAAGCCTGGTTCATCTCCCAGCAGAGAGAGAAGGAGTGCAGGGAGGGCGATCCCCTGGCACAGTCAAGACTCATATCAGAGGCCACAGAAGCACAAACCGGGACTTATTTGGGGACAACGGGAGACACAGACACACTGAGAGGGACTCAGTGACAGAAAGAGCAAGTGACCAGGAGAGAAACAGAGAGAGGGGAGGCCTCAGATGCAGCCTCCGTGCCTGTCCCCCCTGGCCTGTCCTCACCAGACCCAAGCTCTGGAACCCTGGTGGGCGTCTTGTTGGGAGTGGGGATTCACTGGGCCACAATGGTACCCTTCTCGGTGGTTCATCTTCTCTGAGAAAAGAAATCACTCTCCATCCAATTAAATCTAATTAGACGTAATCAAGTTGTGGAGATCTGTGCAGCAGGATGAATGATTAGGAAAAATTACCTCCCTGCAAAGAGTTTAAATTTAATTTTCATAATCTAAAGACTAAATAGAAACAATTGGGTTCCTTACTGCCTCTGACCCAGAGCCAGGAATTCTCTGGGGTGGAAGCATCAGCTAGGAGAGAGGACCACCTTCACTCAGGGTGGGCCAGGTGGACAGTGGGCCTGCTGAGATAGGCACCCACACCCTCCAGCGGGCCCGAGATCTCCACCCTTCCACCTCCCGCTCTCACACACCTGTTCACACTAATACACCCGCCCCCCCAACCTGGGACAAATGTGAACTTCACATGCCTGCCCTGAGACTGTTGAACACACAACTTAAGACAGTCACGTACATACCCTAATAAAGCCTGCATACCCACCCATGGACAGGCATGCACACACACACACACACACATACAGGCACACCTAACCACACCTACAGGCACAGATACACAAACACACACAGGCACACACGCAGACATGGACACACACATAGGCCCACATACAGGTTCACAAGCACACACACGCACACGCACACCATCTCACACAGATGCACTGATGGTCAGCCCTGGGTTAGTCCCAGGTTAGTCCCAGCTCTGCCACTAACTGGCTGTGTGAATGCTGGGCTCCTTCCAAGGGCCTCAGTGTCCTCATCTGTAACCGGGGAGGCAGACTCCATTTCCTGAGCCACTGGCAATTGTGAAAGCTTGGAATTCAATTTCCCTCCCTCAGCATCTCCCTCATCCTTTCTAATCGAGGCTGACTGAGAAAATAAAGTCTGCGAGGTCACCCAGTAATGCTCATAAGCTGACACTCATCAAGCAAGGCCTCCGTTAGCAGACCAGGAACCCACCCCGGCCACCCGCACAGCCCCGAGCTCCAGTAAAGGGTCTGGGGCACAGAGGGCTTTCCTGTCCCCACGCACAGATGCACACACACACCTTTCACACTCAGGCACATTGTTACAGCTCCAAGGATGAACTGTATCACCCAGCACCAGTCTCAGGGCTGGGCCTCGCTCTCCTGGTCCCAGGACCAGCAGCGGCATCTGTTCCTTGAATATTTCTCTGTGCTTTTAGCTGGTGAGGGACCAGCCCCAGAAAGCAGGGGAGAGAGCATCTGGAGCCAGAAGCCTGAAGGTGGATTAATTTATGCCCCGTGGCTTCTCAGCTGGAGCAGGGCCCTGGGGCCAGCTTGGAGGAAAGGTGGGCAGAGTCCCCTGGGGGATGCACAGCCTGGAGGCCAGGCTGAGAGTTAGCAGAGGTGGTGAGCATGTCACTGACAGGGTATAATGGCTCTGTCTTGTTCCAATTGTCCCCTTTCTCTGTACAGCTGTGGCCACCTGAGTCCTGCTTGTGTGACCAGAGGGCTCCAGGCTAATGGACAAACCCTGCTCCAGCTGGGAGGAGGTGGGGGTCTGGGGCAGGGAGCGGGCGGATTGAAACTTGGAGTCTGGCCTGGTTTTGAATTCCAGCCACTGACTCTCTGCAGGAGTTGAGCAGCCTCCTCCCTGACTCTGGCTTGGGTTCCTCATCTTCCCAACAGGGTGAAGAGCCTGCCAGGACCGCACACAGCTTTCCACTGGGCATGGGGTTGGGGGCATCTGCAGTGCTCCTTGGACATTTGTTCTGTCCCCTTTGCAGCCCCCCACAGTGCCTGGCTCCAAGTCCAGTAAATATTGATTAACCTGGTGAGATAATGAGATGAGCTCATGCTTGTGTCTGGGTCTCACGGCAGCAAAATCTAAACTGTTGGGAAATTGAATAATCAGAAGACAAGCTGAGTGGAGCCACCGGGGGTTTGGCTGTCTGATATCAGGGAGGACTTCCTAGAAGAGGCAGGCAGGCCTTGGGCTGGGTAGGATTTGGATAGAGGAGGGGAAGGTATAATGGGATGGGAGACTGCATGTGTAAAAGCAGGGAGATGGGAAAGGAGGGGTCAAGGTGAGACCTCTCTCTTATGAAGCTGGTGTGTGTGTGTGTGTGTGTGTGTGTGTGTGTGTGTGTGTGTGTGTGTTTGTGTGTGTGTGGCAAGGGTGGTCCCAGCACATTGCTGGGCTCTCAGGGGACACTTAGTAACAGGGGCTCCCTCCCCAGTGTCAGTTCATTCAGGTCACCTGACCCTCTCTGTTCCCAGAGATGGCCTCCTCACCTGGTCACATGTGGTCCCAGAGGGGAGCAGGCTTCAGTGCAGGGAACACAGACCCTAGGACCTTGGAGCTGAGAGACCCCTCCAGCCCCTCCACCCTGTAGGAACCCAGCACAGGGAGGTTAAGAGAGTGGGCCAGTCACCCTCCTCCCATGGGCCCCACAGTTTTCTGCTCTCTAGTCAGCCTAGGGGGAGGCCCTCTGTTCACAGACACGGAACAGAGAGCCTCACGGGTTCCTCTTCTCCCCTCGTCCTCTCTCTGCCCTCACACCCACTTGCTCACCGGCGGAGAAGAGCCAGGAAGGGGACCCAGGCCAGAGATCTGTAGACCCATCTGGCTGAGGCCTTGGCCTGTGCTGGGAAGGAGAGGGGTAAACCTTAAGCAGCCCTTTCCTGGTTGGTGTTGGAGTTGCAGTTTCTAAAGGCCATCGGGAGCTCCATAGAGCAAACACTTTATCTCTCAATGACACCACAGCAGATTAAGGAAGGGCCAGTCTCCCAGAAAGCAGCAAAGGGAGCCCATTCATTACCCGAAATGGTCTGACCCGGCAGCTGGAATAACTTTACCGGAGCCACGACTGGGAGGAAGGGATTTCTTAAGCCCTGTTGTCAACAAATCTGGCCTAGTTCCTTTGTCCAGGGATCTAGGGGGTGAGGGTGATGCCCAGATAACCAGGCTGAGAGGACACAGGCACAGGCTGGGGTTTAGCTCAACATGAGAAAGATCTCCCAGTCCCACTGATAGCCATTCACTCTGCAGGTTACATTATTCTTAAAGTTGGCTCAGGTGGGGACCTCGGTCCCTTTTGGAGTCACGAAAGGGCAAGATTCTGGGGACCCAGCAATGATAACCCCACACGGAGATTAATTCAAAGTCTTCCCTCCTCAGTTTAGGCATTTGGTTCAAAGGCAGATGGCGCTCAGAATATGTGTTTGGCTCGTGGTTAGGAGATGTGGATTCAGTTCTGCCTCTGTAACCTTGACATGTGACTTCCTTAACAATGACCACAAATGTCATTGCTTGAGCACCTACCATGTGCCCAGCTTGTACCAGACACTTTCCATCTGTCCTCTCATTTCCTCTTCCTCTGAGGCAGGTGTCTTTCCTCTCTTCATATACAAGAGGACTGAGGCTTAAGAGGCTGCTAAAGCTTGCCCAGCATCAGAGCTGGGGTTCAAATGCAGAATGTCTGCTCACATTCCTTTTACTATACTATACATGCTCGCTGAGCCTCAGTTTCTTCATCCATAAAATGGGAGTAACAATACACATCCTGTATAGCTCCCAGGGTAGTTGACTAGTACAAGTAAAATAGTGCCTGGGAAATGTTCACCCACACACACACTCAACTGTGTCCACCCAGGAGACACAGTTACTATCCAAGGATGAAAAGGTATGCAAGGGGCTGTTCTATAATGAGCTTTATTTCTCTACTCACAGAGCTCTGATTAATTTTTCGCCTAAAAGACCCTAATACCCCACTTGTGAGTGTATATTTACAGTGTGTATTAAAAATACCTTAAAATGCCCATGCTTTTTGTGCCAGCGAATCTACCATCAGGAAACATAGTCAGGGCTGAGCATACAGACTCACACACAAGGGCGTTCACTCTAGGGTATTGATAACAGCCAATGTTCAGAATCATTGTCCAATAGGGGAACAGTTGTGTGAAATAGTGTTTGCCCGTACGGTGGAATCTTATGCAGCCAAGTTGTGAAGCACATTTCATGACCTGGGAATGTGCCTCTGTAGGTTACATATGCCACACAATCCCCAAGAAGGTTACATATGCCACACAATCCCCAAAAGATGTTTCTCCAAGATGATGGGTGATTTCTATTTGTTCTGCTTACTTTACCTAAATTTGATCAATCTATTTTTTAAAACAAATAAATTAAATGTACCTCACATTTCCTTATTTCTAGATTTGGGACTACGGAGTATAATTTAAGTTTTGCTCTATGCCTTGAGTCACCACCATCATCTTACATGTCTTAACCCCAGGGTGTCTCAGGGCTCAGCCTGCTCTCTCCTGGAGTTCTCTCCTCTACTTTCCAGTCTTTAGGCTCCCAGATGTTTCTTCTTTATGGTTTTATAGGCAAGACTTCCAAGAACCCAAAGCAAAAACAATAACTGGAAAGATGGAATAGCTGAGAAGAAATTTCCACATCTGCCCAATGCAGAGGAAACAGAATTTGGAGTATGAGTTCAACCAAGAGTGAGGGCATTCCACTAATTTCCCAGAAGGGGGCCACACATCAGAGTAAAGACCACATCTCATGATAGGGATGTGCATTCTTAGATCAGGAACAACACAGAACTAGGCCTGCCCAAACGAAACATAAAACTAAAAAGTCATAAGTTAATGATTATCCAACAATAATTTAACTCTTCCTGGAGATAATAAAATCAAACCTCTAGAACGTGTCTTCGCATTGTCTAGTACACAATAAAAAAAATGACTAGACATGTGAAGAAAGAGGAAAATGTGACCAAGAGAAAAATCAGCCAATGGCAAATAAATAAATAAATAAATAAATAAATAAATAAATAAATAATAAAAATAACAGATGACTCAGATGTTGGAATGAACAGAAAAGAACTTTGTAATAACTATAATAAATATGCTGACCTATAGAGATGACCTACAGGTAGCTTGAAAAGATGGCCAAAGTTTGAACAAAGTGGTCAAAGCTTAAAAACGTTGAACAAAAGAAATAAAGTCATATTGGATTATAGCTCAAAGTATAAGATAAATGTCTATGAGTCTATAATGGTACAAACAAATGATTGAATAAATTAATAAACTGTGGAGAAGATGCAAATCTTTTGGCAGAGAATTCCACATAATCTGTATATATACTCTCCAACCTCAAGGAGATTATGCATGGGCAACTCCTAGTAATTTTCTTTCAGTGAATATAGATGGAAAAGGGGGCAAAGAGTGGCTTTACTGGGGAGAAACCTCAGCCAGAGGATCAAAGTCAACATCAACAGTCATAAATCTTGTTGGTAGTTGAACCCTTAATATGATGTGAGTGACACTTTACCTCTGTGATCTTCCTCTCCCAAACACCCATGCCCCCAAGTCTAATCATGAGAATAATATCAGACAAATTCCAATGGAAGGCCATCCAATGATATATTTGACCAGTAGTCGTCAAAATGGTCAAGCTCATTGAAACAAGGAAAGTCTGAGAGACTGTTATAGCCAAGAGGAGTGCAAGGAGACACGACTGCTGAACGTAAGGTATGCTGGATGGGGTCCTGGAACAGAAAAGGGACCCTAGGAAAAACCAAGGAAACCTGAATAAGCTACAAACTGTAATCACTATACTGTATATCAATATGACTTCGTTAATTATAACAAATGTACCATACTAATTTAAGACGTTAATAATAGGGGGAATTGTATATAAAAATGATGAAAACAAAGAGACTTTAGTGACTTTTGAGAGGAGAGAAAGAATGGAACAGAAAAGCAAACATTTGAGGATGTATTAGCAAAATAATTTCAAAAAATTGATAAAAGGCCACAACCCACAGATGAATTCCAGGAAGGATAATTACAAAGACAATCACCCTAGGCACATCATAATCAAACTGCTGCAATAGGAAGATTAAGGAAAGATTGTGAAGGCAGTCAGAGGGGAGGAAACATTAATAAGGGGAACAAGGATAATAACACAAAGCTGATTTTATATCAGATGAATGGAGGTCTCAAGACAATGCAACATCTTTAAAGTTCTGGGAGAAAAAACAAACCCAACTTTTAACCTAGAATTTTTTTATTTATCTAGCAAAAACATTTTTAATACATTAAGATGAATTAAAACCACTATCAAATAAAGAAAAGATGATAAAATTCATTGTCAGCAGGCTCATATGACAAACTATCCTAAATGAAGTTCTTCAGTCTAAAGGGAAATAATGTGAGATGAAATTACAGAGCTGCAGGAAATCAGAAGAAGCCCTGTAAATGGTAAGTAGACAATAATTTTCTCTTCAATTCTGTAGAAGATAGTTAATGGTTTAGAGAATAAATAAGAACACGGTATTGTGGAGTCTGCAACACAGGCAGAAATAAAATATATAACTACAATAGCCAATGAATGAGAGTGGGTGTAAATGGAATTGCATTGTTGTAAGGTTCGGATATAAATAAAACACTGTAGCATTAATTTAAGCTAAGGATGCTCACTGACCACTGAACTGACATGTGCAAGCCAGACTTCAATGAGCTCAGGGGAAAACAACACATTGTAATCATCAGAGCAAGTACTAATTAATAACACAAAGAAGTATAATCAAAACACAAATAAAGGAGATAAGTTGGGATACTGAAAAATACTCAGGTAACCCCAAAGAAGACAGGCATGGAAGAACAAAGAAACCAAG
The DNA here is from genome assembly GCF_951640355.1 of Cnephaeus nilssonii. Taxonomy (NCBI): domain Eukaryota; kingdom Metazoa; phylum Chordata; class Mammalia; order Chiroptera; family Vespertilionidae; genus Cnephaeus; species Cnephaeus nilssonii. The sequence goes on from NC_137078.1 coordinate 84,759,455, forward strand.
AACAAATGGGTCCAATAGAAAACCATGTATTTGGGACATATAAAATTATACAAAAATAAAATTTTGGTATTTATAAATAAACTTTTATTGGAACACAGCCAAAGATCATTTGTTTGCACACTGCCTGTGGCAAGTTTGTTTGTTGCATATTTTTGTAGAAATCACAAGCTGTTTCTAAAATTACACACAAATGCAATAAAACCGGACTAGCCAAAACAATCTTTAAAAAGAACTTGAAGGCCAAGTTTTTATTTCAAGATTATGAAGGTACAATAATCAAGACAAAGCAAGAATAGAAATGGATCGATGAAACAGAATAGAGACCCAAAATAGACCCACACATACATTTATTACTAAGATACCTCCATGTGGGGAAGGATCATCTTTTAAGCAAACAGTGCTGTAAAAACTGTATCCATGTGAAATATTAGGGACCTAGACCCTCAATCACATCTTCTATAGGAATGAATTTCAGATGAGCCAGATGTAGACATAAAAACGAAAAACCAAGATAAGAGAAAAATCTTCGGAAAAATATCATTTTGATCTTGGGTGTAGACCAAGATTTCTTAAGACACACACAAAAAAGCACTATTCATAATAGCCATAAAATGATAAATTGGAGTTTATCAGTATAAGAACCTTCTGTTCTTCAAAAGATATCATTAAGAATAAGAACATGCAAACCATAGATTAGGAAAAATAATCACAATACACATTTTTGACAAAGAACTTGTACTCAGGATGTATAAAGAACTCCCAGAAATTAATCATGAAAAGAAAACTCAAAATGACGGGCAAAAGACTTAAACATATTTTAGAAGAGGTACTAATGGCCAAACACACTTGAAAAATGCTCAATGTTATTCATTATCAGGGATCTGCATTTGGGGTAAAATTAATAAGACTGGCAATAGGTATTGGCGAGAAATGTGAGGCGAATAAAAATGCTCTACATTTCTGGAGGGATTATGGAAAAATATGGTCACTTTGGAAAACAGATTGTCAGTTCGTTATAACATAACATCCATGTCCACTCCATGACCTAAGAATTCCACTTTTGAATACTCAAAATTAATGAAAACTTTGGGCTATAAATAATAGACTGCATAAGTATTTTAATAGCAACTTTATTTATAATAGCCCCAAGTTGGAATTAATTCAATTGTCCATCAATAGATTAATGGATAAACACACACACACACACACACACACACACATATATATATATATATATATATTGCATAATGAAGTAACACTGAGAAATAAAGGAGCATAAACCTAGATAAAAAATCTCAAGCATCAAGATCCCAGATACCTACCATGGGATTCCAGTTGTATGAAATTCTGGAGCGTGTAAAATTAATGTACAATGGCAGAAAGGGGCTGGGCGGGGATTAATTGGTTGCACAGGAGATATTATTGGGGTGATGGAAATGGGACACCTTAATAAGGTGTTGGTTAGACGATTGTATCCAGTTCTGGCACACACACACAAATTAGGAAAGGAGCACCGTTCACTAGTTGATCAATCTGAGTCACACTGACCTCTGCCTCCTCCTCACCCCCACTTTCTGCCCACCACAGCCCTGCCCCTCTGTCTCCTGAGTACCTCTCAGACCCTGCACTCTGTCCATCCGCTGCTCTGCAGTGGCCCAGTGCTGTCTGACTTCGGCTTATGTGGGAGGTGATCCCAGGAGCCTCAGTGAGGAGAGGACTGTGGAGGGAGAACACCCTAAAGGCTGAATCAGAGAGCGCTGTGGGCTCAGTCCTGCTGGGGACCCGCTGAGGAAGTGTGTGGGACGTGCCTCACAGGGAAGCTGGGTACTTATCCACTCACTTCCATCCCGCACTGGTTGAGAGGTGCCCCTGGGGTGTTAAATCCCTGGCAGTTCTGGGCTGTCCTGCTCATGGCTGGTCAAGCCCCCAGGACCCTAGAGAGCTGCCAGGTAGCAAAGCCGAAGGGAGCAGGGCCTGATGGGGGAGTGGTTAATCCCCCCGGGAACTGCCCCCCACAGGTGCAGGTGAATGCAGAGCTGGCCCAGGGGACATGGGTGGGTATTCAGAGCTTCTGGCAGAGCTAGCATCCCTCACTGGGGGAGTATATGCCCCCCATTTCCCCGTTAGCCCGTGTGCCCCTCCCATCCATCTCCCCAAGGCAGTCAGAAGGCTTCCCGGGAGCTAACTCCTGCCTAAATCCCTTCAATGGCTCCTCTTGGCTTTGGGAGAAGAACCAGAAGCCAAGAGGAGCAATTGGACCTGGTGTCACACCAGGATTGGACCTGGCATGACATGTGCCACAGGCCCACCTGTACAGCAGCCACACAGGCTGCCTTTCAGCTCTGCTTACACCTGGGGATGCAAACTCTGGTGCATCCAGTAAACCAGACAGCCCCTGCCCTCCTTCCTCCCTCTCCCAGTCCCCTGGCACTCCCAGCCTGGCTGGGGCATGGGCACAGTCCCCGAGCTGCATGGCACGGAGGCTCTCGCTGGGAATGCCCCTCCTCTGAAGGGACCTGACGCAGCTTCCCAGCCTGTGCTGTTCTCCGTGGCTCCTTATAAACAGCCAAACCCCATCGCCACCCCAACCAGCAAAGCAACCCCTACTTCATGCTAAATGCATAATTTGCTGCAAATTAAACTTAATGGGACTAGAATAATTATATTGACTTTAAAAAGTACTTAAAGATAAATACATGTTTAGATATTTCAGAATGTAAACTTTTCCCATTGTTTTTAAGGGAGACAGAAGGCTGAATGGGGGAGATACTGAATGAAGTGGGAGGGGGCATCAGAAACACATTTGAGGACACGCTTAGACCCCTCCTGGGAAGTGGACCCCAGGCCAGCTTCCCAGGAGGGCAATTTTACAACATTTTAGCAAAAGCCTTTAAAATGTCCACACCCCTTGACTCCGTGAGATCGGAAACCTGTCATAAGGAAACTAGAGGCCCAGCGCACAAAATCATGCGGGTAGGGTCCCTAGGCCTAGCCTCCTGCAATCAGGGCCATCTTCTGCCCGTTCACCAGTCCCCAGGACCACCAGCTCATCCTCGGCTACTCGGGGGCTCAGGCCTGCAGGAAAGCAGGTGCCGGCGACTTCACCTCCATGTGCATGCACTGGGCCAGCCACTGATGGAATGCACTGCCCGCTCGGGGCCGCTCACGCGGGCAGCACTGCCACTGCTGCTGGGGCTTAAGGCACTGACGGAAGCTGCGGGGCGTGCCTGAAACCTACCCACCCAGGCGTGAGTGGCTCCGAGTGGGCAGCGCGTTCCATTAGTGGCTGGCCCCGGCGCACGCGCATGGAGGTGAAGTCACCGGTGCCTGCTTTCCCACCGGTCTGAGCCCCCGAGCAGCTGGGGATGAGCTTGTGATCCCAACAGCCTGAGAGCCAGCCCGGTCCTCCTGCCATCTACCCCGATTCCCCCGTTCACCATCGGAGCCTGTGGGCCAGAGGCAGGGACCAAGAGGTCAGCCATTCAGTCTGCTGGACAGTTCTCAGTCCTGCCCACCGCTGCTCACGGGCCTGGGGGGAGGGACCGAGAGGTGGTCAATGCCACCTCATGGCGACTGGTCGAGCGGTCATTCCGGTCGTGACGCTTATGGCCTCTGGCCTTTTATTATATAGGATAGTCAGAGATGGAGACAAAGATCTATGTGCAGAGTTGGCACTGACAGCAGCCAAATGCTGCGAACATCTAAACGCCCCACAATGGGTTAGCGATGTCAGTTACAGAACAGCCCACTGCTGTGTGGCCATTAAAAATGAGACCTTCAACCAGTAATTCGGCTGGGAAAGTGCTTATAAACACAAAGGCAGGAAATAAAAGCAGCATCTAAAACGGAACATAAAGTAAATTCCTAATTTTGCTAATATAAGCAAAGGAAAAATAAAACCCAGCAGGATGTATGCAAAAACACCAACCGATGTTATCTCTGCATAGGGCATTATACAGAATTTCAATATTTAAAATTTTTTATGCTGGAAAATTTTCTGCAGCGTGCATCTATTGATAAATTATTTTTAATTTGTTTTAAAATGGGCATAGGTCTGAAAGGACCTCTCCACCCCTCTCCCCACAGGAGAGTTCCTGGGTTCAGCTCTGGGCCCAGAGCTCTGATCTCAGAATCTCTAGGTCCTTATTTAAAACTCAGGTGCTGGGTGGGACCCAGGCTGCAGATTGTCATTCAGAATATTGTCTCCTCTATTTTTTTCAAAATAGTTGACACTATTACAGATGTCTCCCATTTTCCCCCTTTTTGCTCACCTTCCCCCAGCCTCCCCACCCCCATCCCCAGCCTTCACCACACTGTTGCCTGTGTTCGGGGCCATGCATATATGTTCTTTGGCTAATCTCTCCACCTTCTCTTTTTCTAGTCTCCCCCCACCCCTCTGACATCTGTCTGTCAGTTCCATGTATCCATGCCTCTGTTTCTGTTTTGTTTGTCAGTTTATTTTGTTCATTAGGTTCCATTGTCTCCTATTATTTACTAGCAGATACCAAAGCTATCGAGGTGAATTTGTGTCCTGCTTAAAAGCTGCATTTACTAGTCTCCACCCCCTCTTTCAGAGAGGGATGGCCAATGGAACATGAGTAGAAGTGTTGCGTGTGGCCTCCAGGAAAGTTCCCAGCTTTGATGGGAACTTAGAAGCTGGAGGAACCCTCTTTGTTCCTTTGTCCTCTCCCGGTTTTTTCCTATAGTAATTTCTGGAGCTCCCGCAGCCATCATATGACTGATAGTCAACCTTTAGGATGAGGTCATGCGCTGTGCATGGCAAAGTGAAAACAAAGAAGGAAATGGGATATTGACAAACTATGTGGAGCTAACAGAGCATCTGGGACTCCCTAGGTCCAAAATTCTCTTAAACAAGAGAAAACATAGCAATGTTCAAGTTGTTTAAGCCCCTATTTTTCTGATTCCTGTTATTAGCAGCTGGGTGCAATTCCTAAAAGATACACTGGGGGACAGTCAAGGATGGCAGAGAGATGACACAGAGCAGGTAACCCACAGAAATCCCAATGAAATTGGCAAGAAAATAGTAACTTCTATTGGAGCAAGGGATTGGGCCTGGGCTATGATGAACTGAGCAGAGAAATCTGTAAATAGAAATAATACTATGAGGACTTCATCAATTTTGTATCCATAGGCAAAACAAACACCCAAATAATCTTAAGTCTTACATCTTTCATAAAATGTAACCCACACAAAAACACCATCATGATTGATAACATCTTTATCATCATCATCAGTGTCATCACCATCATCACTCCCGCCATCATCTGATCTTAACAGGATCATCCCCATGTTACAGATGGAAAACTGAGGCCCAAAGATGGCTATTGACTTCCCAGGGTCTCACAGCTGGTAGGGCCCATATGCCTGACACCAGAGCCTGAGCTTCCCATGCTGCCGCCAAAACAACCCAGCCTGGATCCAGGCCCCCCTGTGTGAGAGGCAGCTCTGTGGCCCTGGGAAGTCTCAGGATAAAGCCACTGCCTGATGAGGTACATCCGGGAAGGTCTGGGGACCCTGCCGGGGGTCCTCCCTGTCCTCCTTGACCACACCTGTGGGTGATCTGTCCCAGTGGCATCAAAGCCAGGGTTCCCCTCAGATGTTACTCTCAGCCTGACTGGGGGTCTGGGTGGTGGGGTTCAGGCACAGCCCTCTCCAGGATCGGGCCCAGCAGAGCCTGGGGAAGTCTAAGTGATTTGGGGGCTTTGGCTCCCACTTACTCAAACACATCGATTGGGTTGTTTCTGGGGTTTTGTTACTGCAAACGAAGCTGCTGTGAACATTCTTGTATCAGTCTGCCACGCACAGGTACGGAGGTGCTCTGGGGCACGTTCTCCAAGAAGAACTGCTGAATTAGGCCGCATGTGCGTGTTCGGCTTTACAAGACAGCGCCAAATTGATTTTCAAAGGGCCCGCATCCTCCCGCTGCCCGCAGGGTGCGGGAGAGTTTCCCTTGCTCCCCACCTCGCCTGCAACTTCATTTTGTCCGACCAGCAGGTGTAAGATGAGAATGCTCAGTGTTCTGGAATTTGCATTTCTCTGATTGCTAATGAGATTGCACACATTTCGAATGCTCATTAGCCATTCCGGTTTCTTCTCGACATACCTGTTCGTGTCTTTTACCTAATTTCCTATCGCGTTTTTTATTGGTGTCTTGGTCTCCTTAGGAAGCCTTTATATATTTAAGATAGAATCATGTGTTCTAATGTCTGGTCCCACAGGTGGCTTATTTTCCAGTTTGTTTATTTACAGCGACATTGGAGGAACAGAAGCTTCTACGTAAATGGAATCAAATGTATCAGTCATTTCCTTTGTGTTTGGCACTTTTTATCTTTTGGTAAATGCTTCCTTTCCTACCCAAGTCATAAGAATAGTCTATATTTTTATAAAAACATGCAACTGAAGAACACAAAATGCAAGACAGTGGCTGCCTGTGGAGCGGCGTGGGGGGTGTGGCTGGCGAGGGGCCCCGGGGGCTTCTGTGTGTTGGTGACGCCGTAAATCTCAGGCTGCGGTTCCCTGGTGTTTGTTGTGTGCTGATGGTTCGTAACATATGTAGATAGATGGAGAGGCAGCTAGGCAGACGTGTAATACAGATGCTGCTGTACATATGGAAAATTGCACCATAAATAGAAGAGATTTAATGAAATAATATATGAAAAGCTCCTGGCACAGGGCCCAGCACATTCCAATAACGCCAGCCAGGATTGTCCACACACTTTTTTTTAAAATATATATTTTATTGATTTTTTACAGATAGGAAGGGAGAGGGATAGAGAGTTAGAAACATCGATGAGAGAGAAACATCGATCAGTTGCTTCCTGCACACCCCCTACTGGGGATGTGCCCGCAACCAAGGTAAATGCCCTTGACCGGAATCGAATCTGGGACCCCTTAGTCCGCAGGCCAACGCTCTATCCACTGAGCCAAACCGGTTAGGGCACATCCACACACTTTTTAAAGTTGGGCATGGCACCATGTGATCTACACGCACGGGCTCATTCAGCCTTCATGGCAGCTGTATGATATACACCCCCTTTTCCAGGAGGCAGACACTCAGAACGGGTAAGGTACTTGTCCAGGTCACGCAGCTAAGGTCTGTGTGACTCCAGATCCAGTCCCTCTCAGTCACTGGATCCCCCCTCTCACACAGCAGGGGCTCAATAAATGGCGAGGCCGCTCTGTGCCCAGGGCAGAGCCAAGGACGCCTTTTGTGGCTGTGACCTTGACCATCAACCTAGGAGAGAAGGTAGAGGAGGAAGACGGAGGGAACAAAGGGAGGTGAGGAGGGGAAGGAGAGGGCGTGAGAGAACTGGGTGAACAGAGGAGGAGGAGTGGAGGGGGAGGAGAAGAGAGTAAAGCGACAATGACAAGGAGAGAGAGATGGGGAAAGGGACAGAGAGGGAGGTACAGGTCAGACACCAGAAAACCACAGGGAAAACACAAAATGCAAGACAGTGGTTGCCTCAAGAGGTGCGTGGGGGGTGTGGACCATGGACAGGGGACCGCCAGTCAACCCGGCTGAACAGTGGTGCCCAAGGAGGCCCGTCACGAGTGCACATGGCCTAGGAGGGGTCTCCCGTGTGAACCGCAGGGTCTGTGCCCGCCCTCCTGGCCTACTTGGAAGAATAACCAACACCAACCCACCAGGTCCACAGGGGACAGAACCGGGAGGGACACTGAGCATTGCCTCAGTTTCCTGAAGTGGGAGATAAAGTGTTACACCCGCTTCAGAAGGCTCCGTGAACAGAAAATGACACCACACGTGAAGTCCAGGCACAAGGCCAGGTCGCAGGGCCCCTCAACAAATGGTCTCTGCTATTGACCCACAGTGGTGAGGAGAGTCTTTAATGTCAATGGGGTCATGGCGTGGCCACGCTCAGGCTTATACGTACACAGCTCACCCTTCTTGCACACCCCACCCCAGTGCACACACACCCAACTGAGTGACATTCCAGAGGCTCCTCCCACTTGAGGAAGATCACGTCTTCCAGGTGCACTGGCTGTGATCCCACCAGGCGTTTGGAGGAAAGGAGATGGGGGCAGTGGAAAGCAGGCTTGGGAGCCAGATCCGTGGGTTCACATTCCAGCCTTGCTATTTCCTAGCTGGCACACTTGGACTACTCGACGTCTCTGAGCCTCGGTTTTCTCATCTGTGAAATGGGGATGAGGAGAACCCCTCCCTTACCAGGGGAAGGGGGCACTGAATGGGGGCGAGGTGTCCTCAGTGCCCCAGCATAAACCACGTGTCCAGTAAGTTCCCAATTCAATTCCTCTCCAGCTAGCGCGAGGGCTGGAGGACGGGGGAGAGATGGAAGAAGGATCATGGAGGGGGTGAAGCTGCACTACGGGCCACCCACTCCTGGGACAGGAGAGAGGAGAGAGCCTGCCCCTGCCTCCTCTCCTGTCATGGGCATAGTAAGATCGCAGGGAGAAAAGCAGGACTCAGAGGGCTATGCGGTCCTCCAAGCTCTGGAATCTTTGAAATGAGGGCAGGGGGCTGGGGGCGGGGGGGTTCCCCAAGTCACAAGCGAGTGGCAGAGGCAGGACTAGAAGCTGGGCCTTGGTCTCATTGGCCTGCCTGTTCCTCGTGGCTGGAAACCTGTCTCTTCACACCATCAACCCTACCCTCATTCCCACCCTGACCCCAGGGCTCCTGGGATGAGGGGAGGGCAGATCAGCCTCAGTGAGGTCATAGAGACACGCCTGTGAGGCTGGGCCTTTTCCCAGAAGAGCCCAATTCCATCTCTGCAGAAGGAGTGGGGTCTGAGGGTAAGAAAATGGAGCTGGGTGACTGTGGGTAAGTACTTTGACTTCTCTGGGCCTCTGTGGTAGAGTTGTTAGCACCCAGGACTGCAGGTAGCAGCCGGCACAGGAGGGGCTCAGTAAGTGCAGGTGCTGCTGTTAGGACCGGGGTTGCTGCCTCCAGCTGTCTGCCCTCGAGGAAGCCATTCCCCATCTCGGCACCATAGCCACAGCCTAGGACCTTCTAACGACAGCACAGCCACAGGTCACTGTGCCGCTCGAATGGGATCCTGAGTGACTGAAAAGAGAAAAGCCCAGGATGTCTGTACGCTGATCCACATACCCCGAACTCAGCACAAAGCGCTGTGCAGCTGTTATTACTGCCCGGCTCGGCTGCTCCCCCCGCCCCCATCCCTCCTCAGTGGCCCCCCAGCCCCTCCAGCTGCCTGCTAATGAGCCGGAGGCTTCAGTAATGAGGCTGCTCCATCATGTAATGCGCTGGGACCGCCTGGGAGGGAGAGGGGATGGGATGGGGAGGAGGGAGGGGAAGGCGGGGGAGGGTGCCAGAGTGTGCCCACAGATGCCCTCTGGTCTACAGGGCCCCGAAAGAGGAGGAGAGGGGCTCCCCCACAGCTCTTCCTGCAGAAACCCCAGCAGGATGGTGGCCATGGAAGTTGGAATCCGCTTCAAAGTGTGTACCGGCCGACCTGGGGGAACCAACTAGCCTCGAACAGTGGAGTCTGATTCCTGAGTCAACTGCATACCAAGGTCGTTACTAACAAGCCCGGTGGGCCTGAGCCTGGGAGAATGAATGCCAAGCCCATGGCTCCTCCTCCTGCCTCTCCCTCCCCCACCCTCTTCCAGGCCGTTGGCAGGCTCAGAGTTCAGCAGTGATTCTGGCCATGGGCTAGGCCAGTCCTGAGGGCAGAGGGACAAGATTGGACCCTATGGAAGGGGCTGGTGGGCACAAGGCAGGGAGTGAGGGCCTGGACAGAGGAACATGGTCTGGCCCAGGGCCACAGGGTGAAGGCTGGGGGAGGCCACAGCTCCGAGGGTCAGAACTGGTAGGCCTGAGGCTGCTATTGTGTCCTTGAGCTGGACAGGCCTGGCTCAGTCCCCGGGCTGTCTTGGGCTGTGCATGGTTGGGGTCTAGGGGGCCTATGGGGCTGAGCCTCAGGAATTTCCATGAAAGCAACAAATGGCGGGGGTCGGGGAGGAGGTGGGGTGCACATTTCCAAGACTCACTCATTTGCTGGGGTGGGGGTTTGGAGAGGCAAGTGGGGGCTCCCTGCCCCTCCTGGAGGAGTCCCAGGACACAAAGGAGCCTGCAAGACACAGCTGGAGGGAGAAGCAGCCCAGGAGCCTGGACCACAGGCAGAGGTCAGACAGGGGGGCTCGGGATCTTGGTTGCAATTGACAGAAACTCCACCCAACCAGCTCAACCACAGGAAGGGGTTGATGGGACCCCATGACTAAAGGTGCTGGGGGAGGTGCTGGGCTCAGCAATGTCGTCAGGCCTCGGTTTCTCTGTCCTCTTGACTCTGGTCTCCACCACAATGGCCTTCTGGTCTCTCTCACAGCAGGCCCGCATGCAGGCAGGTCCTTTCCTACTGCCCACAGCTCTACACTCACACCCTCAGCTCCAAGTGTAGAGACATTCCCATAGTTCAGTCCCCTTGGCTCTGATTGGGTCTTCCCTGTGTCCATCATTGTGCAAGGAGGATGCAAGATTCTGATTGGCTAGGTCTGTGGTTCAGCCCACCCCTCTCTCGGGCGGGGGGTGGGGGTGGGGGCGGGGGCGTGGAGTGACTTAAGCAGGACTCCTGGGAATGGCAAGGCCAAGTGGTGGTTCCCCAAGGAGAATGAAGAAGACTTACCAAGGCCAGGTCCACAAGCTGGGTGAGTAGAACCATCAGATGCCTACCATGAATGGATCAGAGATGGCACTGTAGAATTTGGCCCCACCCAGATGCCCTTCGCCAGGTCAGTGCACCCATCCTCAGGCTGCGACAGCTCACAGTGGGACCCTTTTCAGAGGATTGTCCTCAGATGAAGACAGCTGACTAGCTGGCAAGGCCTAGCAGGTTGCACTCCCACTGGGGCAAACTGCTGACACAGGTACAAAGCCTGGCTCATTGCCCCAGGGGCACAGCCATGTGATGCCATGTGCTCTCTAGGGCTCCCAGGGCTCAAGCTGAGGCCACACCCTTGCTGGCTCCTTTCATCCCTCCCCTGCACCCCTCCGGCCCTCTCTCCTGAGAGGGCACCCTTTGTAAGCACTTGCCCAAGGGCCCCCCTCTCACTATGCTTCTAGGGAAGCCATCCTGCCCTGGATCCCTACCTGGATCTCCTGGGGCCACATCTTTTTCGTGAGGGGCTCAGTCTAGAAGAACCATGTTGCCTGGCTCTGAGAAAGGCAGGGGCTGGCGTCTGGGGGGGTTTTCAACCCCAATTCCTGCCGCTAACTCATCACAATTTTCCCGCATCTGCTCCAGGTCTTCCTGCAATCCGCCCTCTCCATGTAATTCCCACGTCTCTCTCAGATCTGGGTTTGATTAACAGAAGGTTATAAACAAGTCCCAGAAAAAGGGAAGCCAGCATCTCCCCAGGCAGCCATGCACGGCCTATTGGCAGACGGCAAATTGCTTTGCAACCAAAATACATTTTTTTTTTGAATAGATAAACAGGACTAAACTAATTAGGATTTTTCTTTCTTTCTTTCTTTCCTCAGGTCTTAGATGACAATGGGAATCTCTTGATCCACAATGAATTGGTTACCAGGTTTCAATAAGGCATGTGTCTTTGCAATTACAGTTCATTAGTGATTTACAAGGGAGGGAAGATGGGGTGGGAGGTTGCAGTCCTAATAAGAGGATTGTTTTTGCATTTCTCCTCTTCTAATTGCATGATTATTTCCTGGGGCAATGCTCTGTGAAAAATGGGGGGAAGAGACCCCGCTGCCCCATCTATTCCATATACAAATGCAGTCTATACAGGAGAAGACGGGCTTGGGGGCGTGGCTTCTGTGCTAGAAGGAAGTACCTCCCTCCTTTTTAGACGCTTAGGCACCAGAGCCCAGCAGCCATCCAGCATGTTGGCCTGGGAGGGACCTCTCCGCTCACTGGGAGGAAATATCTGGGCATTTGGGTCAGGGCAGGCTTAGTCCTCTATTGAGCTACCATTTCTTGGGCACTTACTGTGTGCTGGGGGCTTAAAATGATTCTCTAACTTAAACCTCACAGTTTACAGACCCATTTGGCAGAGGGAGGAACTAAGGCCGACAGATGTGTGCAGAGCACTGGGCTGGATGCAGGGAGGGCAGGTGGAGACCATTTTGCAGGTGTTAAGGAGGCTCAGAGACAAATGGCCCCGTCCCATTCCCATGTCCCGGTGCCCTGCTCCGCCCACAGGGAGACAGAGCCCAGAAGGATGGAACTGTGCTTGCCGAGGTGAAGCCTCTGTGTTGAGTCCAGTTCACACTGTCACATGCTCAGCTCTCAGGAGGAGCCGAGAGAGAGGGGTGTCATGTGGGAGCAGATTTAGGCTCAGCACCAGCAGCTGGCTGTGCCCAACAGCGGGGCAGATCCCCCCGCAGGTGGTGAGCTCCCCATCCCTCCAAGAATTCTAGTTACTGCAGGACAGTGAAAGGGTGCTTCCTGCCTAACTGGGGGAGTTGGGCTAAGGCTGCGCGTCCTGTGCTAGGATTCTGACTCCAGGATGTCTATTTCATCTCCACGTTTGTCCGGACTGATTCTGTGATTCCACGGGTCCAGGGAGCTGGGGGAGAGGTTCCTTCATTCCGAGACTCTCAGGCCTGTGAGTCCATGAATGGTTCTGTGATTCTAGAATTCTAGGGTTCTGTGCAAGCGACCAGAGGCCATGTCCACACTCTGCACCCTTGTCAGTGCCTCTCACCTGCCTGTTTCCACCCCCCTCACCCACCCCTGTTAGAATGAGCTCCTCGCAGAGGGACCACCCTCCCGGAGCCCCGCTCCACCAGCGCCTCGTTAATCTAATGGAATTTCTTCCACGCTCCTCCCTCAACAGTGCCCCGCCAGGCTCAGGTGATGTATGTGGCAGGTCCTCAAAAAATGCTGGCTGAACACACGCAGGTCCAGCAGACCTATAGAGGGAGAAAGGAAGCAGGCAGTCGTGGATTGTAAACGTGGGCACACCTGTGTGAGGACGGAGTTAGCTTACCCTGCCTGTGCCATGCCCGGCGGCAGGAGGTATGGCTGAGTCAGCTCCGCCTGCCCCCGTTCCTGCTGCTGGGTGGCAGGTATGGCCAGGTGCGCACAGGAAGGGAGAAGGTGCCAAAGAGAAGAGTGGAGGTCTCCGATGGCGCGCCTACAGCGAGGGCCAGGCCTGTGCTAGGGATCAGAGGCGTTCACTCAGTAAGCACTGGCCTACTGCGCGCAGGGACTGTGCTGGTGTGTTGGCTACATCGGAAAACAACACAGAGACCCCTGCCCTCAGGGAGCTGACATCCCGGTGGGGCAGTCAGATAATAAGCAGTAAATATCACGCATAAAGAAATTATATAGATTCTTGGGGGGCGTGGGAGAGTGGGGGCAGGTTTAGAATGAAATAAGGTGGCTGAGGAAGACTGAGAAGGGGAGGTTTGAGCAGAGACTTATCCTCTTGGTTCACCTTCACAGCATGATGAGGAAGCAGAAGCTCAGAGAGGTTGGACACGTGCCCAAGGTCACACAGCGTGAGATAGAAGCAGGACTCCTATCCACTCTGCCACATTCAGAGCCCTCACAGGCATTCCCTGGCAGGTGGCTCTTAGCACCCACACTGAGACAGGGACATGGTCACCCCCACGTAACCAGCAAGGAAATAGAGCCGGGTGACCAGGGCCAGTGTGGAGCGGCAGAGCCGGGACTTGATCCCGGGCTCCCAGAAATGAAAAGCTCTGGTCCTCCATGAGCAGCCACTTGAAGCCACAAGCGCCAAGTGGGGTCTCAGGCAGCCCCAGGGGAGCTGTTTGGGGCACAGGCCCTTCTCAGGGACCTTTGCTCACTGCCGATCGACGACAAGTGACACCCTCAGGAAACAGGTCGAGGCTGGGAGATCAGTTCCAGTGTGGGAGGATCAAGGGGGACCTTCTGAGGCCCGAGCCAGGCCCTGCGTCTGGGCTCAGAGACAGCTGGCCTTTGATCCAGGGCTCAGACATGGGGCTGCCTCTGATGTGAGAAGACAGACACCTTGTGAAGCCGAGCCACCGGGGACACATCAGACCCTGGCAGCCTCATTAGCCCTCCGGCCTGATTTCCTCTTCCCTTCGCTGGGAACTGAGGTGGCTGCCATAGTAACCACCCAGACAGCGGAGGTTCCTGGGGCACTGCTTTCCCACCCAGAGGAGAAAAGGCGTCTGGGCCATGTGGGACAGCCAGGCCTATGTCCCAGTCCCAGCTCTTCCCACGGCAAGCCCCTCCTGCCCTCTGAGCCTCACTTCTCCCTCCTGTGAAATGGGCTATCACGGGGCCTATGTCCTGGAGTTGTGAGAACGCAATGCTGAGCACGGGAAGCACTCAGTGTGTGTCAGCTGTCACAGTTTTTGCGTTACTTAATGCGTGCTGACACTGGAGTTTCGGAGACATTCACACTGATAACATGCCTACTGTGTGCAGCTCATAGGCCGAGGCACATTCCCTGGCAGCGTCTCCCGGAGCCTTCAGTAGGAGCCTAGGAAGCAGGAGGCATCACCCCACTGGCAGACAAAGAGGAGGCTCAGAGGAGAGGGACTCGCCCAGGGTCCCTGTGCAGGTGCTGGACTGGTCTCCCACCCAGGCCTGGGCAGAGGCAGGGCGACCACTCAGAATCCACCCCCCAACCCAGGGTCTCTTTGAAATGCAGGTTCCAGGGGTGCCCATTTGAAGACTTAGGATCTCAGGACCAGGTTCTGGGATTTGGGGCAGCGGAGCCCACACTTGGAGAGGGATCCGCTGGGAGACTCCAGGGTCTTCTCCAAACTCCACCCTCCCCGAGTCTGAAAACCCGGCACCTGGGATCCAGCCAGACACCCAGCCCAGGACCATGGACGGCCTGGCTTCTGCCCACACGGTGACTCTTTGATAATCAGGTCCCTCAGCTCTCCCAAGTGCCCCCTTCTTGAGCGGGGACCGGAAGGAGCTGACCATGAGGAAAGGAATGCTCCCGGCATGGTCTGGGGGGGCAGTGGGCCCTGGGTCACTGCCCAGGAGGGTGGGGGAGGGAGGTGGAAGGCAGAGGCAGCCTCCTGTGAAGACCCCGCCCCCAACCTGCCCCTGGGGCATCCGGCCTCAGCCTGGTCTCCTGGGGCTCCTTCAGCCAGGAAGGGGCAAGAAAGTCAAATTAAGACATGGCAGGAATAATCATAAGAAAAGATGGCCCGGTTGGCATGGCTCAGTGGTTGAGTGCTGACCTATGGACCAGGAGGTCATGGTTCAATTCTCAGATGGGGCACATGCCCGGGTTGTGGGTTTGATTCCCAGTGTGGGGCGTGCAGGACGCAGCTGATAGATGATTCTCTCTCATTCTTCATGTTTCTCTCTCCCTCTCCTTTCCTATCTCTGAAATCAATAAATATATCACAAAAAAGAAAAGATGGGATGCACTCACTCCAAGCATACCCAGCCCTGACCACATGGACGGATTTGAAGCTGAAACCCAGCACCGGAACACTGGAGCAATTTAGAAGGATCTGGCAAGGTTTTACTCTGACACGAAGAGCTGGATTTCATTAAGTTCACTTCAAATGTCATCTGGGGAGTGAAGGAGGCCAAGTATCCGGATGAGCCTGGGCCAAGGCACGGGCCATAGCAGATCTGGGAACGCAGCCTGAGGCACGTTGTGGGGGCCAAGTGTCTGGGCTGGGATCTCAGTTCTGCCCCCAGGAGCTGTGTGACGTGGGCAAGTTACCTAACCTCTCTGTGCCTCAGGTCCCTCCTGATGCAGTGAGATGGATGATGGAGCTCTCCACGGGGCAGCAGCACAGACTGAAGGAGAGAGGGTGGGAAGAGCTCTGCTTCTTCTGGCTGCAGACATCCCTCTGTCTCCCACCCCTCAGGGGTCCATTCACTCCTGCTCTCACATTCACCCCCCGTCCATGCTGAATTCACGCCCTTGTCCGGTCAGGTGTGGATTTGCTCTCTTGTTAGTTTTGCTCCTCTTCGACAGTGCGTTCATTCATTCCTGCATCCAGGCTGGCTCCACCCTGCTGTCCAGTCCTTCCCCAGCGTGGGGACAGATGCCGGGCCTGTGCATGCCTCCCACCTCGGCTGTGAACAGCCATGGCCTCTCTCTCTCTCCCATGAAGGGGGCCGGGAAGTTTGAAGAGCGTGAGTGTGACTCATTTGGGTCTCATGTCCCCCAGGTTCTCTGCCTTCCTCTCCCCCCGGTCACCCAGATCATAAACCTTTTTCAACGGACAGACAGACTAGGAAGAAGAGAGAGACTTCAGGGTGCTCCTTTGATCCCCATACTTACACAGATTCCACTGGGGTTCCAGGAGGCGTGCCAAATGAGTTCAAGGCTAGAAATCAGGTTGCTGCAGGATTTGCGTCTGTCCTGTTCTGTTGGTCCAGGTAAACAAGAATGTGGATTGGATTAATTACATTTACTATAACCTGCCAAGGATTGTTAACTATGCTCAAGATGCAGTTAAAGAGATAGCTGAACAACTGGATGCCACCAGCAGGATGACGTGGGAGAACAGGTTGGCCTTGGGTAGGACTCTGGCAGAAAAAGGAGGAGTATGTGTAAAGTTGGGGGCCCAATGTTGTATTAATGAATGGGCATTAATGAATGGACCCTGGAGGGCTGGTCAGAGCAACCATCTGGAGGGGCGCCCGCTGCCCCTCAGGGTTTCTGAGACCTGGGCCAGACCACCTCCCTCGCTCTGTCCCAGGACACCTTCTCCTCTGGGGAGGGTGTCTGAGCACCCCGTGGTCCGGGCGGCAGGAGGTTCCGCCTCTGGGGCATGCGCAGAGAACAGAGGTGGTCATCCAAGCTGTTATCTGTGGCCCCGGCTTCATGGTACCGACAGATGGTGCAGGTACAGAAACACGGAGAGTAAAGGTAAACACGACTCCTGTCCCGCAGGTCCTCCTCGAGGCTGCACAGAGAGGCTGATGGGAGGGAGGGGTCGAGGGGGTGGCTGGTCTCAGCCAGGTGGGCCGAACTGTCCCTCTTCCCCCCAGGTGATGAGAGGGCCATTTCAGACCCATGCTCTGGGTCCTGTGCTCTGGGCACCCTGCCGCTAAACGCACAGTTGGTTGCATTAATTAATCGATGCTTTTGTTGTTTAGACCTGTACGTAAGGCCTCGGGCACCAAGGCTGAACCCAAAGCCTGGTGAGCACCCACCTGGACTGGGCTGACTTCTCTGCTCACCTTTCCCTTTGAAATCCTCTCAGGTTCCCGGGGATCAGGAGGTGGGGGAGAGGAGCAGGGGCCCTAGCACCAGCCAGACCTGGGTTCAAATCCCAGCCCCTCCTCTTGCTGCTGTGTGGGAACTTGGGGAGTCCCTTCACCCCTCGGTGCCGCGTGTCCCCTTCTGTGCAGCAGAGATGATAGCACTGCGGACTGTGCAGGGCTGTGGTTAGAGGCAAGGAAGCAGGTGCTCAATAAACAGGACCCACATTGTTGCTGTCAGGAGCAGTTCCCCTCGAAGCGCTAAATCACGCATTTCTGAGGCGGTGGGAGAACAGGGCTCGCTCTGGCTTTGCAGCCCCAGCAGCGCGTGTGCTCCTTGAAGGGGGGCTGCGATGTCCCCTCGTCAGCGGCAGCTGCTCCTGACTCGAGCCCCCGCCTCCTCTTCCTGCCGGATAGGGGGGTTTTATGTGTGACCTTTACCGAACACAGCCAGTCCTCTGGGGGGTAATAAAAAAATGAAATTTGAAAGGTCTGGAAATTATAGTCTATATAATGAATGTAAAGTGTGACTGTGCAAAAATTTGCCGAATTCTTGCAAGTTATGTCAGGAGAAGTGGGGTGAGGTGGGCTGGAGGCCGGGCTGGGCCTCGGAGGGAGGTGGGCTGGGGGTTCGGAAGCTGCTGGACAAAGGACTCATTCAAAAGCTTCTTAGACTGTGAGCTCTGCGTCGGATGCAGCTGACAGAGTGTGCCACCTTTGCAGGGGAGGGGCTGGCATTTAGTGAGCACCTACTGTGTGCAGGGCGAGTTTACACTGAACCCCAGCAGCCCTCACTCTGCCCCAGGTGGCACTGCTGCTCCCACTTTCTGGAGGGGAGTCTGGGCTCTGAGGGATGCAGTGACTTGTCCCAGGTCCCCGAGCTTGTCCGTAGCAGGAGGGGAGGGGAGCCCGGGCCTGGGGACCCACATCCCTCTCTTTCTCTGGGCTTGAGCAGGTGGGACGCGGGGATTTGTACATCGGGGAGCTGGGACCCAGACATGGGCGGGGGGCTTGTCACTGACCCACGTGGGGCTGAGTCCGCATTCAATCCAGCTGACACGGAGCATTTTCCTGTGAAGCACCGGCGGGCACTTTGCGGGGAGACCAGGTGAGGCAGGTCCTCTGGGGATGTGCATCGTGTGTGTGTGTGTGTGTGTGTGTGTGTGTGTTGAGGACTCCAGGGAAGCAAGCACTGAACAGAGGCACAGAGAAATATTCTGGGAAGAGGCATGCTTAGGAAGGCTCCCCTGCGAGGCAGGCTGTGGTGGGAAGGCACCCAGCGGAAAGGAGTGTGAGGCTCCCAGGAAGGGCTGGCGTGAGCCAAGGCCTGGGCGTGGGAACTGACCGGTGTGTTCCTTTCACAGCTTGTACTTATTCATATTACAAACACCGTTTTAGTTCTTTGCTTCTAACAGCTTCTCACTGGAGTAATGTGAGTTTTTGTATCGAGCGCCTGGTTCCTATGGCCCCCAGCCCTACACAGTTGGAGTGTGATCGTTCCCTCTGCATGGTGGGGACATGCAGCACTGAGAGGTGAAGGGATGACTTCACCTGAGATGACTTCTGAGATGCCAGAGGTGATTTATGCACGGAATTCCTCAAGGTCTAGTCAGGGAGCCCGACTAGGAGACGTTGTATTAGTTCTTTCTTGCCTTGCAGCATGTTACCCCAAACCTTAGCTGCTTAAGACACGTTGACTATCTCTCAGTTTCTGTGGGTCAGGAATCCAGCCATGGTTTCACCAGACTCACGGGCCCACAGTCCCACACAGGCTGCAATCAGCATCATCCGGGACTGTGGTCTCACCTGAAGGCTCAACCGGGGAGGGATCCAGGTCCAAATTCATGTGGTTGTTGGCAGGACTCGATTTCCCCAGGACTGTTGGACAGAGGGCCTCGGGGCCCTGTTTTCTTGCTGGCTTTTGGCCACAGGTTGTCCTCAGTTCCTGGCCATCTCCACTATGACAGTTTGCTTCTTGAATGCCAAGTAGATGCTCTAGAGAGAATACCAGCAGACAGATGGTAGAGGTTTTTGTAACCTGATTTAAGAAGCAATGCCCCCCTTGTTTTTGTTAAACCCTATTCATTAGAAATAAGTTATTGGGTTCTGTCCACACTCAAGGGGATAGGACTACCAAATGGTGTGAATTCCGGAGGCAGGGGCCTTTGAGGGCCATGTCACAAGCTGCCTACCACATAGATATTTACAAAACATGATGAAGTAGGGGGTTACATCTCCTCTCTGAGCTTAGTTTCCTTATCTGTATAGTAGAGATAGTAATTATCTGTGCCTCCCGGGGTGGTAGTGAGGAGTAAGTGAGATGACACATGTAACAGGTGAGCACAGAGTCTGGCATGTATTACATGTTCACAGCATCTTGCTACTAGCTGTTCTGGGGCAAAGTTGAAAGTCATTAGTTCTGCCTGGAAAAAGGCTTCACCAAAGAAATGAATTCTGGGCTTTGAAGGATGCACAGGAGTTCTTCAAAGGGAGGAGCAAAGCTCTGGCAGGGTGAGGGTGGGTTAGGCACACAGTGAAGACTTGCTTTGGTTGGAGTTTCCTGGAAGGGAGGGTTGGGAGAGGTGGTGGGTGGTAAAGCTGCTGAATAGCGAGGCACAATGACTGTGGAGCCACAACAGGCCCTAGAGCAGTGATGCATGTCACCCTCACTCTGCCCAGGTGGCACTGCTGCTCCCACTTTCCAGAGGGGAGCCTGGGGCTTGAGGGAGGCAGTGACTTGTCCCAGGTTGCCAAGCTTGTCAGTGGCAGGAGGGGAGGTAGCCTGGCCCGGTGGACCCAGATCCCTGCTCCTTCCCTGGGCCCGTGCAGGAGGGACGCTGGGATTTGACTTCGAGGGAGCTGGGACTCTGGTTGCCTTTGCCTTGGGGAAGGAGAGGGGTTTTGGGGGAGCGGGAACAGGGGTCTGGGGGCCTTTGTGAGTCTGTGTCAACAACAGTGAATTCATTTCCAGGGAGGAATGAAAGTAGCTTAGAGGGGAGCCTTTGAACGGATTGTTCCTTCCACCTGACCATTCCCCCTCCTCCTGTCCCTTTCCCTCCCTCCTCTCCTCTCCTCCTCTCCCTCTCCTCTGTGACTTTATGGTTGAAGCCCATGAAGTCACCCTGATGAGGCCTCCTGGGTCAGCTGGGGGCCTGCCCTTTGGAGCCCTCCTTATGTGCTGCCCACCTACCGTTAGCACAGAGCTTCCTGCCACCTCCCCTCCTCCCAGCCACCTCCCTTCCTCCCCATCACCTCCCCTTCTCCCCACCACCTCCCCTCCTCCCCACCACCTCCCCTCCTCCCCGCCTCAGACAAGCTGGATGGAAAACTCCCTCCCGGTCCAAGGGCATCGACATCACCTGTGCACCTCCTGCCAGCCAGGCCTATGCCAGGTGAGCGCAGCCTCCCTGCCCTGGGGAGCCCGAGGGAGGCCTAGGCCTGTGGAGGCAGCTGGGTGCTTCCAGACAGTCATCTTCCAGCCCCGCCTCCAGGCTCCCCGCGTCCCTGCATCCAGGGCTGTCTGCCGCAGTGTTTACTTGGAACCCAGGCAAATGGCTCTGTGCCACAGGGATTCAGGATGGGGAACTGAGGCCCCAGAGCCGGTGAGTGTCAGAGCCAGAATCCAAATCCACCAACTGCTGAGTAGGGTCACGTGGGAAACACTCTCTGAGGCCCTACTCTGTGCCGGGCCCTGAACTCCCCACTTTGGTAAAACACAACATCACTGAAGGGCCAGGTGCGCACACACACAGGTGCAGTACTGGCCCCTGCCGCCTCAGTGCTGGGCCACTGCTGGCTTCCTTTACCGCCATGACCCTGCAGCCCCCACAGTGTGGGGAGGGGCATTAACCCAGGTGGTGGAGGAGGAAGCCAGCCAGGGTGGGGCTGATGGGCCCAGCCCTGGACTGTGGGAGACAAGGCATACCCTGCATGGCCGGGGGCAGAGGAAAGAGGACCCAGCTGGAATGTGGAGGAGGAGGGGGTGAAAGGTGATCTGCCCCATCGCTGCTCCTCCAGGCCCCCACCCCCATGCCTGGAACTCACTGAGGACTCTGCCTCAGAATGTCCCTTGACCTATTCCAGCGTTGGCCATCACACTGCCTCACTGTATCTGGAGACCTTGAACATGTCTCTGTCCATCTGACAACTGGAGGTGCCCAAACTGACCACCCGAGGGGCCAGAAGCTCCACTGAGGAGCAGGTGTGAGCACAGTTGGTGCCTGGTTCTCTCCTCCCTCCCCGCTCCTGCCACAGCCACCACGCTCATGCATTGCACCTGCTGCCTCCTGATGGCATCTGTCTCCTCCTCCGCAGCCCTGGATGCTGGCTGGGTCCAGGCCACTGTCACTTCCCACCCCACTGTCGACCTCCTTGTGCCTGACCCCCGCTCCCCTCCCCCTGTCGCGGACTCTCCTCCCATCCACCCCTACTGAGCAGCCACGCTACACCACCTTGGCAGTCACTGTGGAAAACACACACAGGACAGAAGTCCCCAGCCCATGTGGCTCTCTTGCCTTCAGGTCAAAACCCAAATCCTACACTTGGCTTTGATGTCCTTCCAAGTTCACTTCCTGCTCCTCCCCCAAGTGCCCTCCTCATCCGGCTCCGAGGATCCTCACCTCAGGGCTGCTTAGAAAATGTGGGCAGGAGGGAAGACCAGGAGGGCCCCTCCTCCCCTCCAAGACCCAGGACATCCAGTGGTTTTGGTTGTGGGGGCCAGACCGGCTCTGGCCCATCGTGGGGTCTCCCCCGACCTGCCTCAGGCTCACCCTCTAGTCTCTCAGCTTGGCAACCCTCCTGTCTTCCAAATTCTTGCTCTGCCCTCCTAGCGTCTCCCATACTGAAAAAGAAGCCCACTCCCTGGGATGATTCCTGCTTTCTGGGGAGCAGGGAAGCGATAACCACCACCAGCGCTCCCTTGTCTTCCTGAAACATCAGCTCTGAGATGAGGAATCAGGTCCTGATTAAAGGAAGGCAACACCATTCCGAGATGGGTCCCCTGTCCTCAGAGATGACAAGCAGCCAGGGAGGATGAAGAGGAAGAAGAGAGAAGGGGAGGAGACAGGGAGGCAAACTGAACAGAGGGAAGGCCGCCCGCCACTGGGGCGGAAGCACAGGGCGTTGAGAACAGGGCCGGGCTGGGGGCGCCAGGAGGGACAGCTGGTGGGTGTGGGTGAGCCCAATGAAACTGCAGGATCGGATACTTATTTTTCCATCTCTGATGTCTGGACTCACTGAAATCTTCACGCTCCTCGGCTGTGGTGGGAAGTTGATTTGTTCAAAGAAAATGGAATGTGCCACCGTGCTCCTCTCCGTGTCCTGGTACAAATCTGGGTGGTGGGGCGGCAGGTCACCCGGGTGCCGACGCGCCCAGGGCAGCCCTGCGAGCGCCAGGGCGGGCCATGTGCGTGTGGACACGGGTTGGAGGCACTGGGCCTTTCAACCAACGTGGCCCCTGGAGGCCCTGACTGTGTGTTAGGCCGCCTCATGGGGGCAGATATAAGGGTCTTGGGGACTGGTCACCCCCGGCTGGGTGGCCACAGCCTCTGAACGTCCCTGGGTCTCACCAGCTGTAGATGGAAAAATGCGGCATCTGAAAGGTAAACCTGGGTCCTGCCAGCTCCGAGTCCCTCCTGCAGCGGAGGGAACTGGTCCTTTACAATTGCCTCCCCCCACCTGAGGGCCGCTCGGCTGTCTCACGTGGACTCAAAAAACCAACCCAACAAGAGCTCGGTCCGCAGCGGGAGGTGTTCTGTGCCCCATCCTCCTGTCCCTGACCTCTGCGAGGGAAGCCCCTGCAGGGGCCTGTAGGCTGCCCTGCTGGCTGTGCCCCAGGGGGGGCGGCGATGCCAGTTCTGTGGCGCAGGGGCTGGATCCGCCTGCTCTCCGGGCTGCTCCTCTAGTTACTAGAGCAGCGTCGGGTTCCTCTTCCTGGTCCGTGATGCACTTGATCTCCTGCCGGTCCTTGTGTGAGCCCTGCTGACAATGACATTGAAGGAGGCAGGGCCCTCCTCCTGCGCTTTGGGAATACCACATCTCGTGGGCATGTGGGCTGTGAGCCAAAAGAGTGTCAGGGGCATAGGCTCAGCTGCTCCTGGAGATAGGACTGAGCACACCTCAGAGTGCATTAATGTCTCAAGCCCTGGCAACATCCAAATCCAGCTGTATGGGTGGGTAGATAATAAATAAATCGCAATTTAATGCAAAAGGACATAATGGAGGAAGTTAGATAGTTCAGAAGCAATACAGAAACGAAGATGATTTACTCTGCAGGGATTGGAAAATGGCAGGGAGGAGGCCTCCACTCTGGGTTTTGATGGATGAATAGGAGCTTGCCAAGTGGATGAGATATAGAGAAAGGCATCTGAAGAAGAACAGAATGAGCAGCAAATGCCAAATAGCTGAGGCAAGAAATAGCATGGAGTGTCCTAGAAGCTCTAAGTAGTTTAGGGGTGTTAGCAAATCCAGGTGAGGCTGGGCCAAGTGGATAAGGGCTTTGAATGCCAGGTTAAGGGATCTCTGGGGCTGTCTCTTCCCCATAATTCCCTGGGACTCCTTCCACCCCTGCCTGGCTCCCTCCTGCCCTTTTACACCCAGCCTGGCCCATCCACCTGGTTCCATCAGCCCCACCAGCATGAACTGGCCCAGGGGCTCTTCGGCTGAATCCAAGCCTGATTGGTCTGGCCTGGGTCTCGTGCCCAGTCCTGACCCCATCAGTTACAGCCAGAGGCATGGTGGTCCCACCCCTGGGGGACCCTCAGGGCTGAAGTGCGGGTGGTAAGGAAAGATAGGAGGTTGCTGAGAGCTGAGCAGCCCCAGAACACGTCAGCCCTAGAGGGGCCAGAGGGGACACGAATAAGCCAGGTGCTGGAACAACCAGGAGATGGTGGGGTGCGCAGGAGAGGGGGCGTGTCAAGTAAGGCATAGGCTGTGTGGGACATGGAGGGGACCGCTCAATGGTCACCAGGGAGCTCCGTGCCCTGATGACGCTGGCTTGGCGTGTCCTGTGGTTTTCTCCTCACACGAAGGAGGAAGATCCTCACAGAAAGAGCGTTATTCTCTTTTCCTGCACCCTGTTTTCTCCTTGCCTTCTTGTCCCAGCCTGAAATGGTTTAGTTCATGCGTCTGGTGCCTTGCTGGTGGTTGGAAATGTCAGTCTGTTCCCCTCGCCGCTGTCATCCTGGGGGATGGGCCGCACACTGGGCCCTATGAGGCGCCCGGTTCATGTGTGTGCAAGGAATGAATAAATGAATAAATGCTGACAGAGAGCAGAGTCTCAAAACAGTAGGAAGTAACAACCCTGGCTTTATATTTTATTCAGGCAGTTGTTATAAGTATAATCAGCATTACTAATAAAAATGACTATTCATAGCACATTTTGGTACCTGCTGGGCCCTATGCTGAGAGCTTCCCAGCTGTTTTCTTATTTGACCTCCAACTACAACCTTCCAGGAGGTGACGATGCTCTCACGGTTGACAGAGGAGGGAAGGAGACCCTCCGGTGCAATGTGACGGGTCACATGGCCAGGAAGGGGCAACGCTGGGACTTGCCCATCTGACTCCAGGCCCATACTCAGAGCCACAGGCCATCTGCCCTACTGTGTGCAGACCCTGCGCTGAGGGCTTCCTCTTGGAGCTCACGGTGAGTCAGGAAGATGGATGTATAAACGGAAAACCAAAAGGGTGTGGTTGAAAAGGTGAGAGCTCCGGGTCGTTGTAGGAAGCGGGGTGCGTGCTGAGCATGGGCCTCGCTGCCCAAGGCTTGAACATTAGCGTTGAGACACCACTTTAAAGCTCACCCAGCCTCTACCTGGCTATGGGCCAGGGAGTGAGCTTGGGGCCTTTCCCTGACTCCGGTCAGACTCTGGGCACAGGTTTCCCTTCTAGAGTCTTCTCGTGGATGTCAGGGAGGCCATGCAGTGGAGTGGGTCAGTTTCTTCTTCTGTAAAATAGGCACAATCATAATCCTGCTCACAGAGTGGCCGTGAGGGTTAAGAGACGTGAGTGAGAGCTCTTAGCTCGGAGCCGGCACGTGGAGAACACGAGGGCCGGGATTCACTCCTGTCATCATCCTGATGCTTGTCCAGGGCGGAGCTGCTCCGTCCCTGAGGCCAGCACTGGCCTGGCACACAGTAGGTGCTCAGTGCTAAGACTGGAGCATCTCAGAACCCACCGCCAGTGCCTGGAGGTTTCCTCTGTGCAGCTGGATGGGGCC
Source organism: Cnephaeus nilssonii (assembly GCF_951640355.1). Classification (NCBI taxonomy): domain Eukaryota; kingdom Metazoa; phylum Chordata; class Mammalia; order Chiroptera; family Vespertilionidae; genus Cnephaeus; species Cnephaeus nilssonii. Next base: position 84,784,832 of record NC_137078.1, read on the forward strand.
AAAGGGACAGCAGCAGAGCTGCGTGACTCAACAGCCTCCCACCAGGGCAGTGTGCCAAGCCCAGCGAACAGACACAGCACAGGCAGCTTCTGGGACAAGGCTACTTCTCCCTTTTAATCGTTGTTAGTCTACTAGAGGCCCGGTGCACGAAATCCTTGCACGGGTAGGGTCCCTAGGTCTGGCAGGCGATCAGGCCCCATCAAAACAGGCCCATTTGGTACACACTAATTTGTAATTTGCTTTTCATTTTAGAATATCTCCCCATGCAAGTCTGCCCTGTCTTTGTAGGTCCGGTGCTTTGCTGTAATAGACACCACTATTTATTCAGCCACTTCCCTCGAGATGGATTTGTATTTAGGTGGCTTATTTTTTCTATTACAGGCAACAGTACCTGCCATTTTATTTCCCCCAATCATTTATAGTCATTTCTAACTAAGGAGTGCTATATGCTGGCACTCTTATTGTTATATATTCAAAGAACCTCTCTGCTACCCTCCACTGCAAACTTCACCCCATAGTAACCACTGACATCAGAGTAGTATGGAACCCTTACACATCTTTATACATTTTTAAAAATCTTTTTTTTTTTTTTACTCCTTCCTCGAGGACATGCTTTTATTGATTTTAGAGAGAGGGGAAGGGAGAGGGTGAGAGAAACATTGATGTAAGAGTGAAACATCAATCAGTTGCCTCCCTCACGTGCCCAGACCAGGGATTGAACTTGAAACCTGGGAATGTGCCCTGCTCAGGAATCGAGCCTGTGATCCTTTGGTGTAGGGACGATGTTCCAACCAGGGCCAGACCTTTACACGCGTGTGTGTGTGCGCGCGCACCCCCCCACCCACACACACATGCATGCTTATTTGTATATGTCTTGCTCTGTTTTTAAACAGATAAAAAGTATCATATAATTTGTATTTATGCATCTAGCTTTTTCAATCATTTAACAATATCATAGACATCTTTCTATGTCAGTACATGTAGAGGAACGACATTGGTTTTAATACAGTAATTCATCTCAAATGCTTGGATATTTCTTTTTTCTTCCTTCCCTCCTCCCCACCTCTTTCTCAGCCTCCCTCTCTCCCACCCTCTCCCTCTTTTCTTTGATTTCATCCTTCCTTGCACCATTCCCCAATTCCCTACTAATGGATATTCAGGTTGTTTCCATTCTGTTCTCTATGTAAACATCCTTGCACTACAATAAACTTCCTTGTGTGTGCCTCACTCTGTGCTCATGGGAGCATTTCTCTGGCCTAGACCTGGATTGCTGGCTGGGAGGGCCTGCCAGGTCAGGTCTTGTCTGAGGCCACATGAGGCTGGAAGAGGTCTGGGTTGTGGGGCCCAGGAGGCTGCTAGCTGCAGGCAGCATGAGGCGACAGGGCAGGGGTCTGTCCTTGACCTACCAGTCCACTGTTTGAGGCCATGTTCTTGGACGGCTCCTGTGGGCACTGCCAACTCTGGGGTGTAGGCTTGTTTTTATACAAGGTAAGATCTGGCTGTGTAGTCATTGGACAGAGTGCCACCCATAAGCCTTTTGGCTCCCTCTTTGGAATTTTCTCTGTTGGGGGACGCTCCCTACCGCCTTTGGGATCATGGGGTGGGAAACATCAGGGGCCACCTTGCTGTCCTCATGGGGTGTGCCTCAGGTACAGAGGGAGAGACTGAGGCCACTTAGCAGAAAGGGTGAAGCCAAACAGAGATGAACGCTGTTGCATAGAGGAGCGGCCTGGCGTGTGGAGACCCTGATTCTGGTCGTTTCTCTTTCTGTCCTAAGTGCTCCCGAGCCCCCTCTCCAGTTCTCGTCCAACCATCCCCTTCTCAAGGCTCCAGCTGCTGGCCTGGGGTCTGTCCCTCAGCCCAGGGACCTGACAAATACTGGGAGTGGACTCCCGGCGTCATGAGAGCCTCAGCTGGACAGAGGGGGTCTCCTCTGACCCAGGCTTCCTGACTTCAGGGTCCCCTTCTATGACACACCCTCCAATCTGCCAGCTCTGTCTTTTCAAGCACAGGTCTGGCTTGTCATGCCCTTGCTGACCCTTTGCTTCTAGGGTCAAGGTCATGCTCAGCCTGGTGTGTGGGTTCTGGGCGGGCTGGCTCCTGAGTGTCTCACGCCTGCTCACCCTATGCTCTGGCTGGAACAAACTTCTACCTGCTCCATGGTGGCCATCTCTCCTCCAAGCCTTGGCACTTGCTGTCCCCTTGGCTCGGACACCTTTCTTCTTCTTTTCTACCTCACCTGCACCCCTGTTTTCTAGATGGTGCATCTTTCAGGTTTGAAATTAAATTAAATGCCCCTTCCTCCAGGGGGCGCCCTTACTCCCTTCCTCTGTCCTCAGTATCCAGATGTGTGAGGATCTCAACACTCCAGTAGGCTGGGCTCCATGAGGGCAAGCTTTGGGTCTGCCATGCACATCACTGTGCCCCTCGCTCCGGGCACGGGGCTCAGTAAGTATCCTCGAGTTACTTAATGACTGAGCGGGTCAACAGGCCCAGGGCAGGGTGACACCCCACAGCAATGGAAATAAGACAGACCTGGGTCCAAAACCTAATGCCAAACTAAATATATCCTGTAGGTCACTTTCTTTCAGTGCAAATTCGAATGTTATTACCCAATCCTCTTGGGGGAAAGATAATGAATGAGACAATGTTTGGCAATTGCATTATGCAAATATTAATCTTTAAAGTAACAGGGGTTCAGCAAGGTGCAGCGTGCATAAATTGTTCTGACAAGTCTGATAGTGTTTCTTTAGGCTGAAAATGCAAACATCTCAGGTATAGGGCAGCGGAAACAGAAATACACGATTAATGAAATGCTACAATGTGCCAAGCTCTTATCAGGTAGATCCAAATATTGATTTTTTTTTTTTTTTTACATAAAGAACTTCACAACTTTGGGGAGGTTTATTATTTATCTTAGAAAGTTTGTAAAAAAATTTATTCTATTGTCAGCGGCGCCTTTATCTCTGTATATTGATTCTGAATCCAGCAACCGTGTTAAACTCTTTTATTGTCTGTGGGCCTTTGGGTTTTTCCGAAGAGGCAAACACAGCATATGCAAATAATAACAGCTCTTCCTCTTCCTGCCCAATCTGCATACCTTTTATTTCTTTTCCGGTTAGTGCTCTAGGAAAGACCCCCATGTTGAATAGTAATGATGCTGGCAGCCATCCTTGTCTTGTTCCTGCTCTTAAAGGGAACGCTTACAACGTTTCACCACAAAATACGATTGCTGTAGGCTTTCTTCGGTGGAATCTCTTTTATTCCTTTCATTCCTAGTTTGGTGAGAGTTTTATCCCTCACGATGCCAGCTTTTAGCAAATGCTTTTTCTGCAACTATTCCGATGATCACATGCTATTAAAAGATCTCCTAATGTGATGAATTACAGTAATTCAGGTAGTAACACTAAACTGACCTACTTCCGGGGCGTCCCCTCACTGCAGGAGCAGGCCCCGGCATTGAAGGGCTGGGCACCTGGCAGTTCCTGGTGAATTACTCTGGCTTCTGCTTACTGCCTCCCGGTCCCCCAGGCAGACATGTCCATTACTAGGAGTAATTTACTGGACACCAGCTTCCACTGTGAGGCGTGGAAGCTTCCAGACAGGTCCTCAGCTCTCTCCCCACAACCTGGGGGCCAAAAAATGTGTCAGGTTTTTGGGGCTCTTGGGCCTGGCCCTTCCAATCTGCAGCACGCCCCGGACTCTCCTGGGACTCTGCGGACTGCTGAGTCCTGGGCCGGTCCAGCTCTGCCCCTCACTCCCTGTGTGACCTCCGGCAGGGCCAACAGGATCCCCAAGCACAGCAGAGCTCAATCTTCAGCGTCCATGGCCCTTACCACCCAGCTCTGCAGAAGCCTCAGGGAAGGGGGGCTGGCAATGAGCTCTATTTCTCATCCCCACCCCCGCCTGGGGGAGGCGCAGCCTTAAGCCCTCTGGCTTTGCAAAGTGATGGGACCTGGAGGCAAAGTCCTGGGCAAGCTCAAGACAGGGGCGCTCTCTGGAGCCCGTGCTTGTTTCTGAGGCAAGAGACCTGCTTGAGGGTGAAGCTCCGGGTGGCTTCTCTCCCTGAAGGCTCCCCGGGAACTTTCCTTGGCAGGCTGGGAGGGCATGGCTCACCGGTTTGGGGTTTTCCTCTTGCCGTCACTCTGTCCCTGTGAGTCCTGCTGCTGCCGGACCCGCACAGAAACCAGGTCTGCCTGAGCCCAGAAGAGGCCTTTGATTCACGAGCCGCTGGATTTAGGCAGATTTAACAACTGGGTTTCCATTGATTTCCAGGGGGAGGGGACGGAGCCATAAGCTCCTAAAACAGCTTGCAGCCTGGCCGCCCACCTGCACCAGGCAGTGGGCAGGAAGTTATTGGCGTGGCCTGGGACCCTGAGAGGGAAAGATAATGAGGTTAAGAAAATCCATCTGTGTGGGGTTTGTCCGGGCCCTTGAAGATGTAGCTTCTCCTGATGCACATGCGCAGCTCTGCAGATGCCGGGGGAGGGGATGGAGGGGGAGGGATGGAGGGAACGTGAGCTCCTCCTCCTCTCCCAGCTCTGGGCTCTGAGAGGAGGCTCTGGCTTTGCAAAGGATTGCAGTCTTCGAAGTTCCTGGCAGACAAAGTTCAGAACTTGGGAGATCTCCAGAGACCGGGGGCCTGGCTGTCCTGGCCGCCCTCCCTACAGGTCCTAGCTGGGCCCCTGTCCCTGCATCCTGGTTAGTCAGTCCCCATGCAGGCTCAGAACAAGGAAGGGAGGAGAAAACCTCCTTCTCTGTGGGTTTGGGAACAGGGAGCCCTGGGAAGAGAAGAATCTATGGGATTCTCCTACTTACTGGCCATGGGACTTTGGGTCAGTCCCATGAGCACTGTGGGCCTCAGTTTCCTGGCTGTGAAATGGGAGATGAGGACACTCCCCCCTGAGGATGACTGTGGGATGAGATGAGGTGTAATGGGAGCAGCACAATGCTTAGCATGCAGTGGGCGGGACACGGACGAGGACATGATGGATCCGAGGTAAAGAGCTGACTCCATTGTCTGTGTGGTCCTGGACATGCGCCTGAGCCTCTATGAGCCTCAGTTTGCTCATCTGTAAAATAGGGAGGATGGTGAAGAGCTCAGACATGATGGACTTTCACAGGTCCCACACTATTCTACATGCTTCACAACAAGGGAGAAATCACTGTTAGCCTCATTCCACAGGCGAGCAAACTGATGCTCAAACAGGGGAAGTAACTTGCTCAAGGTCAACTAGGAAGTGGTGGGGGCAGGATTTGAACCAGGGATTCTGGCTCCAGAGCAAATGCTCTTGGCTGCTCCTTGGAGTTCTGAGTGTCCCCTAAAAGAAAGGGTGTGAATGGGCTCTGCAAACATTAATGTGAAGTCACCTTCTAATGGAGACTTCGAACCCAATAGCTGTGGCTGTGCTCTGTAAACTGTTCAGTGTGGTGATAACCGGAGCAGCGTTTCTTGAGCACCACCCAAGTGGCAGGCCTCGTGACAACACTTTACGTCCAGCATTTTGTTAAATCCGCCGTGAGGTGGAAGTTATGACCCTCACCTCACACATGAGGAAGCTGAGGCTGAGATGGCACAGGTTGGCCACGATTATGCAGCAAACTGGGATGTGAACCCAGGTCTCTTTGGCTCCAGAATCCAAGTTCTTAACTGCGAGAAAGTGCCAATACCCACATTATTGCTAAATATTAGCAGATGGATCAGGTCATTCTTCTGAGACCACCTGCTGTTTACGGGGAAGGTGGGCTGAGATCAGAGTCAGGGTGACTGGGGCTTGGAGTAATCAGGGGAGACTTCCTGGAGGGGGTGAACTATGCACTGAGGGTGGGGAAGTGGGCAGGACTGACTGGCCTCTGGTCCTGAGAAGGTGTTGAGGAGACTGAGCTGAGGGTGGGGCCAAGCCCAGGGTCCAGCCCCAGGGCTCACTTTGGGATGCAGAAGGGTGAGGCGGGGCTCCAGGAATCACTTATGTGGCTAGAAAGTGCTCAGACCCCACCACAGGCTCCGATGTTCCCTCTGCATGGTTCATTATCACATTAGCTGTTTCTTTTTTTAAATTTTATTTTACTTTAAAAAAATATATATTTTATTGATTTTTTTACAGAGAAGAAGGGAGAGGGATAGAGAATTAGAAACATCGATGAGAGAGAAACATTGATCAGATGCCTCCTGCACACTCCCTTCTGGGGGGATGTGCCCGCAACCAAGGTACATTTCTTTCACAAAGATGCCCCAACAAAAAGACTGCAAAAACAAAAAATTTTGTCTGGAAAGAGACTCCTAATATTCTACTTATGAAGAGAAACAATGGCTAATTTAAAGAATTAGTTAGGGCAGTGGTTCCCAAACGTGCCTATGCATTAGCATCACTAAAGCAGCTTTTCAAAATTTCTAAACCCATCCCATGGTTTTTGTGGGGTTTTTGGAAAGCTTTCCAGGTGATTCCAATGTGCAGATAAGTAAACAAATACAAATTATCCAATCCATAGGGAGAACCAAGATTGAAGAAAAACAGAGCCTCAGGGGCATGTAGGACAATCTCAAGTGATCTAATATAAATCTAATCGAACCTGGGACCCTTGAGTCCTCAGGCCAAACTGGTTAGGGCACATTAGCTGTTTTCTGTCTCTGTTAAGAAGTTGCATGTTTGCTCATAATTCAATGTCATTGTTTTATCAATTCAGCGTCTCCAGCCCTATAATCAGGGGTGAGTGGTGGCTTTTTCCCTCTGCACTTACACATGCCTATTGATGTGTCCTTCCTCATTATTCAGCTAGTGATTCTCTTCATGAGCTCCCATCGATTTCCATATTGAAATATTCCTTGATGCCCTTTTTAGTAAGAATCTGTTCCACTGTCCTCGCACCAGGTTAGAACGTTCTCATTTGAATCTGTCTCACTATAGAAACAGCATCTGTACCTCACTAGGGATCTCCGTGTGCCCTCCTCCGGGGGATGCTTGCTTTATCTCTCCAGACCTTTGCCTTTTAGCATGCCATGCATTTTCTTGTTGATAGCCGGACCCGATGTTTCAGGCCAAAGGAACTCAGATAAACCAGCGTTTATGTGAGTCTGTGTGTATCTGGCGGCTGTATTTATGATTGCTGTAGATGTGGTATCCAAGGCTAAAATTTCTTCCCATGTCCTTGTTTTTGTCTCCCCTGTTGTCTTGGGTCTCCCTTAAATAGGGTGTGGGCTGCAGCTCTTTTAGCTGTGATCCTGTTATTACAGGGGAGCCCGGCTGACCTGGTGAGGTGTGGGGGAGGGGATGCTGCCCACAGTCCTGTGTTAGGTCTCAGTGGTTCAGTGAGCCCCCCCCTTCCGCCCCCCGAGTTGGGTATCTCCCTTCCCCCACGTAGTTAGGCTTTGGCAAAATAGTTTCCGTTGACGCAGGTCTTGTTCAGGAGAGCCGGCCACTGTGGGTATATTTCAAAATGGTTATCTCCCCCTCCGTCTGCTGGAAGCAGGAGGGGATTTTCCCTATGTCTCCATATTGAAAACCTGGTGGAGCTCTAGGAAGTAAAACTCACCAAAGTGTGGGGCCCCCTGAGATGTGGCCTCCTGGAGTTTTTAAACTCCCAAGCTAGTCTCCACGGAGTCCCCAGCCACTTAAAATGTTTCTGTAGGTGCTGGCTCCAGTTATGGCTCCTGGTCCGGCTAAGCTGGGGTTCTAGGTACCTCCTTATCTTTCCCGTTTTCAACAGGTTTGTCTGTGACCTCGGGTCTCTGACGTATTAAAGATGATGGTTAAATTTCAGTTTGTTCAGCTTATTTTTCCTTATTGTTAGGATGGGAATGATGATTTCAAGCTCTTTATGGTAATTTTCAGCATACAGATCTTGTTGAGGGTATAGCTAAATACTTAATTTCCTTTGGAGATTGTGAATGTCCTGGTGCTTTACATTTCAATTTCCACATGTTTGTTGTTAGTTGATAGAAATGCCATTAACTTTTGTGTGTTAATCCTGTGACCTTGATGAGCCCCCTAATAGTTCTAGGAAGTTTTTGTTGTTTGTTTTTGTTAGACTCTTTTTTGGGGGGTGATTTTCTATGAAGACAATCATACCATCTCCAAATAGAGACAATTTTATTTATTTATTTCAAATTGGTATGCCTTTTGTTTCTTTTTCTTGCTTTATTTGCAGTGGCTATATGCAGTAATAGTAATGCTACCATTGTAATTAGCTAATATTAATAACTAGAGGCCTGGTGCATGAAATTTGGGCATGGGTAGGGTCCCTAGGCCTGGATGGCAATCAGGGCCGATTGGGGCCTTCCTTTGTTCCGTGCCGCCCCCTAGTGGTCAGCGCACATCATAGCGAGCAGTTGAACTCCTGGTCGGTTGAATTCCCGGTTGGTCGAACTCCCAAGAGGACAATTTGCATATTAGCCTTTTATTATATAGGCTAGGAAAGGAGCAAAGGGAAGGCCAGACATTGATTGTCATTTGGGCAGCCTCACTAGGAAGCTGCAATTTCACACTCCCCAGGGAACCACTGGCCCATTCCCTGCAAATGACTGGGAAAGGGGTCCAACAAAGGGGAGATGGATGCATGCCCAGTGAAGTAGGGGTGACATGGGGAAGGTGCCTGTCAGTCGAGCCTGAGGAACCTGGGTTGGCTAGAGGCAGTAGAGCCAATGCAAGCCTGTGAACTCTTAGAAGGTTAAAATCTCAAGACAAAGGAATTCTTTCTCTCTTATTCTTCTGGTTTTGCTCCTGGGTTCCTAGAAGCTTCATGGCCCACGGCCATGCAAAACCCACACCAATGGACTGCTGGACCACAGCTGGGAACACAAGCTAAGCTAGCTTGATGCTGGATTGGGCTGTGCAAATACAGAATGGAAGTTTTGGGCAACGGCGTTAATCCTAGCTCTGCTAAGTAAACACCTGGACTTCTTCCATGGCAGGACAGAGGGAGAGGGGACCTTGGGAACGCAGAGATTTCAGTCTATGCAAATAAATACCACTCATTCTCCCGTGTGAGTCTCCAAAATTCCTTTTCTCATGACATTATAAGAATTCCATTTCCACCAGCAACTAGTGGGCACAAAGAGCTCCCCACTGATAACAGTAATATGAGGGGAGCAAGCATTTAGGCTTTCACCATTAAGTATGATGTTAGTTGGCTCTGGGATTTTAGTAGCTGCTCTTTGTCAAGCCTAGAAAGTTCCCTTCTATTTCTATTCTACTAAGAGGTTTTGTGTGTGTGTGTGTGTGTGTGTGTGTGTGTGTGTGTGTGTGTGTGTGTGTTGCTAATATATTTTCTGAGGATCTTGGGGTCTAAGTTCATGAGAAATATTGGTCTGTGTTTTTTTTTTTCTTCTACTCTTTGGTTTGGTAACTGGCTAATATTTGTTTCATATATTGCATTGGAAAGAGTTCCCTTCTCTTCTGTTTTCTAGAAAGGATTGTGTAGAATTGGTGGTAATTCTTTAAAATTTGTAGAATTCTTTAATGAATCCATCTAAGTCTAGACATTTATTTTAGGGGGAGTTTTTACATGATTACTTCAGTTTTATTAATGATTTTAGGGCTATTCCAATTACTTGTTTCATCTTGGTTGAGATGGGTTATTTGGAGTTTTCAAGGAATTGGCCCGTTTCTTCTAAGTTGTCAAATTTATGAGGGTAAAGTTGTTGGCAGTATTTACTGGAAGCATTTTAATGACGGCAGGATTTGTAGTGATATTCTCTAATTCAGTCCTGGAACTGGCATATTACCTTTCCTCTCTTTTTATGTTTGTCATTCTTGCTAGAGGTTTATCAATGTCACTGATTTTCTTTCCAAAGCAGTTTTTAGTTTCTTTGATTTTTCTCGATTATTTTTCTACTTCCCATTTCCTTAATTGCTGCTATTATCTTTATAATCCCCCTTCTTCTACTTGCTTTGGGTTTATTGTTTTGGTCTTTTTCTGGTTTCATGAACTAAGAGCTTAGGTTACTGACTGAGACCGCTCCTCGTTTCTAATGTTAGAATTTAGTGCTATAAACTGTCTTCTCAGCACTGACTTAACTACATCCTATATATTTTGATATGTTGTGTTTTTGTTTTCATTTCTTCTCTGTATTTTTTTTTTTAATACCTTCCAAACTTCCTTTTTGGTCCCATAGATTATTGAGAGGTTTGTTGTTTAATTTCCACATGTCTAGAGATGTTCCTGTTTTCTCTCTATTACTGATTTCTAATTAATTCCAGTTTTGCCAGAGACCACATTATTTCAGCTTTTAAAAGCTTACCGAGTTTCCTTTCACGGCCCATAGGGTCCAGGTAAGGTCTATGTTGGCGAACGTGTGGTGGTGGTATGTTCTGTATGTCTGTATGTGGCTTTGTTTAGACCTTGGATAGCTTTGCTCTATCACATCCTTTCATGTTTTGTTGTAACTTCGATGTCTTTGCTGAGATGTTCTATTTTTTTCATTTGTCTCAAGAGAATTTGTAATTGATTTTTGAAACATTTTAAGAAGGCTGCTTTCAAATCCTTGTCGAATGATTCCAGCATCTGATCATCTTAGTGTCTGGCATCAATTGAATGTCTTTGCTCATTTAAATGGTAATTGTTTTGGTTCTTGTTGCGATGGATACTTTTTATTTTTATTTTTTTATTGCATCCTGAAGTGTTGTCTAGTCTGTTAGGGCAGTCTGGGCCCTATTTAAATCTTTCATTTCAGCAGCCAGTCCTTCTCTCGGGTTTAGCACATGGGTTCTTGGCCTGCTCCTGTGGACTGTGGTCCCCGTGGCATGGAGTTGTCAGAGCCCTCTGGTACTGCTTTGGTCTGCTTGGTGTATCCGGTGTTGGTGCTGCTGTGGCTCCCAGTCTCTTCTGCAGGCACCCAAGGGCATGTCAGGGGCTTCCCACTCCTCTTGTGGAGGGCTGGGCTGCCTTCTCACTGTGTCCCCACATGGCTCTTCCTCTGTGTGCACACTCTGGAATCTCATCCTCTTCTGGTAAGGACACTAATCCTATTGGATTAGGACCTCACCCATCTGACCTTATTTAACCTTAATTACCTCCTAAAGGCCCTATCTCCAAATAAGTCACATTGGGAATTGGGGCTTCAACATATTAATTTGGGGGGTGAGGGGAGAGACACAATTCAGCCCACAACAGAGGATCACGATCTCCAGAGAATGCCTGGGATCCCCTGAGCCCTGGGAAGGGTGCAGTGTGACCCTTTCTTGCTTTAGTGTCTTCCCACTTTCCTCATTACCTCTGAGAGTGTCTGGTCCAGGCCTCTCGTTTCACCCGGGGAGAGTGAGGCTCAGAGAGGGCCAGTGAGCGGTCCCAGGATGCACAGAAAGTAGGAAACAGCTCTAGGAGGACAGTGGGGCCCCCGACACTGGCCGGGGACTCTCCCTGATGCCAGTGTTCAGGGCTGCCAGGCTGGCGGGGATTTGGCACTGGGCCAGGTGGCCTCGGGGACTGGGTGTCAGTGCCGAGAGGGCCTCGGTGCCAAGTGGCTGCTTTTGTCTCAAGTCTGGCTTTTATTTGTCTCTTGGTGATTCCAGTTTCAGGAGCTTTTTTGTCTGTGTTTTTATTCTCTCCTCTTTTGTTGTGCTTTCTCTCTGGGTAATCCAGAGAGAGGCTTGCAGGCAGCTAACTACAAACGTGTACAATCAAATGCAATGCAATAAACTATAATTGAATGTATTTCTTTCATGTGTGAGCAGCGGATTAATCTCCCCGGCACATCCGATTCCTCTTTGCTCCCTCTGCCTTTTCTCTGAGTGTTTTCCTTCCTTCCCCAGAAGCTCCGGGGTTTGAATAGTCCCGTGGCCTTTACCATTGCAGATACACAGATGATCCTGACTTCACAGCCCGAGTACCGTGGTCGATAGATGATGCTCCCGGGGCTGAGGAGAGGGCCCTGCCAGCGTCCACGTGGGCCTGGGAGGGCTGCCAGCCCCTGGCGGGGAGAGGAGAGCGGTCTCTGCTGATGAGGAGCGTGGAGAGTGTCTGTGGGCAGGACTGGGGGGGGGGTCTCCTGTGGCTGCACCTGTGACTCAGGCAGGGACCCTCCTGGGCAGCCGCTCTCGTCCCTGCACACGCACTGGGAAAAGGCAGTTCCTTGTCTATTGCTCTGGAACTGAGGCTGGATGTTCGTGATCATGACTTTCAGCCGAAGCAGCCATCATGGGTCCCAGTGAGGGTGGGGTCAGCAGGGACACCCTGGACATGACCTGAGCCTCAGCTCAGGATGAGAGGGAGAGGCATGAGACGGAGGTGGGCAGGAAGGGTTCTACTGCCAGGAAGGGTTACTGCGTGACCTTGGGAGAGTGACCCTACCCTGAGCTGGTTTCCCCACCCATGACATGGGCCTGTGTCAGCACATAGTAGAAGGGGCTGTAAGAGGGATTCAATGAAATGGTGCTGGTAAAATGTCAGCATGTGGTCCACAGAGGGTCCTGAATAGAAGGAGGCTGGTCACATGAATCCATCTACCCATTTATTCATTGATCCATTCAACCACTCATTCATCCATTTACTTATTCATTGGTCAGCCCACCTTGAGAAGTACTATGTGCCTGGCCATGTGCCAAGCATCAGGGAGAGAAGAATCAAACCTCCTGCCACCTCCAGTAGCCTATGGTCTAGTGGTGAGCCTGGCACAAGCTCTGTAAGGGGGGTATAGTATGACTCCTCTTACAAGACTATAAGAGGGGTGTAGGATGACCCCAGGGTCCCTGGTGGAGAGTGAAGGCTCCAGTGCAGTCAGGACCCGGGAGCCAGATTTGGCAAAAGGGTGTGGTTACCAAGGCCGTGTCTTATGTCCTTTAAGAATTGCTGAATGAATTTAAAGAATGAATGTACAGTCTCTCTCCAGGCTGGTTGGAGGTGAAGAGGCAGGTAAGTGGTGATCAGGTTGGAGGGAGGCAGGCAGGTTGATAGGAGCTGGCAGGTATGATGGGGCGGGGACGGGGGCAGGGTTGATCTAGACCAGGTGGATGTGGGGAGGAGTTCACTGTCCAGCCCTGCAGACACCCTTCTGCAGGGACAGTCAGGGCGGGGTCTGCAATGCCCCAGACAGCTCCGCTTGGAAAGAAAGGCCCAGCTTGGGCTACACCTGAGCTGGTATCACAGGGATCACCTGGTGTTGTAGTCACACAGATTTGGGTTTCAGTTCCAACACTGTCCCTTACCAGCTGTGTGGTTTGCACAGCACTTCTCTGAGTCAGTTTTCTCATTTATCAAATAAGACTAATACAAACACCTCACTTCCCAGGGTTGGGCAGGAATGCTTATGGAGAACAAAGTGGGGTAGTAATGACACCTGTTCTCTGAGGGATTGAGACAAAGCACAGTACGCCCTGATCAGTGCCAGCCATTATTACTGTTGTTATCACTCCTGGGGGAAGAATCTTCATCATCATCATCATCAGCAGCAGCAGCAGCAGCATTATTGTCAACACCATTGTTGTCACCATCATAATTGTCATAGTCATCATTGTCATGGTTTTCATCATTATACTCATTGTATCACCATCATCATTGTTGTCAGAATTGTTATTGTTGCCACATTGTCATCACAGTTGTCACCATCATCGTCATAGTTATCATCATTGTTGCCATCACCATCATTGCCATCCTCATCACTGTCCTGGTCCTCATCATTGTTACTGTCATTGTTATGGTCATGACCATCATCATCATCGGCACTATTGGCATTGGTATGACTGTCACAGCCGTCATCATTGTAGCCATCATCATCATCGTCACCATCATCACCATCTCGGCCAACCATGATGAGCATCATCTTGACCCAGACTGTGATGTTGGTGTGATTGTCATTCCTGGGACACAGATGGAGAAGTCAAGGCACGGAGAGGAGAAAGGACATGCCCAATAGCACAGAGCAAGTTAGTAAAGGACCTGGGATTTAAACTCAGGCTGTGTTGCTCAGAGCCAGTGGCTTCACCCCCAACTGATGACGCCATGAGAGCAACTGTTCACTGGATGCCTCATGTGCTACAATATGTCCCACTCAGGAGCTCCAAAGCTCCTGCTTTTCTGTAAACCCCCAGCAGCCTCCTGGGGAACACTGCCTACTAAAGGCCTACTGTGTGCTCTCAAACCACCTGTGTGCTCACATCTGTGTGCTCTCACAGCTGTGGGCTCATTGAACCGGCAGCGCCCCCTGGAGGTAAATCTCATCAGGTCTGCTGTTTTTACAGACAAGAAACCTGAGGTACAGAGTGGGTAAGTGACTAATGACAATCCCAGACTCTTTTAAGGGCTTAGGCATTGTTGTGGGGACAAAACAGGATAACACAGGAAATGTGTCTGCTGAAGAAATGGCAGCTTTTAAAGGAAAAGAAGCCAGCAAATGTGATGGAGGGAAACTAAGGCTGGGAAGAGACAAATGGCTGGCCTTGAGCCTTAAGCCCTGAGAGGTCAGACCTCTCCACTGTCCCCTTCCCTAGGGCGATTCTGAGGGCAAGAGGGCAGTCATGGGGGGCCTGGTCCACCCCACCTCCCTGTCTATCCACTCCCCACTCCTCCATCACACGCAATTGTCCAGGGGAAAATGCCTTCCCAGTGTTGCCCCAAACTCTCCTCTATTAAGTAGCTATCAGATCTCGCATGGTGAGTGTATTTTGTTTAATACCTTGATCTCTCTTGTCTTTGAAAAATGAAATCTGTTAAATTTCTTGAAACCAACTGTCCAAGTAGAGTATTTTTGGGGAGACAGATCTCTTACTCTGATGAAAAAAAAAATGTATGTTAATTTGATGCTCTAGACCAGTCTGCAAAACCTGGAGCTGAACATTCAAAAGCCCTCGGCCCTCAACAGCTTCTCTCTGCTGCCTCTTTTTCTGGTGCCCACCCCATTTCCACCTTTAAAAAATAATGCAGCAAAAAATTGCAGCTAGCGGAATGATGACTATTTGGTTCCTCACAGCAATTTTCTAGAGAGAAAATGGCAGAGCACAAAGCCTTGCTGCTCAGTGTCCCTGGAGGAGGGAGAGAGGATCTGGCTGTCCCAGGCTCAGCAGCCCAGAGGATGGCTGCACAGGGTGGGCGGGGTCTGACACTCCTGACGTCTGTGTGGCAGGACCAAGAGGCAGGGGGACAGCTGGGAGCATGGCGGTGCCTCATTCCCCCAAACAATGGGGTTTCTCCAATTCCTGGTCTCCACCCTGCACCTGTCTCCATACTCCATATGTATCCACATGCCAGAACCTAATCCAGCACTTGGACCCAGTGCTTCACCGTTTACCAAGCATTTTCACACACACTGCAATCATTTATTTATTAACTGTTCTTTCGTCTGTTCCTCCCTTCCTTCAGATTATTTATACCGTGGGAATTAGGAATCATTATGGGCTGTGACCTGTGTGACACTTGGGAGCTACGAGGGCCAACAAGACACAGCCGTCGCCTCCAGGACTCTAGGGCCGGAAGGCAGAGATGGGTGTGGATAAAGAGCCAGGACCTGTGTGGTGAGACCTGGGTTCAAGGCCCAGCTCCAACACACCTGAGCTGTGTGGACGTGGGTAAGTTTCTAAACATCTCTGAGCTTTAGTATCATCACTGTAAAGTGAAGGGGGCAGGGGATAACACCAGTGCCCCCTTCAGAGGGTTGTTGAAATAACCAAGTGGCCCAATGCATGTGACGGGAAGAGCTTAGCGTGGTGCCTGGACACAGGGCTGGCTCTATTGTTCCAGGCCCCGAGGCGTGTTGGCCTCGAGGAGGCTCTACAATTCTCCCTTTCTGCTACCACTGCACTTGGAGATGAAGAAACTGAGGCCAAGAGACACTAAATTAAACGTCTGAGACCAAGACAGTGGATGGCCGTGCTAAATTATGCAGGGCGGACAATTAGAGAACAAAACGGCCTGTGATAAAAGGCTAATTGGGCAGAACACGCCACGTGCACCCGGAGCTGGAGGCGCGGGGAGAGGAGTGCGGCCTGGGACGGGGCCAGGGCCCAGGTATCGCCTTAAAAACAGTGATCTTTCCCCTTAATGTGAGCGATGCATCCTTACAGCGAAGCTTGGGCCAGTGCACACATTAATATAAAAGAGTATATAAGTCACTATAGCTCACCTCCCAAAGACAGTGATTTTACTTCATTTTTTTTCTTCTCAGATACAAGTACATTTTCATAACTCATTTCGCATCGGCGTGACTCTCAGGATATTAGGATATGATACAAAAACAAGCAATCCCTCAAAATAACAACCATTAAAATAGCCTCCTAGCCCTAGCCAGTTTGGCTTAGTGGATAGAGCGTCGGCCTGTGGAACAAAAGATCCTGGGTTCGATTCCGGTCAAGGGCACATACCTTGGTTGCAGGCTCCTCCCTGGCCTGGGCCCTGGTCAGGGCTCATACAGGAGGCAACCAATCAATGTGTTTCTCTCACATGGATATTTCTCACTCTTTCCCTCTCTCCTCCACTCCCCCTAAAAGTCAATGGAAACATATCCTTGGGTGAAGATTAACAACAACAACAAACCACACAAAAAAATAGCCTCCTCTGAGGAGATATTGGGTGAGGCAGTATGAAGTTTTAAGACTAATCCTAATTTTCCTGGGGTGAATAATCCTCAGCTTCTGTTTTCTCAGCATTAACCCCAGACCCGGAATCCCCTCCCGCTCCATAGGCTCCTGCCCTGGTCCCACCCCATCTTGCCTGGACTCGGGCTGTGCCTCCTGCCTGGTCCTGCCTCTGCCCTGGCCCTGCTCCTGTCGCTCTCAGCAGCAGCCGGTGAGGCTCAGAGAGGAGCTGTCCCTGCTCTGCTTCATGCCTGTGGCTCCTGCCTCTCCTGGGGACAGTACAAGCGGACGTTGGCCCCGCCCCCAGCCCTGCCCCCAGCCCATCCCCCTCATCACTCCCCTCCAGCCCTGGCTCCTTCTTGGACTTGGACCCTCAGCATGTTCCTGCCTCCCTCCCTCCATCTCCTCATGCAGGTCTTTGCCCCCGTGTCACCTGCTCTGACAGGCCTCCCCTGCCCCCTATTTACAACTGTGACCCCAAGCCCTCCCCTACTTCCCTTTTCTCCTGCTTTCACACTGCCTGTCACCATCCATGCCCCACGGGTCTCCTCTCCTCGTTCTAGAATCAGGGTCCCTCCCTGTGGCCGAGGACAGCGCCTCCCCGCAGTGGGCTCTCAGGGACATTTGCAGGAGAAGTGAGAGCCTGGGGCGCTGGTTACCTTCCGCGTGTAGGATGCTGCCTCGGTGAGACACTGTCCCCTTACGTCACCCTGGCTGGCTTAGCACCTTGCCTGGCTCCTCGCTGCTGCGGAGGGGTGAGGCGGCAGCGGCCCCGTAGGGCTCTCGTGCAGGTGTGACACGTTCCGGAGGGTTCCAGAAAGGCCATGATTGTCCAGTGGTGTGTGAGGCGACCTTCTCACCGGGCCACTGCCAGCAAGGGGAGAGATGGCATGTCAGTGCAATTCCATTTGCATTCGCTCCTTTTGCTGCTCGGCTCTGAGCCGGTCCACACTGGGGTCGCTCAGGCACCCGGAGACCAGAAGATGCGCTGACAGCCCACGTCCCCGGCTGCCCCTCCGGGCCCCCCACCTGCTCTGGTCACCTGCGGGTGGGTGGCCTCCATGCCTTCCTCCCTTCACCCCAAAGCCCTTTCTACTTTCCCAGTTCAGGCCCTGATCAGGCCCCGAGGACCTCTCCCCACCCCAGCTTATTTCTCTGCCTAATGTACGCGGAGGATTTTTCTGTCCCTTGCAAAGAACCCTGCCTTAGATACCAAGGAAAACTGTTTATTTAAAAATTGATTTTTGAAAAGGCACTCTTTCCAGCAATGAGGCCCCTCCCTCAGAGAGACCTCATCAAATAAGAGGAAGGAGGCTTTTGCAAACCTATGTGGAAATTAAACCCACAATCTGGGCACACACTTGTCTGACAAGTGATAATTAACTGCCGACAATATCATTTCAGCTTGGACGCAAACGTGTTTTTCATTAAAAAGTAATCAGAGATCCTCACGCTGGGAAGCGTGGTCTCCTCCGCGGAGCGCAGCCCCTCTGCCGACAGCTTCCGTTGGCGTTGAGGGTCCGCTGCACCCTGACAGGTGGGATCTGGGCCCCAGAAGTGATGCTAGGATGAGACTCCGGGAAAATTCCCAGGAGGAGCTCACTCAGCCCCTCTCACCGAGAGTCCGTCCTCTCCTCCTCCCGAATGTGCCAGCAATCAGAGCAGGGACTTGGCACTGACTGCAGCTTGGGGGGAGGGGCATTTGCATCTCTGCAGCCCCTCCATGCCTCGGCCCGGCAGCGGTCCTAGCCCTTCCTTCATTTGACAGAGGAGGAAACTGAGACTCAAAAAGGTGGAGTCCTTTGCTCAAGGCCACACAGCTGGTGAGATGTGAACTCTGACCCCCACCCTACTTCCAACTCCCTTTCTCTAATGAACTCAACTGTCTGTGCTCCAGTTTCCTCATCTGTAAAATGGGGACACTGCTAGTACTCTCCTTAGGAGGTCGTGTGAGGATGAAATAAGCGGACACAGCTCTTAGAACAGTGCCTGCCACATGGGAAACCCTCAGTGTCAGTGATAATGCTTATTGATTATTATCAATATTTTATTTTTAAATACTGAATGTTTGTGTCTTCCCCCGACCACCAGACTGATATGTTGAAACCCCATCACGTCCACAGTGTGGTCGTATTAGGAGATGGGGCATTTGGGAGGTCATTAGGTCACGAGGGTGGAGCCCTCATGATTGGGATTAGTGCCCATGTGAGACCCCCCCCAGAGAGCTCCCTTCCCCTTTCTGCCGTGTGAGGACAGAGAGAAGATAAGCACCTATGACCCAGGATGTGGGCTCTCACCAGACACCCCATCTGTCCACACCCTGACAGGCTTATCGGCCTCCAGAAGTATGAGAAATACATGTCTGTTGTGTGTGAGCCTCCCAGACTATAGGATTCTGTTCCAGCAGCCCCAAAGGACTAGGACAACGTTAATAATACCAACAACGTGCAGATATTATTCCGCAAACTGCTTTCCTCCAAGCCACAGACCAGTCCTCTGCCCCTTAAATCATCTCTGTGAATTCCGAGCAGGATACATAAAATCAAAACCACAATTAAGCAACACTGTAGTGAAAATACAAAACACCAAGAAAACAAGAAGATTTCTCAAAAGCAGCCAGAACGATTCCCCTCCCAGGGAAGGACAAACAGGAGCCGATTCCCAGCAGCATCAGAGGCCCCAGAGCCTGGCTCATATGCTTTATGCCCAATGAAATGGGCAAAGTAGCTTTCAGGACCCAGCTAAATTATCATTCAAAAGTGAGAGAGGAGGAAATACATTTTCAGGCAAAGACACGCTCGCAGGCTCTTGTTAAAAGAACTAATAAAAAATCACTCAGGAAGGTGGCCGCTGAACCGAGAAGGGAGAGGATCCACCCAGCAATAGTGAGCAGAGACATGGGGAAATCTGGGGTTGGCCCCTTAAATAAACACAGCCCCACCAGCCACAGTCCTCGCAGCCAAGGCGGGAACAGAAAGGGAGGCGGGGCTCCCGTCTGGAATGCACAGCCCCCAGGCGGGAAGGGAAGGCCCGGGAGCACACTCAGGTCTGCGTGCTGCTGGGAGGCGGGATATTGATTTACTTTAGGCCGTGTGCTTATTATGATCTTAAGGCCAAACAATTAGAGAAGAGAACAGAATATGGAATTTCCAAACCAGCAGAGGGAGAAGAGGGAGTAAACACAGCCCGATCGATGTGGAGGGGTGGCAAAGAATGCGCCGATAGAAACAGAGAGAGAATCAAAAAGCAAAGTAAACAGAAAAATCCTTGCAACTGGAAGCGCTTTCACGTCTGTGTGTGAGTTTGGGCCAATGACGTGATGACATCGCTTCTCCTGCCTCAGTTTCTTCACCTGTGAATTGGAGACAAGGGCAGGTTGAGTTCAAGGGTTCTAACAGCGTGCTCCACCCTGGGCTGCCAGGAGGAGTGCCCTAAGGAAGTGGCTGTCGTCCTCCTCACAGTCCCTCTGTGCCGGCACAGTCACAGGTGTGTCCCACACACTGTCTCACGTGCCCCTCCCCACGGCCCCGAGAGGCAGGCACCGCTGTCATTGTCACTTTACAGACGAGGAAATGAGCTCAGAGGTAAGAAGCTTGCCAAGGTCACACAGCGGGGGAAGGGCCGAGCCCGGACACGAACCCGAGTCCTCTGACCCTGAAGCTACTTACTGACTCTGTGACTTTGAGCTGCTGACGTCACCTCTCTGGGCCTCAGTTTCCTAATCTGTGCGCTGTGGGTCACAGGGCAGTCGAAGCCTGGGCAGAGAGCGAGCATGGGAACCCTCAGCACGTTCCCAGCACAGGTGACTGGTCAGCAAAGGCTGTGTCCCCTGCACGGCACAGGCAGGGAGCCTGAGGCTTACACAGGCCACGCGCTGACCTGTGCTGACCCGTAGGCAGCAGGCCCGGCTGGAGTGTGAGTTCTGGGAGAGGCCTTGTCTGCCTGGTTCCACTGACTTATGTCCAGGGCCGACCTGGGTAATAAGTGAATGAATGAGTGAACGAATGAATGATCTTCACGCCCAAGGCGCCCCCAGCAGGACACAGGCCAGCCTCACATGAGGACAAACGAGGCCACCTGGCATCCAGCTGAGTTATTTCCTTTCACGCACATCAGCACCTGACATATTTTATGCCTTTGTCCCTCTGACCTGTGTCCCCCAGCACCACGCCAGCTGGATCTCACATAGCAGGTGCTTAGTGAAGGGACATCACTTGATGTTGATGTGACGTCACCTCTCTGAGCCTCAGTTTCCTCCTCTGCACAATGGGCGGATGACGCCCCCTTGCAGCTGTTGTGGGGATGCAACGAGACTCCACCTGTGCTATCCTCAGTGCCGGGCGCGGGCAGGGCGAGGGGCTGCCCTTCACCTCCGGGCATAAAGGGACCATGCATAGAAATTGATTCTGTGGACATTGAGGTGTGAGTCTTTTTCCTTTTCCCCTTTGATGCTAAAGCTTTCTGCATCAAGTTTTATTTTATCAGAAAAGTAAGAGATGACCCAACTGGCTCAAGCGGTCCATCAAGGCAACTTCCAAAGGGACAGAGGCAGAAACCTCTCTCCCGAGACAACCTCTGCTCTGCCCTTCACCTCGTCAGTAACAGCAGCAGCATTTCTTGACGCTGGAAATATTCTAGAAACTGCAATTTTTACTCACATGCCTTCCTTTGAAGTGGTAGTTCACACCAGGCCTGACCTTTGCCCCTCAGGGGACCTTTGGCAGTGTCTGGGGACATTCTGGTTGTGGCAACGTAGCAGAGATGGGGCGTGAGGGGTGTGCTCCTGACATCCAGCCCGAGGAGGTCACGCTGAGCATCCCACAATGCACAGGGCAGGCCCTGGACAGACAAAGATCTGGCCCCAAATGTCAGAAGTACTGAGATTGGGAAATCCTGGTCCGAACCCCGAACCCACCCCCAGGGACCCTGGGAGAGAGATGTCCTCTCCCGCCTTAGACATGAGGTTCAGGGCTTTGGAAAGTGAGGGGCAACCTGTACTAGGACCTGGCGGAGCTGAGGCTCAGGTCTGGGTGTGTCTGACTCGGAAGTGCCTTAAACGGCCAGTGTTATGGACTGAATGTTTGTGGAGACAGGACACAGGCCAGCCCCTCCGTCATATGTCGAAGCCCTAACCCCCGAACTCCCACCTCAGAACCCAGGAACTGGGGCTCCTGGTTGAAGGCAGTTGCCAGGGAGGTTAATTTCCTGGCCCCTCTGACCTGCCCCATAAGAGGTCAGAATGGGCTTATTTAGCTCAATTCTAAGCACAGCCAAGTCCCAGGAGCCTTTGAAGTAACCTTCTCATGGCAAACAACAGTGTGACAGGAAACGCACACAAGTCACAGCTGAAGAATTGTGCAGACAGCTGCACCGGCCCCTGCAGCCCCCCTGAGTCCCCCCCCCCCCCGGGTCACTGTCCGCTGAGGGTGACCACTGCCCTGACTTCTGACATGGTGGATGACCCGTGCGGCTTTAGAATGTCCAGCAAATGGACTCAGGCGTCCGCGCGCTCATGCGTGTGGCTTCCTGTGTGTGCCAGTGCATGCTGAGATGTACCCATGTTGCTGCATTCAATTGGGCATTGTTTGTTCTGATCGAGGGCTAATGTTCTCTGGTATGAATATGCAACCATTTATTTACCCGCCAGCCCTAGATGGGGTGAGGGTACTTCCCTGTTTAGCTGTTGAGAATAATGTTACAAACATCCTTCCATGCATCCTCGTGGGGCATAGACCCAGGAGTGGAGGAATTGAGGCACGAGGGCCGAGACAACGGGCTCACGGTGACTCGGCGGCTGGGGCAGAGCCGGACCCCCACCCAGGAGGCCCAGCACAGTGTCCCGTCTTCACGGATTTGACCCTCGGCCCCTCTGGGGTCTGCTACATGCTGGCCTCCTTCCTTGGCAGTTCCTCTCTCCAAGATCCAAAGCGAAGGGGCGTGAAACCCGCTTTCCACGGCTGGAGGCTAATTGGCCAGGGGCAGCTTTTGAGTTTGTTTTCTTCTTAGAATTACCTCAGTGCTTAAAAAGCACATCATAAAAACCTAACGTGGCTGTCAGTTTCACGTGACCTGGCCCCTGCTTGAATCGAGCCTTACATTGAGTTAAAAGACCCATCAAACGAATGTATTACAAAAAGAAAGGGTTTGATTTGGGAAAATTCAAGCTACACATATTTTGCCTCCCAACCTTTTACATACTATATATTTTTAACCAAGAAAGAAGAATCGTTTTTAAAGGTTACCTTCCCCTTAAATAGCTGAATGCCTGTAATGTATGCTTGTGTCCACCATGTGAAATGCTAGCATTTTATCACTTATATAACCTGCCCTCTGGTCTTCCTTCAATGCAAGAGACTTTTTCCCGCATTTTGTCCATGTAGCCTGAGGTTTTGTCTTTTCAGATCTGGGAGAGAATGAATTCAGGTGAGGACAGGCAAGGGAGAGATTTCATTTAGGATTTCTCAGCACCTCCCATAATCTGGTCATCACAGCTGCCATCTCCTGAGGGCCTACTGCGTGCTCGGTGCTGTGTTGGTGTTTTTTTTTTTTTTTTTAAATATATTTTATTGATTTTTTACAGAGAGGAAGAGAGAGGGATAGAGAGTTAGAAACATCGATGAGAGAGAATCATCGATCAGCTGCCTCTAGCACACCCCCTACTGGGGATGTGCCCGCAATCAAGGTACATGCCCTTGACCGGAATCGAACCTGGGACCTTTCAGTCCACAAGCCGACGCTCTATCCACTGAGCCAAACCGGTTTTGGCTGTGTAGGTGTTTTTTAAATTCCTCATCTCTAGCCCTCACGATTTTATTCTGATTAGGTCCACCACCCACAGCCCTGATTATTCGGCTCAACAGTCTCCGGACTCCACAGTCCCTGTGGTCTCTTCTCCCTTGAGCACCAGGAGAGAGGCTTTAACAATGCCGGTGCAACCACCTCTCTCCTCTGCTCACACCTGCCATGGCTCCCATCTTCCTCAGGGGAGAGCCAGAGTCCGTAGGACCCCCAGGACCCTGTGACCTCTCCTCCCCTGACACCTCCCCACTCGGGCTCAGACACTCCTTGCTGACCCTCCAGTGCACCAGGCACGCTCTCCCCTCCCCCTCTGCACTATGGTTCCCATGCCTGGGGCCCTCTCCCCTGTCCACTCACGGCTCACAGCCTTATGTCCATTCGTCTGTGCTCAAATGCGTCCTTCCTGGTAAGGCCCCCCCACCCCACATAAAATGGCACCCAACTCCCTGAACCCTCTTCTCACCCCTCCTTCCTGACTAGTTTATCTGCTCTTCATTTACCACCATATGATGTCTTTTATATACTTTATTTATTCACCTACATAGGTAATGATTTTGGTCTTTTTTGTTCACTGCTAAATACCAAGCTCCTAGGACATTGGTTAAGACATAAATACATATTGTATGAGTGAACAAAAGATTTACATTTGCTGTGTGTAGGATCAGGGAATACAGACAAGAACCAAGTCCAGATAAACAATAACACCTAATCTCTGACAGTGATAGGTGCTAGGGAGAAAGGACTGTGTGGCTATTTCAGGATGGGGCCCAGGAAAGCCTCCTGGGGGAGGGGGCATTTGAGCTGAGACCTGGATTTGACAGACCAGGGAGCGGATGACTTGCCCAAGGCCGTGTAGGTGGAGAGTTGGGGAGCAGGTGTTGAGGCCACAGGGAAGGTGTGCTCAGCCCCCAGGGAACTCTCCTGAACCCCCAAAATGGACAGAGTCTGAGATAGGTTAGTAAATCAGGATAAGTGGAATAGGGAAGCTGAGACAGATAGTTAAAAGGCCAAGCAGTTTACAGCCATCTAGTAAATTGCAAAATCCTCTCTTCCCTAACCAAGGACACTTCAGAGAAAATGGTTTGCACTTCTCCTCCCCAACTAGAGGGTAAATAGCGTAAATCACCCTAATAAGGAGACAGGTAACAGAAATCCAGTTAGTGCCATTCATGCCAACCAAACCCAAGGACAGACGAAGTCAGGTGAAGGAATCTCATTTGGGTACATCTGCATAAAGCGGATGAATATTCTATTGAGAGCCTCCCCTAAGACCTTCCTTACAATTCCCATCTTTAGAAAACAGATAAGAACCCTCAAGACAGAGACCCAGCGTGGGCTCTCTCTGGAGCACGCCCACGCCTCCCTTCCCTCTCAGGCATGCATCTTTACTTTTCTCTCCTCAACTCGAAGGGTCCCCATGAGACTTGCAACCAGTGGAGCAATAGGCAGTGGCAGTCCGTCCGGGGTTCACCCCCGATCCCGTCTCCAAGGCCCCCCTTTCCTCTGACTTCTCAGTGAGCTCACAGCAGCCCTGCCTGGGCTGACGCTTTTCCTATAATGCTTCCAGTGAGCCAAACCAGGGCACCGCCTAGGCCCGCTCTTATTTCTTCTACCTTGAGTCCTTCCTTGGTGTCACTGTCCCAGCTTTAATAAACACTCTCAAAATCGCCTGGACTCGTGTAGTGAAATCTTTCCTGCACAGAGGCAAGAACCTACACACCACTTGCCAGCCTGAAGCAGATCTGCTCCGGGCCCAGTTCCCTTTCCCGTGACAAGTCCCTGTGCTGGCCTTGCCCCAGACTTTTGCCTATGATGTTGTGGCCATTACTCCATGTGGTTTCCCCTCCCCACAGGGCTGAGAGAGTCACCCATTGGGATCAACGGGGCCTCATCCAGCCTTGCATGCCAGGACCAGTCCCAGGGCCTGTGCACAGTAGGGCCCTCTGGGAAGTTCCTTGAATGAATTAAGTGTGTTTCTTTCTGGGCAGGTGAGGGCATGCTGCAGCCATAAACATAGAGTGATGTCCAGTTGCAAGAGGTCCTGGAAAAGTGAGGTGCAGGGTGGGCAGGGAGTTGTCCAAGGTCATTTGGTAAATCTGGGCCAGAGTTGGGACTTGAACCCAGGACTCCTGCTGTGGGTCCCTCTTAGGGGACACCCTGCTGAGGAGGAGGCCCGAGTGCCCTGGTCACTGTAACGGAATCCAGATGACTCAGAGGCGGGACTTGTGCAGCCACTGGTTGCAAATGATATAAAGATGTGGTCCTGCATCTGAAGTTACAGGTTCTCTCAACCCGGAAAGACACGGGGACACCCTTAAACGGCAGAGAGCTAGACCAACTCCAAATCACGACTTAGTTTTCAAATGTATGGAAGAGCTGAGGTCAAGGAGCAAACAACTAGCCCCAGATCTGCGAGGAGGAGGAGACCGAGGCACTCCGTCACCTGGGCAGGTGCAATCAAACAGGAGAGAATTGCGTTGGCAGAGGCCGAGTGAGGCTTTCTGGGCAGCATGCAGTCCCCCAACTTTGGGGCATCTACCCCAATTTTCTGGCTTTCTGTGGAACCCCTGAGGATGCTCACAGGAAAGGTCTGAAAGAGTCCTGAGCAAGTGTCCACTGGGGCTCAGACATGGGGAGTTGTAAGAAATCCTGCTCAGACCCCTCTCCCCGGTGTCTCCTGTGAAGCAAAAGCCTTCATCTAAGTGGAAAGTGGAACAAGAACATCTGCTCTTCAGGCAATGAAAACTCAGCTTGATTGGAGGAAGGAGGAGAATCTCTCTTGGGGGCGGGGGAGGGGAGGGAATACTCACTGGGCAGAACCACACTTGGCGGGGGGAGGGGCGGGGCGGGAGGAGAGATGAGAAGGCCTCACCCTGAGATGCAGGGAAACAGGGCCCAAGACTGAGGCTTAACCAGAACAGAAAATGCACCCCTAGCACCCCACTGCCAAGCTCATGAGCTCTGCATAACTAGTAAGACCAGGATGATGCTGGGGAAGGAGTAGGAGAAGGAGGGGGGTGAAAAGAGACCCTCTCAGAGGCCCATGCAAAGGGAAAGCCTAAGGCACAGTTTCAAACAGACAGTGCTCTGGAAAACCAGTCGCCATCCTAAACACAAGAAGTTTGAAGCCTGTGGTGCATGAGGGTAACCATAGCAACAATAAATCTCAAACCCAGTCCAACTCCTGGCTAGATGAACTCAAATCCCATCACTAAAGGCCCAGCAGAAGGAAAGTTGTGCCTCTTTCAAGGCATAGAAACAATTTTCCTCAGTCTCTATTGCCTGAGCTAAGAAGTCCAGCTTTTGGCAAAAATATTATGAGACAAATAAGATACAAAGCAATCACCAGAACCCGACTCAGACATGACACAGATGATGAAAACATCTGACAAGGAAGTTATAATAGCTGTGATTAATATGTGAAAGATCAGATGGGTAATTTCAGCAGAGCAGTGGCAACTGTAAGAAAAAATCAGTGGAAGCGCTTGAAGTGAAAAATAAAGGAACAGATGAAGAACGCCTCTCACAGCAGACTTGGAACAGCTAAGGGCAGATCAGGGAACATGAAGACAGGTCGGTAGAAGTTATTTAAACTGAAACACAAGGAGGAGAAGGAGGAGGAGGAGGAGGAGGAGGAGGAGGAGGAGGAGGAGGAGGAGGAGAGAGAGAAGAGAAGAGAATATAATATCCAAGAACAGTGAGACAATATCAACAGCCTAGTAGACATGTGATTAGAACAACAGAAGAGAGAGAATGAAGCAGAAAAGCATTTGAAGAAATAATCACCAAGAATTTCTTCAAACTAATGATACACCAAAAGTACATGTCCAAGAAGCTCAGACATGAACAAGTAGCATAAACGCCCCCCCCCCCCCGCCACACCTCCCCCCCCCCCCCCCCCCAGGCACCTCATGTTCAAATTGCTGGAGATGAAAAGGCAGGGGGCCATCTTGGAGACAGACAGAGAAAGGAAAGGATATTTTACAGAGAGAAACAGACAGAAGAATCAGACCAGTCTTCTCATCAGAACCCATCCAAACCAGAAGATAATGGAGTGACATTTTTGAAGCATTAAAACAAACAAACAACCAAACAAACAAACAAACAAACAAAACCCCAACAAACTGTCAACCCAGAATTCTATACCAGAGGAAATATGTTTCAAAAATGAAAAAGAAATGAAAACTTTTTCAAACAAAAATTGAGGAAATTCATTGCCAGCTGATTTACTCGAAGAAGTGTTAAAGGACATTTTTAAACAGAAGGAATATGATATCAAAGAGAATCTTGGATCTATGCAAAGAAATAGAGGTGGGCTAATTAAGGATGCATATTGCAAACCTCAGGAAAACCACTGAAACTGTAGTAAGAGGTATAAATAATAAGTTAATAGATGAGATGAAGTGGAATAATAATAAGTGACCAAGTCACTCAGAAGAAAGTGGAAAAAGAGGGAAAACGAAACAACAGATTGAACGAATGTGACACTCAGGTGTTGAATAAAATAAGTCAGATGGAGCAATTGTGAAAGCCTTTCCATCTGGAACATTCTCTGAACCTGGGAGCCGCTTCCTCGACTTGGAAGACACCCCAATGTTTCCTAAGGCCCTTGATAAAGACACTCTTTATCTTTGACCCTAGGGCCGGGAGACAAGTACTCTGGCTCACTGGCTGGATGTGTCCAGGGTATGGGCATCTTTTCCCTCTTGAGATAAGGCGATTCTGTGAATAACAATAAAAGCCACCATTTGTTGAGTATCTCCTTCACTCACTTAACAAATATTTCTGGAGCGCTCACTAGGTGCAGGACATTGGTGCTATAACAGCGAACCCCAGCCCTGGTCAGGTAGCTCAGTTGGTTAGAGCATAGTCCCAATATACCAAGGTTGAGGGTTTGATCCCCAGTCTGGGCAAATACAAGAATCAACCAACAGCCCTGGCTAGTTTGGCTCAGTGAATAGAGCGTCGGCCTGCGGATCGTAGAGTCCCAGGTTTAATTCCGGTCAAGGGCATGTACCTTGGTTGCAGGCTCCTCCCAGGCCGGGGCCCTAATTGGGGTACGTGCAGGATCCAATCAATTCGATGTTTTTCTCACATCGATGTTTCTCTCTGTCTTTCCCTCTCTCTTCCACTCTCTCTAAAATCAATGGAAAAATATCCTCAGGTGAGAATTAAAATAAAAAAAGAACCAACCAATGCATAAATGAATGCATGAATAAGTGGAATAATAAATTGATGTTTCTCTCTCTCTAAAATCAAAGCTGTTAAGTGACATGGACAGGCCAGCTTGACTCCCAGCCACATGAACACATCTTGGTGGCCTCTCCACCCCTCCCCACCCCGCCCCCGGCCATGAGAGCGCCCCCTTCATGCTCTGGGTTCTTGGGCTGCTCAGTTGCAGACATTCTCCCCTCCCCTCATCACACACTGGTCCTTGGCCTTTTCATGCCCTCCGATTTGGGAGTGTGGGTTGTGGGAGAGGGAGAGGACACAGACAAGCAACTGAAGAACAAGTCACAGAGTCAAGTGAGGGTTTTCTGTCTGTTTCTTCCCCTAAAGAAAAAGGCAGCTTAACAACTTCATTCAAGCACAGCCTCTATCTGAGGAAGATGTTGGTTAGATTCATTTTCTTAATCAACTATTGTAAGGCCAGCATTAATCTATTCATCAGCTGAACTCATCAGGAGCAAACATGCTTCATCAGGAGTTTTCTAACGGAAAATAAATGCCTCATTTAATTAAACATATTAACCTGAGAACAGCATTGATGTCAGACGGACTAATGAATGTCATTACAGGGAATGCGCAGTAGTCCTCAGAGGGACCCCATCAGCCATTAGGAACTCTCTGCAGATGCGGTCGGAGTTTGTAGGATGTGGAATCATCGAGGAGAGGGGGAGGGAGAGGAGGAAAGATGCCGAGGGAAAGGGCTGATCCTGGCACCAGGGCTGGCCGGCCGGCTCTCTGAGTGTTGCCCTGATTCATCGGGCCTCTCTGATGCTCGAGAAAGGGCACGTGGCCACCCTCCGTGCTGTGATCCACTGTTGACTCCAAGAGGAGGGAAGCTGGGTTTTGCCTCTAAAATGTGAGGAGAGATCGGACTTGGCTATTAGGAAGCCTGGGTTCTAGTTCTGGCTCTGCCACACAGTAGGCCTGGGAATAATTCTCAGGTTTTCTCCATACATCAGTGGACTCGACCTCGTTTCTTCCAATCCTAATGAAGTCAAACACTGTGCTCAGCACTTTCTCATCTGTTACTTTATTGAATGCCCACAGAAACCTAGTTAGCCATATATTTTTGCCCCAGAAGAAGAAAGCCAAGGCTCAGAGACATGCTCTGTCTGGCTGTGCTAGGTCCTTGGGACAGGCAGAGGCGGACAGCGGGCCCTGCCCTGGGGAGACCATCGATGGAGAACTGCATCCACCTTTGTACCCCAGTGTGAAAGGGGAGAGAAAGCTGGAGTGTGGTCAGAAGAGCATGATGCAGATGCTGAGGGGAGACATGCTGTTGAACCTGCAGGAGGAAAGTTCCCATACAAACAAAAGAAATATCTTAAAACTAGAGGCCTGTTGCACGAAGAGATTCGTGCAATAGGCCTTTCTTCCCTTGGCTCCCAGCACCGGTTTTCCTCGGGCACCCAGGACCCAGGCCTTCGCTCTGGCCAGAGTCTGCCTTCTTGGTCTTTGTTGCAGACTCCGGAGTCTGCAGTCTTCGTCTTGACTGTGCTGGACTGCCACTCCTGTAGATCCCTTCGCCACCCCCCCGCCCCCGCCACCCTCCCTCCCATAGCAGGCATCCTGCCCCACCCAGCCACTCCGCACCTGGAGCAGTTGGGTGGCCCCCATCTTTGTCCTTCTAATTTGCATATTCCCTCCTGATTGGCTGGTGGGTGTAGCAGAGTGATGGTCAATTTGCATGTTTCTCTTTTATTAGTGTAGATACAAAGGGCTTCCATGTGAAAGGCGTACATGCTCTTGATGTGGCTGAAGGAAGAGGGTTTCCATAGTCAAAGCTGCCTGGAGATGGTAGGTGCACAAGTAGTAATTAGATGCTACTTGATGGAGGGCACAATAACAGGACCACCTGTATTTGAATGACAGCTATTGTGTTTTTTGTTTTGTTTGTTTTTTAACAAACTATTTCACATCTCTCACCCAGTTTCCTCCTTTGTAAAGGGGGGGACTGCTTTCTACTTCTTTGGGTTATTGTAAGGATAAATGAAGTAGTCTAGGCAATACATTACACACAATACCTGCCTGGGAGCTGGTGTTGTGTTTACTATCAATGTTTTATTTTTATTGAGTGGATTCTGGCACCAGATGTGAGGCCTTGGACTTCGGCCTACTTCCAGAACTCAGCATCTTTAGAAAAGACCTCTCTATTAATGCTCTTGAAACTCGGGGACTATACTCATTATCGATTTATTGCCTCAGCTAAAAGTTTACTTTTCTTTGTCCTGCATTGTGATACTGAAGCCGAACCCTGTAATTCTCTCTCCTATGCCACATGGTGCAATGTCAGACATTGTCAGTAGGGGGCGATGGAGACACTACCAGGCTATAAAAGAGGATGATGGATTGAAAAGTGGAAGGACAGAAACAGATAATCCATGTAAATAGCAACCACAAGAGAGCAGGGGTGGGTACACTTATATCAGACAAAGTGAACTTTAAATAAAGGTTACAAGAGACAAAGAACGTTATATATTAATAAAAGGTTAATATAGCAAGAAGACATAAAAATTACAAATATTTATGCATCGAATGACAGTCTGTCAAAATACAGCAAGCCCTTGAATAACATTGCTTTGTTCAATATCGTGTTGTTATAATATTGGTGAGGGGAAAAAATGATCCTGGCCAGGGCCACGTCTGTGTGGAATTGACAGTTTACTCCCACATCCCAAATATGCCCACATTAGGTTAAAGGGCATGTCTAAATTGTCCCAGTATGAGTGAAATGAGTGTGTGTGTGTGTGTGTGTGTGTGTGTGTGTGTGTGTGTGTGTAAGTGCACTTTGTGATGAAATACTGGCGTCCTGTCCAGGGTTGGTTTTGCCTTGTACCTTGTGCTGCTGGGACAGGCTCCGGCCACTTGCAATTCTGAACTGGAATAAGTAGGGTAGGAAGTAATTATATTACTTATTTTTTTCATCTTTCTTAAATGTATGCATATCTCACATTTCTTTTAATGTTTAATATTAGAAGTGTTTTGGAGTCTTTATTTAGAAGTTCAGTGATATTTTTGTGACCAGAAATATGCTATAGGAACTTGACTCTTGTTTATATCAATTAACCTATGGTAAAATTGGTTTCATGATATATCATTTAATGTAAAGTCACAGTTTTCAAGAACCTATCAATGACATTAAGTAAGGACTTACTGTATCTGAAGCAAAAACTGACAGAATTAAAGGGAGAAACAGTTCTACAATAATAGTTGGAGACTTTAATACTCCACTCAACAATGGATAGAACAACCTGACAGAAGCTGAGGAAATAGAGGACTTAACACAAAATATCACCTCGATCTAACAGATATAATAGAACACTCTACTCAGCTAACACAACATATACATTCTTCTCAATTGCACATGGGACACTTTCTAGTATAGACTATTAGGCCACAAATTAACTCTTAATAAATTAAAAAAGACAGATACCATACAAAGTATCTCCAGCAACCACAACTAGATGAAGTTAGAAATCAATAATAGAATTAAAACTGAAAAATTCACAAATTTGTGGAAATTAAGCAGTACACTGCTAAACAACCAATGGATCAGAGAAAAATCACCAGGAAAATTAGAAAATAGTTACAGGCAAAAGGAAACAAAATCACAGTATACCAACACTTATGGGACTTAGTGATTTCCCTCTTAGTGGTGAGAAGGGGACATTTTATAACTTTAAATATTTACATTAAAAAACAAGAAAGATATCAAATTAAAAACCTAACTTTCCAACCTAAGGAACTAGAAGAAGAAGAATAAAACAAGCCAGAGCTAGAAGAAGGAAAGAAATAATAAAGATTAGAACAGAGATAAATGAATGAAGAATGGAAAAACAATAGAGAAAATCAATGAAAACAAAAGTTGGTTCCTTAAAATGATCAACAAAACTGACAGATCTTTAGCTAGGTAGGTTAAGCAAAAAAGAGAGAAGACTCAAATTACTAAAATAAAAATAAAAATGATGATATCACTACTGATTCTACAAAAATAAAAAGATTATAGGGGGTACTATGCATACTAGTATGTCAACAAGTTAGATAAACTAGATTAAATGGACAGATACCTAGAAACACAAAGCCTACCAAGACTAAATAATGAAGAAATAGAATATCTGAATAGGCCCATAACGAGCAGGAGATGGAAACAGTAATAAAAAAAGATCCCCAAGAAAGAAGTGTCCTGGAGCTACCTGGTGGTTTCTCTGGTGAGTTCTACCAAACTTTTTTTTAATTGATTTTATTACAGAGAGGAAGAGAGAGGGATAGAGAGTTAGAAACATCGATGATAGAGAAACATCGATCAGCTGCCTCCTGCACACCCCCTACTGGGGATGTGCCCGCAACCAAGGTACATGCCCTTGACCGGAATCGAACCTGGGACCCTTCAGTCCGCAAGCCGACACTCTATCCACTGAGCCAAACCGGTTTCGGCTCTACCAAACTTTTAAAGAAAAACTAATATTAATCCTCTTAAACTTTTCAAAAAAATTAAAGAGGAAGGAGCACTTCCTAAATCATTCTGTGAGGCCAGCATTGCCTTGCTACAAAAAGCTATACTATTATACAAGAAAAGAAAACTATAGACCAATATCCCTAATAAACATTGATGCAAAAATCCTCAACAAAATATTAGTAAACCAAATTTAGCAGCACATTTAAAAGGATTACACAGCACGACCAAGTGAGATTTATTCCTGGAATGCAAAGATAGTTCAAAATATGAAACTTTTTTCCCTTCATCAACAGGATGAAGGAAAAACAAACAAACACGAACATCTCAATTTATGCAGAAAAAGCACTAGACAAATTTCAACACTATCTCATGACAAAAACACTCAACAAACTAATAACAGAAGGAAACTACTTCAGCATAATAAACACCATTTATAAAAATCTCCCAACAAACATCATATGCAATGGCGGAAGACTGAAAGCTTTTTCTCTAAGTCAGGAATAAGACAAGCATGCCCACTTTTGCCACTTCTATTAAGCATGATCCTAGAAGTTCTAGACAGAGCACTTAGGCAAGAAGAAGAAATAAAAGGCATCCAAATTGGAACAAAAGAAATAATATCAACTCTGTTTGCAAATTACTTAATTTTATAGGTAGAAAACCCTAAAGATTTCACATGCAAAAATTGTTAGAACTAATGAATAAATTTAGTAAAGTGGCAGGATACAAAGTCAACACACAAAAATCAGTTACATTTCTATACACAAACAATGAACAATCTGAAAAGGATATTGCAAAAACAATTCCATTTAAAATGGCATCATAAAGAATGAAATATTTAGAAATTATCTTAACCAAAGAGGTAAAAGACTTATAAAATGAAAACCACAAAACATTGTTGAAAGAAATTAAAGGAGTCACAAGTAGAAATACATCCCATGTTCATGGATTGGGAGACTTAATATTGTTAAGAGGTCAATACTACTCAAAGTGATCTATAGATTCAATATAATCCTTACTAAAATCCCAATTACTTTTTTTTTTTCAGAAATAAAAAAAAGCCATCCTAAAATTCATATGGCACTTTGAGGAACCCTAAATAGATAAAATAATCTTGACAAGAAAACAAGGAAGAACAAAGATAGAGAATTACACTTCCTGATTTTAAAACTTACTACAAAGCTACCATCCTATATAAGAAAAGGCTAATATGCAAATCGACTGAACGGCAGAATGACCGGTCACTATGACACACACTGACCACCAGGGGGAAGATGCTCAATGCAGGAGCTGCCCCCTGATGGTCAGTGTGCCAGAAGCCGGGCTCACGGCTGGCGAGCACAGTGGCAGTGGTGGGAGCCTCTTCCACCTCTGCAGTAGCGCTAAGGATGTCCGACTGATAGCTTTATTGAAATACGAATTTTGTGCACCACAGGGAGCAGGCCTAAGCCATCAGTCGGACATCCCCCGAGGTCTCCTGGACTGCAAGAGGGTGCAGGCCAGGCTGAGGGACCCCCCGCCCTCCAGTGCACAAATTTTGTGCACCGGCCTCTACATATATAGTGGTACTGGCATAAAGACACACAGATGGATGAAAAGAATAGAATAGAGAGCCCAGAAATAAAACCTCACATATATGGTTAAATGAATTTCAACAAGCCTTTCAAAATCATTTAATGGAGAACCTTTCAAAATCATTTAATGGAGAAAGGAGAATCTTTACAACAAATGTTGCAGGGAAAACTAGATATTCACATGGAAAATAATGAAGTTGGACCCTTACCTAACATCATATACAGAAATTAACTCAAAATGGACCAAAGACCTAAATGTAGGATCTAAAACTAAGAGAAGAACATGTAGATCAAAGCTTCATAGCACTGGATTTGGCAATGATTTCTTGGATATGACACCAAAGGCATAGATAAAAGAAAAAATGGACAAATTGGACTTCATGAACATTAAACTATTTTGTGCATCAAATGACTTTATCAACAGAGTAAAAAGACAACCCACAAGATGGAAAAATAGTTGCAAATCAGAGATGATAAAGAATTAATAACCAAAATACAGAGAACTTCTAAAACGCAACAACCACACAAAACCCAATTCAAAAATGGGCAAAGGGCTTGAGTCAACATTTCTCCAAAGATGTACAAATGCCAGTGACAAATAAAAAAATGCTCAACATCACTGATCATTAGAGGAATTGCAAATCAAAACTACAACGAGATACCACCTCACACCCATTAGGATGGCTGCTATAAAAACCAAAAAAAAACCAAAAAAACCCAAAAAACAACAACAAAAAACACAGGCAGAAAATTAAAAGTGTTAGTGAGAATGTGGAGAAATTGGAACCCTGTGCAACATTTGTAGAAATGTAAAAAGGCACAGTTGCTACAGAAAGCAATATGCTAGATTGCTATATGATCTAGCAATTTCACTTCTGGGTAGATCCCCCAAAAGAATTGAAATCAGAGTTCAAAGAAATAATTGTGCACTCATGTTCAAAGCAGCATTATTCACAATATTTAAAACATGGAAGCAACCCATTAATGAATGAAAGACTAAGAAAAATGTGGTATATACATACAGTGGAATGTCATTCAGCCTTAAACAGGAGGGAAATTCTGACACATGCTACAGCAGGGATGGATCTTGAGGGCATTATGCTAAGTGACATAAGCCAGTCACAAAAAGACAAATACTCTATGATTCCACTTATACGAGTACTTAGAGTAGTCAAATTCATAGAGACGGAAGGTAAAATGGTGGTTGCCAGGGGCTGGGGAGGGGGAGGGATGAGGAGTTATTATTTAGTATCAGTTTTACAAGGCGAAAAGAGCTGTGGGGATGGATGGATGGTGATGATTGCACAATAACATGAATTTATTTAATACCACTGCACTCTACACTTAAATATGGTTAAGATGGTAAATTGTATATTGTGTGTATTTGATTACAATAAAAAATGGGAAAAAGAGGAAGCGATTTCTCATGCAGGCTCTGATTTTCTCTTCTTGCTCCTGTGGCATGACGGCCGGTGGCAGGAGCGTGACCCTGTGACTCTCACCATCCTGTGGGTTTTGTGGTCACCCAGTGAGGAGCTTCCGACTTACTGGCTTTGGCTCACTGGCTATGGACCATTTCCAGCCCACGGTACCCCAGTGAGCTCCCCCTTTCTCCATCGGGCCTCAGTTATACCATTTCCAGCGATGTTTGAATCTTGAACAATGTGGACCTCTCTCAAGATTGTTCCTTCCTTGAGCACTCTTCTTCGGCCCCTGAGGTAGTGGTAGCTATTCCCTACATTTTATGTTTCTGGATTCTTCAATGTTAGTTTACTCCTTTTAGTAGTCAACCATCTTTGACTAGTTAATAATCCTTTGCATTGAATTTTCTCAGTTCAAATGACTTTTGCGATTTCTGTCTTCTGAACTGACCCTGGTTTGTGGTATTTACCAATCTCTGTGGTGTAAATATTGCCACGGGGTTAGTTTCAAGCTACCAATGCTGTGTCATGAAACACAAACTTTGGAAGAGACGTGGAGTAACACACCATCACACAGCATTTCCGCCATACAGCTACAATGTGAGTAATCGCAAAAACATACACAATAGTAGAATATTATAAAGTAATTAGGATTTGAGGCATTTCGAATGTTTATTGCCTTTGCTTTTAACATAATTTTCTCATGGAAAGATTACATACATGAAATCTTAATTGTGGCCGTGTTTAACGACTGACTGACAGAATCCCTGAAAATGTAACATCGGCTCCAGGAGCTGGACTGAACTGGTTCCAACACACTGCGTTCCCCGCGCCCCCCCCCCCCCCCCCGCCCCCCCGACATCCCTGGCTCTTGATTCTGCAATTATGGAAACAGAAACTTGCCTAACTTCTCGGGCCTGTAAAAAACCCTAGCTTGGAGGCCAGGCATTTGGTCTTTGCCGCACTTGATCACCTACACTAATATAGGACTTGACACTCAATTTATTTTTCAATTCCATTATCATCGGACACGATGACTAAATTTCCAGTTAAATACCGGTTTACCAGGCTGAATTATTTAGAGGGTGGGCAGGCGGAGAGCATCCCCAGGGGCTTTATCTGAGCAACAGTGAGCACTTTGGTCCTCACCAAGGCCCCCGCAGGAGGACACCGGGCTCCCGGGGCCTCTCTGAAAAACCCTGCTTGGAACTTCACTGGTGGTTACCTGACCCCTTTGCCCACTAGTAGCTTCTGGTGATGAGGACACAGGGATCACTCTTTCCTCTTCTTCCCATCCTCCCTCCCAGCTTTCTTATCTGCCTCCAGAAAGGTCTCTAATGGATCGAACCGCCTGCCCTGCTCCCTGGTCCAGAGGAGTGATGAGGTGGCATCTTAGTTTCTTCCTGCCTTACTGCCCAAGCAAGTGGAGAGCAGTTGATATTCACGCTGAAGGGGGTGGTGCAACAAGCAGGCTGTTCACTACCATAGTCGCTGCCTTTGGGAGCAGATACACCTTCAGGGTGAGGTCTCAGAGTCTCTTCAGTCTGCTACACAAGGCTGGTGTGTTGGCCGATGAATTCTCAATCATCACCTTTGGACTCCAAAATGAACTTGAACTTCACTCTTGAGGACTCCTAAAGCCTGGTGTGAATTCCACTCCAGGGCTCTCTGCAGAGCAGCCCAGTCAGAGATTTCATCTCCTTCTGGTCTGAGTCTAACAGCATCTTCTCTAACCACTGGCCGCTCAGAGCTTGTTAATGGATCTAATTTGTGGGAATTGATCCTCTTATACAGAATATACTTGGGAGAAATAAAATAGCCATCAAAGAGCCTTAAATGAATTACTCTCATCAAAAGAAGAATAATAATCCACTTGAGGCATGAACTACGAGGGAAATAAAGGTCTGCTGTGCATTGTGCATTGATTGGGAGGGCGAGGAGCGGGACTCCGAGTGCGGCTGAACTCATCTTGGGTCATTTTCTCTGCTGTGGGAGGCAGCGTGTTTCTGCTCCACTCCCCACCCCAGCCTGGATCAGAGAGATGCCCCCATGTCAGCAGTGTCCCTGCTGCTGGTCTGTGTAGGCCAGGAGGTGCCCAGACTGAGCTGGAGCTGGCTGCATCATAAGGGCACCACCAAAAACAGCCAAACCACTCTTAACCCTGAAAAGTTTTTATGAGTCAATGAATTCCTTTTATGCTTAACGTAGTTTAGGTTGTATTTTCTGACATGTGCAATAGAAAGGAATACAATTACCTAATAATCAACAAACATATAAATTGGCCATACCTCCGCTACGCCACCAGCCAATCAGGAGTGATATGCAAATTAACCCAACAAAGATGGCGGTTAATTTGCATACACAGGCACTGAGTGACGGGGGCGGGATGCCTGTGTCGTCGCCATGGCGATGACTCAGGCATTCTGCCCCACCCCTGGTCTCTCAGAGCCTCTGGGCAGTGTGGGAGGCGGGGCTGGAGCAGAAAGAGGCGGCTCTGGGGCCTGAGCGGAAAGGGGTTGGGCCGGAGTGGAAAGGTGGTGCCAGCAGTCAGGGAAAGGAAAGCCCATTCTAGCACGAATCTTCGTGCATTGGGCTTCTAGTAGTAATATAATGGAAAAGAATTAAAACTGTTACACACATTCATGCATAGAAACTCCAGTAGAAACAAGGTTGAGGATGAGGAGGCCCATCATTCTTTTGCTTATTTTCTTTCTTCTCCCTGATAGCTGTGCAGCCACAGCAGGTCAGGTCTCAACTGTTTTTACGGTCCTGTGCGATTCCCCACCCCCCATCCTGCCCTCGCATCTCAATCTCTTGCCATAAATCTGGCACTAGCTTCCCACCTCCAACCCTCCCTCGGCCAGAAGGAGGTGAGTCAGCACCAGGAACCCACAGTGCTGAGTCAGCAGTGCTCACGGCCACTGCGTGATGCCGGGTCTGGCAGTGACAGGGCTGCTCGGTCCATTAGAGTCTGGGGATAATATGCTTCGCCCTGGGAGAGGCCATTATGGGGTGGTTTGTGCAGCTTCCTCTGTGGGAGAGAAGACGATGGAGAGAAGGGGCAGCAGGAGATGAACCTGGCTCACCCCCCGAGGAAGAAGCTGACACAGCCAAGTTTTGTGCTGGTCTCAGCTTGGAGACTTAGATGCTGGAAGGGAGGCAGCCAGGAGGCTCCTTCATTTCCTGTGACAGGAGCCTCGGTGTAACCTGGCTTGGGCTCAGAAGAGATTTACAGGTTTATACAAATAGAGAAACTCAGAAACAGGGTGGCCTCCAGGGGCTCAAATGATGACACCAGGACTTGTTTGCTCTTTCTTCATCTTCTAGGATCTCTCCCCCCCTTACAAGACCACTCTCAGGTCCCCCTTCCTGTGGCTGGATGGTTTCTTTTCAGACTGAAGTCTAGCAGACAAAGAGAAGTTCTCAATTGATCAAGGTCCATTGATTCTAGGAGATATACCCCACACCTGTACTCAAAAACACAGAGGGTTAGAATGTGCTGACTGGTTTAGGCTAATCAGGAGTGTGGTTAACCCCACCCAAGCCACGTGGGCTGAGAGTGGAGAAAGGAGACAACTTTATCAGTAAAAGAATGAAATGGAACTAAGGCACAGATGTCCTCTAATGAGTGTGGGTTGGAGGGCAATTATAGAAAACATATTAACTGTAACAAAATAAAGAGGGGGGGAAACACAGATAGTAATGCATTATGGCCGATCCCATCTTATTTTTCCAGTAGTCTAATGATACTGGAATCACTGTTTTGCCAGGGATAGAATCCTAGCCTTTTAGAGTTGAAATGACCTTCAAAACCCTCGGTCCAACCCCCTTACTTTCCCAGACAAGGCAACAGAGACCCAGAGGGATTAAGTGACTCTCCAGGTCACACAGCTCAGGGGACGATGCACCAGGAAGCCACCTCCCCACCTAGACAAAAATTCTACTGGCAGAATCTGTCCGAGGTAACATTTTGGAAGTCCGGATTCTATTAGAAGGCTTACAACTCCCTCCAGGGGAAGCCTTGCCAGTAAATTGTGGTGAATTTTGGTTAATGTCAGCCCTTAGCTTGGCAGCAGTGCATGTGTTCCTGGAGCAGCTTGCACACGGCTTGTGGGGGAAAGGGTGGGCAATAAGGACTCTGTCCTCCAAATATCGAGATCGGTACTCTGACCCCTGATTTCTGGATTTGACTGTGGAGGTGCAGACGGAGATGTGAGCAGCACTGTTGTAACTCTCATCACCATGTTGCATCTTCCCCTCCCAACTCATGTCCTTGGCTGAAGGGACTTCCAGGCTTAGTGTATGCTTTCCCTCTTAATGTCTCTCTTTTTCCCCCTTTTGAGAGCTAGGAATTTAAGGACCAGGACATTCAAAAGCAATGCATATATAGGGGTAACTTAGAAAGTCGCTGCATATGTACAAGGAAAGAGGCAGGCTCAGAAAAGACCCTAGAAAACCTTAAGTTTACACCTCAGGCTGACCTCTGGAACAGAGACAGCCTACAACAAACAAACCCACAACAAACAAATACCCAACAAATGCTGGGTAAGGGAGAGAAGAATCTGATTTTTAGAGTTACCATATTATGAGATTCAAATGCCTAGTTTTCAACAACAACAAAATTACAAAACTTACTAAGAAACAGAAAATTATGGCCCATTCACAGGAAAAACACACACCATAAATACTGTCCTAGAGAAAGACAAGAAGGCAGATTTACTAGACAAAGACTTTTAAACAACAGTCTTAATGATGGTCAAAAAACTAAAGGCAGATATGGAAAAAGTAAAGAAAATAATGTGTGAATAAAATAGAAATATTAATAAAAAAGTAAAAAACAAAAATAAATAAAAAATAAATTCTGGAGCTTAAAAGTACAACAGTTAAAATAAAAATTTCACTAGAGGAATTCAAAACAAATTTGACCAGGCAAAAGAAAGAATTAATGAAGATAGGATAATGGAAATGATATAGTCTGAGGAACAGAAGAAAAAAAGATTAAAGAAGAGTGAGCAGACCCTAAGGACCTGTGGGACACCTTCCGGAGAAGCAACCTACACATTATGGGAGTATTATTTTAACTTTGGTTTGTAATTTCATTTTTTGTTTTCTACATGATTTAAGATACTAGTGCATTATAAAATTATTAGCCTATGTTTTTGAACATATGGTGTGTAAAGATGTAATTTTTTTACCTCAGTGATGAAAGGGAGTGGGGATGGAGCTATTAGAAGCAGATTTTTTTGTCTGTTATTGAAGTTAAGCTGGTATAAACTCAAATTAGAGTGTTATAACTTTAGGATGTTAACTGTAGTCCCCATAGTAACCAAAAAGAAAACAGCTACAGACTATACACAAAAGACAATGAGGAGACTTAAAATGTTTCACTACAAGATATCAACTAAACACAAAAGAAGACAGCAATGTAGGAAATGAGGGCAATAGGTTATAAGGCATAGATAATATATATAGCAAAACGACAGCATTAAGTCCCTCTATATTAGTAATTACTTTAAAAGTAAATGAATTAAACTCTCCAATCAAAGGACAGAGATTGGCAGAATGGTTAAAAACACACGACCCAACTTGTATGCTATTTACAAGAAACTGCCTTCAGATTCAAAGACACAATCTGTTGAACGTGGAAGGATGGAAAAAGTTATTCCATGCAAACAGTAATCAAACGAGAGCAAGAATGGTTTCGCGGACATCAGACGTTCACACAACATGGACTTTAAATCAGGATCCCACAGCTCGTGAGCGGGAGACCCGGGTCTTCCCAGCAGGCATCCTTCTACTCGGAGCTGCTGCCCCACCGCAGTAAACTCTGTAGAAAGTGAGCCTCGCTTTCACTCACATCGGGCAGAGCAAACTGCATGGTCCGGAGTCCAGCCTGCCCCGGGTGAGAAACTCTGTTCCCCCCTTTTTAACGTTGTCGTTAAACTATGGAAGGTTTTACTAGGAGCTATGTCTTGAGTGAGATGAGAAAGTTGCAACCGGGTATCACCCATGGCCACAGGTTGTACCCTGAAGGTGTCAGGAGAAGGATTTAGAATTAGAACCCAGCCATTCGGCCGCCCACCCCCTCCCCATCCCCTGCCTCTCAAAGTCCCCATCTTTCAGACAGAGGCTGCTCCGAAGGGGAGCTCAGCCCCCAGTAACCACAAGATCCAGTGCCCTGGGATGAGGCCGGAGCAGTGGGGGCCTGCCTATCCCATGGAGTAGGGGACAGAGAAACCCTTTGAGCAGATTCTGTCTCTGCCTGTTCTGAAATTTCTTAAAAAATCAATTCTACCTGAGACTGAGGCTGAGCAGGGCACCACCTCTAATCTGAGCAGCTCCTAAGACACACCCACATTTTAATCGTGAGTGTCTCGGGTGAGAGACGTGGAGAGGTCACCAAGGAAAGGCTAACATTTCACATTTTCTCTTCTGGGCTGTGTGAGTTCTTTTTACCGGAGAGCACATATTACTTCTGTAGTGTATGTGTGTGCATGTGTTATTTACATACATGTGTGTAGACATTAACATGGTGTGTGTGTCCCAGCTTCGGGAGTGCGGGCTGTTCCTGGGAAAGGGATTCTACAGTTTACCAGAGGGTTTGCCGGAGGAAGCCTCTTTGAAGTGCTCTGCTCCCCAGGGGCCTATGGAAAAGGATTCGGGCTGATAAACCTTCACGCGCTGAGGCCACCTTTAAACACGAGGTAGAGTCCTGTTTCAGGTTGTATCTAATTGATCAGCATTTCCCAGGTTGCAGCCATGTGCTGGGCACGTGGGGTGGGCGCGTGGGGAAGAAAGGTGAGACGGCCTGCTCTCCCAGAGGGACCTTTGGAAGAACAGCTCCCCGGAAGCTGTTGCCGGAGGGATTTCCCAAGGCCCTCTGCGTTGTCCATAAACCCATCCAGGAGCCCAGACCTGGAGAGGCGCCGCTGGTCTCCCAGGGCGACGGGGCAGCCGGGGCTCTACTGCAGTCAGAAGGGGGCTATGGTGAAGGGGGAGCGGCCACCCTGCCTCCCCATTACCGCCAATGCAGCACAGAACCCACAAAAGGAGCCCTG
Organism: Cnephaeus nilssonii; assembly: GCF_951640355.1. Classification (NCBI taxonomy): domain Eukaryota; kingdom Metazoa; phylum Chordata; class Mammalia; order Chiroptera; family Vespertilionidae; genus Cnephaeus; species Cnephaeus nilssonii. The sequence continues at coordinate 84,827,867 of NC_137078.1, forward strand.
CAATCTGGTGAGTGACAGTTTGAAGCTACAAGAGAAAGAAATTAGAGGCAGCTTGTCACACTTAGAAAGGCGGGGAACACACAGGCGTGGCGTTCTGAGTCCTCCATCCTCCCCCGCCGGCCCTGTAGTAGACCTCCGTACAGTCTCCTTCGCAGCCCCAGTCTATGACCTGCCTGTGTCCCTGGTGTTGGGCGAGGGGGCAATCTGAAACCCCTGGGTAGGATTGCAGTTATATTGAATTTTGATTATATTGTCCCGGCCTGAAATGAGTTTCTCTAGCGATAAAAACCTTTTAAAACAAAATTATATCCCTTTTGAAATGAGAAACCAAGGCACAATAAAAACAATGAAACACGAAGGTGACAATACCTACCTCGCTGGGTTGTTGTGAGGATTAAATGAGATAGTACAATGCCCACAGCGCAGTGCCTGGCACCCGAGGAGCAGTCAGGCTGCGGAGGCACCATGGCCTCATTGCCACTGTGGCTGTGTGGCTGTGGCTGTTGCTGTTGGACATCAAGGGTTTGGTAGGATTTTTGCTGTGTGGCCTCCACACTTTGGCTGATTCATCAGGAAGATCAGGACACGGCGCTCTCCCCAGCCTGAAAGCAGGAAGATGGGCTGGCAGACCTCTTAACGCCATCTCCAGTTGCTGTATCTCTGCTGTGGTTCTGCTGGGATGGCAGCTTTGATGTTAACCGTCAGAGGCCCTCGGAATGATCTGGAGCACCCCGTCCCCCTCTCCAAGACTCTGTTCCTTCACTCCTCCATGTGTCCAGGAACCACTCAGGCAGCCCTCTCCTTATTCCCATTCTACAGATGAGAAGACCGAGGCTTACAACCCTTGTTCTATTTGCAGCCTGAATCCCTCTCCATGTGGCGGTGGGCTCTCCACTGGCCTTGACTGTGATATCAAGAGCTCAAGGATTTGCATGGGAAACCAGGATGTTATGGTCCTGGGCAGTTGGAGACCATTGGCTCACCTACACGAGTCATCTTTTTCTGAATCATTGCTGGCAAATCAATATTTGACTGTGTCACCCAGTGTGGTGCTCATTCCCCTTTTTAAGAAGTGACAGAGAAAATCATCCTATATAATAAAAAGGTAATATGCAAATTGACTGTCACACCCTCGCACAAAGATGACCACCCCCATGAGGTCACAAGATGGCCACCCCATGTGGTCACAAGATAGCCACCATAAGATGGCTGGCAGGGGAGGGCAGTTGTGGGCGACCGAGCCTGCAGGGGAGAGAGGGAAGTTGCGGGGGGGAGACCAGGCCTGCAGGAAAGGGCATTTAGGGGCAACCAGTCCAGCAGGGGAGGGCAGCTAGGGTTGGCAGGGGAGGGCAACCAGGCAAGCAGGGGAGGGCAGTTGGGGGTGACCAGGTCAGCAGGGGAGGGCAGTTGGGGGTCATCAGGTCTGCAATAGGACCGTCAGGGGAGCAGTTAGGCGTCAATCAAGCTGGCAGGGGAGTGGTTAGGGGGTGATCAGGCTGGCAGGCAGAACAATTAGTGGCAATCAGGCAGGCAGGCAGGTGAGCGGTTGGGAGCCAGCAGTCCCAGATTGGAGAGGGTGCAGGCTGGGTTGAGGGACAACCCCCCCCCCCAGTGCACGAATTTTGTGCACCGGGCCTCTAGTTAATCTTATAAATTCTACACGCAAGCGTCAAATAAACTGGAGAGGAGATGTGCACAGAGCTCTCGTGGAGTTCATAAATGGGAGGCTGATGAATTGTCTGGGCAGGTGCCTCTGCCACCGCTTCCTGGCTCTGCTGTTGGTTATCTGGAGCAAGATGTCTATTTTTCTTGTTTATTGCTACTGGAGTTCAAGAAAGTGTTAGCTAAATACCACCTCCACTCCCTTCCCGAGATATTGGATTTATTTGGTGAGACCCAGATCCTGCCGTGCCGTAAAGAGGACTTGGTCCCTGAGCCTGCCTGCCCAGAGGATCTCTCATGAGTGTTAAGCTGGACAGTCAGCTGTTCATAGCCATCATCCAATTCAATAGTACCAATTTCCCTTCCTCCCTCTTTCCCTGCGCTGTGCATGGATGTGCCCAGTTCAAGGCAATGGGAGTGAAATGAGGCTGAGAATGAGTCAGGAATTTGGGGAGGATTTTCCCGCCAATACAGGGATGGAAGAAAGGGGTAACTGGCCAGCAGGGCCATTTTTTCTCTGCCCAGCTTTAACCTCTTCCTTACAGCATGTTCTGTCACAGTCAGAGCCCCAAAAGAAACTGGCTGCAAGCCACAAAGCCATGGATGCCAAGATGTCCTTTTTTAAACAAATTGTCCCAGATAGCCTGACACTCTAAGGCCTAAGTTGCATATCAGAATTAGGTGGCTTTTCTTCCAGACACAGGCTTTTCTGAGCAATTTCAGCTTTCCTGAAAAACATCCACAGACCTGGTTCTGAGTAGTATTGAGAATCAGATCATAAGACCCGATGGTACAGAGGCTCATGCACGACAAACCATTATACTCCCTCACCTAACAGTTCTGGCTTGTCCCTCGAGGATTTACGAGGTGTCTCCATAGTCTTGGGGACTCGGACTATTTTCATCTTTTGGGCATAGTTCCTAATTTCTTGGCCCTAATAATTTTGTGAAATGTTTCAAGTCCATGTTTCCTCCTCGGGAAGGCAGAACGAGAGAATTTAGTTATCAAAACCCACTCTGTGCCAGGCACTCTGCCAGGGGCTGGGGCACAGCAGAGAAGTAAAGAGATGTGTGCCTTTCTTCTTGGAATGTAGACGACAGCAGGAGAAAACCACACAAATAGCATCAAGTTGCAGCTATGATTTCCACTTCTGGCCAACATGGAGTAACAGGGACTGGATGTAACCTCAAAACAATGAAAAAACTGGGTAAAATATATAAAACAGCAAATTTTCAGGGGTCAAGTAAAAAAAGCCACAGTGATCCTTGAAAGATGGGAAATGAGAAGACTGGTCCCATGAATATTTCAAGGTTGTCTGTCTAAAAAAGTCCTCCTCCTCCCCGCCCCTCTTCCTCCTCCTCCTTAAAAGACATATTCTTGTGGAGTTTAGAATTTTAGGCTAAGAGGGTTTTCCCTCCCAGCATTTTAAGATGGTTCTCCAGAGCTTTCTCACTTCAATTGTTTCTGAGGAGAAATCTGCTGTCATCCTTATTTTTGTTTCTCTGCAAATGAAGTGTCTTCACTTTCCCCTCTGGTTGCCTTTAAGGTTTTATCACTGACTATGAGCACTTTGATTACGATGTGACTTATTTTTGTGTGCTTGGGTTTGTTGAACTTATTGTACTTGTGGGTTTATACTTTTTATCAAATTTGGAATATTCTTGGGCGTTGTTTTTTCTTTCTTTTTCCCCCCTTCAGTCTTGAAAGAATTAATTATGAGTAGAGTCACCCCACAATAAATGCTAAGTGAAGCCATTTAGGCAGAAGAGAAATGACACCGGATAAAAATATGAATCTCACAAAGGAATGAAGAGCACTGAAAATAATAATCTCAAGGGATAATATAAAATAGTATTACTATTCAAATCTCTTTAAAAAGTCATCAACTATTTGAAGACCAGTAACAACAATGCAGTGGGTTTATAACATGTAGAGAAGTGAAATGCATGACCATAGAACTCCCATATGTGAAGTGGTATAATATCACTTGAAGGTACATGGTGATAAATTAAGGCTATATAGTATAAACCCCAAAGCAACCACTAAAATACCAAAACAAAAAGTTACAGGGAGTAAACCAACAAAAAGATGAAATGGAATAAAATAAAACACATTCAGTTGTTCAAAAAGAAGGCAGGGAAAGAAGGAAAAATGAACTAAGACCAGACATGACAAATGGAAAACAAAGAGCAAGGTAATGTGTAAAAACTAACCATATTAATAATGGTGTCAAATGTAAATGGTCTAAATTAAATGTGGAGATTGTCAGATTAGATAAAAAAGGAAGACGGAACTATATGCCGCTCATAAAAAAAACATCCGCTTTAAGTGTTAAGACACAAATAGGTTAGAAGTAAAATGATGGCAAAGGATATGTCATGTTAAGAATAATCAATAAAATGCTGGAGTGTGATATTAATATCAGAGGAAATGTCAGAGCAAAGAATACTACCCAAGATAAAAAAGTCGTTTCATAATGATAAAGGAGTCAATTCATCAAGAGAAAGTAAGAGTCTAAACAGTTATGTGCCTGAAAGCGGAGTTCCAAAGTAATGAAGCAAAAATAGATAGAACTGCAAAGAGAAATAGACAAATTCATAGTTATAGTGGGAGATTTCCATATCACTCTCGGAATAATTGACTGAATAAGTAGACAGAAAGTAAATAAGAGTATAGACGATTTTTACAACACTATCAAACAACTCGATCTAATTGACATTTATAAAACTCCCTACTCAACAATGGCAGGATACATATTATTTTCAACTGCACACAGAACATTTACCAAGATAGATGTTACATAAGCCAAGTCCCAATAATTTTTAAAAATTCTAGTCCAAGTATGTTGTCTGCTTATAATAAAAATAAAGTAGAACTCAATAGCACAAAGACACCTGGAAAATCTCCCAATTTCCTCTGTCCCGCATATAAGCGGAGCCACCTATGCATCTCTCCTTCCTCTTGACCTTGAGCAGTTTAGTAGCGAAGGAAGCCTGTTACCCTGATACCATAAGCAGATAAAGACATCACAGGAAAATAAAACTACATATATGTTTATGTCATGCCCGGGTTCCTGACCCACAGAAACGGAGATGAAGTGCGGGATATGCAGGCTTGCGGGGAGGCAGAGTTCACTGGAAAAACAATACCAGCCCAGGTCCCCCACAGAGCCAGGCCATCGTTAGCAACAAGCCCCTTCCTTGCGCCCACCACTCATTCAACCAGCACAAAACCAGGGGGAATGAGTAAGCACCTGACACGCACCCCCTCTGCCTCCTGACTCCCTGGCCCTCGCTGGCTCCTCCTCCCCAGGCCTGCATTCACCCTGTCCCCACTTCTCCCTGCTTAGCAACATTCAGCAACTCCCTGTTGCCTACTGAAGGAGGCCACTACGCTTAGCCTGTGAGGCTGCCTCTGATCCTCCTGAAAAGGGTGTGCAAGAGGGTAGGGTTGTGTGGTAGGTAGCTCTTCAGCAGCAGTCCAAACCCTGACTGCCACCTACTGAGTTAGTTACCTAACCCCTCTGAGCCTCGGGTTCTTCTTCTATAAAACAAGGGTTGTGATAGCCGCTACCTCGTAGAGTTGTTGCAGGGATGCGTTAGTGCGTGTAGAACACTGAGGACAGTGCCTGATACACGGTAAGTTCTCAGTGCCCTGCACATCCTCGCGATCCCATTGGTTAATCTGGGGGAGAGGGGAGTGTGAACAGCACATTCTTCTTCTGGGACCAGGCCTTCCCAACCTCTGACGTCCCACCCATGGCTGGCACTCAGATGCCTCGCTCTTGCTGTTCCCTCTGCTGGGTCCCCTAAGCGCCTGGTCCTCCCAGATGCTGCACGACCTTTGGTGCATCAGCGCCCATGGACCTTGGAGGCAGAGCACAGAGGTAGGAGATGGACTTGAGTCAGAGGGGTGGTCTCATCACCGCCCCCCTCTCACTTGCTGTGTGACCTTAGACTTGTTACGTAACCACTTCAAGAATGGGTCCATTTGGCTGACCTGTGCAGATGGTAACACCAGCCCCACAGGGGTCTGCACCGATTGAATGTGATACTTCATGCGAAGGCCTGGTGCACAGTGGGTGCCTAATAATGGCTGGTCGACACCATCGTGCTGGGCTGACATAAGCCAGCTCTGCCTCCCAGCACTGCACCTCCTGGGGGCAGGAAGGAGCCCCTGGGAAATCTCACCCGTCAGTCCCGCTCTGGGAAAGAGAAATAGAAAATTTTCTAATTCCAAAGAGTAAATGTCAGAGGCTTGGGAGGGCTTCTGAGGTTCTGAAAATAAGCACTGGGTATGGAAGGGAAGGAGGGAGGGGAAAGAAGCGGGGGGGGGGGGCGCAGGGTGAGAGGCAGAGATGAGGTGTCAGGCCTGGGGATGCAGAGAGACTCTGTGGAGATTCCACAGGATCCTCTTTTCTTGGGACAAGACAATCTGGGGCCACTGAGCATTGATGGGGGAGCAGAGGTCCTGCCCTACCCTGGAATGTGGGTCTGCTCAACGGAGCGTGGACAGGGGACACTTCTTCAAAGCTCCAGGGAACATAATGCTGTGAACCTCTGAGTCCCCCTTGTGGTCCTGGCCAGTTCCTGGGACCACCCAGGGAAACTCCTTGAAGTCCTCTCTCAGCATCCCTGCTTTCCACAGCCCGCCAGCCTGGCCCTTCGGACTTGGCTTGCAGGCCCCTCGCCACCCCTGTTCTCGTCTCTGGATTCCCAGTGCCCTGTGCACGTGGGAGCAGATAGCCCTCCTTGCTCCCAGCCAGGCCCCCAACCCTCTGCAGGCCCCCAACCCTTGCCTCTCCCTGGGATCTGGGCCCAGGTCGGGTGGAGGCCCAGCCCTGGCTCTGCCCTCAGAGGTCTCAGAGGACATCTTGGGCGCTGGGAGCCAGTGGAGCATGGCCCGGCTGTCAATCACAGAAGCTCCGCTCATACGTGGTCAGATACGGACATCAGACATTTAGGGGTCACAGAACAGGGAGGACTGACTGCCTCGGCATCATCCATCCAGGGTTCAGTTGCCTCCTGATGGTGCTTGAAGGATGCTCACCAGCTGGAACTCTGTGACAGTGGCCAGGGAGGGGTCAGGGAAGCAGAGAGAAGACCCCTGCTTATTGTAACCCCTTGTTTATTGCAGTGCCAGGACCCAGGGGTGGGAAGTGGGGAGGGCCAGCAGAGAACAGACACAGGGACAGGCAATTGCTCCCCTCCTTCAGCCCGGGGGCGGGGGGGCAAACCCGACCCCTTCACTCAGGAAAGAAAACCACCCGAGTGTATCGCCCACCTCCCACCATGTGCTTCATAACCAGTGCCAGGACTGTGTGTACCAATGCTCCATAGAAGCTTCAGCCACCTCTTAGCTGTGGATATTAAGTTGTTTCTGATTTTCCCAGTTATCAGTGGGGCTGCAGTGGCTGGTCCTGGGCACTTGTACTGAGCCTGCTTTGCAACTAGACTTTGGTTACTTGTCACAGAAAATGTCAACACCATTTAAGAGGTGGTTGGAGAGAAGCAGAAAGAGGTGGGCGGGGGGGGGGGGGACCCATCTCCTTCCTGACTCTGACACCTCCTCCCAGAAGCCTTCCTTGATCACCCCAACCTACACCGAGTTCACTAAGTCACCCTCAGCATTGTATCTGAACCTTCTTGCTCATATCATGGTAATTATAAACGTATAATTTATATTAGAACCCCCCCCCCCCGCCACCTCCAATAACTAGGAGCATCTTTACTAGTAAGTCCGGGGCCATATCTGACTCACTTCTCTGCTTCTTGTCCCTGACCATGGCTTGGCCCACATTAAGTATTATAGATAGTCACTGCTCCTCTCCAGGCCTCAGTTTCCTCTTCTATAAAATAGGAGTGGTCTCTAAGGTCCCTTCCATTCTAGGATTGATTCCTCCTCGAGCCTCAGTTTCTCCTTCTGTGAAATGGGGTGGTAACAACACCCTCCTCAATGGGGCTGTGAAGATGCATCAGGAGCTGTGTCACTGCACGATGGAGGGGTTTCTGCTTTGCCCCTCAAGGTAGGGCAGGTAGGGAGGGTCTCTCTGGAGCCGTTGCTAGTCAGGACTCACTTCACCTGCTCCCTCCCCATGACATTTACTGCCATTTCCTGGGACCAGCTGAGCCAGGCCTATGGGGATCAGTCCCTGGGCTTGGCCCGCCCTACACGCCTCTCAGAAATAACGCCCCTGGATGGTACATGCCCACAGTGGCAGAAATGACAGAGGCAGCTTTGACCCCTATGTGTGGGCTCGGCGATCACACACCACTCAGGAGCTCAGAAGACAGGTAAACCCTGTGGAGCCAGGGGTGCTTATTGGCCAGAAGGGATGGACGGCCTCACCCATGCAAAGGCCTCCTGATGCATTTGGGTCCATGCCCCGGGTCCTCCCTGATTTGCCCCTCCCCTTCCCCCTCCCCCAACCCCAGCTATGAATCTACTGATTTAGGGGGAATCTGAGAGCCACACCGAGAGGCTGTGATCAGTCCTGCTGACATGAGGGAAACTGGAGAGTCTTTGAGGGGATTAGTGATTCATAACCTCTGATTTGGGCCCCGGGCCCAGGTCCACAGGATGCTCCCCCGGCTTCTCATTAAAGAGCTGATGGTTTCATTTGACAGCACAGCCATCGTGTCTGCGGGCGGTTCCCTCTGCTGGGTCTCTAGAGGCCTGTAGGCTCCAGCACGTGGGCACCGCTGTACGTGCGAGGGAACAGAGACCCCTGGCAGTCTTGCTGGCACAGGCAGCCATGCAGCCAGCTCACCAGGCAGGGGCTTCGGTGAGTACACTGGAACCATGGGCGCTGGGCTCCTGGGAGCTCTTTGTCCGCCTTGATTTCTCCTATAGCCCTTCATGCAGCAATACCCCAGGCACCGCTGAGCTCTTTGAGTCAACAAGTATCCATGAGCCAGGATTCCAGGCCGGCCCCTTCTCTTCTTCTCTATTCGTCATTGGGCTGGTGGGGCGGCCTTGGCCCTGAGCCAGGGCAGGGGACAGGAATACAAGCAGGGTTTGCACCCTCAGGGGCTCTAGTCCTTGTAGATGCAGCTGCCCAAGAGAAGAATGTAATGCATACTCCTACGCACCTGGTGGGGGCGAGAGTGGGTCTCTGTGTCAGAGGCACTCAGTGAGATGGCTCCAGGTCAGAGGCATGTCGGCTTGAGACCCGGTTCTGCCACTCACTGGCCGTGGGACTCTGGGTCAGTTACCTCCCTGAGCCTCAGTGTTCTCCCCTCTATGGTGGGGATCATGAGAATTTCTATTGCTGGGTAGCCGCCAAGATAAAATATTTACGTTTGTGTGCATGTGTGTACATATATGTAGATGTAGATATATATGCATGTTTAGTATGTATATCCTATATAATCCTATATAATAAAAGACTAATATGCAAATTGACTAAACATCAGAACGACCTGTCGCTATGACACGCACTGACCACCAGGGGGCAGACGCTCAATTCAGGAGCTGCCCCCTGGTAGTCAGTGTGCTCCCACAGGGAGAGTGCTACTCAGCCAGAAGCCGGGCTCATGACTGGCAAGTGCAGTGGTGGTGGTGGGAGCCTCTCCCGCCTCCACAGCAGCGCTAAGGATGTCCAACTGCCTCGGGGAGCAGGCCTAAGCCATCAATCGGACAACCTTGAGGGCTCCTGGACTGTAAGAGGGCACAGGCTGGGCTGAGGGGCTTCCCCCACCCCCGAGTGCACAAATTTCATGCACCAGGCCTCTAGTGTATATATAACAGCACCTATGCATAATAGTAGGGATGAAATTGGCTCACCCTGTGATATTTCCTCTGTGAATTCTGATGTCTGGGGCTGAGCGACTAGCTGAGGCCGATGCCGCTAACTGGCATTTTCTGGGCAGTGGCAGGGGCAGAGGTGGAAGCCCTCCTTGTCCCCTCCTCCCCTAATCAGGCTGCCTGACACTCAAGGTGCTGGCAGCCAGCCATCCTCCGCTCTCCCTGCTCCTTGAGGTACGAAAATAGACTCTTCACCTCCCCATCTCTCCTCAGGCCAGGGAAAAACAAGGGCACAACAATTGCCCAGAAAATGCCCTCCAGAAATTGCCAGTGTGATGAATTCAGCCCAAGGCAGCCACGTACATCTATTTCTGGGATGTCACAGGCCCTGCGTTCCCCACTCACTCATGCCTTGATTTAGCTGATATTTGAGTGTCTACTCTGCCCCACGCCCCCAGGACCTCCTTGTTCCTCATCTCACACATCGCTGATATTTGTCATCAGCAACGGTCTTTCCACAAAATAACTACAACCACAAGCACAAGCACAGCCGTTAGGGGAGCCCGCATTCCCATGGAATGCCGTATAGCTTTGGCTCCTCAGGAGCTCCAGTGCAGGGGTGCGGGCAGTGGGCTGGCAGGGTGCAGGGGTACAGATCAGAGGCAGCTGTGCTGCCCAGCGGGAGCTTGACAAACTAAGTGCCCCGTAGAAGCAATGATCCCTGCAGGATGTGTGTGTGTATGTGTGTGTGTGTGTGTGCATGTGTGTGTGTGTGTGTGTGTGTGTGTGTGTGTAGTGATGGGTAGAAAAACTGGAAGTACACAGTGGGTACACTGAATAGATCATTGGAAAGCTGACTGGACCTATCAGGGACCTGGGCCTGGGCCCCAAATCAGGGATTATGAGGGAGTGTGTGAGATGATCTTCAGGGAGGCTCCAGATGCCCTGGCGGGGGGGCCGGGGGGGGGGGGCGACTGGATTCTTTTTGGCACAAGCACATGAGACAAGGCCCAAGACAATATGATGGCTGGATGGGTAGATGGTGGACAGGTGGATGGATGGATAGTTGAACAGCGGGTAGAAGGGATGTCTGAGAGGGAAAATGTGAAGATGGATGAGAAGAGACACGGGAAGGGAGTGGATGAATATGTGGAGGATGGATGGCTGATGAGGACAGAGCACCCTGGGAGGCATGGCGACGTGACTCAGTGTGGGACTGCTGCTTCTCTGAGCACTGCTCCCCACGCTCACCCACTGAAGGTGTGACCCCGCTTCCTGCTCATAGGATGCCCCTCCTTTGATCATAACTGACCGGCCCAGGGGTGGACCCCTGGCCGTCTTCGCAGCTACATTTCATTTTAGTCACATCACCGGGCCATGTAGGATGAATTTTCAGGCGCATGAAAAATGACAAGTGAGCATAGAAAATCTGTTAAGAGAAGCAGGGAAAAGGGCACGTAGGACCCCGTGGAGAGAGGAGAGGAAGGGGAGAGGTCCTGTCTCATTCCCATGCCTTCCCACGCCCGGTGCTGGGATGCTCAGTGGCACTCTGTTTCCATGAGAGGCAGCAGCCAACACTATTAAGAACTCTTCTCTTGCCGACACCGGTTTGGCTCAGTGGATAGAGCGTCGGCCTGCGGACTCAAGGGTCCCAGGTTCAATTCCGGTCAAGGGCATGTACCTTGGTTGCGGGCACATCCCCAGTAGGGGGTGTGCAAAAGGCAGCTGATCGATGTTTCTCTCTCATCGATGTTTCTAACTCTCTATCCCTCTCTCTTCCTCTCTGTAAAAAATCAATAAAATATATTTAAAAAAAAAAAAAAAAAAAAAAAGAACTCTTCTCTTGGAGCCGGCTCTTGACACCAAGGAGCCTTGACAAGGATGGCAGCAGTGAGGAGGGAGAGACTAATCCCACAACTGTTGTATTTGAAGCAAAATGATCCCCCCCGAGCCAGGAGGTTTGTGGCTCAGAGAGATGGATGAGGAGATGCCACTCCCCCTATGTGACATCTCCCTGTGGGATATTCCCCCGTTCCCAGACCCATCAGGACCAACTGGGCAGCAGAAGTACCAGATGGATTCTCCGTGGATCCTGCCTCCATGGGCAGTGGCCTTAAGAGCAGTGAAGGATGAGAAAAAAAATGCCAAGAGTTTACTTGGCGAGGGCCAGAGCTGTGGCCGCTCAAGCACACTGCACGGTCTACAAAGCGATACCACGTGCACACGCCTCACTGGATCCTCAAAACCATCCTGGAAAGCGGGTGGAATGGATGCTGCTCTCCCTGGAAGCTGTGGCTGCCGCAGGGGTGTGCACCGCTCAGCAGCTACACCCCAGCAGGATGGGGTAAGAGGCTCTGGTGTACATGGCCAACGTTAGTGTGTAACTGGTGAAGGAGAGAAGATTTGGGAGTCAGGGGCAGGGGTCTTGGGCAGACCGCTCTGAGCTGCCCCAGGAACACAGACAAAAAGGAGAGAAAGGAGAAACACCTGGCACGTGCCATATGCCATGGACAGGTTTCTTAGACATCCCTGCCCAGTAGCCCCTGGCAGGTCCTGGGCCTCCTTCTCTATAATGGTCAAGGAATGAATGGAATGAATGAATGAATAGATGAAGGAATGGATGGATGGATGGATGAATGAATGAATGAACAGGATAGAGAGCAAGGAAGGGAATACCACATGGTGGTTAGGAGAGAATATTCTAGAACCAGCCTGGGTTTAAATCTGGGCTGTATCAGTTATTAGCTGTGACCTTGACCCAGTTACTGAATGCTTTGTCTCCTCTTCTGAGCCTCAGTTTCCTCATCTGTGAGATGGAAATAATTAATAATAGCATCTATCTCAGAGCTGTTGTGAGAATTGCAGGAGTCAATACATGAAAGTGCTTAGATCCAGGCCCATCATGGACACCCAGTAAATGCTCACTAGGAAAAGAACAGTTTCTGGGTTTCTGGAACACTTAAATATTAGAGCAACCGATAAATGGCAGCAGAGAGGATGTCCCTCCTGGTGGCTAGCCTAAAGCCTTCCTGCTGCAGCTTTATTCCCAGCTTCTCACTCACCAGCCATGCTTCTCATCCCAGGACCTGCCAGGAGGAAGGCTCAGAATTGATTGCATGTGCAGTACACAGATCACATGAGAGGCCCCATCAATCAATGCATCTGTAGCCCTGAAGTGACTCCCGCCTCAAATCAATGATGTTTACAAAGTTGGGTGGGAGGGCTGTGATTTAATTTTCCTCCCTCCACATCCTTTCTGGAATAACCAACCATCTCTCTTGTTAATAAATGTCTCCCTCCTGTCAGCCCCGCAGGCCCTGGGAGAGTGGCTGGCTCTCCTCTAGGGGGACCCACACCAGGACTGAGCCCTGGCTGAGGTGCTTCACACGAGGGTCCATCCCCCCTCTCCCAGAAGCCCCGTGAGGGGGGGGGTGGAGTCACTTACTCAAGCATGCACAGCCAGGAAGTGGCAGAGCGACTGCTTACACACAGAAGCTAGCATCTGTTGAGTGTTCACTATGGGGAATGGTCATCCCCATTTCACAGATGACACAACTGAGGCACAGAAAGGTAATAACTGAGTCCCAGTCACCTGCCTGTAAGTGGATTTGCCAGCATTCAAACTCAGGCAATCTGGTTCCCAAATCCTTGCTTGGAGAGATAACTGTAGGCTTGTTCATTCACTCAGGCAGCTCAGTGACTCTCTGAGGTCATTGAGCTTAGAAAATGCTAGGTAGGATCTGAAACCAGGTCTACCTGGCCCTAAAGCTGACTGACCCTCCTCTCCCTGAGCTATGATGCCCATCAAAACGACCCGAAAACCTGTTGAGAAGGTAGAGAGACCAGGTGAGAGGCTTTGGGGCAGACAGTCAGTCCACGGCCACTGTGGGCCTGAGAACTGGGGAGGTGCCGTGTCCTGACAGGTGGACAGACTCCGAGAGGCCAGAGGCAGGAAGGATGGCAGGTGCCCAGGCAGAGGTGAGAAGCTGAGAAGGAGGAGCCACGGAAAGGAATCACAGCCCGCTGGGTGAGGGGGAAGAGGCGAGGAGAGTGGAGGAGGAGCGGACAGGGAAAGAAAGGGCTCACCACCATGTGCAGGTTGCTATCAGGCTGACCTTGGCCCTGAGACCCAGCTCGGCCACTCTCTCAGAGATGCTGCACTTTGTCTGACCTCCCGGGGCCGCAGCCTCCTGTCTGTGAGGTGAAAACCACATCTCCGAAGGCTCCTGTAAACCATGATCATGAAGTTGTTTACATCTTTTCATACATGTTTTTATACTTTTCACACTTAAAGTAGATACCATGTATGTACTCATAAATAACAGTGTTGTGCAGTGCTTTAATTGATATATTATATTGTAAGCAGACTTTTACACATATTCTGACCCAAAATTAATTCTTAAAGATACATCCATATAGACAAGAATGTTAAACGAGTTCATTATAAAACAGACCCTACAGTGGGAAGGCTTTCTCTGAGGGCGGTGGACACCCCAATCACTAAGGAGGGGTTAAAGCACAGGCCATGCCATCTTTCCATGGCTCCTCCATCTCCCGGGACCTTCTCACCTCTGCCTGGGTACCTGGTGGCCCTTCCTCCCTCTGGCCTTTCAGAGTCTGTCCACTCATTGGTTGTGATGCCTCCTGAAACCCTCCCCAGCTCCCAGGCTCAGAGTAACTATGGGGACAGGGGCACTTCACAAAGAGTAACTAAGAATAATGTCAATGATACACACCTGGCAGCTGAGTTGGGACTTACGGATAGACTTACAGTCACGATGCCCTGATGACCCCCTCCACTCTGCCACATATGAATCCTGCCTTTAAAGAGCTCCATTTCCCCAGAGGAAGAGCCACGTTAGAGAGAAGGCCCTTCTCCACAAAGACACAGCACAGAGGCCAATAACACTCTTTGGTTTTCAGCCTCACTTTGGAAATCGATGGGCTATGATTGCAAATCCAGCCTCTGCCTCCAGCTGCCCAATTTTAGCTGGATCTTCGCAGGCTTCTCACCCTGGCGTCCACCCCCGTGGCCCGGCACCGTGGTTCTGAGAACATCATTGATCTTTTGACTAAAGTGTCCTAATGAAATACAAATCTGTTGTCACTTACAGAGCCATCTGTCATGGCAGCACAGGAGAAATGCTACCAGGAGAACAATAACCATAATTTTATTTTAAGACCCAGCCTCCCTCCCCCTTTCCCTGCTAGAAAAAAAAGTCAATACCTTTTACTGTTTCATTTTGTCACAGAGCAGCAGGGGAACAGACATCAATAGGCTGTTAAAGATACTTCCAATTATTGTGCAAGTTCCCTGTGACAAGGGTCCTTGGCCTACTGCAGTGAGTTCGCACCCATTTGCATGAGGTGCGAGTTAGCCAAGGATGACTCAGTGCTCCTGTCCTTGGGGTGCTCTGTCTGGGATTAGTAGCTAAGGAGGTGACAGGTGTGCAGGATTCTCAGAGGGCCCGGGGTCCCAGGAAATGTAAGGACTAATCTTACAGAGCATTGGGCCATTCCTGGGCAGAGGGGTCAGAATAAGAAAAACAGATTCTTGTCTTGCACCCACAGCCCAGGCAGAAGGGATTTCCAGGGAGGAAGAAAGGGAGGGTGGGTGGCACATGATTTCAGGCAGGACGGGGTCCTCAGGTCTGACTCTCTGAGGGTCCAACCATTTCATCTTTCTAAGGGGAGACTTGGAGACACAGGGTGGGAAAAACTGATTTGGCTCTGTGTCACCCAGCAGGTTGACAGCTGCCTTCTGGTCTTCAAAGTTTCTGATGAAATATCTGCTAAAAATCTTATTGAGGATCCCTTATATGTGATGATTTGTTTCTCTCCTGCTGCTTTCAAGATTTTCTCTTTGTCTTTTGAAGGTTTGAGTATAATGTATCTCAGTGTAGGTCTCTTTGATTCACCCTATTTGGAGTTCATTGAGTTTCTTGGATGTTTATCTTCATAACCCTAACCCTAACCCTAACCCTATTTCATCAAATTTGGGAAGTTTTCAGCCATTATTTTTTCAAATATTCTCTTTTGCCCCCTTCTTTCCTGCTGGGAACCAAGATCAACAGTAATTAATATAAATGCGAGAAGTCCAGGTCAGAAGGCTGAATGGGGCTCTTTGATATTCACAGGGGTGAATATCTGCATTTTATTACCTATTGCTGATGACTCAATGGCCTAAAGCAAACTCCCCAACCTGATAATCTTACTGTTTACCAAATATCACCTTTGATATGTCTGTTTGCATTCCTAAAAGGCAATTGTGTATTCTGGTAAATAAAAGCAGATGGGAATGGAGACTCAGTGGAACTTGGTCCCTTGTACCAAGATCACAACTGGCTTCCTCCATAATTTCCAAATTTATATTTCTTGTCTTGTGTATTAATTTGCACATCAGCCCTTTCTCCAAGTCTTTGAACCCGAGGCCACGCGGGCCATGGCTTCACACTCTCCCTTCTCCTTCTGAACATATGCTGTTCCATTTGATGGCATCCCTCAGTTCCCTTGGGCTCTGTTCACTTTTGAATCTTTTTCCTTTCTGTTCCTCAGACTTAATAATTTTTATTACCTTATCTTCAAGTTCACTTATTTTTTCTTCTTCCTTATCAAATCTACCTTTGAATCCCTTTAATACATTTTAATAATTTCGTTTATTGTACTTTTCAGTTCCAGAATAAAAAAAATAGATTTATTTTTATCTCTTTATTGACATTTACATTTTGTTTATAAATAATTTTCTCCACATCTTTCTTTAGTTCCTTGGTCACCTTTAAGATAATTGTTTTAAAGTCTTTGTCTAGTAGATTGCCATCAGTTCTTTTTCAGGACAATTCCTGTTTGTTTGTTTTTCCTTTGACTGGGCCACATTCTTCTATTTCTTTGCATGCCTTGTGATTTTGTTGTTGTTGAAAATTGGACACTTGAATCTAATACTGGAAATCAGGTTCTCCCCCTTACCCAGGATTTGCTGTTTTTGTTATTGTTTTATTTGTTCATTTATTTGTTTTTATTATTATAGGCTGTCTCTATGCCAAGAATCAACCTGAGTTATAAGTATAAACTTATTGTCTTCTCAGATATTTTCTGAGCCTTTTCCTAGGCATGTCTGGACACTTTCTATGTTTTTCCATGTTTGTAGTTGTTTTGAATGTCCTAGTCTTTAATGCCTGGCTCCCCAAAGGAGAAAATAAGAACATTAAAGTGAAAGTTAAAAAGATCACCAGTGCTTGAATTCTTCTGGAATTCACTTCAGTGAGAGGGGGAGGGGCTTACTACAATGGGGGAGGTACAAAAAATGTTGCCTACCTTTTTGCATTTCTGTTTACTTTCTACATGATTTGGGGCACATTACGTAGCCTCTCTTTTTCATAAAATAGGGATTATAATGATTACCTTACAAAGATCTTGTAGAGTTGAAATAAAGTATGCATTAGGTAAAATACATAAAATTATTGGCATTTGACTGTTTTTAAACTATAAATGCTATAGAAGCCTAAAGCCTAGGTACCAAAGATCCAAGGAGGTCACACCCCTCCCCAGTCCTGACCAGCCCTTCCAGGGGTGAAGTGCACTTAAAAAAAAAATATATATATATATATATATATATATATATATATATATATATATATGTGTGTGTGTGTGTAATTGATTTCAGAGATGGAGAGAGAGAGAGAGAGGGAGAGAGAGAGAGAGAGAGAGAGAAACATCAGTGATGAGAAAGAATCATTGAAAGGTTGCCTCCTGCATGCCCCAAACCAGGGCATGTGCCCTGACCAGAATTGAACCCATTTATTGGTGCTCAACCACTGGGCCTTGCCGGCCGGGCAAGTGCACTTTTGATTTTAAAAGGCCATGGCTGCTCTGCATCAGAGGCTAACACATCTGTTGTTTCTGATTTTAACCAACCACTGCTGACCTGTCCAGACCCTGGTATCCTTTCAAGTGGCACCAAAGAGCCTGTGGCTTGGGAAGCACAGAGGATTCCTTAGATGTTGCTACAAGGCTGTTTTCTTTACTTTTCCAGACAATCAGACTTTTAACTGACAGCTTCCCTTAGACAAGGAGATTATGGGAACCAGGTTTCTGGAAGGCAGGCTTTGGAAAGGGCCCTGGTGGCATGTTAATCCTCCCAGTGTGGGTGCTTCCAGGTGCCTTTGAGGAGTGGGGAGGGGAGCAGGAGGGCAGGAGCCAAGAGGGAGAAGGGGGTGCGGGGAGACCTCCAAGTAGGTCTGTTGACTCCTATTTGCTCCTGGTTATCTTTCAATGGTATAAAGTTATCCTCTAAACCCCCCTCACTTCTGTTCAGTGCTTCTAGAGAAGAGCTACTTAACATAGAAAAAACATGTAAAAATGGAAGGTTCATGATCTCCAGGGGACACTGTAGGATGGAGAAATCTCAGGGTACTTGCAGTACATGCCTCCTTCTTGTCTGAAAAATGAATCCAGGTGGGGCGAGAAGGTGGGACCCACTCCCTGTCCCCCTGTGGGGAAGTGTGCCAGGATCACCCCCCCCCCCACATGTCTCATTTCCCCACAGGCTTGGCCCTCATGTGCTCCTCACACCGTGCAGTGACATCCGAGGACAGTCCACGGGACACGTGTCCTTCAGTTTAAATGCGTGGCATCCCATGGACCGTGATCACTTCTGTAGGAGCATTTCCTGCTTGGAAGTGAACTGATCAAATCAAACACTCTAGATCAGGGGTGGGGAACGTCTGGCCCGCGGGCCATAGAAGGCCTGAGAAATTATTTGGTCTGGCCCTGCCAAGGCATTGGGGGTGAGTTAATTAAATGTCTGACAAAACATAGCAGGCTAATTTTTAAGTTGATAATTTGGTATGGCCCGCGAATGATGTCATAAATAGCCAAATGGCCCTTGGCAGAAACAAGAGTCCCCACCCCTGCTCTGGATGCATATGCCTGACTACTCCATTGTGAATCTGCGTGACCGTGGGCGAAAGATACCATCTCTCTGATCACAGGAGCAAATATATGAAGGCTAATGGGAGTCGGGGTCTCACCATCAGAGAAAGGAGTGGCAAATATGAGGAAGGGGAAACTAGAATCAGCCCCATTTGCAAAACTCAGTTTTCTCCTGAAAAATGGGGGTGATAATCGTACTTAACCTCCTAGGGTTAAGTCCACACCAGAAAAAACGGAATCATTTTATTGTTATTGTTTTGGGATGGCCCTCCACAAAGGTCGGGCGATTAATTTCATGGCCATCTGCAGTGAAAGCACCTCCCGAGTGGCAGAGGAAGAGGCTGCCTCTGACCTTGACCTTCTTACACCGCATAAGACCCCACACAAGCCTTTCCCTCCTAGTTTTATATCATCACTGAAGTCAACTCTGGAGCTGTGGATTTATGAATTTATGAATATAAATAGGACAGACACGCCATTCATAATCTTCCTGACACTCTCAAACGGTTCAGCAAAATATTGCTCACAGATGCATGAAAGATACACTTCATGCCTGATTGGTGATAAATTATGACTTATTGGGTTCTACTGTTCTTCCCTGACTATTTGTTCATTTAATAATAATTATTATAAACCACCATGGGCACTGTGATAGGGGTTGGAGGTAATGAATGTTCACTCACTCCGTTTTCATTTATCCAACGAACAATTACTAAAGGGCCTAACACCCGCAGGAAACAAATTACCCGGTGGGGTACGAGGCGTCCACCTGGGGGGACTCGGAGGGGTGAGGTGGGAGTCCATGCTGGGGCGGCATAGAGGGGGTCCGCGATGATTGAGATAAAAGATTGACTTCAAACAACGGGGATAATGGGAGCCAGGTCTCTCACGGTTGGAGAAAGGAGTCACACATATGGAAAGGGGGAAACCCAGAAGCAAGCGGTTTATAAAAATTCTGCAGTGCAGAGCCGAGAGGCAAGGCAGTGAGAATGCTCCATATAAAGTGACTGTTCAGAGGCACCTGGGCTATAAAGAGACAAACCGGAAGGGGCTCTGCCATGGCCTTGGCTCACCCACCAGGGCAGCTCTCTCTCTGGGCTGCTCAGCCCCCCGTGGTGCAGCTTCCCAGGGTTCTCCCCAAGGCTCTCAGTCTGCAGAACTCCTGCCTGGGGCGGGGGGTGCCGTGGGGGCCCTCACGCCTCAGCTGGCCTCCTCATGTCTCTCCAGGAACCCTTTGGCCGCCAGCCAGGTCTTCTGGGACCCCTCTTCCTGCTGGTGTCCTGGAGAGCAGACTCGAGGCAGTTCAGGGTGAAGGGCATGTGTTAGGACCTGTTCCCAGGACCCACCCTCCGGGGGAAGGAGGGAAGGAAGCAGGTCTGGGTGGAGGAGAAGCTGAAGGGGATGCTGTCCCCAGGAAGGCCGCTGCTGGCCTGCCTCATGTGTTGCTAATGCGTGTAAATCTCCTCCTGGCACATGGCAATACACATGAACAATTGCTTTTATTATTATTACTACCGTGACCCCTCAGATAACCACCAAAGAAAATTTTAAAGTTTGCTTATTTACTTCCGATTTCTTTTGACTTTCTTCTTATTTTGAAATAACTTTCAATTTTGAAATTACTATAGAATCACAGGAAGTTGCAAAAATAGGGCGGAGTGATCCGGTGTCCCCTCTACCAGCCCCTCCCCCTAATTGGTAACATCTTATGTAACTCATTATAGCATCAGGGCCAGGCCTCCAACCACGTTGGGTCGACACCACTAACTAGACTGCAAGCTTTATTCCGATCTCACCAGTTTTATGTGCCCTCATGTGTGTGTGTGTGTTGTATGAAGTTCTATGAAGTTTTATCACATGTCTAGATCATATGATCACCACCACAATTAAGATATAAAACTCTTACATCACATTAAAAGTGCTATCTCGTGCTGTTTATTCCTATTTTTTTCAAGAAATATATTATTTCAGGTGTCGTTGAACCCTGAACCCAACCCCATTCCCCATCCTCCATCCACAGAGGTAATCACAGCTTCTAAGGTTTTAAATATGTATGCCTCCAAGATAGCTAATATTTGCCAAGTGCTTATTGTGTGCCACGCACCATCCTAAGTTCCGTGCTGTAATATGTTTACTACTCACCGCAGCCCACGCACTGTTATCCCCAGCGAGGATGGATACTACAGAACAAAGAGATTAAGGTAATTTGCACAAGGACTCAGGGCAGGAGGTGCTGGTTCCGGGGCTTAACCTGCCAGCGTAGCCACTATTCTATACAGACACAGGCTCATCTTCCTGCCACCATGATGTCTCAGAGATTCATGCATGTTGATTTCTCTGAACATAAGTCATTAGTGTTAACTGCTCTGTCGTTTCCCCTTTTGTAATTACACCACCATTTATATAACCATGTTCCTCGGGATGACTATTTAGGATGTTCAATTGTTGCTACTACACACAATGGTGCAGGAACCCCTGCCCTATGTCTCCTTGGTCACGGTTGTTTGAGCTTCTCTGTGGTTTATTCCAGCACATGAAATGGCTGAGTTCTTAAGTGCCTGTGCCTTCAACCTTGGAGGATGTGGCAACACTTTACACTTCAACATAGATGACATATCCCAATTATTTTAATTTGTATTTCTCTGATTTCTAGCTATGTTGAGCATCTTTCTTGACTATTGGCAATGCATTTTCGTTTTCTCTGTGCATTTTTAAAAAATATTTTTACTGGTTTTGAGAGAGAGAGGTAGGGAGAGGAAGAAACATCGATGTGAGAGCATAACACAATCGGCTGCCCCTGCACACCTGCTACTGAGAATGGAACCAGCAACCTTTGTTGCACAGTATGATTTCCAACCAACTGAGCCACACCGGTCATGCACCTTTTTCTATTGGGTCATGTTCTTATCATTTGTAGGAACTTTTACATATTCTGGGTAATAATTCTTAATTGATGATATGCATAGCAAGTTCTCCTAGTCCATGTCTTGCTTTAAAATTTTTTTTGAATAAGGTGTCTTTTATAATTTTATTTTTTACTAGAGGCCCGGGGCACAAAATTCGTGCATGGGGGTGGGCGGGGGTAGTGTCCCTCAGCCCAGCCTGCAACCTCTCCAATCTGGGACCCCTTGAGGGATGTCCGACTGCCCGTTTAGACCCGATCCTGGTCCCTCTCAACTGCCCTCCCTTACAGGCCTGGTGCCTCCCAACTTGCCCCCGGTGGGATCGGGCTTAAATGGGCAGTCAGACATCCCCCTCACAATCCAGGACTGCTGGCTCCCAACTGCTCGCCTGCCTGCCTTCCTGATTGCCCCTAACCGCTTCTGCCTGCCAGCCTGATCACCCCCTAACCACTCCCATGCCAGCCTGATTGATGTCTAACTGTTCCCCTGCCAGCCTATTTGCCCCCAACTTCCCTCTTCTGCCAGCCTGGTCACCCCTAACTGCCCTCCCCTGCAGGGTTAATCTCCTCCAACTGCCCTCCCTTGCAGGCCTGGTCCCTCACAACTGCCCTCCCCTGCTGGCCATCTTGTAGTGGCCATCTTGTGTCCACATAGGGGCAGGATCTTTGACCACATGGGAGCAGCCATATTGTGTGTTGGAGTGATGGTCAATCTGCATATTACTCTTTTATTAGATAGGATAGAGGCCTGGTGCACGGGTGGGGGCCAGCTGGTTTGCCCTGAAGGGTGTCCTGGATCAGGGTGGGGGTTCCCTTGGGGCATGGGGCGGCCTGAGCAAGGGGCCTGTGATGGTTTGCAGGCCAGCCACGCCCCCTGGCAACCCAAGCGGAGGCCCCGGTATCTGGAATTTATTTACCTTCTACAATTGAAACTTTGTAGCCTGGAGTGGAGGCCTGGGCCGGCCAGGGTGTGCAGAAGCTTTGCTTCTTCCATTGCCAGGGGCAACCCTAGCCTCCCGCTCTTTCCAGCTCCGTGGCTGCCGCCATTTCTGTTTGGATTTGTTTACCTTCTATCATTGAAACTTTGTAGCCTTGAGTGGAGGCTTAGGCCGGCAAGGGCAGGCAGAAAGCTTGGCTTCCTCCATTGCCTGGGAAACCCAAACCTCCCTCCTGCTCTCTGTGGCTGTAGCCATCTTGGTTGGGTTTATTTGCATACTCACTCTGATTGGCTGGTGGGCGTGGCTTGTGGGTGTAGCAGAGTGATGATTAATTTGCATATTACTCTTTTATTAGGTAGGATTGTATTGAATTCTATTATATGGTTTGTGCTTTTGTGTGTTTTGTTTCAAGACAGTCTTTCCCATTCAAAGTCATAAAGATACTTGACCTTTTTTCCAATTGTTTTAAAGTTTTATTTTTTTGTAGTTTTAACAGTAAAATTTTATTTATAAGGTTACCTTTTGTGTGAGACATAAATATTTCCCCCTGCACACAGGCATTTCCTGGCACTATTTATTGTATCGATCTTTCCTATTTTTTGCAGCATCTTTTCTGCTATATAGGGCTTTCCCATGCACATCCCAGTCTGTTTGGGGTCCCTCTGTTGACCTCTCTGCTTTGCACTATGCTAACACCACACAGTCTGAAACATGAGCACTTTATCATAAATCTGGGTGTTGGGGAGGGTAAGTTGTCCTGGTTCTTCAAAATGATTTCCCTCATGAACTTTTGAATCCGCCTGTCATGTTTCCCTTGGAGCCTGTTGGGATTTAGACACTGTGATTGTATTGCATCGGTAGGCTAGCTTGGGGAGCAATTGACATCTTTCCACTATAGGTCCTTCCCATCCATGAGCATGTTCTATCGCTCCCTCTATTCAGTTTTTATTTTATGCCCTTCATTAAAGCTCTGTAATTTTCTCCTTAAAGGTCTTGCACACAGTTTACTAGATTTATTTCCTGGTAACTTCTATCGTTTAGTGGAACTTTGGGGTGAGGTGTGGACCCTGCCGGAGCTCAGTCACTGAGGCACTCCAGGATCCTAACAAATGGTTCAGTGCTCAGCTTCCTCATCAATAATTACACCTCCATCACAGAGCAGGCATGAAGAGCGAACGCAATAAAGAATGTGACACCCTTAGAACATCGTAAATATTGGGTAAATGTTAGCTCATCCTGGAATTGTGTTTCTAAATGTGTGTGCACTTGAACATCAGTGACTGTGCTTTGCATATGGTCCCTCAGCAGAAATGGGTCAGACCGATAAGTAATTGGAAGACAGCGCCCCCGCCCCCTTCCAAAATAAAGAGCATGAAATAAAGCACTTTCAAAATAGATGTTAAAACCAAACTGTCTATTGTATCCCAAAGTAGGGATAATTGTTAGCTTTTCAAATTATTCTGTTTCATTTAACAGATAACCAACTTTAAAAGAAAATTAATTGTAAAGATTTTTTTCCTGTTCAAAATCTAGTGCGACTTATTACCCATAATTGTTTTTTTCTAGCCTTTTTCAAGCAACGATGCTTAAAGAAGCTTCATTGCTTTTAAAGTTATATTTGCTTTTATAAAAACAGTACATGTTTTATTATAAACATTTCCAACATTAGGGAAAAGTACAAAAAAGTAGACATTTCCCCAAATCATAGCCGAGAAGGAGCACCATTGCTAACGTTTTGGCCAATATCCATTAAAGAAATATTTTAGAGAGGGAGGAAGGGAGAGGGAGAGAGAAAGAGAAACATCGATGTGAGGAAGAAACATTGATGGGCTGCCTCCTGCACACCCCCTACCAAGGATCACTGCAACCCGGGCATGTGCCCTGACATGGAATTGAACGGGCGACCTTTTGCACGGGATGATGTCCACCCAACGGAACCACACCGATACCAGGAAATAGGCTTCTGAGTTTGTGCCCACTTTTTGTCTTCTCTCAACAAGATGCTGTGGCTGTCTTTCCGCGTTAACAGTTGCAGAATGACAATACTTTACATTCCATTCTAAAGAGTGGCACTAGTTTATCAAATCAATTCCCTCTTTACGTCTACTTGATCATGTAAAATAAACCATGCTCCGATCAACCACTGCGGCTCACCCCGTTTTGCTAATTTATGTGACCACCCCCATCAATACGTCCCTTGGGAGTGAGATTATCAGGATAAAAGGCACCTGCGTTTTACATTTTGACACTTATCGCCAAACTGCCTCCCTGAAAAGGCTGAATCCATTAGCACTGCCGTCATGGGGGCACGAGGGTGCCCATTTTCCAATAAGCTAAGTGGGTTTGTCAATTTCCTTAATCGTTATCTATCCGCCTGCAGAAAACAAAGCTCTCTTTGCATATGCATGTCTTTGCTTAGTAGAGAAATGAAACATCTTCTCATCTGTGTATTGGCTCTTTGAATCTCCTTTTGTGGATTGCCGTGTTAGTGTTACATTCATCCGGGGGTTTTAAAAGAGTTCTCTGTGTATGAACGTTGTGTGTAACATTGTGTTGCAGCCCCTGGACCTTGGGCTTGGCCATGGGGCTCGCTTCGGCCAATGGGATGTTAGCAGATGTGATGAAGGTAAAGGTTTTAGTGGGGCTGAGCTTGAGCTCTTTTGCTTGTGCCGGCCCCATGAAGAGAAGATGCCCTGGCTGATGCTGGTCTCAGAGGAGTGAGAGACACATGAGCGGACCTGGCCCAAACCCATGGTCTGGAGCCAAGCTTATAGCCCAGCCCAACCAAGATCAGCAGAACCACAGCTGCCGGCCCACAGACATGAATAAGTGGTTGTTGTCTTAAGCCACCAAGTTTGGGTTGGCTTGTTATGCAGCCCTATTATGACAAAGGATGACTGACACACTGTCATTGTCTTATGGTGGGAACTTGTCCATGTCACATTCTTCTCTGGGTCTCAGTTTCTTAAATGTGGCATGAAGGAGATGATGACCAAGTGATTTCTAGGGTCTCTTTCAAATACTAAGATTCTGGGTTCCAACACAGGATTTAGTGCTGAGAGGAGAGAGTGATCCAGAAGAAAAGCCAAGCACAGAGGTGTAATGAGGGCTATGCAGGAAGGGAAGTGGGCAGCGGGCAGGTTTGTCCCACTGGAGCAGGGGGTCTGAGACATGCAGGGGGTGGGATGAGGGTAGAGGGCCGAAGCAGGAGTGCGGGGGCCTGGGCTCCCTGAGAAGCCATATTTGTTCATCCCCCACCTGTTCCTTAACCTTTTGCCAACTGGCTTCTATCCTGCCTTCTGAACGATGGCTTCTCATATCCAAATCCTCGCGTTGGCTGACAGCCTCCCAGAACTTGATGCCTCCCCCACCAGCCCTCTTGGACGAACACTAAGGGACCCAGTGCTGGACTCGAAGAACTATCGGGTATTATGTTTCTGTGTCCACTCACAGCTCCAGTGCCAGAATTCTTACAGTATATATTCTGTGCTTGCAGCTATAACAGAGAGTCTGAGCAGGAGTGGCCAACCCCCCCAGGACAACTTAAAGCAGAGGCAGACAGTCTGTATCTCTCTTCAGTTCAGCACAAGATGGCCTTCAAATTGCTCTTTCTTCATATACTTATTTCTCCCCTTTTTTTCTCTGGGAGCTGAGCCTCCTCATTGCTGGCCTTTCCTACTGTCCTGTGGTCCTGAATTCTTAGCACATCCTGGACCCCACCCTGTGGTTTGATGGATGCAGTCTCTGCTGTACTTTGGTTTGTATGCATCACACGGATTTCTTCTTCCTGTGAGTATGGGCCTGTCTCAAATCTCCCCTTTACATAAGTACACCAGTCATATTGGATTAGGGCTCATCCTAATGACGTCATTTTAACTTGATTACCTATCTCCAAATAAGTCACATTCTGAAGCACCGGGGTTAGGGCTTCAACATATACATTTTAGGGGGTTGGGGGGAGAGACACAATTTAACCCATGACAGTCACTTCAATGAGTCATAGTCTTTCCTCCCAATGTAACACTGCAGAACTGGCCCTGCCCCTCATCCCTAACCACCCAACCCTTGGTTCTACTTGTATCACGGAAGATGGAATTTTTCTTCCATTTATTATTATTACATGAGGCCACTCATGGACCTCAATGACCCCCAACTTCAGCCGAAATGCAGAGACACCCACCCTCTACGTGGTCAATCTTACAAAGTTATTTCCTCCTTAAATGAGATCGTGTTTGGCCTCGTGAAAATACGTACCTTTATTTCCATGACTCCCGAGTGAGGGGGGAGTTTGTCCACTGCCATCGAATCCATTTCTGAACCTTCTGCCTCCGTATGTTGTCTGTGGCTGGCAGAGCAGTGACGGCCTGCTGGGGATTGCCTACCAGGGCCTTGGTCCCTGGGCACCGGCTGCATCGTCTCTCCCCGATGGGCAGAAGGAGGTCTCTCCTGCGTTGAACCTCCATTGGAGCCCATTAGAGGACCAATCTACGCTCATCTGCTCAGCACCTCCTGCCATATCTTCAAACAAATGACCTCCCTGCTGGCTGCTCCATTTGTACGCTGTGGCAGTGGGGGAGGCTCCAGTTCTGGGTGAGGGGCACGATTGGTGGGGGCAGGGGAGCCTGCCTAGGCCTCAGGCCCCAGAGAGCCCGCGAGAAAAAGAGAAATCCAGCAGCAGAGCTACTTGAGATCATCCTTAAGACTTCCCTTCTCCTTCTGCAGGTCAGCGCCTCACAAACCACCCCAGGATCTGCGCACCTGCACCACTGCTTGCCTGGAGCCTGCACTGAACACCCCTGCAATAGACTCCCTGCTTCCTCGCTGCCCCCACAAGCTACAACTCTCTGCCCAGCAACCCTAGCTGGGAGGGGGCACCTCCCTCCACTGTGAGGAGCCTCCAGCCAGAGGAGGCTGCACCAGAAGCTAAAGCAGCGTAAGCTTCAGGGAACCTCTCTCTCCACAGCCGCCTCCCAGGCCCTGGTTGGGCCTCCAGCATGTGGTTAATGAGCATTGTCAATGCGAAGATTAATTAGGATGAGTAACTGCCAGGAGCACTCGTGAAATCTTCCTGCTCCAATGTAAAGAGCCTGGACAGGAGCTTTCCCACAGTTGACAGCAGCCCTGAACATTCGCACGGCATCATCCACGGTGAATTGTGCAGGTGAGAACAGCGCGTCAGCTCTATCAGTGCAGAACGCCATTGCGATCAGACTCTGCTGGAGGGAAGCCTGGTTTAACTTTCTGTTCTCCGCACGGAAAATGATATTCCAAAATCGCTGTTTTCGGAGGAAGTGAGTAAAGAGAATGCAACCCACACAGCTCAGGGGAGGAAGAAAGCTATGAAAGTGTGTCAGGGCACTCAGTCAGAAACAGTGGGGGTTCCCTCATTCGGTGATGGTTTTGATGATTGCCCACTTTTTGAGATCTGCCATTTATTGTGATTTCTTTTCTCATTCTAAATAAAGGTTAAATTGCACAGCTAAACTTTATTCCTAATTCTATGTGCTTTTCTTTAAGAGGATGCTCCAAATGGTATCATTTTCAGACCCAGGTCACTGGATCTGTTGCCTTCTGGGACCTCCTACTGAACTTGGAATAAACGGAATCTCCTCCCCAAGGCCCCCTGACCGCCTTGACCCCTCCTGCCCCCTCTCCAGCTCTCTTACCCTCACTCATTACACTGCAGACTGATGAGCCTTCTTTCTGCTTCTTGAACTACTGAGCTTGGTCCCACCTTGGTTTCTTTGCATTTGATGTATCTCCTGCCTGGACCCTCTTCCCTGAATTTTCCTTTCTGGGCATTGAGGCTCCAGCTCAAGGCTGCCTCCTTTGAGAAGGCCTCCAGGATAAGTCTACTTAATGCAGAGACCCCTTCCCATCTTTCCTACTTCAGTCCCTGCAGTACCCCTTGGCTTTGTTTATTTATCAGAAAGTATAATGTTCTTTCTTCAGCGTCTATCTCCTTCCCCCATCCTGGGGTTAGGGGCCCCATGAGCCCCAGGACAGTAGGGGCCAAGCTTGTCTAGTCCATCACTACCTTCAGCACCGACAATAGTGCCCAGCACACAGTTAACACAGCAGAGACTCTGTTTATAGTTTAAATTGATATCTCCTTTTTAGAAAACGTGTTGACAATATGCCTTGAGAGTCTTAAAGTGGGCAAACCCATTAATTTCACTCCAGAAATGAATTCCAAAGGAATCATCAGGGAGGTACAAAGAAAGGGAGGTTAGTGAGGGGTTAACACCATGGACTTTATAACCAACTAGAGGCCCAGTGCACAAAAATTCATGCACTGGATGTGGGGGAGTCCCTCAGCCCAGCCTGCCCCCTCTCACAGTCCGGGAGCCTTCAGGGGATGTCCTACTGACGGCTTAGGCCCGCTCCCTGTGGGAGCGGGCCTAAGCCACAGTCTGGCCTCCCTCTTCAGGAGGCGACTGGGCCGATCAGGGAAAGGCGCCGCCCCCAACACCTCGCAGCTGTTGCTGCTGCCACCGAGGCTGCCTGCCCTGGGTCCTCACAGCCTCTGTGGCTTTGTCCGAAGGACGTTCGGCTGTCTGGTTTAATTAGCATATTATGCTCTTATTATTATAGATGAGGTTTCAGTTATTGTCTCGTCTCTGCCAATAAATAGCTGCTGTGTGACCTTGAGCAAGTTCCTATTGTCTCTGAGCCCTGGCTGCCTCATCTGTAGATGGGGATAGTAATTGTACCTACCGGAGAGGGAATCCTGAGACTCACATAAGGTCATGCATGAAAATGCTTAGCACAGAGCCAGGTGTATGGAAAAGATCACTCTATGTCGGCTATTAATTATGTTCCATGATGCTCAAGACAATTTTGTTTGTAATGGAATAAAAAGAGAGCATAAATATCTAACCAAAGAGATTGTTTACATAAGTTAGGCTACATCTTTAGAATAAATTATTGTACACTTGTGAAAAGCTTGTTTTTAAAGGATGCTTGATAATGCGAGTAAAAGCTCACAAAATGTGAGTAGGTGAAAAAGGCAGGATACAAAACAAATAAAGCATGACGCCACTTTTGTTATACAAATACATGCCCATGTTTGTTTGTGTGTGCAAATGAGTGTGTATCCTGCCAGGCTGTGTGGCAATATCTTAACGCCATCTGTGGAGAATGGGATTATAGTTATTTTAATTTCCCCTTTATATTAGTAACTATAATTTTAAAAGTATTACTTTAAAATCAGTAGAGGATTAATGTTATTTTAAAAGTGTGCATGGTATGTCCAGCCATCTCACACTATGCTCTGACCGCAGCAATCATTTGTGGACATTAGGAGGGAGATTAAGTTATTCACTCCAATTCTTCTCCCTTCCCTGTACTTTCCCTGCACTTTGCCCAGGTGACTGTCCAGTTCCTCCTTCAGAAGCTAGAGTGAACCTCGGGGTCTCGTGACATTGGGCCTGGCCCATGATTTCTTTAGTCCAATGGAATGTGGGCAGAGATGCCTCTGGCACATGGAACATGGCACATGGCACGTGGCACAGACTTGCATTTGAAACCTGCAGCTTAGAACTGCCCAGTCACCCTGCAAAAGTGTGGGAAACACATACTTATTGTTGAATGTCACCCAGAGGTTGGGGTTGTTTGTTTACACCAATAGCTGACTGATGCAGTGGGATTGAAATGCTTCATGTACTCAAATCAATCAAAAGAATGTCTCTGTTATCTTGGGAAGGGATGACTAGATTGCAACCAGAAGAAAGCTGAGATCCAAAACATTTAAAAATCAACAACTGATTCTTAAGGAACTCAAAGGCAAAAGAAGTCCTCTCACCCTCCCCAGCGATCTCAGTTCATTTTCAGGTTCTGTTATTAGTGTCTGAGATTTAGAGTCACAAAAGGTTGGAATCTCTTTGTCTTTAGATGTCATCTAGTCCTACAAACAAAATGTTAACCTTCATTTTAAGAATAATTTTTCCTCTTTAAAAAATTATACATTTTTATTATATACCAGAGGCCTGGTGCATGAATTCTTGCATGGATGGGGTCCCTCGGCCTGGCTGGTGATCGGGGTTGATCAGGGCCGGCTGGGGGAAGGGACCGTGGGAGGTTGGCTGTGGGAGCGCACTGACCACCAGGGGGCAGCTCCTGCATTGAGTGTCTGCCCTCTGGTGGTCAGTGCACATCATGGTGACTGGTCGACCCATCGTTAGGTTGTTTGGTTGTTTGGTCTTTCGGTTGCTTAGGCTTTTATATATATAGACTAGAGGCCTGATGCATGAAATTCGTGCAAGGGGCTCTGCCCTCGCAGCCCTAACTTCATCCGGAAGGTCGTCTGGACAGTCATCCGGACAGTCATTCTGCTGTTCAGTCTAATTAGCATATTAGCTCTTTATTATATAGGATAATGCAGGTAGAAAAAAAAGAGAGAGAAACCACTTTTAATACCACCACCAAAAATAACCTCTGTCAAACATTAGTTATGTACATATATGTATTTATATTTTTCCCCCAAAAAAGGAGAGCATGCTATCCATTCTGTTCTAAAATTTTTATTTACATTTACTGTGTCAGAAAAATCTTCCTACGCCAATTTACACCTTCTACACAAGTATTTTGAATTGTGGAATTGTGGCTGAGTTTTCCAATGAATGCATATACCATAAATAACTTTACCAAACTCTTGTGGTAACATCTGTAATTATATCCAATTTTTAGTTCTTATAAGAAACATCCTATATGAAAAGCTCTCCATGTATACCTCTCATTGTTTCTTATGGTTAAATTCCTAGTGATGGGATTTCTGGAGTTGGGGTATATGTACTTATGAGGTGTCCTGTCTCCAAGTGTCATTGTTCTCATCTGCCTGATGGGAGGGATTTGAGATCAGTGACCTGTGTGATCATCTTCCACCTCACAGACTTCCTGTTGTACTTGAACACCCCTGGGAAGGAGGTACCCCTAGAACCAACATCATCCGAAGTACTATGGCTTGACTATATCCCAGCAGAGAGACAGGACCCTGAGAGAAATGGAGAAGGTACGTTATGAAAGCATCAAAGGTCTCACTTCCCCCTCTAATGACCCTGCATGATGGGTCCTCTTACTGCAGCCTTATTTGACAGATAAGGAAGCTGATTCCAAGAGGGCCCTGAGGCCAACTCTGCATGTGGACCAACTTCATAGCCAAGAGCCCTGGAGCTGTGGCTCTCTGCCCCCCTCCCCCACCATGGTTCCTGCAGGCCACAAGACAACATGTTGACCACCTGCAGCCTCCCTTCTCCCTGCTGAGATGAACCTTTGTGTCGGGTCCACTGGCTGATCCTGGAACTCTGGTCCAACATGGAGAGGAAAGAACCTGGGGCCCTGGTGCATCCTGGAAGCCGGGACTCTCAGAAGGGCTCTGCTCGCCACCTGCTGGGTCTCATGGGACATCATTTCACCTGGCCAGGTGTGCCAGAGACTTTTCAGCTCTTTACCAAACATGTTTTTTCATCCTGGGCACACACACAGCAAGGCTACATCTCCCAGCCTCCTCTGTAGGCACGTGGGACCACATGACTGCATTCTAGCCAGTAGAAGGTGACCCGTGTCACATCCACTTCAGGCCTTTGAGAACTTCTCAGGAGCTCCTTGTCTTTTTGCCAGCCTGATGCTGGCAAAAGGCCACCTGCCCTGTGCTCCTTGCCATGGGGGCCTCTCCCACATAGCAGCATGCCTCATCAAAGCATGCAAACCAAGAAGGCGAGAGAGAGAGAGTAGGCCAGCAACACAGAAACCAGGTGTTGCTTGCTGGGTGCCTCCCCAAAAGAGCCATTCCAGACCTAGCCTCCTGCCACCTTGTGGCACCATTAGTCAAGGACAGCTGCTTTGGAGTTGACATAGAACTTCGGTTGCATTGGGGCCATTACACATTTTAGGGTTGGCCGGTTCTAGCTGTGAGCAGTATCTCCAGTTAACACTTAGACTTCACTCAGCACTCCACATACCACAAACATCTGCCCTTTAACCCCACAATAGGGCCCTGACCTTGGGATTGTTATTCCCATTTTTCAAGAGCAGTGAATGAGCTGGGATTCAAGCTCAGGTCTTCTGGACCCTGATCCCATAACGAGTGCAACTTTAAAGTTCCCCCAGACCTAACACTCCAGGATTCTGCTGATCCCTGATTCCCGCCAGGTGAACAGACAGGTGAAGAGTGTGCAGGTTGGAATTGACAGGCCAGGGTCCAGGCTCCCACCAAAGGAGGCTTCAGGTAAAAGCTTGGCTTATGTATACCTCAGTTTTCTCATCTGTCAAATGGGGCTGCAGTGAGAAGTTCCACAACGTGGGGTCCTTTGGGGTGAAAGGAGATCCTGATCACAAGGCGCTTGGCACTGAGTGTGGCTTTGGAGATGGCACCGATTGCATCCTTCCCTGACGCAGGCCCCTTCCATGCACCACGCCCCTCCCTTGACCACCTCCAGCCTCTTTCCTCTCAGCCCTTCTGCATTTCCTGACTCATCTTTTAGTGAAATCTTTTCCTCACCTCCGCTGGAGCGCTCTGAAGCTCCCTTTGCTGGGGGAACTGGGACGCGGCTGCTTGACATAGTTCTTGGGAAGCTGAATGCCTCTCCATTATTTATGAGGCAGACTTCCTCCATCAAAAAGCCCGAAATTCCAGAAAACTTCTCCCTCTGTCACCTGCTGGGAGAGTCGCACGCAGGGTCCTACCAATTCAGCGAGCCTTGGAGAGCAATCAGAGTTTGCTACTCCCAAGGGGAAGCCTGGCTGGGCTGAACTGAGATAGAAGGGAGGAAGGTGGACCTGGTTTGGGCTGGCTATTTGGAGCTGGCCTTCCGGGATGCTCCCAAGGGTGCTGAGCAAGGACAGGGGCAGGAGCAGCGGGAGGTCCGGGTGCTGGGCTTGTGGTGGGCGGGTGCAGGGGCTGTTTGGAGGAGGGTGGAAATCCCCGGTCTCGGCTGTGCCCATCTGTTGAGGGCCCCACCTGAGGAAGCCTTGGAGACTCGGGGCCCAGTCACGCCTTTGCATTTGTGCAGAGCATTCTGGGCACGGACACACCTCCCTCTTCTGGACGGTTGGGGTTAGGACAGGAAACCGAAAACACACGCAGCCAAATGGAGCAAGTCTATTAAATGGTATTCAATGAAAGCCCACACTGGCCTTGCTGGCTTGAAGCATTTCAGAGCTGGAAGAGCCCTTGAAAGTATACGACTTGATACTTTGAAATCTGGGACTTGCTTGCTGCTTAAACAGTGGATCTCCCTCGCCTCCGAAGAGTCTGGTGCCCTAGCTCTGCTTCAGGCCGGCACACACTCGGCAGAGACACCTCCGCTGCAGGGAAACGGCGCTGGCCCGACGCTGGTTGTTCGGACCTGCTGTGTTCCTGCCCAGGTCCTCGCCTCTCTGCCTGCCTCTCTCACCTGGAAAGCCTCTGCTCCTCCACCTGGGGAAGAGCACGCACCAGTGGGAAGCTCAGGTGCCACCTCCCGGCAGAAGTCTTCCCGGGTCCCACCAGGTGGAGCTAACTGCTCAGCATCAGGGGTCCCCCAACAAGCTCCTTCTTCCCTCAGGGCCTTGGCAGGTCAGCCCCCTGACATTCAAATGCCTGATCCTCCTCACTCTTCACGCCTCATCTCAAAGGCCCCCTTCCCAGAAAGACCCCCCTTGTCCCGCAGCCTGCCCCTGCCCAGAGCCAGACTCTGTAACATCACGCTGTTTGCTGTGTTACTTCTTCCCAGCACCTCTCCCACCTGGTGGTCTTGTTGCTGCATTGCTTACCTGTCCGTCCTGCCTCCCCAGTCCAGAGATCGACTCCTGCGGCTGGGATCTCATTTATTCACAGCTGCACCCCCAGGCCCCTCACAGGCCTGCACATAGTAGGGCCTCAGAAGCCTGGGCCAATGAGTGAACCTGAATTGGCCTTTATCCGCATCCCAGGTTCTGTCCTTGAGGATTGACCAGTGTCCCCAGTGCTTGCAGCTCCTGAGCAGCGTGACCCGCCCCATCCCCGGGCCGCCCCCCAACCCGCCACCCCATTCTCCTCTGCAGAGGAGGGCTCAGAGCCCCAGGCAGTGGCCAGGCCTCGCCCTGTAGTTTATGGCTCTGCTCTGGGCCCTGACAGCAGCCACATTTTAAGAGTCTGGAGAAGGAGTGTTCAGCCCAGTCAAGTGGATAAATCACATCTTTTAAAATGGGCCAAACATGGATTTACACAATAGCCTGTGACAAACGCATCTCCAGGAAATGATCTGGCAGGAAACATCCCCCTTTCCAAAGGGCGCCGTGGCCCTGGGAGAAGTAACGAGGCTTTTTTAGGTTCTAATTATTCCCGTGCTGACAGGCTGAAGCGCGTTCACTGCCGCCCGCTCAGCGCTCACGTGTGCGCCCAGCGGGTCTATTCTTGGGTCTCCCAGGTAAGCATCCTGCTCCCAGGGGCGGCCTGGCCAGTCCGGCGTCTGTTCTCAGGGATCCGGCCTCCCTCCTGCTGACGTGCGACCTCAGAGGGAGTAGGGCCTGTCTATTCCCCGTGAGCCAGGCCCGGGCACAGCGGGTCCTCACTCAGTGTGTGGGGGTCTCCTCTCCTGCCTGCACTCAGGAGGTCAGAAGGGGCTGCAGGGTCTCCTGAGTGCACCCCACAGGCTCATGAGGCTGGGGGTGCAGTGCTTAGAGCCCGGGCTATGAGGCTGTTGCTCAGTAAAGAATAAGGGCCCCGCACTGTCCACATGGAAAAGGGCCGCGGTGGCCATCCACCCGAGGCCTTGATTGTCCAGATGGCGGAGCGGAGGCGGATATGGGGTGTGGGAGGCAGAATGAAGCGGGGCTGGGCTCTAGGAGAACTGCTTGTGCTCAGCTCCCCGCAGGGGGTCGGGGCTCACCCGTGTGGAGCACCTGCCGAGGGCCAGGCACTGCAATGGGTGAGGGGCTCAACAACAGCGCTGATTCAAATGCCGCCACCGCCAATAATGCTGAGCAGTTGCTAATATATTTTCAAACTAAATAGAACTCGCAGGCGGCTGAGGCTCTGAGCCCCTGGAGGAGTCAGTGCCTGACCCGGGCCAGTCTCTGTCCTGCTCCCTGGGGCTGTGTGCAGGCAGCGGCCCAGGAGGAGAGGCCCAGGTTCCTCAGAGGCCTGGTGGGCAGGTGGAGGCCTCTGCAACCCCCAGGAGAGAAGGGGGGCTGTCAGAATGGGGGCCCTCTGAGAGACGCTACGGCGGGTCCACCTCAGAACCAACGTGGTGCCAAGTCCTCAGCTCCACAGTCCAGGCACCTGCCCGATGCCAACCCCTCAGGGGAGGTCCCACACAGCGGCCCCTGTTCCGGAGCAGCTGGAGGGGCCCTGCCTAGTGCGAACATTGTTCAAAACAACCGCACATTCATTCCACCCATGGGTCTCCCCGAGGGTCCCTGACAGCCCCTCGGGGGTTCTCTGAGCAGGGATCCAGCTCAGGATCCGAGGCTTGGACACAGGTTCTGTCCATCCCATTGCTGTGGGTCCGCAGGAGAGTCACTGCTTCTCTCTGATCACCACTGAGCAAGCCCTCGCTGAGTCCTCACTTGGAACCAGGCCCGTGTTGGGTCCAGAGGAGGAGACAGAACCCAGGAGCACGATCTCTGATTGTGGGACCAAAGCTGAGAGGCCACAATATCTGGGGCAGGGCTTTGGTTTGACTGTAGACTCTGTAACTCACTTAGCTGCCCCTCAGCTGCCCCTGCATCCAGGGTGGGGAACCCCAGGAGCCCAGACCTAGGCAAGAGGGACAGGCAGGCCCCTGGAGGTGGACTCAGGACTATTTGGGCAAGAATCCCAGGGTCCTAGAGTGAAATCTAAAGGGGCCCACAGTCCACCTGCCCTGAGCTCATGGAGAAGAGCCAGGGGGTGGGGCCTCTTGTAATCTGGTTTAAGAGAATTTCTGCCCTGAATATTTGCAACCCCCCTTCTCTAGCCCCTGCCCTAAGCTTGAAGACCCAAACAAGCCCAGCTGATGGGCGCCCCCTTGCCAGACTGCCGGTCCTCCATCCTCACCTCCTTCAGCTCAGCCCCCTGAGTCCAGCTGCTCTGCCCACTGCCTGGCCCAGCCCAGCCCGCCCTCCACTCAGCTCAGCTCAGCCTGGAGCTGCTGAGAGTGTGGCTGATGGAACTTGATTGAAACCTCTAAAAACAAGTTTTCCCCACGTGACAACCCTTCATCTTTCTCACCGTGCTACTCCCTGAGCATTTTATAGCAGAGAAAAGGGGAAAGAAAAAAAAAAAGAAAGAAAAACACTTGAGTCTTCTGAGATAAATAGTGAGTGTCTGAGAGGCTGGGATGTTAAAAGCTGTCGACACCGCAAAGCTGCCTGATGGGCTCGGCTCCCCTGATCTTTCCTGAAGTGTCTGAAGGAGGAGAGGGGCTCCATCCCGCACCTGCCTGGCCTCCTGGCGCGCACCTGCAGGACAAGGCTGCCTCCTCCGTCCCCGGGCGCAGGGACCCCACCCAACCGATCCTGTGAGGCCTTTCAGGTTCCATTGGAACCAGAGGTGACCTTGGCAGTGTCCTCTCTAGTGGGAGGTGGGGTGGAGGGGAGCTCCAACAATGGTGAGTAACAATGGTTCTCACCATGTCAGTGGCACCCCAAGGCAGTCCCTCAGCTACCAGCTGACCAGGCTTCTCAGAGACACCTCTTTCTCACCCTGAGCATCTTTATAACATCATCGGCACGTGGCCACCGGGCTCACGCCAGCTCACCAGGCAAAGGGCTGAGGTGCTGGGGGGGGGTCCTGCGGTCTGGGGAGCTTGATCTACCACTGAGCACCCACTGTGTGATCTGGAGGCTGGCTCTGCCCTGACATTGGCAGGAGCAGAACTTGGGTCTGTGGTGGGGTCTCATGGAAGGGATATAGTCAGAGTGGATAAGGGGCTCTTGGTTCAAATTCTGGCTCAATCACTTCCTTGTTGTGCCATCTTGGGGGCACTGCTCACCACCCGGGGCCTCAGCTTCCCTGTCCCAGGCAGGGATAACAACTTGACAATGATGTGAGAAAACGCCTGGAAAATGGGAGCATGATACCCGAGCGCAGCAGGCACTTGATCCATACCAGCTTCCATCTGTAAGTATTCTTACCAATCTCAGGATCAGGATCAGTCCAGCTGCCTGACGTTAAGGGCTCTACAGACCTTGATCTTGAAATTCCTGAGAGCTTGGGTGACCCACCCCTAACTCCCTGCCCTCCAGCCCACAGCCACAGCAGCCAGCTCAGGGCCTCAAGGCCGGCGCCTGGAGCGACATCTCTCGCAGGCAGGGACAGCACACAGGGTGAAGGCAGGTGGGCTGGGTCCGGCTCATAGGAGGCCCTGCTGACCAAGAACATCTCAGTGGTGGCTTGTGGGAATATCCCTGTGGAGTCAGCACAAGCATGAGCCCAGCAGGCTGTGAGGGGGGGCCATGTCTCCTGCCCGAGGGCCCTGGGGTGACCCCTGATGCTCTCTCACCCTGCAAGGTGCTTAGAGGGGAGGATGGGAAAGGAAAGGACTGGGAGTCTCTGTTTTTACCTGCTTAGGTTCCATGAGTGACAAGTCCTCACAGCCCACCCTGCAGTTTGCAGGTGGGGACCCCGGGGGTTGGAGGAGTCAGCCACAGCATTACGGGCCCGACTCCCAGGCCAGGGCTGCTGCACCCCATCTCTCCTCAGGGAGTGGCCCAAATGTCTCCCCTGGCACCTGCCCAGGCAGCCATCTCCCAGGGGGCCCATGTGGCCGTCCTCTTGAAGCCTCACTGCTCTCCTAACTTTCTAGGACCTTCCACCAAGTACCTTCCCACCAACCCACCTTGGGGCCCGATGTTGTCTGCAAAGTCCTTCTTTGGAACTGGCTTTGTGGGCATTCATAGGTCTCTTCCACTTTAAAAATGGGAGCGGGAGAAAAGGAACACGATAGCACCGCTTCCTAAACGGCTCCCACCGGACAGTCACAGTAGCATTTCTCTGCACTTGCCCGAGTCCCTCCCCAGCCCGAGTGGCGGGAGTGTCACTGACAAAGGTGATTTGCATTTAGATTATTGGCACGGTCCCTCCCCATTGTGAGCCCATGGAGCTGAGAATGAAGGAGAGTGTAGACAAGGGAGAGAAATGTGTGGCTCATATTTAAATAATTCTTTCAAGTTTTAGATTTTCCTGTTCCTTGTGGGTTTGGGGATGAAATTTATGTGTTGGCTGGGTCCTCTGCTTTAGCGGCTCACACAAGGTTGTGATCAAGTTGTTGGCTGAGGCTGGAATGTTGTCCAAAGGCTCAACCGGGGAAGGGCCTTCCCCCCCCCCCCCCCCCCCCCCCCCCGCTCCCCCGCTCATGCAGTGGTTGGCAGGACTGTTCCGTCAGGGCGGATGAACCGAGGGCCTCAGGTCTAGGCTGGCTGGTGACTGCTGGCTGGAGGGGGCACTAGGGGTTCGTGGCCCGGCCACTCAGCCCTCCTCTGCCCACCATGCACTCCACTCAGGCCCCTTAGCAGGATGCAAATCTACATGACATCCCAGTCCCTCCAATGTCCCTCTGCAGGGCAGCACCGTCTTTTTAGAGAGCAAGACATTCTGAGGCCCCCCTCCTCTCTCTCACCACCTCGCTCTAAAACTTCCTTTAAGAACCACAGAAGAAAACTGTTTATCCCAGGGTTTTGATGATGGGAACACAGGCAGATGGCACCTGAATTAGCAGCTTGGCAGACACAGAAGGTTCCAAACACCATCAGCTCGAAACAGCTCAGAACATCCCCCTCCCCAGACAAGAGTGGGGAGCAGCGCTGGGAGACCTTGCCCAGATCCTGGCCTCTCCCTTCCTGCCCTCCTGACCCAGGCAGCATGCCAGTCAGAGGCAGAGGGAGGACTCATGCCCCAGGGCTCTCGGGAAGAGGACCAAAGCGATGGGAATCATCCATGGCCACCCTAGAGGGGCAGGGACAGCCAGCTGCCCAGCCTGGGATGACATCGCCCAGGTCTCTGGGAATCGTTCTGGCCAATGAAATGTGGGTGGAGATGATCTGGTTGATTGCCTGGTGACCTTCCCCTCATTCACTCTCCTTCCCTGGCCACCCGTCATGTGTAGATGATGTCATCACAGATGGAAGGAGTTGGATCCCTGTGTCCCTGCTCAGAGGAGGTGCCTCCCTGGAGGAGATGCCCTGACCAGCAACATCTACCTGGACTTCATGTGGAAGATAAATCAACTCTTCCTGGATGAAGTCACTGGGATTTGGAGCTCTTTGTTACAGCACCTTACTCATCCTAATACAACCCAGTCCCTCTCCTCATCCAACCCTTCATCCAGCAGGTACTTATCAGGCTTCCTGGGTTCCAAGTTCTGGGCTGAGCACCAATATGGCCATAAGGGAGACCCACAGACCCCTGCCCTCAGGGAGCTCTTG
Organism: Cnephaeus nilssonii; assembly: GCF_951640355.1. Lineage (NCBI taxonomy): Eukaryota > Metazoa > Chordata > Mammalia > Chiroptera > Vespertilionidae > Cnephaeus > Cnephaeus nilssonii. The sequence goes on from NC_137078.1 coordinate 84,867,407, forward strand.
GGTGCATTTGGAGAAACAAACAAAAGAGTGAGTAAATGATGACAACAAAATATTACATGTTGAAACAAATTCTTTGAAGGAAAGCAATGGGCTGATAAGACATCCGTTTTGGGAGGTTGTATGGGGGACCTTGGGAGATGGGTTAAGATGTGACTGAGGAGCAGAGGGAAGGTAGGGGAGGGTGGGGGTAAGGGAGAGAGATCAACCAAAGGACTTGTATGCATGTATATAAGCCTAACCGGTGGACACAAACAACAGGGGGGTGAGGGTAGGAGTGGGGGCGGGAGGTAATGGGGGGATGAGGACAAATATGTAATACCTTAACCAATAAAGAAAAAAAAAAGAAAAAATATGTGACTGAGGAGGAGGGACCGGCAGGGTTGGAGGTGCTTCTTGCAGATAGAACAGCTGGTTTAGCCACCACCATCCTTGTCACAGGCTCCCAGCTTTATGCAAATGACTTCACTCCATCCTCACAACAACCCTGGGGCCAAAGCTATTATTATTATTGCCCTGTTTTACAGGGGAGGGGACTGCAGCCCCAGAAAGGTGGAGTGAAGGGGCCAAGACATGTAGGCAGGCAGTGTGTTTGTTGTGGAGATGTGTCTGTGAGGACTGGGCCACCCGGGTAAGGCCACCACAGGGGAAGGCAGGCCTGTTGCTAAACTCCTATACCTGTCTCTCCCCACATGCAGGACCAAGGCTTCTCACACTCAAGTGCAGAGTCAGGCTCATTACAGGTCTGGGTGGGGCCACCAAGTTTCTACAACTATCAATGCCACTGCTGGTCACCACTTGAGCAGCACGTTCTAGAACAGAGAGTAACTTAGATTCGGACTCATCTGGCTGACCTCACAGCCTGGCACTCAAGCACTTGAGCTGCTCAAGTCCAGAGTGGGTACAATCTGGGTGACTTCCTGGAAGAGGTGGGGTCTGACCTGAGCCTAAGGCCAGGGAGGGTATTGGAGAAACAGCAAAAAGGGAAGGGAAGACTTCAATTGTCCAGGTCTTTTCAGAGTGGCAGGAAGGTGGAGTTCAGCAAGTCTAAGTGACCTAAGGTCACAAAGCTAGGTAGACCAGATACCCAAACTCAGGCTGGGTTCAGGACCTCTGATCTCTTCCGAACTTGCAGCAGCTCTCTGGGCAGGTCACCCCTCTGGAAGCCTTATTTCCTCCTCTTAGGGCCCAAGCAGCAGACACTGTGGCTGCAGTGTCATTTCTAGCTAGTTCCTGGAGTGATGGTTGCAACTAGGAGGTCTGTAGCTGGGGAGGGGGAGGCTGAGGGAGGCAGAGAGGGAGAAATGGTCAGGTTCATTGATTTTTTTCCTACATTGCACAAATATTTACTTAGTATCTATTATGTACAAGACACTGTGTTTCCTGTTGGTTGCTATAGAGCAGGATTAGGATTCATTTGAGTTGTGCGTGATAAAAACACATCACAATCTGGTTGAGAGAGAAAAATGCAATAGCTAATGAAACTGAAACGTCTGGGGAGCTGCAGGATTCATGTTTGCCTTGACCCAGGGGCTCAAGCAGTTGCACCCAGTGTCCCAGGCAGCGTGTGGCACTGAGTGCACAACTGGGAGCCAAACAGATGAAGGTCACACGTTCTGTTTGCCCTGACCATCTCTCTTTTCCTCTTTCACCCCATCTTTCAGAGGTTTGTTCATCTGTTATGGCTTAATTTTGACAGGCTTCTCTTACAATGACCACTAGCAACTTCTGTCCTTCATCTGACCAGCTTAGTAGCCTGAAAGAAAGAAAAATCTCTTTTATGCTTTCAGCCAAAGATCAAGGGCAAACTCTGATTGGATTAACTTGGGTCATGTGCTTATCTCTGAGCCAATCACTAAGTCCAGGGGAATGGATCTCACTGATTGGCCACTTTCAAGTTCCATGTTCACCCTTAGAGCAATGATGGCACCCAGACAAAGTGTAAACAGTGGGTGGGTGAGGGGCATGGCTCTAAAGGAAAGTGAGAAGATGTGTGTGTGTGTGTGTGTGTGTGTGTGTGTGTGTGTGTGTGTTTGTGTGGTGAGGGGGTGGATTGTGAGTAGGTGCAAACAATACTAATGTACAAGTGAACCTAAATCTTACCTCTTCCTTGGCTGCTGGGCTGGGACCACTAAACTCAGCTGGGATAATGTGATGACCTGAGGCATGTCCGCAATCAGAAGATGACAATGCACTTGCCATCTAGCACTCACTCTAGACTCTGGCACCTGGATTGAGTGACCACACCTGCCTTAGCTCCACCCCAGTGGACCTGGCCTCCTTCTAAGGGGGTGTGGGTGGGCAGAGCTGCAATGTCCATCGAGCAAGCACTGACTCAACCTGCTGTGTGACTTGAGTGAATTCTTCAACTTCTCTGAGCCTCAGTGTCCTCATCTCTAAAGCGGAAGTGACTAAGCGATCTTATGGTGGAGAGGGTTGTTGTGAGGGTTGGTGACAACACCTATGAACCACCTGGCCTTGGGCCCAGCACATAGGAGGCACTAAATAAACAGCTGTATACAGGAGGTGCTCACGGCATGGCAGCCACTGCTGTGACCTCTACTCTGGCTCTTTGCAGGTAGCTTGGTATGTGTTGCTGGCAGATCTGTCTCCCCCATCTGCCCATGACCTCCTTGAGTACAGACACATGTCCAATCTTTCCCTCGGTGCCCAGAGTCCTGCCTATGGCCAGGCACTCCATGGTGACATCTGCTGAGTCACTGGAAACTGACATCCCAAAGGATGGAAGGACAGGGAGAGCATTTTGTATCATTGTCCAACAGCCGCCGGGTATTGAACCTCTCTGGGACATCTGTTCCTAGCCGCCTGTGTCTCCGCAGGACATACATTTATTGGCAGCAGAGGGAGTTATTTAAAGTCCCCATTAAAACAGCTGGGCCTTGATCGGAACAGACCAGTTGCCACCGCTGGGGCCTGAGAAGAACCGAGACATGCCAGTAGTGGTGGAGAGGGCCTTTCAGACACACCTGCTTTATAACTGTGTTCAGGGCAATGAAGAAGCCAACTGGCCTCAGGGGCATGAAGGGGCAGCCTGCCACTCACAGCAGTGGGAGCCTTCAGGAATGCCACTTCCTTCGTGGGGAGGTGGGCGGCCTTGTCTCCTTTTTCCTTCAGTCTCACCCTCAGAAGTTCAGGGAGAACGGGTCTGAGTCATCAGAAATCTGAGAAGGTGCTATTTCAGCAAGAACAAAAACAGACCTCACTGCTGGCCCCTGAATTACTCAGTGAGCCAGCATGGATACCTACTGTGTGCTGGGCCTGGGCTTGTAGCTTTACAGAGGAATTGGTGCATAGTAGGCTCATGATAACTTTTAGCTGTTGTTCTGATGATGATGATGAAAACAATGAAGATGTGATGGTGGTGACACTCCCTCCCCTATTCTCGCATCCCCTCTCCTGCCATCAGGCATCTGCTCCCTCCTCGCTGGTCCATCTTCCCCCAAGGCTCTGTCATTCAGGAGGGACTTCACTCCTTCTCTTTGACTTAATCCTAAAATCCACATCTCAGAAGAGGGGCACATTGCTTTGGCTCAGGGCTTCATCTTGCTCAGCACATACTGGGCATAAAAACTACCTGCAGCCAGGCCTGCGGGGAACAGCCTGAGGCTGTATCTGTTGGTTTCTGGTTTGTGGTCTTCACGGTTTTCTCATTTCTCACTTCTCAAGGAGAAACCATCAGAACAGAACTTGTGCCATTTTCCTATAAATCTCTGAGAAGACCTTCCTGCGCAGAATCATAGATTCTTGGACCACAGGAGGGAGGAATCAGGAGATCATTCAGTCCAACCCTTCACAGTAGAGTTGGAAAAACTGAGGCCCGGAGTCGGGAGGCTACCTGCCCAAGGTCACACAGTGAGTTGGCGACAGAACAGAGACCAGGATTTGAACTCCTGCCCTGTGGTTGATGCTTTCTGCTCTGCCTTGGTCACACGGATCCCAGGCCTGGGTGGTGGTCCAGAATCCCAAGCCTGGAACAGAAAGGGGAGGGGCGAGTTTGGGCAGGAGGTGTGGACCCGGGTGGAGGTGATGAAATTAAGCCCATGGAGTAACTGTCCCACCCTAGGCCCCGTATGGCTCTGGAGAGAGCAGTGAATGAGGTCTCCCCAGTCTGACTGGGGTCTGTGGACAGACTTGGACCTGATGGCACGGCAGCCTGGGGTGAAATTGTCTCAGGCTCCCAGTGAAATGAGAAAAATAAGGTCAGTGCGGTCTGTCGGTATAAACTTGTCAACCATGCTTTTTGGGAAAGCCTGCCTTTTGCCGTGAAACAGTGCCCTTCTTACTTGTGGTTAAGCCTTCCTTTCTTCTATGAAAGGACCGTGAGAATCCATCTTGGTGGCTGCTTTTGGAACTTCCTTTGCAACTGTCAGAGAGTTTCCGCACTGTGGGACTCTGAGCGCTCACTGGCCCGTTAGACCACTAATGTGTTTTGTATACAATGTTCCTCCAGCTTATAATCCATCTCTGTGTTTGAGAGCCATTACCGCCACCCAGAACTTGTGTTTCCCTGAACCCAATTTGGGAAAGCTGGCATTTAGCAATTGGTGTGATTCGTCAACGAACTTTCACAGAACCCGCTGTGCTTTCCTGGAAGTCCCTGCTCAGTGCCAGGGGGTGGGAGCGCGTGTCTGCTCTGCCAGCTGGGGCCGTAAATCACCCTGGGAGAGCACAGAGTTGTAGATCCACGCCCTCCTCATCCAGAGGCGACAGGAAAATCGCCGAGGGACATTTCAGCGCTAGCCGGGATGAGAAGACCCTAAGAGAGCCTTGGGCTGGTCACTTTGCTCTTCATAATCCAGACTTTATCAGAGAAGTCTTTCTTGGGGGGCGGTGGTGGGGGGGGTTAAGAGAAAGCCATTCCTGGGCCAATAGAAATGTGCAAAGGCAGGACTCAGTGTCTAGAATTTAGCACTAGGGAATCAGGGAGGGGTCCTGACAGCAGAGAGGGAGTGGCTGGAGGGGAATATGGAATCTGGGTGACAGGTGGCAGAGGGATCCTGGGCGCGGTGGGGGTGGGGTGGGGGTGTGTGTGTCAAAACCAGAGTAGCAGGCTGGGGCCCAAGAAGGGCAAGGCTGAGCAGGGAGGTTTCTGGAACCCTGGAGCAAGGAGTCTGTCTGTCCTGCTGTGGCCCTGCACTGTGCCCTAACCTTCTGGAAGGTCGGTGGCAGGTTAACAGCCTTCCCGTGGGTCCTGCAGGAAGTAGAGGAGGCTGGCAGGCTTCCCAGGCTTGGGCAATGTAGGGCCGGTGGTTGCAGGCGGCCAGATGGGGAGAAGAGGGTTTGGGAGACAAGGAGTTGAGCTGGGCCTCAGAGCAAGTGGGACCGGGGGGCACTCCCAAGACCAGGAATCCTTGGGTGGAGCTGTGGGGATGGGCTGGACATTCCCCCAGCTCAGGGGTTCTGGCTAGGATTGTGCTACTTGCAGGGTCAAGGAAAGGGAGTCCTCAGGAAGCCCCCAGCCTGGGATGTGGGTGTTGTGCCCTGTATATGCATAAGCTTCCCCCTCACCCACCCTCCCCTGGCCTCTCCTCCCTCAGCAGCCTCGTCTGCAGGAGCAAAAATGGACTCACCCCAGTTGCATCACCTCTATTTCTATCCATGTCCACTAAGATATTTGCCCAGCGAAGGAAAACACTTGTTTTCATCAGAAACTTGGGAGCCGAAGCAGATGCTTCCATTTCTCTGCCTTCTAGCCTCTCCCAGAGCCCCGAGAGGGCCCAGCTCAGCGTCTGATGTGCCTGGCCCTTTAGGGGGCGATCTTGGATCAGCAAAATGGTGTTGTACAAGGGGCCTCATCCCCCCTCTAATCTGCCAGACTTGTCCCCCAACAGCGACCATGATTTGCAGGATGACATTCCCACAGAGTCAGGGTAATCTGGGGCAGGAAGATGGATTTGATGAGGCCTCACAAGCTGCTTTCCTTGTAAATTTTTGGCAATTGCTTTATTTTTATGGAGGAAATGGATCAGACCCTGACACATCCCATCAGGACTGGCCTTCGTGGCCAAGTTCTGACCAATCATTGATTGCTGGGGGGATAGGGGATCGATGTGTTTAAAAGTCTCACCCAGGTCAAGCCATAGACAGTGAGAAAATATTTGCCAAACATATATCTAATAAAGGTCTCTATCCAGAACATACGAAGGACTCTCAAAACTCAATCATATGAAAACAAAGAACCCAAGTTAAAAAAGATGTCCTCTGAGCAGACACTGCACAGAGAGATCGGGTTAGCCAGTGAACGCATGAAAAGATGCCTGACATGTTAATTATTACAGAAACCCATGTGGAAGCCGCAATACAATTCCACTTTGCCCCCTGAGATGGGAAAGCAACTGGCATCCCAAGTGCTGGGGAGGATGAGGAGCAACCGGAACTGTCATGCACGGCTTGTTGTTGGAGATGCAAAAGGGTGAGGACAGCCCTGGCCGGGTGGCTCTGTCGGTTGGAGCATACCCCACATATGGAAAGGTTGCGGGTTCAATTTCCGGTCATGGCATGTACCTAGGTTGTGGGTTCATCCCCTGACAGGGCCTGTATGGGAGGCAACCAATTAATGCTTTTCTCTCACATCGATGTTCTCTCTCTCTCTCTCTCTCTCTCTCTCTCCACCCTTCCTTTATCTCTAAAATACTATCGATGAAAACATAGCCTCGGGTGAGGATTAAAATAAAGGAGTGAAGACACTTTGGAAAAGTTTTGCAGTTTCATAAAATGTTTAACACCTACCACCATACAGGAGAAGAAAGCATGTGTTCATACAAATACTGTGTACGAATGTTCATGGCGGCTTTATTGGAATAGCCATACACTGGCAACAACCCAGGGTCCATCAGCAGGTGAACAGGTAAACGCATCGTGGCACACCTGTGTAATGGAATCCTCTTCTGCAATGTAAGGGAACGAACTATTGATACATACATCGCCGATGAATCTCAGTATATGTCCACTAACTGGAAGAAGCCAGACCAGTAAGAGCACACTGTATGATTCCATTAGCTGGAATTCTAGAAGATAAAAGCTAACCCAAAGTAACAGGAAGCGCACCAATGGCTGCCTCGGGCAGGGGAGAGGTGCATGCGGCAGTGAGAATGGGAGGGAGAGATGCAAAGGGGCAGGGGAAACATTTGAGGGTGATGGGGATTCACCGGGCTGATGGGGTTTGCATCCCCCAAAATTCATATGTTAAAATCCTAACTACCCATATGCTAGTATGAGGAGGTGGGCTCTTTGGCAGGTGACTAGGTCATGAGGGTGGAGACATCACGAATGGGATCAGTGCCCTTATGAAAGAGGTTTCAGAGGGATCCCTTCCCCCTTCTGCCGCCTAAGAACACAGCAGTGAAGAAGTTGGCTGCCTATGAACCACGGAGTGGGCTCTCACCAGACACCCAATCTGCCGGTGTCTCCATCTGAGACTCCGCAGCCCCCAGAACTGTGAGAAATAAATGTTGTTCAAGCTACTCAGTCTATGGTATTTTTGTTACAGCAGCCCAAACAGACTAAGACAAGAATGTTTATTTTCTTGATTGTGGTGGTGATTTCATGGGTATATACATATGTCAAACTTATCAAAATTGACACATTAAATATGCACAGTTCATTGTATATCAACTATAATGCAATAAAGCTGTTTAAAATCTTCAGAAAGGTTTCCACATTGCACTGTCTTCCGAGCTTCGGAAGATGAATGCACAGTCCCCGTAGCGAAGGGCATTGTTTGGCCCTGATTCCTCAGCCGCTCTCCACATCAGCACCCTTTGCCATGGAACTTTGCAATACCCTCCCGCTGTGGATGGGAAGCTGTCCCGCCCTCGACAGAAAGCATATGGCTCCCCATATGACTGGCTCTTGGCAGGAAGATGTCAACAGATGTGAAGCTACTGTGATGTAGATGAGGCCGTGCACGGGGCTGCCTCTTGCATCTCTACCGTTGCTGTGAGAACAAGTCTGGGCTGACCTTCTGGAGGATGAGAGACACACGGAGAAGAGCCAGGCTGCTCCTGTCATCCCAACCACGGTCAGCCTATATCAGCCAACAACCATGGAACCCCCAGACAGGTGAGCGAGGCCAGCCAAGATCAGCAGAGCTGCCAGAGAAGCAAGCAACAAATATGTTTTGATGTTAGCCAATGAGGCTTTCTGATTTCTGTTAGACAGTCTAACTGTGGCAATAGATAACAGATTCAGGCCCTATAAGAAGAAGTCTAGGGTTATCTGGGAAGGCTTCCTGGAGGAGGTAGAGTGAGATGGGTTTAATGGTGAGCATGAACTGGCCAGAGGAAGGATGAGGGGAGGATGAAAGAGCAGAGATCGGCAAAAGACTACAGGCCTGACAGAACTCAGGGCAGGAAACTGGGACAGTAACTCAGTGTGGCCGGGGACAAGGATGGGGCATGGAAGGAGATGAGACAGGGAGAGAGGCCAGCGCACATCACGAGGGGCTTGGATGCCAGGCGAAGGCATTTTTAGGAAATAAGGAGCCATGGCAGCTTTTCGGCGAGGCTGGCCTTTTAGAACGACCATTCACGTGGCCTGGCTGGAGGGAGGGTTGGAGCTGAGAAGACGGAGGCTGGGCCCACAGTGCAGGGGAGCAGGGAAGCAAGGCCAGCGATCTGAACTCTGGCCAGGATGGAGACCCGGGAGAGCCATTTCAGTGGCAATGACCCCAGCGGGTGTCCCTGTGGCTGGTTCTTCCCTTACAGCTTTCCCCATTCCAGGCTCACCTGAGGCACAGCACAGAACCCTTGGCTTGGGTCCAGCTCACCTCTCATTATGGTCAATGAAGTTAAATTTTCCATCAATTTATTTTCTCATCAATTTTTAATGGTTCGCCAGTCAATAAGAACTGGGAAATAGCTTTCAAGGCTCCAAGTGCAGGGGTGAGAAGAAGAGCTTCCCACGATGCTTGCGAGGTTGTTGTATTAATAAGATCCCACGCTCACCTCCTGTGTTGTTGGAATTAATTACTTGGTGCCTAAGTACATCCCTTGACAATCAGCCCACGTTTAGTTAATATCACAGGCTGACTGAATGGGAAGGATGTGCTTATGTGTCATAGAGAGGAGCGTCCATGGGAACGTGTGATGGATGTCAGGGAGGGGCCTGGACATGTTCACAGTTTCGGCTTCTGAACGGCTTCTCCGTGAACTCCCTCGAGGTGAGCTTGCCAGCCTGGACAGCTATCTTCTGGCTATGCTGTGACTTCAGGCAATCTGCAAAGCCTATCTGGGGGGGCAGTTTCCTCTTCTTTACAACGAGGTAGTCACTTTTTTTCCTCTCAGAATGAACCACCCAGACCTGGTGGAAAGTGCTCTCTGGCCTGGTCCCCACAGCAGCCCAACGCCGCTGCAGACAAAAGGCCCTTGTCAAGAAAAGGGACCCTCGTCCCCGTCTGGGCTCCCTGCAGCACCATCACCAGCCTGCCTCACAGTGAGTGTGAAAACAACGCCCGGTGTCAAAATTCCTTCCCGGAAGATTTATGTCCTCTACACACAGAACATCTCCAAGGGCCCCTCATCTGGTATGTATCCCGGAGACCAGAGCACGCAGACAAGGGGAGAGTGATAAAAATGCACGATAAATTCACAGTGTCAGAGGCACGAAAAGCCATATTCATGTGGTGCATGATGGGGCTGCCTGGCTGGGGGAAACCTACTCCCAGCTGATGGGAGGTACTGATGGATGCTTCTCCAGTGGCAAAGGGTCTCTCAGGAGAATTTCAGCATCTTAGAACCCAGAGGGCATCAACACCTGGAGTCTTATGTTGCCATGTCTTAGAATCTTTAACAGAATCTTAAACGATAACACCTAAGGCCAGATGTCAGAATCATAGAATTTTAAGATTTCAGGGACCTCAACCAACCTGCCCAGACACCCAACCAACAACACCCAAGTCACTCCGATATGTGAGGGCAATTCTTCCAGACAGAGGCAGCCGTGCGTGCAAAGGCACCGAGGCACAATGGCGCTTGGTGTGTTTGAGGAACAGCAAGAGCCTGTAAGACTCTGAGACCTTGGGCACATTAGGAATAAGGGAGAGGATGCTTCTTGCCCCAGGGGTAGGCAACTGGAGGGCAGGTGCTGGGCACACAGTGGGTGCGAAATCATAGTCTAAATGTGTTCAGTTCATGGCCCCATGTGACCTTGACGCTGGGTGCATTTTGGAGAGAGGGCTTGGGTGTGAGGGATTTAGAGAAGCCAGGCTCTGGAGGAGCAGGTGAAGGTCCTGGATGTTCCCCTCGGAGAAGAGAAGGGCTGTCAGCGGGTACGGGGTGGGCTGCATGTGGGGGTCCTGAGTGGCTGTGGACAAGTGGGCAGGAGGATGGGTGTCACACAGGCCAGAACTCACGTTTAGACTCTGTCAGGGGACCCCTGTGTGACCTTGGGTCACAGGGTCACCAAGAGAGTAAGGACTACCCAACGAGGGGGACTTAACCAGCTCGAGACCAGCTTAGTCCTTTGTGACTCAGCGTTCTCATTTGTAAGTGGGACTGGTCATTTCTGGGACCTGGGGCTGTGGAGAATGGGGAGGAAGAAAACTCCGTACAGAAGAAAGTGAACACCCAGAGTCAGCCCCGCCTCAGCTTCCAGAGTCTGTGAATTCCAGGGGCCCGGGCTGACAACTACAGGGGGGTGTGGCTGCCCAGGGTTCTGCTGGAAAGAGACCTGCACAGCCAGTCTCCAGCAGGCAAGGCCACAGTAAGATTGTCAGTTTTAAGCAAGAGGGATGTGGGGCCACAGGGGGTGGCAGAGAGGGGTGCGGGGAGGGAGGGGTGCACTGTTCCCTCTCCCTCCTTCCTGGCAGAGCCTTGCTGCTCCGCTGGGCCTCCTGCACCACAGTTGGAGGAACATCTTGATCAGCACAGCAGTGAGGAGACATTCGCACATTCGGGGTGGAGGATAGAACCCAGGTGGCCTCGCTCCATTCCCCTTCAGGTGTGTTGGGGCTCATGGGCCTGGATGGAGAGCCCGCTGGAGGGTGTCCTGCCAGGCGGGGTTTGGCACAGGAGCTATGGGGAGCGTGAGGTGGCGTGGTGAAGTTGGAGGTGTCTGGCAGAAATCAGTGTGAAGGGAAATAATTCCATAATTCATCGTGAATCAGGAAGGATCTGCGGCTTCTGCATTCGAGGAGCCCTTGAGTGACGGATCCTGGAGCCTCCTTCAGTGTTTGCCTTTCTCTGAAGGTGATGGATGTGACAGCAGCTCTAATGAGCCGAGGGTAGGCTGCGAGGCAGCCGGCGACATCTGTCCCCACCCAGCTCCAGCTGCTGCGATGGCCCCCAGGGAGACACCTGGGTAAACTCAGGACTCAGCAGGGACACACGCAGCCGAGGGCTGGGCTGGGCTGGGGCTCTGCGCATCACTCACAGTCCCAGAGCGGCCCTGGAAGTGCCCGGGCTCAGGGCGTGGGGCTCCAAGCCTGTGCCTGCTCCTCCGCAGCCCCTCCAACTGCCCACAGCACAGGTAGAGGGAACTTGAGAGGTCAAGTCCGCAGACCTGGTCCAAGTCCCATCACCACCTCTCTTGAGCCACTTTCTATAAAACAGGGATGACAATGACTCAGAAGGAGGAGTGGCTGGTAACCAGCACATCCCCCACAATGCTCTGGGACTCCTTTTACAGCCGCCACTCCAGCCGGCAGACACACACAGTGGTAGAGAGTATAAAGAGGGTTCTGCATGCTGGCAGGCCTGGGCTCAAGTCCTCTAAGCTGTGTGACTCTCGGCAAGCACTTAGCCTCTTCCCGCCTCATTTTCCTCATCCATCAATGGAGACTGTAAGGGTTCCCACAATACAGGGTTGTGAGGAGATTTAGATGAGATAACAGAAGTAAAACAGGCATATAGCAAGTGCTCAATAAATAATCTTCACATCATTAGCATCATCACCATCTCTCCTTCATCACCATCATCACCATCACGATTACCATCATCACCATCACCATCCATCATCACCATCATCATCATCAGCTGAGTTTTCTCTCTGCACATAGTGAAATCCTGCAATTGGGACCATACTCTGTATTCAATTCTCTCTTACCATTCATTCCATCATCAGCATTTTCCTACATCACTGAAAATTCCTCAAAAGCACGATGTTAATAGCTTTGTAATTGTACCTCATTCAGATGCACCATAATTTACCTCCCCAGCCTCGCCCGGCAGATCCTTAGAAGATTACAGGCCTTTTATACACATCAGGTTGTGATGAACGTTTTTGGCCTCATGTGCCTAGTCCCTGACACGTCCTCAGGACAGATTCCTGCAGGTGGAGTCCTGGCACTGAGAGCAGCGATGTTTCTCAGACTCCGAGTCTTTATCACTCAGTCCTTCCTGAAAATGGCCCTGATGGACAGCCCAGAGCAGCCCGCAAGGACGCTTGTCTCACCACCCACAGCCCTGGCCTGTGGTGCCGGCTTCCCAGCTACACGATCATCAATTACATCCGTTCCCAGGTGTCTGGAAGTCTCATGACAAGGACAAGAAACAGCCTGGGGTGGCGGCTCAGCCAGGGGAGTCAGAGGAGCTGGTCCCATCCCACCTGCCCTCACCTGCCAGGTGCCACGGCCTGGCCCTCCGCCTGCTCTGGGCTTGCCCACTATTGCAATAGCGCCCAGCTGCTCTCCTCCCTCCAGTCCATCCAGTGCCAGGAACAGGGCCTGACGCCCAGTAGGTGCTGAGTGACCCTCTGCTGAAGCCTGAGCTCCAAGTGCACTTTGTCAAGTCCCCTCCCACCTCCAACCTGCGTGGCGCTGACACGGTGGTGCTTCTTTGCTTTTCGCCACATGTCGCTGCCGTGCAAGAGAGGACGCCAGGGACCCAGGTGCTGGAGGCAGACCGCCTGGGCTCCGTGTTGGCGGTGCCACTCAGTAACTACATGACTCTGGGCAGGTTATTCAATCTTGTTTGCAAGCCACTAGTCTATGGTACTTTGTTATAGCAGCTCCAACCAACACAGCCACGGGACCTGCTGCCCAGGTTGTGTGAGGACCTACTGGGCCAAGAGTCCAACGTGCTCACCCAGATCTGAGCTCACAGTGGGGCCAGGCACGGTCAGGGACTGTCCCTGGGATTCTGGTCACGCGGGCCAGCCGGGCCTGAGGTTCACCTGGACCACACCGGCTCTCCCTGCCCGGCCCTCCCACTCGCTGCGTGCCCTCCCCCCGGACTGTAGCAGCTCTGCCTGGTTGCCCCTCTTGATCAATCTCCCTCTTCGTCTCCCACTTAACAAACAGCTCCGCTTAAAAAGCCATCTGGGAGGATGGATGGCGCAAGGCACATTTTGCAGAACAAGTTTTTAGAGAAAAGAGCTGAGAAAGGCACAGCACTCATGATTCCAATCTTATTAGGTCTGGTGGCTCTGACCCTTGGAATAGAATTGTATTTCTGCATTGTACATGCTGTGCTCCACACCCCCTCCAACCTTCCCATAAGACGCCACCTTCCCAAATTCTGGACTCTGTCTCCATTTGCCTTTGAGTGGGCCTGCTCCCAGCATCCCCAGCTCACCCCCACCCTCGGGAGAAACTCCCTCCCCCTACAGGAGTCTCTGGTGAAGATTTGTCTTCTTGGGATCTTTGAGGCAGGTTCAAGGACAATGGGTGGACATGTGTTCACACTTAGAATGAATGACCAGCCTGGAGAGGGGTAGTGAGCTCCCTGTCACTGGAGGTGTGCACAGCAGACGGGTGCTCACTCAGCAGAGAGGCGGAGAGAACTGGGCCGAGTCCCAGCCATGCTGCCCTCAAGGTGTCTGACCTTCAGCAACAACTCACACTCTCTGAGCCTCGGGTTTTTTCATCTGGAAAATCAGGAAAATAATAGTTCCCACTTCCCGGGGTTGTCATGGGGACACAATGACATAATGTGCGCAAAGCACCGAGCACACACTGTACATTCTCATTACCGGGAGGGGGAGGTGGCCACGATCTTGACACTCAAGCAATTTCAGATTCAACATTTCTGTAATTTAAAAAACCTAAGTCTCTGAGATTCCGTGATTCAATTATCTTAAGATGATAAGACTTGGTAAGATTCGAAGGCTTTAAGACAGTGTGATTTTGTTCTTCTCACCCACCGCTCATTAGCAATGTGAGGCTGCGTGATTCCCAGATTCACGCTCCATCCTCCATCAGCCGAGCCTGACCCAGCCCTGGGCTGTCCCTCTTCCCTCTTCAAATCTGCTGTCTCCGACTACTTCTCTCCTGCACCTTTGCCCCAGGGAAACAGGTCCCTCAGTTCCAGCCTGGTGCCTGCGTTTCTCACCCCAACACCTGTCCCCCACCCACCCCACCACGCCATCTCCCCACCTCTAAGCCGCCTTCCAGGCCAAGGTCGAAAGGAGAGCTTCTAGAGGCTTCCCTCACTCCCAGTGGAAATCAGTGTTTCCAGGCACGTGTTTCATCCCTGCGGTGAGTCTGACTCCTCACTGCTGTGGGAGGAAGACTCTTCCCTCCCCGTGGGGGACCCCTTCCTGGGGCCCTTCCAAGCCCCCTCCAGAACCTCCCCTCTGACCTGCCTTCTCACCTCCTCCGTCTCCTTGTTCTTACACGTGGTGCCTGCTTTGGACTGAATTGTGCCTCCCAAAGCCATGTGTCCAAGCCCTGACCTCCCCTCCACCCCCTTGCAATGGCTAAGATGCAGCCCCGTGACGAGATCAGCGCCCCCATAGGAGATGCCGGAGAGCCAGCTCTCTTTCCACCACGTGAGGGCATGACGAGAAGACAGCAACCCAAAGAGGGCCCTCGCCAGGGCACCGCCACGGTGGCACCAGAACTGTGAGAATTTCTGTGGCCGAAGCCCGCAGCCTGTGGTGTGTGTTCTGGCAGCTGAGCTGACGAGGACAGTGCCCTGGTTCTCCCCATCGGCCTCCTCTCCGCTCCCCTCCCTGTGTGAGCCCACCTTGCCCAGGGTCCACCTCCCGCGCAGGCCCTAACAGCCCCAGATCTCCCTCTGCAGCCAAACTCCGGGAGCTGTGACCCGTAGGGAGGGTCTTCCATGTCCCAGCTGTGCCAGGTGCTGAGCCGGACAGGCTGACCCGCCTCCGGGGCCTTTCCATCTGGGGCTCCTGTAGCTTCCACCTCTGGGTGGCCCACGGCCTCCAGCCTCTGGACATGGAATCCTTCATCACCATCATCCCACTCGCTGCGTGCCCTCCCCCCGGACTGTAGCAGCTCTGCCTGGTTGCCCCTCTTGATCAATCTCACAAAGCCACACCCTTCATCTTCCCATGAGACTTGCTCCTCCCACCGTTCCCATCTTGGTGTTTTCCCTGCAGCACCTGCTCACCCAAGTCGGAAACAAGGGGGCATCTCCAACTCTGCCCTCTCCTTACCCCCAGGACCATCAAGTCCTGCCAATACAACTTCTTCAAATCCCCTGGAATCTCCCTTCTCCCATCCCTGTACCCCACCCCAGCTCAGGCCCTGGTCATCTCTGGCCCAGACCTCCCCATGTCCTCCTGCCTGGTTCCTCAGCCCCACTGCCACTCCTTCACTCCATTTACATTGTAACCCTGAGGCCTGAGCGAGGAGGCCCTGCCGAGGCCCATGCTTTAGGGACCCCCTCCAGCCTGCTCCAGCCAGGCCCTTCCCATCAGGAATCTTAGAGGACAAGGGGACAAGCTCCAGTGTCCCAACCCCAGAACTCCCTGCCTGATTGACTCTTGTTTATCATCTACTAGAGGCCCATTGCATGAAGATTCGTGCAATAGGCCTTCCTTCCCCTGGCTGCTGGCACTGGTTTTCCTCCGGCACCCGGGACCCATGCCTTCGCTCCGGCAGCAGTGGAGAAGCCAAGCTTCTTCAGTCTCCAGTCTTCAGTCTTCAGTCTTCCCTCGGGCCAGAGCCTTCAGTCTTTGCTCCGTGCCTGCATATGCAAATTAACATGCCATCTTTGTTGGATTAATTTGCATACTCACTCCTGATTGGCTGGTGGGCGTCACAGAGGCACGGTCAATTTTGCATCTTTCTATTTTATTAGTGTAGATGTCCCACTACACTGTGGGCTCCAGGGGACAGTGATTTACTTTGCTTTGTTCACAGCTGTTTCCTCAGTGGCTAGGACTGTGCCAGCATGCAGCGATTGAAATATTTGTGGAATAGAAAAATGAATGGTGTTGATCACACTGTGCTGGCATACACTGTTTATGCCTCTGACCTGCCTCCTGCCACCCAAGCACTCTGTGCGCTCGGCTGGAGCAAGGTCCAGGCCTTGCCATCTCTGTACCTGGCACCAGCGCGGGTCCGGGCACCGGTTAGCAATGGCAAGTGCTTCCTTCCGCCCAAGTGAAGGAGCTGATGGATGGGTGGACAGGGTGTCACTGAGAGCCCGGGGTTTAAAAATAAACCTGCTCTTAGCTCTCCCAGGTGTCATTTGTAACTTCTTATAAACGCCGTTGGCAGAGCAGATTTCAGCCGCTTGAGGGGGATATTCAGGTTCAAGAAATAGAAAGCTTAAAAATAAATGCAGCACATCAAGTGGGCCTGATGGACAGAGGCCCCCTCTTGCCCTGGGAGTGCAGCCTCGGGGCAGGGAGGAGGGTGGGGATGAGGGAGTTCGTGTTTCTGCTGGGAGGCACAGGGCAGCTTCGGGCAGGGGCTGGGGAGGCCAGGGTTCTGGCTGAGGGGGCCCCTTCACATAGTGCTGGGCTCCCCTCCACCCGCTGGGAGGGTGTGATGAAAGCCCACCGGGCTGTCCTGGGATCTGAGCAGGAGTGGAGGCGGGACCCTGGGCCTTCGCCGGGCCCTGCAGCAGGCTGACCGTGTCAAAGAGGGAGAATGAAAGGAATCCCAACCAGTCTCCCTGCGGCCTGGGCCCCACCACAGTCTCCCTGGGGGACTCTCAAGGCATCCAGGGCTCCTCCCACCACCTTAGCCCACAGCCACGAGTAGGCACAGGGTGAGCACAGCCTCCTCTCCAGGTCCCGCCCCCTCTCCGCAGGGGGCACGTGCTGCTGACCCTGCTGGGGCACTGTGGGCTCTCCCCTGTGTGCTCCTGCGACACCAGCTGCCTCCCACCCCTCCCAGGAAGCAGATCCCGAGCCGCACACTCTGGCCTCTCAACCCCAGCTTTCCCCTGGTACTTCTGGAAATGCGACTCCACCCGTCTCGTCCCTCAGGCAGAAACCCGGGTGTCCTCTGGACAAATTCTTCGCCCCACACCCACCTATCCCCAAGGTGGGGTGCTTCTACCTGCAGGACACCTCCTAGGTCCACCCACTGCTGTCCATTCCCGTGGCCACTGCTCCGGTCTGAGCTGCCATTGGCTCCTGCCTAGATGTCCCCCTTCACCTCCTCACTGCGCCCCCACTCCCACTCCAACCCCCATGGAGGATCTGGGGGCTGTTTTAAGAAACCAATCACATCAAGTGACCCCCTTATTTAAAACCCTTTAATGCTGCTCAGGGAAACTTAAGTAAACCCAGCCCTGCTGGCCAAGGCCCAGGAGGCCCCATGGGGTCTGGATGCTGCCTCCTTCCCCTCCTCATTATACTCTGCCCACCCCAGGGCCTTTGCACATGCTGTTCTCACTCCCTAGAGCACTCTGTCCCCTACTCATCAGGTAACCAGCTCCTTCAGGTCTCAATTTATATACCATCTCCTAAGATTCCTCCATCTGAGTTCATCCTCATTATCCTCCCACATAACCTGTGTGCATGGCATGCTTGGCCCCACCCCAAGGTGTCATGGTCTGTGTGACTTTCGAAGGGCCATGTTCCACTCTTCACTGTGAGCCCCAGGAGTGCAAGCACCTTGTTCAATGGGTTTATTCCCCATCCCTGCACCCAGCGTGTGCTTGTCACATAGTAGGTGCTCAGCAAATGACCTGGATGAATTAGTGGAACCCTAAGAATGGAAAGGAAGTAAAGAGTAAATAGCCTGTTCCTTAAATGGAATGAAAGTAACTCAAAGTGCTGCTAATTGTTGTATTTGGGGTGGGGTGGGGGGGGGGGGTGGAGCAGGAACTTGTTTTTATTTTACATTTTGTAGTTCACACTGCTTAATCAGAGCTAGTAATTACAACTCTTGTTTCTGGTTTGTGCCTCCTCGACTCGCCCCCAGGGCAGGAACCATTTCATATTTAAGCAGTGTCAGTTCTGCGGTGCTCTCAGGGGAGAGAGTGTGCCTGAGTGTGGAGTGCCATTCTCAGCGATGCTAATGAGATCAGGAAAACAGACTGGGCCCCGGGCAGGGCTGCAGGGGCGGGTGAGGGTGGGAAGGGTCTCCCTCAAACAAGCCAGAGAAGCCAGACCCACCTGCTGGGCCCTGTCTACTCACAGCTCCCCAAACCCTGTTCCCCAGAAAAGCCGAGCCCACATCCTTCCTGGGTCACCACCCCAGACCCTGCCCAGAAGGCAGGACAGCAGCCAATGCCAGGGAAGGACTCAGCCACCCTCACCCCACATCCTCCTCAGGGGATCCCTGGATCCTCCCCTTCACCAGGGGCGAGGGGCACCAGGAGGGACGGTGGTGGGCAGGTAGGGGCCTTGCTGGAAAGCCAGCTTCCTCTTCTCTCCACGTGGGACAGGACACTCCCCTCTGCTCCCAGTCCTATCTGCTCATGGTCATCCCCATCCCCATCCCCATCCCACCCACCCGGTCCCAGATGGTACTGGGTGCCAGGCAAATCGCATACATGATCAAAACCCTGATGGAAAGCTTCAGAGGCAGGGTAGTTGGCCCCAGCTTGCAGATGAGAAAACCAAGGCTTACAAAGAAAAGGCTCTGGCCAGGCCCCAAAGCTGGTGAGTGGGGGGGAAGTACTCAGAGAGGGAAGAGCCCCTAGGGGTTAGAACATGGGCCTTGGCACCCGACAGATGTGGTTTGAGTCCTGGCTCCGCTGTTTACCTCGGGCCTGTTTCCTTACCGTCTCGTCTTGTTCGAGCGTCCCCAGCAATGACACCAGGTGGTGGTTAGATGTGGTGGTCATTTCCCAGATGCAGAAACTGAGGCTCGGGGGAGGAGAGAGCTTTGTCCATGTTTGCACAGAAAGGACATGGTGGCCCTGGGACTGGGCCCCGGCCTGACTGGCACTGTCCTCTTCTCTGCTGTCCTGCCCACCCTGTGCCAGCTCAGTCTCAGGGAGCAGTTCGTCCGCCCCAAGCTCCCCAAGACTGACGGGCTCTGCCACTTACAAACCTCGAGGCCTTGGGAAGGTGGTTCCCTCACCTGTAAGGGGGGCAGATGATACCTTCCTCTCTTAAAGGTCCTCTGTGATAAAATAAGGTCACAATTGTGACTCTGACCAGTCAGAGGCCTGGCACACAGCAGGTGCTCAGCACACACTTATCTCTTTTTCTTCCATGAGATTCCCCTGTGCCCAGAGTCCTTCACTGAACCTCAGCCAATCCCTCTGTGGGTCTCCCAGGGCCGTGGTCGGCAAACTGAGGCTCGCGAGCCACATGCGGCTCTTTGGCCCCTTGAGTGTGGCTCTTCCACAAAATACCACGGCCTGGGTGAGTCTATTTTGAAGAAGTGGCGTTAGAAGAAGTTTAAGTTTAAAAAATTTGGCTCTCAAAAGAAATTTCAATCGTTGTACTGTTGATATTTGGCTCTGTTGACTAATGAGTTTGCCGACCACTGTCCCAGGGGAAGGAAGGGAGAGGTCAGGGGAGAAGGTGACCTTTCTGAGGGTGTGACATTTGATCAGAGGCATGGGTGAAGTCAGAGAGTGGAGCACACAGATATCTGTGGGAAGAGCCTTCCAGACAAATGGAACAGCTCGTGCAAAGGCCCTGGGGTGAGTATGTGCCTGGAGTGTCCAAGAGCATCAAGAAGCTGGTGTGGCTGGAGTGGAGTGAGTGACAGAATGTGGTGTGAGAGGGGGGTGGGGAAGTGAGCAGAGCAGAACAAGCAGAACAGGAAGGGTCTGGTGGCCTGAGGACATTAAGGGGGTGGGGATGGGGAGATGTGATGGTGGGTGGGGGATGCCACTCCCTTAAGGGTCAGACATAATTTGACCTCAGGACATCCCAACCTAGGTCTAACCAGCCAAGCCCGTGCTGGAACGCCCACTCCCCTGCAGGACATGGAGACTGTGTAGGGTGGTCCCATCTGCTCTTCTCACTCTCCTGTCTTCTATCCTGCCCTGCTGGAGAGAGGACGACCAAGGATGCCTCCACCGGGAGAGGTCAGAGCACATCAGGGCCTGTGCAGGCCCAGCCTACACGCCTCTGCGAAGGATGCCATGTGTAGAGAGGACCAGCGTGAGAGGGAGAGGCGGATGCTCACTCCACGCCTGGCTCATAGCAGGACCTCGGTAACGTCCCAGTCCCGTGACATCCCCTTTGCCTGGTCCTCTGGCAGAGGGTCCTTGAGACCCAGGGTAGGGAATGCTGAGGAGGAGAGGGGGCCAGAGAGCCCAGCACAGCCCCCAAACAATCCTTCCTGCATGCTGGCACTGCTGGGGCTCCTTCTGAACTTTCTCTTCTCGCTCCTCCCTCCCTCCCTTCTCCCCTCCTCCTCCCCAGTCCTATTCCTCCTTCTCCCTCCCTTCCTCTGTCTCTCCCTTTCCATCTCTGTCTCCATCTCCTCTGTCTCCATCTCATCTTTCTCTTCCTCCCTTACTTCTTTCCTTCATGAACACGAACAAGTTTTCTCTGCGGATGACTCTGGGCCTGCATGCCCAACATGGAGAAATGTTGGGAGTGAGACGCGCTGTCCATCCTCAGTAAGTCCGTTCAGTGTAGTCACAGACCAACGTAATCACAGCAGCACATCACTCACCGCGCGATACTGTGCAGGGCCCACGGACACGGGTTCCGCCTGGGTGGAGAGGGCTGTGGGAGGGAGCTTTTCTCCATCAGACTCTCCGTTCTGGGCAATGTGCCAGGACCTCCGAGTTCTTAAGGGCCTCGGAAAACGCTTAGGGCCCAGGAAAACAATTTATTTGGCCTCAAAATGAAAAGGGAAAGCCGCAAAGTTGAAATTGATAAATGTTTAGTCAAATACCTACCAAGCATAACATTATCAACTGCTCACCTTCTACTCCCGGCTCAGCTTTTGCTTAGTTACATATAATTTGTAGTTAGTGTGGGATGTGGGGGCATTTTAATATGTTTGATCTGACCGGGGAGGGAGGTTCTACAAGTGAAGAGTGTCTACGGCTGGGAAGAGCCAAGTGTGGGTGTGGTGGGTGGTGGGGCGGGGGCAGGGCCAGAGGAGCAGAGAGCAGAGACCTCACAGAGGAGGGGGCGTGTGGCTGGGAGGATGCTGAGGGGGGAACAGCGTGGGCAAAGGCAGGGCATGGCGGAGCCTGCTTGCCTGAGGACCAGGGACCCTTCGTTGCCCCTGCAGCCTAAAGAGGGTGGGTCAGGGACGAGGGGGGCTGGAGCCCACCCGTTCTTTCCCTTCTTGAGCCTCTCTCCACCCTCACACCTTCTCCATCATAAAAGCCCCGCTCTGCCCTCATCCGCACAGAGGCTGGGCCAGCATGGGGAGGCCCAAGTCTGGCTGGGTCACCAGGGCCTGGCTCATGACCCCAC
Organism: Cnephaeus nilssonii; assembly: GCF_951640355.1. Classification (NCBI taxonomy): domain Eukaryota; kingdom Metazoa; phylum Chordata; class Mammalia; order Chiroptera; family Vespertilionidae; genus Cnephaeus; species Cnephaeus nilssonii. The sequence goes on from NC_137078.1 coordinate 84,888,911, forward strand.
TTCGGCTCACCCAAGGCCTCCACCCTGGTGAGCCACGGCAAAGCACAGCTATAAACACGAGGGGAGAGAGAGAGAAAACAATTCAGAGGCACAAACAGACTCCCAACTCGGCTCATTTCTAGACGCAGGGCCCTTGTCCTGCACTTGGTTCTCCCCAGCCAGTGTTTCAGCGGAAACGTCCGCCTGTCCCTTTAAGGGAGCTGTGCAGTGTCAAGCCCATTTACGGTGATGCCCACGCTCTGCCCAGCCGGAGGAAACCTCTAGGCCAGTGTCAGGAGCCTTGACAGCCCCTGCCTTCCCGGGGCTCGCAGAGGGCAAGCCCAGCGTCCTGGGCAGATGCTTCTCCCGGGGGGCGGGGCGGGGCGGGGGGTCCACCTGGGCGCAGGCCTGCCAGTGTCTCCACCAGGGCAGCAGGTGGGCCGTCCTCCCTCTTTTCCAGAAATGCCTAAGCTTGCAGGGGTGGGGCTGGAGGCAGGCAACCTGGGCCTGGCCCAGGGACGTTCCCTGGGGCAGGGGCCACCTCGAGCTGCCCGCCAGCCAGTGTGTCCCTAGCTGAGGCGACAGCCCCTCAGCAGCCAATGCTAGGTTAACCCTACCTTCCCCTGGCTCTTCGGCTCTTCTTCCAAAATGACATTCTCTCTGGCCTCTGGGGAGGCGGGTGGTTGCTTTCCCCTCCTTGGGAGGCAGGATCTGAGAGCCATTAGGTTGGGAGGTGGGGTGGGACCGCAGCATCACGTCACCCAGTGTCAACGCAGAAAAATCAGGCCCTGGGCACAGGCTGCTCGGCCACTCCTTGCTGAGCAGCGTCCCACAGGCCATCGGGCCTCCCTGAGTCTGTTGTCCTGGTCTCACGTGGCGGCCATTAAAATTGCTCCATCCTGCACGTACAGTGTTTGAGGCAGTGCCTGGCAGACAGGACACCTCCGTAGGTGTCAGGCTGCAATAGTAAGAGCCACTGTAGTAATTTTTTTATTGTTGTGTATTAGTTTATTGTGTCAATGCTGCCTGTGGTTCAGAGCAAGCAGGATCCCCAAAGCCCTTCCTGGTCTGGCTCCGCCCCCCCCATTAGTGCCCCTCCTCCCTCCCTCACCTGTCACTCCAGTCCTGCTTTTCTAGCCTCCAAGCCTTCCACATGGTGCTCCCCCTGCCCGGAAGGCCCCTCCATCATCTTTCCCAGGAAAACTCTCACTCTACCTGGATCCGCTCAGATGCCACCTCCTCTGTGAAGCCAAGTCAGCCCTCCCCTCCTCCACCCCCTTCCGGAAGCCCCCTGGGCTGCCAGCACCTTCTCTGGGCTCCCGCTGTAGTTGGCATCCATGTCATGTCTCCCATCACACAGCCCTGAACTGTCACCTACACACCCCCAGCAGGGACTTCCTCTACCGTCTTTTCATCTGTGTTCCTGGCCCCAGGACTAGTCCATTTGGCACGTCCATGAGTGATAGTTGAACAACTAATAAGCAAGTGCTCAGTGCCAGGTCCTCCTGGGTCCTGAGGGATTCACCCCTCACTTCCCCTGTCCGAGCCTCGGTTTCCCCACCTGTAATATGGGTGTGATCGCCCCTGTGGGGCCCTCCCTCCCAGGAGAACAAAGACCGCTGGCCTCCTTAGGCTGGCGGCTCTGGGAGCAGGGCAGTGAAAGGGAGGGTTCTGTTATTAGCTCATTAGTTCTGGTTCCTGGTCTTTGGGGAGAAGAGCTTGGCTGGTAATTAGGGTTGTTAGGGGAGACAGAGGCGGGGCTGGTATTGATGTCAGCGTCGACCCAGAGCAGCCAGACTTGAGGCTGTGGGAGGCGGAGCAGGGCCACTGGGACCCAGAGGGTGGGGTGGGGAAATGGGGGGTGGGCACCTCTTTCTCCTGGAGGCAGAGAAGCACCAGCATCTTCCTCCTGGTGCGGGAGACCCCGCGGCAGTCCCTGTGCTGGCCTGAAGGTGGCGCTGCAGGCTCTCACAAGTGCGGCTCTGCAGGGAGCAACCAGGCCTCTGTAGGTGGGAAGGGGCCTGGAGAGAACAGAGAGCAGGGAAGGAGGAGAGGGAGAGCGATGGGAGAAGGGGAATGGAAAGGACTGACTGGAGGAGAGGACAGAGAGAGAAGCAGGGAGACCAGGAGGGAAGGAGAGAAATGCTGGGGTGGGGGAGGGGGGGAGAGGGGGAGAGGAAGGCTTCTCTCCATCAGAGGTTGAAGGAGCTGGGTCCTTTGGCATTTCCCCACTCCCAGGCCTGCAGAACCCTCACACCTCCCTTAACACCCCATCCCTCCATGACTCCCCAGGGCCCCCAGAACGTACCCTCCAGCCTGTCTTTCTCCACCTCCCCACCTCCCATCTCCCTCTCACCCCAGGCCCCAGCCACACAGCAGCCTGCCACTTCCAAGGGCATCAGTTTCTCCCTCATCACAGGTGCAGGTGCTGGGTGCTGCTGCCAATACCCACCTTCTCCCCTACTCACCCCTCCTCCTGGGGCCCCCACTTCTGCTTCAGGTCTTAGCACAGACACCACCTCCTCCCACAGGTCTTCTGTGACCCCATGTCTTGGGGGAGTCCTCCCTGGGCTCCCTACTCCCGCATCTCATCCACCTCAGCACTGACTACCCCGTTGTGATCCGCTCACCTGTTTGCCCAGCCAGACTGGGAGCTCCCAGAGAGCACCTCATCCCACGGGTGACCTCAGCATGGCCAGTCCAGGGCTGAACGGGCACAGGTGGGCAACAGATGATGCCTGAGAGAGGAATGCATGGTCAAAGGAAGGCTGAGTGCAGGAGACAAGGAAGGGCGACATGGAACCCTCTGACCATCTGGAGTTCATTTGGGGGGAGCAGCATGTGGCAGAACCTGCTCAGCTGCAGAGGAAAAGGGGGTTAATAGAAGGACTCAGGTCTCAAAGATGCCAAAGTCAAGGAATGCAGCCAGAACTTAGGAGAAGGAGGGTCCAGACCCAGACCAGGAATGGGGGCACCAGCTAGATCGTGGTCTCCCTCGCCCCTTCCTCCCTCCCTCCTTCCCCCTCTCTCCTTCCCCCTCCCTCCCTCTCCTTCCATCTCCCTCCCTCCCTCCCTCCCTCCCTCTCTCCTGCAGCACTTTTATTATCTACCTTTCTCAGTGTCCCACAGACTTGAACTTTATTTATCCTCAGCTCAAACAACCAACAGACCCAACTAGCCCCCTAATCTCAATTTCAGGTTCATAAGACAGATACCCTGATTGGCCCATCTTGGGCAGGTGTCCACCCTGATCCAGTTAACTTGGGGAGTGGGAGGTCCCAGAGCACAGCAGGGTGCTGGGGGCGGACAACACCACTGGCATCCTCATCACGGCCCCACTCTCCTGTCATACGTGCAGGACCTGCTCTTTGCCCAGCACTCGGAGGGGCCATGTCATACCTTAATCAAACAGCACCTGACAGGCCTTGCAACCCACTTTACAGATGAGGGGCTGAGGCTCACTGCCTGGGCTCTTTCCATCCCACCCGCTCCCGGATTCTGTTCCTCTTCTCAGCTCCTGACACTGGGGGCCCTTTGTCCATTTGGAGGCAGCCGACAGCCTCAGGAAAGCTGGTGACCCCTGCCCTTCCCTCCCGGTGATTCACGTGCTGTCCAGGCCCTTGGAGAAGCCCCCCTCCCCCTCCACCACCCCCGGTAAGTGTTAATAATACAGGGTTGCCTTCATGTCTGGGAAAGAGGATGAATCATTTCCTGCTTTCCTCCCGGACTCGGGATTGGATCTTTGGAGCAGCTGGAAGAGATCTGGGTTGATGGGGTCTCATTGCTGGGGCAGAGCCACAGAATAGCTGCCCCCTGGCCACCCCGAGGCCTGAACCCAAAGCCACATCTGGACCAGAGGCTTAGTGTCCAGTCCTGGTCCTGCCAGGTCCTTGCTGTGTGGCTCGCTCTGCCTTTCCTGGAGGATCACGGTGTCTACAGGGCAGGGGCGGAGGAGGCCTGCACAGCCTGGTTCTCACCCCGCTGAGCCCTGCTGGTGCTCACCTTCCCTGAGCCTGTGCCGGTCACACGCGGATGCATGTCTGTGTCCCCACCCCGTGTGGGCTCCTCAAGAGCAGGGTCCTCAAGGTCTCAGTCGGCATCCCCAGAGCTAGCCCAGGGCCTGGTGCTTTTCAGAGCATCACCCAGCTCCTAACCTGCCCCTCCCCTCCCCCCCCCAGCCCCTCTTCACCCACAGGGGCCTCCTAGAGGCCACTCTTCAGCTGGCTGGCCTGCTTCTGACTAGAGCAGGAGAGAGCAGAGCACACGAGCAGGAAACCAATCCAAGTTGAACCCGGTGAGTTCTCTCCCAGAAATCGGGTTGGACTGAGGGCATCTGGCTCCGCCTGCACTGTTCTCTCCGATGGGGATGGATGTGCTCAGGTGCTGGGAGCGGCTATCAGTCTTCTGTTCCAGCCTTCTTCTCCAGAGTCCCGATGGCTCAGCAAGAAGAGGGTCCTGGCCACTCCCTCTCCCCTCCTTTCCGAGGCCACTCTGCACCTCATCCTCAGGTTCTGGAGATGTCCTGCGCCATTATAGAGTCCCCCCCCCCCCCCCCCCCCGCCCCGGTCGATAGGAGCTGATTCCTTCTACCTGACACACCCTTGGGTCTTGGCCAGTCCACGCCCAGAGGCCACGCTGCTCGGCCACGTACTTCACTGTTGCACTTGGGCCTCTCGCCAGCTCTCCCACGTGGGCCTTTCCAGCCTCCCATTTCACAGGCAACAAAACTGACCCGGGTGAGCTCAGACCACGAAGCCAGGGTCATCGGAGCAGGATCGGATTTTGTCCACGGCCCTGGGGACAGCGTCACCGAACCTCATACAATACAAACGGGTGGGGGCCAGGGTCCGGATGTCCTCGCTGGGCCCCTCCCACCAGGGCCCCCCCGCTGAGGCCGGGCAGAGCTCGCCAGGCCAGCGGGGAGCTGAGTGGCTGAGAGTTAGGGAGTGCCTAGGACAGCCGTGCAGTGAGGCTTGGCGATGGCAACCCGAGGGGCGCGCTGCCTGTCACTCTCCGAACAGGACAGAGCGCCGAACGTTCGGCTCTTCGTTCCAAGTCATCTGACTGATCCGAGGATAAGTGGAATCTCAGACCCGTCCATTACTTCCACTCCGGGGCCACACATGATGGTCTGGCGGCTGCGGCCCCTGCCCAGGGCAGTGGCTTCAGTGACCTTCCATTTTTCTCTCCCGGATGGGCCAGTGGATTATTTCCAGGGCCAGGGCTCCCACGCAGACCTGACACCCCCTCTATGAGCCTCCCCGCACTGAGAGTAACAGGCCACCCACCGCTGCCCTTAGGGGCGGGAGGCCCCGTGGTGCTTCCCAGTAGAGCTACTAGTGTTCATAACGAGGGGCACAGGGGCGCAGGGGCTCCCCACAGCCTGTTCTGCTGACATCATCGGAGAGTGGGCAGCAGCTAGCTCCACGGGCCCAGAGGCTGCCTGCAAAGTCAAGGGCAGAAGCAAAGGAGGGCCCTGGAGACCATCATCCCAGCCCCTTCGATAAACTGCCAAGGGAACGCTCTTCTGGAGAGAGGGAGAGACCAGCCCAGGGTCACACAGTGAGCTGGGACCGGGACAGTGAGTTATGAAGAGGGCCGAGATTCCGCAGCCACCTCAGGCCGGACACTGTGCGGAGCTCGGACACAGCTCAGCCGGACAGGCCCTCCTGCAGCACCCTCCTCCCGCTCCACCCTGAGCGAGTGGCCTGCACAGCTCTCTCCACTCCCGACCTGGCGCCTCCCACACCTCACCGAGTGCTGCTTCCTGCCTTGTCAAGGTCCCCAGTAACCTGCACGTTGCCACGTTTTATGACCATTTCTAGACCTGCTGGGAGGTGTATGACAGGAGGAACCACGCCCCGCCTTCTGGAAACACTGTCTCTGTGACAGCGTCTGCTTTCCCTGCCATTGCCCTGGCTCACCTCCAGCTTCAGGCCGGCTCCCCCTGGTTCCTGCTCTTTCCTGTGCTGAGTTCATCCATTGCAGTGGCTATTTTTAACAGCGTAGTGAAGTCAATCACACATGATAAACGGAGCATATTTAAGGTGACATACTCAAAGAGATAATTAAAGTGGCAATTTGATAAGTTTTGACATGTGTATACATTCATGGAACCATCACCACAGTCAAGATAATGAAAATATTCATCATCCCCCCAATGTTCCTCCTGCTCTTTTGTCATCTCCCCTGAATGGCCCTCCCCGCTCCGCAGGCAACCGCCGGTCTGCGTCCTGTCACCACAGATTAGCTTACATTTCTGGAAGGAATGGTCCGTCAATGGAACTAAACAGGATGCCCTCTTTCCGCCTGGTTTCTTTCACTCAGCACATCTTCTTTTAGATTCATTTATTGTGTGTATCGAGAGTTTATTCGCTTTTATAATGAAGTAGTATTTTAATAATGAAGTAGTATACAATTTATCTGTCCATTTTCCTGTTGACAGACATTCGCGTTGTTTCGGTTTGGGGGTATTACACACCACTATGAACATTTCACATACAAGACGTGTGTTTTCATCTCCCTTGGGTAAAAATGACTCTGTTTTATGCTAAATGCAACTTTTACTTTTTTAAAAAACTGCCCAACTTGTTTTCCAAAATGGCTATAATATTTTACATTCCCACCAGCAGGGTATAAGAGTTCCAATTCCTTCATATCCTCACCAACACTGGGAATGGTCAGTCTTTCTAAATTCAGGGAAGCAGCATTGGGATCTGACTGTGTTTTTTGTTTGTTTGCTTGCTTTTTTTAAATTGTTGACACTATTACAGGTATCCCCCACCCCCCCAACCTTTGCCCACCTCCACTCAGATTCCAACCTCCCCTCTTTCTGGCCCTCACTGCACTGTTCTCTTTGTCCATGGACTATGTATATATGTTCTTTGGCAAATACCTTCACCTTCTTTCATCCAGTCCACCTCATCTACCTCCTCTCTGACAGCTGTCAGTCTGTTCCATGTATCCATGCCTCGGTTCTATTTTGTTTGTCAGTTTATTTTGTTCATTAGATTCCACACATAAGTGAGATCATATGCTATTTGTCTTTCTCTGACTGGCTTATTTTACTTAGCATGATAATCTCCAGGTCCATCCATGCTGTCACAAAAGGAAAGCCAAGTAGTATTCCATTGTGTAAATGTACCACAACTTCTTTATCCATTCAGGTACCGATGGGCACTTGGGCTGTTACAGATCTTGGCTCCTGTAAATAACCCTGCTATGAACATAATGGTGGGCATATTCTTTCTGATTTGTGTTTCAGGATTCTTAGAATATATTCCCACTTTGGGAGTCTTAGAATACATTCTGGGTAAAAAGGCAGTTCCATTTTTAACTGTTGAGGAAACTCCATACTGTTTTCCACAATGGCTGACTGGATTTAAATTTCTCTAATCACGAATGATATTGAGTACTTTTCATGTGTCCATTTGCATCTGTATACAGTATATTATTTGGTGAAGTTCTTTGTCCATATTCGTGGCATAACCCCCACTAGGTCATGATGCATTTTATGTTTTATATATTGTTGGATTTTATTTGCTAAAATAGAATTAGTTTAGAATGTTTACACCTATGTTCTTGAGGGTTATCAGTCTGTAGCTTTTCATTCTTGCGAAGTCTTTGTCTGGTTTTCGTATCAGGATGATGCTGGCCTCATAAAATGAGTTGGAAGGAATTATGTTTAGAATTGTAGGATTAGTGCTATTTCTGTAGAATTCAAATGATTTCTTCCTTAAATGTTTGGTAGGATTTACTAGGGAGGCTGTCTGGTCTTGAAGTTTTCTTTATGGGAAGGTTTGAGCTACAAAGTCAATCTGATGAGACAGAGGATATTCAGGTTTTCTATATCTTCTTGCATGAGCTTTGGTAGTTGGAGTCTTTCAAGGAATTTGACCATTTCATCTAAGTTGCCAAATGTATTGTCATAATGTTGTTAATAATATCCCCTTATTATCCTATTAATATCTGTAGCATATGTAGTGATGTTATCGTTTGCATTTTTTATGTTAGTAATTAGTGGTTTCCTTCTCTTTTTAACTGATCACTCTGGGTATATGTTTATCATGTTATTGATCCTCTCAAAGCATCGGCATTTGGTTTCATGATTTTCTCTATTGTTTTCCCATTTTCAATGTCACTAAAATTAGCTCTCACCTTCATTACTTCCCTTTTTCTTCTTACTTTGCATTTAATTTCCTATTCTTTTTCTAGTTTCTTAAGATGGATTTGAGACCGCTTTTCTAATATAGGCATTTAGTGGTATGCATTTTCTCCTTATTATTTCTTTAGTTGCATTCCATAAATGTTGATATGTCATGTTTTCATTTTTATTCAGGTCAAAATATTTCCTTGGGGTCCCTTCCAGCTTCCGGGGTCCCTGAGCCATTTTGTTCCATGAGTGGAGTTGTGAGAGTGACTCTTTGAGATTGTAGCCTATCCCTCACTTTCTGGTGAGCAAGGTCTGGAGACCTCTGTTTTCCCATTGATCACATGACTCACTCCCAGGGGTCCTTCCAGCTCCACTGTATTCTGATGAGGCTCAGTTTAATCCCCTCAGTTCCTGGGTGAAAAATCAGACTAGACTCCCTTCTCTCTTCCCCCAAAAGCTAATTACGTAATTCATGATCAGTGCCAAGGCAGACCTAGAGCCCCTGTTTCCTGACACTCAGTGGAGAGCTCTTTAACACCCCGATTCTAGTTGACCCAATTCAGTTTATTGATCAGTTCCCTTGTGCTAAGTACCTCATGCATATGATCTCATTTAACCTTATAACAGTCCTGTGAAGTAAGTGCAGCATTCCCGGCCATTTTATGGATGTGTACGTCAAGGCTCAGAGATACGGTGTCTCCTGCTTCAGGTTCTACCAAGAGGAAGTAGAAAAGTGTGGGCTCAAATCTAGGTCTGTCTGACCCAAGGCTGCCAAAGAGAAGGCCTGGAGGAGTAGGAGGAAGGCTGGGTGGAGAGGGGAGAGAGCGCAAAAGGGAGATGCTTTCGAACGATGAAGCAGTCTTTTGACCTTTTCATGTTCATTCGACTAAGCCAAAGGGGTGGCACTTGGTGCATTGGCTTTAAGTAGAAATGCAGATTAATGAGGAAAAGCCTGCTTTGCTGAGCTTGGAAAACATGGAGCTCAAATTGAGCATGGTGTTGAGTCTGATAATGCCAACTCCCAGGGCTGGAGCCAGAGCCAGAGCCAGAAAGTCCCCTGCGAGCTCCCGGTCACGTGCTCAGACCCTGCCAGGGAGCAGAGACCTCGCCGCATTAAAGGCAAACCCCAGGGAAGGGGCCGGGGAACCTGGGCAGGAGCCTTGGCAGCCCACCCTCCTCGGTCTGAAGACCAGACAACTCAGGACCTGTCAACCTCAGCAAAGCTCCTGATAAAGGCTTTCAGGGCTGGTTCCTGTTGAGTCCTCCGGGCCCTTGGATACTGCAGAGCAGAACTAGGCAGTCAGCCGGGACTCCAAAAGGCCCTCCTGATGAAAAAAAATGCATAATTTTATTTGTTCTGCAAAGACACTTAAATGCCCTGACCACCTGCTCCTCTCCGCCCCTTAACCCTGCTTTATTTTCTTCTCAGCTCTTAGCAGCAGCTCAGATGCTGCATAGTTAGATGTTTATTTCCTTTCCCCTGCACTGGAAGGTCAGTTTCAGCAGGGCTGGGGACTGGGTCTCTCCAGTTCACCAGGGATCCCCATCCTAGAAGGGAACCTGCACAACAGGTGCGCAAAAGTGCTTGCTGAGTGAGTGAACTGCGTAAAGATTGATGGTTAATACCCCAGGGTCTGGAGTCAGGAGATCTGGGGACAAGCCTCAGCTCTTCTCCCAAGTTCCCTTGGGCCCCTGAGCAGGTGACTTCTGCTCTGTGCATCCCCATCCTCCCATCTCCCTCATGGAGCCATCAGTCATAGTTCCGACCTCGCCAGATGGGATTGCAGTAGTCTGAGACAGGCTTTTAGAGGGCTGAGCACAGCACCTGGGGTGCAGTGAGCTCTCAGTAAGCATGCTCCCCACATCCACCTGCGAACGATAGTCATGAGCTCCGAGCCATGGGACTTGGGGCAAGTGACTGCCCTCTGAGCCTCAGTTTCTGAATCTGTACAACGGAAGTGCTAACACCTGTCCCAGCAGGTGGTTGTGAAGGCTCAACCTTAGTGAGGTGGGGATGCTAACTAACCTGGTTACATGCTTCCTGTGTGCTTAGCCCTAGCTTAATACAAATAAATGCATCCCATCTTTATAACAGCCCTTGGAGATAGGTGCCAATATCAGCTCCACTGTACACTTGAGAAACTGAGGCTAGTGGCCGGGGAGTAACCGCCTGGGCCTCCACTGAGTCGGTGGTGCCCCCTGCACGCTGAGGGCACGCAGTGGTCTGCTGGCTGCAGCTCAGCTCAGCCCTCAATCTGCAGCCCAGCCAAGCGCATCTCTTCTTAGCTGCTTTGTGTCCCACTCCGAGGCAGGTGATGTTTTCTCCACTATTGGCTCTTCAATCATTCCTTTGTTTTTTATAAGAGGTGGACACTGTGATCAAGGAGGGAAGGCAGCCGGAGGAGACAGATAGGTGGAGATTTAAGATGGGAAAAGTGGGAACAATGCTTGGGTCAATAACAGAGAATCAGGAGGGAAACAGCAGCGTTTTTTCTGTCTGTATTTATTTATTGGAACTCTAATGGATTTTCAAGCCTTTGTGATACTTCTGGTTGTAAAATCAAGAGCTCCGTGGATGTGCATGCCCTGCTGTGGGGAAGGAGATGCGGAGGTGCTGCAGGGCACGGTCGGCTCACGCCAGCCCCACGCAGCCCGTGGCAGCCCCCCGGGGCAGGCCGGGCCTGTGCAGGAAGTGAATGCTTACTGTGCACATGACCAGTGCCAGGAAGGGGGCAGAAAACAGAGAACCAGAGAGGCCAGGGCCTGTCCTGCTGAAGCACACGTGCAGGGAGCACCACCGACCCTCTGCAGGCCCCGGCGGGTTACTCCCCTGCCACGAGCCTCAGTTTCTCAAGTGTAAACGGAGATAATATTAGCACGGGTCTCCAAGGGCTGTTATAAAGGTAGAAGGCATTTATTTGTATAAAGCTAGGGCTAAGCACGCAGGAAGCACATGGGGGACAGCAGAGGCAGGAGCTAGAATTGGTTCATGACGTATTGCCACACTGACGTGATGATGCGAATGTCCCCGGGGTTCCTTGTCCCACTGTCACGAATAAAAGGGCGTTGGAAAGCAGGGAGGTGTGTGCATGCCCCCATCTGCCCGGACCTTTGTGCTTAGTTAGCAAAGAGCTTCATCCAAGTTACTCTCTTGCTAGGTGGGAAGCAGTGCCCCAGTGTCCAGGTGGCCCTCTCAGGGGCCTGTGGCCAGGGCCTCCTGTGGCAGAGCAGGGAGAGCAGTGTGGGGAGTGTGCTAAGCAGAGGAGGCCAGGAAGACACTGATCCTACTCCATTAGCCAGTCCGAAGAGGCTGTGTGTGTGAGGAGAGAGAGAGAGAGAGAGAGAGAGAGAGAGAGAGAGAGAGAGAGAGAGAGAGAGAAGGCTTCCCTGACCTCCCAGACTATACACATGCATGCAGACATGTACACACATGCATACATATGACACACATGTGAACATGGGTGCACACATATGAACACATGTGTGCACACCCTTGCGCACACATTTACACACTCCTGTGCACACAAACACATCACATTTCTCTTTTCATGGAAGGTGTGAATTCACATTTGTGTGACCATCAGATAACTGCGTTCCCCACCCCCAGACTGGGAGCTGCCTTGGGAAAGCAGGGATGGTTGGGGTCCTGGGATGGCTCACTATTGCAGTCCCACAGCTGTGTTTCAAATGCTGCTTCTAAATTTAATAAAAAACTATCAATAAAAATTAAAGGATGAGCAAGAATGAGGCTCCTAACAGTCCTGTGGGGCCTGGGCTGGTGCTCCCCTGCCTGTCCTAGCGGGGAGGCTGAGGCTGGGCCTATAGGGGCTCCTCACAGCCACACAAAGGCCAGCTTGGCTCAGGCCTCCACAGCCTCCTCCTCAGCAGCATACCCTGCCCCCCACCCCAACCCTCTCTAGGTACCAACCCTCCTCTGAATGTGCTTCGCTCTTCCTCAGGGTTAGCTCACGTCACTGAAAATCTGCCTCTGGAATCCAGCTTCTCAGATGACCAATGCTCTAAAAGCTAATCTGTAGAGGTTTAATAAACTCACAATAACCTACCAATAATTGTCAGAAATATTTGGTGCATGCGTCCTTGAGCAACCCATGTTGTGCTTGTTCATCTACTCAGCAATATTTATTGAGCATCTGCTATGTCTGGCGCAGTGTAGCATGGTAGCTAGGAGTGAAGGTGCTGAAATCTAGGGGCAAGAAAAGTTCACTTCCCTGACAAAGGCGTGGAGAGTGGCAAGAAGCAGCAAAAACAATAGAGGGAGAGAAGGAGGGCGCGTCTGGACTGTCCACCATTCTCTTGTGACCAGGGGTAGCCGGGAATACCTGGCTGCTGCCCCACTGCCTGGCCCACCTGAACACACTGGGGCATCCACGCCAGCCTTCCCTTTACCTCCACGTGGACATGGCCCTGCATTTACTCCCAGAACCCTCTGCCTCTGCTCACCAGACCCAGATTCACTGGGTGTCTGCTCCTGTGCCCAACTTTCTTCAATGGTGGCCAGAGCGATGGAGACCTCATCTCCTGCCTCCTCAGAAGGCGATGGCTCATTCATATGAGCACAGAGCTCTGGCTGTGATCACAGGATTTTACATCTTGATTCTCCTCCAAATAGCATCTATTACTTTAAACAAATAAAAATAGACACAGCTAAAGCAAGCCAGAAATATGAATAAGCAAAAGTTAACCTGTGAGCAAATATGTTATCTCCATCACAGATCCTGAGAAGGTATCAGAAATTGGCCCAGATACGTACCAGGGAGCCATGAATCTTGGCAGAGGTGGGGCCTTGAGTGGGGTGAATGGGACGAGGGGTGGGACAAGCTCAGGGGTTCCACCCACATCCTGGCCTGGCATTTCCCTGAAATTTGAAGCAGCGGCAGCAGAAGCTGGACTAAGTAAGAGCCCATGTGCCCTTGAGTAAGTCCTGCTATGGGCTCATTCATCTACCCAACAAGTATTTGTTGAATATCTACTGGATGCTGACATTTACAGGACACTGCACTGAGCCCATCACATGCATTACCTCATCTCAGACTCACCACAACTCTGTGAGTTAGGCACTGTTACCATCCACAGTGTATGGACCAGAAAACTGAGGCACGACAAGGTTAAGTCGCCTGTCCAAGGTCACACTACTTGTAAGTCATGGGCCAACCTCCCACACCCTGCAACTCCTCCCCACCACTGCCAGAAGGCCCTCTGTGGGGATCTAGTCTTTCTGCTATTACACAGAAGGAGAAACTGAGGCCCAGAGAGTGCCAGCAACTCCTCCGAGGTCACACAGCACGTTAGTAGTTGAGCCAGGCCTCTTGGTTCCTGTCCAGGGTTCCTCCACCTGCAGGCCACTCTGCCCACCTTCTTCCCAGGCACTGGCAGGGAGGTGACCCAGAGGCTGAAGGAGGCTGGGCACAGGGAGGCCCAGGCAGCTCTGGAGGGCACTATGAAGGGGGCAGTGCCTACAGCAGCTGGCAAACTGCCCGAAGGCCCTGGGCTCCCGTCCTTCTTCACGCCCACACCATGGAGCAAGACATGCTTTGAAAATGAAAGCTGGCTTGAAATAAACAGATTAGTAGTGGTGATGTGCTAGCACTTTATTAATTAACTATCCTAAATACATTGAAACTTGGGCATTTAATTTAGATTTATAGGGATAATTTAAATTTATAAGGCCAGTTATTATGCATTAAGGACAAAAAAATGCCAATTGATTTTCACAGGCAATATTTATTGAAGTCTTACAAAAGAAAACATGTGCCATTTAGTTACCCTGTGTTGAGTGTAAGAGCTGGCAGGGAGTTTCAGGTGGCGGCGGCGGGGTGTCTAACTTCTTCTTGTGTAGATGGCAATTTCATCTTCCCCTCATTAATCATCCAAATAGAACCAGGCATCACACCGCGCAGGAGACACACATTCTGTATGATGATGCGAGGCTCTGTCTGGGCCACTCTATACCAGCCTGTGAGCCGACAGGCACGGGCTGTGGGAGGCTCCACGGGAGGGCCCAGGATGGAGTCTGGGTCCCAGGTTCTGGTCCCTCCTGTGACATTGAGGTGCTCCCCTCACTCTTGTGTACTTTTGTTTCCAGAGCTTGGGACCAGGATGGGCAGGGCCAGCGGTCTGGGGGCCCTGTTGGCGCCGATGCGTGATGACCTTGGGGGTTTTGTGCCACATCTGGATGGGGCATTGGGTGCTGCCCTAACGCCCCATCTCTCTCTGTTTCCCTGTCTCTCTGCATACAGCTGAAGTCCTGGGAGCTCCACTTTCATGATTCTGAAGGGACCACGTCTGCCAGGTGGCAGGTGGGCAGGGTGATGGGCCGGCCTCCCTGCAGGGGCTCAGGCCAAGCCACAGGACACTCTGCCCGAGAAATGAGGTGGTTGCCAAAGTTCAGAGAGGCCCCCAAGGCTTGTACCCCATACTAGGCTGTTTCTCTCCTTCCCCACCAATGCCTTCACCTTCCCGTGGGAGACAGTGAGCTGATGAGTTCAATTGACGCTGCATTCCACAACCCACAGGATTAAACTTGAGGTCTGCTTTTCATTCGTATCTGCCTTGTGGCTACAAAACCCGGCCGCTTCCTGAGGGCTATGCTGGAAGATCTCTGGGTTTCTGGCCACGTAGTGAGTGAACGGTTTAAATGCCATGCTTATCACAGCAGCCACTGGGTCTGACAACGCCCCGTGTTCAATGGGCACTGTACCCCAGGAACCACAGGGGGTGGTTTCAGTGGCTGAGTGCTCCTGCCTGCCATGCGGTACCACGGTGCCCCTTCCCCCTGGCAATGAATATGGTACTGGCCACCTCATCAAGGCAGGCAACCCAGCCCCAAACCCCATCAGCGAGGGTGTGTCTCCTGCTCTCATTGCTCATAGTCAACGCTATATCATTTAGGAAAAAAACACAGAAACTCCGCCAGGCATGCAAACAGAGGGGGGTTACTGCGGGGAGCCGATTATGAAGTGATGAGGGAGCGAAAGGGAAGATGAGGGAGACCTAAGGCTGGGGAAGGAAGGGAGGGGCAAGTGCCACAGAGCTCGGGCCACTCTTCCTGCTGGCGGTGGGGGGCCTTGTTGCTATGGCCACTGCTGCTGTCACCAATGACCCCACTGCTGCCAGAGCCACCGAAGGCGGCGGAGCTGGCAGCCCCCGGGTGCAGCCAGAACCAGAGAGGGCTATTCAGCTTCTCCCCTCCCATCTGTCAGTCTTCCACGGCACCGTCCAAAGCCCGGGGCTAACGAGGAGCCGGCAGGAGCGGGGTTGGGAGATGGAGTTGGCCCGGTTTCGGCATCCCACAGTGGTGTCTGTATGCACAGAGCACACAGCCGTGGAGAGTTCAGCGTAGACTTAGGTGCTCGGCAAAGCAGTTGGAAACAGCTCTGTGCCCTTGAGCACATTGTTTAATCTCTCAGAGCCTTACTCTACCCACAGGTAAAATGGGATAAAAACGTCTGCCCCACAGAGCTGTTATATGAGGATTATACACTGAGTGGCCAGATTATTATGATCTCTGAACACATAATAATCTGGCCACTCAGTGTGTGTGTGTGTGTGTGTGTGTGTGTGTGTGTGTGTGTGTGTATTAGAGGCCCAGTGCATGAATTCGTGCATGGGTGGGGTCCGGCCAGCCTGGCCAGGGGGAGGGGACATGGACGGTTGGCCGGCCTGCCTGCAGGTCGAACTCCTGGTCGAGGGGACAATTTGCATATTAGCCTTTTATTATATAGGATATACACTGAGTGGCCAGATTTTATTTTATTATGCATTCAGAGATCATAATAATCTGGCCACTCAGTGTATATGCACCTGGAAGTATATATATAATCCTCATATAACACAGAGGCTCTCAGCCACTGGGGGCTAATGTCACCAGGATCAGCATCATCCTTAACGTACCCTTTGACCTTGAGCAAGTGCCTGGGCCCCTCGGGCTCCATTTCCTCATCTGCTCCTCCGCCCCGAGGAGCTCCAAGGCTGTGAATCACCCCTGACATGAAATGGTCTGGCTGGACTGGCGGGAAGGCCAAGGGAGGGCTGAGTGCTGGGAAGTAGCCCAGGGGCGGGAGGCTTAGGGAGACTCTGGCTGTGTGAGCGTCTGAGCTGGAGAAATTGTTCACATGTCCAACAGCTCAAACCGCAGCCACCTACCTCACTGTTCCCTGTATCTCCGGGCGAATGTCGCCCCGGCAACACCAGCCCGGTGTCTGTTCTCTTTGATGCGTTCCCTCTGGCACTGCTCAGTGGACAAAATTGCCAGGAGCAGCGATTTTCTGCACATTGTGGTCCGGAAGGAGAGGGAGCCTCCAATTAAATCCATCACGGAGATTAGATGTGTAAGCTCTGGGGCCTGGGAGAAGCCCGAGTGTCTGAGCTTAGAGAATCTTCCTGTTTGAACTGGAATTAGGAGTGTTAACCTGTTGGAACTCAGGTTCCGGAGTGTTGGAGATGCTGCAGGAGCCAGGTCCCCGGGAAGCACTGTAGCTTAGTTGTTGAGAGCACAGGACGTCCGTGCCCAGCAGAGAGAAGGGTTCAGGGCTCCTGCTCTGCCTCCTGCTAATTTATACCAATTGCTTAACTTCCCTGACACTCAGTTTCTTTATTTATAAAAGGGAATAAGAATATCTCCTGCCATTGGGTCCTGTGCTGTTTGGGCCCTTCCAGCATCTCTTTCCCCCTCTGTTTTTCAGCACTCATCACTCCCACCACCCTTTCCTCAGGAAACTAAGCCTCATGCATCACCTGCCCCTGATATTCTGGCCTGATTATTCATCAGTGATCCTATCCTGCCTGTTTCCTTAGAGATAGGTACAAGCCTAGACTGAACCAATCAAGTCATTCCATCCCCCCAGGAAATAGTGATTGGTCCAAGGAGAACACATGACCTTAGGCAGGCCTATCAGAACCCTTGACTGGGACTTTGTATGGTTAGCAGAGAGAGCCTTCTCTCTTCCCAATGAAGCCACTAGCTGGGATGATGTAAGCTTGGAGCTGCCAATGGTTATGACTCTTCTCCCCCAGCTCACGAGTAAGAGAAAGAGGCTGGCACACAGTTGGAAGGAAAATAGAGATGTGGAGATAGAGAGCATGGGCGATCCGGTGGCAGTATTGGGGCCCCTGAATCCAGCCGTGCCTGAGGCTATTGCCCACCACCATCCCCAGTTCTCCGAACTGCTAAATTCCCTCTTGGGTTGAAGCAGCTTGGGTTCTTTTGGTTGAAAGTATTGAAGACCCTATTCAAGCTGCCTTAAGCAAAGAGGGAATTCAGTAGCTCAATGAATGCTGGCTTTTACTCCAGTGGAAGTCACCGCACGTCCTAGCCTGGCATTTAACACCCTGATCACAGGCGCTTGGGGCGTGTCTGTCTCCTTCCACTTGCCCGAGAGCTCCTCGGGGCAGGTACAAGGTCTGATGTGTCCAGCGCTTATGCTGATTTCAGGGCCTGGTGCATAGAAGGTGCTGGAAATGTCTGATGAATGCAGGAGTGCTTGAGTGGATGCTGACCAGGTCCTTCTCTTCCTCCTTCATGTCCTTCATCCTGCCCAGGCCCCTCCTCCTTCACACCTCCTTAAACACCCTGTTACCATGGTTACCTGAGCATTTGCTGTCCCCCTCCAGCATCCTCCTCTGGCCTGGGAGCTCTGCATTTATTCAGGAGTAGGTAGCAGATATTTATTGAGCATTTATTACTAAGCATCTAGAGGTACTGTTGTAGGCACTAGGATTACAAAAGCGAACTAGACAGATGCAATTCCACCCTTGTGGAATTTACATTCTATCGGGGGAGACTGGTGGAAAATAAAGATGTGCTCCACAATACGAGGTCCTGAAGTGTGCCCTGGAAAACAATGCAGGGAACAGGGAAGGGGGTGGCTGGTCAGGGAGGAGCTGGTGCAGGAAGGAGACCCCACCTCTGTCACCACTTCTCCCCACCGTGACTGCCTGCTTCTTGCACAGCCTGGAGCTTAGTGATGGTCAGAGAATGAGTGAAGTCAGGAGTTACGTGTAGGCAGGTCAGCTTCTCTCAGAGACCTGTGAGAGGGAAACAGAGTCCAGGGCTGGAGGGAAGTGAGGGTGAGGTTAGAGGAATGGGGAGACAGCTGAAGCCCCACACCTGAAGCCGGGACCCAGGCAGGCAGGACCCCAGTACCCAAGTGAGGAAGCAGGAGGCCAGTCTGCATCGCAGGCAGAGCCCAGGCACTATCCCTGTGGGCAGCCAGGGCTGGCCCAGGCTCCTGGGGGCACCTTTCTCAGAACCGGCCTGGTCCCTGCCCCTGTCCCTGCCTCTGCCCCTGCCCCTGCCCCTGGGCTCAAGAGCTACAAGACAGAGTTGGATCTAGGAGGGAGCAGGAAGAAATATCCCAGCCTTTCTCTCCTTTCATCCTCTGTCTGCCCGCAGTGCTTCCCACAGGCTGAACCCACGAGAAGACAGCCTGCAGGAGGCCCTGACGTGCTTTAGACAGGCCCGCCGCACTGGTGCAGAGCTGGACGGGGAATCAGGATGTGGAGAAAAACCAGCCTGCTCCCCCGAAGCTAATGGTGCTGCTTCAGAGAGCTCTCTAGATTCTTTTAGTTTCTTTATAGTTTGATGTCAATTGGATTTTTAAAGAATGTGACTCATTTGTTTCATGAAGCTATTTTAAAAGGAAATCAGATGACTTCCTGTTCATGGGCAGCAACAAGGTGACCTTGACATCATGACACACCCCCTCCCGGAAACTGGGTCTCAAGGTCACATCTGAGGCTTAGCAGGTGCAAACAGGCTGCAGGGAGAGAGCAGGGCCCAGGAGCCTAGAGATCAAGTCCAGGTTCTGCTTCAGCTCCTACCCTGCAGTGTGACCTGAAGTGAGTCCCTCCCCCTCCAGCCCTCAGTTTCCCCAATATCCCCCAGTGATCTCTAATGGGCTGCCCAACTCCAATGGCCAGGAGCTCTCTGAAGAGGAAGAAGTCACCAACACCGACACCGATACTGTGGGAGCCTGGTGTTTCCAACGATGGAAGACAGGACTCTGAGCCTGTTTATACGGAGGAGAGTCATCCAGACAAATGCCTGCTGGAAAACACCTGGGAGCATTTGCAAGCTGATTAGATGATGCAATGATGAGCGCCCAGAATGTCTGCTGGGACATGAGAGCAAATCAAGGGCCAGGTGTTGCCACAGCAGCTTGGGGCGCGGGAGGAAAGGATCTGGAAGCAGTGATGAGCCTGGCAGCTGGTCGGGTTGGAGTCTGAGTCACATCCCAGCTGGGCCCCTACTTCAGAGAATGACCTTGAACAAGCTCCTTCCCCTCTCAGGGCCACCGTTTCCCCAGCTATAAAATGAAGGGGGTGAACAGATAAGCTCTGTAGCCCCACCCAGTGTGTTCACATAGATGGGGGATCTGGCAGGAGGTGAAGGTCTGAGGAACAGAAGTGTCCAGGGCCTGTAGGGCCAGGTGCATATCCCTTGTTACGAGCATGGGCTCCACAGGCCAACTTGAAGGCTGGCCCCACGCCTTCCTGGCTCGACATCTGGACAAGCTCCTCTCCACCTCTGGGCCTTCGTTTACTTCCCTGGAAAAAGAGCATTATAGTGTTCTTGTTAGGTTTAAATCTACCATCTTGCTATTTGTTTTCTTCTAATATGTCCCCGCCCCCCCCCCCCCCCCCCGCTTTTTTTCCTAATCTGTTCTTGATATACCTTCTCCTTTTTCTCTGCTGTCTTTTGGACTGAGTATCATTTATGATTCTGCTTTGTCTTCTTTGTTGGTTTATTAGCTACTAGAGGCCCGGTGCACGAAATTCGTGCACTCAGGGGGTAGGGGGGAGGTCCCTCAGCCTGGCCTGCACCCTCTCGCAGTCCGAGCCCTCGGGGGATGTCCGACTGATGGCTTCAGTCAGACATCCTTAGCACTGCCATGGAGGCAGGAGAGACTCCCTCCACCACTGCTGCTGTGCTCTCCAGCCAAGCCCGGCTTCTGGCTGAGTAACGCTCCCCTTGTGGGAGCGCACTGACCACCAGGGGTCAGCTCCTGCATTGAGTGTCTGCCCTCCGGTGGTCAGTGTGCATCATAGCAACCGGTTGTTCAGCCATTCCGTCTATTTGCATATTAGGCTTTTATTATATAGGACAGTGATGGGCAACCTTTTGAGCTTGGTGTGTCAAACTTCGCCAAAAACTCAGGTAGTGTGTCACTTTGAGGAAAAAACATTATTTCGCAAATGTTTCATCCTCAGGAGCAGCAAATGTTTCATCCTCGGCATGTGGCCGCCTCAGCGGCCACGTGTCATCAGAAATGGCTACGCGTGTCAGTGCTGACACGCGTGTCATAGGTTCGCCATCGCTGATATAGGATAACACTTTGTTTTGTTATTTTAGTGGTTGCTTTAGGGTTTATAGCATAGATTGTTAACACAGTCTACCCACATGATATTACACTATTTCACATGTAGTTTAAGAACCTTACAGGAGTCAGGCTTCTGTCCTACTGTTGTGCTATTGATGTCACACATTTTACTTAAATGTGTGTTATATACTCCACACTATATTGTTATTTTTGTGTAAAAGATCAATGTTCTCATATATGTGTATGAATCAATAACTTGTCCATCTATACAGCTGCATAGATTCCACTGTATGGATGTGCCATCATTTGTTTTTCCATCACCTGTTGAAAGGCATTGCAGTAGTTCCCACTTTGGAGCAATGACCATTGAAACAACAGCAGCAAACAATCTTAACAAAGCTAGTTTTGCTAAGGATTTCTGCGTGCCGGCTCTGTTCTAAGTTCTTTACGTAATTTATCTGATTGAATCTTCACAATGACCTGGTGAAGATTACCCCATTTTAAAGCTAGGAAATAAGATACTGGAGGCTAGTGTGTCAGGAACACAGAGTTGGGACGTGGCTGAAGAGAGCTCTGAATCCTGGGAGGCTGGCTTCCAAGTACACACTTCACTAAAGCTTGGTTCATGGAACTTTCATAGAGTCACATGTATTTGTTGAAGACCTACTATGTGGTGGGTAACATGAAGGGGTTATACTCATATTACTTAACCCACAGTACAACTAAGTGAGAGGAATCGCCACTTTCACTGAACAGGTCAGAAGGCTGAGGCTCAGGAGACAGAGGTGCTGCTGGAATTTGACCAGGGCCAGCCCAGGTTTTTGTGGTCCTGCTGGGTTCTGACAGGTCTGACTCTACATCCCCCCTCCTGACCCTATACCTTGTTGGATGCCATGGTACAGTGGCTGAGTCTCACCTTGACAATTCCTAGGGGTTTGGAGACACCTTCAGGAGGCCCATGAGTCCAAACTGAGATCCCTAAATTTTTAATTTTCTTTTAAATGTGTTTGTTAATGGTATTTTTGCAAGAAAGACTCATGAAGGCTGTTTCCTGAGTTCCTGAACACTTGAGACAGTGTATATATTGCCTTGGGACCTAGAAAATCAACTTAGCTGGGTATAAAAGTATGTGATTATATTTTCTTGTCCTCAGACCACTGTCTTCTGGTGCTATCTCAGAGAAATTTGTGCCAACCTGATTTCCCCTCATCATTGTGAGTTGGCCAATGAGCGCTCTGTGTTTGAATCTCAATTGTATCATTCAAATATGTTTTCATGTTGACATATTTTTATCATTTTTTCCTGAAAAATATTGTGCACTTTTGATCTACAGATTCCGTTTTTAAAATTTTAGGTTTGTTTAAATTTTAGGTTTGCATTATTTCTTAGATTATGTTGTGCCCTTTGCCTCATTGCATGCCAATATATTTGACAGTCTTTATCTTGCTTCTGTGTTGGGGACTTGTACCTGGTGCATTAAATTAAGAATATGCAGATTACAACCTGCCAATGAGCAGGTACAAACTACCCACATGGGGTGGGCAGGTAACTCTCTCAGCATCTAGGCTCCCACTTTGGGGAAATGAAAACTCCAGAGTCGTCTGATTGAAGGTTCAGTTTCAATAGACTGACACAAAGGAAATAAAATCACAAGATTTATTACTTACAGATCCCAGAAACTAGGGGTGGGGCTCAATGAGCATGGGGAGGGGCAGTCCTCTGTCCCAGGGCACAAGTGAGCAGGAGATAGAGGCACCGGTAGCAAGCACCTATTACTGCCCCTCTCTTGCCCCTCTGCCTTCTCGTGTCTCTCTGTCCAGCTTTGACCCAGAGGGTCTAACTTGAGCTCAGTCTGCAGAAACGATTCTCTGTGCTCATGAAACTGTCCGTTTGCCTTGAGTATCCCACTGAAAGAATTCTTTTCCTCTACCTGGTTAATGACAGAAACGCAGACATGGCACAGTCCTGCTTCCTGCCTCTTTGAACAATTCACACAACCTTCCGCATTCCTTGCTCACCAGCAAGGGGCTCATTGCTGACAATTTGGGCATCCAATCCTTTAACACCTTAGGTAAAACGAAGAATTTTCATAGTATGAGCCATTCCCTCTTTGCTCCCCCCCCCCCACCCCGCTTTGTTTCCTTTTGAATGACAGTGTCACTTGCTCATTCTTTTCTCTCAGGAAAGATCTCGAAAGAGCAATGATTCCAGGAAATCCATAAACTCCTGGGAAGTTGTGGCTCCTAAAAATGTACTCATTTGCAGTATGAAATATGGCTGTGTGTGTGTAAGCACAGGCAATTTCATGGGGCCATGAAGGTGTGGGCTAGAGTTGTTTGCTGTAGAGCTGTCGGTAATTACCCACTTCCACCTGGTGCTTGGGGCCTCAGTTTCAAATTGTGTCACTTGGGGAAGGGACGCAGCCTGTGTGGGACTGTCAAATCTGCTTCATTCCCGACAGGCAGCCAGGTAAGGCCCACACCCGCACCTCTCACCTGGTACAGCTCCCTTGAACCCAGCCCCTTCTCTGGCCAACTTCATCCTTAGGGATCTAGGTCTTAACTTTGGACCTTTGTCCATGGCCTTGGCATTGGGTCTGTGAATCTTGCTCTTCCTAAAGGCTTGCTCTTGGGTCCTTCCCACTGCAGAACCAGGCATATAGCCTGACAGGTGAGCTGGGGCTGGGTTTCATACCATCCTCAGTCCAGGGCAAGAGGCCATACAATGAGTTCCACACTGTGGAAGACTCTGCTCTGCCTGTGGCACAAGGAATCTATGGAGCCAAAGGGGTGATGAGCTCGCCTGGAGGCTGCCTGACACTTCCACTATTCTGGACTACTGTTTGGTACCCAGGACCCCAGAATTCCCCACTCAAATGGCCCAAAGCCCACTTCCTGATCCTGGGTGGGCCTCTTCCCTGGGTCTGTCCTCCTGAGGTTGGACGTACTGTCGGATGAAAACTCCAGGCCTGAAGGTGCCAAGGGCCAGCTGTTCATGGGTTTGATGGAAGCAATTTGAGCATGTGTGCTGGGGTGTCCACATGTATGTGAGACCCTCGAGGTGTGAGGCAGACCCAGAGATAGGAAGTAAAGCGGGTGGGTCCAGGAGGGACCAAGGTGATCCTCCCCACACCTCCACATCAGGGGTGGAACCCTGAGGGGCCCGAGAATATGAAACTAAACCTGTTTTCCCAGGTTGTTAGAACATTGTATTTGTCAATGTGCTAGTAGAAGGATGAGATATATTTTGTTTACTGGTTTGTTAGCGTGATTAATCAATTTCTTTTTTATTGAGGTGTAATTAACATGTAAAATTATATTAGTGTCAGGTGTCCAACATAATGTTTGATACTTGTATAGATTGTGAAATGTCACCACAGTAAGTCTAGTTAACAGCCACCACCGTACACCTTCACAGACAGGGCGCGCACGACCTCCCCTGCAAACCGGCACATTTCACGGAGATTCTGTGTGGAGCGGAACACATCAACATACCCATCCCAGTCTCCAGGCCACAGGACAGGCCCTGCCCATCCCCTGAGCCCTAGCCCTGCATGTGGGAAAGATGGGGTGCTGGGTGGAGGCTCAGGTTCAAGTCCTGGCCCTGCATCTCTCCGGAACTGCTTCCCTCTCAGATCTCACCCCCCTCGTCTATGCAATGGGGTCATTGTCCCGATGTCCCAGGCTTGGTGGTGATGCAGACACATAAAGATGCCGGGGCTCCTCATAAGCCCCAACACTGTGCCCCCCATGATTCTGTGACTGCTGCCATCCTTGTCATTTCCCCCACTGTCTCCTCTGTGGGTTCGCTTGGAGCAGGAGCTCATCCTCAGGAACCTGGTCCCTGCTCTCCTATCCTCCCCCTTCTGGACCCTGACTCCCCTCAACAGGCTCAATCCACCTTTGCCAGCCTGAGGTTTATTATTTTCTGTTTGTTATTGAAGTTGGAGCTCGGGCCCCTCAGTGCTGTGTCCCAACAGCAGTGAGGTACCAGGTAGAATCACAAAGCCTCAGACTGCTCCCAATTCCTCTCATATCAGAGCTGGAGGGCAGTAGGAGGTTCCCATTCTGGACTCTTCAGGCAGGTCACTTTATCTCTCTGAGCTGTGGATGTTTCCCATCAGTGGGACAGAACCATGCCCTTTTCCACCTCCCAGGGCAGGAATGATTTTTGAGAAACAAATGGAAAAAAGAGAAAAAAGGGGCTCTGTTTATTAGAGTGTTTAGTCTATTAAAATTAAATATAACTGTGATGTGGTTGGGGTCAGGTTTAGAATTTTACTCTTGATTTTATGTTCATTTCTTCTATGTTTGTTGTTCATTTATTTTTCTATTTCTCTTTTCCTGCCTTCTTTTGAATTCAATGAATCTGGTTTTAGAGTTTAATTTTTATTTATCTACTAGAGGCCCAGTACACAAAATTTGTGCATGTGGGGGTGTGTCCCTCAGCCCAGCCTGCACCCTCTCCAATCTGGGACCCCTTGAGGGATGTCCGACTGCCGGTTCAGACATCCATTTCACAATCCAGGACTGCTGGCTCCTAACCACTCACCTGCCTGTCTGCCTGATCACCCCCTAACCACTCCCCTGCCAGCCTAATTGACACCTAACTGCTCCCCTGCTGGCATGATCATCCCCAACTGCCCTCCCCTGCCGGCCTGATCACCTCCAACTACCCTCCCCTGCTGGCCATATCACCCCCTGCTGCCTTCCCCTGTGGGGCTGAGGGGACTAGGGGACTCTGGCTGGATGAGGCAGGGCTGAGGGGACTGGGCGCCACCATCTTGTGGCTGTGGCTGCTGCCATCTTATGAGGGTGTGATGGTCAATTAGCATATTCCCTCTTTATTAGATAGGATTGGTATTTTAGCTATACCTACTTGTATTAGTTTTTTAAGTGATTGATCTAAAGATTACAAAATACACCTTTGACTTTTAACATTGCATCTGTGTAAGTCCATTTTCTGCCTTCCCTTACTATCCTTATGATATAGTTGTTATATGCATTACATCTGCATACATTATAAATTCCACAATGCCTTAACATATTATTTTTGCTTTTGAGAATATTATATATCTTCAAAATAATAAAATGAAAAAAATAGTCTCTTCTATTTACCCACACATTTATCATTTCTGACAGTCTTCATTACTTCCTTGAATATTTGAATTTCCATCTGGTATCATTTTCCTTCAGCCTAAAGACCATTCTTTAGTATTTTATAGTTCAGTTCTACTAGTAACATATTTCCTTAACTTTCTTTTATCTGAGAATGTTTTTATTTCACTTTTGCTCTTGAATGGTATTTTTGCTGGAGATAGAATTTTGGATTGCCCACACTTTAAATATGCAATTCCACTGCCCACTGGCCTCCATTGCTTCTTATTAGAAGTCAGGCCCTGGCCAGGTGGCTCAGTTGATTGAACCGTCAACCCCATACACCAAAAGGTTGCAGGTTCAATTCCCTGTCAGGGCACATACCTAGATTGCGGGTTCGATACCCAGTCAGGGCGTATATGGGAGGCAACTGATCAATGTTTCTCTCTAACATTGATGTCTCTCTCTATTTCTCTTTCTCCCACCCTCTCTCTCTAAAATTAATAAAAACATATCCTTAGGTAAGAATTAAAGAAAAAAGAAGTCAGCATTTGGTCAGAGTGCTTCTTCCTATCACAGGGCCTTTGCACAGGCTGTTCCTTCTGCCTTTAGTGCTCTCTCAACTCCACCTTCCCTCACCCTTTTCTCCCAGCTCAGCCATCATGCCCTCAGGATGTCCTCTCTGAACTTCTGTAACAAGGTCAAACCCCTTATCTATATGCCTTCATAGCACTTCACCCCCTCTCCCTTATAATATTTATTGCAGCTGCAAATTCACATTAATTATTCTTCAGTATCTGTCTGCTGAGCTAGACTGTCAGCTTCATGAGATCAGAGACTGTGCTGGTCTTGGCTCACATTTTAGTCCCCAGGGCCTGGCCCAAAGAGCTTAATAACAAGGTTGTGTGGTTAGGGGCTTGGCAAACACGCTGCACTTGCTCAGTTCTATGACTCATTTCCCTTTGGGCTTTGCTCCTTAAGTGTGGCTTATTTTAGGAAGAACCGAGCATTGCAAGGGACCCAAATATCTAAAGCCATCTTCCCCACAACATGGAGAAAGCCTGCCTGAGAGTGAGGTCAGCACTGAGGAAAGCAGAGATAAGAGATTGCAGTCAGGTGCGAGCCTAGCTCCAACCACCAATGAAATGAATTCAACCTCTGTATTTTCTGGGCCAATAAATATTAATCTCCTTTACCTCAAAAGACATAATGCTATTTTAACAGAAATAAATGTATGAGTCCAACACTTAAAGTTTTCAAGGCAACCAAAAGAAAAAAAAAAAAAGAACTAACAATATAATAATGTTGGCAGAAGGGGAGACAGGCTGGTGTAGAAATGAGCTAAAGCCTTATTCATCATAGCGGGGAGCCAGAAGATGGTGGTACAAACGTATTATTTAGCTTTATGAGGAAACCAGGAGGAGAAACAGCTAAACAAGTTGAAATTGGTTGTCTCTGACAAGCAGAATTCAGGGTGAGAAGTTCAAGGGACCACTACTTTTCATTACCGGTCTCTTTGTACTATTTTTCCCAACCATATGCATGAACCACTCTGCAAAATGAAATATACAAAAGTAAGTAAGGCACAGAAACGTAATTGCAGCTCCTGAAGCTGACTTGGCTGACAGAGCCCATTTCCTTCTTGTTTAATAAGAATAAAATCCCACGCTGATCACTATGAAAGGTAAGCATTAAAGACCATATAGTTTATTTTGTTTTGGTGATTGTGTAATTAAAGTTTAAAAATAGAACCTGGGATAGCTTCCTCTCTAGTGTTTAAAGAGAAAGGTGGACTTGGCTATCAGAACCGCCCCAGGGAGCCTGTTCCCTGAGGATCCAGGCTGAGCAGCAGGGCTGGGCTGGGGCCCTCACAGGGGCCACATGAGACATCCACAGCCTGAAGGCCCCTTTCATGGCCCAGGGAGAGGCCCATCAGTGCCAACGCCTGGGTGGCCTTGAGCCCACGAGTGAGTGCCCCAGAGTTGTGAGAGGCAGTAATGGTGGGAAGTAGAGGCATGAGGGGAGGGCAGGGGTCCAGGTCCCTCATTGCTCAGGAAGCCTGTTTCTAGAAGGCTCTAGCAGGGTTCCATCCACTCCTGCCACCTTCCACAGTGGCCTCCCCTTCCCAAGCCTGACCTCTCCTTCCTCCTCTAGGGGTGGGGAGCAGTGAGGAGTGAGGAGTGAAGCTGACATATTCCCTTGCTCCATCAACTCTGAGTTTCCACGATTCTAGAATGGACCATCCATGAAAGTAGAGACTGCCCTTGCTTGTTCAGCCCTGTATCCCAGCACCCTGCTCAGTGCTTGGCTCAAAGAGGGCCAATCAGAAAATATTCACTGAAGTAATGAATTCTTCTAAGATTCTAGAATTCTAAGTTTCTAAGACTGTGATTCTAGAATTCTAAATTGCTATGACATCGTACCAAAGACCCCAACCCCAAATGCCAATAGAGGTCAGCGAGACTTATGTGCAAATGCACAGTTGCCCAGGCCCAGTGGAGCAGGGATCCGGGAGGCCTTGCAGATTATCATGGCCAGGGCTTCTGCCCCAGCCCCGCTGACAGCTACTGCCCTCGTTGGTGACACGGCCCATTGTTCTGGCAGCTCAGCTCTGTGGCTTCTCTGCTTCTCCATTCCAGACATTGCTTCCTTCCTGAAGTTGTGTTCTGCCCCTTAATTGCAGCTGGTTTTAGGCAGAACCTTATATTGCAAGGGGCAGAATACAAAGAGTTGGAACAAAAGGTATAAAGACTAATTGGCCCAAATAACTGGAAAATAGAGGGCATGGAATTGGTTTCACAGATGCCTGGAGGCGAGAGCTCAAACCATCTCCCCAGGGCTGAATCCTTCCTCCCTTCTCAGAGCTCTGCTTCCCTTGTGTGATGTCCTTCTCCGCTGGCTTTCTACTGACTGTGGGGAAGATGGCCACCAGTGCCCCAGTCTCAGGTGGTTCTTACAGCTTCTGATCTCCCTCCCAGTGTTCACGTGTCAGATATCAGGGAAGACTCTGATTGGCAGAAGCCTGGCCATGTGCCCTAGTGGGCAGTGCCCACTGCACTGCACAAAATTGTTTCCTCTTCACAAAGAGGATTCCATCACCCAGAGCTGTGGGGCTGAGGCTAGGGGTGTTAGACATGACGTAGAGGAAACAAGGGCCTCCCTGGGATGACTGCATCTCCCCTAAGTTACAGAGAGTGAGATCCCCGAGCTATTGGCCAAGCATCGTAGGCAAAGGCCAGGGGTAAGCCATATCAAAGGGCTGGGAGACAGGCCTCGCAAAGGAAGCAGAAAAGCCCGGATCAGCCTCATCAGCTCCTCGGGTTCTCTGGGTGTGGTGGGAAGAGAAGGAAAGATTATAGGGACTGGAGGCCAGGACTGGAACACCCACCACAGTTGCCATAGCCCCTGGAAGAGGTAAATGCCCAGGTGATCTCCAGGGTTCTGCTAGGCAGCCTCATGGACTGCAGACAGAATGAATAAGCAATGGAATGGTGGATGCCTTAGAATAACCCAGGGCTGGGGAAGAGAGTATGTACCACAGCCAACCAAAGGGACAGTTCTCTGTGGTTGCTGCAGGCAAATCATAGGAGGAGCTAATCAGCAGCTGCTTCCTGTCGGCTGGACCAATCAGATAAATTCATTTGTTCAGTCAATCACACACTGAGCACTGATAAGCATTCCTATTAAGAGACAGATAGATGGAACTGGTGGTGTGTTCCGGTTCTCCATGACCTTCAGGGGTCTCCCCACCTCTCCCACCATGGGGAACAGCCTCTCTGACAAGCTCAGGACAAATACCCTGACCACATGTGGTACCCTCAACTCAAGGCACAGAGGTAGGGTCCTGCTGGCATTTCAGTGGCACTTTGATAGATACTTGAGTCCTCAAGCTTGTCAGAGGTGTCAAAATGTTATGATCTTCCTGGGAGAAGCAATGAGCGGAATCAAGCAGAGTTAAATATTTGTCAAGTTCCTCAGTAGGTCACCATGGAGACATCCGACCTTCGCCACAGGGTCACAAACAGGTCACATGTGGATTGTGGAAAAGAAGCCTTCCCCATGTTCAGAGGCTCTGAGGGTATTTGGCTTTTATTTTTTTATAGCTTTATTGCAATAAAATTACACCATCTGCACATATTGGAAGTGCACAGTTTGGCGAATTTTAACAAATGTCTACACTCATGAAACCATCACCACCAAGATCATGAATATATTCATAGTTCCAAAAATTTCCTGTACACCTTTGTCAGCCTTCTACTCTACCCCACCCCAAACTATTTTCTGTCACAATGGGTTAGTGTTCATTTTCTAGAATGAAAAAATAGAATCATAGAGTTCCTCAGCATAATATTTTGAAATTCATCAATGTTGGTGTGTGTCAATAGTTTGTTCCTTTCTATGGCTGAGTACTATTCTATAAGTACAGATACACTTCAATTTGTTTATCCATTTACCTGTTGGTGTACATTGGGGCAATTACAGATAAAAGTGTAATGAACATTCATGTATACACCTTTGCATGAGTAAATGCTTCCTTTTATCTCAGGTAAAAGCCTAGGAGGGGAATGACTGGTTCATATGGTAGGTGTATGTGTGACCTTAAAAGAAATGGTCATAATGTTTTCCAAAGCAATTGTACAGTTTTACATTCCACCAGCAGTCCGTGAGAATTCCTGCCCCTCCACATTCTTGCTAAAACTTGGCATTGTCAGATTTTTTGGTTTCAGCTGTTCTAGAGGGCTTATAGCTTTAATTAATTTGATGAAGTCTAACACTGATTTTTTTCTTTTATAATATGTGTCATGCATAAGACTTTCAAATTCATTCATTCACTCACTCACTCATTCCCCAGATATTCATTTAGCACCTCTGATGTGAGAGACACAAAGAATGCAATAGGATACTAAAAGATTAAATAGAGGGCCGGAGACCATGGGATACCAGGATACAGGCTTTATTGAAGATCACCCTGCGGGACCGTCTTCCAGAAGGGAAAAGGGGCGGGCCAGGGGTGAGAGCGCCTTTTTAAGGGAGGAAGGAGGGGACGGGGCTTAGGGCACTCAGCACACACTGATTGGTGGTTTCATGTAAGGCACATGATTAGGCACCTAGGGATTTAGGAATTGGGGGCTTAGGGTATATGGCAGGTGCTGATTGGTGGTTCAATGTACAATCCATATAAGGTGTTCAGGAATGTCCGGCTGCAGGTGGAGTTTACGTCATACTCCGTCCATCAGTTGGGGGAAGGGAGGATCTATCAGATACTCCCTCTCTCCACAGAGCTTATAGTCCAGGGGAGTGGTGGACATAGATAATCAAACCCATGAACACATCATTGATGCTGGGGTGCTTGTTAGAAAGGGAGAGAATGGGCAACATGAGGGAAGCGAACAGGAACCTTATTTGGGTGGGGATCCAGGGGAGGCCTCACGTAAGAGACTCAGTTTAAACGGAGTCCAGGAGAGGCAAAAGGACAGGAAAGAACTTTCCTGGTGGCAGGAACTGTGCATGCAAAGGCCCTGAGGCAGAGAGGATCTTGGGGCTTCAGGGAAGGGAGGCTGCCAGCATGGCTGAAACTTTGAGACTTGAAATCAGGGTGAGGGAGTGAGGCACTGACCCCCCACCCCCTTCCCTTTCCCACTTAGGGGAACCAGCTGTTGCTTTTCCACCAAGATAACAATACTTATAATTATTGATAATCCTAAATCAACACCAATGCCTGAGGGGGCTCTCCACCCTTTCCCAAGAGAGGGGGATTCTAGAGGAGGAAGCTGCAGGCAGCACTTTCTATCCCGCTTCTTTGTAATGGTTGGCTCTTTTAACTCCCAGATAACATCAGACTCCTCCCACCAAGGCAAGGCTGGGATGATAGGCAGCTGTGAGATCAGAGCTGAGATGACCCTGGAGTCAGCCAGGGCCTAACCCACAGGCATGTCAGGAAGGAGTGTTCTGTGAACTGAAACCACTGCAGGAAAACCTGACAGGACTAAAGAAATTTCCCCCCCAGAAAGCCAAGGGGAAGCACATTTGTCTCCATGACATAGCCGTGTCCTTTCAAGAGACAATGTGATTGTTTTCCTAATTTTGCACTGGAAAGCAATGAATGGAAGATTCTACCTGCTGTGACAGCCACTTCCTCCCCCAGGCACTAAACAATAGAAGAAACTTCCAGACCCAGCTCACTGGAGCCTGAAATTCCACCCTAGGAGCTTCCTTTCTTTGTCTTGTCATCTTGGTCTTTGTAAAAATGCAAATACCTGTAGAGCAACCAGGTATTCAACTAAAATAAGTTATGTTCATTCATTCAACCAACACCTTTCTTGTAGCACTATTGGTCTATATATGTATAAAAGGTCCCAAATTAATTATCTCAGATTCCATCTTAGGAAACCCAGAGTAAATAGGAGAAAGGGGATAATTAAGATAAGAGTATTAACTGAACTAACAAGCAAAATAGAGAGCAGGTAGACAGCTCTGGTGAAGGGGTGTTGGGGATGGGTGGAGGAATTGAGGATAAAAAAAAAGAGGGAGTAGGAACTCATGGACATGGACAACAGTGTGGTGATTAAGGGTGGAGGTGGAGGTATGGGGGGATAATTGATGTTGGGGAAAAACACAATAAAGAAAAAAAGGAGTCTAAATCAATGAAATAATAACAGGAAAATAACAGAGAAAGCCAATAAAACAAAAGCTGGTGGATCATAAAAATTCATAAGCCTCCAGCCAAACTGATCAGGAGAATGAAAAAGACAAAAGACACAAATATCAGAAATGAGAGAGATGACATAACTCCATTTCTCCAGATATTAAAAGGATAATAATAAGGAAATATAATGAACAATTTTATGCCAATAAGTTTGTCAACTTAAAAGAAGTGAACTAATTTTTAAAAAGATATAAACTAGCTAAGTTCACTCAGGAAGAAATAGGTAACGTGAATAGTAGTAAATCTATTAAACACATTTTGAAGTTCAAAATCTTCCCCAAACGAAAAATCCAGGTTCAGATGGCTTTACTGGTGAATTCTACCAATCATTTAAGGAAGAAAGAAAACCAGTCCTATACAAAGTCTTCCCCGAAATGGAGATGAGTAAATCCTTTCCAACTCATTTTGTGTGTGTGTGTGGCCAGCATTTCTCTTATGCCAAAATCTGACAAAGACATAACAAAAAAAAAAGAAAACTGTAACCCATATTTATCATGAAATTACCTGTAAACATTCTAAACAAAATTATAAAAACTCAAATCCAGGATAATGCATTATGATTAAGTGAGATTTGTGCCAGGAATAAAGAGTTGGTTTAACATTTTCAAATCAATCAACAACTGATCATATTAACAAACTCAAAAAGAAAAAACCTACATGTTATCTTAAAAGATCCATAAAAAACACTTGACAAAAATCTAACACTCATTTCTGATAAAAAGAAAAAAAATAGGTAGAAAGAGGAGTGAACTTCTTCAATGGAATGAAGAGTATCTACAAAAACCCTATGGTGTCCCACTGGTGGTGAAAGACAATGCTTTGCCTCTGAAAACTAGGAAGAAGGCAGATTTCTGCTCTTACCACTTCTATTCAATATTGTACTGGAGGATCTGGCTAAAGCAATTAGACAAGAAAAAAAAAGTCACTCAGTAATAAAAGAAAGAAACAAAACTGCCTTTATTCAAATACAACATGATCATTTATGTAGAAAACCTGATGGAATTTATACTACAAAAATGATACTAAAACTAATAAGTGATTTTTAAAAGATTTCAGAATACAAGATCAGTATGCAAGTATCAGGTATATTTCTCTATGATAGCAACAAATAAAAATTAGAAAAACAAAACCATTTACAATAGCATAAAATATGAAATTCTTAGGGAAGGATTTGATAAAAGATGCACAAATCTGATACACTGAAAACTACAAAACACCATTAGTTTTCCACTACTTGTTCTATAGATTTAATCAATCCCAATTAGAAACCCAAGAGTGTTTTTACAGATATTGACAAACTGATTCTAATATGTTTTTTTTTTATTATTGATTTCAGAGAGAGGAAGGGAGACTAGGAGAGATAGAAACATCAATGATGAGAGAGAATCATTGATCAGTTGCCTCCTGCATGCCCCCTACTAGAGCTTGAACCCACAACAACCAGGGCATGTGCCCTGACCTGGAATCAAACCGTGACCTCCTGGTTCATAGGTTGGTGCTCAAACAAACTGATTCTAATATCTATATGAAAATGCAAAGAAAACCTACAATATTCAAAAGCACCTTTAAAGAGAAAAACAAAGTTAGAAGACTAACAGTATCTGTTACAAGACCAATTATAAAGCTGCAGTAATCAAGACTAATATTGGCATAATATAGGTAATATTGGCATCAAGAGTGATAAATAGACTGATGGAGTAGAATAGGATCTAGAAATAGATACGTACATATACAGACACCTGATTTTTTACAGTGGTATAAAACAGTTCAGTTGAAAAGTGTTAGTCCCCCCCACCCCCAACCCCGCAACAAATAGTTATGGCTATCCATATGCAAAAAATAAAAACTTTGATCCATACTGAACGTAAAAAACTGAAACTATAGAGCTTCAGAAAAAAGAATAGGAAATTATTATGATGTTGGTGTAGGCAAATATTTCTTAAATATAATATCAAAAGCACAATCCAAAAAGGAACAAGCTAATCTGACTTCATCAAAATAAAAAAAAAATTTTACTCTTTGAAAGACACCTCTGAAGAGCATAAAAGTATAAGCCACCAACTGAAAGAAAATTTGTCAATCACATGTGTGCTAAAAGATATGTATCCATATCTTTTGCAAAGAATGGTATGCAAAGAATTCTCAAACTTTTATATAAGAAAACAATCGAGGTTTTAAAGGGCAATTTTTAAAGACTAATACCTTATCAAAGCAGATGCAAATAAGCTCATGAAAGCATGCTCAACAATAGTAGTCATTAAGCAAATTCATACTAAATGATGGATGCTGAGATATTAAAATTCACCAAATAGAATGGCTAAAAATATGAAGACTAATCATACCTTGCTTTAAGCATTTTACATGTAATGTTCTAGCCAAGGAAGATTTTATTATTATCCCCTACTTACAGGTCAGGAATTCCTAACCACTATACTGTGAGAACTGGAGAGGCCTTAGGGACTCAACTAATCCAATCCCTCGACCCTCACCCAGTCTGACCTCTATTTGACAAATGATGAACCCAAAGTAGAAGTGGCTTTCCAAACTCATAATTAATGACTTAATTTACTTCCTATGGTTTGCTCCTACCTGGAACTAACAGTTTATGGAGTTGAAGGAGTTAGATTGCATCATAAACTCTTCCATCTGTCTATTCACTTGGTATGAGATGAAGGGTATACAAACATATGTGTATCTGTATGTGTGTGGCCACATGTGAATGTGGGAATATATATCTTCATGTAAGCACCTTCTCATTGTGCTTCTATATGTATGTTCTGATGTATGTATATGTGTACTTATGTGTATACAACCCTTCTAAATTTCTCAGGAACTATTCTGGGTCTGTTTTTCCAAGAAACTTTTAGGGTTTATTGAGCAGATGTAACTTATTCTACTTTTCAGCAGATCAGCTCACCCCCCTGTCCCCAAGTAGAGGGTAGATAGGGCTGGTTTTTCTCATCTTCTCATTGGTGTAGCCACTGAAGAATAAAATCATGACCCTTGGAAAGAAGGATTGGCTATTATTTTGATAAGCAAAGATGTGAGCTTGGATGGCTTGAAAATAATAATATCTAAGTGAGATGTGTTTTCAGAGAGGTAAAGAAGTACTCTTCTCCTCCATAACTACAAAGCCAAAAATAGTTAGGCACATAAGTGATATCAACCCAAAATACAGACCTGGAGTTCTCTTGTCCACCACCCTTCAGCTGACTAACACCTACTCATATTGGATTAAAGCTCATTCTCCCCAGGGAGTCTCCTCCGACCCTTCTGCTCCCATCCCGTGGTTCCACTATTCCTTGTGCCTGTTCTGACTCAGCTTATCTTACAATATTGAACCTGGAGAGATGGGAAGCAATTGATGGACAAGAGGTATGGGGGAACTTACCCTATCTTAATTGGGGTGGTATAATCCATAGGTATATAGGTTTGTCAAAAGCCATTGACGTGCACACTGAAAATGTGTCCATTGTTATTGCCTATAAATTAAAATGTATAACGTGGAATTAAAAAAAAGTTTACTCACCAATCCTCAGTAGTACTCAGAGTGGTACAGAATAGGAAATTTATGCTGAGAACTCATCTATTGAACTGCTAACTCCGTTTCAGTACCACGGACAGAAGCCACTCCACTGAGGAAGGGCTGGAGAGTGTCTGCATTGTTCAGGCCCAGGAAGGATAATCTGGTATCTTCTGGCTAATGGTGTCAAGACATGTGGGAAGCTCAGGTCATTGCATCTAATCAATATGTTGCCTACACCAGGACATATTCACAAATGTCTAGAGAATGTTATCAAGCCATGTTGGGGAAATCACAGGGGGAAGTTCAGAAAAATATGACTTTGGTCCCTGACTTCTACAGTTTGCTCATGCCATGACCTTGGGCAAGTCATCTTTCCCATCTAGGCCTCAGATTCTTTATCTTTAAAATGAGGGTATGCGTGCTATTTTTTCTAAGGGCCATGCTATCAATAACCCCCATTACATAAGGACTTTAAAATGTTGGTATGACAATATATGTGGGGGCTTCTCCCACTTGGATGATAACCTTGTCTTAGAGCCTTTAAACCAGTGATGGCGAACCTATGACATGCGTGTCAGCACTGACACACGTAGCCATTTCTGATGACACGCGGCCACATGCCGAGGATGAAACATTTGCTGCTCCTGAGGATGAAACATTTGCGACTAGAGTCTTGGAGTTAGTTTTTTCCTCAAAGTGACACACTACCCGAGTTATGCTTAGTTTTTTGGCGAAGTTTGACACACCAAGCTCAAAAGGTTGCCCATCACTGCTTTAAACCATAGTTTTGGTTATATATCCTATATGGCTCATCAATACTGAAGGCAATCTCCTCTCACCCTGAATGTCCACAATCCTCTCTCCCAACCATATAGTGCCCAGTTTTGCTGGGCAGAGGAGGCCAGGAACAATCATAGACAAAGACTCAAACTTGGTTGACTCTGACAAGTGGATGGAGTTTTGGTGTCAGACAGGACTGAGTGTGGGTCTGGGCTCCATTACTCACTCTGTGTAGAATATTAGAAACATCATTTATTTTCTGAGCCTCACATGCTATTGAATATCCATCTGACTGGTTAGTCATTCACAGTCAGACTGAGCCATGTGAATTCCCCTCTCTCATTGCTCTAACATTTGCACCCATTTATCCTGCAATTGTACACAGGGCAATGATTCAGTCATAATTCTCCATTTAAATTTCTTCTTGATTGATCTACGAGATGAAATTTGCCTTCAGCTTCTTATTACAATACTCATTACAGCCACCATTAGAACATGGATTCATAACTCTTCTTCCCACTAATATAATTGCTGTTAGACTGATATGAATAATTCCTGCTATCATTAACACAATCAGAAGTTGTTAACTGCACTCCTTCATTCGCTTGGTCTGGGTGTCTGTGCCTCTCCAGATTTCACTTAGCTCAGGCCCAGCTATTTGCTCCTCTCCAAACCACAGCCCTTTCTCCTTCTGTCCCCACAGTCAGTGGGATGGATTCTGTATCTCCTCCTTAAAGAACGCATCACTTTGTAGATTTGCAGCAACTACTCTTGCTACTATTTCGCCATACAGGAAATGACCTGGGCTAGGTGTGGTGTAAGGACTTTGCCACCATTATTCCTGTGAGAGAGGTATCATTCTCATTTCCTATCTTATAGATGTGCAAACTGAAGTTTAAAAAAGTTGAGTTTCCCCCAATCATGTAACTAGTGAGTGATGGATGCAGCGTTTGATGTCAGGTGTTTCCGATGCAAGACCCCATATTTTGGACATTTTGCACCACAGGAAGGAGCCTGTTTTCATCCTGGTCCTCTCCCTTTACATTTCTTCCCCCACCTCCACCCCAGGTCTTTGCTCACAGCCCAGCACTTCCAAGTCTTCCTTGGACAGACATCCCGAGACTTGTAATTAAGGGGAATTTGCCTTAAAGATCTCCCTCGTTCTAGAGGGGGCTTTCCAGGGACTCTGAGCACTATAGCCAAGTCTGAGAGCCCTCCTCTGGCTCTTTGCTTCTGCCAGCAATTCAGATGTGGCTCTGACTCTGCCTCATTTGCTGCTGCTATGTGAAGCATGACAGCATGGTCCCAGGGTTTATTTCACACCACTGTGCCCGGGAGCTTCTGAAGTGGGTGTGATCCTCACAGCAGGGTGGGAAGTAGAACATCAGGACCACTTGAAAGACAGGAAACTGAGGTCCATGGTAACATATTTTTGGAAGTAGAAGCAATCTCAAAAATCATCAACCTCCTCCTTATACAGATGAGAAAACAGACCACGAGTAGGGAAGTGGCCTGGCAACGTGCCCAGTACCAGACCACTCTCTTCTGTAACACAGTCTGTGAATGGGTCCAGGGTTTTGTTTCTTGGTTTGTTTGTGTTTTCATCATGATTCCCACCCAGCCTGCTCTTCAAAGAAGCCAGGGGTGGGATGGGAGCTGTCCGGATTCGGGCTCAGAGACCCAGGTCTGCCATTGACTCAGTGTGTGTGGTCTCAGCTTTCTCTCCTGGAGAATGTCCTTTTGCTGGAACAGGTGCCGAGTGCCAGTCTCCAAGGTGTGGTTCTGGATGTGCTCAGAATACCCCCCTAACCCCCATCCTCAGGGACGTCAATGCCAGACATGGTCTGTGCAACTCAGCTGATCTCAGCTTGGCAGCTGCCAGTTCTCCAACAATGACTTAATTCCTCCTCCTGGAAACCCCGACCCACACATGGGGTTCAATAAATTGATGTTAAAATGACCATTTCCTGGGGCTGCTTTCATCAGCCGTGAATAGGCAGTTGCTGAGCGCTTCTGAGTGAGCCCTGGCGTCCAGCGCGGCCGAATCTGTCTCTCCAGAGTGACATTTTCTGGGAGGCAGCATTGAATTAGATCATATTATAGTAGCGTTTTACTCTGTTCCTTGCCCTCTATGTAACTTGAGTCAGAACCTCCTGCTGAGTCTGAGGACTTCTCCTAGCGGGAGGATGTCCTGGCTGAATGGAGGTGATTGTGTTATGGATGGTGGTGGAGTGGGACAACAGAGTGAAGGCCCTCCGGGGCTGGTGGAGTGTGCAGTTTACAGACACTTGGATGTGGCATGAGAAGCCTGACTATGGTGGAGCCAAACAATGCACTTGGAGAAAAAGCACAGCCCAAGAAAGTGCAGTGTTTACTTTGAAATGAGCAGAAAGTGCCCTGCCTGGGCGGGCTCTCGCTTCACACCCCAGAGCGAGAAGAGGAGGTGAGATTAGAGCTGTGACATGCTTCCTTTTCCTTGAAGAAACTTCTCAGCCCCTGGGGTCCTGATGACTCAGACCACCTCTACCACATGAGAACTGAGCGGGCAATGAAGCACCCAGCAATGCTTTCTGAAGCCCTACTGTGTGCAGACCCTGTGGCCGGGGAGATGATGGATGGTGGAACTTGGTGGGGCTGAGCCTGGCTAGCATGGGGTGAGACAGCAGCCTGGGTCAGGGCCAAAAAGGGGATCAAGCAGCTGATGCGGTCCAGGGTTAGATTGGCTGGTGCTGCTATGGAGTTTCCATGAGCAGCGGCTTAGCAACATATGTGGCAGGTCTGATCCCACTACATAGCAAGCAGATAAGCTCAGCCAGACCTGCAAATTGAAGCACATCCAGCCAGCCAAGCACTGTCTAGGGCCGTGGTTGGCAAACTGCGGCTCGCGAGCCACATGAGGCTCTTTTGGCTCTTCCACAAAATACCATGGCCTGGGCGAGTCTATTTTGAAGAAGTGGCATTAGAAGAAGTTTAAGTTTAAAAAATATGACCTTCAAAAGAAATTTCAATCATTGTATTGTTGATATTTGGCTCTGTTGACTAATGTTTTTGCCGACCACTGGGCTAGGGTAACTGACCTCAAACTGAACTGTGAGACATGAATGAGAGTCAACTGTTGTTTTAAACATGGACTTTGGGGTGGTTTGTGACACAGCAGTGGCTGAGTGATACAAGGGCCTAGCATGTGTCAGGCATTGTGTTTAGCACAGGGGACATGGAAATGGCAGGATTCACATGGTTCCTGCCCTCTTGGAGGTCATAGTCTGATTGGGGAGGTGGACAATGAACAGAGCACTAAGGAATAGGCCGTGAAACCTAAGAGGAGGGAAATATACTGGGAAGTGCCCCAGGGATGAAGAGGAGGACCACGTTGGGTGGGCAGAGACAGAGCCCCTCAGAGGAGAGGACATGTGTGCTGAGGCCTGAATGATGACAAGAAGCCAAGTG
Organism: Cnephaeus nilssonii; assembly: GCF_951640355.1. Lineage (NCBI taxonomy): Eukaryota > Metazoa > Chordata > Mammalia > Chiroptera > Vespertilionidae > Cnephaeus > Cnephaeus nilssonii. The sequence continues at coordinate 84,928,935 of NC_137078.1, forward strand.
AAGAGCTGGGAAGAGTGTTTGGGGTACAGGAAATAGCAGGTGCAAAGGTCATGTGTCACAGGAACTCACTGGGCAAAGATGAATGAGACAAACAGATACATGAATATAAGAACAATGATAGAGCCTAGCCAGTCCCAGGTTCGATTACAGTCAAGGGCATGTACCTCGGTTGCAGGTTCAATCTCTGGCCCCAGGTTGAGGCATGTGAAGGAGGCAACCAATCGATGTGTCTCTCACATCAATGTTTCTCTCTGTCTCTCTCCCTTCCTTCCACTCTCTCTAAAAATCAATGGGAAAATATCCTCAGGGGAGAATTAACAACAACAACAAAAAGAACAGCAATAGTAAAAGCCAATGTTTAATGAACACCTACACTAATAAAAGAGTAAGATGCAAATTGACCATACCTTCGTGACGCCCACCAGCCAATCAGGAGTGAGTATGCAAATTAACCCAACAATGATGGTGGGTTAATTTGCATATGCAGGCGCCAAGCAGCCAGGGGCGGGATGGGACGATTGCATGATTCAGGCATTCCACACTGCCCCAGCCTCTCCAGGCCTCTGGACAGCGTGGGAAGGTGGAAAGGTGGCTCCAGCTGGAGCGAAGGCAGTGCTGGCAGCCAGGGGGAGGAAGGCCCATTCTTGCACGAATCTTCGTGCATCAGGCTTCTAGTATACTATAAGCTGTTTTAACTTCTTTACTAAAATGATTTTGTTTAATCTTGACAACATACCAAAGAAGTAGCTGTGTTAGAATTCCTTTGGTTGAAAATCACAGAGACCCAACTCAAACTGGCTTAACCAAATAGGACACTGAGTGGCTCACGGAAGTGGGGAATGGGGACACATAGCTTCAGGCAGAGCTGTGTTCATGGACTTCACTTAGGTCAGTGGTCGGCAAACTGCGGCTCGCGAGCCACATGCGGCTCTTTGGCCCCTTGAGTATGGCTCTTCCACAAAATACCACTGCCTGGGCGAGTCTATTTTGAAGAAGTGGCATTAGAAGAAGTTTAAGTTTAAAAAATTTGGCTCAAAAGAAATTTCAATCATTGTACTGTTGATATTTGGCTCTGTTGACTAATGAGTTTGCCGACCACTGACTTAGGTCAATAGAGCCCCCACTTCCTCTCTCTCTCTCTGTCTCTGTCTCTCTCTCTGTCTGTCTCTCTGCCTCTGCTCATTGGACTTCTTTTTCTGTGGGGGCCCCTCTCTCCCTTTGTGGCTGGACTTCTTCAAGAGGAAGCAGCAGGGGAAATGAGAATCAACCATTGGCAGCTCCAAGCTCCCATTTGTCCCACTTAGTGACTCTAAAGGGAAGAGAGAGCTGCGCTCTCCCACGTCTGCATATATAATCCCAAAAGGGAATCTGATTAATCACCTGCTCACTCCTTGAATCATGTGCTTGGTCCAGCCTGGCCTTCTACTCTCCTCTAAGTAGATATGTTACCGAACTGAAGGGATTCATTTGCCTGCACCTATCAAAGCCCAGTCAAACGCAAACAGGAGCTTGCAATTAAGAAACACAGGTTTATTAGTTAAGGAAATAGTGCCAAACCCAGAGTCACAGGTAAGCCATTGCTCTCAGACTTGGCTCCCTTTTGGCTTTTAGGGGATGGGTTATGGATGGGAAAATCATTACTCATGGTGACCAGGGAGTCAGGGTCATGGTCTCTCCTGCTGGTTCCATGCTGGGGTAGGAGGTAGTTGATCATTGCATCTGGTCCTGATGTCAGCCACGGCGTCTCTCTGTCTGGTTTCACAAGGGTGAGGTCGCTGGGGTCATTTTGATTTTCCGGATCTGAAGCTGAAACACAACTGAGCCTAGATGTTATCTTCAGTTTGACTAAAACGCTGTCTCTGTGGTCAACAAACACGAGGCTTTGTTCCTGAGATTATTTGATGCCAACCAGAACCTCACTGTCCTGAGGGCTTAATGATGTGCAAGGGCGAGGGAGGTGGGTGAGTCAGGGTACTCCTAGGTTGGATGAGGCCAGTTTGAATCAAAAGGAGAAAGCCCAGCCAGCATGGTTCAGTGGTTGAGCATTGACCTATGAACCAGGAGGTTCTGGTTCAATTCCCAGTCAGGGCACATGCCCAGGTTGTGGGGCGCGATCCCCAGTAGGGGGTGTGAGGCTGCAAATCAATGATTCTTATCATTGATGTTTCTATCTCTCACTCCCTCTCCTTTCATCTCTGAAATCAATAAGAAGATATTTTTTTAAAAACGGAAAGAAGGAGAAAAGATGAGATTAAAGAAGCGAAGTTTCTGTGTGATGATCGATAGATGGGGCAGGGGCTGTCACTGGTCATCTTGTCGGAATTGTGCCATCTGAACAGTGGAGGAGGGTAGTCTCCTAAAATCAGGGTGAAGGGGGTCCAGGAGGAGACACTGAAGGAGGAGCTACTGAGTGGACATAAACAATATCTATTCTTATTCCAGCTTAACAAATAAGAAAACTGTGCCTCAGGGAAGTATTCAATAAGAGACACTAGTCAGCAGGTGGCAAAGCAGAACTTCAAATCCACCGCTGCCTGACTCCAAAGCTTCATATTCTTAACCATCAGGCTCTCAACCACTCAACCATCCTTGGAACCTGAGCCCCAAGAGGCCTGAGTCCAATCCAGACAAGAAGACTCCGGAAGCTCAGGTGTGCTGGCCTCTGAAAGGCTCCTGAGTTTACAGACCTCACCTTCCCGCTGCCTTTAACACAAGGCGCGCTGCTTTCCTGGCTCAGGTGCAGAACACGCTGCCCCAGGCAGCCTCCTGTTGTCTGAGCGGCATTGAAAGAGTGCGCTATCAAAGGGAATAGAGACCGCGGTTGTTACCGCCAAGGGCGACATTAGCCAGGAGTTATAAGACACATTAAAGCCACGGAAGTCTGATCCGTTTGTCATTTGAAGATGCTCTCCAGCAAAGTGCACAGCCCAGAACACTCAGACACAATTAAAGCCTTTCTTTCCACCCTTCGGTTCTTCCCCTGGGCTCCTTCCCAGCAGCCAGACCCCTCCATCGACCTCTCCTGCCAGCCCCAATCTGTTCGTTTTATTTAAGGGTGATTCATAGCCTTACAGCTCATCACATCTGGAAGCACCTTAGGGAGCCTTCAGTCCACCCTCGTTCATTTACCAGATGAGAAAACAGAGCCCCAGGGAGGCCCAGGCACTAGTTCAAGGTCACTGAGGAAAGATGGAGCCTATTACATGCCAGACGCTGTGTTAGTTACTTTCATGTAATGCATCTCATCTAATCCTCATTCGATAACCCTGTGAAGTGGATGTGACTGCCTGGGGAAATTGATTCTCAGAGAGGTTAAGTTCCAGCTCAAGGTCGCACACCTAGTAAGTAACAGAGTGGTTTTTCAAACGTATTTGGTTTTGTTATAAAAATTCAAGCCATGGACAACTGTGCACATCATTCATCTATGTGCGGTGTCTCTTCCCTCCACCTCTGCTCTCTTGTGTCCTCTCTACTGTGTATGCCAGGCTCCCTGGTCATCTGGACTGCAGTCACCTGTGGCCCACAGGAGGCTCCAGAAGAAAACCGGAAGGGGCTGGGAGGGGAGGTGTCATGGACATTCTTTCTCTCTTGTGAACTGGCATGTCCAGAAGGAAGAAGTATCCTCTTCTTTGGTGCTCCAGTGGCAGCTGTGGGTGGCCTGGGTGACTCTGGCAGCTGTCAGAGCAGTGATTGCAGCAGCAACACCCCAACGGCAAGCACCCCCCCCCCCCCCACCTAACTCCAGTCAGCAGGAAGCGTGGTCCTCAGCTCTGCTAACAACACCTCATTCCTAGGAATGGTAGCAGCTTCCTGAAGTTACAGATCACTTCTGGGTTGTCTTGCCTTCTTCTATGGTTCCTCCAGCTCCTTTAAGGCAGTTGCAGGCAGTTCCATGATACAGATCTCCTAAGTTTGATATTTCTCTGTGGTTTCCCTAAATGAACCCTGAATGTTACAGCACTTTGGCCCCAGGAGTAATTGCAGGAAACAAACCAATAAGAATGGGACTTGGGCTTGGCTTTCTGCTGGGCAGTGATGACCTCATTACCAAGTGAGAAATGGGATCCTGGGACTCTCTGAGATTCAGTGACATCAAAATTACTTAAATTGTCAAAAATTATCAAAATCACTTATATTATGTAGTTGTATGGGATGCAATGCCAATTGAAGACAAAACTTTAGGTAGACCAAATGGCAGCTAATTTGATCATCTTGATAGTATTGATTATTTACAAGGAATCTGGGGTGTGATGGTTACTGGAGAGTTTACAGAAAAATAAACCTCACAAACTCAGGGCTTTAACCTATCAATTTGTGTATATATATATATATATATATATATATATATATATATATATATCATTGATTTCAGAGAGGAAGGGAAAGGGAGAGAGAGAGATAGAAATATCAATGATGAGAGAGAATCATTGATTGGCTGCCTCCTGCATACCCCTTACTGGGGACCGAGCCTGCAACCCCGGGCATGTGCCCCCGAGTGGAATTGAACCCGAGATGTTTCAGTCTGAAGGCCGACACTCTATCCACTGAGCAAAACTGGCCAGGGCAACCTATCAATTTAAAGCATGGTTTCTGACTTGGGGACCTTCCATGGTAACTCTGACCCGATCTTTTATCTTTGGTGGCCACAGGACAGATAGATCCCAAATTTATTCTCGGGAGTCCCAGAATTGCAAGAGAAGTTGAACTCACAGCTCTGTCAGTTTTCATACGTGAGGGCGAAGGCATCTGCAGGGAAGTAGAGACCCTGCGACCAGCCTGAGAACTCAGGTGAACCTGAGAGACTTGCTCCTCCACATCCCCCTGCGGCCCCGTGGTCACCCAGAGCAGCCTTCCCTCTTCTGTCTGGGGAAGTTAACCTTCATTCTTAAAGATCCTATCATAATAGAAACTCAGTGGTGGTCATTCCAACCCCTTTGACGTGCCTGTTTGGCCTGTGCAAAAGGGAGTTATACCTTAGAAAACAGTTATCACAAAATGAATCAGATAGTGAGTCCAATTGCAGGTGCTGCTGAGGTCAACGCTGCCTCCAGCCCTGTGGAAAGTAGACACTGTTTCGGGCACGGTTTGCACTCTTGAGCTGGCAAATGCTTTGCTCTCTATATTCATGTGCAATGACAGCCAGAAGCAGTTAATGTTAACCTGGAAGACACAGGGTCCACCGTAGCTGATCTCGGGGCTTTCTCGGCGCTCCTGATCTGTCATAATCTAGTCGGAGGCAGCTTGATCATGTTGGAATATCATGAAACATTACACTGATTCCCCAGATTGGTGACATCATGCTGATTGAAATAAACCAGTCATAGAAAGACAAATGCCATATGACCTCACTTATATGTGAAATCCAATGAACAAAATAAAATGATGAACAAAATAGAACCAGAGGCATGAATACCTGGAACAGACTGACAGCAGTCAGAAGGAAGGAAGGGAGATGGGGGGTGGGGGAATGAATGAAAGAAGATGAAGAGATTAGCCAAAGACCATACATGCATAGCCCATGGACACAGACAGCAGTGTGGTGAGGGCCAGAGGAGGGGGGTGGGGCTGGGGGGAGGCGGGCAAAGCAGTGGAAAATGGGAAACATCTGTAATAGTGTCAACAATAGAAAATAATAACAAAAGGAAAATATTAATCAGGAAGTAGACAGCATTTTAAACGCCTTTCTAAGCTACTGTCTGTGGCTTGTCACCTTGGTGAAGTTTCCAGAATCCAGTGATATGGGGAACTTGGGGATGTATCATCCATTAAGAAAGAAAAGTTCCTGGAGATCAACCAAGATGGCGGCATAAGTGTAAGCAGCACTTGCCGCCTCCCACAACCACATCAAAATTACAACCAAAGTACAGAACAGAACAACCCTTATTCAGAACCACCTGAAATCTGGCTGAATGGAAGTCCTACACCAAGAGAAATAAAAAGAAAAGCGCATGGAGACTGGCAGGAGGGGCAGAGGCACAGACTGGGCTGGCCAACACCCATGTGTGGCATGTTTTTAACTGGGAGGGATATCTTGGCTGCAGAGGCCTCCTGTAAGGAGCACGGGGTCCCAGCCCCACCCCAGACCCCTCAGCCCAGGGTTTCAGTGCTGGAGGAGAAGTCCTCCTAAGTTCAAAGAGGAGGCAGGCATTCATCTCTAAGGAGTAGACACCAATGTTTCCAGCTCCTCTAACTGTGAATCTACAGGATACCCTTTTACTGGATGTCCCATGCAGCATTGCTTCTGTCTCAGGAATTGATTTTCCAGAACAAGTCATGGGCAAGGGGCTCATGTCTGTGGAATTCACAGTGCTCCTCGCACCTCCCTGAAGCAGCTGCCCTGATTAAATGGCGAATGGCCCGCCCATGGCTCAGTTTCAGGTCCGCCTGAAAGAGGGCACCTCACCAACTCTGGGCGGGGTCCTACAGGATGGAGTCTATCCTGTGAACCAGCCTCCAACACATGGTCTGTCCTTCCCTGAGCCAGGATTCAGGGGTCCAGGAATCAACGGGTGGAGGTGGGAGTGTTTCCTCTCCCTCTTACACCTAATAGTCTATTACAAAACTTGCTTCCTTTCCTTATAATGTAGGCTCTGAGGATTAAAATATAGTCGTCCCCAAGGAGAGAATGTTTCCACTCAGGAACATGGCAATTGTTCCTTTGAAGCTTAGATGGCCACTTGCTCAATCTGGGCTCCTCGTGTGACTGAGCCGATAGGCAATGCAGGTTCTGAACCGGCTGGGTGATGCATCCTGACGATCAAGAGCAAACTGGGTTGCACAAAAGAGGGCAAGGCATCCAGGCTTGAAACCCAGGGGTTCTCTGGAACGCCTCCCTTAGCAGAATGTGATGGAAAACTACATCTCAGCCCCATAAAGGCAGGCCCACCGGAGACCCCAACCTCTTCAGACAATGGCTTAAATTACCCACGAGTTAAATCACACTGACCAAGCAGGGCCCTATCTGAGGGCCAAAGGATGGTAGAAGAAAGTTCCAAATACGAACTATAACCTGTTGCTCAGTTACGGAAATAAGGATGGTAGTAATTATGAACATTTTACTTTCCTGCTTGGTATTTATACATATGAGACATTTTCTTACAGACACTCAATGTTTGTGTTCCCTCAAAATCTGTGTTGACACCTAATCCCCAATGTGATAGTATCAGGAGGTGGGACCTGGGGGAGGTGATTAGGTCAGAGGGGGGAGCCCTCATACAGGAGATCAGTGCCCTTATACAAGGGACCCCCAGAGAGGTCTTCCCCTCCACCATGTGGGAATGGAGAGAAGGCCATTTCTGAAGCAGGAAAGGGGGTCTCACTGAACATGGAATTTGCTCATGCCTTGTTGTTAGACTTCTAGCCTCCAGAACTGTGATAAATTTCCGTTTTTCTAGTCAGCCCGTCTGTGATAGTTTTGTTACAGTGGAACAAATGAATTAAGATTCCGTTATGTTTTCCCATTCTTTTGCTCTACTACTTTATATTAGACTAGAGGCCTGGTGCATGAATTCATGCAAGGGTGGGGTCCCTCTGGGTGGCCTGCAGGGATTGGGCCGAAACCGAAGTCCAACACTGCCTGCAGCTCCTACCTGCCACTCCCGCTCATCCTGGCCCCACTGTGCCTGCTGGGGGCCCGCACCCAATCAGTCCCATTCAGGAGAGGCTCACACTGCCACAGCAGTGCTCGCCAGCCCTGAGCCCTGTGTCTGGTGTCCTCCCAAGGGGAGTGGCCTGCGGGATAGGGCTGAAACCAGCTCTCTGACATCCCCTGAGTGGTTCCAGATTGCAAGCGGGCACAGGCCAGGCTGAGGGACCTCACCAGTGCATGATCGGGCCAGGGAGGGACCATGGGAGGGCTCCAGGGCTTGTCTGACCCATCTCACTCATGCACATCATAGTGACTTGTTGACTCCTGGTGGTCAGTGCACATCATAGGGAGCGGTTGAACAGACTTAGCATATCATTAGCATATTACGCTTTGATTGGTTGTTTGGTTGTTCTGCCATTCGGTCTATTTGCATATTACCCTTTTATTAGAGAGGATATGCTTATGGGGATCTAGATCATTAGAGTTTTTCAGTCAACAGAATACCCAGGTGAGACGGTAATGAAACTGGAAGAAGAATTCTCATCACCCAGAGCTGAAGAAAGTGGCAGGTGGGACTTAGTGTCTTCCTTCTCTGGAAGGAATCAGGATGCTTCATTTCCAGGAGGGTAATCATATTGGGTGGGAGCAGGAGGCTGCAGCTGCGAGTCATGAAAAGGGGTGGAAGGGTGAGAATGCATTGAGCAGTCAGGGCTGACAAACAGGATATTTTCCTGCTTATCATCTCCATTCCCGCTCTCCCCTCCTCTATTCCTTCTTGTGGGGCTGGACCCCCAAACTGCATTGCCCAGCATCCTTTGCCAGCAGCCTTTCCTGTTACATTTGGCCAATAGGAGGCATCAATAGGGGAGGTGGGAGGAGGAGAGAAGTCATTTTCCTCCCAGGCTGTTTCTGGTGGTGGACTCCTCAGGTGTGTTCCCAGCAGACTGAGAGTAAATTAATTCATCCACTCAACAAGTGCTTGCTGAGACACAGAACCCAACGAAACACGATTTCTGCCTTTGAGGAGCTAACAGTGTAGAGAAGGAGCAGGCGAATTAGGGTCCAGGAGCCACAGCCAGCCAGCCGCGATTTTGTGGCCTGCAAGCGACGAATAATTTTTCAATTTGTAAATTGTTGACAAAAAAAAAATCAACAGAAGAATATTTTGTAAAACATGAAAATAATATAAAATGTATATATTAGTGACCATAAATAAAAGTTATTTTGCAACACAGCGGGCAGAGTTATGTTGCAACAGAGACGATCTGGGTTAAAGCCTGAAATATTTACTATCTGGCCCTTTACAGGAAAGTAGCAATTATGAGAGGGCCAATCCCTGACGGGAGGATGAGGCCAAGTGAAGCAGGGACGGGAGGTGAGAGCTCAGAGGTGTGAACTGGGAGCACTGGGAGGGGAAGGGAGACCACTTCTGGGGGAGCAGCTTTCAGGCGGAGGGAGCAACTTGGACAAAGACCTAGAGCCATGAAACTCCAGGCTGTGGGATGGTGTGCCGTTTAGTGTGCGGGGAGAGATTAGGGATGCTGGTGACGCTCTAAGGGTCAGAGCCGGACTGGGAAGGGCCCTCAGCACCCCCAAGGTGGGGGTAAGACTCATTCTGGGGTAGCAGAGAGCCACTGCAGGCTGTGGAGTCGGGGGTACTTAGGGAAGGGGTTACAGGGGAATGTGACGAGGAGCAGGGAGACCAGTTAAGTGTAGTGGTATTTCTCTCTTTTTCGCGTCATCACGGAAAAGGTTCTGGTCCGGTTGCTGAGTGGAGGAGCTGGGGATTAAGACATTAAAGAAAGAAAGAGACCAAGAGGCAGAAATAGATTCATGAAGCTGGGAGCTGGGTGGGCCGCCATTTTCTCTGATGGAGAGGCAGCATGACGACGATGACCCGAGCCACGCAGCGCGTTTATTTTAAAGGCCTAGATTTACATATCTAGTCCCGCCCCTGCCAACACCTGGGCTGCTATGAAGTCAGAACTGATTAACATGTCCAGCCTCATTGGGGAAGCATGTTCCCAGGGCGTGACTCAGCCTACACCCTGAGCTCAGCTGATGATAATTAAGGAAAATGCCCATGTGTCTTCCCAGGCGGCCCTCTACAGTTAGGAAGGCAGCGTGGGGCAGGAGGAGGAAGGAGCTTGGGCTCAGCAGACCTGAGTGTTCACCCCTGCTCTGCCTCTTTCTAGCTGCGTGACCTTGGACAGGCACTTAACCTCTCTGAGACCGCCTCAGATCAGCCAGGGAGGGGTCACAATGCCCTCCTCATTTACTAGCAGTTTCCAGGCACCCTTCACAGCCTCCCAGGCTCCCCCAAAGCTTGTTTCTGGGAGCCGGGTGTCCTGTCTCACCAGTTGGACCACGAAGACCCCCAGCCCAGAGCCTGGCCTTACTGCTCTCATTTCTCTCCGCCACTCCCCCACGCTGCCCTGTGGCTTGGGGCTGACCCCTTGGGAGGGAGGCCTGTCAACACCATCTCGCAAAGCCACCAGGCTGGCCCTCGGGTTCATAAAAGCCATGGTTCTGGGACTAGAGGGCTTGGTGTGTGGCAGAGAGACGCTGGGAAGGTCACAGCCTGGCTCCTGGCAGCTGGTGGGAATGGAGTGATGATCGCGCATCCGGAGGTGGGACCACCTCTCCAGATCTGTCCGACTCCAGAGCTGCAAAGGACATCAGCCCCCCAGCCCCAGCCCTCCCTTATTCATGGACCGGCCCGGAGAGGTCAGTGTGCGAGCCAGACCACGGCCCAGGGCTCCCCGTCCAGTGCTCCCCGTGCTGGACTCCTTGTCCAGTGCTCTTTCCACCATGCCTTGCTGCCCCCCATTTGTCCTTCACTGTACCACTGGCAAAGACGCAGCCCCGGACAGCAGCCTCATGGCGGGCAGCTGTGGGTCTCAGTCAGGGTGCGATGTCTGTTTTTTATTTAAATGAACAGCACGGAGAGGAAATTGTGCCCTAGGAGAGGTGAGAATGCCTTGTGAGCTGAAGTGTATCCGCCCCATTCCTAGAGTCCTGTCAGCTCTGAAGCGAAACACAAGGGCGATTAGATTTTACATATTTTCCTTTTTATACTTCAATAAATATTGCCCATGAAACCCAATGGGCATTTTCTGTACCTAATGCATAATAACTAGCCCTATAAATCTCAATTATCCCCATAAATCTAAATAAAGGCCCAGGTTTAAGTGACTTGAGGACGTGTAATTAATAAAGTGCAAGCACATCACCATTCCAAACTGTTTACTTCGAGCCACACTCTCGTTCTCAAAGGCTTTTCCTTTGCTGCGTGGGGGTTGGGGGAAGAAGGGGGCCCAGGGACGCTGGGAAGGTTCTGGGCTTCCGTGGTCCTTGGCTGCCCCATGATTCTTCAGGACGACGGGCTGCCGGGACCTTCGGAGAGCAGCCTCGGCTCACTGAGGGAGGGCTGGGTTGCGCTCTGCTTCCCGGGACCTGAGACGCACGGGTCCAGGGACGGGGCTTCCAGGTGGCCTCGCCTCCCCCAGGCTGGAGCGTGGCCGTCACAGCCTTGCTACCCTCTCACACCCACATCTAACGGTAACCAGTCCCCTCTCCCCAGCCTGCCCTCAGTCTACCTCCAAGCAGGGCCCATCCCCATCCCGCTGTTCCTGTCCAGGTGCCACCACGTCTGGCCTGAATTCATGCAACATCCCCCTGCCTCCTACGGGTCCTGCCTCCATCGGTCCTGCGTGGAGCTTCCCTCCCCGTAACAGCATCAGGAACTTCCTAAATGCACATCCCACTGCCCGCCCGCCCCTTTCCCCAAGGCTCTGGCTCCCCAGGCTTCCCCACTGCACTCAGGGTCAAGGCCAAACTCTTTCTTCCACGTGGCTCCCAAGGTCCTTCGGGGTCCGTCCTGGCTGCCTCTCCTGCCTTCCCTTTTAATGGTCACCCCACCCCGACTACCTGCCTAAGCCACACGGACCCTCCTGCCTCCTCCACCCCCTGCCTTCCCCCCGAATTGCGGTTCTGTGGTAGAAAAGCTGCTGGTCATGTCCCGGCCTCCGGCCCCGGCCCTCAGCGAGGAATCCTGCCCCTCTCCTCCCTGCAGGGGCTGGTCGGTGAGCTGGGACCCGGTGCCAGGAGCCCCGGGGGGCCATGATTCCTGCTCTTTACTTGAAAACTTAAAACTAGTATCAAAAGGAGGCATTTGAACCCCAGCCGTGGGGAGGAGCTCTCCCTCCATCAGCGACAGATGGGGTTCCAGTCTCTGCTCTCACGCGCCCAGCTCGGCCTGTGTCTTCCATTCTGCGTGGGCACTTGGAGCTCAGTGTCAGGGAGTCCCTCTGGCTCTAACAGCACGGCTTCCACACGGTGCCGGGAGGCCTCCTCCTCTCCGGGGACCAGTGTGAGTTCTCAGCTGGAAATGATGCCCCCCCCCCCACCCTCTATGGAGTGGCTTCTGTTTGCCAGGACGAAGCTGAGGACTTCCCGAACGCCATCTCCAGCAGCGCCTGGGCGGGTCCTGCCGGGACGTGCTCCTGGGACACCGCTTCCAGGTGGGAGGTGGGGCCTCGGACAGAGGCCCAGGGTCACCAGGCTGCTGTCTAATCAGAGGGGAGTCCCTCCGGAACCCCAGTTTCAAACACATTCACCAGCCACGAGGCTTTGGGCAACTGGTGGCATCTCTGGGCCTCAGTTTCCCTGTTTTTAAAATGGGTGGCACAATAGCACATCCATCCCTCAAAGGGCTGATGTGAAGGCTAACTGGGTTCATATGTGTGAGGTCCAGGGCCAGCTCTGGGCACACAGCAGGTGCTCGATAGAGGCTCGCCGTCCTCATGCTCAGCTTTTCTGAGAACCCCTGCATGTGCGACTGAGAAGTCCCGTCGAAGCTGGCAGGAGGAGCTCTCCATGGCTCCCCCAGGTTCTCCTGTGACACATTCCACGTTCCAAATGCCGTGTCAGTTACTTTCACAAATGGGGAACACACGTAGACTGTTTGAGCATCGACTGAGGTTTGATTTCAGCCAGCGAGCTGGGGCCGCCTTCCAGAAGTTGCTTTAGAAATGTCTCAGCCGGAGGGGTTTGCACTACTCCCCCTTTAACCTGCTGCTGGCACCGGTGTGGGCCTGGCCCCCCAATGCCATCTCCTCATTGCCTGTCACTGCTCTGCTCTCTGCTCAGCCCTTCACTTCCCAAACCCCGGCCACGTGCTGGCGCTGCGCTAGGGGCTGGGATGGCAGGCAAGGCAAGGAGAGCGTGCGTGCTGCAGCTCACTCTCTAACACACAGACAAACGTGTACTGGGAATGTGACACAGTCCAGGGAAGAGGGATCGGGATGCTCCAGGAGGTCAAATCCGTGTGTGATGGTGTCCCGGGCCTGTTCCTCCCCCTCCCGCTGCTGGAGGGAGCAGACCCAGGCAGGAGGGTGAGCACAAGAAGAGGGAGGAGATGGTTGAAGGGAAAGATCCGATTTGCCCTGGAGGGAGGATGGACTGTCTAGCAACGCCCTAATCTGCTAGGAAACCCCTCTGCTCCCCTCACCACCTGGACCCTTCCAGAAAGCCCCTGAGGGGGACTGGAGGGTGCTGATGGGCTCTTCGGCCGCTGGGAGCTTCCTGTTTGGCACAGGCCTGGAGGCCCGGGGGTGGGGTGGGGAGGGGGCAGTTGGTTCTGCCTTGCCCAGGTGGGGATGGGACCCCAGGTGCTGTGCGCTGGGATGAGGCAAGCAAGTGGGCGGAGCCTCTCGTTCTTGTCACGGGGGACCCCACAGCAGCTCTGCTCTGAGCTCAGGTTGTTTTCCTGTTCTAATTAACATCACTGAGAATTAAACTCCACACTGCGACATGAGCTTGCTCCCCTGAGAGCATTCTGGCTCAAATACTGATTAAATATGAAACGGTTCCAGTGCTCTGAGCTGAAGTCGGCGAGGCACAAGCCAGAGATGGAAGCTGTAATTACCAGCTGATTATGCTGTGTGAGTTATTAAAAGATCAAATAAAATGAAAACCAACATCCTCCAAATAAAAACAATTAACAACACTCACAGTTATTTCTACTCTATTTAAAGGGACATGTGCTTTTTATTTTTTTACTCCCTTCCCATTCTTATAGGTTCAGGTGCTCATCCTGGTCATTTGCTGAGCACCTACTATGTGACAAGCACACGCTGGGCGCAGGGATGGGGAATAAACCCATTGAACAAGGTGCCTGCACTCCTGGGGCTCACAGTCAAGAGTGGAACATGGCCCTTCGAAAAAGTCACAGACCATGACACCTTGGGGTGGGGCCAAGCATGCCATGCACACAGGTTATGTGGGAGGATAATGAGGGGACGAACTCAGACGGGGGAATCTTAGGAGATGGTACATAAGTTGAGACCTGAAGGAGCTGGTTACCTGAAGAGTAGGGGACAGAGTGATCTAGGGAGTGGGAACAGCATGTGCAAAGGCCCTGGGGTGGGAAGGAGTGTTGGAGGGACTAAAGAAGGACACTGGGGCAGACTGTGATGAGGAGGGAGCATGAGGAGGGGAGTAGGCAGCAGCCAGACCCCATGGGGCCTCCTGGGCCTTGGCCAGCAGGGCTGGGTTTACTCAAGGTTCTGTGAGCAGCACTCCAGTAGGGGACTGCAGCCCCCACCCTCCTGTGGAGAGAGGGCAGAGTGGGGAGAAGGGGCCATGAAGGGGAGAGGAGACGACCCTCACCCCCAGTTACAGACTAAGGTCTCAGCAGGAAAAGCCCTTGGCTGCCCCAAAGGCCCCAGGAGAGGAAGGGAATGGGCCTGGCTGAAGGGAGACTTGGGGCCGCTATGGCTTGTCTCCCAGCTCCCCTACTCCCCCCACTCTGTGGACCACCCACTCTGTGGACCACCAGCCACAGCAAGCACTGGAGAGCTGGGAGCACAGATCTCTGGTCTGTCTGGGTGTGGATGGTGTGTTCAGGGAGGACTTCCTGGAGGAGCCACTTCTGCCCTGAGACTTGAAGAATGAGTAGGAGGTACATCCCACCTCTTCACTGTCTGTCTCCTCCAATTAGAAAGTGAGTTCCACGAGGGCAGAGGTTTCTGTCTGTCGCATTCACTGCTGTATTGCCAGCAGTTAGGATGTCGCCTCAGACTAGTAGTGATTCAATAAGAATTTGTCGAATGAACGAACGAACGAACGAACAGCTTTAAAAGTTGTGTGCCGAGGCAGACTTCAGGTGGCATCTTCAGCAGCAGCTGCCTCTCCACTGTGACCCCAGCTCCCATTGGACAACCTCTCGCCCATGGTCCCAGAGCCCCCTGGGTGGCCCCTGCCAGGGCTCTGACTCCCGTGATGATCCCAGCTCTGGGATGTCGCCTCCTCATCTTGGTGACCTTCCAGTCCAGAGTGGCCGCTGCTTCTCGTCATCGTTGAGTCCCACAGCCTCTTCTCCTGTGTGGCTCGTCAGCTGCAGTTCCCTGCACTAAATTCTTTGTCTGAATTGCTAGAGTGGATTCTCTTTTGCTGACTGCACCGTGACTAGTATAGTCCTACAGGCCGAAGGGAGGCATGGGTGAGACCTCCTGCTTCCTCCCGCCCTGGCTTTACCCCGGCTGGGTCTGCAGACCTGACTGGGCTCCTGGCTGCAGGCAGTGGGAGATGATGGGGGAGGGAGAGAGCTGGTCCGGCACCATCGCATTCTACGCACTAACTCTGTCCACTAGTGAGTGTGGCCCAGTCAGTGCCCTGCCTCTGACCATCAGACCCACACCTCTTCCTTCCTTGGAGGGCATGGAGGGGTCTCGGAAGGGTACCAGAGGTGGGTCTGACATGGAATGAAGGTCAGAGTTTTTCTCTCCAACAACAATGAGAGTGTGACTGTGAGAGTTGCTATGTGAGTGACTTATACCAAGTGCACTGGTAATACCTACAGGACGCTGCTTATTGATTTCAATTGGGAAGAGAATTAAGTCTCTGGAAAGTTCTACTTGCAACCTAGACCTGAAGGAGGGTTTCAATGGGCAAATATGGGGTTCAGTGGGTGGGAAAGAAGAGCAGGGGCGCAGAGGGTCAGAAACACTGAGGGGTCAGGTGTGTCTGGGACAAAGGAGCCCGTAGTCAAGGCTGTTTTAATAAAAGTGGACTCCGACAGAAGAGAAAGGTTATGGGAATAAAGACGGAGATTTGAAGTCAGGGGAGGGAAGAGATAAGCACTCCTTGTCCATCATAGAGCCTGGCCAGCTGGTGGGGCGTGGGTCAGAGCGTGGTACTTTGAAGCACGCAGCCTCAGATTACTAATAAGCCTTAGAAAGGTAGAAGAATAAAATCATGATTTCATTAGGCCGTAGAATCCTAGGGAATCTTATCATCTTACGATAATTGAATTGTTGGATCTCAGTCTTAGGTTTCTAAAACCACAGCCATTTGGAATCTTAGATTGCTTAGGGTGTCAACTCATCCTCCACTCTCCCCTGAACCCCAGTTCTGATAGCATGTGCTCTGTGCTCAGTGTTCTGCTCACATTATGTCATTTAGTCCCCATGACAACCCATGGGGAGTGGGACTGTTATTTTGAAACAAACAGAAACAGGTGCTCTCCCCTTTCTGGGGCCAGAATCTGAAATCAGGGTGTCTGGGGCTGTGCTTCCTCGAGGGTTTCAGGGGAGGGTCCTTCCTGCCTTTTCAGATTCTGGGGGCTCCTGGCCGCATCCCCTCAATCTTCATGTGGCCCCGCCCCCTTCTTCAGGTGCCTATGTTTGTGTGTTCACATGGCACCACCCTCTTGAGACCTTGGATGGTCTGTTTCTGGGGTGCCACCCCCCTGGTTGACTGTCTGACCCCACTCTCACACCTGTCAAAAGTCTCCCTGCCAATGTCCCTCCAGAAAATCCTTTGTGTGTGCCATCTCTTTCCTGCTGGGACTGTGACAGCTGGGATTGAAAAGGAGACAGGAGAGCAGTGGCCCATCCAGAGTCCATGCAAGAGGTCCAGAGGGGCCTGTGCAGTCCCTGGAAGGCTGGGGAGGGAAGGGTGATGGGGGGGGGGTGCTGATTAGGGAGCAGAAAGCCCTCAGGGCAGGTGGGGCACACACACAATCACCCCACACTCCTGTGAGGAGCAGCTGTGGCCCATTGTACAGGTGAGGCGACTGCAGCCCAGAGAGGGTAACTGACTTCCTCAAGGGCACACAGCAGTAAAAGGGCAGAGCTAAAAATGGAACCCTGAGCTGCCCACAGCCGGCGTCTCCTTTACCTGTGACCTCTGGGTAAGCGGCCCCTCACCCTGTGGCCATTTGCTCTGATGGGCTTCACTCTTCCCTCTATCCCCTTCCTCCACCCCCAGACAGGAATCCTGTCCTTGTACCAGTGCCTCTGGGTGGCTGCTCTCTTTGTCCCTCGGTTCTTCCCAGCTGTTAACCTTGGCAGAGTTCCGCTGCATTGGGGCGAGGGCCTGGAGTGAAACTGAGGCTCGGTGAGTGTGAGCCCTTACTGAAGGTCAGGCACCTTGCAGGCAGTGTGGCCAGGACTCAGCCCAGATCTCTCAGCCTCAGAAGCCCATTTGGCTAGTTTGCGTCCTGCGAGGCCTCTCTGCTGAGTGCTCACCCGCCACTGTGCACACCTCCAGCGACAGGGAGGTCATAACCCCTCCCCAGGGTCACCCACCCATCCCGACTGAGGACACATCTCTCCTTCACAGGGCATCCACCCGTTGTCCCCACAGAAGACAAACCTTCACCCGGGACTCCAGTAGGGAGAGGGGACAGCTCCCCGAGGTGTGACAGAGAGGGTACAGGAAAGGAGAGTCCCAGATTAGGGAGGCCCCGCTGCAGCCCTTCCTGCTGAAAGGGGCGGGGGGACGTTTATACCCAGGGAGACATGGGGAGCAGGCCACTCCAAGGCAAATGGAGATGGAGCCCAGAACACTGGGCAGTGGGGGGAGGGAGGAGTTTATAACACAGAACCGCAATTCTCCAATGGTCAGAGTTATGGGGCCTAATAAGATTGGAATCGTAAGTGCTGTGCCTTTAATTTCTTGGCTCTTCTCCCTGAAAACTTATTTTACAAAATGTGCCTTGTGCCATCCATCCTCCCAGATGGCTTTTTAAGTGAAGCTGTTTGTTAAGTGGGAGAAGAAAGGGAGCGGTGGGGAGGAGCCGCTGCAGACCCGGGATCTGGCAGGAGCCAGCACGCTGGGGCTGGGGGGCGGGTTTTCAGGATGGAGACCCTCAGGCTCAGCCAGGCCCACAGTGAGCGAGTCCCAGTTAAGACCGCTGATGTGTTTTGAGCTGTCATCGTCCTGCTCTGGGTACGTTAGATACATTCTCCCACTAAATCCTTACAACAAGCTTCAGACCAATTTCTTGTAGAAATGGGGAAACGGAGGTCCTGAAGGGGCAGGAATTTGAACAAGGTCACAAGGCAAGTCCCTAGAGAGGGATGAGAAGACGGCCGTCGCCGTCAGTGAGCCGGGGTGGATTCCATTACCATCTCTGCATTTCATGGTCTCTTCGTTCTCCTGCCTCCTCCTCCTCCTTCATTGGCACAGCCCAGCCCCTCCTGCGGAGCTGGGCCTAAGGGGCTCTAAGAAGCACTTCCTTTCCGGTGGATTTCAGAGGGCAGCAGACAGGTCACCTGTCAATCATGCTCGGGCAGCAGATCTGAGAGACACGTTTTCGCAGCCACAACAGTCCACCCCTTGGGCGGTGAGTTCCCCCTCTTCACAGAGGTTTGGGAAACAGCACCTCCTTGGTTTCCATGGCTGCCCCTCATGAAGGGAAATTCGGGAGAGGAAGGCTTGTGATGCCAAGCACAGCTCCGATTCCTGTATTTGACCTCAGGGTCGTGACTGACATCCACTGCCCTCCTCCCCTGCGCTTTCTGAAGTCCCCTCGCTCTCGGCTGCCACCGCCTGCCTAGTGTGGCACACCTTATTTTCAAGGGAGGGGTACTGAACCCTGCGAACCCTTCTCAAGCCATGAGGGCTGTGCATGTCTATTCACAATTATAATGGGGTTAGAAGGGATCACCTGGACTCTATCTCCTCCTCCTTCTTGTCCCCCTTCCTCCTGTTGGTGAAAGTGACTCCCCTTTTTGCCTACTGGCTCCAAATTGCCCCCCCCCGGGGGGGGGGGGGCTGGTCAGCTGTAACTTGCAGTTCAGTGGACCCTTGCTGTGAATCCTGGCAAGAGCATGGGTATGTGGGGACCGGCACCTCAGAAGCTGCAGAGTCCAGAGTGGCCGAGCTACAAACAAATGCTGTTGTCTGTGACCTGTGTGTATGAGCGGCTCCTATCCCCTTTCCCACCAGGAGTGCAAAGAAGCACATCCCCTAAGACGATGCACATACCATCTATGAGGCCTCCTTAATCTGTTGTAGCAAGGAGACATGTCCAGCACATCGTCTCCAATAAAAGCGGCTGCCTGGCTGAGCCCGTAGTGGTCTGAGGCCGTTTCCCAGTGTCCATCTGTCTCTGCAGGGGCCAGGCTCACAGATTAAATGAAGACACAATGGAAACACTGTCTGTGCTCATTTTTTAATGATGGCACCAATCATCACCATCCTCCAGCCCAGATGTGACGCTGCCTTTGACTGTAATCCTGGCTAGTGTAGGGGATGGTTTTAGAGGCTTTTATTTGGCCTTCCTCACTAGAACAGCTCTTACTCCACAGGCCAGGCACTCAAATTTGGGGTTATTGCCAAGTGTATCAGTCCCAATGATCCACTCTGGGTCTGGGGAAAGGGCCACTGAATGGTCCCAAGACCCAGTGGGCCCACTGTGAACCAGGCTTCAGCCAGAATACCCTTTCCTGCCTGCTTCCTGTAGGCCCCACTGCAAGAAGGGGGTCATGGAGACACTAGGTATCAGTGCGACTCAGACCTTCTGCCCAATAGTCCTCAGAGTGTCTGGTTATCCCCTTCCCCCAGTGGACAGTCACCCAAATAAGTAGCTGCCAGGCCCTTTGGGGAAGAACTGGGAAAACCATCATGTTATATACTTGCCATGTTGTTGAAGGCTTTCTTCTCAGGGATCTGGCCACCTCATCCATCAATGGTTCCAGATCTGAAAACTGGCTCAGGTGTGCTAGCTGAGCTAGTAATTACATTTTATTGGGGTGACTGCTTAAGCCACCTTCTCCATTCTTGTCTTTTAAAAAACTTTTTATTTTATGACTAGAGGCCTGATGCATGAAGATTTGTGCAAGAATGGGCCTTCCTTCCCCTGGCTTCAGGCTCCACCTTCACTCCGGCCGGAGCCACCTTTCCGCCTTCCCATGCTGCCCAGAGGCCTGGAGCAGCTGGGGTGGTGTGGAACGCCTGCATCATCACCATGGCAATGACACAGGCATCCTGCCCAGCCCCTGGCCGCTCAGCACCTGTGTATGCAAATTAACCCGCCATCTTTGTTGGGTTAATTTGCATACTAACTCCTGATGACTGGTGGGTGTCACGAAGGTATGGTCAATTTGCATCTTACTCTTTTATTAGTGTAGATAATTATAGATTCACATGAAATTGCAAAAAATAATAGTACAGGAGGGATTATATAAACTTCAACTAGTCCCCTCAATGGTTGTGCCTTTATAACTATAGTACAATATCTCAAAATCAGGAAACTGACATTGGTGCAATTTGTAGGTATAGTTTTATAGCATTTTGTCACATATAGATTTTTGGAGACAATTGTGATCAGAACCACTCCATCACCCCAAAGATCTCCCGTGTGCTACCCCTCTGAATTCACACCTACCCTCCTCCCCATCGCCCACTCCTCTTAACCCCTGGTGCCTGCTGATCAGTCCACCAGTTCCACAGTTTGGTCATCTTAAGAATCATCCTACATAATAAAAAGGCAATATGCAAATTGCATCACTCCACTACGCCCACAATTGGGCCGGCTGGAAGCGCGGGGGTCTCAGGGTGGCCGATTGGCTGGCAGTAGGAGCGGGGGACGAGGACTCACGAGTCCCCGTTCCCTGCTCCTCCCGCAGGCCTAAATGGCTGGCACTGTGGGAGGACCCATGGGGCCCGCGGAAGATGCCGGTGGCGGCGGAAGACACCGGTGGCCGATTGCGTGGCTGCCGGCACCAGTTTTCCGCCAGCACCAGTTTTCCTCTGGCCACTGCCCCCCATTGGAGCGCCTCCCAAGTACTGCCCTCAGCCTTCAGGAGGCGCTTCAATCAGGGGTGGCCAGACAAAAACTGGTGCTGGCGGAAAACTGGTGCTGGCAGCCAGGTGAAGGAAAGTCTATTGCACGAAACTTCGTGCAACAGGCTTCTAGTATATAATGAAAGCCTAATATGCTAAGTATCTGGTCTTCCGGTGGGCCGTTCAACCAATCAAAGTGTAATATGCTAATGATATGCTAAGGCCGCTCAACCGCTCATTATGACATGCACTGACCACCAGGGGGCAAATGCTCTGACCAGTAGGTTAGCTTGCTGCTGGGGTCCAGATGATGGACTGAGCGAGATGGGCCAGACATGCCCTGGAGCCCTCCTGTTGTCCTTCCCCGGCTGGCCAGCCTCCTGCGTCCCTCCCCAGCCCCGATCGTGCACTGATGGGGTCCCTTGGCCTGGCCTGCATCCTCTCGCAATCCAGGACCCCTCGGGGGATGTCAGAGAGCCAGTTTTGGCCTGATCCCGCAGGCGAGGCCAAGGGACCCCACTGGTACACGAATTCGTGCACCAGGCCTCTAGTGTTATATAAGTGGAATCATATACTAAGTATATAACCTTTTGGATTGGCTTTTTTTTTCTGCCATTGGACATAATCAATACTCACCCAAGTTGTTGCAAATATCAGTAGTTCATTCATTGTTATTGCTGAGTGGTATGCACGGCCTGCTCTCCATTCTTGTCTTATATTGGTTGGAGGTGTTAAGCAGCACCCTGTTGGCTGTCCCATGTCCACACCTTTCCACAGGCCCAGCCCTCTTGGCTGTCCCTCTGACTTTACTGGTCATTTAGGTCATTGCAACTTCCTTCTGGCTGTATGTGCCACCAGCTGGCCTCTGCTACTTCAGGGCCTCCTCGACCCCGGACGAGTAGAGAACCATGGTGGGCTTCTCAGTGTCCCTCACCAGGCACTCCTGATGGCTTTGGTGAACTGTGTGTCCTCAGGGCTCCCCCGTGGGACATAGTCCCTTCCAGCCTGCCCACTCTGCTCAGTCTTTTGATTCCTTCTTCTCAACTCAGGCACCTCCACATCAGTGAGAACTGGCCATCACGTTTTCAAGGCCATCCCTTGGGTCCATGCCGTGTTCCCCAAACTCTCCAAGTCAAGGAATTCTGTTCAGTCAGCCATGAACTCTGGCTCCCTTGATCAGCACCCTCACAATCCACTCCCCGGGCTCTTATGGGGACACGATCAGTAATTCTTCCTACTACTTTGGTGGCCGGTTTCTTTCAAGCCCAGCATGTCCCCAGCTGGATTATGCTGGCATTGAAACCTACTTATCCACCTGGCAGCAATAAGAGGCGGTGGGGCAGGTTCCCAGGGCCTACCTGTTACCTGAGGGGCGGGCGAGTCCTGGGCAGCACCTCCCAGCACAAGTTCTGGCTCTTCCTAGGGAAGGGTAGGCTGTCCCTGCGAGCCCAGAGGGTTTGGGGAGAGTTGCAAAGTCAGCATCCTCAGCTGTCCGTGCCCTGTGTTTCAGAGTTCCAGGTGTTCCCATCAAGGCCTTGGCTGCGTATAACAGACCTGAGATGGACACCCTCAGAGCTCGGTGCCTCTGACAAGTACCTCTACAGCCTGCTTTTCAGCCAAGTCTGCTCTCCCAGTGCAGGAGGTACGGGCCTCTCTGTGAGCGAGCAGCAGGCCCTTTGGCTCTCACGCTTACCATTGGGCTTGTTAAGAGCGCCCCGTCTCTCATTACCCCTCTGCAGTACGTGAACCCAACTTAGTAGCTCAATTCTCAACGAAGTGAAATTGCCCGAGTTGCCTTGGCAGATGATAGAGGAAGTGCCCAGTCATCTCTGCTGTCTTTGTAGGCGTTGCTCACCCTCCATCTTTCGAATACCTGCACCATCACACCTGCCACAGGATGCTCCTCCCCTGGAACATCATCCCAGGTAACACAGATGACATCTTTAGCAATCGAGCTGCCACTTTATGCCAAGCACTGTCTGTGCCCAACCTTCCCACCAGGATGGTGTCCTCTACCCTGCGTGGGGTGGGTGAGCCAGTCCCCACGCCTCTCTCGCCACCTGTTTTCTTGGACCACTAGTCTGAGTCTTCCAAGAGGCAGACATCAGGATGGGATTATACATGCAACAGATTAGTTGTGGGAAACCCTGTGAGGGCAGGTGGGGAGGGACCGCAGAGCCTCAGAGATGCAAGATGCAATGCAGGTCTGATCCTTGTGAAAGAGAGGTGGAGGGAGGTTTGTGGGGTGTCTTGAATGGTAGTGAGTGGAGTGAGGGGAGCAGCTGCAGACAGTTCCCTCTTCGTGGGGAGAGTGGGATGAGGTTTACTCCGGGCCAGTCCTATGAGACAGTATTTATGTAGCTCTCTAGGGCACCTTGTAAGGTAGCTATGTTCACCTTCATTTTTCAGAAGAGGAAACTGATGTTCAGAGAGTTCACCCCGCTCTCACAGGGTGGAGATCCGGGCTGCAATCTAGTGGACCGATACCAAAGGCCATGCCCTGTCCATGGCACCACACTGGCCCTGGGGAGCGGCATGGACAGAGGCCCAGGTAGGTGACATGTCAGTGGCTAAGTGCAGCCCGAGTTCAAGGTTGGGGTTCGGAAGCTGTGAGACAGATCATGGTGGGCTTTGAATGGCAGGTGAAGGAGCTTAGACTTGGACATGGAGGCCAGAGGCATGACAAGTGGCCTCTGGGCATATCTAGTCTACAAGCAGAAATTGTTTGGTTCAGTCAGGGTTTAAAAAAAAAACAACACCTCAATTTAATTACCAACACTGAAAAGCTGCCAGGTTTTTTAAATAAGAATCATCGTTCTGGCTTCTCCCAAAAACATGGAAAATATGACCACGGGGGTCCCTGTTTCGACAGCAGAAGGTTGCAACCGAGTGGCTGCCACTCAGCTCAGGACGGGTGCTGTCCAGCTTGCAACCACCTGCAGGGGCCGATCCAACACTGGAGCATCAGGGTGAGGGATCGGGGTAAGCAGGGCTCTGCTGCAGGGACAACCCCAAACCTTCTTGACTTCACACAACACAGCCAGCGCAGGCCCAGGTGGCTCTTCAGGGCAGCTTCTTCCTTGCAGAGACTTGGCGATTCAGGCTGCCTCCGTGGCCCCTCGGTCAGAACACAAGGCCCGCTCTGTGCTGCCCGGGGCAGGGAAAGAGGAAGGCTGAGGGTCTCCACCAGAACTGAGTGCTCCAGTTGGGAGCACCACACGTCTCTTCTGCTTACAGCCCGTCTTGGAGAGCCAGTCACATGAGCCCTAGTAACTGCAGGGGGCGGACAGGTGGACTCCTTCTTGCAGCAGGAGTAGGATTCTCTACCTGAGCCATAGGCGGTGGTCTGGATGCAGGAGGCAGCACCTCACACTCACTCACACAGTGCTTCTCTCTGCGGGTACCATTCTCGTACTTTGTCTGCAGCACTTCAGTGAATCCCCGCAGGGACGCTATGAGGTAGACTATCCCAATTTTACTGAGGGGAAACTGAGGCAAAGAGAAATTAAGTTGACTTCAAAACCCAAACGGTCTGGCTCAAGAGTCTATTCTTGACTGCCGTTCTATACTGTCTCCAGGGGAAGGCGTTGGCACCATTATCAACTCCGTTTTACAGCTAAGAAGGTTGAATCTGTACAGGCCTTGGTGTTCAAGGCAGTTAGGAGAAAGAAATAGAAATGATGGGGAGCTCCAGCAAGGAAGGGGAGAGCTGTGGCAAAATGAGTGTGTGTGTGTGTGTGTGTGTGTGTGTGTGTGTGTGTGTGTGTGTGTGTACTTAAGGAGCATTCTGGTAGTTCAGGCTTCAACACTTATTCTGAACACCTACTGGGTGTCAGGCCCTTCTCTGGGCTCTAGATGGACAGGAAGGAGGTGACCAGCTGGGGAGGGCAGGTGGGATGGAACCACCCGTGACGCCCTGCCCGAGTGCCGCCCCAGGCTGCTTCTTGTCCTTGCCCTTGAGAAACATCGCTGCTCTCAGGGCCCGTGTCAGGGACTCAGGCACACGGGGCCCGGAATGCTCGTCACAGCCTGATGTGTAGAAAGGGCCTGCAATCTCTGAGGATCTGCCAGGCAGGCTGGGGAGGTAAATTATGGTGCATCTGAATGAGGTACAATTACAAAGCTATTAACATCGTGCTTTTGAGGAATTGTCGGTGATGTGGGAAAATGCTGATGATGTATAGTGAGTTAAAAAAAAACCTGAATAGCTGAAAAGATTGTATGATCCCAATTACATAAAATTCAATATGTGCAGAGTGAAAGATAAGGAGGAAATGAGGAGGAGGAGGGGAAGAAGAGAGAGAGGGGAAGGGGGGAGGGAGTGAAGGGGAGAAAAGGGAGGAGGAGGCTGAGAGAGAGGCGGCGATGCCTTCCTTGGGTTGGGTTGGGCATTGCCATGCCCACATAATTTGCTTCTCAGCATCTCTAAGCTATTTTCTTCATTTCACAGAAAGGAAAGTGAGGCACAGAGCGGTTAAGTGATATGTCCAATGTCACAAAGCTAAGACACTGAGCCAGGCCTTGAACTCAGGTCTGGCTGACTTCCTGTTTGCTACACTGGGGAAACTGAGGCAGGGCTGAGGCTGGGGCACTTAGTCTCCCGGCTGGGGGTTATTTAACTGGTTTCGAAAGGAGAACCAGGAGCTTTATGGGGGGCGTGGTCATTGTGGATCATGCCACCTCTGAGGCCGGTATCATCAACCCCATTTTACAGATAAGAAGGTTGAGGCAGTGTCTCAGTGTCCAAGGTAAGTCATGGAAGTGGAGCTTGGACCCAGGTCTGTCACCTGTGTACCCACACTCTCAGCTCTACTGTGAGCTGCTGGCATAGGTGGGTGGAGGGGCAGGCACGGACATAGGTCATTGACAGCCTCCCTGGAAAATTCCCTGCCCAAGGCCCCTGGTGATTTCCCACCTGCTTCTGGGGAGGAGAGAAGATACCTGTCCTGGTTGGTGGGCCCTGTAAGATGTTCCTCACCTAGGCCAGGCCCAGGCCCTCCATCAGGAAGCCCAGTGACTCCCCCCAGCTGGGTCTGCCTCAGTAAGAGTCCTCAGAGTTCATCCATGTGTCTCCCTAAAACTGGAGCCGCGTGGCTAGGGCTGGACGCCCGAGGCTGCCTGTAAGCCAGGCCGCGGCTCATTTGCGTGCTGCTGCCTCCAACACGCGAGAACAGCAAACACCGGGCTGGAGGAATGATTGCTCAGAGACTTCTCAGGGGGCCCTTCCTGATTCACCCGCCTCCCTACCCCTCCAGCTGCCAGCCCCTCTCCCTGCCCTGCCACACAGGCTCCTGGGGAACTCTCCCTCCAGGCCTGGCCTGTCTGCTCACTGGCACACCAGTGATGACCCGCAAGGAGTCCCTGGCGCCCCCATCTGCCCCCACCCGGATTTATCCTCTCACCCACTGCTGTGCGGATGCAGCAGATGTCCTGATGTGAGATCTGCTGCAGCAACTCGAGCAGGGGGTGAGGATGGGGTCCTGGAACACTTGCCCCTCCCCATCCCCCCTGCCTCCTGCTCCCCATGCCCCCTGCCTCCTGCTCCCCATCCTCCCTGCCTCCTGCTCCCCATCCCCCCTGCCTTGGGCAGGAGGTTTCAGGGGGGAGGGGGGAGTACTACACTTTGGTCATTGGAGTCTGGCTGCCCAGGCCTTTTCCAGCAGAATTTCTGATGCAGCCCTACCATGTGCATTCCTGGGGGCAGAGGGGGATGCTGGGAGAATTTTAATTAACAGTGTGTGTGTGTGTGTGTGTGTGTGTGTGTGTGTGTGTGTTCCTTTACAAAGCACTTTTCCTATCCGCTCTCCTAAGCTGCAGCACTAGGCTCCTCTGAGTCTCAGGGCGGTTTCTTGTCCTGTGGATGGGACAGCCTCCCTGCCAGGGCCACCATCCACCCTCCTGGCTTCCTGCTGTGGCCACCATGAAAGGCAGAGTTCCCTAAGCCCATCTGAGCTCTGCCTTCCCTCCCCTTCGCCAACAAGCTAATTGGTTTTGTAATTAAAAAAATGCAGAGAACAGGCAAGGCAATCAATTTAATAAAAAGTTGTTCAGTAATGAAGTGCTTACTTCCAACCTGGCACCTTCTCCGCGTATCAATCCGGCTTCTCCCACAGCGTGACAGAAACCATCCCCTGCCTCACTTTCCAGCTCTGCTCTGCTCCCTCCCGGGCTTCCACTCCGCATGCTAGAAGGACTTCACTCAGACCTGGCCTCCTGGCTCTCCTTGGGGGCAAGTGTAAAGTTCTCTGTCTTGTAGAGGAGGAAACAGAGGGCCAGGGAGGTGCAGTGAGTCGCCCAAGGGCACAGCCAGGGCAGCAGAGAGCTCAGTCTTGGGCTCCTCGGCTTCTGGCCTCACTGCTCTTCCTGTCCCACAGCACACTCAGGAGCCGAAAAAATCTCTCTGCTCAGAGACAGAACAGAAGTCCTTTCTCCAAACGAAGCAGCCTGGTGTATGTAGTGCCCACTCTACGCCAGCTCCACACTTGGCCTCCGACCTACATCACAGCACCCAACCCTCACAACCGCCTTCTAAGAAGGAGACATGTTTCCACTCTACAGATGAGGAAACCGAGGGTCCGAGTGGCTCAGCAGCCTGACTGAGCTCCCACAGCACAGGCCCTGCAGCCAGCCTTTTGGGGCAGATGTGCTGCAGTGGGGGGAGGGGTCTGTTATACTTGAAGAGCATAGGCTTTAGCAGCCATTCAGTCACCCATCCATCCATCCATCCATCCATCCATCCATCCATCCACCCATCCATCCATCCCTTCATTTAAGTCATTCATTAGTTTAGTCACTCATCAGACAGATATTGATTGAGCATCTGCTGTGGGCCAAGCCCCATGCTAGGGATCCAGCGATGAGTCAAGCAGACCAAACCCACCCCTGTGAGGCTCACCACCTGAGAAATGGGTGGAGGGGGGAGACAAGCTCCATGACATAATCATGAAAATAAATGTAAAATGGCACCTGTGGCTGAGCTGGCAAGGCAATGCACATGGAGCCATGGGAGTCTGGAGGTGGAGGGGCTCTGATCTGGTCAGGGAGGGCTTCCTGAGGGAGTTGACCCTGGAACAAGATCTGAGGCCTAGAGGCCTCTTGTTGGAACATCATGCAGGGAATTTACATGTGGGTTGGACATCTGAGCAAGCTGACGGTTAAAGTCTGGAAATGCTAAGATTCTGTGACCGGACCTGAGGTTTATTTTCTATGGTTCTGACCCAATATTTTGTGTTTTTAAGATTCTGTTAAAGTAAAAATGGTTAAGACTTGAGATTCTAAGATCCTGGAATTCCGACTCAAGCTTTTATAGTTCTAAGAGTCTATTAAGTGACGACCTGGGAATTTAAGGCTAGGATTTGAGGAAGGCCAGGTGGTGGCCTTCACTGCTGGAGAAGCACCTGCCAGCACCTCTATCTACTGGGTGTGAGCTTCCCCCTTTTCCCGGCTCATAAAGTGGATGCATATGCAGCTCTTTGTGGCTTAGAGAATGCAAATTTATTCTGCGGTTCCAGCGCCAGGCGCGGCCTTATCTGCATGTTCCAGTTTCCAGAATAAATGTTAGAAGACAAGTCTGCGGGAGATTTCCTATGTGCACACGAATTACTCCTCCAGCAGGGCCTCCTCCAACACGGAGGGTAACCGCGCCATTCCCGCACTCCCTACCGGGCAGGGAAGCTGACGCCGCAGTGGGCCCGCAGAGACCCGCCCTGCCTCCCTCAGGAGGGACCCAGTGAGAGGTCCTTTGAGAGCGGAGGCTTCGGGGAGGTGGGACAAGGCAGGAGAGAGTGTCCCCCCGGGTCTGGGGCATAGATGGCCCTTCTCCACGAGCATCTGGGGGTCTCTGCCTGAACCCCTGGGTCTGGGCTCACAGGGGCTGGGAGGGGAGGGCAGCTCCCACCACAGGGCAGACACTGCTCTGGGCACTGGGTGGGCTCCGGAGTCAGACAGCAGGACAGAGCTCAGCTCCCTGCTCACCGGCTCAGCCCTGTGACCTCGAAGAAGCCACCTCACCTCCTGGGATTCAGCTTCTTCAAAGGGACCGATGGTCCTACCACCCACCCGCCTGACATTCTGAGGACTGGAGGGACCCACAGGCGTGGGGCACCCAAGGAGCGTCAATCCCAACCACGGCTCCCATAGCCTGCGGGGCCAGGCACCCCCGAAGCACTTCACACAGTTGACTCCTCGACCCCCCAGCATCATTATCCCCACCTCACAGACGAGGAAACGGAGGCCCAGGAAGGTTAAGTAACGTGCCCAACATCAGGCAGTCGGCTCTAAAAACTGTGAACGGGGTTAATACATTTAAGCTTTTCCAACAACCATGCTAGCCAGGTGCCTAGAAACAGGCCACATTCAGCACAGGCGCCCTCGGATCTGACTCTCCTTTCTCTGCTGTGACGATGCTCAGGTTATGACCGGGCAGCAGTGAGATGCAGTGGCGCCTCCAGGCCTTGGCTCACGCCGTGCCCTCTCCCTGGAGCACCCTTCCGCCTTGTCTACCCGGGAAACCCCTCCTCACATTTCAAGGCCCAGGCCAGGCATCACCTTCTCCATGGACAGCTCTGCGCCCCCATCCTCCCATCCCTGCACCTCCTTTATCGCACGTAGCAGGCTGGGGCACAGGATCCTGTCCTTAGGACCTGCTGCCCTCTCTGTTCACTGGTCCCTTCTTTCTGGCAGTATCCACGGAGTTTGGCCCCTATTCTTACATCAGATTCCGGGAGGGAAGACCAACCCAGTGGTGTTGGTTTATTTTAGAAAAACTCCCATCACAAAGGTTGTGTTGTTTCCTGAGGCCACAGGCCCTGGCAGCCAGGTGGCAGTGTGGGAACTGACCCCCACAATCTGGGATCTCTCACCCGGATCGGCCTGTGGGGTTGATGGAGAAGCCGTCCTGTGAGGAGGCTCTCAGGCCCCCTCCCTCCGGCTGTCCGACACTCCCTCCTCCAGCCCCGAGTGCGGGAAACACCTCCTTCTACACAAGCACGCCAGTGCGTTCAGTGAGTTAATTAAGCACGCGTGGACTAGAAGAGCATTACTTGAGATTCACAAGAGTTACATTTAGGCACCAAGTAATTAACTCAAAACAACAGGCAGGGAACGTGGGCTGTGTTAATGCACTAGCCTGCAGCAGCATTTCAATTCTTTAACCCTTCACTTTGAGACCAGCGGCGGGCTGCCCATATTGATTAGTAAATTATTAAACATTTATGACAAGTTGAAGTGAATGGGCGGCCGTGAGGGGTGAGTTTTACCCAGGCCAAGGCTCCGTGGCCCGGCAGAACAAGACTGGAATCGGGAAAACTGGAAAGGAAGCACCAGCCACAGGGACATGGCGGGTCATGGTCCCTCCAATGCTCTCATGGGGTCTGTCCCAGCCGGGTTTAGTCCACTGACCTCGCTCACCTGCACTGTGGCCCCAGCCTCGTGTCCTCTTGGAGGAGGGGGCCCCAGCTGGGCCCTGAAGGAGGAACTAGAGGAGAGCATGCAGGGAGGGCGGAGCAGCCCGCACTTGCTGCTCCCAGACCCGTGGGCTCTGGTCTGGAACTCCCCATGAGGAGGTTCCAGGTCCTCCTGGAGAAGGTGCCCTGGGGACCTGTCTCCAGAGCTGGGGGAGCTGCGTTCAGGGTGGGGGTTTGAGGTAGCTCCCGGGTGGGGGTGGTGAGCAGTGTGGAGCAGGGGCTCCTGGGAACATTCTGCCCTCTTGGTTCTGTCCCAGGTGCTCCTGATTGGGAGCAAGCGTGGCAGTGCCCTTGCCCGGGTGCTGTAGAGGACAATGGTCTCACAAGCGCTCTGATGAGGCCTGAGCCCACATTCCCTCAGCTAATCAGCCCCACCAGACACAATCCCCACAAAGTGTCTCATCAGCCTGAGAACTGCATGGCCCTTGGGCCCTGGGGTTTCCCTGCAAATTCCTCGTGCGAGCAGCACCCTGAGAAGGTAAGAATCCCCCATTATGTCTGCAATCAGGAAATTGGTCCGTTTTCCTCCTGGTCTCCTCTGAAGCCACGTTGACAGCCCATTTCCCCATAATGAGCCGCAGAAGTAAACAACTCCATGCGGCATGAAAATGCACATCAGCTCCATTGCTCTGTGGGTCTTCTCCCTGTGCAGGCGGGGAGAGAAGACCTGACTATTGTGGGCGCCAGAAGCCTGCGTGGGTGGGAGACGAGGCCAGTCTCTGCTCCACCACTTCCTAGACTGGCCCAGAAGCTGAGTCAGCGATTCTTCTAAATCTCTAGTCCCCTTTGCTTCCTGCCACCCTCCCTCCCTTCCTTCAGATACTGATGCCAGTGAGGTGCAGACCCTGAGGTAGGACCCAGGCTATGGTGACAACTGAGGCAGATTTCAGTCCTTGGCGGACAGCTGTCTTGGTACAAGTGCACTAACAAAGGGAGACCCTGCAGTGACAATATTGACGTCGTTTGAAAAATATTTTTATTGATTTCAGAGAGGAAGAGAGAGAGAGAGAGAGAGAGAGAGAGAGAGAGAGAGAAAGAGAGAAACACCAATGATGAGAGAGATTCATTGATCAGCTGCCTCCTACACGCCCCACACTGGGGATCGAGCCTGCAACCTGGGCATGTGCCCTGACCAGGAATTAAACTGTGACCTCCTGGTTCACAGGTCAACGCTCAACCACTGAGTCATGCTGGCTGGGCAATATTCATATATTTTTTTTTACTCAACACATTTGTTAAGCACCTGCTATGCTACAGCCACTGCATCAGGGGAATTAACCAGATCTACCTTGGTCTTGGCCCCAGGGAGCTCCAGGTTTAGAGGGGAGATGGGGATTAATCTGGAGTCACACACTACGGGCTGTAAAGAAGGGGCTCTTGGCGCTATGAGAGCATATTCCAGGGAGAGGGGGTCATGGGAGACTGGAGGAAGCTTCCTGAGGATGAGATGCCTGTGCAGGGTCTGAGGGGTGCACAGGGATTGTCTGTCACAGGAGCAGCACATGCAGAGGCCCAAGCGGCTGGTGCGCTCTCCGTGCCATGAAGATCTCTAAGACCCATGAGCGGATGGGAGGCTGGAGAAGTGGACACAAGCCAGGCCGTGTGTGGCCTCAAATTCCACATTAAGGATCTGAGTCCTCATCCCCAAAGCAGTGGCGGCCTTTGGAGTGCTTAAGTGTTGGGGCCAAAAAGGAGAGTTTGGGTTCGGCCCATTCCTTCGCTTATTCGTCCACTTAGCAAATATGACCTTGACATGTTCTGTCCTGGCATCTGTCCACTCTTCCCCATGGCCACACCCGTTGGTTCTCAAATGCTCAGCTCAGGTGCCACCTCCTCCAGGGAACCTCCCTGATCCAGAGGATGAGTCACCCCTCTTTTGTGATCCCACAGATGCCCTGGGAGGGTCGCTGGACTGTCATCAGTGATTTGTGTGCAGGGCCCATCTCACAACCTTGTTGTGTTGTTTTTCTGGGGCTTTGGATGCTGCAGGATTCACAGCAGGATCAAAAGTACTAGAAGGAAGGGAGGGAGGGAGGGAAGGCAGAGACACCGGGGGACTTGCTCCATGGACGCAGAGTGAGGACAGGAGGCAGCGAAGAAAATTGGAAATTAATAGGTTGTGAGAAGCGAGGAAAGCAGAAAAGATGAAAGATTTAAAATGGTCACACTGTGACCTGTAACATTTTACTTAATCAAGTACAAATTGCTCTGTGCCTCGGGTAGATGTGAGAACTGGTCAGAGTTTGCTTCTCTGAAGAGCTTTGTGGGATGAGTCAGTCCTCACGAGGGCCATTTCACACTAAGCTGGGTGCATTCCTGATGCTGGGAGCAGGAGGGGTCTCCGTCCCTCCGCCTGGGAAAGAGCAGAGGCCCCGACGCCGGGGTGAGGCAGTGGGTTTGGGTTGAGTTCCCCAGAAGGAGAGAGACCCCACCCCAGCTGCAACGCCCCCCAGCCCCCAGGACATGATCTCCTAGGAACCCCATGTGACCTGTTTGACTCTCCCGGACCCACTTCCCCTCTAAGGTGAGGGCTGGGCCAGGGCTGGCCAGGAAGCCCTAGGCGCTGCCCCCCAGCAGTTCCCCCAGCATGTTATACCCAAACCCAACCTGAGAGCCCCTTAAAGCACCCAAGGAATATTCAGTGAGTGTCCTGATAGATTTAAAGCCTTTCGAGCCTGGATTAATTCAGGCTGCTCTGATTGTCTGCTGTCCGTTTCCTTGTCTAGAAAATAGCCATATTTCATTCATTCAGCGAATGTGTATTGGGTGCCTGGAGTATGCTAGGAGGTGTCCTAGCTGCTGGGGACAGAGTGGTGGGGATAGACAGGGCCCCTGCTTCCACAGTATTCCATCTTCTGTCCCAGGTTTGGTTGAATCAGAGCGCTGGATATAGAGCCAGGGACACAGGGCACATGCATTGTCGGAGCTCAGGAAACCTCTGTGGGTGAAGGACAGCAACAGAGACAGTTCTGGGCTCGGAGGTTTGGGAGGCACTGAATCACCTCCTGTTCCTCTCTCCTTGCCCCACCCTGAGGGGTGCAGCTGCCTTCCCATAGATATGAGGAAACTGAGGTTCAGGGAGGTCAAGAGTATTCCCCAAGAACACACAGCTAGCCCAAGAGGCCCAAGTCAGATCCCGGCCCCATGCTCTTCCCATGACCTCTGCTGCCCTCGGAGTCATCTCCTGGGTCTGTTTAGGTGTCTTCAGCTCCGCTCCCCACCCCCTGCCCCGCCATCCCCATGCTGGGCTGACTGTATCTGGGTCATAGCCACATCCCAGTGCCATGAGTGCCCATGACACAGGGATGCCCAATCGAGAGAGAACGAGCAAAGGAATGAGCAAAGCAAATGTCCTCAGCCTCCATGTCCTTATCTGAGAAATGAGGTTAGTAACTCCCCCTCACAGGGTAGCTTCCAGGGTCCCGTGCTGCAACGTGAGTGAGACAGGCTGTTTGCAAACATGGCTGCAGTTACCCCGGTGCCCTTGTCCTGTAGCCTGGCCCTGGGCAATGCCACTTCGCATCTCCTCCCACTGAAGGGGGAGTCCTTTTCCCGCCTCGGAAATCCGGCCTGTGACTAGCTCCGGCCAAGTGAGTGTGCAAAAGCGGCATTGTCCCAGTTCTGCACCTGCACCTCCAGGGACCTGCTCCCCGTCTCCCCTGGACCCCATGACCTCCATGTAAGTCCAGGCCCCACCATGTGGACCAGAGCCAGGTCAGTCCATCACCAGCGGCTGAGGCCCCTGGCACAGGAGAGAGCCGGGCCACACCAGCAAAGCCCACCCTTGCTGACCACCGCGGACTGCAGACACATGAGCCAGGTGGTCCTGGGCCAGACGGCCCCGATTGGCCCCCCGACTCATGGACGAAATCGGTGCTTCTTGCCTGAGGCCTCTACACCTTGAGAGGTGTTACTCATGACAGCTCACGGGCAGCTCGGGCAAATGCCCAAACGTAGTTGGCTTTCAGCAAGTGTCACTCCCTCTGCTCTTTCCCACGAGAGGCCACAAGGAAAAATCAATCAGAAGAGTTCTAGCGCGCGGCTCGTAACAGTGCGGGAGGAGCGGCGGGCCTGCGGGTGCGGGATCTCAGGATGGATGAGGGGCTGCCGATTGTTCGCAGGCTGAGTGAGCGAGCCGGGGGAGGTGGGGAGAAGCCCCCTCTGTGTAGAGACACTTCGAGACGATAAAGAAAACTTGACTTATCAGCTGTATTCATGACGCTGGCAGCAGGCGAAGATGCATTTTTAACAATCCAGCCTTGCAGACTCTCACAATTTATCTCAATAAACGCCAGGGTGCCTTTTCTCCTTTCCCTTTTCCCTCGCTCTGAAATGCGCAGGGAGTGTGCAGGGAGAAGATGAAGGGCTGACGTGCAGGAAAAACTCATATTTAGATGTTTTGATAAAGTCCCCTCAGCCACGCTCCCTGCAGAGCAGAGCTGAGCAGACGGGTGTGCTGAGCTGGGCTAGGCGAGCGGGCCAGGCAGGGGTGGGGGGAAGATGAGTGGTTCTGGTAGCCCTGGGGTGAGGAGGCCAGTGAGGGAGGGGACACACATTTAAGGTAGCCCACCCTTAGCTGCAGTGCTAGGGGACCCTGCCCCGAGTCCCCACGTTTTAGGGCCCTGCTCCAGCCATCCTCTGCCTGCATGTGGCCCCACAGCTCCAGTCACATATGGACTCCGCAGGGCCCAGATGTGCCCACCTTCCTTCCTTCGCTGAGCCTGCCTGTCCAGGCTCTTGGAATTCCCATCCCAAATGCCTCCGCCCACTGCAGATCCTGTGAGGCCTCCTCCCCAGGTGCCTCCCAAGAGCAGCCCACAGTGCCTGTGTGAGCACGTGAGGGGCAGATGTTGGGAGAGGGCAGAAGGGAGGACTGGTTCTTGGACTGCAAGTTATGACATCCCATGTAAGTCAGGCCCCAGGAGTGGAGGACAGAGCAGGGGCTAGGACGGGGATTGGGGAGGGGTGAAGTCCCGTACATACTCTTGCCCTACAAGTGACAGGGTGAGGCCCATCTCCTCAATGTGTGGTCCGTTCCCACCCTCCCTGACGGAGTCCTCCTGCCGCCCAAGGGTAGGTGGAGAAAGTGGGGTCCAGAGGCCAAGTGCCAGCCTGAGGTCACACTCAGCTAACGAGGGGTGGAGTCAGGATTGGAATCCATCTTTGTGTCGGGACCTGGACTCAGTGGGTGCCAGGGAGGAGGCAGTTCAGTACCAGGGTTTGGAACACGGACGTGCACCAGACTGTTTGGCACATATCGGTCTCTGCCCCTCGCCAGCTGGGCGACCTCACAGCCACTTATTCCCTGGCTGCCTCAGCCTCCTCCACGGCGCATCAGAGAATGATTCAGGCTCACAACCTGCCTTAGTCGGCTCGGCTGCTGCATCAAAACACCATTGAATGCGTGGCTTAGACAACAGACAATTCTTTCTCACAGTCTGAAGTCTGGGAAGTCCGAGGTCAAGGTTCTTGGTGAGGGCACCATCGTGCTGTGTGCTCACAGAGCCTCTTATTCGTGTGAGCAAGGAGAGAGCTCCGGTCTCCCTTCCTCTTCCCATAAGGACACTAGTCCCATTATGGGGGTGCCACTCCCTTGACCTCACTAACCTTAATCACCCCCCAAAGGCCCCACCTCCTTATCCAATCACACTGGTTATGAGGGTTTCAACACGTGAATTTGAGAGGGACACAAATATTTATTCTAGAACAAGCCCTGACCGGAAATCCTCCAATCCCCAAAGCTCCCAACAGAGAAAGTTGATTTTGTTTTGTTTTTAATTTATAGTCTATATTTAAAACACTGGATGCTGAGGAAGCATCACCAGGTTTGATCACTGGGGTTTGTCCTGGGCAGGGTAAGAACTGTTGTTCTGAAGATTACAGGACAAAAATAAATTGTAAGAGCAAATGAAAAGAGGGTGAGAGAGAAACTTTTGATTATAAAAGACGTTAGGGGCTTATCAACCAATCACTCAGGTTTTATTTGAATCCTGAGTCAAACACACTCTAAAACAAAGACAAAAACAAAGCATCTATGAGGTCAATTGAATATTGTCTGGATTTGATGAAATTAAGGACTTATTGTTCACTTGGGTGGTATGATAATGGTATAGTGGTTATGTTAAAAAAAGAAAAAAAGCGAAGCAGGCTTGGAAGGAAATGTAGTTTTGTGTCCCTAAGACTACAAATGAATTGAAATCCATCTTTGGCAGGTGAGGACACGACTTTGTTTTCCTTTCCATCTTGTGACAAGCAGGGTCCTTGGTACCAGATAAGAATTCAGTGAGTGTTTGCTCAGAGGTGATTCTGTGACAGTCAGTGACTCCCTTCAAGTGACATGGCAACACAATGGGAGGGAGATGGAGGGGGTGGGGGTGGGGGGGGTTGGCACCTGGGGTCAGGGCTCTGCAAGCTCAGTGCTCCCAGCCAGGGTGGCTCCTCCATCGAAGACCCTCTCATGGTGTCAGGAGCTGCGAGAGAGAACCATTGATGACCATCAGTGCTCGATGCTAAGGAGCTGTATCAGTTGATGTGGCCTGAGCTGTAGGTGAGAAGTCACAACACAAAAGTAGTGTTTCCTGTGGACTCGTTGGGTGTGAAAAGGGAAAAACTGACCCAAGTAGTTGGCAGCTCCTCTTATCAGCGGATGGAGTCTATCCCTGTGACCTGGAGTATAGTCTGGCCTGTCACTTGCTTCGTGTCCCCCATTCTTGGCTCCCCAAGGGAGGTACCCTCAGACACATCATCCTTGGGAGCCCCACGCTCTGAAGGTGGGGGGACAAAGATGAAGGGTCTCCAGGCCGTGTCCCAGAGTAGACCAGGAAGCCCCGTTTCTGGAGTTGGCTCGGTGCTGTGCTAACTTCTCATAAAGCCAACAGCCTGTCGTAGAAACACTGGTGCCATCTCTAATTTCTCCGATGCTCCGTTTACACACAGCCATTCCCCAAAGGCCCAGGTGTCTGGAGAAACGACTTAACGATATGGCTCCTGCCTGGTGTGCATGTGGAATCACGCTCTCCCTGGAGCCCTGTGCATGTTGCACATGTTTATTTGCAAACAGGGGATACGGGGGGGGGGGGGGGGCGCGGGGGGAGGGGGCACAGTTCTCAGATTTATGAGGGAGAGGAGACCGCTGTCTAATGGCAGTTGGATGGGACTGGGCAGACTGAGGGGCCAGGACAGAAATGTCTTTGGACCATGGGGTTGCCTGGCAGGTAGGGTGACCAACCGTCCCAGTTTATCTGCCACAACCAAGGGGTTTCCTTGAAAAGGGACCTGGAGTGCTATAATCAGGACAGTCCGGGGTACACTGGGATGATAGGATACCTTACAGGCAGGGGCAACAGCCCAGGTCAGGGGTCACCGTAGTCAAGACTAGGGAGCTGTATCAGCTGATGTGGGCCTGAGCTGTAGGTGAGAAGTCACAACACGAGTTTGACAGTAAGAAGCCAGCAATTCTGGGCACTCACATTGTGTGTGGTACCTTCCTCAGAACTCTGTATTTAGTTAGGCATGCAGTCCTCTTAACAGCCTCTGAAGTGCAGTTGAGCCATGGACAGGATGGGTTTGAACTGTGCGGATCCACTTATACGTGGGTTTTGAAAAAATTGCTGTTCAAGTGTCAACTGTATTTTCTATCCAAGGTTGGGAATCTGTGTGTGCAAAGGGCCTACTGTAGTTATACAAGAATTTGCCACTGTGCTGGGGATCAGAATCACTAACCCCTGTGTAGTTCAAGGATCACAGTTATCATTGTCCCCATGTAGCATGTGGGGAAATGGAGGCACAGAAAGATGAGGTGAACTGGCTAAGGTCCCACAGCTGATAAATGGCACAGCCAGGATTTGAGCCTGTGTCTGAGTCTTTTCTTACAGTCACAGTGCTAAACCCCAGGCTCCCTAGCCAAACAGAAGACCCCTCTCTAATCCAGCCCATTCAGCCTCTCATGTATCAGTCAGCTTCCACTGCATAACAAAGCACCCCAAAATGTAGTAGCTTACAACAACAAATATGTGTTCTTTCTCATGACTCTGGGTTGGGATGGGCAGTACTCTTCAGACAGGCTCGACTGGGGCTGGATGTCTCCAATGTGGCCTCACTCACCTACCTGGGCCTCAGCTGGGATGAGTGGGATGGCTGGTGCCTCTCTCCCCATGGTCCCCCATCTGCCAAGAGGTAGCTCAGGTTTATCCATAGGGTGGTGCCCACTGAGTTCCCAGCAGGAGGAAAGGACTCGCCCCTGTGCACAGGGCTTGTCAAGCCCATGTTTGTGTTTGCTGATGCCCCGGTCCAGCCTCAGGGTGCAGAGAAGCAGACCGAGAGGGGCATGTTCCAGTTGGAGGCCTTGGGTGTCCTTTATGTGTGGATTTGGGATTCTTGCCTTTGCATCTCCCCCTTGGTCTGCCTTTATGAGCCCTAAGTGCATAATCCTTAACCAGTTTCTCTGGCTCTTTCCATACAATGGCACTCTCGTAAGTCTCTGTTTCCATCTCTCGTTTCTCCCAGGGACCTGCTCTTCTGCTGGGCATATCTGATGTGCTCAAGTTACGGATGGTGTTGGTTCCAGAGAGCATCCTTCCCAGAGGTGTTTAGACCCCCCAGGAAGCCTGTGAGATGGAAGATGATCACAGTTCACCAATTCCAATTGCCTCCTGTCAGACAGATGAGGACAATGACACTTGGAGACAGGATGCCTCATAAATATGTATAACCCCAACTCAGAAATTCACCACTGAGAATTAACCCTTAGGAACAATTAGATATACCCGGAGAGCTAATATATAGGCCGTTGCTTATGATAGCTAAACCCGGGACAGAATGTATACACATTACCACAGGAGTTAGGTAGTTGTTTATGGTTCATCCACTCAATGGAAATGTAGGCAAGAATTCCACACTTGACAAATGATCCTGCAGAAGATATTAAATGGCGAGGGAAGAGGTTTATGACAGTAAGCGTAAACAGAAAATCAAAGAACAGAATGTACAGTAGGCTCTCCTTTTTGTAGGAAAAATGTAAACGTGCAACAACATGCATATATGTATATACATGTTTGACAGATGCTAAAATTTGGAGATGGGATTAAGAATGGTTTTCTTTTTCTTTTCTATTTGTATTTTCTACAATGCTTTTTCATAATTTTTCTAAGAGGGGAAAAGTTATGCTCAAATTGAGAAATGTACAGGTTTTCTCTTTGGCATCCCTAGGAATTGATAATACCTAAGAATAAGGAAATTCTGTCCTCTGTGACGTTAGGTCTTAATAAGCAAGAATGTCTGAAATGAAGCCAGGGTACCAGGGGTATGGCTGGATTCTTGTGCCTTGGAGATCATGAGGAACTGCATTTTTGAATTTTTAAAAGTGTTATTGATTTCAGTTTTTTAACTTATAGTTCCAGTCAAGTTCTGCCTTCCCAATAGATTTGAGTCCATGCGAAACAGTTAGGCAGCACTGTATTAGTCAGCTAGAGCTTTGTAACAAGCAGTCACAAAAAAAAAATCTCTGTGACATACAGCAACAAGCATGTATTTCGCCCCTGCCTACAGTGTGAGAGCTGATGGTCTAACTACAGACTGAATGCAGGTCTGCTCCATGTGTCTCTCACCCTCCTGGGACCAGTGGGCTGGACAAGGCATCGTCATTCATAGCAATGGCAGAGGCACAAGAGGGCACACAGGAATGTGTGATGCCCCTTCAGGCCTAGACTCAGAACTGAATTTGTCACTTCCTCCCACATTCCATTGACCAAAAGAAGTCAAGGACTGAGCACCACATCAGGAGGCCAAGGCTCACTCTGCCGTCTGGGGAAGGAGCTACAGTCACCTGGTAAGGGGAAGGCGAGCTCTGGGGCCAGTTCTTCTTTCTTTGTTTGTTTTATTAATCTTCAATGGAGGATTTTTTTTTAACAATGATCTTAGAGAGAGTGAAAAGGAGGGAGAGGGAGAGAGTGGGGAGAGAGAGACACTTAAGCAAGAGAGACATATTCATTGGTTGCCTCTTGCACATGCCCTGACCTGGGTGGGGAACGAACCTGCAACCAAGGAATGTGCCCCTGACCAGGAATCGAACCTGCGACCCTTCAGGCTGATGCTCCAACCACTGAGCCATAACCGCCAGGTCAGGGGCCAGTTCTTTAATCTAGCACCACACATTCATAAATGACTGCTGTGGTCAGGTCATGGCATGGAATGGCTACACATACCCTGAACACGGTCACAATAACACTTCCTCCACTGACTCTAAAAGCAGCACACACTGATAGTGAAAAAGCACGAAGAGGGGAAGTAACATCATTGTAACTCCACTTCCTCAGGTGGTCCTGCAGGATTTTGCTGCATTTCCTTACCGCGTGCACATCAATTTGTATAATCAAATGAACATAAGCATATATTTATATATAACAAAGTGGGATACTACCTCGTTTGGTTTTGTATGCTATCTTTTTCACTTAATCTCATTTAGTGAGCTTTTTCTTGCATGATTAAATAGTAGTTTTAAAGCAAGCTTTCCCATGGCTGTACAATATTTTAAAGTTATACGATGAGTTATCTGGACCTGCACTCTGCAATGTGGTAGCTGCCAGGCACAGGTGGTTACTGAGCATTTGAAATGTGGCTGGTCGGAATCCAAATGCATGAGTGTGAAATCCACACCAGATTTTAAAGACTTGGCACCAAAAAAAAAAAAAAAGTCAAATGTCTCACTAATAATTTTTATATTGATTACATGTTGAAATAATAGTTTGGCTATATTGGGTTAAATAAGATATGCTATTAAAATTAGATTCACATGTTTCTTTTTTTTGTATGTGCCTACTAGAAAATTTAAAATTACTATGCTCAATTAATAGTTGACAAAGGAGGCAAGAGCATACAATGGAGTCAAGACAGTCTCTTCAATAAATGGTGTTGGGAAAATTGGACAGATACATACAAAAAAATGAAACTAGACCACCAACTTACACCATACACAAAAATAAACTCATAATGGATAAAGGATTTAAACATAAGATGGGAAACCATAAAAATCTTAGAGGAATCCACAGGCAACAAAATCTCAGACATATGCCGAAGCAATATCTTCACTGATACAGCTCCTAGGGCAATGGAAACTAAAGAGAAAATAAACAAATGGGACTACATCAAAATAAAAAGCTTCTGTACAGCAAAAGAAACCGTCAACAAAACAACAAGAAAGCCTACTGCATGGGAGAACATATTTGCCAATGTTATCTCCGATAAGGGTTTAATCTCCAACATTTACAGGGAACTCATACAACTTAACAAAAGGAAGATAAACAACCCAATCAAAAAATGGACAACAGACCTAAGTAGATACTTTTCGAAAGAGGACATAAGGAAGGCTAGGAGACATATGAAAACATGCTCAAAGTCACTAATCTTTTGAGAGATGCAAATCAAAACAACAATGAGGTACCATCTCACACCTGTCAGAATGGCTATCATCAACAAATCAACAAACGACAAGTGTTGGCGAGGATGCAGAGAAAAAGGAACCCTCGTGCACTGCTGGTGGGAATTCAGACTGGTGCAGCCACTATGGAGAACAGTATGGAGTTTCCTCAAAAAACTAAAAATGGCACTCCCATTTGACCCAGTGATCTCACTTCTAGGAATATAACCCAAGAAACTAGAAACACCAATCAGAAAGGATATATGCACCCCTATGTTCAAAGCAGCACAATTTACAATAGCTAAGATTTGGAAACAGCCTAAGTGCCCATCAGCAGATGAGTGAATTAGAAAACTGTGGTACATCTACACAATGGAATACTACGCTGCTGTAAAAAGGAAAGAATTCCTACCATTTGCAACAGCATGGATGGACATGGAGAGCATTTTGCTAAGCGAAATAAGTCAGCCAGAGAAAGATAAATATCACATGATCTCACTCATTTGTGGAATATAATGAACAACATAAACTGATGAACAAAAACAGATCCAGAGATAGAGAAGCATTGATCAGACCATTAAACCTCACAGGGAAGATAGGGGAGGGTGGGGGTAACGGAGAGATCAACCAAAGGACTTGTATGCATGCATATAAGCCTAACCAATGGACACAGACAATAGGGGGTTAAGGGCATGAGCGGGGGGTGGGGGGGAATGGGGGGTTAAGGACACATATGTAATATCTTAATCAATAAAGAAAAAAAGGGAAAGAGGATGGAGACCTTGATTATGTGCAGGAGGGCATTCATTGCAATAAATTATTCTAAAAAATAAAAATAACTACATAAAATAAAATTATATTCAGGGTGGGGCAAAAGCAGATTGACAATTCATATGGAAAATAATTCAATAATTAATAAGCAATAATACAAGAATAAACTATGTTTCATGTACTCACGACGGTAACCTTCTTTTGCCCACCATATCTGTGGCTTACCTTTGTGTCTTGCGTTACATTCACTTCAGGTGGATGGCAGCACAGAGTCAGTGGTCGGCAAACTCATTAGTCAACAGAGCCAAATATCAACAGTACAACGATTGAAATTTCTTTTGAGAGCCAAATTTTTTAAACTTAAACTTCTTCTAACGCCACTTCTTCAAAATAGACTTGCCCAGGCCGTGGTATTTTGTGGAAGAGCCACACTCAAGGGGCCAAAGAGCCGCATGTGGCTTGCGAGCCTAGGTTTGCTGACCACTGACCTAGACAATCACTTCAGTTAGATGTTTAGACTCTCTCAGATTTAATTCAAGTCTAAGCAACATTATAATGAGCATCATGGGATACAGTGATAGTCGACATATATTGAACTTTTTCATACGCCTGGCTCTTTGCTGAGCACTTTCCATGCATGAACTCATGTTAGCCTCAAGCTCTTCCCTCTCCAGTAAGTATGCTTGTTATTCCTATTTACAGATGAGGAAACCAGGGATCAGAGACAACAGGAATTTGCCCAGGGTCACACAGTAGCTATTCAATTGGTGGAGCCAACACAGTAACTCAGATAGTATTGATTCCCATGGTTTTTACCCGCAGCTAGCCTCCCTTTCTGTGTGCCTTTCTGATAATTGCCTTGGAATTAATTTCTAGGAGTGGGAATCATTGGCCAAAGGGTTTGCACATTTCAAGTCTCTTGGGGCAGAATGCCAACACACCTTCCAGAAAGAAGGTGTCAGTTCAAACTTCAAGCAAGAGTCTGTTAATTCATCAAATATCCGGGGTGCGTTTACTGTGATCTGGGCACAGGTCTATGTGCTGGGGGCCACAATCAACAGGACAACATGACCTCACACTCCTGGATTCCCAGGGCCCTGCGCTCAGGATGGGGTGAGGGGACAGGAACTACAGAGGGACATTATACTTTCAGGTAGATAGAACGGTGCATTGTGAAGTAAACAAAGCAGAGAGGGAGAGCAGTGGTGAGGTGGGGTGGAATGGGCAGGGGTTCCACTTTAAGTAGGGTTATCCCTGAGGGCTTCTCAGAGGAGGTGGCCTTAAGTAAGCCCTGAAAACAAGAAGGAAAAAATAGGAGAAAAGGTTTCAGGCAGGAGGTACAGCAGTTAGAGCAGTGGGGAGAAGACCCATGAGTATGGTGAGTTGCGGGGAAAGGATGGGTGGTGGGAATCAGAGTGAGCAGAGAGGAATCGGACCATGAGGTGGAGATTTTTTATTCTAAGTGCAGTAGAAAGCTCTGGAAGGCTGTGGATCCACATTTCGTGGGACCTGAAACATACAATTAGGGGCATTCTTTTTAGAAGAGCCCAGAATTAGGAATCAAAATTAGCTACATAATTTAATATTTATTTCAAATAAGAAAAGAGATCACAATAAGTGACAGACTTAAAAAGCTGCAAATTACCAAAAGCATTGCAGAATTGAGAAAAATAACAGTATGCTTTTGAATTAGCCTCCTAACACACCTCCCAGGGTTGCGTCCTCTCAGATCACACTTTTCTTGGCAATAATTTATGAGATCATTTTCTGTAGAGAGGACAGAAAGATAATTTAGCCTTTCCTCCAAGAGAGTTTGATGGAATTTGTTTTTTTTATTATTGATGGTTTAGGAACATTTTATTTTCGTCACCGCAATTCATTACTGATGAATCGTACTATAAATTTTTAGTTTTTGTTGTCAAACCTGGGAAAACCTATTTCAGGTTATTCTTCATATAGAAGCTGTGAGATTTCTGGGCCTTTTAAAGCGTCTTGAGCAACCCCGGACCCCAATTAATCTGTGAACTGACGATGTTCATTAACCACATTGCTGCCCCTCTCTACCCCCAAGGGCCTCGGAAGGGGCCCGGGCCATGGCAGGCTCTGAAGCTAAAGCCACAGGTGAACTTACCTCGAACTGGAGGGCATTCAGAGGAAAGGGGAGGGTCTGTCCATCCTGGCTGCTGGGCAGAGAATGGACAACAGGGGCCCGAGGAGGCAGCTGGACCTCCACGGGGCTGTCCAGGAGAGAGATGGTGGTGCGTGGACCAGGATGATGGCCATGCAGCCGGGAGAGGCGGGCAGATTCCAGGAAAGTTTGGTGTGTGCTGACCTGGAAGAGGGGAAGAGAGGCCTCGGGGAGGAACCAAGGGCCCTGGAGTGTCA
Organism: Cnephaeus nilssonii; assembly: GCF_951640355.1. Taxonomy (NCBI): domain Eukaryota; kingdom Metazoa; phylum Chordata; class Mammalia; order Chiroptera; family Vespertilionidae; genus Cnephaeus; species Cnephaeus nilssonii. The sequence goes on from NC_137078.1 coordinate 84,973,633, forward strand.
GCCACACCACAGCCCAGACTCAACTCGTTGCTTAGTTCTCGTCTTTCCTCCTTGTATTTTGGGGTCCAGGACCTGGTTTGCTCTCCCACTCCTCCTCTGCTGCGTGGGCCCGTTACACAGAATCAGAACCAGAGCGCACCCTCCAGAGCAGAGTGAGAGGCAGCGGAGGAGGGACCGGCCCTGTGATGTCATCCAGACTCGGGGTTCATTAGGTGCCCAGCATTGGTAGTAGGATGGATTCCCGAATAGGCTTGAATGAAGACTCAAGGTGAGAGCCAGCTCAGTCGGCTGCAGAGAAGATACGCTCATTCCACCAGGAGGGAGCGGGGATGCGGCTGCCCCCAGAGACATCAGGAGACCCACAGCCGTCAGTCATAGCTCACACCAGCTGCAGACTAGCCGTTGGGGGCCTAAGTGACTTGGAAATGGGCCCACTGGTGGCAGAGGAACGGCATGCCTTGCCATACCAGGGAATAAAGACATGTCCATTGTCTGCAGAAGGAGCAAGAAGTTTGCAAAGTTGACCGAGAGGAGGTGCTGACATCTTGGAGCTGGGACTGAAGTCAGAAGTGACAGCTTCCAGAGGAGGCCTCCGCCAGCTTTGATTCTGCTGCCTTTTCCTCCCGGGGCACCTGGGACCCCAGCCCATCGGCAGGGTCCTCATCAGCCAGGGGGGGTCGAGGTGGAGACAGGCCCTATGACAAGAGAGGGTCTGGGCTGGGCCAATTGTCCCGAGCTATTTGGACCATTAACTTTGGTCTAGTTAATGATGGAGGCTGGAAACTCACTGCAGACAGGAGCAAAGGATGAAAAAATGGGAGAGAATATTGTCCACTTCTCTCAGGCAAGGACATGCTCAGCAGCAGCCTCCTCACTGCTGAGACCTGAGACACTGTGAAGTCTGTGGACTGGGGGCTCTGATCACAGGCTCTGACCTGGAGCAGGACCTGGGTGTCACACTCATGCATTCTTTTGTTCCTTCAGTCATTCCACAACTTTTTATTGTGGGCCTACTGTGTGACAGGTTTGGTTCTAGGCCCTACTAATACTGCAGTAGACGAAATAATTTCCTTGTCTTTATGGAGCTTGTATTCTAAGGGGGAAGGAGATGATAAGCAATCATAATAAAGAAGTAAGCTTGTTGAAGTACCAGGGAAAAAGAAAAAGTGAAGCCACGTCAAGGGGGTTGAGAATACTCAGGGCGAGATGACGTGTTGAACAACGTAGCCAGGGGCTGCCTGATGAGAAGGTGCTGTGAAGGAAAGACTGAAATGGGGGAGGGGTTAGCCACACAGGGACAAGGGGGAACAGGTGCCAAGGCCACAGCAGGGGCGTTCCTGAAGACTTGGGGAAGAGAGAGGGGGCTGCAAGGATGAAGCAGAGGGAGTGAAGAGGGGGGTCATGGGAGGGAGAGGAGGGCAGAGCCCCACCGATGTCCCCAGTGGACAGGTCTTCCTGGGCCTGAGTGAGATAGGGAGCCCTCACGGCGATTTGGTGGAGAGGAATGATGAGAGGTCTCAGAGTTTAAAGGCAGAAGGATGACATGAGGTCCCTCCCATTTAGCAGGGCCACCCTGCCCACTGCATCAAGCGTGGGAGCAAAGAAGGAGGGAGACCAGTTTGGAGGCCCTTACAGGTATCTAGGCGAGAGATGGTGTGGACAGTGCAGGCAGGAAGGAGGGGCGGATGCTGGACACATGCTGAAATGTAGCCAACGAGATTGTTGATGGGTTCATTGTGGGCGGTGAGGGAGACGGGAGCCAGATGACTTCCTGTGCTCGAAGGATTACACTGTCACTCAGTGAGATGTGGAGACTGACTCCTGCATGTGAATTGTTGGAAGCCACCCATTGCCTTCACTAGCAGAGAGGTGTGAACAAGGAACCCGGAAGGCTGGTCAACCTTGAAGCTCTGAAAGGTCAGAGCCAACCACCCACTGTTCAGTTGAGACAATGGTAGCTAAAGCAACTTCCACCTTCTAGTCTTATGTAAATCCTTGCTGATTGGCTATTTTTGGAATTGCCTGCCTAAAGGCTATGGGTGTATCCCATAGTCTTAATAAAAGGGATAGCAAGGCCAGAGCGGGGTGGAGTCCTTCCCCTTGAGTTGGGCTCCCGCCTGGCCCCCAATTCCCAAATTTATACTTTCTTATCTAGTCTCTTTCATTTGTGTGCGGCCTCCTCCAGAGCCCGAACCCTGAACCTGAACCCTGAACCACGCAGGATGTGGGGGGGACTCGCAACTGGCAGCCCAATGTAGGGTATCCGCAGTGAATGTCCTTGAAAGACCTTCTGAGGGGCTGAGGACAGGTGAACGTGCAGACAGGCTACAAGGGACCCAATGCCCCGATTCAGCAAGGCAGGGCATCACAGATGACCAGGGAGAGGGCCAGGAGTGGGACCAGGTCAGGAGCTGAGGGCCAAGGCAAGGATTTGCTGATGAGACCTTACCATAGAGAGAGATTCGCCAGCAAGGTGGGCCAGGAGCCAATTTGCTAAGGGCTAGGAAGTAGAGAGGGGGTTAACAAGTGCAGATTTTGGGGAGCCCGGGCCCCAGAGTTCTCACAGCAACTCCTCCAACCCCCACCCCAACTGCATGTCTCAGACCCCCTGCCTCAGCAGAACCTCAGCCCTGGGCTTTCCCCCTGCAATACCCACCCCCAAACCCTGCCACGGTTTTAGTTTTCAAGACATTGAGGAGGTTTGGCTCCTCATTGAAATGTCTCCATCTTCGGTTTATACTGGATCTTACGTGTCTCATCTTTTCCCATTTTTTTCCCTCCTAAAATGTCAAGGTGCTCTTTTCCTAGCAGTGCTGCATGGAGATAAAGGGGATTAGAGTGTAATTTTCTCCTATTTAAAGTAACTTGAAGCAAATGGCAGTAAACAGACCCACTTGAAGTACATCATCTCATCTCCCTCTCCATCCTGGCTGCTGCTATCCTGCTTCTCCTGCCCGCCCCCCCCCCTCTTCTCACCCCCGAACAGGCTGCCCTGGGAGCTCCTAATGTGGGGGCATTAAGTCAGCTGGGGTCTGCTTGCTCACAGGGTCTGCCTTCCAGAAATCCCGTGAGCAAGTCCAGGATGCAGGGGGAGGTGGGTAAAGCAGGGGATGGGTTTGCACCAAGAGGTGGGCAGGGACCTCCAGAAAACACACAGGTGGGGGCTTGCTGCCCTCAGGAGGCCCGAAGTCCCAGGCCTAGAATGCGGTCTCTGCTTGCAAGCTCTTTGCTCAGGAGCCTGAGAGAAAAAGCCAGTCACTGGGAGAGGTTGATCCTGACAGTGTCCACTCCCCCTGAATGGGGTAAGAAGGCCCCACCCGTGAGCCCTCATCTTTGCAGCTGGTCAGGCAAAAGAATCCACTCTTCTGCCAGATCCAGGGCTAGAAGGGATCATCTAATCCCACTTGCTCGTCGTCCAGGAAAGAAACCGAGGCCAGAGAGGGGCGGGACTTCCTGGGGTTGCTGGGCCCGTCGGAGGCACTGAGCCCATCCTTCCATGGGAGCTGAATCCTGAAACAGCCTCTTGATATGACTAGTGCATCCCTTCGATTCTGTAACATACATCTTAAACTTTCCAAAACAAAATGCTCCTTTCAACTGATCTAGACATTTAATTTTATCTCTCTTTCTGCTTTCTTTCCCCTTCAGAAGCTGTTACTAAATTAATCGATGGTCTATCTTCTGATAGATGACATTTTAGAATAAAACAAATGGGTTTTTGGTGAAAAATGATTCCAGTATGAATAACTATTATTTTAGTTCCTTCCTGCGTTTTCAGAGCGCTGTGCTAAATGCTGAACTTGCTGTCTCTCAGTTAATCTTCCCAACAACCTCATGAGGTGGATACTAGCATAACCCCATTTTACAGCTGAGGAAACCGAGTCTCAGAGGGATTCAATTCCCTGCCCAGGGCCACACAATAAGTGGTGGAGTTCCCGTTCTATTTAAGCCCAGACCACGTGGTTCCAGAGCCTGTGCCGGACACATTACATCGCTGCCTGTGTTTACATTACGCTGACTGCCTCATTCGTTCACTCCTCCCTCATTCACTAATCTGTGATGAACACTGGCATTGCAGCGTGAAAGCACTGGGCCTGCCCTTGAAGAATGACCATGAAGTAAGGGGCATCCGCGTCTACTTTCTGCCACCAACCTGCTGTGTGGCCTTAGAACAAGTTGCCTTTCCCCTGGGGGTCAGGGTCCCATCTGTAGCATGAGAGACTGGCCCCTCCGAGCTGTCCCCACTCAGATCTGACATCCAGTCTCAAAGAAGCCCCTGTCCCCGAGGTGGCCGGTGCTTTTCTCCCGCCTCTTTCTTGGAAAGGCCCCTTCTGGCTACAGGCTGTGTGACGACACACTTTCTGCTCACTCTGCCCAGTAGCGGCTGTTGCTGTTTGAGGACAGTGTTTTTATTCTGAGGCCCTCGGTTCTTCCTGCCCTGGCCATAGCCACATCACTGGACAGAGTGACCCAGGACAGGAGCAATGAATCACCCTCCCACAGCTCCCTTCCTGCAAATAAACAAGTGCTAACTCACTAACAAGGCCCTCTGTAATAGGAGTTTGCCCATAGCAGGAATATCCTTAACTCCTTATTCATGGCTAACGGCCCCCCCCCGCGCCCCCCCCCCCCCGTCCCATTGTTCTATAACAAAGTCGAGACAGTAAAAGGCATAGACTCTCCAGATCTGAGCTTCAAGGCCAAGATCAAAGCAGAGGAGAGGTGGAGGGCAGACTTTCCAATGAAATTCTGGCCATCATTCTCCTGGTAGCATTTCTCCTGTGCCACATGGCAGACGGTGCTCTGAGTACCAGCAGATTTGTATTGCATGAGGACACTTGAGTCTAAAGATCAATGATGCTCTCAGAACTGCTGTGCCAGGCCACGGGGTGGATATGCCGGGTGAGCAGCCTTCCAAGACCCAGCTAAAATTAGGCAGCTGGTGACAGACGCTGGATTCACAATCATAGCCCATCGACTTCCAAAGCAATGTCAAAACCGAGTGAGTTTCATTGGCTTCCATGTTCTGTCTTTGCGAAGGGGGACTTTGTAATAAAGTGGTTCCCTCTCTGGGGAAGTGGAGGTTTTTTTGTGTTGTTTTTTTAAAATATATTTTATTGGCTTTTTACAGAGAGAAAAGGAGAGGGATAGAGAGTTAGAAGCATCGATGAGAGAGAAACATCGATCAGCTGCCTCCCACACACTCCCCACTGGGTATGTGCACGCAACCAAGGTACATGCCCTTGACCAGAATCGAACCTGGGACCCCTGAGTCTGCAGGCCGATGCTCTATCCACTGAGCCAAACCAGTTAGGGCAAAGTGGAGGTTTTTATAAGGCTGTCATCCCACTCTGCTACCTCCCAGAAATGCCAGGAACCAGCACTATTACCTGTCACCTCAAGTGCCCTGCCCAAGAACAATCCGGGTCCTGGATGTGCCGAAGTTCAGGGTGAGGGGGGGGGGGGCAGCAGAGCATAGGAGAGCCTGCTTTGTCATTAATTCATTAATTATCTGTGTGAACTTGGGCACATTATTTCACCCCCGGGAGCCTTGGTTTCCTGATCTGAGAGCAACTTGGAGCAGTAACAGAAATAGGATTATTTCTGTTCTGCATATATATTAAATGACATAAAGCTTGTAAGTGTTTAGTGTGATGCCTAACACATAGTAAATAATCAATATATTTTTGAGTTATTCTTATTAATAAACCACAGAACCTTAGTGTGAAAGGGAGCATAATGCCAGCTTTTTTCTTTTCTTTTTTTTAAATACATTTTTATTGATTTCAGAGAGGAAGGGAGAGGGAGAAAGAGATAAAAACATCAATGATGAGAGGGAAACATTGATCAGCTGCCTCCTGCACTCTGCCCACTGGGAACCGAGCCCGCAACCCAGGCATATGCCCTTGACCGGACTCGAACCTGAGACTCCACAGGCCAACGCTTTATCCAGTGAGCCACGCGGGCTAGGGCACCAGCTTTTTTCTTAATAAGGAAGATATGAGGCCCAGAGAGTTTAAGTGGTTTGACCGAGGTCCCAAAGTTCAGCTGGACTCAGGGCCTGTCTGTCAAGTTCCCCCTCCCCACAAAACCAGGAAGGTCTATGGGACCAGGGCCAGGGTCCACATCTAAAGAAGCCTGTGGGGGATGGGAATGTGGCTGGACATGAGGACACTTGGGTTCTAGGCTCAAGTCTGCCAAGAATTTGTGGTGTAACCTTGGCCAAGCCAAGTGTGCTAACGCCCAGCTCAGGTCCTTAAAACTGTGCCTTCGGTGTGCTAGGACATTAGTCTGCCAGCCCCGCTGGGCCTGTGATTTGCTCTGTGGCTGCTCAGAGCAACTTCACTTGCTGTGTATCCAAGCACCCACTGAGCCCTGTGGAAAGGCAGAACCAGCCTGGATTTCTCCTGCAGGGGGCAGTGGAGGGCTGAGAGTCACAGGCTGTCTGACAGAAGGGACCCTGAGTAACTGGGTGAAGGTTGGTTGGAGCTAGTAGTGAGATTGGGTTCATGGTGATGGGGTGGTGAGGCAGCAGTGAAAAGGTGCATAATACACTTGTTAGAGCACAGGCTCCGGTCCCATTTCATACGCCAGAACATTGGGCAGAGAGGTCAGGTGCCCCGCCCGAGTCAGAGAAATGCAACAGAGCCAGGGTCAGAACCTGGTCTCGCAGCCAGTGTCCTTCTTGCCACAGCTCTACCCTTGAGGTGACAGTGGGAGCAGAGGCATCAGTGCATAGTAGGTGCTCAATGAACATTAGTAAGAGAAGGCATGAGTGACTGGGAGCTAAGGTCATGTGACATCCCAGATATAGATGAACATGAGACTGCTTCGTGCTGACTTCACTCACCCCAATACCTCCCAGACAGCATTCCCCCGGGGTTGTCCTGCACCTGCTTTCCCCTGGCCTGGGGAGAGGCAGGACTCATTTCTACTGTTCAAAAAGCTGCGTGGAGAGCAGGTAGGCAGCCAACCACCAGCCCCTGGGGAGTCAGGCAGCTTGATTGGGCGAGGCTGGGATATAAGGCTGCCAGTGCACTGTGCCACCTCCCAGAAATGCCAGGAATCAGCACCACGGACAGCACCCATTACCCAACCTCAGACATCAAAATTCATGGAGGAAACAGCAGAGGGCAAGGCAGTGTCATGGATATTTACACATATGCCCCATACTCCCCAACACACACACACACACACACACACACACACACACACACACACACACACTCCAGTCCGCAGTGCACTTGATGATGGTATCTGAATCACACGTGGACAGAAGCGTGTGTTCTCCTCTTTCTGCTCCTTTCCAAAAAGTGTTCCCCATGTGTCCTAGGTTGTCCCTCCTCTGCACCTTCGCATCCGCCAACCTTCTCAACTGAAATGATGGCCACCACCCTTCCTGGGCCCCAAGTCATCTCAGTCCCCCGAAGAGTGCACATGCCCACCCACCTCTCGCCATCCCCACTGTGGCCACCCTGCTCAGCTGCACCTGACCGCTTCGCTGCCACAGTCTCTGCACACAGGCATCTTCCCAAAGTACAGGGCCCTGAGCATGCACTGCTGTGAAACAGAAAGGGCGCTGCATCCCTGGGGCCCGCCGTTGAAATGTGAACCTGCACCTGGCATCCAGGCCCCTCTGCTCTGACTCCTGTGGCCCAGCTTCCCCTGCCGCTTCCTCCTCCCAGGGGCCAGGGCCATGGCGTCCCTAATGCTCCTCCCATTTCCTGACCGCAGGGTGCGCTCTCCCCTGCACCTGGGCCTCGGCAGGCTGGCTCCTCGCCCTCCATGTTTTCCCCTTCTCTTTCTGGAGAATCTCTGTCCTCTAGGACTCAGCCCAGAGGTGGCCCTGCAGCGTGGACTCCACCTCCTCCTCACACCCCATCAGGGTCCTCTCTGTCCAATGACAACGTCCACCTGTGATTGTCCAAGGACCCATGTGTGAGCCCAAGGGCAGCACTGGCCTTTCTCCTCTGGCTCCCTCAGGACATCTCACCTTGGGGTCAGCAGAGCAAGACTGGGCTCCCAACTCTGTATCCCATGAGGAGCCCCAAAGGCATCACAAACCCAACAGGAACAAGTCCAGTCTCATGTGCTCCCCCTGTAGACCCAACTCCTCCCCAATCCTCCCCATGAATGACTCCCCCACCCACTTACCCAGCCAGGGCCTGGACTTCATCCTTGACAGCTCCTCTCCCCCATCACCCAACTTGGCATCCGATTCTGTTCATTAACCCCTAATGTCTCTGCATTGGTCTCTTCTCTCCTTCCTCCTGGCACCCCTAGGACCTTCCTCTTCCCCTTAGAGAAGATCTGTTTGTGATTTGCATTCAGGCCTCTGATCCCTCAGGGAGAGGGCTGCATCTGCGTTTCTCCACCAATGAATTGTCAGTTCTGTGAGCAGGGCCTGGCACATGGCAGGTGCTCACTAAACCTTCCTCACTGGATGCATGAATAATAGCTACTGTATAGTAGGTACCTACTGTGCACCAGGCATTCAATTACATCAACTAATCATTCCTCCCAATGTCCCAACATGATCCCCATTGGAGAGAAGGGAAAACCAAGGCTCAAGGAGGAAAGTAACTCACTCAGTCCCACAGACAGTGGGTGGCAGAGCCTGGTTTCAAGCCGACAGGCCTCCGACCTGGAGCCACATCACTTCAGTGCCTCTGAAACGAAGATCCACTCTCACCTCCCCTATGGTGTATATCAGTCTGCACCATGCTTGGCCATTTGGGCACCTGCCTCCCGCATTGGCCTGGGAGCCGCTGAGGGTGGACACCCTATTTGTATTCCAATGTCCCCCTACTCCCCAACACACACACACACACACACACACACACACACACACACACAGGGCCTAACAGTCCATGTGACACCACAGTCCTCTCATCAGGGGCAGGCTCTCCGCCCCCCTTCTCAGAGAATGCCTGTACCCCCTACCCAAGGTCTCAAGGAGGCACCTGCAGAACAACCCACCCCCACTCTCACACTCTGCCTCCCCAGGCTTGGCACCCCATCTCTGCCCCTCTCCCTGGCCTCACCCTGCTCCCCTCCTCCCCCTCCCTCCTTTCTGTCCATACTGAGTATTTATTTTCAGAATCTCAGAAGCCCTCCCAAACCTCTGACATTTACTCTTTGGAATTAGAATACTTTCTATTTCGCTTTCCCAGAGCGAGGCTGCTGGGTGAGATTTCCCCGGTTCCCGCTTGCTCTTCTGAAGGTGAAGTGCTGGAGCAGAGCTGGCTTATGCCAGCCCAGCACCGGTGGTGTCAACCAGCCACTACCAGGCACCCACTGTGCCCCGGACCCTTCTCATGAGTTATTGCATTCAGCGCACTTGAGAGCCCCGTGGAGCCGGTGTTACTGTTTCCCTGTGTGAGGTAAATGGACCGAAGTGTGGAGCAGTTAAGTAACAAGTCGAAGGTCACACAGCAAATGAGAGGGGCGCAGGGATGAGGCCACACCCCTCTGACTCAAGTCCATCTCCTGCCTCTGTGCTCTGCCTTCAAGGCCCATGGGTGGGGGTGCGCTGAAGGACACACAGCATCTGGGAAAACCAAGAGCCCAGGGGACACAACACCAGGCGGAGGGAACAGCAAGAACAAAAGCAGAGGCAGGAACGTGCCTGGCATGTTGGAGAGGCCACTGAGGTAGGGGGTTGGGGTCCAGGAGAAGGAGAGAGCCAGCACAGCTCCAGGGTAGACCTGGCCTGAGCGGATACAAGCGACAGAAAGCCCAGCTCATCGTGGCTGAACCGAAAAGGAAGTGCATTGTTCATCTGAGTGGTCAGTGCAAGGGTGACGAGATGAGGGTGAGAGAAGGGCCTGATCCCAAAGGAAAATGGCTGATCAGACCAAAAATAACAACTGATCGTAAGAGTCAGCACACCGACTGCTTACATGCATCAGACCCTGCTCTCCATGTTCCACATGTGTTATCTCATGTGTCCTCACAACAACACTGTAGGATGCGTATTATTATTTCCAGTTTATAGATGAGCAGACCGAGGCACAGAGAGGTTTAGTAACATGCCCAGGGTCTCACAGCTAGTAGGTGGCAGAAGCTTGATTTGGATCTTGACTCCAAATCAAGAGTTTAGATCGTAACTGCTGCGCCGCCAAACCTCCTGCATGGCTGTCACAGGTCTGATCGTAGTGGCCTGGCACATGCCCTGCTCCGGTTCCTTTTTCATATCCCCCAGGTTCCGCTGAATCTGCCCACAGACTCCCTAAATTCAAGCACCCAGAGAATAGATAGCCAAGAAGCCAAAGTCCCAAGGTGACACAGACACGTCTTCGGTGGCACTCTCAGCGCTGACTGCATTTAGAGTGAGGTGAGAGGCCTCCCAGATTGTAGGACTAAACTTCCCTGCTCAAACCCCTTAAATTTTTCTGGTGCTTTTACTAGAGAGATGGAACTTTCCAACATGGACTATGAGGCCCTTCCCAGACTAATCCCCAGCCCCCTCCCCAGCTTCACCTCACCCATTCTCTCTTACATCATCTGACCCACTCACACTTGCCTGCTGATCATGGTGCCCTCCCACCCCAGGGCCTTTGCACACACAGTTCCCTATACCTGGAATGCTCTCCCTTCCCTGTTTTGACCTGGAAAACTCCTGTTCATCTTCCAGTTCAACTATCCCCTCTTCAGAGAACCCTGCTCTGACCTTATGTACAACGCCACACAGCACAAAGCTGCAGTTTCACATATATTTGCATAATTTGGGGGCACAATTCTTTGGGAAGTCCAGAACAATACCTGTTTTTACTCACGGTTGCATCCCCAGTACCCAGGACAGTGCCAACACCGAGCAGGCACCCAGTGGAGACTGGCTGAGTGTATGGACGCAGTTTCCACAGAGGCCACTGACATGGGTAAGCTTCCATCAGGAGCATGTGGCACCTTCATGAGGTAACCGCTCCATAGTTTCAGGTGGCTTCCCTAGGTCGGGGCATTCCATATCAGTTGTCTCTTTATATTGCTGACAGTATTCCATTATACAGATACACCACATTGTGTTTGTCCCTCCACTAGTTGATAGACACTTGGATTATTTCTTTTTGGCTGTTATAAACAATACAAGTCTAAAAAAAAAGAGTTAAGTAGTGGTCCCGGGGGCACTCAGGGAGATCCAAACTAAGGCAAGAAAGGAACTACACATTGGTGCCAAGGCTGAGAGAGCACAAAGGGGGCCCTGATGAGGGAGGAGAGATGGAGATGCCATGGCATGGACCTGCATCCTTCCGCCTCCCACTGCCAGCCCCACCCCAATTTGATTCCCAGAAACATGGCCCTATTATATGTTCTGCATTGCAGCGGAGCCTACCCGTTGCTCCAGACATATTCTTCCCTACTTCTTTTGGTAATGCAGCCTCCAATAGCACGTGTTTACATGGTGGCTCAGAACATTACATTTCCCAGCTTGCTCTGCAGCAAGGTGTGGTCATGTGATTAAGTTCTGCCAATGGCATGTGAGTAGAACCCACGTGTGTGTGTGTGTGTGTGTGTGTGTGTGTGTGTGTGACCTCTGCACTGTGCCCTAAAGGAAAAGACCATGCCTTCCACATCCTCCCACCTTCCCTTCCTTTCAGCTGGGATGTGACCACAGAGACGAGCTGTATTTTCTCAGTGGATGGAGCAATAGCTTAGGAAACATAGAGCAACAAGATGGGGGTGGGGGCAGGTGTCTAACACGTTAGCTCAGGACAGTGACATTGGGATTGTTCCATGAGAAATGAATGTTGTTTCGCATTGCTTAAGCCATTGTTATACTGGTACTTAATTCCTGTATCTTAATACCATGCTAATGAAGGCAGCTGGCAGCTCTTCATGGTGGTTGAAGTCTCTGAGTTAAGCTTCTTATGCAAAGAGCCTGCATATCAGTCACCTATTACAGTGTAAACAAAAACTTTTCTTTAGTTCACAATTCTGGGGTTCAAATGTAGGCTGGGCTCCTCTGAGCAGTTCTTCCGGCTGACTTCCTTCATGTCTTTTTGGTCAGTGGCTGGCCAGCTACTCCCTCCCCTCCCCCGCCCCCCGCCTCTGTGTCTTGGCTGGGGAATGGCTGGCTGCAGGCTGGGACAACTGGGTGCTGCGGTGTCTCAGCCTGGGCTTGTTCTGAGTGGAGGGTGGTTCTGAGAGAGGGAGACAAGTACCAGGGCTCCTGGGCTCTGGCACTTGACTATTTCCGCTGCATTCTGTTGGCCAGAGCAAGTCAAGGGATGAGGCAGAGACTCCGCCTCTTGGTGGGAGGAGCTGTAAAGAACAGGGATGTAAGGAAGGGAGAGACATTGGGGCTATTTTTGCAATCAACCTGGAAGAGATTAGTGTCTAATTTTACATGGAGTTTAGGGCCCTGGAAGGCCAGGGGCTCTGAAACATTCACTTAGGCCAGTGGTCGGCAAACCGCGGCTCGCGAGCCACATGCGGCTCTTTGGCCCCTTGAGTGTGGCTCTTCCACAAAAACCACATGCGGGCGCGCACGTGCGGGCGCGCACGTACAGTGCGATTGAAACTTCGTGGCCCATGCGCAGAAGTCGATTTTCAGCCTGGGCGAGTCTATTCTGAAGAAGTGGTTTTAATGCCGAGCCACACTCAAGGGGCCAAAGAGCCGCATGTGGCTCGTGAGCTGCAGTTTGCCAACCACTGACTTAGGACATTGTCTCAAGTCTCATTCCCAGTGGTGCTCAGGGCTGCAGCACCAAGTGCCAAAGGCTGTGAAGAGGAAGTTCGAGTGGGTCATGGTCGGTGACATTGCCGGCCACTGTCCCATTTCCTTGCTTTCTGGGTGTGGAATTCCAGAATCCCAGTCTTGGGAAGATCGTCAGAGGTTGTCCAGTCCCTTTCCAGACCTCTAATCCACCAAGTACTCTAGATGCCCATACAACCATCCTGCCAACAGAGGGCCTGCTCTCTTTACGGGAAATGCCCTCTCTCCTCTGAGACAGCCCTGCCCACTGGGCATCTCTAGTGGCCCCGAGTCTGACTCCCTAGAGGTAAGTTCGTGGTACTGTTTCTGTCACTCACTGGTTGAGTGACCCTGTGTCAGTTACTTCACCTCTCGGAGCCTCAGTGCCCTTGTTTATAAAATAGGCAACCTCCAACCAGCCCACATTAGACAGCTGCCTTTCACCTCCCAGTTCTAGATATTATACTTTTATTAATCCAACCTAAGCATTTGTGGTGGGTGCATTGTACTGTTGACTTGTGCTCAGTTTGTATCTACCAGAACCTCTTAGCCTGCTGGGCATCAGTCTTCAGATCTCAGCTTATACATCACTTCCTTTGAGAGACCTTTCATGATCTAACTTCATCCCCTATCATGTGTTCTCAGAGCTCCCCAGACAGCCCTTCTCATGACACCTTTTACATTTGGCTACTACTGCTTCTTCAGTCTTCTCTTCCTTGCTATCTTGATGAATGCAGAATCCTTCTTTTCTTACCATTGGTTTCTCCCAGGGGCTTGCCCAGAGCTAGACTGGTGACACATACTCAGTATAAGCTTGTGAATGAATGAAGAATGAATGAATGAATGAAACAGGTGCTGCTGATTGGCCACACCTTCTCCTCTGTGGATACACTGTGGTTCTGGCTGTGAGGACCAATACTCACGAACTTTCATTCACACATTTGTTCTTCCACAGTCCTAATCCTGTAATCATTTATAGAGCACCTACTATGTGCTGGCCTTTGCAAGGGCTGGGGTACAGTGGGCAGAACATAGGTGTGGTCCTGCAATAGGGAGCTCACCGTCATAGGAACATGGCCTGCAGCACTCACAGTTAGCTGACAAGCCAGAGCTACAGGAAGGATCGGAAGGATCAGACCACATCGCTCAGCAGGCCCTGGTTGCCGGGGAACTGGAGACCATTGATTGGCATTTGACAATGGTGTATGGAGTCCTCTGCCTGAGCTGGAACTCCAGGAATCCCACTTCCTGTCTCTGTGCCCTTGGGCAAGGTGCTCCCCCTCTCTGTGCCTCGGCTTCTCATCTGTCAATCGGGGGCTGTCATGAGGATTGAATGAGACGATACAATGCACACAGCACAGGGCCAGCACATACTGAGTGCTCAGTGCCTGTAGCTGCCAGGCTGCTTCAGTTATTGTGGCTGATGATGTTGTGGCGATTGGAAATCAAGGTTCTTGTTCTGGGTATTGGCTGTGTGACGTTGGGCAAGTGCTTTCACCTCTCTGGTCTTGGTGAATTCATCTTTAAACGTATAATGTCAGGAAACTTCCTCAACCTCACAAAGGACACTTGCAAGAAGCACATGACACCCTGCCAGGGATGAGGAGAGCTCTGGCCATGTTGGTGTCATTAGTGTTAAGGACTCAAAAACCCAGCATGTTCTCTTCTGCAGTCAGGAGTCTCAACTGGGTGGACATAAAATATTCACCCCCTCAGGGAATTTGGGGTCTCCTTTGGAGATGCCCCCTTCCAGAGAACACTACAGAGAATCCCCCTTCTCCCAGCTCATTCACAACGAGCACAATGAGCACATTCATCCACAGAGCAGAGGAACGGAATAGAAAATAAATGAACGGTACCACTGATGGGAGTGATGGCTGTGAACAACTGGCTGTCCAGACACCCACCTATCACACCCACGAGCGAACCCTCCAGACAGGCGGACTCAGGGACCAAGTCCTCCTTACTGCAGAGCTCGCTTTGGCCGCCATCACCAGGCAGACTGGAGTCATCAAATAAATCCAACATTTAGAAAGGGGGATGGGGGTAGGGGCTTTTAGAAGACACTTTCCTGAAATGCAATGGTAATAAAAGAGAAAAATGGACCAGCACACTCCAGATAACCACCACCCGAGAAGTAATTATGCCACTCCCGTCCTGAGCCAGGATGCTGGTGACAGAGGCTCAGTAATTCATCAGCCCCAGATTTATGGACTCCTCAGGAGCTGCCTGCACATGTCTCCATCCAGGTTTCTTAGGAAACCTCTATTTAGATTTCATCAAGACTGTTTTTCTCTGTCAACCCTGAGTGGAGAGGTGGGCCACCAGACCAGGTGGCACAATTGAATATTGATTTGCTGGCACTTACCCAGCGGAAAAACAGTCCATTCAAGTGAACCAGTTGTTTCCAATTTCTCAAGACTTCCAAAGGGCCTTGGTTTTCCTAATAACTTGTTGAGCTCCTGGTATCACATTAGGCAAGTAGAGAGCCCAGATGTGTGCTTATTGGAAATAAGGCTTCATTATATAGAAAGCACTGCAAACCTTGGTTTTCTCATCTGTAAAATAGGAATAATAAGACAGGGATGATAGAGACGGTTACTTTGTAGTATTTGTATTTCTCTAATATTTGAGTTCTTTAAAAGAACCACATATTTTATGATGAGAATATGAAATGGAATTTTAAATGGAATCATAAATAAATGAAATTAAGAAATAGAATTAGGCGTCTCATTAGGTTGCAGTGAGGATTACATGAGATGATATATGCACACAGATCAGGGACAGCACAGACTGCGTGTGCAATGCCTGTAGCTGCCAGGCTGCTTCAGTTACTGTGGCTGATGATGTTGTGGCGATTGGAAATCAAGGTTCTTGTTCTGGATGTTGGCTGTGTGACTTTGGGCAAGTGCTTTCACCTCTCTGGTCTTGGTGAATTCATCTTTAAAAGTATAATATCAGGAAACTTCTTCAACCTAATAAAGGACATAATTAAGGGAAAATCCACATCTAACATTATACTTAATCATAAAGAGTGAATGCTCTCCCCTAGCATCAAGAACAAAACAAGAATGGCTACTCTGGCCACTTCTACTTAACGTTGCCCCAAGGGCTTGGGGGTGGGATGGATAGCCATGGCAATTAGGCAAGAAAAAGAAGTCAAAGGCATCCATATTGAAAAGAAATAAGTAAAATTATTTCCTTTCATAGTAACATGATCTTGAATGTAGAAAATCCTAAGGAACACACAGAATAAAACTATTAGAACTCATAAATGAGTTCAGCAAGATTCTAGGATATAAGATTAATATAATATGCAAAAGTCAGTTGTATTTCTATACACTAGAATGAACAACCTTAAAATGAAATTAAGAAAACAATTCCACGGGGGTGGGGGGGAACCGGGTGGAGGGGAGATATGGGGGGGGGGAAAGGAGAAACAATTTTAATAATCTGAACAATAAAGATTTATTAAATTTTAAAAAATTCTAAGGTCTACAAAAAAAAAATAAAGAAAACAATTCCAATTACAATTGCACCAAAAACAATATAATACCTACAAATAAAAGTAACGTGTTTATTATCAATTGTTTTCAACAAGGATACCAGGATAATTAAATGGAGAAAGAATAGTCATTTCAACAAAAGTAATACTGATACAACTGGATAAACATATGAAAGAAGTTGGATCCCCACTGAACACCATGCACAAAATTTAACTCAAACTGAATCATAGACCAAATGTAGGAGTTAAAATATAAAACCCTTAGAAGAAAACATAGGAGTAAATCTTTGTGACTTTGGGTTAGGGAACAACTTCTTAATGACATCAAAAACACACATAACAAAAGAAAAAATAGATACATTGTCTTCATCAAAATTAATTTTTTTGGTGCTTCAAAGAACACCATCAAGAAAGTGAAAAGACAACCTACAAAATCAGAGAAAATATTTGCAAGTCATATATCTGATAAGGGATTTGTACCCAGAATATATAAAGAGCTCTTACAACTCAACAATTGAAAGCTAACCCATTTATTGAAAGAGCAAAGGTTTTGAATAGATATTTCTCCAAAGAAGATGTATAAATGACCAATAGTCAGATGCTCAGCTTCCTTAGTCATTAGGGAAATGCACATCAAAGCTACAATGAGATGCCACTTCCCAGTCAGTAGAATAGCTTTAATCAGACAGAAAGTAACAAGTGTTGGCAAGGATGTAGATAAATTGGAATCTTCAAATATTGCTAGTGGGGATGTAATATGGCAAAACTGTTTTGAAAAATAATTTGACAGTTCCTGGCAGAATTAAACATAGACTAATATACGATCCAGCAATTCTACTCCTAGGTGTATGCCCAAGAGATATGAAAATATATGTCCACACACAAAAAAATGTACACAAATGTTCATAGAAGCATTTTTCTTAATAGTAAAAATCTGGAAAAATCCCAAATGTCCATCAACTGGTGAATGGATAAACAAAATAAATGTTCCCATACAATGGAACATCATTCAACAATAGAAAGGAATGAAGTACTGACACATGCTACAACATGAATTAACTTTGAAAATCACAAAAGATCACATATGGTGGTATGATTCCTGCTATAGATTTAATTCTCCACTTCCCAAAATGTATATGTTGAAGCTGAATCCCCAATATAATGGTCTTTGGAAGTGGGGCCTCCAGGTGGGGTCATTAGGTTATGAGGGTGGAGCCCTCATGAATGAGATTAGTGCCCTTATGAGAAGAGACATGAGGGAGATAACTTTTCTCTCTGTGTCTCTGCCATATGAAGACATAGCAAGAAAGTGACTGAAAACCAGGAAGAGAGCTCTCCCCAGAACCCAACCATGCTGGTACGCTGATCCCGGACTTTCTAGCATCTAAAACTGTGGGAAATAAAAGTCTGTTGTTTAAGCCCCCAGGCTATGGTATCTGTTACAGCAGCGTGAGCTGACTAAGTTCATTTATATAACATGTGTAGAACAGGCAAATCCAGAGAAGCAGAAAGTAGGGACTGGGGAAGGGAAATGGGCACAGGGCACATGGGGTTAAATGAGATAAATATGTGAGTGTCTAGTAGCATGCCAGGTATACAGAAATCACTCAATAGTTGCTCACTATTGTTAGTATGGCCAGCACTGAGCTCCAGCCTGGACCCCTCTCAGGCCCTCCACAGTGAGGCAGGGAAAACCCAGATGTTCTACAAACTAGATATGTGGACATGGAGGGTCCTGTCTCTCTCGGCTCCCTCCTCTCCCATCCCGGGACTGCTGTATACCCACCTGTGGGCTCTGCTCTGTTACCCAGCTCTAGACGCAGCCGCAAGCCCAGTGCCTGGGGCCTGGTGAGCATTTGATGCAGGTGGAGGGTGATACCCCTGTAGCAACATCCTCTCTCCAGCACTGACTTGGGCCTCGGCCTCCGTCCTGTTCTTTGGTACATCTCTTCCTGCCCAGGGCTCCCGGGGCTCTCCTTGCACTTGACCCCCTGAGCTCCAGCCCCACATTTGGTCCCTGCTGTGTCCCAAAAAGCGCCTGTCACGCTGGTCCTTCATCTGCAGGCCTGTGTCTCCTCGAAACCCCACCTCCCTGGAACCTCTAGGACTGACCAATAAGCTGCAACAGGCTGGCACCTGGGCCTTGGCCCTGCCTGAGCTCCTCCCCCATCCCCACCCCCACCCCACACCTGCTCATTGCCCTGCTGGCTGGAGTCCAGCCTGCCTCACCTGGTAAGGGAGAAGAGGGGATGATGTGGAAAAGGGGTAAGAAGTACCAAAGTCAGAGCCTTTCTAATCCCAGGGCCCTGTACTAGCTCCAAACAAAGCAGCTTCCAGGAAGAAAAAGACTGAAAGAAGTTAGTTGACAGGCCTGAGTGATGGCCCCAAACTTGGGAAAACTGGAATAAAATATAGCCATATGGGCGTGCTGCATGCAGATGGCTCAATGAGAAGATGAACTCGTGGGAGAGCTCTCTGTCTCCGCCTTCTTGGCTTCCCCAGCTCTCATTTCCTTCTGAGCCATCGGGAGAGACAGAGGGAGCGGCTTCCAGGACTTCCCACTGCTCCTAGGACGGCACACAACTCGGGCCTCGCCTGATCCCTCCTCTCTCCAGCCGCAGCTGCCACCACCACTGCTTCCCTCAAATCTTTCCACCTGGGCACGCAGGCCTTTTTAGAGGACCTCAAATTGGCTATGCTCTGGGGAAAAAGGAGACATATGTAAAACTTTAGACAATCCTATGTAATAAGAGAGGAATATGCTAATTATCCGTTACGTCTTGAGGCGATACAACCAACCACCTAAGGACCAGATCACGGATCTGCAGGAGGGTGGGGCAGCGAACTACAAGCGGGCAGCGAAAAGCTACAGGAGGGGGCAGGGCAGCAAGCTATGAGGCAGGGGAGGGAGAGGGGGCGGGGGGAGCTACAGGAGGGCAGAGAAGTGGGTGGAGAGCTACAGGAGGGCAGCAGAGAGCTATTGGCGCACGGATTCATGCGCAGGGCTACTAGTATAATTTTTTAAAAAATTGGCTATGCTCCCTCCCACCTCAGGGCTTTTGCACATGCTGTTCCCTCTGTCAGAAACACACTTCTCCGTTTGCCCAGTTAAGACAACCAGCAGGTTCAAAATGGGGTGGGTGACCTAAAAGTAAGGTAAACAGGGTCCATGCCTGGTTGGGGGAAGCAAGACTCTGAAGAGGCACTGCTCACTCCTCACCGGCCTTCTCCGGGTAGAACTCAAATGTGCTTCCCCGAGCTTCCATGTACTTCTTCTTTGCCTGTTTTCAGAGACCCTCTATCTCAGTGATGGCGAACCTATGACACGCGTGTCAGCACTGACACGCGTAGCCATTTCTGATGACACACGGCCGCTGAGGCGGCCGCACGCCGAGGATGAAATATTTGCTGCTCCTGAGGATGAAACATTTGCGAAATAATGTTTTTTCCTCAAAGTGACACACTACCCGAGTTATGCTCAGTTTTTTGGCAAAGTTTGACACACCAAGCTCAAAAGGTTGCCCATCACTGCGAGTCTATCTTGTCAACATATAACCTAAAAAACTGTCCATAAGATGCCCCATTTGTGCAGTACGCACCGTGATGGTGGTAAGGGGACAGAGCAGCTCTCCCCCCCGTCTCCCTCCACTGCTGAGCCCCTCTGGACGCCCCCTGGGTCTGTGAGGCCAGAGAGGCCTCTGCAGTCTGGCTTCTGGGTTGATTGGGGGACCGAGGAGAGTCTTGCTAAATGGCCCAGCTCCACTTCCCAAAGGATCTTCTTTAAAAAAGTGAGAGAGCAGACAGCACAAGCTTCCTTTGAACACAGACCTTATCCTATTCCCATGTGTTTCCCACGGCGCCCAGCCAAATGCCGGTGCTTGGCGGAAACTCAGAAAAATTGTGGTTCCACTGGACGGAACCTGAAACAGAAATTGAACAAGCTCTCGGGGTCCATCAGAGCGGAGAACGAAACCGCCTGTAAGTCCAAACCCTCTTCTGTTGGCCTCTGGAGAGCGCAGCACTTCAGGGAAGCCCTGGGCAAATCCTTTTGTCCAGTATGGAATTGCAGCTGTAAATAGCCCTGGATCTCAAGGTTGTTTTCCCTCTATCTCCCCCCCCCCCCCCGCCCCTCGCTCACACACTCTCTCAGTATCTATCTAATGAGCCCATCTTCATCAATGGTGATTTCCCATTAAACACCTGCATTCCCACTACCTTTATTTGGAACCCACACCCCGATTCTCCCAGTGCTTCTGGTGCCATTCAAGGGCGTGTGCAAAGGAGTGGAGACTCTGAGTCGCCCCAGGCAGCTGGTCCCAGCCGAAGTCACACGAGACGATGCTCTGCCACCCTATTTAGTGCCACGTTCTTACATTGTTGTGCTTTTTGTTGTTGATTTTGCTGAAGCGCAGGCTAGGTTCCTCAGCACAAGAAGACTGTGATGTGTCTTAGGGAGAAGATATGTGTGCTGGATAAGCTTCATGGGGCCTGGGTTATCATGCTGTTGGCCACGTGTTCAATGTTCATGAATCAACAACCTATAGTAAATGAGTTGTATTGAAACAGAAACACCCACAAATCAGGGTTATGTGCTAATTTGTTTACTTTTGCAGCAATTGCCATACTCTTTTCCAGAGCGACTGTATCGTTTTACATTCCCACCATCAATTATAAAGTAATCCATTTCTCCACATCCTCACGAGCATGTGCTATCATCACTAATGTTTATTTTAGCTATTCTGATAGGGGTGCAGGGATGGAGTAGAAACATTTGACAAAGTCCAGTGCCAATTGATCTTAAAACCACTCAGCACACTAGACATAAAGGGGACTTCCTGAATGTAATAACAGCATCTACCAAAGCAACAACAACAAATCCTTCAGCTAACGTTATATTTGATGGAGAAAGACTAAATGCTTTCCCTTTAAGATGAAGAACGAAGCAAGGATGTGTGTTCTCACCTTATTCAACACAGTACCGGATGTTCTAGCCAGTGCAATTCCACAAGAAAAATAAACGAAGGCATACAGACCGGAAAGGAAGAAATAAAACGGTCCCTATTTGTGGATGACATAACTTTCTATGTAGGAAAACCCCAAAGAACCTAAAATCAATAAAACAAAACAACAATAACAACAATAAAACTTGCAGAGACTCCCAGTTTCTAGTCCACAAGCAAGAAGCTGGAAGTTGCCACTCTGTCCTTCTGACACGGGACAAGGAGTATGGGGCAGCAAATAATCCTCTCCCAGAACCACCTCATTCTACCTTGTCGATTCCAGGTGGGGGTGGGAGCTCAGCTTCTCACTGAACCCCACAGGCACCAGGGTGGGTGGGAGAGACCAAAGGGCTGTCTAGCCCTGCCTGGCGCTCATTTGATCTCATTGCCGCCCAGTGTGTGTTTCTCTCCCCACTGCTCCCTGCTGAGACTGGGCAGTGAGTGCATGCTGACATTACCTCGTTCAATCATGCTGATGCTGGGCGGAGGCGAAGGGTCCACTCACCCCCGAACCTGCCGTCATCACCAGCAGGGGGATCACAGCACCACCACCCACTCAGCAGGTGTGAGGGGAGAGTGGGAGACTATCTTCCTGCTTGCCTTAGGTATGGGTGGTTTGGGGCTGGAATCATTTCTGTTCTGCTAGATGGCCCTTCTCCTGGCCACTTGCCTGAGGAAGACGGGCTTTCCTCAGAGCTGGTTTTTTGTCCATGCCTGTTTGTTGTTTTAGGTTGGAGGTTTCCATCCTCAGCACTCAGTCTGGGTATCTGGGACATTATAAAGGAACTCAGGGAACTTACTGCAATGTGATTGCCAAGATCCTGAGCTCTTAAGCAACCTGCCTTCTTTCCATATCCTAGGATCTTCCTGTAAGTTTTGATGGGCTATGTCCAGAGATTTTAGTTATCAGAAGGAAGACCTGGGACAAATGAGGTTCTTCCATCTTGGTTGAAACCAGATCAGGACATAATTTTTGGACGAAGTGAGTTTCAGACAGGCGTGTGCAATCATTTCACACTCTCTTCTCTTTATGCAGACATGTAGCCTTTCTTGGAAGCCCATGCAGAATCTTGCAAGCTTTTAAGAACAATCTACATGACGTGTCAGTTTCAAAACAGGTCTGCACATTCTTGGACGCTCCTCCATCAGAAGAATAAGTCTATGTCACTTCCCCTCAAATCTGGGGTAAGCTTAGTTACTGGCCAATCGATAGAGAACAGCAGAAGTAGCACTCACTGTGTGACTTCCGTGCTAGGTCATAAAAGATAATGAAGTGTTCGTCTGGTTTTGGGGAATACTCATGCTGGAGCCCTGAGCTGCCATTTAAATATTCTGACTGCCCTGAGGCCACCGTGCTGAGGAAGTTCAAACCCATTCACCCGAATAGGACACATGGGGAAACTTTGGGGCTACAAGAGGGGGAAACCAAGATGCCTGGATAGTGCCCAGACACTCCCAGCCCACCCCATTCCAGCTCCAGCTGCAATCTGATGCAACGGCTTGAGGAGGGAGCAGGGGAAGAACAATAGGAGCGAGGTCAGGGAGGCCGTCAGGGTGGGGTCTCAGTTCACGTAGGGCTGGGTGGGCTATTGTAAGGACCCTGGCTTCTTTCCTGACTGAGAGGAGGTCACGGAAAGGTTCTGAGTATATGATGGACATGATCTGACAAGTTTACTAGGATCACAAGGCTGCTCTGTGAGGAGCTGACTCAGGGGAAAAGGGTGGGGACAGGAAGGGCAGTTAGGAGGCTACGGCAATAATTCAAGACAGAGCTTGACTGACGTGGAAGAGCAGGGAGGTGGCTGTGGAGGTAACGAGAAGTGGCCTAGTTCTGGGAATGTTTTGATAGATGTGAGAGGAATAGAGGGTCAAGCTGAGCTCCAGGTTTCTGGCCTGAGCCACTGAAAGGATGGAGTTGCCTCCACGGAGATAAGGGACAGATGGTGGGAGCAGTACGTTTGGAAGTGAGGCAGGTGGAGAACAGGATTTCTGTTGGGATTGTCAACTGGAAAACGGTATCACTGGGTGTTTCATCACCAAAAAGAACTTATTCAGGAACCATGCAACCCAGTGCATGCAAATGGAAGTCAAGAGAAGGGGCGGTTACAACCACAGAGCTTTCTGGTATGCACAGAGTTCTCATGGTGGCATGGAGTACCAGAACTCCTCCCATTAGCCCTAGCCCCTCCCACAGACTCTCCAGACTGATTATGCTCATTTTAAAGTCCCAATCAATCTTTATCAGGACGTGTGAAGGGCGTTGAATACCTGTTGGACACCCAGGTGGAGATGCCGAGTAGGCATTTGGGTGTACAAGCCTGGAGTTCAGGGAGGTCCCGACTGAGGTGTAAATTTGGGAGCTATCACCATATGAATGGCATGTGATGGGGGAAAGTCTGATGAGGTACCCAAGGGAGTGAGTGAGGCTAAGAAGACGATCAATGGCCAAGGACAGAACCCAGGAACAGCACATGTATACAGGTCAGGGAGCCAAGGAGTGATCAGCAAAGGGGACTGCGAGGGACAGCCCGGGAGACAGGAGGAAAACCAGGAGAGTGTGGGAGCCGAGGGGAGTTGGGGGTTCACAGAGGGGGAGTGATGGGTTGAGTAAGAGAACACCTGAAAACTGATCATTGAATGTGACAACAGAGAGGCCACTGGCCACTTTCGCAACAGCAGTTTTGAATAGAGGGGTGAGGTGAAAATTCTGACATGAGTGTTAAGAGAAAATTGAAGGAGAGAGGTAGGAGATTGCAAGTCTAGATAATGCTTTCAAGCGGTTTAACTGTAAAGATAAAGCAAAGAAATGTGTTTGTAGCTGGGGAGTCTGGGGATATTTTTGTATGTTTTATTCTGTGTGGCTGCAGAAATAAACACTGGCATGTTTGCACACCGATGAGAGTGATCCAGTGGAGGGTGAACTTAGATAACGCAGGAGGGAAGGAGGGTTGCTGGGGTGACGACAGAAAAGGATGAGATCGAATGCACTAATGGCCTTGAAAAGGGACCCGTAAGTCTCGGGCCCATGATGAAGTTCCCCCAGGGGCTCCCAGCAAAGGTGCGCCTCCTTGCAATCACTTACCTGTGCACAAACCACGAGGGATACGGCTAGAATGCTTTTTGCATCGCGCTGCTCATATATTTCAGCGACTTTTCTTTATTCAAAAATATGGTGCAGAGATCCTCCCAGGTTAGTGCAATGGAGACCAAACTCAATCTTCTTAATGACTGCTTCGAATTCAGTAGTATGGATGCACCATTAATTATGTAACCAATCTCCTATTGATGGACCTTTGGGTTGTCTCTACTGTTTTATTTGTTATTGCGAGTACTGCTATAGAGAACCTCCTTGCATATCCTTGAGCTTTTCAGAATCACTAACTTCTAGTAGTACAATTGCTGGGTCAAAAGGTAGGTGCATATTGAATTGTAATAGATGCTGTCCAAGTGCCCGCCGAGAAGACTACTTCAAGGAACACCCCACGAGTGGTGTAGGAGTAGGACGAGTTCAAGTGGGGGTCAGCTTTAAAGTGGGGTCAGAACCGTAACCGATGTCCCCTCCTTGAGATCTCCTTCAGGATGCTGTGTCCCTCGCCGTCGTTCTGTTTCTCCAGCACTTATCTTCTGGCACTCGAGTCGTTGTAGGCTTGTCTTCTAGGGTCTCTTCTAGGGTCCCCTCCTCAGTCTTAGCATCAGCCATTTCTCTAAGGACCTGTGGTTCCTTTTATTGGAGACCAGTATTAGAAATCAAGGTCATAGCATGGCCAAGGGCTAGTGAAGGTTCCTCCAGCTCTAACACAATAGGATCCTAAACTTAGCAGAAAAGTAGTTCCAAAGTCATTAGGTTATTGGGAGGATGAAATGAGACCTGCCATGTTCCATACGTGTTAGTGGGATTTTTTTTCTTTTTTCTTTGGTTTCTGATTATGTTTGTTTTTCTTGGCCCCATCCCTGATCAGCTCCTCAGAAGGAGATATCTGTGGGTGTCCCCACCCAGAACCTTGTACCCTTTCATTGGTAAAACAATATCCAGAACTTCCTTTGTGAAGTCTCAAACCCCATCGGGGCCAGTGGGAGTTGAGCTCAGAAGTTTTTGGATTTTTTTTACACTTTTAAAAATATATTTTTATTGATTTCAGAGAGGAAAGGAGAGGGAGAGAGAGATAGAAACATCAATGATGAGAGAATCATTGGTCGGCTGCATCCCGCACGCCCCCTATTGGGGATCAAGCCCGCTACCTGGTCATGTGCCTGTGACCGGAATCAAACCCAGGACCTTTCAGTTCGCAGGTCGACACTCTATCCACTGAGCCAAACCGGTTAGGGTGGGCCCAGAAGTTTTGATCAGTTATTGGAGTGGGGACGCTTTCTCTTTTCTGCTGGATGCAAGTTGCGCTGGAAACCACCTGGCAACCAGGAAGAGGGGACCCAAGAGTTCCTGGGACATAGCACAGAGCCCCCGCTGCACCCTCTCCCTGGGCCGGGGCTGGGGCTGAGGCGGGTGGTGGCCTTGCAGATCCATGTGGCCCGGCAGCAGTGTGAGGACACATTGTCTTTGGCGGGGACTGGGTTGTTGTCAGTCATGGTCATGGGAGGGTGGAGTTTTCTGGATCTCAGCTTCGGGTGCTCCACGCACAGGATGCACTTAGAGATTACAGCAGAGGCTGCAGGTGCCCTGGCTGCGGGCCCTGGGCACTGGCCCTTGCAACTCTGCTTTGTGTTCCTTCCATTAGAGCACGTCCAACAACATTCACTCACAAAACACAGCATTCCACACGCCAGGAGCTGTTCCAGGCACAGGACCCAGCTCTGAGGGGGACAGGAAAAGCCCTCCTTGGGGAGCTGACATTGGGTGGGAGACAGACAGTGACAGACACAGCTGCACTCAGAGTCAGGTGGTGACACGCACTAAGGGAACACACAGCAGGGACAGAGGGGACAGGCGGGCTTGTCAGAGACTGGCCTGGCCTCGCTGAGCGCGGAGGGAAGGCGGGGACAAGTCCTGCCTAAACTCCCAGCCTGGACACGGGGCTGGGCTCGGGCTGGACCAGCTGAAGTTTGCTAGCGGAGCATCTAAGTGAGCCAGCCCCTCCTCAGGCCCTTGTGTGTGGGAGGAGGGAGCTAACCTCAGTTCTCCCATCTCTTGTTAGGTGTCTGTACATGGCCCCATTCCTCGAGAACTGGGGTCCCTGTACCCCTTTTCCCATCTCTCTCGGTCTCATTCCTCAAAAGATGGGGACCAGGAGGAAGAAGGATGGATGAGGGGAGAAGAGAAGGTTAAGGAGAAAGCAGGACCCCTCCCCACCTTCCTCGGCTAAGCACAGCCATCCCACTGTGAGAGGAGGGGGGTGACTCAGACACCCCCTGTCCCTGTGGGAGCAGAGATGGGGGTGGGGACAGAACAGGACATGCCACATCCTGGGGCTGAGGAAACGATGCAGGACCACATTTCCAGGTGCACAGCACACACGCCCCCACCCAGGCGGAAGCGCCCGGCCCTCCACTTCCCTCCTGGCGCACATTCCCACTGCACGGGTTTCTCCGCCCAAGTAATTCATTCAAGGCTCCCTGATGGTTAGTTCCCGTCTCCAAAGCACATTTTTCAGAGGAAGATCAATTCCAAGAAAACACCTAGCATCTGTGGAAATTAACTCTCTTAACAAGTGAGAAGCGGCCAATTGCGAAGGGAAGGCCTGTGACGGGGCCGGGACATGACAGCTGCTCGGCTGGGAGCCCTGGAGGGAATTTCCACGGGGGCCTTTATGAGTCCTGACGTTTTCTTTCTTCCCAGTGGCCGAAGTTCCACTGCATTTCTGAGTCCGGATAGGAAGATTAAGGGAGACTCATCCGAGAACAAAACAGCCCCACGTGGTGAAAAGAGGGGCCCTCCCAGATCACCCCCAAAGGGCCTCTGCTCCTCAGTGCAGTGCCTGTGTCAGGGAACAGCCTCTGGTTCCCACAGCCCCTCGCCCACCTCCCAAGGTTGTTTTGAGCACCAGGCATCTCACATGGGCAGGGCAGTGGGAGTCAAGGCAACCTAAAATGCCCCCTCCCTGCCAGCGTCCATCGGGAAAGGGGCCCGGTGGGGATTCTGAACCAGCAGAGGCCTTTTTTAAAGGCCATGGGGGGAGGAAAGGATGCTCCCCCAATTCTAGAACATCTGGAGAAGAGGGGTGATTTCCAAAGATTCCGAGTCCTGGAAAGGGGCAAAGACCCAAAGCTTCATATGACACCAGAACCCCAGCCATAAAATGACACCTCGTAGAAATAAGATCAGCTCCCAGCCACGGGCAGCTCCTCAGGTGCCCAGCCCTGTGCTGAATGCTTCGTTACTTTATTTAAACCACACAACAACCCAATAACACCATAGTGTGGAAAGTAGCATTATTACCTCCCCTCTACAGAGGAGGAAACTGAGGCTCAGACAGGTAAAGTCATCCAAGTGGAGGAGATGGGGCCAGGGCATTTATCCTGAAACACACAAAAGCTGTGATGTGTGTGGTTCAAACCTAGGTAGTCCTCGTGTGATGCCTCTCAACAGGTAGTCATCTAACTCCTACTTGCACCCACCCCCCTCAAGAACAGGGGGTTCGCCACCCATCGAGGTAGCCCATTCCACCTCAGGACAGCTTGGACTGTTGGAAAGTCCTTCAGGCCACGTGGAGGACAGGAACTCCCTCTTCCATGTGGCAGCGCTTCCTGTATTGAAGACAAT
Source organism: Cnephaeus nilssonii (assembly GCF_951640355.1). Classification (NCBI taxonomy): domain Eukaryota; kingdom Metazoa; phylum Chordata; class Mammalia; order Chiroptera; family Vespertilionidae; genus Cnephaeus; species Cnephaeus nilssonii. The sequence goes on from NC_137078.1 coordinate 85,001,547, forward strand.
GCGCTTGTCTCTACGGGGGTTGTCATCTGCGGGTCGGACAGCTCTGTTGCTTTCAGCGTTTCTCATCACACATCCTTCTTGCAGCATGCTCCTCTGACCACGCTTGAGGTCTCCTTCTCCTCTTATCTTGTCTGACAAAGCGGGATGCAGTTCTTCAAGGAAGAACTTAAGGATGAGAAGAGCGCTAAACACATAATAGCAGAAATAATTTCAGCGGAATTAAACACAGCATCACACCATTCAACACCTGCGATTAAGCTGCAGCCACGGTGCTTGGGCAGAATGCTCAGAGCCCACCTCAGGAGAGAGCAGGTGCTCAGAGGGAGGGGAGCTCACACCCACCGTGAGCAGCTGTGCTCGCTCTGTACCGTGGGAGCACAGGCTCGGACTCAGAGCAGTCACCACAGGCCTCTCGTAGGTCCCTGGGGCTTGTGCTGACACGTGGTGGTGGAGCCTGCCTCTCCACACAAGGCTGGGAAGAGTTCAAGTCTCCTGCCCATGAGGTGCACCTTAGAGCCAAACCAGGGTGGGAGGTGGGGAGGGGCCAGCAGCAAGCACTTTTTGGATGTCTGTGGTCTGCAGGGGAAGCAAACGCTGTCCAGCTGGACCTGCTGATGTGAGAGGCACCATGGCCAGTGGGGAAAGCATGCCCTTGTGGTCAGGCAGATGTGGGTGTGAAACTCAGCTTTTATTAGCTGTATGACCCTGCAGCAGCCACTCAGCAGCTCTGAGCCTCAGTTTCCTCACTAGACACACGGGGCTAATAATAATCACCACTTAGGGGTTGTCTTATTATTAAAAGCAAATGACATCTTCAAAGTGATGGCCCGGCCACGTGCCTCACAGATATCCACTCCCTCACAAATCAATGGTGAAGAAGACAAGGTAGCATAGGTGTTTGGTAGATGTAAATGTGGATTTCTACTCTTTCTTCACCTTGGATCATGCTTCTAGCTGTCCTGGCCCTTCATACAGAGCACTCCTCTGGCCAGGCACCTGTCCTGTGCCTCCCAAATGCCCTCTGTGCCACCCCTAGTGGCTCCATCTCTGTCTCCAGATCCTTCCCACTTCCCCTGCCCCCACCTTTGCGGATGAGGTTCTCGCCAATGCCCTGGCCCCATCTGCCCACTCAGATGTGAGTGTCCTGGTTTGGGAGACCCTGATGAGGCCACCTCTGCGTTGAAGCCAGGCCTGTGCCAGGCACTCAGGAGTGTGGGGGCTGTGGGGTGTGGTCTGGATGGCAGGAAGGGCAGTGCTGCTCCTCTGCCGTCCAGCTGCCTGACCCTTCACCAAGGACCAAATCCGGCTGGATGACCAGGAGCCCAGCACACAGTAGGAGCACCTACTAAGGTCGGGAACTTTACATTTACTAGTTCATTTGCTCATCACAGCAAACCTGTGGGGTGGCAGTACCCATTCCCATTTTGTTGGTAAAGACACTGAGACTCAAGCACTAACTTGGTCCAGGGGTCATGGCAGGTGTGTTCTGGGACATATTTAAATCAAGGTCTCCTGGCCCCCAAGCCCTGTGATTTGCTTTACACCTCGGTGGGCTTGTGTGGCCATGGAGAGAGCTCTTCCCAGCACTGCTGTAGTGGAGGTCTCACAGGGTCCTGGAGGAGGGAGGGGAGGGCTCTGAAGACAGACCACCAGGAGGGAGAGGCAGGGCGGGGCTGGGAGCGTAAACCTCCACCAGAGTCAGCCAACCTGGGTCTCAGCCTCCGCTCTCTCACCCACACACTGCTGACCATTTATCTCCTTGGAGCCTCAGTTTCCCCATCTGTAATCCTGGGCCAAAGGCCTGTCTCCCTGGGATTCTATGAGGGTTGCATGTGAAAATGCCCAGCACAGCCCTCAGCTTGGTGAAGATTGGCTGGAACTGAACCTCGTCCCCTGTGATGTGATGACCTGGGACCACAACCTGTGTTCTGATGCCCAAACTCTGACCCTCCTGCCCTCCTTCCTCTGTACAGGCTAAACCATCGTCCTCCCCTTGGACCCAACAATGAGTCATGTCCCTCTTGGTGCCTCCCTTGGCCATGCACCTTCACATCATTCAAAGTTGATGGAATTTATCACTCCAGGGACGACTGCAGCTCCACACCAGCCCCTTTCCCACCCCTACCGCCACCCCCACCCCCACCCCCCGACATTCTGTCCCCTGCACAATAGCTGGGCGCGTTTGCAGAGAATTCCTAATGGCCAGTTGCGTCCCTCTGAGGACTACTGCGCATTCCCTGTAATGGCATTCATTAGTCCGTCTGACATCAATACTGTTCTCAGGTCAATATGTTTAATCTAATGAGACATTTACTTTCCGTTAGAAAACTCCTGAAGAAGCATGTTTTCTCCCGATGAACTAAGCTGATGAGTAGATTAATACCAGGCTTGAACAAGCTGACTAAGAAAATGAATCTAACCGGCTTCTTCTGCTTTAGTTGTGGGCTGAGCTTAAATTAATTTGTGTAAAACATGTCATTTCTTAGGGCTCTGTGCTTTGTCCCCCATGTGCCTGTTTGTTTCCCTCCCCTAATCCATCAGCCCCAGCTCCAAGGACACTCAAAACACCAGGGACCAGTTGCAAGGAGAAGGGAGGGCAGTGTCTGATATTGAGCAACAGGAGGGTCTGGAGTGTGAAAGGGGAGACAGGGGCAGCAACCAAAGTGGACAGAGCAGAGGGTCCAGCTGGCCTATCTGTCATTGCCAGCTTGGTTGGGGTCACTGAGCCCAGCACCTAGTAGGAACTCAATAGATTTTTGCTGAATGAGTGAAGTAGATTCTCATAAAGAAAGGCTGCACTGTTATTCTAGTAATCATGTGGTCTAAGAGGGAGAAGATGCCCATTGTCCCAGATACATCCATAGATGAGCCAATGCTCAGAACTCCTGGCCCGAGGGCCTAGGATGACCCAAAGGCCAAATTTCCTCTGATGATCATTGGTATTACACATCCCTTTCCCCTTGGCCACTAGAACCCCTGCCAGCCATGAGATGCCAGCCAGTATGTACTCTCTTCCTGCAAAGTGGCCGCCAGGACAGGACAAGTCCCTGCCTACCTTCACCCCCAATCAGATCAGAGAGGAGCTCAGCACCCATCCTGCTTGCTCAGTGGACAAAATTCACTCTGAAGGCAAGACTGGTTTGGTTTCCTTGTGTTTATAGATGAGGGAAATGGGTGGGTGGGGCCTGGGGTGGGGCTGGGGGTTACAGGCAGGCAGAGGTATGGAATCAGAGACCAGTTGGGTAGCTTGGTCATGATCCAGACAGAAGATGATGGTGGGAGCATAAATAAGCCTCCATTTTACAAGGTTCCTGTGAAAGTTGGTTGAAAGTACTTGGCACAGCGCCTAGCACACAGTAGGTCCTCGGGAGATAGTAGCTGCCATCAGTAGTATGTGGATGGGGCTGAGATATCTGAAATCGAATCTCTCAGCTGCCTGGCCTCGTGTCTCTTGGCCCAGTAGCTGTGTCCGGTCTCTCCAAGGAGATGAAAAAGACAAATTCTGAGGCTGCAAAAGAACATTTGCTGAAGATGAGTTACAGGGGGAAGTCCCTTGTGCACGCGAGAGTCTCATGTACAGAGGATGAGGTCTTCACAGCAGTAGAGAAAGATAAGGGGGCAGGATTAGATACATGAGAAACACTAACCTTTTACATGTTCAACATGTGCTAATGCATTTTGAAGAGCAAGGTAACCTTTAAAGGCTATGTCCTCTTCTGAATTTAAATAAAGTAAGTTTATGGCATCAACATCTCATGGTAACTGAATTTTCCCATGTCAGACCATCTCCTCCTGTGATATATTTCCAGATGGAATTTTAACTGAATGTAATTACATCACATGGGCGAGAGATCACGTGTTTCTTTAGAAATGAGATGTGTTTCTTTTGGGTCAGCAAATGTGGCTTTTACTGTACCTGCATGTGTTGGGGGTGGGTTCTTAGAAGCAAAGGAAGTCTCTGGGAAAATCAGCCTTCAGCTTCAAAGGCAGCACTTCCTGCTTGTTGGCTTCCTCTCTCCGAATGTATCTGGCAGAGAATTCAGAGGTGAGGTCAGATACCACCCCAGTTAGTACAGAGGGGACATCCCATCTGAGCAGGGGCAGGGCAAGGCCAGACTCCTGAGTGGGTTTGGTTCTCCCACAGCCTGCTGGGTGATCTCCCAACATAATCTCAGACCCTGAGTCCTCATCATAGGTTTTGCTACCAGCATACCCCAAATTAAGACAATGACCAAGAAATAGAGAAGGACACAGGGCCATCGTCAGGTGCTCGTCCTGCAGTGTGTCCAGTTATGGGGAGTTCTTTGAGTTGTACATTTATGGTGTGTGTACTTTCCCCTGTGTATAGTTTACATCATACTATAATGAAAGGCATGTTTTATAAATGACAGGGCCCTTTTTACTGAGATGTCCAGAATATGCTGGAGGGGTAGAAGTAGCAGGAGTCACACTGGACAGACACCCAGCACACAGAGAACACGAACACAGAAGGTAATTTGTCCAATACCGTGTGAATGACTTAATTAATTAGAAGATACATGAACCATTGAGGAAACTAATGAACCAAAGAATCTTAATATATAAAAAGTCAGGGGCCGTCACGACCTAAACGACCAGATGGACGACCGAACAGCAGGCTGCATGGGGTGACCAGGCCAGCAGGGGGGCCGTGAGGGGCGACCAGGCCAGCACGGGGGGGGGGGCAGTTAGGTGTGACCAGGCCGGCAGAGGGGGGCAGTTGGAGGTGACCAGAATGGCGGGGGGGGGCAGTAAGGGGCGACCAGGCTGGCAGAGGGGGGGGCAGTTAGGGGTAACCAGGCCAACAGGCAGAGGCAGTTAGGGGTGATCAGGCTGGTGGTGGGGGGACAGTTGGGGGGGATCAGGCAGGCAGGCAGGTGAGCAGTTAGGAGCCAGTGGTCCTGGATTGTGAGAGGGATGTCTGACTGCCGGTTTAGGCCCAATCCCTGGGATCGGGCCTAAACTGGCAGTCGGACATCCCACAAGGGGCCCGGATTGGAGAGGGTGCAGGCTGGGCTGAGGGGACCTCCCCCCCCCATGCACAAATTTCATGCACTGGGCCTCTAGTAATGAATAAATGCAAGAATGAGGCAATGAATAAGTGAGCACATTTAGGAATGAGTGAATGAAGGAACCAATGAGAGAAAAAAATTCCTAATGAATGAGTGAGGAGCTGAGTGCAAAAATGGACAGTGGAAGGAAAAATGAATAAAAGGAGCAGTGGAAGTAGAAATGAATGAACCAAGGAGTGAAGCAAGGAAAAATTAACACAGGAATGAGTATGTTAATAATGAGCCTAAATGAAAGAAACAATAAGTGGGTGAAAAAACCGAGGGAGTGAATTAGTAGACATAAGTGGCAGAAGCAATAAGCACAGAACAACTATAAAAGCACCTGTGGATAAATGGCCAATGTGTCTGGCTGGACGTGAGGGGAAGCTATTGGTAGAGCAGAGAACGCAGCTACGAGGAAAGTGTTTCTGTGCACACACCCGGGGGCCAAGGTCTTGGCTAATCAGTGTGTTCCTCTCCGACACGTTTCCCAAAGTGACTTCAGTTTGTATTTAAGAAGAACTTTATTAAGCAAATATTAATGATGCCGGGGAGTGAGCCACTCCCTTGGGACGAGCTGGGTTCCCTGGGAAGAACTAAATGGAATTGACCATGTTGTTTTCACAATTAGGTCACAGATAACTTCCCATCATGTAGCCAAACCCCAGCATGGTTTTACTAATCACTATTAAAGTGACTGCTTCCACTGTCTCCCTGCAAATTAACCTCCAGAAGGAGTAATGATGTCCCAAGGGAACGATGGCCGTGTGGCCCAGCGATAAGGAAAGGGGTTGGTGGCACTGTCACTGGGATCGTCCTGTGAAACTCCGCAAGGGAGCTGTGTGACACATGGGACTCGGTCTGGGGACTCAGAGTCCATCCACTGGACATTAGACAAGTCACTCACCCGTCTGGGCCTCAGTCCCTTCCCTGTAAGATGTAGTGGGTTCCCCTATACATCTTACAGGGAAGGGACTGAGGAAGTTGGGGGGGATCTTGTTCTAGTCAGGTTTCCTCTCTGCCCCCACCTCATGCCAGGTGCATCCCTCATCACAGGGTAACGGGGTCTCCCTTTGACTCCTGTTTCTCCCCCACCAGACTGAGGGCAGGACCTCGGTGCCCCCTCAGCATCCAGCGCAGTGCCTGCACATAGTAGGTGCTCAGGGGAGTGGTGGAAAGATGCAAGGGATCTCGTGAAGTGCGGGGTTTAGAAGCAGACGTAAGCCCCTTTCAGAACAATGAGGTCTGAGAAGCAGATGGCCCCTCACCCATGTCCTCAAGGAGCCGGTCACAGCGGTCCCATTTCCAATGCTCTTCCTAATCTTTCCTTCCCTTTCCCCCATAGGCACTGCCCGTCTCAGCCCCTCCGCACATCTGAGTGTGGGGCAGAGAAGTGGGCCTGTGTGACGGCAGCCAGCAGAAAACGGCGTGTCTGTCCTCAGAGGACTCAGACCTCCCAGACCCAGGAAGCAGCTCCTCACCCTTCACTCAGCACCACGGTCCCTTTAGTGTCCCCTCCTTAGTGGTCGCTGAACAGCGGGACAGAGTCCCGGGGACACGGAGATGACTAAAGGGGCAGAAGCATCTGGCCTGGGGGGCTGGAGGAAAGAAGTTTGCCTGGGAACGTTCCATATTAATTATTATAAAGCAATTGGTGATGGCAGTATCCATTTGATATTATTAATATTCATAATATCTTACATAATAAAATCATAGTATGCAAATTGTCCCCTCAACCGGGAGTTCGTCAAGGAGTTCAACCAGGGGGCAGGGCCAGCAGGGGGAAGGGAGGGAGTACCCAGCCGGCAGCCCACAGCCCCTAGGGACACTACCAGTGCACGGATTTTGTGCACTGGGCCTCTAGTTAGTAATAATTCATACGCATTCTACTTAACATGCGTTGAGGACTTACTGTGTGCCAGCCACTGTTCTAAGAGCTGTGTGTGTAAATGTTAACAGTATGTGATATATATGTATATGATATCTCTACATATCAGCTTATTTCATTCTCAAACGACCTCATAAGGAGAGGAGTGTATTATCCCCATTTTACAGATGAGGAAACTGAAGCACAGAACAGATGAGTTCATTAGAGAAAGGGTGGGGTGAGGAGGGGTGGCACAGACTTGGGAGTCAGGCAGAACAGAGTTCACATCTGGCCAGCTGTCTGGCCTGGAGCCAGTGACTCCCCCTTCCTGAGCCTCAGTTTCCTCCTCTGTTGCTGGAGGAAGGGCTAGGACCCCTGCAGGACCCGGCGTGGAGCGGCTGCAGAGACCAGAGTGCCTTTCCCACCCCTGAAGCTTCAGTTGGTGCCGAGTCCCTGCTCCGGGGTCCCAGGCTCATTCGGAGCTCAGGACATCCAAAGAAGATAGACTCTAGTGAGAGGGACTGAGTGAGCTCCTCCTGGGAATTTTCCCAGAGTCTCATCCTAGCATCACTTCTGGGGCCCAGATCCCACCTGTCAGGACGCAGCGGACCCTCAACGCCAACGGAAGCTGTCGGCAGAGGGGCTGCGCTCCGCGGAGGAGACCACACTTCCCAAGGCAAGGATCTCTGATTACTTTTTAATGAAAAACATGTTTGCATCCAAGCTGAAATTATATTGTCGGCAGTTAATTATCACTTGTTAAACAAGTGTGTGCCCAGATTGCGGGTTTAATTTCCATAAAGGTTTGCAAAAACCTCCTTTCTGTTATTTATGAAGGCTTTCTGAGAGAGAGAGACACTGTTAGAGAGTTTTATTTTAATGCAGATTTAAAAAATAAACAGGTTTCCTTGGCATTGAGTCAGGGCTCCTTGTAAGTAACAGAACACTCTGTCTAGTTTAAACAAAGAAAAATTGGGGGGAGGCGAGGAGGAGGCAGGGCCTTACTCCAGGGGGTCCTTGGGGCCCTCATGAATTGGGTGTGACTGACATGGAAAGGGGGTGGCAGCCCTGTCTACCCCCCTCTCTTATGGGTTCCATCTTGGCTTCTCTGCTCTTCTGCCTCATGCTTCCTTCTGCAGCCAGATTTCCTCCGCGTCTCTACTTCCCTTGCAGACATGGCCTTCCCGCCTTTCTTGAAATCACACATTTAGTCTAAGGCCAGCAAAGTCAAGGGCTAGACCTAGGTGTGTGTCCTGGTTTGGCCACTGGCTTGCTGGTGCGCTGGGCAAATCCTTAGCCTCACAGTTCCATATCTGTCTCCAGGGCCAAGTCCTACCTTGTCCATGTTAAATGTCATCATAGGAGCGGATACACGGTACCAGTCACATGGTGGGCTCCGCAGGGAAGTGTGGCTGTGGCTCTTGTCCCAAACAGAGTGGAGTCCTTATGGGGAGATAGGGCTGGATGGGCGATGTCACTGTCTATTAGACCCTCACTGGGCAACCAAGACACCCAGAACAGTGCTGGGTGACCTCGGCCCCGAGCCGTGAGTCCCAGCTTCCTTGACTGTAAGAAGGGAACATTGTAAGGATAAACTGAGATAACAGAGAGTGGCACATAATAGCTGCTCAATAAATGCTGGTTTGCTTTCTGACGCACTGTCTTGACTGTGGTAGGGTTTGGTAGATGTCCAATGAATGGAAAAAAGGAGGATGCCTAAATGATATTTGGGGTGAATGAGTAAGGTACTTAAAGTATTTAGCTCAGCATCTGGAACATACTATATTCTCAAGAAATGAAATATTATGGTTATTAACTTTCTAAGTGTCAGTGTGAAGCATAGGGTCGGGTTGGGGAGGAGACCCCGAGGGATTTGATTCTGGAGAAGAGCAAGGAGCACACTGGGGAGCAGTGGGGTGGGCCCCATATTTTTGCATCCCTCTGCTCTCCCGACCAGCTCTCCCTCATGCCCAGCTGTAACTGACATGAATGGTGTTCTCATGTCGAATCATTGTTTGAAAATGGTTTCTTTGGTTCCTGAGAACAGAGCTACAGTGTCATCTCTGCTGGGGTTCTTCCCTATCTTCCCTGGAAGAAATTCATGAAAATAATGTTGCAAAAAAAAAAAAAATGGTGCCTCCTGGTTAAGCAAAACGAATAAAAGAAAAGCCTGGCGAGGAGGGGGAACAGGAAGAGGAAGGAGGCGGGCAGGCAGGAGGAAGATTGCAGGGAGACGATGCGAGCTAGTGATTTATTTTCCATTTTCCAGCTCACCGTCAGTTCCATTCACTTCCTAATGGGCCATCTTCACTGCCTCCTCTGATAGGAGAGTTTTTTCTTATTATTTTGCCATCCAGTCCTGGAGCCCTAGGCCCCCAAGACCCCTGCCCACAAAAATAGGGCCAATTCCAGAAAAACTCAGGGACCATTTCGGGTAAAACCAGAGGTGCTCAGAGGAGCATTGCCTGTGGGCTGTGAGCCGAGATGAAGTCTTGGCCATGCTGGGGGAGGGGCCCTACCCACCCCGAATGCCCTGAGACGGGGTCTGTGGCGCCCTCCCTCAGGCAGGAGAGTTTCTGTGAGGAGCTTCCTGGTGGCGCCAGCAGCCCTGCCTGGTTGGGAGGGCTGTGACCTGATTCCTCAGGATGCCACTCACCAGCGCCCTGGGGCCTGTCTGCAGAGGCTCAGAGAGCTGTGAGCAGAACAGCTAGGCCCTCGCATCCTCCACATCCTCGGCAAAGGTGAGGCTTGTCCCACACTGGTCCCCGTCCCCATCATTCCCTTCCTCACTCCACGAGGGCCTCTTGTCTCCCACGGCCTGGGACAGGCCCCCAGACAGGCCACGTCCCCAATCCTATGTGATAAAACCCTAATATGCAAATCGACTGAACAGTGAATGACTGGTCACTATGATATGCACTGACCACCAGGGGGCAGATGCTCAATGCAGGAGCTGCCCCCTGGTGGTCAGTGCGATCCCACAGGGAGAGTGCTGCTCAGCCAGAAGCCGGGCTCGTGGCTGGCCAGCGGTGGTGGCCTTTCCCGCCTCTGCAGCAACACTAAGGACCCCTCAGAGGATGTCCAACTGTCGCAGGGAGAGGCCTAAGCTGACAGTCGGACATCCCCTGAGGGGTCCTGGACTGCGAGAGGGCACAGGCTGGGCTGAGGGACCCCCTCCACCCCATGCATGGATGTCATGCACTGGGCCTCTAGTATGTTTAAGCACCTGCTCGGTACCAAGTACAGAGTTGGGTTCCGGGGAGTGGGGTGACTAAGGCAGACAGTCTGTGCCCTGCAGGGTTTCCAGTCAAAAAGGATGGTCTGACAATGAAAGTAATAACTACGTAAAGAATCAGTTATAGCATGATGAGGGCCACAGGACAGCTACCCCGAGGGGGAGATGGCTGTTTGGGTGGGCTTCCTGGAGGAAGTGACACTTCTGTGTTGAGACAGATACACGTAGGAGTCAGCCAAGTGAGATGTACTGATGTTCCAGGCAGAGGGAACAACACGTGCAAAGGCTCAGAGGTTCGAGTGGCAGAAGAAAGGCACTTGTGACTGGACCATCTTGAAGGGGGGGGGGTGCAGGTGGCAGATGTGGGTGGAGCCAGACTGCCCTGGGTTTCCAGGCCTGTCAGAGCAGGGGATCCTGGGTAAACACCTGAATAAAGGAGGAAAGGGGTGGGACAGATGTGGGGAGGAGGCTGAGCTAGAGGGAAGGGCTAGAGTGAGGTCTTGAGGCGGGAACATGCTGAGGGTCCAGGTCCAGGTCCAGGAAGGAACTGGAGGGCTGGAGGTGAGTGATGAGGGGGAATGCTGGGGGGTGGGGCTGGAGACTGCAGGGGCGGGGCCACAGAGGTGCGCACTGTGCCTGAGTGAGGCAGGAGCCACAGGTGTGGGCAGAGCAGGGGTGGCCCTGCCCTAGTCTCACAGGGAGAGGGCCAGGAGCAGGGCCCGGGCAGGAGACCATGCACGAGTCCAGGCGTGATGGTGGTGGGACCAGGTGGGAGCCTGGGTAGCAGAAGGGGATTCCAGATCTGGGGTTACCTAAAGCCTGAGCAGACAGCACCTGAGGATTAGTCACTCCGTGAATGCTCAATATGATTATTTTTTAAACGTCATGCTATTTTACCGAGCATCTCCTTATAGGAGAAAGATTCAAGAATGAAATCATAGCCGTATTATTCATGAGAGTTAAATAATTGAAATCATCCAGATTTTTAAGTGGGCGTTTAGTCAAATGGAGCATTAATTAAATGGTCTATTTCCAAGAATATATCATGAGATGGAAAATTGGTCAGACGAGAGTTGCGGGTAAGAAAGACCCCAATCTGTATGTAAGGCGTGTGGAGGGCACGGCTGGGTTCCCAGCATTCCCCCGAACCCCCAGGAGAACGGCACGTCCCCATCACCTTCATGTCAGTATTCCGGGTTTAACCATTTCATTGTGTTTAGGACGGGAAATTCCTCCCTCACGAGCGAGGCGACTAGGAAGTGATCAGCACAGTCACGCCAGGGGAAAATCAATTATGGAAATATGTACTTGTATGTAAGTGGGAAAAGAATGAGCAAAGGTATCAGTTCCTATCTTTGGAGGTGAGAAGCCAACGCTTCATATCCATTTTACCCCTTCTGAGTATTTTAAAATAAGTATACAGTACTTACATGAAAAGAAAAAAATCAGTGTAACTAAGTAACTGAGGAGATACCTGGGCCCTGGGCGCCGGCCCCCATCCCCGTCCCAGGCCGCACTCCTCTCCCCGCGCCTCCGCTCCGGGTGCACGTGGCGTGTTCTGCCCAATTAGCCTTTTATCACAGGCCGTTTTGTTCTCTAATTGTCCGCCCTGCATAATTTAGCACAGCCATCCACTGTCTTGTTCTCAGACATTTAATTTAGTGTCTCTTGGCCTCAGTTTCTTCATCTCCAAGAGGCCGGGGGAGGTGGGGGGAGGGCAGAAAGGGAGGGTACTAGCGTCTCCTTGGAGCCTGGAATAACAGAGCCAGCCCAGTGTCCAGGCACCAGCTAAACTCTTCACATGCATTGGGCCACTTGGTTATTTCAACAACCCTCTGAAGGAGGCACTGTTGTTATCCCCCCCTCCGCCCCCATTACACATGACAATACTAAAGCTCAGAGAGGTTTAGAAACTAGTCCGAGATCACACAGCTCAGACGTGTTGGAGCTGGGCCTTGAACCCAGGCAGTCTGCCCTCGAGTCCCTGCTCTTCCTGCTCTATTGAGGGTCAGCCTCTGCTATGCCCGGGCCCTGTGCCAGGGCTTGATGCACAAGGACAAGGTGTGGGTGTTTGCTGGCAAGCTGAACAATCATCATCATCATCATCATCTTAGTAACAATGTCAGTTATGTGTTTAGGGCTCACTGTGTAGCAGGCATTAAACACACATTAGGGTGTGGAGTCCTCACAGCGTCCTCCGCAGCTGAGAGTCACAGTCCCCATGCTGCGGGTGAGGATCCGAGGCACGGAGAAGCCACGGTGTGCCCAGGGTCCCACCCCCAAGTGCTGCCTGCAAGTGTCACCTGAGTGCAGGAAGCTGCCTCCCGCTGCTCTGTTTGTCAGATCCTTACAAACACCAGACGGTCTCTGTATTGTGGTGCCCATGTCACGGAGGGGAACCGATGCGGCTCAGAGAGGTTAAGGAACGTGCCCGCCATCTCACAGCGAGGAAGCGGTACAGCCCAGATGGAACCAGGGCCATCCAAAGCTGGTGGCCTAAACAGGGGCCACATCCCTCCCTCCACCAGTCCTGGCCTTCTGGACCATCAACAGGAACTGAGCCTCCTCCACCAGGGTTTGGAGCCAGAATGCGACCACCCTCCGGAGAGGCCCCGGAGATGAACAGTGAGCTGCTGTCCTGAGAGCAGGGGGAGAGCCGGAGGCTCAGAGGAGGGAGGGGAAGGGGAGCCAGGAACCAAACAGCCAAGGAACCCCAGGCCTGGGTGGGGTCCCTGCCGGGGCCCCAGGGGACCCAGGCGGCACTGCTCCGGAGGCGCAGCATCACTGTGTGACTGTGGCCAACACTGTCCCCAGGTGGAGGCCATCAGGCACAGCTGGGGTGAGTGGCAGCCACCACAGCTCCAGAAACTCGCTGTCAGCCCTACATCCTGCAGAAGTTTATGACCCGGCATAATTGTGCTAATTGTCATTGTCATGGCTGATAAGGTTATGTGACAGCCATAAACTCAGACATCTGAAGTGGGCCCAGGAGAAGGGAGAGGCCTTGGACGCAATGCAAAGGGAAAGGAGGGCCCAGGCTGCGGGCTGGCTTGCACTCAGGGCTGGGGTGTCTGCCCACAGACTCGTCAAAGCGTCACTCACAGCAGTCTGGAATGGGAGCATGTTAGGCACAGCTGGATGATGAAAGGTTCAAGTCATTGGAGATTAGCAATGCAGAGCACAGGGTAACTGTCACAAGCATAAGGTAAGGGCTGCAGAACAGGACGGTCCGATGTACGCACGGGACCCTCCTGGACCTGAAGCGTATTGACATCACAAGACCCGGGAGAGGGCCTGGCAGCCTCCGGGGCACGGCCAGGTGCAGGTGGTGTGAGGCAGAGGAAGGGGCCTGGGCCGGGGTTTAGTGCGCTCTGCTGCTCTGGGCTCTGGGGTGGCCCACTGGCCTCGCCTGAACAGTGGAGAGAGGGGAGCTTCCTTCCTGGAGGTGGTGGGTCCTGAATGGTGTGGGGGGTGAGCGATGCAGACAGGATGCTATGCACCTGTTGTAACTGATAAATGTATAGATGCAGAGATAGATGATAGATAGATAGATGATAGATAGATAGATAGATAGATAGATAGATAGATGATAGATAGATAGATAGATAGATAGATAGATAGATAGATAGATAGATGATAGATAGATAGATGATAGATAGATAGATGATAGATAGATAGATAGATAGATAGATAGATAGATAGATAGATAGATATAGATATAATAATGTCAGGACTAAAAGACCCCTGAAACCGCCCGCCTCGGTCTGCTGCTGGGATCACCTGAGGGTCAGAGTGGTCCCCACAGCAGGCCCCTGCCAGTGGGCGGGTCAGATTTGTCCCTGCTGCACACTCAGCCCGGAACGAGCTTGGCCCAGCCCAGGCACACTAAGCACTGTTGAATGGATGAACAAATGCGCAAAGCATGAAGCCTAAGGGGCAGAGACAGCGGCAGCTATGGCCTCGGGTGAAGACGAGAGAGTGGAAATCCTTGCCCTAGGACCCCCGTGCCTCCCTCTATGGGGCAGGGTGGGCGCAGCGCCAGGCTCAGGGAGGACTATGAATTTGTGCTGAGCTGGCACAGGCCTGGCACCCAGTGGCTCCGAAGTGACGCTTCTGTTTCATCTCCACTGATCCATGCTCCACCCACCATCCAGCCAGGAAGGCTCGCAGGGAAGGGGAGGAGATGGTGGGGTGCAGTGAGGCGAGGCCCGGTCCTGGGGCTCTGCTGGCATCGCAGAAGGAGCTGGGACTTTCCCGCAGGCTGTAGGGTGCCTTCGGGTGTCTGCAGGGCAGGACCGGGAAATCTGAGCCTGCTGGGCAGGCAGCGGGTCCAGACCCTCAGGGGGCAGGTGTGTTAGAGACGCGCTGCCTGGCCTATCCCAACCCATGGTCCTGTGGGGTGTCCTGTGGCCCTATCCCAACCCATGGTCCTGTGGGGGTGTCCACCCCACCTCGAGGAAGACATTATGAACACCAAGCTCCCCATTGTACAGATGGGGAAACAGAGGCTCAGGGAGCTGGAGAAGGAAGTGTCAGAAAGAAGACTGAACCCAGGCCCCCGGGGTCAACCCTGCGCTGCCTCTGCGTCTCTCAGCTCCTGGTACAACCCCCGACCCGAAGGCAGCCTGACCGCCATGCACATCCTCACTTATCCAGTCCCCGTGTCCTGAGAACCCTAACCCTTGCCTTTCTCTGCTCCCCTTGCTCTTAGCATGGGGGCCCCGCGTGTGACCAAAGAGCGGGAGAAGGGACATCTCCCGGGGGGGGGGGGGGCAGCTCAGCCCCCTGCCTGCCAAGCCTTCTCACATACCCCCCTCCCCCCAGGAACTGAACTTCCTTTGGTTCTCAGCTCGGACTCACCTGCTCACCTCCCCACCTACCCCCGCCAAGTCTCCCTCCATCACTCTCTCCCGCCACATTAGGTCTCTTAATTGTGTTGTCACCACCTGGGGTTGTCTACCTCACTCCCACCCCCACCCCCCAGAATACCAGCTGGATTCCCATGCCTAGAGCAGAGCCTGGCACTAGTAGGCCCTCAGTAAACAATTGGCAGAGAGAGCGAATGGGAATGGGCCTCAGTTTCCCCATCTGGAAAAGAGGGAGATCATTCTCTTTGGTCTTCAGGGTGTCTCCCAGGTTTACTCCCCACACGCTCTCTAAGGGAAGCCTGGAGGACCAGGAAGCCTGGGGGCAGTGGGGATGGACGCAGGTGTGAGTCGGTGCCGGCAGTGGTGACAGGCCACTCCCCACCCCCGCAGGGCTGGGCTGCACGCTTGGTGCCCACGCTTACATTACGGTGCTGGCCAGGGGCCTCGTGTGCAGGTATTAAACGCGATGTGCCTGTAGGTGTTTAATTGTCAGGAGTGGTTCTGCATATTTGAGAAATCTATAAATACCGAGTGTAATTAACCATCATTAGCATATGCTTGTGTTCTGCATAAGTGTATATTGTTTCCCCAAGAATGCAAGTTGCCAATTCACCACCAGCACAGGGACACCAGCCTGGCAAGAGTGTGGCCCCCAGCACCGAAGACAGACTGTGTCCATTCATCCTCCTGGGGGGAGGGGCAGCCGGACGGCGGGCACATCTCCCGTTGCTTCAGGCAGGTCCTGGTCCCTGGAGCTCCAGGAGGGGCAGAGAGCAGGCTCAGGAGAGAGGTCACCCCAGCCCCCACCTGGGCTCATTGCTGCAACAGCTAACAGCGGTCAACACCCCTGCAGAAGAACCTGTGCCACCTTCACCCCGCCCCGCAGGGCAGGTGCTGCTATGGTCCCCACTCTGCATGAAGGGAGGCTGTGCTGTGAGCGGGTCACACAGCCTGCAGGGGGCAGGGAGCAGAGCCGGGCTTTCTGCCCGCAGGGCCAGGCTTGGCCACCACTTCAGACCCCACACCACCCACACGGAGTCACACGCACTGATGAGGAGGTGGAGGACATGTGTAACTGCCCACCTCCCAGGCACCCCTCCTTCCTTTACTCACAGACCCTGGGTTTGTTCTCAGACCTGGTGGGCCTCCCCAGCCCCAGGGTGAAACTAAGCCTCCTCTGGAGAATGTTTTAGGAACGGGCATGTGACCTAGATCTGGCCTTTGAGGTGTAAAGAAAAATCTGCTGGTAGAGCCCGCCAGCATGGCTCAGTGGCTGAGCATCGACCTATGAACCAGGAGGTCACGGTTCAATTCCCGGTCAGGGCACATGCCCGGGTTGCGGGCTCAATCCCCAGAGGTGGGGGGGGGGGGGGGAGCGGCAAGGTGGGGGCGGAGGAGGGCGGTGCAGGATGCAGCCGATCAATGATTCTCTATCATTATTGATGTTTCTATCTCTCTCTCCCTCTCCCTTCCTCTCTGAAGTCAATAAAAATATATTTTTAAAAAAATCTGCTCGTAGAGAGAGTGTTTCAGAAGTGTTTTCTGCCTCACTTTGCTCCCTTCTAGACTCAAATGCTATAGCATGAGATGTGACGTTTGGAGCTATGGCTGCCAGCCGCAACAATGAGGCTATAAGCTAAGAAATAGGAAAGAGGGAACAATCCCAGGGCTTCGTTGGCATCGCTGAGTATCTAACCAACCCCGGAACTACATCTCCCCAGACATCTTCCTGTGCACCTTCCTGTCATTGCGTGTCTCAATTGCTTGAGCCAATGTCGTTGCGTTTTCTGTTACTTGATACTCAACACATTCTAACTGATGGGAGCACCTACTATGGGCCCAGCTCATGTGTCTCATAGTCCTCAACACACAGCAGGACTATTTGTCTACACCTCTGTCTCCCGTGTCAGACCCTGGACTTTGGAAGACGAATGCTGTGTCTTATCGCATCTGAACCGCAGAACTTCATGAGTCACAACCCACAGTGAACCCCAATTTGCCATGGGCTGCTGAATACCATAAAGGACAGAGCAGATTAATGATTAACTCAATGTGATGTATGTAAAAAAGCTTTGCAAATACCAGATAAGGTTCTGGAAGTTACAAGATGGGGATGGAAGAGGTGCAGGCTAGAGTAGGGACAAAGAAAAGGTGGCAGCCCCTGGCTCCTACAGGAATGAGGCTCTGCATGCTCCCTGTCATCCCCCTGCCTCTTGCCTCTCCGTCCTGCCACACAGATATCAGGCGCATCAGACCCGCCCACCCCTGTGGCAGCCAGCGCCTCTCTCCCTCCCCCACAGATATTGAGCAACAAGGCTTTGTGCTCTGCCATTCTCTCTGTAAAAGATTGTTTTGAGAAACCAAATGGCTATCGCCCGCCAGCTACAGCTCTTTGCTACGTTACTTTCTAAGATATGGAGGATGCGGCACCGGGAGAGGAGACTGGGAGGAGCGGGAAGAAACCTTTTAGGGTGAGCAGGCTGTAACATTTCCGCTCCGGGTTTTGTAGGGGAGCCGGATTAAAGCATCATTTCGATGAATGTTGCCATCAGAGTTAGAGATCTGTCTCCCCCAAAGTGCCTTACTCACTTTGACAGTTGGCTTCGAGAGATGTGACAGATTTCATTTTTTCCAGCAAATGTGATCCAGGCATGAAAGAAGACTCGCTCTGTCATGAGAACCCTGTTAACTGCTTGACATAATTGTGGGTTATCCAAAGAGAGATTTTTTTCCCCTAGCAAAATGGATGAGTTTCCTTTTTTGTCCTTTTTTCCCCACTGATGCTTCACATTCCTGGCGCCTGGTTAAGGTCCTGTGAAGGAGAAATCAGTGAGCATGTGCAGGCGAAGGCGTGGAGGCCAGAGCCCCAGCCTCGCACCGCCCTGCCCTCCTGCTCCCGCATGAAAAGAATGTGAATCGTAAAGACGTTTTTCATCCTTTGAAAATATCACTAAACAGGATACCAGAATGGGCAAATGTAAGACTCAGCGTTAGCCAATCACCTCAATTTCTTCATCTGTAAAAACAAACGACTTGATGCCATTTGCCTCTTGGGGGACTGCAGATTCCATGAGCCACAGATGGAGGTTCTACTGTGTGCAGGGCACACAGTAGGGGCTCAAGAAGCAGCCATTTCCTCCGCACCTGACTGATCTGCATGCAGACTGCTGGGAGAAGATCTGAGGACACCCCTGATCCATGAGCTACTCCCCAGGGTCAGCTTCCTCCCCGTAGTCATTTCTTTAGAAATGACAAGAAATGTACATAGTGTCCCTGTCTCTAAAAACAGCATTTGCACAAATGTCAGATTCCCAGCCTCCCAACCAAGGGTGTGCATGTGCATGTGTGTGTGTGTGTGCGTGTGCACACACATGCATACGTGTTTAGGGCCCCATGGAGGAGGACCTCAGCCACAGCGGCCCGGGGACGAGTGGAAAGACGATGAGACCTCCACCAACAGCCTTCAGCGGGTGGCCCAGCTCCCGCCCACCCTGCCTCACCTTGGAAGGAACGAGCCTTGTCATCAGTCCTGTGATTATCTGGCGAATGCACCATCGTGGTGCACATGTATTTGTTGATGAAAGTGTTCATTTGTACAACAGGCATGTAAGTTCTGTGTTTGAGACTGTGTTCGAAATGCATTTCTTCATTTTTCCATTTTCTGGGAGCCACAAAGCAGGGAAGAGGCCTGGGCTGTCTGGGCTCTGAGAGGCTGGTGGTGGGTGAACATCACTCAGCAGGGGTGCCCCTGCCCACAGGTGTGGGGCCCTTACAAATGTGTCTGAACAGAGGGGCACCTGCCTGCCTGCCTCCTGCCTGCCTCCTGCCTGCTTCCTGCCTGCCTGCATTGGGAGGACTTAGCTCAGAACCTGGCACAAGGTAAGTGCTCCATTCAGAGCAGCCCTTATTTTTTTGGAACTAGGCAAGGGGGGAACTTTGGGAAAGAGTCAGAAGGACCTGAGTTCAAATCCAGGCTTCATTGCTTACTTGTTTAACCTATCTGGGCCTCAGTTTACTCATCTGCGAAGTGGGAGGAACACAGCCTAATCCTTGGGATGAAAATGGGGAAAAACTGGAGATGGAGAGGATGAATGAGACCCTAAGGTGCCAAGACCAGGATCGCCCCCCACGTTCCTGTCCTCCTCCTTCTCCTCCTCCTTCTCCACTTTGGCATCATCCAGGTGGAATGAGGGGGGTGGGGACGTGCAGAGAGAAAGTCCCAGTCCAGCCTTTGGTGCCTCAGCCCCCCACCAAGGGTTTCCCAGTCTCTGGGAGCCCCTCTAGTGATGGGAGGGCACCCCTTCCAGAATGGGCAGCAGGTGTGGCAGGCCGACCGGAGAGGACGGGGCAGGAGCCCTGAGCCGCCACAGCCTCCCCACCAGCCCTGCGGGGCACAGCGGCCCGCGCCACATCTGGACGGTGCCTCAGCATTGCCGGCCGTTTCCCCAGTTCCTCCAGCTGCTGCGGGAGAGAGGGAATCTGTGTGTTCAGCACTAATAAAAATATTTAAATAAGGGAATCTGAAACCTCCTGGAATGGACAGGACCTATTAATCAACTTCTCTTTGAACAATCTTTAAAAATTATGCTGTAAACACAATGGCTCTTTAACTATTGATTCAGGGGGTGATGGTGCCATTAGCCCAAAGCCCGCCAAGCACAGTGTGGAGAGCAGAGGCTCAGGCCCCGCCTGTGGTGTCCAGGGGTCGGCGGCCAACACAGCCCTGAAGGGAAGCCCTGCCCTGCTCTGCCCAAGCCCGGTGAGTGGCCCTAGGGAACCCTGCCCCTCTCCAGGCCTCCTCTCTTCCTGGCCCCTCAGGGGTGCATCCTGTAGGGGCAGGAAAGGAGTGGAGAAGACACAGGACAAAAAGAAACCGCTTACCCCTGGAAGGTGCAGAAGAGAAAGACCCAAGAGACGTGGCCGTGATGACCACGACTCCCCCCAAACCTGGCTCCTGGGTCCTGACTGCAC
The DNA here is from genome assembly GCF_951640355.1 of Cnephaeus nilssonii. Classification (NCBI taxonomy): domain Eukaryota; kingdom Metazoa; phylum Chordata; class Mammalia; order Chiroptera; family Vespertilionidae; genus Cnephaeus; species Cnephaeus nilssonii. The sequence goes on from NC_137078.1 coordinate 85,021,557, forward strand.
TGGAGCCTTCACCCTCCACCAGGACGCCTCGGGTGTCATCCTGAAGCCCTCACTCCCGCCAGGTTCTTCCAACCCACTCCCCCCCCAACCCGCCCGCATCTCTACCCCGGCCTCAGCCACCACCATCCAGGCCCTGAACTCATTTGCCCTCACTCCCACTCAGGGCCTCTCCACACGCTGTCTTCCCATCTCCCCAGAGGTTCCCTCCTCACCCTGAAGTCTTGGAACAAGTGTCCCCTCCTCAGGGAAGGCCTCCTTGACCTTCCCAACAAGGTCAAACCCCACACAGGCCCCCAGAGCCCTGGGAACCTCGTCCTGGGCACACTGGTCGCAGGGCCAGTTCTGGTTGTTTGGGGACCGTCTGTGCCCCACACCGGGCTGTGAGCGCTGGGTCTGGAGTATCCTCTGTTCTGTTCACGCTACAGCCCGAGGATGGTGCTGGCCCAGCTTAGGTGCTCAGTAAACACTGGTGGGAGGAGGGGAGGAGGGAGTCCTGTGGGATTAGCTCTATGAGAAGGTCCCTGAGGAAGAAAGCAGTGGCCCATGAAGGGGGAGGGGGACCGGGCCACTGCGCCACAGCCAGGACTTGCAGACATCCCTCCAGCGAGGAGCCCCTGAGGCCCGTCAGGACACAAGATGAGACTGACTCTGTGAGGCTCCAGATGGAGGCCCAAGGGAGGGAGCTGCAGGAAGCACATTTTGTCTCCCCAGAGGAAGAACGGTCTCCACTTAAGACTGTGGAAGGACCTGCCACTCTGACATATCCCTCCCCTCCTCCCAAAGCATCCATGGCTCCCCAGTACCAACCTGACAGACCCACCTTCCCTCCCCCTCGCCCCCAGTTTGTCCCACAGCCCTGGGCTTCAGCCCACAGCCCACCCCTGGTCCCCAACCCACGGCACACTTCACGCTTCCCTGCCTTTGTCCTGCCGTCCCCTCCCCTGCAATGCCCCTCACCCATCCCCTGCCTTTTGAAGCCCAAGTCCCCTTCAACACTCAGCTCAAGTGTCACCTCCTCCAGGAGGCCTTCTCTGATTCCCTTTGGCGCCAACTTTGCTTGTCCGTCCTCTGTTCTCAGGAAACGTAGCTTATGTCTGTCTTGTCTCAGTCTTAACCAGGAGACTGTGAGCCACTGAAGGTGACAGGAGGTTTGATTCTTCTCTTCCCTAATGCTTGCCATACAGACTGGCACGTAGTAGCTTGCAAAGTGGGCTGGATGAACGAATGGATGAATGAATGAATGAATGAGTGAGTGAATGGGTAAATGAATGGATATTACTAGCCTTCATCTACTGTGGGTGAGACACTGCGCTGATATGCACAAGAACCATTTCATTGAATCCTTCCTACAACCCTCTGTACTATGTGCTGACACAGGCCCATGTCATGGGTGGGGAAACCGGCTTAGGGGGTAGGGTCACTCTCCCAAGGTCACGCAGTAACCCTTCCTGCCCACCTCCGTCTGATGCCTCTCCCTCTCATCCTGAGCTGAGCCTCAGGTCATGTCCAAGGTGTCCCTGCTGACCCCCCCCCCCCCTCACTGGGACCCATGATGGCTGCTTCGGCTGAAAGTCGTGATCACGAACATCCAGCCTCAGTTCCAGAGCAATAGACAAGGAACTGCCTTTTCCCAGTGCGTGTGCAGGGACGAGAGCGGCTGCCCAGGAGGGTCCCTGCCTGAGTCACAGGTGCAGCCACAGGAGACACCCCCCCCCCCCAGTCCTGCCCACAGACACTCTCCACGCTCCTCATCAGCAGAGACCCCTCTCCTCTCCCCGCCAGGGGCTGGCAGCCCTCCCAGGCCCACGTGGACGCTGGCAGGGCCCTCTCCTCAGCCCCGGGAGCATCATCTATTGACCACGATACTCGGGCTGTGAAGTCAGGATCATCTGTGTATCTGCAATGATAGAGGCCACAGGGCCATTCAAACCCCGGAGCTTCTGGGGAAGGAAGGAAAACACTCAGAGAAAAAGCAGAGGGAGCAAAGAGGAATCGGATGTGCCGGGGAGATTAATCCGCTGCTCACACATGAAAGAAATACATTCAATTATAGTTTATTGCATTGCATTTGATTGTACACGTTTGTAGTTAGCTGCCTGCAAGCCTCTCTCTGGATTACCCAGAGAGAAAGCACAACAAAAGAGGAGAGAATAAACACACAGACAAAAAAATGCTCCTGAAACTGGAATCACTGAGGGATAAATAAAAGCCAGACTTGAGACAAAAGCAGCCACTTGGCACCGAGGCCCTCTCAGCACTGGCCCCAGATCATCACAGCCACACAGCCCAGACCAGCGCCCTTGGCTGGATGGTCTTGATCACCAGCATCGGGGGAAAACTCATGCCAGAGTCAGGAGACCCAGGCTGGGGTCTTGAATCTGCCCCGATAAGCTATGTGACTTTGGGCAGCTCACTGCCTGTCTCTGAGCCTCATTCCCCAATGGAGAAATGAGATGCCTGAACCAGATGCCCCTAAAGAATATAGGGATACAGAGCAAGAAGGGATCATACATGATCCAGAGCAAGGAAAGAGAACCCCAGAGACATCCCGGGGGCTGTGATCTTCAGCAGATCCTCACAGACCCCGCCTTTCCTCTTAGGTTGGATGATCTGTTCGATGCTTCAATGACTCTGGCTCTATTTTTGTTCATCAGTTTATGTTGTTCATTATATTCCATGAACGAGTGAGATCATGTGTTAATTATCTTTCTCCGACTGACTTATTTTGCTTAGCATAATGCTTTTCAGGTCCATCCATGCAGTTGCAAATGGTAAGAGTTCCTTCTTTTTTATAGCAGCATAGTATTCCATTGTGTAGCAGACCAATGTTCTTCATGAGCATAGATGCAAAATTTCATAACAAAATTTTAACAAATCAAATCCAACAATACCAAATAATAATAACATATCAGGATCAAATGGGGTTTATCCCAGGAATGCAAGGTTAGTTTAACATTTGGAAGTTAATCTATGTAATTCAACATATTAAGTAACAGGGCGGGGGACGTACAATCATCACAATAGATGCCAAAAACAAATTTTATAAAATATAATATTAATTAATTATAAAAAGGAACTAGGAGCATTAGAGAACTTCCTCAACCTGAGAAAGAACAATTATGAAATACCTACAGCTAGCATCATTCTTAATAGTAAAATACTATTAAGATCAGGAACAAGATAACTCTTCTCACCTCTTCTATACAAGTTTTTACCAAAAGCTCTAGCTGGTACAATAAGGCAAGAAAAAGAAATAAAAGCCAAGGATTTGGAAAGGAATAAGTAAAACTGTTGTGTGTTTTTTTAAATCTATTTTATTGATTTTTTACAGAAAGGAAGGGAGAGGGATAGAGAGTTAGAAACATCGATGAGAGAGAAACATCAATCAGCTGCCTCCTGCACACTCCCTACTGGGGATGTGCCCGCAACCAAGGTACATGCCCTTGACCGGAATCGAACCTGGGACCCTTGAGTCCGCAGGCCGACGCTCTATCCACTGAGCCAAACCTGTTAGGGTAGTAAAACTGTTTTTACTCATAGATGTCATGATTGCCTCTGTAGAAAATCTAATGGAATGTACAATGAAAGTTTCTAGAACAAATAAGTAAATTTAGTAAGGTTGCAAAATAAAAGATCAATATATGAAAGTCAATTATATTTCTGTATAGTAGCAATGGAAATCAGAATTAAAAAACTAAAAGCAACACCATTTACAATAGCAACAAAAATATGTTATATTTAGGGATATATCTAACAAACAAAATGTGCTGAGCTGGAACTCTGAAAGCTCCAACATATTGCTGAGAGAAATCGAAGAGGACCTATCTAAAGGATAGAAACTCTATTTTGGGTTGGATGATGTCAATTCTCCCCCATAGTGATCACTAGATTCAATAGGATTATAAGCAAAGTCACAACATTTTATACAGAAATTGAAAGTTTAATTCTAAAAATCATATGGAAATGTGAAAGACTAGATCGCCAAAGAGAAGAGTTTACTGTACAAACACCACCTGATTTCAAGATTTATTATAAGACTTCAGTTATTAAGATAGTGTGGTATTAGTGGGGGGAAAAGTCTTGACTCACACCATATATAAAAACTAACTTAATATTCATTATAAACCTAAATTCAAAATCCTTTAACTATAAAATTTTCTAGAAAAAAAAATAGGCAAAAATACGTATGACCTTGGCAAAGATTTCTTAGATACACCCAAAGCATGTTCATAAAATAAGAAATTGGCAAATTGGACTTCACCAAAATTGAAAACTTCTACTTTTTCTTAGTAAAGGACTTGTAATTCAGACTATATAAAAATTCTGAAGACTAGGTAACAAGAAAAGTAACTACTTCAAAAGAGGCCAATAATTTAAACAAAAACTTCACCAAAAAAAGACACTAAGGATTGCCAATAAGGAAATGAAAAAATGTTAAACATCATTAGTCATTAGGGAAAACTAATTAAGACCACAATAAGATACCACTGCACACCTAATTAGAATGACTGAAATTAAAGAGACTGATGATACCAAGAGTTGGTGAAGATGTGAAAAAACTGAAATTTACACACTGATGTCATATACTGCTTTCAAAGAGTGTGTGTTCATTTCTTAAAAACTTCAACAGATAGCCCTAGCTGGTTTGGCTCAGTGGCTAGAACATTAGCCTTCAGACTGAAGGGTCCCAGGTTTGATTCTGGTCAGGGCACATGCCTGGGCTGTGGGCTCGATTCCCAGTGAGGGGTGTGCAAGAGGCAGCCAATCAATGATTCTCTCTCATCATTGACACTTCTATTCTCTCTCCCTCTCCCTTCCTCTCTGAAATCAATAAAAATATATTAAAAAATAAACTTCAACATATTCTTTCCATATGATCCAGTCATTCCACTCTTTAGTATTTGGTTTTTTAAAAGAGCCTATATCCATACAAAAGCTTGTGCACAAATGTTCATAGCAATCTATAAAAATAAAAGCATAATATGCTATTTAGACCAGACGACATTCCGGATGAAGCCAGGGCTGCGAGGGAAGCCCAGGTCCCAGGTGCCAGAGGGAAGCTAGTGCTGACAGCTGCGGGAAGGAAGGCTTACTCTTGCACGAATTTTGTGCATTGGGCCTCTAGTTTTTCTTATAATAGCCAAACCTGGAAGCAGCTCAAATGTCCATTAATAGGTGAATGAATGAACAAGCTGTTGCATTTTCACACGATACTAATGCTTTAATACCATTCAGCATTAAAAAGAAATGAATGACTGATACATACAACACAGACAAACCTCAAAATAACCACGTTGAATGCACAGACTGTATGAGGCCATTGATATAAAATTGTAGAAAATGAGATTTAGTCTCCAGTGACAGCAGCAGAGGGGCAGTGGAGAGGGGCGGGGTGGTGGGATGGTCATAGTGCAGGAGAAAAGTTAGGGTCATGGGTCTGTTTACTATCTTGAGTGTGGAGATGGTTTTGTGTGTGTGTGCCTGTCAAACGCATCAAATTATATACATTACAAAGCAAAGTTTACTGTGTGTCAGTTAGACCTCAATAAAACTGTTCAAATACGCTAATAAAAATGCATGCCGTGCCTGGCTGGTGTGGCTCAGTGGGATGAGCGTCCTCTCATGCACCAGGACACCAGGAGGTTACCTGTTCAGTTCCCAGTCTGGACACATGCCCAGGTTGCAGGGCTCCATCCCCAGTAGGGGGCGTGCAAGAGGCAGCCAATCGATGTCTCTCTCTCATAGATGGTTCTATCTCTCCTTGCTTCTTCTGAAATCAATAAAAACTTTTTTTTTTTTTAATGGATTCTATCCTCCGCTGTACTCGGCACGCCTGCACCACCCTGGCTTGGGGCTCCTGTGGGCAAACTTACCCCACCTCCTCCAGCTCTCAAATTCTGCAGGTGTGATTATGGAGGGGGCAGGGGAAATAAATGAGACAGGCCAGGAAGGTCCCTCCCCGCTGGGACGCGGGAGCCTCGGGGAACAGGCAGGAGATGGGTGACAAGTGTTCTCATACTGTTCACTCATGCCCTGTGATTTAATAGAGTTTTGACATGTCTCCAGCTGAGTGGCAGCCAGGCCGTGGGCTGTGTGAAATTGGGTGGATAAAAAGCCGGAGCAAAGGGCACCGAGACCTTGGCTCCCTGTCATTTTACTGCCAGCTCTGCCAGAGCCCAGCTGGCACAAATGGAGAGTAAGAGCACAAATAAGAGAGAAAGAGAGAGACTGAGAATTCCACGAAATTGCTCCTTCTGTGAGTCCCGGGGTTCTGGCAGAAGGCTTGTCCGGAGGCCCCATCCAGCTGTGCAAAGGCGACCCCCAGCCACTGGCAGTGGATTCTGAGGTGCTCCAGTCCCAAGCACTGAGCACCTACTATGTGTCAGGCAGTAGCAAGGCTCCCACCTCTTGGACAAGCACCTACTATGTGCTAGACACTGTGCCAAGCCCTGGGGACGAGCAGTAAACAAGACACAGAGGTCCCTGCTCTAGGAGCCCTCACATTCCCAGCGAGGACCTGGAGTCAGAAGGGCGGGGCTGCACGTCCCAGCTTTGCTCTTTCCCAGCCACGTGACCCAGGGGCTTTGCATCCTTGGCATCCTTAGTACACCGTGAGCGCTTCTTCACCTTCTAGAAGATTATGGTGGGAGGCCAAATAAAACAGCTCTCAGCACACGGCCTGGCAGGGACTAAGCACTAAGTGTTCAATGAATAGTTGTTTTTATTATTAATCATGATTATACTTATAGCAACTGCTTAAATAAATTATAAAACGAGAAGTTATTTCCTTCTGTTTTGAGACTTCTGCTCTCTGTTTTCATTCATTCATTCATTCATTCATTCATCCCACACACATGAACTGGGCACCTTCCTTGGCCTAGCAACCTTCCCGCCAGGATGCCAGCAATGAAGGGGACAGATAGTGTGCCCACCTCCCGGGACTGGCATTTCTGTGGGGAAGAGATAAATGAATTAAATCATTACAGGCTGGGACAGGAAAGCACAAAAAAATAGGGCACGGTAAAAGGAAATAATGCTCTCCCTGCAAGGATCTGTCTCCTCAGTGTGAGGAGGAAACCACGCCAGCGTAGGCAGGGCACTGAGCAAGCTGTCCCCTCCATCCCATGCTCTGCTTGACATGGCCCCTCCCCTAGACACCCCACAATCACCGGCTGTGCCTTAGTACCTGACTCAATGGTGTCCCCTCTAGCCCCGCTGTGGTTGACCCTTCCTGGAAACCACCCAGCTCTCAGCAACCTCCTGTCTCCCCACCACCCCAACCCTCAGCCCTAGGGGTGAGGGGTCCAGTGATGGGCCACCATGCCTGTGGTCTTAGCTTATCAGGCCACAGTTGGACACCTGACTGGGGCCGGGTCAATCAGGCTTGGATTCAACCTGAGAGAGCCTGCCAGGCCCTGCTGGTGGCTAGCAGAGGGAGGACGGAAGGCCCCTTGTCTGGAGCCCGAGGAGTCAAGAAGAGGTAGAGAGGGGGAGGGGGAGAGGAGGCCCAAGGAGGTATCCTGAGAGGTCAGCTCAGCCAGTGGCCCCTTAACATGTGGGGAAAGCGAGGCCCAGGAGAAGGGGCTCAGCACCCAGGGGGCAGGGGTGCCCCAGCTCTCTGCCTGCACTGGGACCTCACTGCTACAGCTCTGGGATGGGGGAGGAGGAAAAGGGAAAGCAATCAGAGAGGAGGAGGTGGGGCTGGTGAAACCCTTGGAGGGGATAAAGCAGAGAGCAGGGAGCAGAGTGGGTAATAGTCCTCTGATGCAGAGCAAGCACAGCCCTGCACTTAGTGGGTTTGTTTTACTCAAGGTTTCTAGCAGCTCATCAACTGGAGAGGTTTCTTCAGTATAATTTTTAAAAGTCCTATCTGTCTAAATCTGGACTTTTCTAGTGTTCAGATCTCAACCCCCATATCATGTACCTGGCCCTGACCCCCAATCTAATCAGCCCAACTCCTCCAAGCCCTAACTGTCTCCCGACGGTGATAGACTGGGCAGGGAGGTGCCTGGATGGTGCCTGTTGATCCCTGACCTCTGACATCCCAGGGCCTGAGCACTGAGCTGGGGAGCGAGAGAGTTGGGTGCAGGAGAGGCTTGACCAGTGCCCATCTCCATGGTCTTGGTGTCCTCACCTGTGACATGAGGGTGAAGACTCCAAGGGCTGTGCAGGCACGAGGATGACCTGGGAGGGCACAGAGCCTGGCACAGGGCCTGGCACAGCGGCCACAGCTCCTCCCTACAAAGGAAAAGCAACGTGGAAAATCTCTTGCAATGTTTTAGTTGCAAGTGGTAAGGAAATGCAGTCACCTAAGTCAGCTTAAGCAGGAAGCTAATTGGTTTTGTCCAAGGTCACTGCAGAGTACCTGAGAGGCCAAGCTCAGGCCTGGCCCCTGCCTATGGCAAAAGGAGGGGAGGGGAGGGGAGGGGAGGAGAAGGGAGGGGAGGGGAGGAGAGGAAGCCCCCCAGGGCTCTTCACTGGAGACTGGAAGCCCAACACCACCCTATATACTTGGGGCGGGGTCACGGGGCGCTTAGCTGAAATACAAACATGAGGTTCCCTGGGCAGACGTGTGTCTCTGGGTGGGGGTGCAGGACCCCCAGAGCTGCTCACAGCCAGTTTGGGGGGGGGGGTGAGGTCACAGTGGCCTCTCCCATGGGCTCTGGGGAAGACCACGCTAACCCACAGGGCAATCGTGTGCTCCTGGGGACTTCAGGCCCCACAGGGAGGCTGATCTGATGTCCAAAGCAGCACTCATGTCTCAAAGGGGAGCTCGGCCAGAGGCCACCTGAGCTAGACTGAGGACCTGCTGCCTGCTCCCCAGCCCCACCTTCATCTGCGCCCCTCCCTGGCCTCAGGGACCAGCTCTATGGTTGGAGGGACTGGTCCCAGCTCCCCTTCCCCCTAACCCCCCTCCCCGTTCCTGCTCTGAGAGCCTGAGTTTGGCCATCTCTGCACCAGCTGGCCTGGTCCCTAACGGAGCCTCTGCCTGGGATGAGGCCCAGCTGGTCCCGGGACCCCCTCTGCTCCTGAAGCCCCTCCTTCTGCCAAATGAGGTCCCCACCACCCCTGCCACCAAGCTGAGGGCAGTGCGACCCTCACTGGCCCAGCATCCACAGTACTTTGTCAGTACAACAGCATCAACAACAACAATCCTATATAATAAAGAGGTAATATGCAAATTGACCATTGTGCACTTGCACAAGATGGCCGCCCCCATGTGGTCACAAGATGGCTGCCACAAGATGGCCGGCAGGGGAGGGCAGTTGAGGGCGACCAGGCCGGCAGGGGAGCAGTTAGGCATGCACTGGCAGGGAAGTGGTTAGGGGCGATCAGGCAGGCTGGCAGGCGAGCGGTTGGGAGGCAGCAGTTCTGGATTGTGAGATGGATGTCCAACTGCAGGTTTAGGCCCGATCCCTGTGGGCCTAAACCAGCAGTCGGACATCCCTGAGAGGTTCCAGATTGGAGAGGGTGCAGGCTGGGCTGAGGGACAACCCGCCCCCCAGTGCACAAATTTTGTGCACCAGGCCTCTAGTAATAGTAATAACCATAATAGAAACATCCAGTGAGTCCCGACCATGTGCCAGACCTATGCTAGATGTTTCTCATGCATTATCTCATTTAATCTTCTGAGCAGGTCTAAGAAATGGAGATTCTGGCTTAATTTGCTGAAAATCCATTTAGTAAATAGTCAATTTATTAAATGACCAATTTACCGAAAAATCCATTTGCCCAATGATCCATGAGATACCCAGTGACAGGCAGATACATGAGCCCTGGTCTGGGCCTAGAAACCACAGAGGCGGAAACAAAGGCAGGGCCACAACTGAGGGGCCAGCACAGCTCGTTCCCCCAAGCCCCCCATGCCGACCCCCTGCCGTGCAGATGCCAGCCCCTGCCCCTGTGAGGCTGCCCGACACAGAGTCGGGGGCTACAGTCAACAAGAAAGCCTGGCCCATTGCGAGCATGAAGGCCTTGAGCCATCTCGCCTCGCTGCCACCGTCCTATCCGCAGCCTGGGAGCCATCAGCACCAACACCACAGCGGGCACCACAGTGGCGGGTGTGGAACTGGTCCCGGAGACACGGCCCACACTCGCCTGCCCAGATTTGTACCCAGGACACGGAGAGCTCGGCAATACGTTTTATTTTCTTAAAACAAATCAACTTTCCGCCACAACATAAAGAGTATAGTGTGCCTGGGTATTGGAGGTCTAGAACAAATACCCAATTCTGCAGGTTTTATTGGTCTCACCCGCGGTCACCTGCTCTCCCTCCCAGGGATCACCAGAGGCCTGCTGTGTTCTCAGAGCCCGTGTCCCTCCCCCAGCTGAGTGGCTGTTTTTTCTCTGTTCTTATTTCTGTTACCCCCTCCCTCTGTCCCTCATCCTCCCTTGCTGGCGATAATCTCTGGGAAGAGGACAACACAAATTCGGACCGGTGCTATCCTTTATTAATTAGGATTTAGTTCTTTTTTTGAAGTGCTCCAAGATGGACAATGAAATCACTGATCAAAATTAGTATTTCCCTGCTGTCGAGAAAACAGGAATTGTTCCAGGGCATGGGTTTCTTTTTAAAGAGCTTCAGTATGGGAGACGCTGGGAGGCCAGCCCGTGGATTAGCAGATACCCCCACCCTCCCAGGCAAAGCAAGAATTGAGGGGAAAGGAGGGTGGTCAAGCTGAGAGAACAGAGGGTGAGTCTTGAGGCAGGGCTAGGGAGACCCCACAGTAGGGGCTGGAGCCAATCTGGCCCCCCAACTGGATTCTCTGGGTCTGGGAGGGAGAGAAGGAAGAAACGGGGAGGGAGAGAGGCAGAAAGGGGCGTCTCTGTCCAACAGTGGGACGGGTTGCTTTGTCGGATAGTGAGCTCCCTGTCCCTATAAGAACCCACATTATGACTCACAGGACAGTAAATAAAGGGCTTTATGCCTTTCACAGGGTGGTGGGAGGGTGCGGGGGGGGAGACACAGGAGGCCGACTAAGGTGGCATCCTATGCTAAGATTCTGGCTCCAGGATGTCTATTAACTCCATGCTTCTCCGAATCATTCCAGAGTTCTAAGGGCCAAGCACACTGTGAATATGGTTAGGAGTCTTTCTGAGCAATTCCTTCATTCTAAGACTCTCTGGGCCTGTGGTTCTACAAATGCATCTGCAATCCTATAATTCTAGGATTTTGTGAAAGGAATTAGACTCTCAGATACTGCGATTCAAAGACTCCATTAAGGTAGCTTTGAGTCTATGAAAGATGCTCCAATTCTAAGACCTTGTGCGTCACCGATGCCGTGAAAGGCCTGACAGATCTGAAAATCCTGGCCTGCGTGAGAGAAGGGAGGTTCCAAGACCCTCCTCCCCCCTCAGGCTTCAGAGTCTGCAGGGGGCACCCCTGGGCAATGCCCTCTTGGCACTAACATGTGGGTCCCTTGCAGTCCCCTCCTCCCCGCTCCTCCCCTGGCTCACCCAGTCCCCCCATGAAGGATCCAGGGCCCTGGGGGTGAACCAAGCATCCCAGAGCCTGGTTAACCTGCCAGCAGAAATGGACCCCTGCCTTTGGGGTTCCTCACTCACAACTCCCGGGGAACACCCCTCCAAACAGGCTGGGACACCTCCTGGCTTCTCTCCGCTGCCCCTCTACCTCCAGACCCAGGGCAGCCAGCAAGGGTGCGCCCCAGCTGCTGCAGGCCCGGGGCTCCCTGGCAGCACTCACTGTTGTAATAACTGAGGTTGATCTATCCCTGGGCACCCCTGTGCCCATCCCCGGAGGCTGAGTGGGCGAAATGGGCCCAGAAGCCCAGGTGACAGAGCCCAGGAGGCCAAGCCCTGGGCAGACATGGTTCCCAGCCACACGCACTGTCCCTGGAATCCGAAACGCGGGAGGGACGTGGGGACGTGGGGCAGCCTCGGGCGGAGTGGAAAGGCTCTGATGGGGCTCACACAGAGAAGAAGCAGCGGCTTGGGGACTGGAAGCCAGGAGCCCACTTTCATTTCAGCCCTGTTTGTTCTTCCTGATCCTCTCGCCCTGCTCATCACGGAGGTCCTCTCCTTCGTTCAGTGTTTAATCCGTGCTCTCGGTGGCTCCGAGCAAGGGCTGTCCTTCGGGCTAGTTTGGTTTCTCTGGAAAGGAACTGGATCCCGGGAAGGGAAGAAATGGAGACCAGGCAGGGAGGGGCTGGATTCTGGAGGAGGTGGATCCGCAGCAGGTCCCCAGGACTCCCAGGGAAGCCCCTCCCCAGCAGGATTGTTGGGGTCCCCAGGGCACGTGGCAGAGGCAACCCGGTGCCCAGAGCCCGGGCGGCTTGGCCGTGGAGAGAGGAACAGGGTGATGGGCTCAGCCCTGGGCAGACTGGAGCCAGGCCTGAGTGTGAGAGGAGGGGGTCGCTCGGGGCCAGGAGGCAGGGGCCTCACCAATCTGCTTCCTGTGGCCTCAGGCCCAGCGGCTGGACCACCTCTGCAGCTGCTGCCCGGATCCCCTGGCCGCATGAGAACAGAGCGGAGCCCGCACCCACCCCAGGCCCAGGCAGGACAGGCCTTTGGCTCAAGAACCAGACAGTGGCCGGCCGTCTCCACGTGGGAAGACGCCTTGTGAAGCCGGAGCCACCAGGGGGCAGAGCAGAGCTGTGCAGCCCCATTCCCCTCTGGCTGGGTTTCCACTCGGTGCCCAGGAGCTGAGGCGGCTGCTGTAGGACACACAGACAGAGGAGGGTACACAGGCAGCCGGGACAGGACCGGGGAGAGACTGAGGCCTGAGGGTGGCCTGGCCTGGGAGAGAAGGAGCTAGGGAAGAAGGCTGTGTTTGGAGCCCGCTCCTCACCAGGCCCGGGAATGGTGCGTCACACACCTTGTCTCTAGTCCTCACAACTATTAACAGGGACGATGCTGCTCCCACCTTGGGCACCGATGGGCACTCGCCCTGCGCTGGGCACTTCCACAGTCTGCTTTCAGTCTCCACGCCCCAGCGAGGAGGGAATGGTTCTCCCCATTTCCTGGGTGAGCAAACTGAGACCCAGAGGCCCACCGTCGCCCAGTGTCAGGGACAGTGCTAGACTCGCCCCAGCTCTTTGGGCTGTGGAGTTCGTTCTCTCCGGGGTGCCTGCGGGCTCTTCCTGGGCCCTATGGGGCAGCGTTCAATACGGAGGCAGAAACCACACAGTGCCTGGAATGGGGCTGCTTAATATAAAGAATTAACAAGCTGTCCAGGTAGTGATTATCCGGATGTAAGGAGAAACCTGACGGGAATCTGAGGACGAAGGAAGGACAGCCTTGGCCAGAGGCCCCTCCCCAATACCAGGTGAGACCTCATGGAGAAGGTGTGCTTACAGCCCCCTAGAGAGTCGAGGAGTTTCTGGGTTCGGCCAGAGCAGATGGCGGGGGAGCAGGAAACACCCCCAGGGCACAGACCAGCCTAGGCTGTGGGGGGTGGGAGTGGAGAGAGTCGGGGCTCTGCAGGTGTGAGACCTGGCGCCCACAATCCCCTCAGTCACCTGCAGTCAGTGGGCCACACACAGAGAAGTGGTCACCGCACCCAAGGTAGGCTGCGAGCTGACCAAGGGACCCTGCGCTCTGGGTGCGCAGCTGGGACCAAGAACCACTGGGTGCCCTCCTCTGCCCGTCCGTCTCCCTCCCTCCCCCCCCGCCCCCCCCACACACACACACACTCGCTGGGATGACAGAAGTGCCTGCAAGAACAAGGAAAAACTGAAGTCCAGTGGACCAGGGAGAGGCCCCTTCCCGTCGATGTCCCTCCAGCGCCCTCTACCGGCACGATTTAACAGGGTGCACAGGGCAGTCCATAACCCAGGAACTGGGACTCAAGGGAGAGTTTGGGGCAGAGAAGCAATAACAAATCAGGGGTGGGCAAACTTCCCGCCCCCCCCCCCCCGCAAATCACATCTGGCCCGGCACCTGTTCTTGTATGGCCCGTGAGCCAAGAATGATTGTGGCATTTTTAAATGATTGGAAAAATAATCAGGAGAAGATTTTATGAGGTCAATATTTCACCAGGAATATGTCATGATATGAACATTTTACATAAAATTAAAATTTCTGCATCAAATAAGTTTTCAATTGTGTCATTTAAAAGATTGTGGAGATTTCTTCTCTCTCTGGTTACGCAGACACCTACATCGTATCCTTGATTTGTCTCTTGGCCCCCCAACCCTAAGATATTTAATATCAGCCTCTACAGGGCGAGTCTGACAGCTCCTGCGATGAGCTGGTAGCTGCTTGGGCTCCCTTAGCCCATGAATTGCCCTCCATGCCACCCTCACAGCTGTCAGATCTGGGCTGCCTCCCCCTGGCCTGGCCAAGCCTTTGGACATCTCCAGGCCAGGAGATGGAAAAGGAGCCCGCTTGGGGACCCTCACACAGACACCTTGGGGTGACAGACCTGGAAGGGAGCCTGGAGAAGGGGTGCAGTCTTCTCTGAAGGTACAGTCCTCTTTTGAGGGGTTTCCCCATGAGAGAGATTATTGCCCCCTCAGAAGGCTTTGGGAGGAGGCGGTTAAAGGGATCAGTCGCTGCTGACATGCCTCAGTAAACCAGCTCTCTGGCCAGGTGTGAGCCCTATTCCTGGTGCCCGGAAGTAGAGGCCCCTCATTCCTGGGCCACGAAGCTTCCTAGTGCCAGCCCCTCCAAACCAGCCCCACCCTCTTCAAAACACACCAGCCTAAGATGACCTTCACACTCATCTTGTCCTATCTCTGGGGCCCATTTCACAGATGGGAAGACCAAGGCCCAGGAAGGGCCATATGGTATCAAAGCAGGAGTAGAAACAGCAGAAACTGAGAGACAAAGGGCCTGCTTTCCAATTCCAGCTCCAGCTCGAGTGCCTTGCCGATCTGCATGTCTCTGAGCCTCCTTAACACCCGGAAAATGGCCACAACCTGCCCTCGCTGCACCCAGCACGGTGCCCTGCACGCATCTGTCTGCCTGAGCTCCTCCCTCTGCCAAGTGGGTCTGTAAAATGATCATTGTGACGTTTAAGCTAGAATATCCATGTACAGCCCCCAGCACACAGCAGGTGCCCAAGAAGTGGTAGCGCAATAGAAGATCAAGGCCGCGCTGACCCAAATCCCCAGATATCGCGGCCCCTCCCAAAGCCAAAACGCCTGATGCCAGCCCGGCTCCAGTGACCAAGCCTGCCAGCTCCGAGGCAGCTCTGAGGAGGAGGGAGCCGCGTCCCGGAGCAGCTCCCGTCATCCCTCATGGTAATTGTGTGTGTCTCTGGAACAGATGGGGTGGTGGGTCTTGCTTTTCCCTGTTTTTCAGGAGCTTTGGTCCAGGAGATAACTGTGTAATTAAACAAGACAGTGCAAACAAGGCTCCCACAGCCCTCGCCGGCTTCCCTACTTGTAAATCTATTAATGAACTTAATTGCAAAGATTGAACCCTTACTGAAACCTGGTAGCCAGTTCACCATGGTGCCAAAAAATCCTTGTCCAAGACTTACAGAAGGAAAAGAATATAGATATTAATTAGCTTAGCTCTGTTTACCTATACAAAAATAAAAGATATATATATATATATATATATATATATATATATATATATATATATATATATATATATATATTATAGTGATGTGACATTTGCCAGTAGACAGGCTGCCCCAGGGAGACAAGACACTGGTTTTCCTTCTATCTAGAGCTTGTTTATAACCTTCTGTTAATCAAAGCGAGAGCTGAAAGAGATCTGGAGCCGGGTCTCCTAAGAGCAGATGTGGGGAGAATTGAGATGAGTGAATGGCGGGAGTTTGGGTTTGAGAGGAATGCTGAGATAATGCCTGCTGCCTTCCTGGGAGCCGGGCATGCAGAACAAATTGCCCCACGCAGGGAAGAAGGTGGGAAGGGGGCGCCTGCAGAGGGCAGGCGTGAGGATGCCGGCCCCAAGTGAGCTGGTAATGGCCAACCCTCAGGGCAGGTGGCGGATGGACGCACTGCCCTGGTGATGGGCATCTTCATCCTGCCCCCACCAATGCTGCCCCCACCCACCAGCGGCAAGTGGTGGCTCTGCCCACCTGGCCTCATTTTCCTTGGGAACCCACCACGGCTCAGCCTTGCTCATTGTTCTGGAAGAAATCACTCCCCCACCGCAGGTCCAGGGGTGCTCAGAGCCCCAGACCTGCATCCCCGGTACAGCGATCGCTTCAGGGACAGGTGGGGCCAGAGATGGCGGTGGCGGCTGAAGGAGATGCTGAGTCCCACGCAAGCAATTTAATGAGGGAACGTCTGGGGAGAACCCCGAAAAAAACGAGCCTTCGCGTTGTTTCCAGTTTGGGGCTAATACAAATAAAGCTGCGCACACACTGCTGTCGGAGACCTCTGAGGGCACGCGTCTCTCGGGGGAAATACCTGGGGTGGGACCACTAAGCCAGGGGGTAGGTGCATGTTTATAAAGAGGCTGCCGGACTGTTTCCCACGTCCCCCTGCACGCCCACCCGCAGCGCCCAGAGGCCCGGTGACGCACACCCTCGCCTGCACTTGGGGGGCTCCTTGTACTCATTGTAGCCATCTTGGTGGGAGCAGAGCATCTGCTGTGGCTTATTTTGCAGTTCCCTGGTCACCAGCAACATTGTCCATTTTTTCCTGTGCTTATTGGCCGTCATAAATCTATTGTGACGTGTCCCTTGGAGTCTTTGGACCATGTTTATTGCACTTCTGAAGGGAAATCTTGTACATTTTTGGGGGGGTTTCGTCTCTTTGTATGTATTTTTAGTTTTGGTTTCAATAGAAAATAGTGTTCTTATTTTACTTGCCACTGTTTTGGCTGCTAGTACACAAAAATACAACTGAGGTACATATAGCAAACGTGCACGCCCCTCAACAAGTATTTAGAGCTCCCTGAGTCCATTTAGTCTCGATGGTACAGGAAATGGGAGAGGATGAAGGGAGAAGTAGGCTAATGCTAATCATTGACATTTTATAACACACAGTGTATGTCAGGCACATATATTCACTCTTTAAATCCTCAGAACCACCCTGTGAGGCAGGTGCTGTCATTATTCGTTCCATCTTACATGAGGAAACTGAGGCACAGAGCTTACGTAACTGCATAAAGGTCACCCGGCCAGGAAATGCAGAGCCTGGTTGAAATCCAGTCTGTGCTCCCCGTCCTGATGCTGTCCTGTCTCCAGCACATCCTTGAAGATGACCTTGAAGGTTAAATAATAAATGCCTGGAAAGGGCTCAGCGCAGTCCCAGCACACAGTCGGCACTCAATAAATGCTGGCTACGGTGTCAGGCACCGCCCTGAACTCTGGGGAAGCAGCAGTGACTGAGCCAGACGCAGAGCCCTGAGGGGCTCCCAGTCCCGTGGGTGGGGGGACTGGGAAGTGAGTTGTCACTCACAGCACAGAGAAGAGGCAGGAGTGGAGAAGCTCGGGGGCCCCAGGAGCCCCAGGAGGAAGGGGAGACAAAGGAGGGAACGGCATGTGCAAAGGCCCGGCGGCAAGGACAGCGTGTCAGGGCCAGGGCCCAGAGAGGATTGAGCAGCAGGAGTCAGGCTGGGAAACAGGGGCCAGAGAAGGGCTCACAGGGTGACTTGGGAAGCATTTGCGGGGTGAGCCAGGCACCACGGGGGAGGCCAGTGTGCAGCGGCGGGGCTGGCTCATAGCCAGCTCCCCTCACATTGCATGAGCATGATGGCTGCTTTCAGGATGAGCCCTCCACACTGGGGGCGATTCTGTAGACAGACCCAGGGGCTGCCGGGCTGAGGGGTGCCGGGCACCCCTGCTTTCCCGTCCCATCCCCTCTCCCTCGGAGACTGTTCCAGTACATTACATGATGAAGCAGCCTGGTTTTGGAAGCTTGCAGCTCATTAACTGGTGAAGAGGGAATGAGTGAGGGAGACTCTGAGAGCCCTCCCCAGAGGCCCCGCCTGCTGCTCCAGGTCCCGGGGGGTTGGGAGGGGCTTCAATAGCAGTTCTGAGACCCCAGCTCCACGGCTTTGGGAGACCCCGTGGAACTGCATCCTACTCACCAAGGCAAGCAGCCCCACGTGGCCTCCCCCACAGGGCCCCTTCAGTCCTGCGTGGTAGAACCAGGCGCTGGCTCTGAGGAGGGTGGCTCTGAAGACCCAGGGCTGTGGGGACAGAAGAGGGTCCCACATGCCCCACTTCACCAAGGGGCAGCCTGGGCAGCAGGGCCCACCGATGCCACCATGGAGGCAGACACAGAGGGGCCTTGGCAGGGCTGGAGCAAGCCTTTGGAGGGGAAACCATTATTGTCTGGCCCCGGGGTGAGGGGGCCAGATGCTGGCTTTGGGCCTGTGTCTCTAGCTCTCCCTTTCCTGAGGTGGGAGAGGGAGGCAGAGATCTCGCGAAACCTGAAGGAGACTGTGCCTGGCCCCAGGCCAAGACTGTGCTTGACATGCTCCCTGTCCCATCCTCGGGCTGCCTAACCAGGGCCTACGTGTGTAATTCACCCCCAATCTCCTAAAGGATAAAGGTGGTAGGACAGGAGGACCTAGGTGGCCTCTCCATCCCCCACCCACTGGGCAATGGGAAGGACCTGGAAGGGCAGGGCCACAGCAGAAGCAAAGGCTCCGAGGTAGGAGCTCTGATGGAGTAACAAGGGGCTGGTGAGGGACAGGCCTGGGTGAAGGCAGGACCCACGCTGGGGACCAGGGACAGATGTCTCCGTGCTCAGGGCAAGTGGCATGTTCTATAGAGCTCAGAAGGCCAGGGACTCAAGTCCCAACAGGCCGATTGGGTGGTTCCCGTCACCTCTGACTCTCCAACTACCTACCAGGACAGCCCGCAGACCCTGAAGCATGGGAAGTGTCCCGGCGCTCAGAGGAAATGGGGCTGATGTTGGGTTTCTGGGTATGTGAGGGGATGGGGTGGGGCTTTCCATCCTCCTCCTCTTCTGGGACCATCACTGTCATCATCTGCAAGGGTAACTGAGGCTGGTGCCCTGGCCTACCCTCCAGGGGCCACAGAGGCTTGGTGGGCAAGGAGGCTAGCTGGGACACGTGGGGCAGCTTCCTGGTGAGTGGGTGTGTCGGGGTTGTGCCGCCAGCCCCTGCCCTGAGGGTCACTTCTATCCGCGGCATCAGGCAGAGACTGCCCGTGGAGAGGCCTGGCCGGAGCCCAGGTCTGGTGGGCGCAGGTGCCCCTGTGCAGGGAAGGGAGCACAGCAGGGATGCTGTCCCAGTGGGAGGGTGTTTGCGAGGGCTACGTGTCCTCGTGCATTTGGCAGCATGAATCCCAGCACGTCTCAGCATCCAGAACTTAGAAACCTGGAGTTCTGGAGTCACACACACCCAGGATTTGGGATTCTAAGAATCTCAGCATTTAGAATTGCAGAGGCTCAGAGCCCAGAAAGTGAGATGCAAAATAGTTCAAAGACATCTCATCTAGTGGTTTCAAATCTTTTTAAAGCAACAAGACATATCTTCAGAGCATCAAATAAATCTCCCCGGGAGCCAGCACATGGAGCAGCTGAAGGCTAAGTCTCTCGCTGGAGCTTGATGGGGACTTCTGAGGCCCCTCTGCTTGCTGCCCCCCACCACCTTATTGCCCACCAGGCAGCCCTAAAACGCGATGGTCCACGCACCTTAACTGAGGATGGAGATGCTGAGGCCCAGAGGGGGCATGGGTCTGCCACTCCACCGGCTCTCCACTGGGGCTCTGGCTCCTGCAGCCCTTGCTGCTGCCAGGCTGGGCGCACATGGATGAGTTGGCGCTGGGTCTCTGGGCTGCCAGGAGCAGATAAGCAGGATCCAGGGGAGGACAGAGAACTAACTATCCAGGCTCCTTTCCTGAGCCTGGCCTGAGGCCAGACACTGTCAGTAGAGAGCCTGGGAGCGTTGCAGGGGGAGGGAGGGGCAGGTGGGGAACCTGTCCAGGGCATTAGGCTTGATTTTTTTCCCTGCCCTGCTCTCAGGACAGCTTCAAGATTTGTTGAGTAACTACTATGTGCCAGGAGCTTTACACACATCCCCCTTTAGGACATCAGTTATTGATCACCCACTATGTGCCAGGCACTGTCTGGCGCTGGGGATAGATACATCAGAGAACATTTCCTTCATGGATGGATCCTGACCCATGAAGCAGGTCTGACTTTCTTTCCCTAAGTAACTTGCCCATGTCACTGGCTGATAAGTGGCAGGGCCCAATTTGAATCCACACCCAATTACAAAGCCCGTGCTTCCCACATGGCCGGCACACAGTAGGTGCAGTAGGTGGCAAGTCCCTGTCCTTCTCCCCAGCATTGGGCATGGAAGTTGACTCTGGGGGCTGGGGAATCAGGTAGATAAATAGGGGTGTAAGAGAGGGCTCAGAATTGGGGGTGGTATTTGGTATTATTTGGCACCTTAAAATCCAGTTCCTGCCTCAAGGGCACAGGATTGGCGATGTGAAGGCCTGGGGGAAGCGGAGGCTGCTATCCAACCCAGCGGAGAGATCGTTGACTGATGTTCAGTTCTTTACACAGAATCCTCACACCAACCCTGAGAAGCAGAAACTATGGTCCCATTTTACCGAGTGGGACCATGGCCTCCTGATTCTACTCTGCCATCTGTTGTTTTCTCTGATTGTGTAAACCTTCTAGAACATCCCCCCACACACACCATTGCTTGTTCTCCCTCCTTGCAGAGTAGGCTCAGATGGTCCTGAGGCAGCCCGGAGGATGGTGGTCTCTCACCTCCTCCTCCCTGGACCCTCTACTTGCATCAACATCACCCAATGTCACAGTGGCTTTTCCAGCAGCCACACCCCCGTCAACTTTCCCGGCCTCCCGCTCAGCCTTTACAGGAACTGCTGACAAGGCAGCTCTCGCTCCCTCTACCTGTGCACGTAATTTTTAGCCTAAATGCACAACTTTTCCAAGTGTCCGTATTACATTCCATTCTGAGATCAGCGGGAGGCCTGCCGTGTTCGATGTCCCTCCCAGGTCTGTCTCCTGTGGACCTGGTTGATTGGTGTTGCTAGTTCTTCTGAGTAGGCCAGGAGGGCGGGCACAGACCCTGTAGTTCACCACTGGTTACCCCTCCTAGGCCATGTCCACTCGTGACGGGGCCTCCTTGGGTACCACTGTTCAGCCAGGTTGACCAGTTGTCCCCTGTCCATGGTCCTCTCCCTGTCTTCCCTGTGGTTTGCTGGTGTCTGACCCATTCCTTCCTCTCTCTGTCCCCTTTCTCATCGCTCTCTCTCCTTGTCATTGTTCCCTTCCTCTCTGTCCACCTCTCCTGTTTCCTCCTTCTCTGTATCCTCCTAATTCTCTTACCTCCTCTTTTCCCCTCCTCCCCTCCCTTTCCTTCCCTTCTTCCTCCTCCACCTTTCCTCTTAGGTTGATGGTCAAGGTCACAGTCACAGAGGCTTCTCCTCATCTGCTTCCAAACTGGTCTTTGTCTGTGCCCTGGGCCACAGTGAGGGCGATGCCCAGAGCCTGTGGGTGGGAGTAGGAGGGACACTACTGGATCAACAGAGGAGATGGTAGCAGCCTCGCCATTTATTGAGCACCTGCTATGAGAGGTGGGGATCCAGTGCCTGAGGGGGACCAATCTGGTGTCACACACATCTTAGCTGTATGACCCAGGCAACTTGCTTACCCACTCTGGGTATCTAGGGCTGCCATGAAAACTAAGTGAGACTGTGCGTGTAGATTACTTGGTGCCATGCCCGACTCCAGAAAGAGCTCGGGCAATCCTGGCTGGCATTATTTGTATGAGCTGGGCCCTCTGCCAGGAGCTTTTCATATACCATTTCATTAAATCTCTTCTTTTTATGATGCAATATTTTATTTGTATAAAAATTCTACATAACAAATGTGAAAATTGTGAAGCATAATAATAAAATGAACTGCCATGATTCAGAGCTTGGGAAGTGAAAGGTTTCCAAGAGAACTGGGACCTCCCGGGCAACCCTTCCCCCTGCATCCCACACTGTCTCCCAGAGGGGACCACTGTCCTGCATTCTGTGTCATCCTGTCCATCCTTTCCTTTTGGTCTGACCCAATATGTCTGTACCATCAACAAGGCACTGTTTAGTTTTGCCTCCTGTGACCTTAATAAAAATGGCCTCATTATGTATGGATTTGTCACTCAACATTGTTTCCAGATATGCTTGTATATATGTGTGTGCCCGTGGTTCACTCATTTCACTGATGTATGGCATTTCATCATATGAATACATCACGTTATGTATCCATCCATCTCTCCATAAATATGAGTTGTTTCCAGTCTTTGTTTTGTGTTGGGGTTTTTGTTTGTTCCTATAAGCATCCTTGCACGCGTCTCTGATGGCCTGCACAGGAGAGTTTCTGGGGTATATTCCACACGGGGAACTGCTGACTTGCGGGGTCTGTGTTGGCTCAACTTTACAAGACGGTGACAAGTTGTTCTAGAACATAGTGGTCACCGTTTCCACTCCCAGCAACAGTGTATACGAGTTTTCTCTGCTCCACGTCTAGACCCAAACTTGTCTATCCTCTAACTTTTTGCCAAAATAGTAGGTATAAAATGGTGAGTCTCTTTGTTCATAATGTTCATTTCTTTGATTACTAATGAAACTAAACATATTTTCCAAAGATTATTGGCCTTTGGGTTTCTTCTGTGAAATGCTCGTTCATGTCTTTTATCTAATTTTCTGGTTGTTTGTTGTTATGATTTTTAGGAGTCCTTTATTCATTTAGAAGAATAGCCATTTATTGATTCCATGCTACAAATATCTTCACCCCATTTGAGACTTGTCTTTTCACTTTATTTGTAATCATTGGATGGACAGAATGTCTTTATTGTAAGTTAGTCAGGTTTCAATCTCTTCCTTTCGTGGTTTGCAGTTTTAGTGCCTTGGTAAAGAAATCCTCCCCTACCCAAGGTCACAGAAATAGTCTATAGCTTCTTCTAAAATAGTTAAGAGCTTTGCATTCCACTTCAAATCTCCATCCATCTGGACTTGATTTTTGTGGTGTCCTGCTTTGGGGGTTTGATTTTTATTTTCCCATATAGATAACCAGTTGTTGCAGGATAGCTCATCCCTTCTCAGGGACAACTCCATCATGTATCCCCTCCCCATAAGCATGTGGGTCTGCTCTGGGCACTCTGTGCTCCTCCAATATGCTCATGCTACTCACCAGGCTCTGTACGTCTTGATGTCTGAAATGATAAGCCCCTTACCTTGTTCTTCAGGTGTGTCTCAACTGTTTTTCTTCTAATTTTTTTCTTATGAATTTTATTATCAGCTTGTCAAATTCCTTGAAATACGCTGTAAAAATTTATTGGAATTTTATTAAATCTGTAGAACTATTTAAGAAATGTCATCTTTACAACATGAAGTCTTCTCATCGATGAAATATATGTCTCCATATTTAGGTCTCGAATACCTTTTAATAATTTTCACCAGAAATGTCTTGAACATTTTTTGTTACCGGGTTCTTGGGTCTCTTTATAGTTTTTATTGTTATTATAAACTATGATTTCTAACTGTTGCTGGTAAATAGAAAAAGAAATGATGTTCCTATTTTGATCCTCTCTCCATACACTTTACTTGAGTCTCTTATTAATTCCAATAATTTGTCTGCAATTCCTCTGGATTTTGTATGAGTGGAGTCAAAGAATCTTAGAATAATAGCACTTTGCTTTACCATTTCTTATTCATTAGCCTTCCATTTCCTTTTCTTGCCTTATTGCACTGGCCGTGGTTGAGAGGTTGAAACTTTCGATGTAATATTAAATGGAAGCAGCAAAAGAAGCTTTCTTGTCTTGTTTTCCTGATTTTTAAAGAAAATGTTCAACATCCTAATATCTGCTGCAAGCTTTTGATAGAAGCATTTTACTGGGTTAAAAAGGTTCCTTCTGTTTTTCGTTTGCTAAGAATTGCTGTTATGAATGGTGTTAAATTTCCCAGATGCATACAGTGAGATTAATCTGATAATATGGCAAAAAATTAAGTTATAGATGTTTCTAATGTTAATTGAACCTTAAAATTTCTGGGATAAACCCAACTCAGTCATGATGCATAATTTTGTTTTTTAGTAACTTAATAGTGTTTATGACTTTTATACATATGATCCTGGAGTATATATAAACTATAATCTTTTTTCTTGTAATACCCTGTCTAATTTTTTATATCAAGATTATAGAAGTCTCTTAAAATTCATTAGGAACTATCACCTTTTTCTAATTTCTGGAGTTTGGGAATAATATGCTACCTGAAAGTAAATCTAGGTCTGGCATTGTGTAGCTCATCATAAACATGAACTTCATTCTTAACAGAATGGTGGCTGTCTGGCACAAAACTCAGTCAGTTGTGCTTATTTCACTTCTATTTTTTTTCCTTTATTGATTAAGGAAATGTGTCCTTATCCCCCGGTTGTCCCCCCATCCCCCCACTCATGCCCTCACCCCCCCCCCCCGTGTCTGTATCCATTGGTTATACCTATATGCATGCATACAAGTCCTTTGGTTGATCTCTCCCCTTTACCCCCACCCGCCCCTACCTTCCCTCTGAGGTTTGAGCATCTGATTGATGCTTCTCTGTCTCTAGATCTATTTTTGTTCATCGGTTTATGTTGTTCATTATAATCCACAAATGAGTGAGATCATGTGATATTTATCTTTCTCTGACTGACTTATTTCACTTAGCATAATGCTCTCCAGCTCCATCCATGCTGTTGCAAATGGTAGGAGTTCCTTCCTTTTTACTGCAGCATAGTATTCCATTGTATAGATGTGCCAAAGTTTTTTAATCCACTCATCTGCTGATGGACACTTAGGCTGCTTCCAAATCTTAGTTATTATAAATTGTGCTGCTATGAACCTAGGGGTGCATATATCTTTTCTGATTGGTGTTTCTGGTTTCTTGGGATATATTCCTAGAAGTAGGATCACTGGGTCAAATGGAAGTTCCATTTTTAGTTTTTTGAGGAAACTCCATACTGTTCTCCATAGTGGCTGCACCAGTCTGCACTCCCACCAGCAGTGCACGAGGGTTCCTTTTTCTCCACATCCTCACCAGCATTTGTCATTTGTTGATGATAGCTGTGACATCTGACAGGTGTGATATGTATTTCACTCACACATTCCACCAACACTCTGTGCATTTTCCTTACTGATGAAAAGGAAGGACTGAAAGGTAAAGGAAGCATGGCTGGCCCTATCTTTCCCTTGGCTTCTACGTCACCGTTTTAGCATAAGCAGGTGCTAAAGATCTTCTCCATAGTTCACCTTTGATGAACAAGGTGCCCGTGGCCCATCACTGCCACGAAGGACTTACTGTGCCATTGACAGTGGTTGACTCTTTCCCTGGATGTTCATGCTTGACTCTGTGTCTCCCACACTCTGGGCAACTCTAGGAGCCAGAGAGAAGGCAGAGGTAAACAAGGAAGAGGGTGATGTGCATGGAATGTTCAAGGCTCTCTCTCTGCTGATACTCCCTGCTGTTCCTCATACTCTAACCACCTAACCATCTAGCCCGTGTTACGGTCAGAGAAACCATAACATCATAAACCTTGGAGTCACGAGAAACCTTTGATCTTTTCCCTTGCTCTGTTAGGACATGAACTGAGTATACTCATAGGCATGTCAAAGACGGTGGCTTAAACAAATTAAAATTTTATTTTTCTCTCACATAAGAGAATTCTGGACATGAGCTCCAGGGCTTCTATGGTGAATTCATGTTCCAGACTCCCTTCTTGATTTTGCTCCACTATCCACAGCACATTATTTCATTCTAAACATTATCTCATGGACACAATACAGCTGCTGGAGCTCCATTCCAGACAAGAAGAAAAGGGAGAGAAAGAACATAGATGCTCCTGCATAAGCTCCCATCAGAGAGCTTTCCTGGGAGCTGTACCCATGGCTTGTATTTATATTCCATTGCCACCACTTCCCTAGCCACTTATCTATAAGAGATAGATGAGAGATTTGCATTTTTAGCAGGATACATCGATACGGCCAATTGCATCAGCATTCTACAACTAAGGGAGAAGAAGAGGTAAGAAGCTAGAAGATGAATGGCAACCTGTGCTCCCACGGGAACCAGGATACTTAAATAGGGATGAAGCAATCCTGAGATCAGAGCTCAACCCCAGAGCTTAATCCAGAAAGTTCTCTCATGGGATAAGGCGATGTAGAGGCCTTTCTTACCTACATCCGTTTAAAAAAATTAAAAACCATATATTAGTAGTAGAGGCTCATTACAGAAAATTTGGAAAGCACAAAAAAATAGAAAAGAAAATTAAAATCCCCTGTAATCCCCCACCAGAGACAACAACTGTCGGTATTTTTGCATGCATCCTTGTGGGTTTTATTAGTCCCGTGTGTATATCAACAAAAGTTGGAATGTACTCTATATTCAGTTTTATGTGCTGCTTTCTTCTCTAGCCCTTAATTTATAAACATCTCCTGACATAAATTACGTTTGAAAGTTTCATGTCGAATGGCAGCACAATATTTCATCATAATTATTTTTCATCCATAATTGATTTAGCTAATCCGCCACTGTTCGGCATTCAGATGGTTCCCAGCATTCGGCCATTAGCAATGACGCCGGTGACCGGCTCTGCCTGGAGATCTTTGTCTCCATCTCCGATGATCTCCTTATGACAGATTTCTGGTCTCACCCAGGTCAAAGGGTTAGACATTGTTAAGGGTTTTGATGCCTACTCGGAAGTTGCCCTCCTGGAGAGCTGGCCTGGACTCCACCCCCCACGCAGGGTCTAAGACAGTGATGGGCAACCTTTTGAGCTTGGTGTGTCAAACTTCGCCAAAAAACTGAGCATAACTCGGGTAGTGTGTCACTTTGAGAAAAAAACTAACTCCAAGACTCTAGTAGCAAATGTTTCATCCTCAAGAGCAGCAAATGTTTCATCCTCGGCATGCGGCCGCGTGTCATCAGAAATGGCTACGCGTGTCAGTGCTGACACGCGTGTCATAGGTTCGCCATCACTGGTAAGAGCATCCTCAAGCGGCTTCTGAGTCTCCCATGCCCATCCACCAGCATCCTTGCTCTGGCCTGCCTGTCTCAGCCTCCTGTCTCAGCTCCCTGGGGAGACACAATAGAAAAGGATTATATTCTGAAATACTTAATATGTTTTTATCCGGAAGTATTTTTTAAAAGTCAACATAATTACTCTAGACCCAATTAAGTTTAAATTGCAGCAAATTACACATTTAGGGTGAAGTGGGGGCTGCTTTGCTGGTTGGGGTGATGATGGGATTTGGCTGTTGATAGGGAGCCGTGGAGAACAGCACAGGCTGGGGAAGCTGCATCAGGTCCCTTCAGAGGAGGGGCATTCCCAGCGGGAGCCTCCGTGCCGTGGAGCTCTGGGATGGCACCAACGCCCCGGAGACCTGGACACCGAGTGTACGACTTGTCAATTGCTGCATAACACTGGCCCCCACGCTTCTGTGGCTGAAAGCTGCAAACAGCCTGCAAGCAACGTGCCACCACGTGGCAGCCAGATGGGAAGAGGGGCTGCCCCAAACTCACGCTCATGGGTCTCTCCGAAGAGCTGCTTCATCCCGCCTGCCCCTGGGGGAGCCTGCCCTGCGTCCTCCCCTGTGTCTCTGAGCCTGTCCTCTTGCGTATGACATGGAGGAAGAGACACCTGCCTGCTGTGAAGATTAGAGAGGATGGATGGAAGCTTCTGGCACAAGCTGGGCACATAGGAGGTGTTCAAGCAATGTGAGTTGGGGTCATTGTTAGAAAAGTCACTTTTCCAAAGTCCCAGAGGCAAGGTCTGGACCCCTGTCTCCTACCCCAAGTACAATGCATGTTCTAAGCACCTGGCCTTGGGACCACACACCTGACGGAGGACAGAGCTCGCGTAACTCTACACATGGGGTATCCGTGCTGGGCCCTCGGAGGCTTGTCCTGCTGAATATGAATGGAGACGGTTTCCCAGTCTGAGCCAACCTTTAACCTAATGCAGCCCAGTGAGGCCAACGGTTGTCGTCTTGTGGCCCACTAGGACCAGAAGATTGTTTTCATGTTGAACTCAGCTTCAGCCTCTCTCCAAGGCCTCCCAACCTGGTACCTAGACATCATGCCTTCCTCCACCCAGATCTCTGTAACAGTTATTCCACGGCCGGGCCAGAGCATTCTGGGTGATGGATGGTCTCTCTTCCGTGTTGGCTGGGAGATGGATCCTCTTTAATCTGCTGCAGTATCACTAAGACATAAAACATTTGCTCCTTGGGGCGGCTGATGGCCTTTAGAAACTGCAAGCTAAACACCGACCAGAAAGGGCTGCTCAAGCGTAACCCTCCCCTTCTGAGCACAGGCCCAGGCCTTGGCCAGATGGCCCTACGGATCACCAGCCTGGACTCACAGGGAGCCCCCCCACCCCCATCCAGGCTCTTCTCAGCCGGGTGAGCAAGTGGTTATAAGGGCAGAGGAAAGATAAGAGGCGGAGGGGGATTCTTGAGGCTCTTTGTTCCAGTGAACCCTCCCCCCAGGCTGGGTAGAGAGCAGAACACTGGGTGGGGGGCGGCAGGGATGGCACACTGGAGAAGACTTTGGGCCACTCCCTTCACCTCTCTGAGCCAGGTTCCTACAGGGTGGAGGGGCTGGAGGGGCCTCCCAGCTCGGAGCTTCTGGGGTCTGTGTTCCATGGCAGGAAGAGCCTGGTGGTCTTCCCCAAGACGGGTGATGTGTCCATGGACCCCCCGGGTCCCTGCACTGAAGCCCTGCTTCCAGCTGGGACCACATGTGACCAGGTCAGAAGGCCACCCCTAGGGATAATGCAAGCTGGCCCCAGGGCCCTGCCCTAGCTGAGAAGCCACGGGGCATAAATTAATCCACCTTCAGGCTTCTGGCTCCAGATGCTCTCTCCCCTGCTTTCTGGGGCTGGTCCCTCACCAGCTAAATGTGCAGAGAAATATTCAAGAAACAGATGGTGCTGCTGGTCCCGAGCTGTGGGAGCGTGAGGTCCGGCCCTGGCTGACAGAGGGAGCCCATTTCCCAGCATTCCCTGGGAGCCTAGCACTTTGCTGGGACAGCCCCCAGCCCCTCCGGCCACACAGACACATGCACACAATACCCCATGCCAGCCTCATAGCACATCTGCAAGGAAGGGGTGTTACCCCACTTAACAGCTGACAACACTGAGGCTCCAAGTATAGAGGGACTTGTCCAAGGTCACACCAAAAGAAAGTTACTACAGGGCTGTCTGATTCCAAAACCCGAACCTTACCCATCACACCACCGGCAGGAGAGCACAGGAATGTGTATGCTCCCTCTCCTTCCCACCTCCCTGCTTTTGTGCATTCAGTCTCCCCCTCCTAGCAAGCCTTCCTGCCCTCTATCCAAATCCTACCCAGCCCAAGGCCTGCCTCCTCCAGGAAGTCCTCCTTGATGTCTGACAGTCAAACCCCCAATGGCTCCCCCAGCGGGTCCTCTGGTTGTTCAATTTCCCAACAATTTTAGATTTTGCTGCCGTGAGGTCCAGACACAAGCATGAGCTCATCTCATTATCTCACCAGGTTAATCAATATTTACTGGACTTGGAGCCAGGCACTGTGGGGGCTGCAAAGGGGACAGAACAAATACTCCCTGAGCACCTGCAGATGCCCCCTAGCCCATGCCCAGTGGGAACCTGTGTGGGGTCCCAGCAGACTCCTCACCCTGTTGGGAAGATGAGGAACCCAAGGCCCAGAGTCAGGAAGGAGGCTGCTCAACTCCTGCAGGGTCTGTGGCTGGAATTCAAAACCAGGCCAGACTCCAAGTTCCAATCCGCCCGTTAGCTGCTGCAGGATTCTTTAAATCCCCTTGGCTGGGGAAGGCTTGGTCCTTTAGCCGGGAACCTTCTGGTCTCACAAGTGGGGTCAGATGGCCACAGCTGTGCAGAGCACAGGACAGGGAGCAGCCAGGCAAGGCCCTTACACCATAGCCCGCCCACCCCCCCCAGTGACATGCAGGGCTGTCACTCCTCAGTCACTTGCAGGGCCCTCTGACACGCCCAGTGACTTACAGGCCCCTTACATCACCCCTCAGTGACATGCAGGGTCCTGTCACCCGTAAGTGACAGGTGGGCCCCTGATAGCTACCAGCGACCTTCAGGCCCCTTACATCACCCATCAGGGACACTCGGGGCCGTCAGACCACACTTCAGTGACACACAGGGCCCTGTCACCACCCTCAGTCACATGCAGAGCCCTGCCACTTTCCAGTGACATGTAGGGCCCTCATATCGTCACCCCTCAGTGACTCCCAGAGCCCTGTCAGCCCTCAGTAACAGGCAGAGACCTGTCACCCGCAGTGATATGGGGGCATTAAGTCCCCGCTCAGTGACATGCTCACCACCTCTGCTAACTCTCAGCATAGCCTCCAGGCTGTGCCTCCCGGGGGACTCTGCCCACCCTTCCTCCAAGCTGGCCCCAGGGCCCTGCCCTAGCTGAGAAGCCACGGGGCATAAATTAATCCACCTTCAGGCTTCTGGCTCCAGATGCTCTCTCCCCTGCTTTCTGGGGCTAGACCCACACCAGCTAAACGCACAGAGAAATATTCAAGGAACAGATGGTGCTGCTGGTCCCAGGCTGTGGGAGGGTGAGGCCCAGCCCTGGCACTGGTGCTGGGTGATACAGTTCATCCTTGGAGTTGGTAATGACGTGCTGCAGCATGAAAGGGGTGTGCATGTGTTTGTGCGTGGGGACAGGAGAGCCCTCTGTGCCCCCAGACCCTTGACTGGCACTCGGGGCCATGCAGGCGGCGGGGGTGGGTTCCTGATCTGATAGCAGCCGCACTTGATAATAAGGGTCAGCTATGGGCACCCCTGGGTGACTTCACAGACTGTTTTCTCAGTTAGCCTCGATTAGAGGAGAGAGAGAGAGAGAGAGAGGTTGCGAGTCAACATCAAATTCTAAGCTGCAACAGCCAGAAGGGGTTCTCCAGATCAGTGATGACTCTTCTCACTGCTGGTGGGGAAACTGAGGTACAGAGGTCCCACAGCCAGTTAGTGGCAGAGCCGAACTAACCTAGGAGTGCATCCCTGTGAGATAGTGTGTGTGTGTGTGAGAGAGAGAGAGAGAGAGAGAGAGAGAGAGAGAGAGAGAGAGAGAGCGAGCCCAGGGTGACCGTCCCTGTGCAGGTGCTGGTTTGATTCTGTCTGCACCAGGCCCCCTTCTCAGGAAACTCTGCTCCTCTGCTGGTATGCGGTAGGGAGAGGGCAAGAGGGAGGGCAGAAAGCCCATTCTTCGTTATTTGGTCTTTAGATTATGGAATGAAAATTAAATTTAAACTCTTTGCAGGGAGGTAATTTTTCCTAATCACTCACCCTGCTGCACGGATCTCCACAACTTGATTATGTCTAATTAGATTAATTGGATGGAGAATGATTTCTTTTCTCTCAGAAAATGAACCACAGAGAAGGGGCCCACTGAAGGCCCACTGACTCCCCGCCTCCAACAAGCCCCCCGCTGGGACTGGGCTGGTGAGGAGGGGCCAGGGGTCTGGCGCCAGGGAACCCCCTTCCCAGGCCTCCCCCTGCCTGATACCAGCTTTTCCACAGCTTCGCTGATTGTCAATAATGACAGCTGGTGGGTCCTGAGCGCATGCTCCTGACACAGTGCTATGGGAATTATAGGATTATCTCATTTAGCACAACAGTCCTTGCAGACCACTGTGACCCCATTTCACAGGTGAGGAAACTAAGGTTCAGAGACACGAAACACCTGGCCAACGTCATGAGGCTGGGGAATGGTGGAGCTGGGATTTGATCCCAAGTCATTTGCATGAGGTCAACCTTTATCCCACCAGCCACTCCCAGGTCAGGGGTCCTTCCTCCACACTCCTGTTTCCTCTATGTGAGCATCTGCTGGCTGTTCCTCCATCTCCCCTGGGCCTGGGCTGTGAGCTTCCCAGTGTCAGCCTGCCGCTCAGCGATCTTTGATCCTCAGAGACCAACGTGGGGCCAGGCATGTGGTGGACATTTGGCCAGAATCTGCTGCCCAAGGAGTGGGGGGATGGCAGCCCTGCTGGCTGCTGGGCCCCTCTCTCTCACCACCCCCACCCCCGCCTGCTACCCAGGCCCTGATTTGCAAGTCCTTTAAACCAAATAGAGTTTTACAGTTCATTTGAGCTCATCTCAGCGGCCCTTTCTGCAAATCTCTTCCACAAATCGCCTGCAGAGTGGCGGGCATCCTGCTGGCAGCCCCCGTACTCACCCCATCCTAGTGCCCCAAACCCCCAGAAGAGGACACGAGGGGGGCGTAGGGCATCTGGAGAGGATGGCTACACCGAGCCCAGGACTCCACCAGATCAAGAGGCCGTGGCCCTTCTGGCCTCTTGGGTCGCACACATGAGGCAGAGAGAACGGCTTGGTCCCTGAGCGCAGGCGGGAGCTCTGGCTGAGTGTGGTGAAGCCCACCGGTCCCGCCTCGTCTCCTGCCGGCATCCTGGCTCCTTGCAGTGCCGCCTCCACACCCAGCGCCTTCAGCTCTTTTTCCTCTGCTGACACTTCTCCCTGGAACCCCCTGCCTCCACCTGTCACGTGTCTAATTCCAACTCACCCTCTCAGCCTCTGCTCAGGTACCACCTCCTCCAGGAAGCCTTTCCTCACCCCCAGGTGAAGTTAGGGGCTCCTTTTTGGGACCCCACAACCTCCTACGTACCAGCCCTGGGCAGTGATGGCACGTCTACCTTCATCCTCCTCCCCACTGGCCAATTTCTCTAGACTGGGGGCTCCTCAAGGGCAGAGAAAGCCTGAGACACCCCCATGTGCCCCATGAGGCGCCTGGCAGAGGCACCATCTCCAGGGTCATGCTGGGAGGTCAGTATCCAGGGAGGCAGAGGAATGCAAAGCTGCTGTGTGTAGCGTGTGCGCAACCGTGAGCTGCCCTCCCGGATGACCGCTTACTCCTCTCTCTCTCTAACTGTATGTCCTAAATCACTTTCTTACACCTTAAAAGAGGCAGTAGAGGGCAGAATAATTTTGGGAAATCTAAACTCTGGTCAAGGAATTCAGAGACTCTGGGAGGGACTGGTGCCTGGCCTTCTGCCTCCGCTCCTCCTGGGCATCCTAATAGATGGAGGTCCCCATTAGAGCCAGTTAAATTCTGCCCAAACAGCATGAGCAGGATGCCCCCTCCTCCTCCCACTACAAAGGCCACATGGCCCCACAGGCAGGCTCTCTGCCCAAGCCCTGGATCAGCTCTGACCTGTCGCAGGTTGCTATGTCTAACAAATGAAGAGAGGACGAGTACTACTTACCTTACAGGATTCAGTGAAATGATGAGGATGAAGAACTTAGCATGGAGTGTACATGGTGTTATACAAGTTCAAGGTTACTGCTGTCATTATTACCCCCTGGAGCTTTTCTATATAATGGGGAGGGGCAGTGCTTCAAAAGGCATTCACGCACCCAAGGGTCTGACAACCTTCTTGTGGGGTGTGGGGTTTTGGGGGGGGAGAGGAGGAGGGACACTGGGATATGTCTTAGCCAGCTCAGCCTGCTATCAAAAATGCCATAGATGGAGTGGCTTAAACAGCAAACATTTATTTCTCACAATTCTGAAGGCTGGGAATTCCAAGATCACGGTGCTGGCAGATGTGGTGTCTGGTGAGAGCCCGCTTCTTGCTCGTAGATGGCTGTCTTGCTGTACATTCCTGTGGCAGAGAAAAGAACGAGAAAGCAAGCTCTCTCCTGTCTATTCTTATAAGGGCATTGACCCCATCATGAGGGTTCCCCCCACAGGTCCTAACTACTTCCCAAAGGCCTCATCTCCAAACACCATCACAATGAGGACTGGGGTTTCAATGGAAAAATGGAAGGCAGGGGTGGGGGGACAGACACAGACATTCAGTCCATAGCAGGTAGTTAATGAAGTAGGAAATGCCAAACCAGAATCCTGATACCAACTGCTTTTAATGAACTGTGTTACTTCAGATGAGTCATATAACCTCTCCAGATTCCATTTCCCATGTGAAAATAAGACTTCTTGTTTAATCCACATGGTTGTAATTTCATTCCTTTTTCTTTTTTCCTTCCTTCCTTCCTTCCTTCCTTCCTTCCTTCCTTCCTTCCTTCCTTCCTTCCTTCCTTCCTCCTTTCCTTTTTTCCTTCCTTCTTTTCTATTTTCATCTATAAGTATAGATTCATGCATTTCTTGGTCAATTAGAAATAATATAAATGGGTGTTATGAACTGCATATTTGTGTCCTCCCCAAATTCATATGTTGAGACCCTAACCTCCAATGAGATGGTATTAGAAGTTGGGGTCTTTGGGGATAATTAGGTTTAAATGATGTCATGACGCTGGAGCCCCATAATTGAATCAAGGTCCTTATAAGAAAAGGGCCTAGAACTCAGTCTTAGCCAGGTGAGGACGCATACGATCGCAGCCTCCTCTGGACCAGGAAGAGAGTCCTACCCAGAGCTCCATCATGCTGGCACCTTGGTCTGGGGCTTCCAAACTCCAGCACTGTGGGAAGTAAACTTCTGTTGTCGAGTCACCCAGTCCATGGAGTTTTCAGGAGAGCACCCCCAGCTGGTGAAGACAATGAGGATATTAGATGGTGACATTTAAGGACATGTCTAGTCCTAACTGGCCCTCGTCTTTGATTCGCCCTTTCCAAGATGCACAGTGTTGGGCGGTGATAAGAAGTGATGCCTGGGGGAGGCCATGGTATGCACCCACTGAAAGGAGTCGGATGCTTTGCTTGGGGCCTGTCCAGTCTCCTAAGGCACATTGGACCTCCTTTCTTTTCCCAAATTATGCTCAGGCTCTTTGGGGCCTCTCAACCTTGATATTCAGACAGCCACCACTTTCTGTTTGCTCACCACACTTCAGCACGGTGGCATTCTTTCATAGACCATGATTCTCCCCCTGGGTCTTATACGCTGTTCACTTTGATAGGAATGTGCATTTTCACATAGGATCTTTTCCGTCGCAAGGGACAGAAACCCAACTCAATGTGATTTAAATAAAAGGAAGACGTTTAGACCAAAGGTGGACAGTTTAACTGACTCGTTCACCTGAAAAGTCCAATTCAGGTATAACTGGAGCCAGAGAGCTGAATGACATTGTCGGGATTTTCTCACTCAATCTCTTAGTTGTATTTTTTTTTCCTTGTCTTTATTCTCAGGAAGGTTCTGCCCTCTAGGTGGGAGATGACCACAGGTAGCTCCAAACTTCTATCCCTCAGGCTTATCACACTTCCTTGCTGACAGTTTAAGCAAAAGTCCCCGGTATTTTCTCTTATTGGCCCAGCTTGGATCATATGCCCATGCCTCAACCACAATTGACCAGAAGCAGAATAATTCATGGTTAGCCAGGCCTGGGTGGTGTGTCCATTCTGGAGCAAGAGCTTGAGGTCAGCCCCGCCCACAGGGGCTGAAAGTAAATGGGGGGGGGGGGGGGGGCATTATTTGCCAAAGGAAAATTAGGGCATGTTAACTGAGGAAGAAATAAAGACACTGGGCAGATTTTTTTTTTTTTTTAAACAGATGGCTTCCCTTTTCTGTTCCCTCGGCTATTTTCCACTAATCCCTTCAGGTTTCAGCTTATATGGCACTTACTCCGGGAAGACCTCTCTGATTTAATTATCTAAATCAGAACCCTTCAATCTTTTTCTTTCCATTTTTAGCTTTCAACATATTAATAGCTAACATTTATTGAGCACTTATTATATATCAGACACTGTTCTGAGTGTTGCACTCGTATGATCAAATTTAATTCTCACAGCAGCTCTAATAGCTAGTTATTTTAGGATCTCAATTTTCTAGATAAGGACCTGAGGGCTAGTTAGCTCAAGGAACTTGCTCAGGCTCTCACAGCCAGGATGTGACAGGGCCAGGACCCACACGCAGGCAGGCACTCCTCAGAGCCCACCCTCTAAGGAGGTTCTCCACATCCTTACAATAATCACACCACTTACTTCTACTTGCATGTACTGTTGGTGTGATTATTTGCTCAATGGCTGTCCCCTCCACTGGATTCTGAACCCCATAGAGACAGGACCCTGTCTGTCTCACTTATTGTGGGATCCCCAGCACCCACTCGGTGTCCTCACTTTTCCAGTGGGAAAATTGAGGGTGCCCAGCCCCATCTTCCATAGGGGGAAAGGGGATTTAGAAAGTCAGTACCAAAAAAAAATGGTCTCATCTCTCCTCTTCCCCTCTTCCTTGCTCACTCCCTCTGTCCTTCCTTCACCCTCTCCCCTCCCTCCTGCCCTTTCTCCCTCTCTCTACAGCTCCCTGTCACCCTCTCTCTCTCACCATCTCCCATTTTTCTGCTTGTATTCCATACTCTCTCCTCCTCCTCCCCACCAGATAATTAAATGATACAATGGAATGTATTTTATTTGCATTTGGCTCAGAGGCCTTAGTGCTTTTGGCTGCATGTTTATTAAATGGCTCTGTATAGAGGGACGTAATGAACCGATTTTATTACAACCGTCATCTCTGCCCATCCTAGGAGGTGATTATCTATTCATTGGGGAGACAGAGAACTCAGACCTCAGCTACTAGTGCATAGGGTTTGGGGTGAGGAAGGAGAGCGCGGGTCTGACTCGGGAAGGGCCTGAGCTCTGTTTGTGACGGGGGAGGGAAGGCCAGGTTGGGTGCGGCCCCTATTACTGCAGCACCCACATAACTATGAATGTCAGAACTTCCATTGGCTTTGAATACCAGGGACCAAACCTCCTGGGGGCCGTTATTGCAGGGAGTCTCCCAATTCGTCTCTGCATCAAACACTCTGTAGACACGATGATTGGCCCACACTCTAGGATCACTGTTTATTATTTGTGTGTGATGACAGAGAAATTCATTGAGAAGCATCATGGGAAAGCATTCCAATGAGCATTTGTCCACTGCGTCTCTCCTCTTTGAATCACAGATGAGCAGTGTTAGTGACAATAATAGCATCGGCCATTGGACTTGGTGATTTACCTGGATTATCTCATTTAACCCTCACAACAATCAGATGAGTTGGGTATTGTTATTATCTTCATTTTATGTATGAGAAAAAGGAGGTTCAGAAAAGTGATAGGTCCAAGGCATGTAGCCAGGACACAGTGGATTCAGAGTGTGAGCCCAGTTCTGCCCACACCAGCACCATCTCCCCTGCTGACCACCACCTGCAGTTTAAAAGGACAGGCCATGCCCGGCCAGCATGGCTCAGTGGTGGAGCGTCGATCTATGAACCAGGAGATCACGGTTCGATTCCCAGTCAGGGCACATACCCAAGTTGCAGGCTCAATCCCCAGTGTGGGGCGTGTGGGGGGATGGAGGGGGCAGCCCATAAATGATTTTCTCTCATCATTAATGTTTCTATCTCTCTCTCTCTCTTCTTCTTCTTTCTTCCTCTCTGAAATCAATAAAAATATATTTAAAAATAAAATAAGACAGGCATACCAGCTACGAGTTCCACAGTATTTTATCAATACTAAAAAAGTGTCCTTGAACACAAATACCACAGTGGTAGGTGATGGTTTCTACAGAAGACACACCTTCCTCTCCATGGTTGAATTGGGTGGGGTATTAAAAGCATCCGCGTGGAAGCAGAGTATGCACAGAGGCGCAGCCTGTGACAAGAACTCGGGCCTTCCCCTGGAAGCAGAGGCTGGGAATTCCACTTGCCTTGAAGGTCCACCAACTTGCAGGATGAGACTGGGTTTGGTGTTCAGCCCTGTGACCACAGGAGATGAGGGTCTTCTTTGTTTGTTTATTTTTTATTGTTGGCATTATTAGAGATGTCCCCTATTTCCCCCCACACACACACTTTCCCCATCCACCCAGCCCCTGCCCCAACCCAGGCAGGAGATAAGGGTCTTTTTAGGGCAAACATAGAAGCTTTCAGGTTATTTCTACAATCCTTGAACTAGGAATTAGAATCCCGAGTTCAGTCTTTTCTCTCCCCACTTTTTTTCAGCAACCTTATGAGTAATCATCCAAGCTCATTATACTTGTTTGTTTCACAAAAGAATGTTCAAACGTATCATACAGATGGTCACTCAGATCCTTGCTTCTTGGAAGTGGGTGATTATGAGTAGCCAGGGGTGATAGTCTGCATATCTCTATTGCCAGGTCAGGCCATGACAATCAGTGCTCACTTCACTACTGGAAATGGAGCTATTAGCATCATTAAATCTAATCAGATTAGAGAGCCAATTCCAAAAACCTCAGAACTGATTCAAAAATAATGTATTTTTATCATTAAAATTCTACCCCTTTTTAAAATCTTTATTGTTGAAAGTATTATATATGTCTCCCCCCTTTTTTTAACCCTCACCCGAGGATATTTTTCCATTGATTTTTAGAGAGAGTGGAAGAGAGAGGGAAAGACAGAGAGAAATATCGATGTGAGAGAAGCACATCAATTGGTTGCCTCCTGCATGTGCCCAGACCAGTGCCTGGGCTGGGGAGGAGCCTGCAACTGAGGTACATGCCCTTGACCAGAATCGGACTTGGGACCCTTCAGTCAACAGGCCAATGCTCTATCCACTGAGACAGAGGATGAGGGCACATATGTCCCCTTTTTATCCCTCTAGAACCACTCTTAGTACCCAAATCTATCAGGGTTCTCTAGAGAAACAGGACAGGTAGGATGTGTAAATATAGAAAGAAAGAGAACAATGATAAGGAATGGGCTCATGTGGCTATGAAGGTGGCAAGTCCAAACCTGTGGTGTGGAACAGGAGGCGGAGACCCAGGGGAGCTGATGGTGTGGGTGAAGGCTAAAAGAAGTCTGCTGCAAAGTTTTCTCTTACTGGGGGAGGCCAGTCTTTTTGTTTTATTCAGGCCTTCAACTGATTCAGACCCACCCACATTATGGAAAACAAACTGCTTAGCCCAAAGTTCATCATGTAAATGTTAGTCCCATTCAAAACCACTCTAGTTCACACCTAAAATTAACCATCACAGGACCTGACCACAACAAAATGAGGTAACATTGGTGAGCACTAACTGCATGTCCAACTCTGTACTCAGCACTTCAAGTACTTTATTTAACCCTCATGACCTCCCTATAAGTTCTTTAAAGGCTCCTTTTTCTTTCCAGGAAACCAAGTCTCAGAGAGTTAGGTTACTCATCCAGTGTCACACAGCTTGTAAGTGGAATACTCCAAGTTTGAACCCAGTGCTGCCTGCTGCATGGCCCATATCTCCAGCCACCACAAAGGACTGGCATGCCTGGGACCATGGCCATGGGGGTAAGGAGGAAGGGCTGGTAGAGAGATCTGAAAGTCTGAGCTAACAGGAGATGGAGGCAGCAAAATTGGCCAAGATTTAGAGTTGAGTATGAGGAGAGAGGTCAGATTTGAGAGAATTAGGGTTATGGTTATGGTTATGGTTATGGTTATGGTTATGGTTATGGTTATGGTTATGGTTATGGCTATGGCTAGGGTTAGGGTTAGGGTTAGGGTTAGGATTAGGGTTAGGGTTACAGTTAGGGAGGAGAAAGTAGGAGAGAGGTCAGATTTGAGAGAATTGGGGTTATGGTTATGGCTATGGTTATGGTTAGGGTTAGGGTTAGGATTAGGGTTAGGGTTACAGTTAGGGAGGAGAAAGTAGGAGAGAAGTCAGATTTGAGAGGAAGATCGTGATCTCAGTCATGTTAGAGGCAGAGAAAAGGCAAGGGGCATTTCTCTCCCTACTCTTGCTCCAGGATTATCTTATGTGAGGGGGGTGGGTTTCTGTTCATTCCTGAGATTCCCAAATTAACATCTCCAACTCCAGACACTGTTCTCTGTATCAGTCAGGCCAAATGATACCGAATGCCACCTTTGCCTCCACACTGTAATCACTCTCCTATTTTTGTCCAGATCCCCTTGTCCCCACCCCCTCACTTGATCTGCCTGAATCTTAATTCTGCAAGAGTAGAGCCAATAACTTGGTTAATTGTCTGGGTCTAAAAATCACCCTATGGGGAGACCAGGTGCACAGCCCTTGCTTCTGCTCCATCACCCACCCTCATGCATCATCTGACACTTCCCATTTATTTCTCAACTAGAGGCCCGGTGCATGAAATTTGTGTACTTGGCGGGGGGCTGCGGGGGGGGGGGGTCCCTCAGCCCGGCCTGTGCCTTCTTGCAAACGGGGAGCCCTTGGGGGATGTCCAACTGATGGCCTAGGCCTGCTCCCCCCCACGGTGAGCAGGCCAAAGCAGGCAGTCAAACATCCTTATTGCTGCCGCAGAGGCGGGAGAGGCTCCCACGCACTGCACTCACCAGCCATGAGCCCAGCTCAGGGCTTCTGGCTGAGTGGTGCTCCCGCTGTGGGAGCACACTGACCACCAGGGGAAGCTCCTGCGTTGAGCACCTGCCCCCTGGTGGTCAGTGCACATCATAGCAACCAGTCATTCCGCTGTTTGGTCAATTTGCATATTATCCTTTTATTATATAGGATTCCTTTACCATCAGAAATGGCAATTAAATTTCCAGTATAGATACCACTTTACCAAACTAAACTAGCATGGATGAGGAGGGACAAACAGGCTCCAGAAATGTGGTCAGAGCATTTCAGGCCTTAACCTTGGTCCCCATCAAGGTCCTTGAAGGAAGGTTGGGAGGCTCCACGTCCTCATGGGAAGGCACCAGTTGAAAACTCATGGGGGTCACTGAATCCTTTGCCCTCTTGCAGGCTTTCTCTGGGTGGGAGAGCCTGAGGGCAGCAACCTCATCTCTCATGGGTAGAGCTTTGAATGTAACGAGACCAGAGAGAACTTGCTTGCTTACAGATGGGGAAACTGAGCCCCAGAACCTGGAGCGTCTCTCTGTGTGTGGCCCATCAGAGAGCTGACATCACAGTGCATTTGGAAAAATACAAGGGCCGGCAGGGAGAACTAGAACCTGCGCATCTGGGGTAAATGTAAGAATGTTACCCTATGACCGTGGTCAGCAAACTGCATCTCGCGAGCCACATGCGGCTCTTTGGCCCCTTGAGTGTGGCTCTTCCTCGAAATACCACGGCCTGGGCGAGTCTATTTTGAAGAAGTAGCGTTAGAAGAAGTTTAAGTTTTAAAAATGTGGCTCTCAAAAGAAATTTCAATCGTTGTACTGTGGATATTTGGCTCTGTTGATTAATGAGTTTGCCGACCACTGCCCTATGAGAACGAACAGATAAACTTTTTAAAAAATAAGTTTCAGGTTTCTTTCTTTCCAAACCCAAAGCTCTCACAGGGCAGATCAGGGAGATTCCTAAGAAAGCATCCCTGTAAGCTGGCCAGGCCAACTTCCCCCTAAGCCATAAGCCTTCATCTGCAGAGCAGAGAAACAAAAACTGTTGCCATGGTGCCCTGGTGCAACTGGGGAGAGAGAAGAGGATAAAAATAAGTGCTGGCCCTGGGGAGGGGCAGGAATAGTCCGTTCGAGAGGCCCCGTGGTACAGCTGGAGACAGAAACACTTGTGAAGTCTGTACCTGGAGACTCGGGGACACAGTGCTTGCCTGAATTAATCATGTCATCGGAAGTGTACCCTCCCACACTCCTTCCACACTGGCTAACGAGCCCGGGTAAAAATAACAATGGCATGTGGGTGGGGAGATCTGAGACAGGTTATCTCTGGGTGCAGCGCCATGGAAAACCCAAGGGCAGGGGCATGCGCAGCAGACATTGGAGACAGAAGAGGCAGCTGAGGTTCACAGCCAGGGCCACGCATAGTCAGGATTCCAACCCAGATTCCATTGCAGGGGCGTCAACACATCCCACAGTCTCCATCGCCACCCCTGCCATCTTGCACAGAAGCATCCTCTATGGTAAAGCAATACGCTTGCCATGGCGAGAGTGAGCCCTGCTTCCCTCAGAGGCATCTCCCACTCAAAGCCCTTCTGCATCAGAATCGTGGAGCCCCCAGGTTTTATTCCAGGGGTGCCCTTCACCAAAGCCCGGCTCCTCTCCGAGCTGTCTGGGACTTGGCCTTCACAGGTGGAGAGCCCAATACACGGATGACGAAGGCTTGCTCTGGTGGCATCCCTGGATGATAGGGGAGTGGGGCTTGGGGAGACGTGATGGTCCTGTTGCTTCTTAGGCGCATTGAGGATCCAAGCTAAGAACCAAGGATTGGAAGGTGGTCCTTGGGGACCATCTCTGAGGGCAGCCAGGTGCTCAATTAACCTAGAGCATATTTCAGTCAAGATCTCCCCCCGAGCTCCTCTCTCTTTGGTCTTCTTAGGACCACCTTAGGGAAACCCAGGCAGCCCACCTCAGTCACCCCTCATTACCAAACCAGAGAGTGGATCGGACTCCTGGTACTTCCAATGAACTCCATCCCCATCCCTTCTCCATAACCCAGTGAGCAGGGAGTGTGGGGACACAGATCACCAGGCTCCCAGCCCTC
This sequence comes from Cnephaeus nilssonii, assembly GCF_951640355.1. Classification (NCBI taxonomy): domain Eukaryota; kingdom Metazoa; phylum Chordata; class Mammalia; order Chiroptera; family Vespertilionidae; genus Cnephaeus; species Cnephaeus nilssonii. The sequence goes on from NC_137078.1 coordinate 85,063,768, forward strand.
AAGGTCTGGGACCAGGGTTCGACTTGAGTAGGGGCGGGGTGGGGTGGGGAGGAGGAGGAACACGCTTTGCAGCTTCATTGTATTGCTGATCACAGGTTGACAGTGAGGCAAATCACAGCTCATCAGATGTGGACAACTTTAGTGCAGCTCAGCGGCGGTTTCTGCCTTGACTGCACCTGGCTGTTTTTTCCAGCTCCTCCTCCTGCTTTCCTTGAATTGGGAAAAAGGAGAGACACTAGAGTCAGCAAAAACTCTGGAGTGAGAGTCGCTGGTGGGAGCTGGATATTCCTGGAAGTTGAAGCAGTGCAGTTGAAAAGCATAATAATTCAGATTCACCAAGGCTTACCTTCCCCGGTGCACCCACATCACCTCCACATTCAACCTTCCCCTCCTCAGACACACCCCTGGGCTCCTGTCCGGCTCCACTGCTGGGTGCAGGGTGACCCTGGGCCAGCCCCTCCTCTTTTCTGAGCCTTGGTTTCCTCATCTGCAAAATGGGGATAACAGCCCCTCCCTCCAAGTCGAGGAGAGGACCCAGTGGTTAATCCTCATAGAGAGCCTGGCACAGGGGCTGGCACAGGAGAGGCGCTGGGTCAGAGGCAGCCGGTGTCACCCGAGATGGGGTCTGCAGGGCCTCTTAGAGAGTGACGCCCTGGGCCCACAGGAGGGCTGTTATCCCCGCACTGGCATTAGCTCCAGTGTCCTTCCAGGAGCCCGCGTGGGGCCGACCCTCTCCTGTCCTCTGCTGTCTCGTGTCTCTGCCCGGCGTTGACAGGACAAGTCTGGGCTCAGCCTGCAGAAATGGATTCTCTGTGCACATGAAAGTTGGTGATTCACCCCAATAGTCAGAGAGGACAGTTTTCTTTCTCCCTTAATGACAGGAGCATAGCCATGGTCCCGCTTTGTGCCTCTGCACAGCTCAAGCGGCACACACACCACCACCACCCCCCAGCCCCTCCTCACCCGCCAGGGGCTTGCTGCTGACAATTTGGGGAAGTGCATCCAATCCTTTTTAGACATAGTATATAAAAAGCAGTTTCCACCAAACAAGCAATTGCCTTTTTTTCCTTTCTTTTCTTTAAATGACAATATCTCTTGTTCACTCTTCTGTCTTGGGAAAGAGCCACAGAGGACGATGACTCTATAAGTTTCATAAACTCCTGGAAGATGTGTCTCTTCACATCGAACTCATCTGCAACATGAAATGCCACCAAGTGTGAGTGTGTGAACTCAGGCAATTTCATGGTGCAGGTGAACTGTCTGCACGGAGGTCTGTCTGTAAGTACCTGCTCCTGACTGGTGCCCACGACTTCCGGTCTGAGTGTGATGCTCAGGGCAGTGCTGCAGGTCCGGCTGATGTGTCAGCCCTGCCTCAACCCTGCCTGGAAGCCAGAAGAGGCCCCACCTGCACCCTCTCACCTGTCTATTGGACTCTGGAGGAGGCTGGGAACTGCATTTGGATACTTCTCCTTTTCTGGAGGAGAAAGAGAAAGTCTCTGGCGTGGCTTGGGAGCTAAGCTTTGCTGGTGCTGCATTTACACTTCTGCAACCCTCTTTCAAGGAGGTTTGTAGAGGTTTGGTAACTTGCCTGAGATCAGACAGCCAAGAACTAGTCAAATCAGGACTAAACCTCAGACCTGACAGAGTGGGCACCTATCATCTCTATCATCTATTTCCCTTGACTGTTTTGGTGATGCTGGACTTGGGGCAGGATTTAGTTTCCAGAAAAATCTTCCCAAATTTCAGCAGTCCCCAAATTTCAGGAAAGAATATTCACATGCCTGGGTGGTCTCTTCTTTCTGGCTGCAGAGGTCCTGGGCTCACTCAGTGACTGAGTCATGTGGAGGAAGGAAGTATGAGTCACTGAGCCCCAAAGAGCTTGTGTGTGTCTCCCACAGCCAAATCCCAGGGCAGCTTTTTAGGGAAGGGAAGCAGTGGGTAGGTGCACATAAGAGCTCTGTGGTCTCAGGCAGGTGACCCAACTTCTCTGAGTCTGTTACTTCATTTATGAAATGGGCTTAATCATGCCTAATACCATGTAAACACCATCTACCACATCACCTGCCATATAATTCAGTATATGTGGTTTCCTTCCCTCATTACTAGACCCTTTGGGGCATTGATTCTGATTTCTGCCTTCCCTGGAAATATAATATTAAAGCCCACACTCTTGGTTTACAAAGGAATGAACTGGATCCATGCTGAGTTAAAACTAAGTGGAGGATGGCAAAAGCTTCCATGGCAATGAGCAGAGCATTAAGCAGGTTGTCCTGGGAACCTCGCTGATGCTCCTGGTGAAGGAGGCAGTGAGTGGCCAGAGCAAATCAGAGATAGGAGGCTCATCTCATCATATGAACCGGAGGCCCCAATGGCAATATCATGTGAGGCTGGAACAGGTAGGGGTGATGGAGAGAGTTCAAAGGAAGAACAGAGATCGGAGGTACTTTAAGTCCCTCACTCTTTTTTTCCAGCTAGACAGACCTCACTTCAGCACCATGGACAGAAGTTGCCTTTCTGGAGACTGGGGAGCAGCATGAGGGAATCAGAAATGAGGACCTGGTAACTTTCAATATATTTTATTGATTTTTCACAGAGAGGAAGAGAGAGGGATAGAGAGTTAGAAACATCGATGATAGAGAAACATCGATCAGCTGCCTCTTGCACAACCCCTACTGGGGATGTGCCCGCAACCAAGGTACATGCCCTTGACCGGAATCGAACCTGGGACCTTTCAGTCCACAGGCCGACGCTCTATCCACTGAGCCAAACCGGTTTCGGCAGGACCTGGTAACTTTCAGCTAATGACACCTAGGTAACACCAGGCCACAAAAGAATCCACCTGACCCAACCCACGGCATCAAGACCACAGCATACTTACAAACATGCCGAAAAAGTTATCAGGCTGTTGTGAGGAAAGAACTGGGGTGGGAACCACTGGCTCACCCCATCCCCCTGTCACTCCCTACAGTATCTGTTTCCTCACCTTTAAAATAAAAGTGCTACACCAGATGATCCCTAACGGCATTTCCAGCCAGGACACTCCATGATCTGAGGATATTTCAACCCCTGTGGAAATACGATTTCCCATGTTCAGCCTTCTGGCCTTGCAGACACATTCCCTAGTGACACACCCTGCCCAGTCCATCAGGACTGCAAAGCAAGGGCCCCCATCCCAGCCATCTACACCCTTCAGTCTTAGACTGCTGTGTCCCAACCTCCTGGAACTGGGAGTCTGGGAAGACTCAGCCCAATGACGTGGTGTTGGCTAATTTGATGAGCAGCCAGAGCCTCAGCTTCAGTTGGCTGGGTCATAGTCCAGGCTCCACTCGCCCGCCCTCTGTGGGGTTTAGGGGCTGTTGTTTCACCTGCTGCGCCTCATTGATATCGAATGCTGACCCCAGTGAGTGCCCAGGGTATGTGCCCGTGACCAGAATCAAACCTGGAACCCTTCAGTCTGCAGTCTGCAGGATGGCTGCACGTGTAGTACCCTGGCACTCCCTCTGTGTCTCTCTAACATCCACAACCATTGCTAATGCACGTGACAGTCCTTTGATCACGGTTGACATTTCTTCTTGATTGATCTATTGAATGAAATTTGTCTTCAGCTTCTTATTATAATAATCATGATAATCACCGCTAGCATATGAATTCAGAACTGTTCTCCACACTAATATAATTGCTGTTGGGCAGATGCAAAGAATACCTGCTCTTATTACTGTAATAAAAAGTTAACCGCATTGTCTCACATGTATGACCTGGGTCCCTGTGGCTCTCCCGAGCGCCCTCCACTTGAGCAAATGTGTCTGTTTCTCTCCGAGAAGTTCATTTGTCTTCCTATCCCCATGGCCAGCAGGACAGTGACCCCCTCCCTGAAGACACATTACTTTGTAGATTTACAGCGACACACTTGCTTTGCCTCTGCCGCTGCTGACGGCCGAGTATTGAGAATTTACACTGGACTGAGTGTGGTGCTCAGGGCCTTGTCAGCATTATCCCCATGGGAGAGGTGCCATTCTCATTCCCAATGAACAGATGTAAAAACTGAGGATGACAACTGAGGAACTTCCCCTTCTCACTCAGCTAGTGAGGGATGGAGCCAGCCTTTGAGCTCACGTGTCTCCATAGCCAAGCCCACACTTTTTAAAAATATATTTTATTTATTTCAGAGAGGAGGGGAGAGGGAGAGAGAGAGAGAGAAAAACATCAATGATGAGAGAGAATCACTGATAGGCTGCCTCTGGCACGCCCCCTACTGGGGATCAAGCAACCTGAGCATGTGCCCTTGACCAGAATCAAACCTGGAACCCTTCAGTCTGCAGGCCGATGATGCTCTATCCACTGAGCCAAACCAGCTAGGGCCAGAGCCCACACTTTTGACATTTTGTACTCCTCTTCCCCATCCTCCCCCTCCTCTTCTCCCTTTCCCTCCCCACTTTGCTCTTTGCTCTCAGCCCAGCACTGCCAATGCCCTTGGACTAGAAGTCTGAGATATGAGAGTCCATCTCACAGGAGAAAACAGGAAGGGGGTCTGGTCTCAGAGACCCCCACCCCCCAGTGATCTACAGCCCACCCGAGGCCCCTTCCCAGTTTTAGAACTTCCAGAGTGGAGGGGAGTGACACATTTGTTTCTCCTTTAACCAGCAGCTCATATGTGGATCTAGCTCTGCACTCAACAGCACCTTACCGAAGATGTGTGTGATGCTAACACTGTTCCAGGGTTGCTTTCACAAAGCTGAGCCAAGGAGCCTTGTCTGGACCTCACTTAATCCTCACCGCATCCTAGGAGGTACAGCACTGTGGCCACTTGAAAGATGTGGAAACTGAGGCCAGAGTGTCAAAGATTATTTTGAACTGGAACTTCCCTTGGAGATCATCAATCCCATCAATTTACAAATGAGGAAACTAAGACCCAGAGAGGAGAATAAACTTGCCCGATGCCACTCAGCCAATGAGAGGCAGAGCCAAGTTCCCTGATTCTAGGCCAGTGTCTCTAACTCAGCGTCAGGCAAACCCCCGTGAATCAGTCCAGGGTGTTCTTGGATTCATCATGATTCCTACCCAGCCGTCCTTTCAGAGAAATCAGGGGCTGGATGTGGAGGTGACTGGATTCAGACTCCAATTCCAGCTCCACCACCATGCAGAATAAACTTGGGTTACCCCGTCCCACCTGCAAGCCTTTTCCTCGTGGTAAAATGATGGCTTGTGGGACAAGGTGCTGCATTGAGTGCCCCGGGCATTTTGGAGATGCTCAGCATCCCATCCCCCTTGGAATAAAAGATTGAGAAAGGGCATTTTGGCCAAGCTGGGCTCAGAAGCGGCCACTTCAATTCTGCAACAACAAATTTAACTGAACCTCCTGGAAACCTCCGCGGATCCATTTGAGCCGAATAAACTAATTTGTAGAAATGATCATTCCATCGTGCTCTTCTCGTTGGCTGCTAATGGATGGTCCTTCTGGGTGCTTCTGGATGCGCCTGAGGTCCAGCTGAGACAAATCCATTCCTCCAAAGTGACACCCACTTGGAGGCAGCATGGAATTGCGCCGATTGTAACAGCATGTCCCTGTGCTCCTCCATCTTTTGCTCACCTGGAGTTGGACCTCTCCCTGGGGGCTCAATGCTCAGGACGCTCCTGCAGGAGGGCTTCCTGGGCTGTGCAGAACCCACTGTCCTGGAGGGCTGGGAGCCCAGGGAAGGGCTCCGGGCGGACAGGCCATGCCGCAGTCGTGCTGGTGAAGGCCGGCTCTGCGAGGGGCCGGTGCATTGGTGTGACTTGCCCTCGGAGTCCGGCCAGAGGACTTAGATAATGTCGAGCCTCATTTCTCATCCATTCACTCAATCATTCCTTTTCTCACTCTCTCAAAACACATTTACTCACCATCTATTTTCCCGGGCACTGTGCTTGGTGGTGGGGATACAGAGGTAAAAAGCACCAGCTTTACCAAGATGCCTGAGGCCTTGCACAGGACCCAGGAATGCCCAGTGGGCATCGAAGCGCAAGAAGAGGGAGCACCCAACTCCTCGGCCATCAGGTGGGGCGGGTGCCTATCCTAGAGTGGGTGCCCCCATGGCAGACCCCGAGAAAAGCCCAGGGGTGGTTCATTTGGGAGTGATTCCGGGGAGCGTCGTGAGGGCTGTAGAGGCTGACTCAGGGAAGGGAGAGGAGCCAACAAAGGGAGTGTGGAGGAGTGGTTAGCTCTGGGCAGCTGGGGCCCAGTTCCCCTGGGACATCTGAGGAGCCGAGACACCTCGGGACCGTCTGCCTGGTGCCTGGGGAGGCCAGGGCCTTAATCCACCGACCCTCCTGCCCCACAGGAGGCCACTCCTGGGATGTGTTAAGTCCCCTGTGTACCCGCCCACAGATGAGCCAGCAGGTGCTGGAGAAGTGCAGAGGCAGAGGGAGGGGAGGGGACATTTGAGGACAGAGGCTGTCAGCGTGCCAGGAGCTGACAACCACAGGACCACACAGGGTGGGCCCGGGGATCAGAGAGGTGGCAGCGGAGCTGGGTCTGTCAGAAGGGCGGGCACCAGCCAGTGGAAGGGGCAGGGGTTGGCTTATCCAATAGCGAGCACAGGGAAGACAGAAGTGGAAAAAGGGCCAAGATGGTTCCTTTCCAGAACGGCTGCTGATGCGGCAAGAAGGCCATAGGTCTGGGGCCAGCGGGTACGGAGAGAAGGGTTTATGTTAAGGCCAAGGCTGGGAACGGTTTGAGCAGCTTCTGCACAGGGACGTTAGGTGGTGAGCTGAGGAAGCTGAAGACAGGGGAAGAGAGAGGGGAGGGTCAAGATGCTGGGAGGAGGTGGGATGGAGTGGAAGGTAGGGGGACCAGCCTTCTATGGGGTTAGATGAGGAAAAGGGAGAGAGTGCCTTATGGGGCTGAGGGCACGTGCAGCTAGGAGCAGGGCTGGGGCTGGAGGCTGACCTTGAGGAGGACAGAGAGCTGGGATAGTCCTAGAGGAAAAGGGAAGGGGACTGACCCCAGGAAAGTGAGAAGGTGAGCGGGGGCGGGGGGGGGGACGGGGAATGGGGTGCCAGTGCTCCCTGATGCGGGCTTCTCCAGCAGCTGCTCCATGCTCAGCACAGACGTGGAGAAAGCAGCGCCCGCGTGGGCCCATGGCTGGGCTTGGCAGGAGTGGAACCAGGAGAGCATACATCCAGGGCAGACAGCATTCCTGGGGCAGGACTGGCCTGCCTGCGAAATTGCAAAGCGGGCCTGGCACTGATGCAAAGAATACCTCCTCTTCTTAGCACAGTGGTCGGCAAACCGCGGCTCGCGAGCCACATGTGGCTCTTTGGCCCCTTGAGTGTTCTAACGCCACTTGTTCAAAATAGACTCGCCCAGGCCGAAAACCGACTTCTGCTCATGGGCCACGAAGTTTCAATCGCACTGTACGTGCGCGCCCACACGTGGTATTTTGTGGAAGAGCCACACTCAAGGGGCCAAAGAGCCGTATGTGGCTCACGAGCCGCGGTTTGCCAACCACTGTCTTAGCGTAATAAAACGTTAACTGTGCCCTAACCAGTTTGGCTCAGTGGATAGAGCGTCGGCCTGTGGACTCAAGGGTCCCAGTTTCGATTCCTGTCAAGGGCATGTACCTTGGTTGCGGGCACATCCCCAGTAGGAGGTGTGCAGGAGGCAGCTGATCAATGTTTCTCTCTCTAACTCTCTATCCCTCTCCCTTCCTCTCTGTAAAAAATCAATAAAATATATTTTAAAAAAACAACACGTTAACCACATTGTCCCACCGGGGATGCTCTGAACCACGCTGTCCGCGTGTGCTGCTGCTCTGCCTCCTGCACTGGTCTGTGAGCCCTTCCGCGCAGGGACCTGTCAGAGCCAGCACAGGCCAGGCAGAGGCTTACGGGATGGACGCACGAAGCGGGTGTTGGAGGGGGTGTCAGGTGACCCCAGACTAAGGGCAGGAGAGGGGCAGAGAGGCCACCAGACCCTCATCCTCACACCCACAAGGCAGGCAGGAGCTGCCCTGGGGCCGGCTGGCAGGATTTGTCCGCATGCCCCTTGGACACCAGCATGGAGCCTCGTGGGAGAGGGGAGCGACCTCCTCTGGCCTTAGCCCGGCTCCCGCCGCTGCCGGGCTGATTTACTCCGGCCACATCTCTGCGCAGACCTGGCCCCACGGGCTTCGCAGTCACACTGAGGTGAGGGCAGCGGGTTGTAGGGACAGGTGCTGCCCGCTGCCCACACATCAGCCCTGCTGCCCCACAGGTCACTGTGCCCAGCGCCCTGCGGGAGCCCTGCGCTCCGCGGCCACGCCTGCCTGGTCCCCCCGTCTCTGCTGGGGGAGCCTGGTTTTCAAAAATCCTTTGGACATTCTAGCCCCACACAAAACAGCTCAATGCAGTATTCACCACATCCTGCAGGTAAGTCTGCGCACTCTCTCTCTCTCTCTCTCTCCCTTCCTCCCTCCCCCTCCCTCCATCCTTTCCCCTCAACAATATGTCAGCACAATCTGTCCCCTCACAGAGGGGCCATCAAGCAACATGGAGCAATATTTCAACACATGCAGCCGACTTGCCGGGCCCTCTAGGCTCAGGCTGAGCAAGGGGCATCGTAAAAGCTGCACGTGGCCGAGCCTTGCCAGGGTCCACGCTTGTTCAAAAGCCCTTTCACTCGCTCTGCTGAGAACACGGCCTCTTAACAGCGGGCACCTTGTCTGTGCCGAAGGACGGGCTGGATGGGGCGCACAGGCAGGGCTGCGGGCTTGGCGGGGTGCCGGCCTCGCTGCCTGAGCCCTGGACTTGGGGTGTGCTGTCCACCTGGCAGAGGGCGCTTTCCTCATCAGCAAAGGGAGCAATGGCAGGGCCTCCCTGTTGGGGGATTGGGAGAAAGGTATGAGCATGGTCAGCACCGGACCCAGGAAAGGATGGTTCTGGTGGAGGCGACACATCTCGTTTTGTCCTCAGGACAGCCTGGGAGGCCCGTGACCTAGCTCCCGCTTGGCAGGGGGGACCTGAGGGTCAGAGACATGAGCCATGGGGCCCCGGGCACACTCCTCGGTGACAGGAGGCAGTGGGACTCCCCGTCCAAAGCCTGACCAAACAGCCTGGGGCATCCATGGAGGGACCCCCAGCCCACGGGCTGGCCAGCTGCTGGGGCTCCAGGCCGCCGTGGAGTGAGCTCTGACCTTCCATTCCCCAGACCAGGCAGTAGCTGCAGACCACGAGAGGGAGGCTCCCCAGCGGAGGAGGGGAGTCAGAGGGAGGCAGCACCCAGAGGGCAGCAGCCAGGGCTCCGGCCTCCCGTCCTGGCCCCCCTGACCCTACCCCACACCCCCTTCCTTCAGGGTCAGCGTCTCGGTCCCTAAGTGTGCCTCCGCCATGGCGCCATATGGGCCTGTGGATGGCATGGGTGACCCTGTGGTCCCCAAGAGGAGAGCACACGACGGGACAGGGGTGCTACCTCCTAAATCCCCCGTCAATGCAAGATCCGCACAAGGGAAATGGACGGGAACATTTTTCCTTTTATGCCTCAGCGAGTGTTGTCTATGAGAACCCATTGGCATTTTCTGTACTTAACACATAATAACAGCTTATAAATCTAAAGTATCCCTATAAATCTAAATTAAGTGCCCAGGTTTTAATGTATTTAGAACACCTAATTAATAAAGTGCTAGCAATAACCACTACTCATCTGTTTACTTCGCGCCAGCTTTCCTTTTCAAAGCATGCATTTCTCTGTGGTGTGTGGGTGGAGGAAGGAGGGAGTCTGGGGCCCCTGGGCGGTGTGCCAGCTGCTGTGGGCACTGCCCATCTTCACGGTGCCCTCCAGAGCTGCCTGGGCCTCCCTGCGGGCAGCTTCCTTTGGCCTCTGGGTCTCCTCCCTCCTACTGCCAAGGAGACGGTGGCCAGGGTGGCCTGCAAGTGGAGGAAATCTGGGCAAAAATCGGGAGTACCATGCTGTGTGACCATGCATGGGTTGCCTGCCCTCTCTGGGCTTAGTTTCCCTTGTGCAAAATAAGGAAAGGACTAGATCCACACAGAGAGCCTTCCAGAAGCTTTGGGGAGTTGTGGGATGAGGGAGGCTTGGAGCACAACTGTCAGGCCGTGTGAGCTTGGGCAGGTGACTTACCCCTCCATGCCTGTGTCCTGGGCCATGCACGGTGGAAGGCAACAGCACCTACCCCACAGGGCTGTGGGGTCCGGAGATGAGCTCATGCACATGACCTGCTCAGTCCAGTGCCTGACTGGCCCAGTGCGCTATCATGTCAGCTGTTGTTATTCTCCAAGAGTGGCCAGTCCTGGGCCGTGGCAAAAGGTCTTCCGGTCCGTGATGGATTGGGTCTGTGATGGATTTGGGGGAGGGGTGTGACAGCCAGGGACAATATGGGATGGGAGCACTGGCGCTCAGAGCTGGAGATCAGTTGCTAAGGGGATCGAGGGGACGGCTTCGCCCTGGGTTCATCCCCCAGGGGATGACCCACCCCGTGATCTGCATCGTGTCACCCTCCACATCTGCGGGATCACTCTCTTGTCTCTCCAGGGACTTCTCCATCCTCTCTCTTCCTGCCTTGGTCTGGGGAACCCTCCCATCTGGCTTCAGTTAACACAAAGCTTCCTAACTGATCCCACCCACCCCATACCCTCCCCACTCTCCCCCCACTCCCCGTCTACCCTCCTCACTCCCTTCCCAATCCACCCTCCCCCCATCTCTCCCCTCGCTCACCCTCTCACCACCTCTAGTCCAGCTTGTGAGGATACCCCGATCCAGTGGGCAGGGGCGAGCCTCCCCCCCACCCCCACCCCCACCCCCAAGGCTGCATCTCCCAGGCTCCCGGGCCCTCAGGTGTGTCCTGGGCTTGGTCCACCTCACTCCTCAGACACATTCTTGGCTCCTGTGATTGAGATAATGCATTTGCTCTCGTGTTAACTTTTATTACTTATTGATTTTCTTCACCCTGTCTCCGCCACGTCCATTTTTATCTGTTCCAAGTAGTAGGAGCCATTCAGAGGATGGCTGGGAGAACTGGACCGTAGCATTCCATGACCACAAACAAGGACCCACGTTAATAGGACCATTGCCTTGGGGGGGGGGGCAGGAGAAGGGGCCACCCATCACTCTGGCCACAAGTGCTGGGCCCAGTCGGGTGGGGGCGGTCTTGGAGGGGAAGAGCTGCAAAGCATGTCCCTGGAGGTTGATGCTAAGTGAGGCGTTCCTCCCCGGGGCCCCCACGCCCAGGCACTCGGTCCCTCTCCTGGTCCAGGCCTGAACTGGTCGTCCTCAGCCATGTGTCTGTTTATTGCCACCCACTCCGGCTCTGCTCCCCCTTGCTCCCCGCCATCTCGGGAGGAAGCTAGCCTTGTTTTGTGCAGAGCAGCTTCCCTGCATCCTTCCAGATGCCTCCACACCAGCTGCTTCTGTGCCACGAGAATGTCAGCTTCTGGTCCAGTGCCAGACCAACGTGTTACTCTCCCCAGAGAACTGTGACGATCAAAAATGTCTCCCTCGTGCCCCACAGGTACTGTCATCCCTATTTCAGACCAAGACTTGGAGGCTCAGAGAGGCTGAGTCGCTGGCCACGGGAACTCAGCCAGGGAGGGATGGCGGCGGCAGAAGCTCCGGCTGGGGTGGGGCAGTGGAGTCCTTGGGTTCTGCAAACAGGTGGACCTGGGCCCGATCCCAGCTCCACCCTGACCAGCAGGGACAGTGCCCACATCACAGGCCACCTGAGAAGTAGAAGAGATGCCACATCCCAGGCGCTAGCAAAGTCCAGGCACGTAGTAGGTGCTCAAGTAAATGCAGCCGCTGTTCTTACTGATAAGCTGACGGCACCTGCAGACCCTGCCCGCCCGGGTCTGAAACCTGGCCTTTTCTCTCCCCATTCCACTTCTGTTCCGTCTCTTCTTCCAAAACCACTCAAAACCTCCCTCCCTGAGGATGTCCTCCCTGGCCCTCCTCACTTGACCTTGGCCTGGCAGCCTCATGAGGGCAGGAGAAGGAGATTTGGATTAGTCCTGGGCTCAACTCTTCTCTCTCCTTTCACTAGAGACAGGGCCTTTGGAAGGCCCCTGGGCCATCTCAGTTTCCTCGTCTGAGGCAGCTCTCCGTAGTTTTCAGGCTCCTTATAAAGACCAAACGACACAGCAGGTGTGCAAACAGCTTTGCAAATGGCGAGTGGCAAATCAGTGCACGAAGGCCGCCCGTCATTTCCACCTGTCTTCCTCTGCTCTGTGTCCCCTCGGCAACTGCAGTCTGATGTATGTTTTCCTTCCACGTTTCACCATCTTTTTTCATGCAGAAACTGGCGCTGAGGACTAATCAGACAACATAGGGCGATGGAATGAGCCTGCCATGCGGAAGCGTCCAGGCTAGGCTGCTCAACAGGACACAGACCCCAACCTCCCCTGAGAGCCAGGGAGGCAAAGGAAACACTAGCTAAGCCATCTTTTGGGATGTGGCCAGAGCCTGTACTTGAACCTCGGCCTAGTGGTGTCAGTGTTCTTTGTGCTGAGAGGGAGGTCGGGGCACGGCTTTGGGATGATGGACTTTTGGGCATCGAGGCAGCCAGAGGGGCAGCTACTTCCTGGCGAGGCCCCAGCCCCATCCACCAGGCCCATCAAGGCTGCTCGAACAGCCAGCATATTTTTAGTTAAGGTTCCGAGCCCAAGAGAGAAGCAGGAAATGATTCATTCTCTTCCTCAGCCAATGTACACAAAGGCACATTATTAATATTTACTCGGGGGCTTCGCCAAGGACCCCAAACAGCAAATCACGGAGAGAGAAGGGAATGGAAGGTGAGCTTTGCCCAGTGCTGGCTGCCTACAGACGAGTGACGCTCCACGGCTCCTCCTGTCCATCCCCGAGAGGGCAGGGGACCCATGGTGACCCAGCCAGGTCTCGACAGAGGTAGACACAGGATCTGGGACCATGGAGGGGTGGAAGGGCATGGGGCTGTGAGTCAGGGCCCTCGTCTGTAAAAATCAATACCGCCGGGGGAGGTTGGCAAGAGAGGTGGGAGCACCGCCCACCACGTGTGGCCCAGAGCAGCTGCTCCACAAACAGCAGCAGCCGTGCGCAGCCATGAGGACCAGCGTCAATGCCAGGCCCTGCCCCCCGTTGCCCAGGGTGCTTTGCAGTGGCCGCAGGTGCCCTCTCCGTGGGGAGGTCAGGCTCCCCAGGCTGGGCTGGCTAATGAGAAGCAGATGGAGAGAGTCTCAGTTACTCAGCATAGGAAACGCCCCTCTTCAACTCAGTTCCATTCACAGCCTCCTTTGCGATCCGGGCAGCAGCTCTCGGGGCCCTGCCTTGCCCCCAGCAGCCCTGGCCCTGGCCCCTTCCCAGGCTCAGCAACCGCCCCCAACCCTTCCCCGGCCCCCTCAATGTCACGGCCGTGAGGAATGCGGTCCAGATGTCATTCTCCACGAGGCAGCCCTGCTGACGGCTCCGTCACTTGGCGGCTGTAATTGCAGCATCCTCTCTCCCCATCGCGCCCTGCCCTCACACTCTCTTCTGTCTCTGCCAGGGAGTTTATTACATAGTTTATTAAATCTCTGCCTTCTCTTGCAAACTGTCTCTTGTTGAGATGAAAATATACTGCGATGCAAAGAGGCAAGGTGCACTTCCTGAAGGCCATGCAGCTGGACGATGGCTGAGCTGGGACTCTGGGGGTTCGTAACTCGGAGGTCCCCCAGCCCGTCTGTGACTTCCCCAGGCAAGTGAGGGGGCGGCACAGAGGACAGATGTGTTACCGGAAGCAGCGGGTCAGCGCATGGGTCTAGGCTGGCTGGTAGAGGAGCAAAAAGCAGTTGCAGAGGTAGGTTGGGACATGGGGGTCACCGGGCTTATTTCTTCGTTCAACAAATGCTGGTGACACACAGAGCACCTGTGAGAGGCCCTGGAGATTCTATTATGATTCACAGTCCCTCCCTGTCCCTGTCCTCCCACTGCAGGTCCACTGAGGTCACACAGCAGATGGGCTGTGCAGCAGGGACTTCATCCTGAGGACCCTGGGGGACCAGGGAGGGATGGGGGCGCTAAGGGAGGAGTGAGGGCTCTGTAGGCCTGGGAGTGGGGGAAACTCCAAAGGGCGTGGCTACTCCAAACCTCCCATGAGGAGAAGCCTCCTTCTCCCCATTTATCCTCCCTCCCACCCCCACCCCAGCATTTTCTCTTCTTCCCTCCTCTGGTCTCCCTACTTCTCTCTCAGACCTCTCCTGCAGTCCTTTCTATCCACCTCCTCCCCATCTTTCTCTCCTCTGTTCTCTCCAGACCCCTCCCCACCTCCAGGCACCAGGTTGCTCCCTACTGAGCTGCACTTGCAAGAGCCTGCAGCGCCACCTTCAGGCCAGAGTCGGAACCGCCGCGGGTCTCCTGCACCAGGAGGAAGAGGCTGGTCTTTCTCTGCCTCCTGGAGAGAAAGAGGTGCTGGTCCCAGCCCCCTCTCCGCCCCGGCCCCCCACCCCCACCCCCCAACCCCCCGCCAATAGCCCGAAGCCTCGGGTCTGGCTGCTCTAGTTCGAAGCTGACATCAATACCAGCCCTGCCTCTGTCTCCCCTAACAACGCTAATTACCAGCCAAGTTCTCCCCAAAGACCAGGAACCAGAACTGATGAGCTTAATAACAGAACCCTCCCTTTCACTGCCCTGCTCCCAGCACCACCAGCCTAAGGAGGCCAGCAGTCTTTGTTCTCCTGGGAGGGAGGGGCGATCACACCCATATTACAGATGGGGAAACCGAGGCTCAGACAGGGGAAGTGAGGGGTGAATCCCTCAGAACCCAGGAGGACCTGGCACTGAGCACTTGCTTACTGTCTGTTCAACAATCATGCGTGGACACCTACACCATGCCAAATGGAATCCTGGGACCAGGGACCTGTATCCAGGGACATGGAGATGAAAAGACAGAAAAGGAAGTCCCTGCTGGGGGTATGTAGGTGACAGTTACAGGGCTGGGTGATGGGAGATATGACATGGATGCCAACTACTGCGGGAGCCCAGGGAAGGTGCTGGAGGGGGAAAAGGTATGACCTGGCTTCACAGAGGAGGTGACATCGGAGCTGATTCATCCAGGCACAGTGACAGTTTTCTAGGGAGATGATGGGAGGGCCTTCCAGGCACGGGGAACACCATGTGCAAAGGCTTGGAGGCCAGAGAAGCAGGAGGAGGGAAGTTCTGTGTGAACTGATGAGATGGGGGGAACCTTGGGCTGGAGATGGGGCCAGACCAGGAGGGGCTTTGCAGGCCTCCTTCCGCAGGCATTACGGAGACGAGGTATAACAGTAGCAATGATTCTCTCGATCGCCACAGCTAACACTTCCCGGAGGATCCAGTGTGCCGGGCACACTTTGAACACTTTGGACTTAGACATTCGTTTCTTCCACTCATATGAAGAGGTGGGCATGATTATCGCCATCTCTATTTTATAGAAAAGATAGCAGGCACAAAGAGCTTGTCACTTGCCCTGGTCATTCAACTCGTAAATGGCAGATTTGACCCAGCATCTGGGACCCAGAGCCTGTGCCCTCAGCAAGGACACTAGAAAGCAGGTACAGGGATGGGCAAGGAGTGGATCCTGGAGCTCTGTAGGAGACGGGGCCATCTGGACCGAGCAGCTGATTCGATGAGGCGGTAAGAGGGGAGGAGGCGAGGATGACATTGTGAACTTGTCTGACGTCCATTCAGAGAACCAATACCGGCTTTCCGTCTGCCCGGACTGGGTCTCTGCCCTCAGAGCTGACTCTTCAGCAGGAATGGATGGCAATAAGCAGACACATGCCTGAGGGAAATCATTTCAGTCAGTGACACGCACTGTGATGGAAACTGAGCCGGGAGAGGGATCAAGTGGCTGGGAGTGGGGGCCCGGGGGAGGAACGCCTCACTTAGGACCAACCTCCAGGGACAGACCTTGCAGCCTTTCCCCTCCAAGGACCTCCCATCCTACTGGCCCCTGTGGGGGCTGCAAGGGTGAGGGGTTCCTGACGGCCCACCTCTGGGAAAATGCTGAGGACCCGCTCTGTTTTCTGGGTCAGCCACTTTCTTCCACATTCACTGGCTCCCAACCATCCCCCTGGGGCTATCTCAGATGAATGGGTCCCAAATAGCAAAAGTGTGGGGTACGGGCTGGAGAGTTTGGGGTAAGGGATAGGGAGGGACAGCTCGGGGCTTTGGGAGCATAACCTTGACCTCTCTCTCAGGGGGAAGGAAGGAAAAGAAATCTCCTACCTGTTTGGTTTTGAATAATCCCTATAAAATATTAGACACAGAGAATCTTCAAAGCATAGAGTCTTAGATCCTTAGACTTAGCATCAAATTATAGACTCTAAGTCTCTTAAAATGATGACATGTTAGAAATAGAACATTCGATTCATGGCATCTTTAAATTATAGATCTTTAGAATTAAAACACAAGATCTTACAAGTCTCAGAAGCCTGGGGTTTTAGAATTTGGAGTTGTAGTGAACTTGAATGTCATCTCCTGGCTCCATCTTTCAGTAGCTGATGTCTTTGTGGCATTGACTTAATCTCTCTGTGCCTCGGTTTCCTTTTTTGTTAAAAGGGGACAGTAATAGTTTGTACTTGGTAGGATTCCTGTGATGGTTCAATGCGTTGCTATATGCACAGAGCTTAGCCCAGTGCCAGACACTCTTAAACTATCAGTTGAACTCAGACTGACAACTAATCTAGTTCACCTTCCCTTGTAATGTACTTTAACCAGCCTCTCATCCTCTGCTCACCTAGCTTCTGTGTAGGGGGCCATCCAGCCTAGATTTCCTTCTGATATTAAAGAGTCGCCCTCACAGGAAGCACCCCCCCCCCCCCTCCTGCTGCACGGTACCAGGTTGGCTGTTTCCTGCCTCCCTAGTCCCATCTCTGTCTCTAGCAATGGAGGCCCCTCCTCAACAGCTACACAACCACAGGGGGTGGGACCATGGGCTCTGGCTCAGCCCCTCCTCCCGGATGGATGGCCTGGTGGAGGTGGTGCAAGTTATCTGAAACCCTCCCCCACCCAATTCTGCTCTTCTGCCCTAAGGTGAGGGCAGAGCTGGGCTTTAATGACGGGGGGGGGGGGGGGGGGGGGGGGGGGGGGGGGAAAGAAGGTGTGAGGGTGGAGAGAGGCTCAAGAAGGGAAAAACCACGTGGGCTCCAGCCCCCCTCCTCCCTGACCCACCCTCTTTAGGCTGCAGGGGCAACGAAGGGTTCCTGCTCCTCAGGCAAGCAGGCTCCGCCATGCCCTGCCTTTGCACATGCTGTTCCCCCCTCGCATCCTTCCAGCTACATGCCCCTCCTCTGTGAAGTCTTCGGAGGCTGCTTTCCCCACCGCCACTCCTCCCACGTACCTCCCCCAACCACTGTTCTTTCAAGACCTTTCCAGATCTTACTGTTTTGGGAAACTCCTTCTTTCATGAGCTCAAACATATTACAACCAGATCCCACATTAAATCCAAGTAGCTGGAACAGTGTAAGAGCCAGACAGAACAGACAGTGACTCTTGGACAATATCATATTTTATGGTCTTTTAATACTAGTAGACATGTATCAGTTTCAATGTTGAGGCTTTATGTTTGTATCTTATTCCCATGATTTTTTTCAGGCCTTAAACATTTTCATAGGCCCTTGAGAGCTCTGAGGCCTGACACTGTGGCCAGAGGGGAATATCTGATGGAGAAAATGAACCCCTGCCAATCCCCTCCCCACCCAGGCGTTTGGTGCCTCCTTCAGACCCTGTGAGCAGTATGTCACGGTGATCATCTGTTTGTCTGTCCTAGTCCTCACTGTACAAGATAGGAGTCACATCTGGATGCCACACGCTCAGTCCAGGGCCAAGCACAGAAGCATCAGTAAGGGTTTGAGAGAAAATGTGAGACAGCAAGGAATACCTCCCAGCCGGCAGGCCTGCGGACAGCAGCGGGCGGACCTGAAGGTCTGATGAGGGAGCTCAGGAACGCAGGGATGGGTGGACTTCTTAGACCCCACCTCTCAGTACCTCTCACACCAGAGAGCAGATTTCTTACGCGGGGACCAGGCTTTTTCTTCCCCACAGAGATGTTCGTGGCCTGGGCCATTTCTGAGGTCCTGCTGTGAGCCAAGTGTGAGGTGAGCATGGTCCTCTCTACACATCACATCCTGGATGCTGGGCTGGCACAGGCCCTGGTTTGCCCTCTGACATCTTTGTCTTCTCTCCCAGCAGGTCAAGATGGTAGGAGGGGAGAGTGGGGAGCAGCTGGGGCAACTCTGGACAGTCTCCCTGTCCTGCAGGGGAGTGGACATTCCAGCAGTGACTTGGCTTCTTGGATGTCCCAGAATCATATTATGTCTGACCCTAGAAGGAGTGGCATCCCCTACCCACTATCACATCTTCCCATCCCCTGGCCCCTAATGTCCACAGGCCACCAGACCTGTCCTGGCCTGCCTACCTTCCTGGTCTGTCCTGGCCTGCCCACCTTCCTGGTCTGTCCTGGCCTGCCCACCTTCCTGGTCTGTCCTGGCCTGCCCACGTCTCCACCCCCATCTCACACCACACTACCCTCACTCACTCCACTCAAGCCACACCAGCTTCTTGATGCCCCTGGGCACTCTAGACACACACTCACCTCTGGGCCTTTGCACAAGCTGTTCCATTTGCCTGGAAGGCTCTTCCTGTAGGTATCTATCTGTGTGCTCTCGGCATAGGGGAATCTCATGGAAGGAAAAGAGACAAGCATGTGCTGAGGACCTACTGTGTGCCAGGCCTCTGACTTGTCAGAGCCACATCAATAACTTCATTTGATAATCACAGCAGTCCTTTGAGGAGGAAGTTATCATTTCTTCTTTAGACAGGTGAGAAATGGAGGGTCAGAGAAATGAATTACCATGGCCTTGGACAGACTCTAAGTGACAGAGTGAGCCCTAACCCTCTGTCCACTGTCCTGCATTGGAGGAGGTCGCTGATGCCACAGGTATGGATGAGACTATCCTGAAAAACTGAATGAGGATGACCCATTGTTTAAAATAGCTAAGATGATGATGGTGGTGGTGGCGGTGGTGATAACAGAGGTTGAACTGAGCATAATTAATAGGGAGAAGAGGTTTGGAAAAGGAAAAAGCCTGTCCCCACCAGGATTACCTCTGGATGCCCCCACCTGCCATGCCCAATAGGCTTCAGGAAGCTTCTGAGGAGAAGGGTAAGTGTATCCCCCCTCTCTCCCACCAAACATCACTGCTGTCCTTCCTCCCATAGGAAACTTGCCAGTCATCACAGGCATGAGAGGGATGTCTGGTTCTGCTCCCTTGTGGGGACAGGGACTAGAATGGTGAGGATAGGCGGGGTGGAGTAGGTGTAAGCAGGGGATGGCATCTGGGGCCCGACCTCCCTGGCCTGGTAGTGGGCCAACCTACAGCAGTCCTGCCTGAGCTGGGCTATTTTCCTGATTTAATCACCCTCACTGAAAATTAAACTACACAGCCCTAAAGTGAGCCTGCTCCCCCATGAGCATTCCAGAACTAATACTGATTAAATATGAAATGTTCCTCTCTTCAGGGCCAGAGACAGGAGCTGAAATTACTGGTTCTGATTATGCAGTGTGAGTTTTTAAAAATGAAATTAAATGGAGTGGGGTGGAGTGGAGTGGAATGGAATGAAGTAGCGTGGAGTAGGATATAATGGAATGGAATGGAATGGAATGGAATGGAATGGAATGGAATGGAATGGAGTGGAGTGGGATGGAATGGAATGGAGTGGAATGGGGTTGAGTAAAATGGAATGGAATGAAATGGAATGGGATTGAGTAAAATGGAGTGGAATGGAATAGAATGGAGTGGAGTGGAGTGGAGTGGAGTGGAGTGGAGTGGAATGGAGCGGAGCGGAGTGGAGTAGAATGGAGTGGAGTGGAGTAGACTAAAGTGGAGTGGAGTGGAATGGAGTGGAGTGGAGTGGAGTGGAGTAGACTAGAGTGGAGTGGAGTGGAGTGGAATGGAGTGGAGTAGACTAGAGTGGAGTGGAATGGAGTGGAGTGGAGTAGACTAGAGTGGAGTGGAGTGCAGTGGAGTTGAATGGAGTGGAGTGGAGTAGACTAGAGTGGAGTGGAGTGGAATGGAGTGGAGTAGCATGGAATGGAGTGGAGTGGAATGGAGTGGAGTGGAGTGGGGTGGAGTGGAGTGGAATGAAGTGGAGTGGAGGGGAATAGAATGGAGTGGAGTGAAATAGAATGGAGTGGAGTGGAGTGGGGGTGGAGTGGAGTGGAGTGAAGTGGAGTGGAGGGGAATAGAATGGAGTGGAGTGGAATAGAATGGAGTGGAGTGGAGTGGGGGGGAGTGGAGTGGAGTGAAATGGAGTGGAGTGGAATAGAATGGAGTGGAGTGGAGTAGCATGGAATGGAGTGGAGTGAAGTAGCATGGAGTGGAGTGGAGTGAAGTGGAGTGGAGTGGAGTGGAGTGGAGTGGAATGGAATGAAGTGGGGTAGAACAGAATGAAGTGGAATGGAGTAGCAACCTCCCCTCCCACTCACAAGTAAAAACAACAACATTCTGAGTTGATTTTGCTCTATTTAAAGGAACATGAGTTCTTTATTCTTTACTCCTTTCCCATTCGTATGGTCACCCTTTTTCATCCAGGTGATTTGCTATGCACCTACTATGTGCTAGGCATGTTCTGGGTGCAGGGATGAGAAGGAAACAAGCCAGCCACTCTCCTGGGCTCACAGTCAGGAAAAGACATGACCTTCAAGGAAAAGTCTCAACAGATCAGTGCAACTACACTTTGGGATGGGCTCAAGCATCCTAATATATAAAAACCCTGGGTCCGTCACATCCGAAACGACCGGAGACTCGACCTAACGCCCAGGCTGCACGCACAGCAGGCTCTGGTGGGTGGGGACTTGTGGCAGCAGAGACGGGGACAGGGGAGGCAGGGCCGGCACTCACACTCACTCACAACCGCACACACACACAGACACACACAGCACTCACCAGCTCACAGCCTTTTCTCCCTTTCTTTCCCTCCCTCCCAGCTTGCTCTTGGAGCTGCTCTCAGAATGAGGAAACAAAACAGACTGGGCCTGAAGAGGCCTGGATGGAAGGGAGGATGGGCAGAGGGTGGAGCAGCCCCTACTGGCCCTGTCCCCTCCCAGCCAGGAAAGAGGAAGAAGGACACAGGGAGGCAGGGAGGCCTGGAGGACTGCTGAGAAAAACAAAGAGAGACAGAGACTGGGCGAGATCAGGCTGGCAGGGGAGGGCAGTTGGGGGTGAGATCAGGCCAGCAGGGGAGAGCAGTTGGGGTTGAGATTAGGCTGGCAGGGGAGGGCAGTTAGGGGCAATCAGGCAGGCAGGCAGGGGCAGTTAGGGGCGATCAGGCAAGCAGGCAGGTGAGCGGTTAGGAGCCAGAGATCCCAGATTGCTAGAGGACGTCCCCAATTGGAGAGGGTGCAGGCTGGGCTGAGGGAATCCCCCTGGCCCGTACACGAATTTCGGGCACCGGGCCACTAATACCAAATAAAATGGCTACTTGGGAGGGTATTGAGGGAGACTAACCACAAGGGTCTCAGTAGCTGGCATTTAAGTTGAACCCAAAGGGCCTTTGCACTTGTTGTTGGCTCTGCCTGGAATGCTCTTCTCAGGTAGCCACATGGCTTCCACCTTCATTTCCTCCAAGTCTTTGGAAAAATATCAGCTGCTCACTGAGGTCTTCCTTGACCTTCTCATGTAACTGCAACCCGTGATGTTTCCACGCCCCTCCCTGCTTTATTTCTCCCCCTTACTTGTCACCATGTTACATGTGATCTATATGTTTGTTGTCTGTCTTCCCCAATAGAAGATGTTTCCTGAGGCCAGAGATTGTCGGTGTTGATTTTCTCTGTTGTAGCCCCAGTATCTGCCACAGAGCAGGGCTCAGGACATTCATACAGAATGAATGAACGACTGTGTGAGTCATGCTAAGGGGCACGAACCTTATCATTAGGGCAGAGAACTATCCCAGGCTCTGGAGGAGGTGAGTGCCAAGGTCTGGTTCAGAAAGATCTTGTTACTGGAATTGAGGGAGACTCAAGGCAGGGAGGTCCCTCAGGAGTGTGTGATGGGGTGTGGACCACTGGCAGGGGAGATGGCTAGAAGGAGACAGCAGAAGGATGAATAAGGAATTAGGGTAACACCAGTATGGGAATGTGGGGATCGAAGATAAAAGCCCGAGTTCTTATTGTTGGTGACCAGCTAGGAGGCAAAATGGCAGAACAGTCTCGAGGGTGCAGTGGGGTTTATATTCGGGGGGGGGGGGGGGGGTGGGGGGGGGCTGCACTGGAGTGGCCTGTGGTCATTCGGGCTCACACAACAGAGCCCAGTGTAACTAACAGGATGAGGATCGAACCAGAAAGGAGGATCCAGGAGGAATGAATGATGGATCAGGATTCACAGGCTGAGAAATCATACAAGGATGCATCTCCCCATCCTAAAACCTTCCTGATTCATATCAACAAGAAGCAGGGGCAGAGGCTCACACATCACCTGCTCATGGATTTCACAACCTGGTGACATCCGCCCAGGCTGGGCTGTGGTAATCACATCCTCCCACCTGCTTGCCTATGACAAGGTCACATTCCCTTCCCAGTGGCAGGGTTGGGATGGGGAGGGGGAGGGGCTCAGCTCCAGCCAGAGGGCTCTGGTTGCCATGGAAGCAGGATGGCTGGGGAAGGCTGGCCCTGAGGCCTAGGCCCCTCAGCCTGGCACCAGCCTGCAGAGGTGGGTCTACCTGAGCCCAGGCAGGGACTTGGCCCTCTGTTCCATTAGCAATTCCATTGTGAAGGTGGAAGGGACGCCTCCCCGCTTCAGAACCCCAGAGCAGGTCGCCCAGGCTCCTTCTGGAACAGCCTTCACTGTCCCCCCACCCCCACCCCCACCCCAGGTCCGCCAGCATTGAGGAGAGGAGTGCAGGCTGCACTGGGTGCCTTTGGGAGCTGAAAACAAGTTGCCAGGTGTGGGCCTGGGAGGAACCCAGGACTTTGGGCTTCTGAGGCCGCATGGGAGAGCTGAGGTCTGAGGGGTGCCCTCACAGCACCCCAGCACCAGCACCGGCTTCCTGCAGATGCTTCTTCCTGGCAGACAGGCCATCTCCTGCCTCCTCCCAGGCCGGTGGGCTCCGTGCCAGCCATGTCCGTGTGGACCTAGGGTCTGCTGGCTTCTCGGTGGCAGCCAAGACAAAACTGTCCACGGAGAACAATAGCTCCAAACTGCTCCACCCACGCCTGCCCTGCACCCTTCCCCCCTGCACCAAGGTCTGTGAGTGCCAAGGTTACTGCACGCCAAGCCTGAGAGCCGGGTGTAGGGACAGTGGGGGACAGGCAGCATTTTGTGCACAGCCTGGGGCTTTCATAGAGTGGGTTTCTGGTGCCCAGATGGGAGATGATGGAGATGCAGGGAGGGTCATGGCACCAAGAGTCCTGTGAGCCAGGCTCAGCGTAAAGACATCATCCCAAGGCCTGTGGGAGCCATGAAGGGTGCCAGGCAGGGGATCAATGAGACTGCCGTGAGTGTAGGATGGTCACCCTGCCTGGAGGCTGGGTTCTCGATGCAGGCTGTCCCCAACACTTGTGTACCCCGGAGCAAGAGCACCAATGAGGCCCACAGACCAGTTGACTAAATATTTAAAAGATAATCAGCTAACAAACTGTCGAATGAAATTAGATTATCCTCCTACCTGGACAAATTCTGCACTGGAATGCGGGGTCAGCCTTCCTTCCTTCCTCAGCTCGGCCATATTCCAGTCTCACCCGCGGTGAGCAGACACCCCAGCCTGCAGGTCCGGCCTGTCCACACGGCCCCGCAAACAGAGACGTTTTTGAGTCCAAGAGTGTGCACACTCGCCATGAGGTTCACCCTCCGGAGAACAGACCGGAAGATAAGGCCTCGCGGGCCCTGGAAGCAGGTTTAGGTCAATCAGGGAGTTCGGGGGTTGGGACACTGGAGCTTGTCCCCTTTTCTCTAAGACTCCTGATGGGAGGGGCCTGGCCGGAGCCGGGGGGCGGGGGGGGGGGGGGGCGGCTTGCTCAGGTCTCAGGGTTACCGTGTGGATGGATTAAAGAGGCACCAATGAAGCTGAGGGACCAGGCAGCTGAGGGACCAGGCAGGAAGACATGGGCAGGTCTGGGCCAGAGATGACCAGGGCCTGAGCTGGGGCAGGGTAGAGGAGGCAGGGGAAGGGGGATTCTAGAGGTTTGAAGAAGTTACAATTGGCAGGGCTTGATGGCCCTGGGGGTAAGAAGAGGCAGCAACAGAGATGTCTCCTTATTTCTGATCTGGGTGAGCAGGTGCTGCGGGGAAAACACCAAGATGGGAACGGTGGGAGGAGCAGGTCTGATGGGAAGATGAAGGGCTTGGCTTTGAACATGTCCAGAGGCTGGAGGCCATGGGCCACCCAGAGGTGGAAGGCTCAGGAGCCCCAGATGGAAAGTCCGGGAGGAAGTGTGGCCTGTCGAGCTCAGCACTGTGCCCAGCACCTGGGACAAGCTGGGACATCGAAGACCCTCGACGTGGGTCACGGCGTCAGGGGGTGGCAGCACGTAGAGATCTGGGGCTGTTGGAGCAGGAAGGAGGGTGAGCCCTGGCTTCACCCAGGCTGGGTCTGCAGAGCTGACTGGCCGCTGGGCTGCAGGCAGTGGGAGAGGAGGGGGCAAGGGAGAGAGCTGGTCCCAGGGCCACCCACGCGCGGACCCCGCCCACTAGTGAGCGTGGCCCAATCAGTGTCCCACCTCTGCCCAACCAGATCCACCCCTCTCTCTCGGAGCTGGGAAGGGTCTTAGATGTTTACCAGAGGTGAAGCTGTCTTGGGACAAGGGCAGAGGGTCCTCCCCAACTGGAATGCTTTAGACTTCCATAACTGCTCTCACAGGGATTTAGACAAAATCTGAGTAGAGCACGGAGGAGGAAGACATTCATTTCAGCTGGGAGGTGAGGGAAGCCTCACAAAAGCTCTGCCTTTGACTTTGGCCTTGCAGACGGGGGAAGATTTCAGTAGGCAAAGATGAGGTTGGGTGGGGAGGCAGTGTGCGGAGGGTGTGTGCGAGGCACAATTCAGCAACACGGCAGAGGCCCCGTGTGCTTAGAACAAAGCGGGCAGGGGGTCAAGCTGGAATTATAAAAGGGGCCCCTAGAGAAGTAGCAATAGGCCAGTGGGGGATAAAGATGGAAGGTTTAAAGTGGAGAGAAAGACAGAGATAAATGCCCCCGTGCCACAGAGAGCCCAGGGCTGGGACCAGCGTCACTGGTGCAGGGACGGGCGTGGAATGCGAATCTTGAAATCGCACAGCCTTAGATTCCCAAGGAGCCTTCGATGGAGAAGAATAACAGAATCACCGGATCTTAAAAGCTTAGAATCCAAGGGAACCTTATCACGGAAGATCACTGAATCACTGGATCGCAGAGTCTCAGGCCTCTAAGACCACAGCAATTCGGAAGCTTGCATGGCTTGAGTTGTCACACCCCAGCCCCCTCCCCCGCCCTGGAGATGAGAATGTACGCTCAGTGCTCTGCACACATTCTGCCATTTAGTCTCCATGACAACCCTGGGAAGTGGGACTATTATCTTGCCTGATTTTCCAGATGAAGAAACCGAGCTTGGCGAGTGGAAGTCATTGCTGAAGGTCAGACACCTTGCCGGCAGCGTGGCCAGGACTCAGCCCAGGTCTCTCAGCCTCTGCAGCCCGTGCTCTCAGCCTCTCTGCTGAGGTCCCCCCAACCCCCCACCGCCCCGTGCTCTGTGCACACCTCCAGGGTCAGGGAGCTCACTCCCCCTCCCCTGTGCACCCATCCATCCCAACAGGGACGCATATCTCCTTCACAAGTCATCCACCCATTGTCCCCAGATCTGCCTGGAAAGTCCCCAAAGAAGAAGACAAACCTTCACCCGGGACTCCTTTAGGGAGAGGGAGCAGCCCCCCGAGGTGGGACAGCCATGGCACAGGGGAGGAGAGTCCCGGATTAGGGCGGCCCCACTGCAGCCCCTCCTGCTGAAAAGGGGGAAGTTTATCTCAAGGGAGAGAATCCGCTGGGGACACTGGGGACAGGCCACTCAAAGGCAAATGGAGATGGAGCCCAGAACACTGGGCGGTGGGGGGAGGGAGGAGTTTATAACACAGAACCGCAATTCTCCAATGGTCAGAGTAAAAGGGCCTAATAAGATTGGAATCGTAAGTGCTGTGCCTTTAATTTCTTGGCTCTTCTCCCTGAAAACTTATTCTGCAAAATGTGACTTGTGCCATCCATCCTCCCAGATGGCTTTTTAAGTGAAGCTGTTTGTTAAGTGGGAGAAGAAAGGAAGAGGTGGGGAGGAGCCGCTGCAGATCCTGGGGAGCAAAGTAGGAATAGGGAGTGGAGGGTGGGGCAGGGAGAGACCCTGAGGTCCAGGAAAGATGCAGAGCATGGCCTCCCAGGATGGGACCTCAGCACAGCTGCTCCATGTGACCAGAGTCCCAGTGACAGTCGCCAACAGTGCCCGGCCTACTGTGGGCCCAGCTCTGGGGTAGCATTTGGGACTCATTGGCCCAGTAGGCCTCCACACAACCTGTGCGGCAGGTCCTGTCACCATTCTCATTCCACAGAGGAGGGGCTCAGAGAGGTGCAGACACCTGCCCAAAGTCACACAGCCGGTGAGAGACAAAGTCAGGATTTCAGCCTGAGGCTGTGGGACTCCAGAGCCCCAGCTCTTCACCAGGATATCACACAGCCCCTCCCAGACGGTCAGCTGGCAGGGCCTTAGAGACCAGCCCCACCACAGCACGCAGACCCCGGGCTGCAGTTCCTTCATCTGCACAGCGAGGTGGTTGGTGTAGCTCAGTGTTTCTCAAGCCTACCTCTACATCAGAATCTCTGGGGCTTTGCAACAATACTGAGGCCCCACCTCAGGCTGACGGGGTCAGAATCTCTGGGAATAGAGCCCATGTATCTAGGATTTTTAAATATCCCAGAAAATCCAAATTGCTGGAGAGGGTGTGGAGCAACGGGAACCTTGCTGACTGCTGGTGTGAATATAAAATGATGCGGCTTCTTTGGAAGGCAAGTTGGCAGTTTCTTACAAAGCTAAACGTAGTCTTACCATGGGACCCAGCAATCACACTCCCAGGTAGTCACTCAGCGGATGTGAAAATTTATGAACACACAAAACCCTGCGTGGGAATGCTTATGGCAGCTTTATTCATAATTGCCAAGAGCTGGACACAACCAAGAAAGATGTCCTTCAGCAGGTAAATGGATGAACTGTGCTGCATGCATGCAATGGAATATTGCTCGGTGATAAAAAGGAATGAGCAATCAAGCCAGGTAAAGACGTGGATGAATCTGAAATGCCTATTGCCGATGGGGAAAGGCCAGTTAAAAGATTACAGATAGGTGACATTCTGGAAAAGGAGAATTATAGAGCTGGGAAGCAGATCAGCAGTTGCAAAGGGTTTGGGGAATGGGAAGATTGAAGACTTGAAGGACAGAAGGTGTTTTTTTTCAGGATAGTAAAGCTGTTATGGTTAATATTATAATGGTGAACAAATGGGATAAGTGATACCATGCATTTGTCAAAATCCACAGAATTTTACGGAAGAAAGAGTGAACCTTAATGTTTGCAGATTTTGAAAAATCCCTTAGGAGGTCAGGGGATTCCAGGATGCGGACAGTGACAAAGAATCTAACTATTACAAACGTATGAAACACCCTCACTGAAGCAGGTAGAGATCAAGGGTGCTGACCCATGTAACTGTGGAATGACGGCGTCTCTGAGCTGAAGGCAAAAGGAACTGCACAGAACTGGTTTCTGGGGGGTACGGGCTATCAATTTTGAAATCACATGTCTACCGGAATGAACATTCTCAGTGTATGGGTGGCAGCTGCTGGGAGCTTGGTTTCTCACTGCTAAGGGTAGGAGGCTCCAGACAAATAAGGGGGAAAGTCTAGAATGATCCACGTGGTGATGGATGAGACCTGGAGACATCAGTATGCACTCATGTTTGGCTGAATGTAGATTAGAAACATGTATGCGTGTGTACATGCATGGGTGTGTGTAGAGGTATGTTTCCTTGCTCTGTGAGCTGACAGAGCCTAGAGGCAATGACATCTCACTAGCAACAAGCATATCTAGTACCCAAATCTTGGTTTCTCATACTGTCTATAATAATAAAAGCGTAATATGCTAATTAGACCAGACGTCCTTCAGGATGACCTTCCGGACAAAGCCCGGGCAGCGAGGGAAGCCCGGGTCCCAGGTGCCAGAGGAAAGCTGATGCCAACTGCCAGGGGAAGGAAGGCCTACTTTTGCATGAATTTCATGCATCGGGCCTCTAGTTCTCCAATAAAAGGAGTCAGGGCTCCTTGGGGGAAAGGTTGATTTTGAACGAGGGCATGACATATACAAAATGAGCCTGGCATGTATTTTAGTGCCAGAAAGTACAGAAGTGCTAAAAAAAAAAAAAAATCACTAAAAGATTTTTAAAAACTGACAGTGATGGGCAAATATCAAAGAGACACAAGAGCCAACTGAAAGAGCTCTCGATGGTCAAGGAGGGAATTGAATTGTGCAACAACCGAAAAAAAAAATAGTACTGGATTATAATCCAAAGTATAAAATAAATATTCATGACTTCACACTGACATGAAAGAACGAACGTATAATGCCAGAAGCCAATTCCAGCATGTCAGCAGGGCTGAATCATCTGGAAATGGCTGAGGGCATTTCCCCAAACCTGAAAAGGATGCATAAATGATTGCTTGCTGCCAGACAGCTGAGGGCATCTTAATCTACATGTTATTGCCTCCTACTGGCCAAACACCTGAACAGCCATAGGCAGTTCTTCCAATCTGACAATGGATTCTGTATACTAAACCCTGGCCTTTGATGTGTATATCTACCTTGCCTTAGGACAATTTGTGTTAATAAAAAGCAAGGGGTCCTGAGACAAGGGAGAACTTAGTTCCTTTAGCTAAGTCTTCTCTGGCTCCCCAAAATGCCTTCCAAAATTATGTTTCGTCTCTGGACTCTTGATTAATTTACACACAGCGCCTTCTCCAGATTCCCGAACCCTTCTAGATGCTGGATTAAGACCCCTGGCAGTATAAGAAGTGAATGAATAAGAAAAGGCATCTCACTGCAGAAGAATTCCAAATAATTTATGTAGAATCTGTGATGTCACCTCTCTCATTCCTGATATAGGTAACTGTGTCTTCCTTGTTTGCTTCCTGATCAGTGTGGTTAGAGGTTTGTCAATTTTATTGATTTTTCTCAAAGAGCCAGTTTGGCTCCATTGATGTTCTCTATAGCTTTTCTCCACTGATTTCTACTCTGATCCTTTTTTCCTCTCTGTTAGCCACTTTGGATTTAATTTGCTCTTCTGTTTTTGGTTTCTGAAGAGGGACGATGAGGCCCTGGCCAGGTAGCACAGTTTCTTAGAGCATCGTCCCGATACTCCAAGGTTGCAGGTTCAATCTCAGGTCAGGGCACATGCAAGAAGCAACAATGAATGCATAAATAAGTAGAACAACAAATCAATGTTTCTCTCTCTGTCTCTCAAATCAATACATAGAAAAAGAGGGACAACGAAATCACCGATTTGAGATATTTCTTCTTTTCGGCATTTAGAACTATAACTTTCCCTAAAAGCTGCTTCAGCAGCATCCCACAGTTTGGATATGTCCTGTTTTCATGTTCTTTCAGTGAAAAACACATCCTAATTCCCCTTTTGATTCCTTCTCTAACGTGTGTTATTTAAAAGTACGCTATTTCGTTTCAAAACATTTGGAGATTTTCCCAAGATCTTTCTGTTACTGAAAGAGATCTTTCTCTTAAATTCCTGATTTCCAATTTAGTTCTGTTGTGGTTAGGGAACATTCTCGGTACAACTTGAACCCTCTCGATTGATTGAGACTTGTACTCTGACCCAGAATGTGTTCTATCTTGGCACATTTAAATACACACATTAAAAGATTGGGCTGTCCGCTGTAGCAAGGTTGGCGTGTTCTGTAACTGTCACTTAGGTCAAGTTGGTTGATGGTATTGATCCGGTTCTCTATATCCTTTATGAGCTTCTGTCTACTTGCTCTATCCAGTATTGGGAAAAGGGTGTTGAAATCTCTCACTGTCGCTGTGGATTTGTCTGTTTCTCTTTGCCCTTCTGTCATGTTTTGGTTCGTGCATTTTGAAGTGCTGCTACTGGGTCCATAAGCATTAGAATTGTTAGATCCCTGGATGAATTTACAATAGGATCTCCGTGTTCTCTAGGAATCTCATTCACTCTGAAACCTACCTTTTACATCTTACCTTGGCCATCCCAGCTGTCTTTGCCCAACGCTGTGATTTGACCTTGCTGGGTGCTGGGTGCTGGGTGTTTTCGTCTTGCTATAAATATCCCTGAGCCTTTGTTCTATAACTTGGAAACTGGGATCCTTTGGGATCTTGTGTTAAGATCTCTTAGGTGGGACCAGAGCGGCTCTCAGTCTAGGGCTAAACGGTCCCCACACTCGAGGCAAGACCCTTCTGTATTCGCCAGCGTTCTCTCCCAGGGCAGCTCTCTCCTCTGGGCACTGTGTCCTGCGAACTCAAGGTCCCCTGGGTCTCCCCAAACCTCAGCTCCTCTTCCTCAACCCTGGGCCCTCCCTGGGCCCTCCCTGGGCTCCTCCTCCCTGTCCCAAGGCCTGGAAACTCTCTCAGGCCGGGAAGCCAGGGCAATTTAGGGCTCCCTTCACTTACTTCTGGCCCCTCCTTCAGTGCCTGATGGCCTGTGTCTTGTGAACCATGGCTTCATCATTTTGTGTTTTTTTATCACTTCAGTGGGGAGGATAAATCCAATCCCCGTCACTCCATCCTGCCTGAAAGAGGAAATCGCTATATCTCGGTGTGAGAACCACTGAGCTGCACAATCATCTCATTGTTCAGATGGGGAAACCGAGGCTGTGAGGTGGGGCACTTGTACCAGGTTGTTGTACCAACAGGGCACTTGTACCAGCAGGTTGGAGGGTCTAGAGCCTGCATTTCCCCTATCTGTGGGCTTCTCACGAGAACCCCAGGTGATTTCCTATGGAGACAACCACCTGAGCGTGATGAGGAAATAGAAATTGCCCTCTCCACACATCTGTAGCCACCTGGAGGGAGGGCTCTGGACAGCATCTGTTTTCCTCTCTGCACCTCACAGTCCTCTGTGTCTCCTTCCCTTATTCCTCCTTCCTTCAGGGCAGCCCAGCCCAGGGGCAGGGGGGAGGGGGGGCGGGACGATGCTCCCAGCCACGAATGCCGCAGGGCAACGCCAGGCTCGCTCCTCTGGAGGCCGCCCAGCTCCAGGTCCCTCACTATGTTCTCCCACGTGTCAAACTTTGAAAATTCTAGATCTAGACCTGCCCCACCGAAAGGGTCTGAGGTTTGTGCTTCCTGGGACAGCGGGATCTGGGGAGTGGGAGGTGGCTCTCTCAGAGCCTGGCCCTGTCCCCAGTCTTTCTCCCGAGCACCACGGGAAATGCTGGTGAGTGAATGTGGACTCCCCCGTGTCTGGGGCTCACCGGATGCTGAGCTGTCACGCCAGCCCGCATGCAGCCTTTAGGAATTCATGAAAGTGTTAGCTGTTTGTTTCTTACCTGCTGCTACGGCAGCCACGGCTCCCTCCGGGCTCTGCTGGGGGTGTGACGGTTTCTGAGTCAGGCCTGTCCTGGGGAGGGGGGTGGGTCTTGTCATCTTGTGGGTTTCAGTTCTACTCAAGTGAACTGAAGCCCCAGCTCCTGGCTAGATTTAAGAAAGGTAATGATTTTGTAGATTACCTGGCTTTTTTTCTCATTTTCTCTCTCATGTGTTTTCACATCCTAAGTCGAAGCAGAAATTCATGAGGAAACCAAATAAATAAATGCAGTGCGAGGGGGCTCAGCAAAGGTCGGAAGCAGCATAACAACGTGGCAGCATTGCTCCCGCAGGAAGGTCACCGGGGCAGCTCAGTCTTTGGCAAATATTTGCTGAGGACACGCTATGTGTCAGGCACTGTTCTAGGCACTCGATAAACTGGAGGCAGGAGGACCAGCTGGGCGCTACTGTCCGAGACTGATCAACAAAGGCCCAGCGAGGGCGGTATAATAAACACAGCGAGGGAGCATAGAGTCGGACCGAGACCCCCGAACTTTGATCCCTTCCTGGGCTCCCCTGCCAGAGGCCGCCCTTCCTCCCAGGTTTGCTGGAAGCCCTGAGGGTAATTTGATTATCACCCTGCTGGGAAGCAGAGGCCACAGGCTGTGGCTCTGTCTCCAAAAGACAATGAAATATAATTTTGAGCCATGAGATTAGTAAAGACTAAATAATGAGAGAATCATCGATGCTGGTAAATGTGTGGTGAGCCAGGCGCTCCCAGGCAGTGCGGGGACCTTTGGGGAAGGCAATTAAGTAATAAAAAAAAAATCTTGAGACTTAGAAATGTCAGCGTCCTGATGCAATGATCCCACCTCCAGAAATAGGCCCTCAGGAAGCAGTCAGGGACTGGGGCGAGGGCTGTGCCTGGAAAGGTTTACTGCAGCCCACGGTAAGAGGAAACCTGTAGTGTATTCCTTATCCAACCTGGAGACAGACAGAGAAGGTGACAGAGCATCTCAATGAGGGTCTATTATGAAGCAATTAATATTTGAAGAACTTTAATTATGTGAGAAAACACTCTTTTTTTAAAATCCTCACCCAAGGATATGTTGTTTTTATTTTTATTTTTTGAGAGAGAGAGAGAGATCGGTTGCCTCCTGTATGTGTCCTGACCTAAAATCAAGCCACCAACCTTTTGTTGGGACGACACTCCAACCAACTG
This sequence comes from Cnephaeus nilssonii, assembly GCF_951640355.1. Taxonomy (NCBI): domain Eukaryota; kingdom Metazoa; phylum Chordata; class Mammalia; order Chiroptera; family Vespertilionidae; genus Cnephaeus; species Cnephaeus nilssonii. Next base: position 85,096,488 of record NC_137078.1, read on the forward strand.
AGCCACCAAGCCAAGGCATGAGAAAACACTCTTGATACAGTGATAAGAAGGGAGGAAAAACAGAAAAAAGGAAAGGAAAGAAGGAAAGAGAGTGAGATAGAGATAAGGAGAGGGGGGAGAGAGGGAGGGAGAGAAGAAGGGAAAGAGGAAAAAAGGAAAGAAGGAAGGAAGGAAAAAGAGCTAGCGGAATTTACAATAAAATCTGAATAACAAAAGATATTGTATATCTATAATAATAAAAGCATAATATGCTAATTAGACTGGATGGCCAAACAGTGGAACAACTGTCTGGACGACCTTCTGGACAACCTTCTGGACAAAGCCGGGCTGCAAGGGCCAGGCTCCTTGCACAAATTTCGTGCATCGGGCCTCTAGTATATATATAATACACGCCTATAAAAAGGCTAGGTAATCATACTAATAGTAACAACAATAAAAAGAAAAGCTTTTATTTGAGCCCTTGCTCTGTGCCAGGTAACTACTATGCTAGAGGTTTAACCCCAAATGGACATCAGGCTCACAGAGGTTAAGTGTCATGTCCAATGTCAAAAAGCCAAGTGTCTAAGCCAGGATGTGCACTCTGGTATGGAAGACTCCCCTCGGCTGGGGCTCAGGCTCAGTCTTGAGGAATCCATGTGCTGTGTTGGGGAAGCTATGGAGGTTCTCGGGCCGCCCTGATAAACTGAGGCCCAGATGCCCCCCTGGCCATCCCCTGCTCGTCCAGGCCCCTCCTCTCTATGCAGCTGCACCTGCTTGCCCCTCAACCCCCTGTCTTTGGACTTAATCAATGTGTTTCCCAGATGGGCCAGGCTGACAGCTGGGAGACGCGTGGAGATGGACAGCCTTGTGAATGTCTCAAGGCCCAGGACCCGCTCATTAGGGCTGCGTTTGCATCCATCACCTTCAGCGAAAGGCAAACACCAGGGCAGGAGGATCCCGGAACCATCACTCAAGGGCTCCTCAAATAGGGAAGGGGGATGGTTTCTTCCCTGATTTGTTGATAAATGTTTTCTTTAATGCATCCGTTCCTGCTGCCCCTGCCCTGCCTGGGCTGCTCGCATAGCTCCTCACCTAGCCTGGAAGATGCATGGCTTGTCTTGGCCTGTCTGCTCCCTCACACGTGGGGGTAGAGGGGGAGGGATCTTGTGAGGCCCCGCAGTTTTTATCCTTCGCTCCCTGAATGTGCAGCCATCGCACCCGCCTCTTGTTATGATGGATCTAGATGTTCTGATCTGAAATGTGGTGCAGCGGCCTGAGCAGGGGGAGCGGGGCTTCCCTGAAGGAGGGTGAGAGAACAACAGAATAATTCCCCTCCGCCCCCAGCTCATCCTACTGCACCCTGCCGTCCACCATCAGCGCCCCCTAATGTGGAGACTTGGAACAGCAGCCATGATGGGAGCATGCTGGTGTGCTGGCCACTGGAGTCTGGCTGCCCAGACCTGTTTCCCAGCAGCATCTCAGATCCAGCCAGGCCTCATTCCTTGTAGCTTAGCCTGTACCAGAGGCAGAGGCAGAGGCATACATGCAAGCAGAGAGATTTTTAATTAAGTCTGTATCTGTGTGTGTGTGTGTGTGTGTGTGTGTGTGTGTCTATTTTCCTTTATAAAATCTTCCTATTAACCACATCCCTGCAAGGCCAGGGGATTAATTAGCCCCATTTTATAGATGAAAAAACTGAGGCACGGAGAGACAAGTTGTTTGCATCCAATTACCCAGCTAGTTCAGTAACAGACATGGGATTCAAACTCGGGTCAACTGATACAGTCACTGGTTTCTGTGTCCCAAAATGGGTCCTGGAAAAGCAGACATTGAGTGGAGTTAGGGATGAGAGATGTTGACTAGGGATCAACAACTGTGAAAGGAAGGGGAAGGAAGCAGGGCTGGCGAGAAGGAAGTCAAACTGTGATGGGTCTGATAAATGCCTCGGCCAACCTGGTCCAGAACGCAGGAGTGGAGAGTGGAGGGGGGGCGGGTGAGGGGGAAGGCTAAACCGTCAGGGCATCTGAGCGGCCTCTCCATGCCTGCCACAGTCCACCCCTTGTGCTGCTCAGATCCCTGTCTTCCTGTGCATAACTCCTAGGGAGAATCTTCTCAAACATTCCGGCGGCCCCTCTCCATGGCAGGAGGAGGTCAGTGGGATAAATGCAGCCCTCACCACTGGGCGGGGACGCAGAACTGGAACTGGTGCCATGATCTCCCTCCTCTATGTCCTCTCCAGGTGTCTCCTCCCCTCGCCCTGGTGCGCAGATCCACTGCAGCTGGGATGCAGCATAGCCATGTGGTACACGTTCATGGAGCATCTACTATCTGCCAGCCCCTGTGCGGGGGATTTGTGAGTGAACGAAAGCAGACCCTCCCCCTGCCTGTCAGGGTTCACAGTGGGGGTAAGGATCAGGTTTAAAATGCCCCCCCCTTCCCGTGGGTCTCATAAGGCAAAGTAGATGAAGCCATGAGAGAGCCTGTGATGGGAGCTCTGAAGCAGCCCTGGCAGTCAGGGAGGGCTTCCCAGTGGAGGCGATGCTGGAGCAAGATCGGAAGCTTGGAAATGCACTGGGATTGCTCAGAACCACAGTGTGGAAGGGACTTGAATGATGGTGTCTGAGCAAGATGGTAGTTAAGACCCTGGGATCCTAAAGCCCTGTGACTCTGACTCAGGATTTTCTCATTTGAAGATTCTATAGACTGAAGATTCTAAGACGAGGGAAGTGACGATTCTGGGAGTCAAGGATTCTGGGTCCTAAGGTGCTGAGACTCTCACAAGGGAGTCTTTGCTACAGAAGAAACCCCCGTCAGAACCTTCCATGGGCTGGGAGCTGGCTTTCCCTGATCCTGGCCCCAACCCAGGCCCGGAACACGGACACACATGGAGCTCCTTGTGGCTTAGAGAATGTAAATTTATTCTGCAGTCCCAGCGTCAGGCACTCACCTTATCTGCATGTTTCAGTCGTCAGAATAAATATTAGGAGACAAGCCTGTGGAGATTTCCCATGTATACACGAGTTAAATCCTCCAGGCAGTGGCTAATCCAGGCAGGGATTTCTGCAGAACTGCCTTCCTCACATTAATCACAAGGAGGGCTGGTAACCTGGCCCCTGGCGCGGGCTGAGGCCCGGTCTCCTGGGAAAGGACTGAGAGGGGCCTTTGTATGTGGAGACCCCACTAAGGCGGAGGAGGCGGGAGGGTGAGTGTCCACCTGCAGGTCTGGGCCGTGTGGGCATGGATGGTCCTTGGCGAGCATCTGGGGATCTCTGAGTGACCCCCTGGGTCTGGGCTCCCAGGAGCTGGTGCGCTAAAAGCTCCCCCAGAAGGGTCGGAGGGGAGGGCAGCCCAAACCCTGAGTCAGAGGCTGTGCGGGGCACGGGGTGGGCTCCAAAATCAGACAGACGGGCAGATCTGAGCCCCCACTCACCAGCTCAGCCCTGTGACCTTGAAGGAGTCACTTCAGCTCCTGGGATTCAGCAACTTCAAAGGGACCGATGGTCCTACCACCCCACCTGCCTGGTGTTCTGAGGATTAGAGGGACCCACAGGCGCAGGGCATACAATGAGCTTCAATACCAACAACTGCTCCCATAACACCTGTGGGTGCGGGGGGCCAGGCACCCCCTGAAGCACTTCACACAGGTTTACTCCCCATCCAGCCCAGTGTCATTATCCCCACCTCACAGACGAGGAAACTGAGGCACAAAGAGGTTAAGAAACTTGCCCGACATCACATAGGTAAACAATGGCAGAGGCAGGATTTGCAATCAGGCAGTTGGCCCCAAAGCTCATGAACTTAAACATTATATTTAATTTTTCCCAACCATCCTACCAGGGTGCCCGGGAAGGGGCCACATTTCAGCACAGGCACCCTCGGATCTGACTCTCCTTTCTCCGCTGTGACGATGCTCAGGTTATGACCGGGCAGCTGTGAGATGCAGTGGCGCCTCCAGGCCTTGGCTCACGCTGTGCCCTCTCCCTGGAGCACCCTTCCCCTGCCTGTCCGTCCACACTCGCCGAGCTCGGCCCCTGTCCGAAGGCTCCCATTCCAGGAGGGAAGACCCACCTGGTGATGCTGGCGTTATTATCCCAATCTTAGAGCAACAGGAACTCTCACTCGATCCTGGTGGGAATGCAAAACGGTGCAGCCACTTTGGAAGGCAGTTGGGCAGTTTCTCACAAAAACGAACCCACTTTTACCGAATCATCCAGCAGTCCTGCTCCTGGGCACTTACCTGAGGGAGCTGCCAACGTGCGTCCACACAAAACCCCGCGCACGGATGTTTATCGCAGCTTTGTTCATAAATGCCCGGACTTGGAAGCAACCAAGATGTCCTTCAGCCGATGAATGGATAAGTAAACTGTGGTGCATCGGGCAATTAAATATTATTAAGCACTAAAAAGAAATGAGCTATCAAGCCATGAAAAGGCCTGGAGGGGACTTAAATGCATATAATTAAGTGAAAGAAACCAAGCTAGAAAAGCTACATATTGTATGATTCTAACTATATGACATTCTGGAAAAAGCAACATTATGGAGACAATAAAAAAATGTGTTTGCTGGGCTGGGGTGGGGGAGGGAGATGAATAGGCAGAGAAGAGAGGATTTCCAGGGCAGTGAAAATGCTCAGCATAATAATATAGTGATGAATAGATGTCATTATACGTTTGTCCAAACCCACAGAATGTACACTACCAAGAGCGAGCCCTCAGGTAAGCTATGAACTTTGAGTGAGGATGACGTGTCAATGTTGGTCCATCCTGGGTGAAAAATGTGGCATACAGGTGAGTGATGTTGATAACGGGGCAGGCGATGCAGTGTGGGGGCAGGGTGTCTATGGGAAACCTCTCTACCTTCCTCTCCATTTTATTTTAAGCCTAAAACTGCTCTAAAAAAATCCATCTTTAAAAAACAGGCAATACACGTAGGACAATGTTAATACAATAACCTGGCAGGCATGATTTAAATTCTTTTTGCTCCTTTACTTTGAGACGAACAAACTGCCCACTTCTTATTGCATAGCAAGCCTTTACAAATGGAGGGTCAAATGAAATTAACTGGTCACAGTGAAGGGTGAGTTAGACCCAGGCCAGGGTTCCGTGGTCTCTGAGCGAGGTGGACAGGAACGGAGAAAACTGTAAAGGAAGCACCAGCCACACGGACACTGGGATCGTCCTCCCTGGATGGCTCCCAGGGGGTCTCCATCCCGGCCAGCGTTCAGACCACCTCACTTGCTCACAGGCACTGTGGCCCCAGCCTTCTGTTCTGCCATCTCCAATCCCAGCTCCTAGCCCCAGCTGATGGGTAGGAAGTACCTAGACCAGCACCTGGTGAGGAAAGATGCACAAGTGCTGGCTGTTCTCATGATAGGCCATGACTATAGCAGGGCTCCCACCCTGGGAGGTCCACAGTCAGGGAGCGAGCCGAAGAACGGGGACGTCAGTCAGCACCCCCGGGCACCTCCTCATGCCATCGCGCTCATGCCCGGAAGGAAGCTGGGCAGAACAGGATGCCCCTGCCCCTGTCCCTCAGCCCTGCCACTACAGATGAGGACACTGAGGCTCTGAGGCTGGTGCAGTCTGGGGGTTGGAAGCCTGGGGTCTGGGGTCTAACAGACTTGGGGGGGCACCACTTGCTCCTGGGGGACCTGGGTGGGATCTGCTTGCTCATCTGTAAAATAGGGATATTCTGGCACCTACTTGCACATCTGTAAAATGGGGATATCTGTGGCACTTAATTAGGACTGTATTGGATTAAACTAGATGAATGTTTATGGGTGACTCGGCACTGAGTCTGGCACAGAGTATGTGGCTCAACAAGGTTAGTTAAAGGAATGATAACGATAATAATGTTATTTTACTGAAGTGACTTGGCCTCACTTTGGATCCGTGGCCTGTATGTAGGGTAAACCAGGCGCCCGGGCGGCTGCATCAGGCGTTCTTACTTCTCTTTCCCGCCCCTGCCGTGGCTCTCGGGGACCTCAGGGCTCAGCTCCAGGATCGCAAGGCCGTTCCGTTTCATTTCTAAGAAGAATGATTGATTTTGCCTGGTGTTCACTTCGTCACAAGTTTGTGAGTCTCCATTCATTAAAAATCCTTTCTCTCTGCCTCTGTCACGCAGATGCTTTGCCAAGAGCCTCCCACACTCAAGTTTTAAAGAACTGAGTTGCTTTTAAAAAGTATGGTATGGCTTTTTAAACTATTAATAAACCATTGACTTATTTTATTAAGAGATTGACACTTTTGACATTTAAAAAAGGTTAGTTTGGAAAACATCATAATTAATAATGCCACTCTCTACCTTTGATTTATTGGCACTGACCACGCCTGGCACTGCTCCCATGAGAGGCACACAGTGGAGATTTGAGCAGATGGGTTCCTGCTCGGGGTCGTTCACATCTTCATGGTGGGTGGGGGCGGGGGAATGAACAATGGGGACAAAGATAAAGATGGAGAGTCGTGTGCAAAGGCCCAGTGGTCACAAGGGACATGACATGGAGGAGGAGCTGGAGGTACTGTAAGAAGACCTGGGCAGCTGCAGAGGGGTGACTGGCAGGAATGTGGCAGGGCTACATCTCACGTGGCCTGGAAGGCCCCCATCAGGGTCCCGTTCTTCAACCCAAATAGTGGGCAGCCACTGAAGGGAGGTACCCCTAAACACTAGCTGGCCCCAGTCTCAGAGTTGGAGCTACTTTTTATGAAAAACAAGGTGGGGGCAATCCAGTCCTCCTAGCAGTGACCTGGCCACTCAGCTTGCCACTAAAACCCAGACCCCCAAAGCCAAGAGTGATGGCCCCCACTGTCTCCCACCCAGGCAGGGGCTCTTTATGCTACTAGCACCCAGTCCCAAACCTGCAATGTCATGCATGAATGAGAAGCTCTCTTGATGAGATAAAGGCAAATGGACAGGCCAGGATTTGGGCGGATGTGGTGTTCTTGCTGGTGTTGAAATGTCCCTCGGGGGTTTCGCTGTCCTGTCTGGACTAGGAGGGCAGGGCTCCAACTTCACAGTGTCTCTAAAGATGATTTATGACCCCAAATGGCAGAAGAATAGAGCACACACTTACCTGCCCCTCCTAACACTGTGCACAGACTCTCAGGGAAGCCCAGCCAATTCCGTGAAGTTCATGGTTAAATCACACCAAGTTTTAAATGCATTTCCCAACTGAGGTCAAACTGTTAACACCTCCCAAACGAGGCGACACTCATTCAGCTCAGGTACCAGTTGGCAACTTTATACCCACAGACTACATCCACCTTTTTTTTCTCTTATTTTATTAAAAGCCTGTGACCATTTCATCCCAGGCTGCCATGACATCGGGTTCAAGTCTGCCCATCGGCCCCATCACGTCTGGGGAGATCCTCATTCACTGGCCCCTCCAGAGCCAAAGTCCCCGAGTGAGGGCTCTACTCCATGGGCTCAATTTCATCACTTTCTACCCAAGTCCATACCACCTGTCCGGCTCTGCCCCCTCATCTTTCCCAGGTTTGGAATTCTGGCCCGACCAGCCCCAGGCCCCGGATCCGAGTGGCTAAAGCAGCAATGAGAGAGCATCTGTTGTGGGTCAGGAGAGCGAGTCCTGCTCCTTATTTCGTCACTAACTCTTTGCATGACCTTGAACAGGCCACGTCCTCCACCCTGGACCTCAGTTTCCCAACTGTAGCATGAGGGGTTTTAACCAAGGACTGCCTAGTTCCCCTGCACTCCAGTGGTCCAAGAATCTGTGATTCTGTTTAGGATGGTCTCACCCAGGTCTCTGGAAATAAAGGAAACAGTGTCTGTTGGTGACGGTCTCTATCTGGGAGGTGAGAAAGGAGAAAACAACATCAGCCTAGTTGTGAACCATAATCAGAAACCAGAAGACATAGCCACATGCTGGCCACCGCTGGCGGACAGAGGGATATTCTTGTTCCCACAGTGACTAAACTCTGCTAAACAAGATGATGCCCAAGGCCATAAGACTCCGCCCCAGTTCTAATATGTGGGGCTTAGTATTAATTGAGCCAATGAGAGGGAATGAAGCCCCTACTTGTGAGAGCCAGTGGGGAGGTGGGTCAGGGAGGAGGGGGCCTGGCTTTTATATATATATATATATTATTGATTTCAGAGAGGAAGAGAGAGAGAAACATCTATAATAAGAGAGAATCATCGATCGGCTGCCTCCTGAACGCTCCCTACTGGGGATCGAACACACAACCCGGGCATGTGCCCTTGACCAGAATTGAACCCAGGACCCTTCAGTCCACAGGCTGACGCTCTATCCACTGAGCCAAACTGGCCAGGGCAACTTGACTTTTGATGACAGGACAAGGGTGGTAGGAATGGGGGGGGCGGCGGGGTGAGCATATAAATAACAACAATAATAGTAACAGCTAATGTGTGTCATGCATCAGCCCCCTTCTCAGGGCTCTTTGTGGAGCGGCTAGCCCAGGGCCCACACACAGTAGGTGTCCGTGCTGGGTGGACTGATTAATTCAGGGAGATCTATTTTCGATGCTGCTGAAAGGACACCTCCTCTCCTATCTGCCACGCACAGCCCGGCTCTCAGGGAACTTCTAAGGACGCTGAGATTAGAGAAGAAAGTCGACAAGGCTCCCCACAATGCCAGGCACAGCAGCATTCACAGACGCCGGCCCGCTGTGAGCACAAGGCCGCCCCTCCACACCGCCAAGGTCAGTCTGTGTCTTCACATCCTGCCTGTGGCCACAACACAGGCATCTCAAAGGCTTGGAGGAAATCCCGCCTGTACATCCTGACATCTCAGGCACCTCCCGGGCCCAGCAGTGACAACTGCTCCTTTGCCATCCAGGTCCAGCTGTTCTCGTGGGGACTTGAAACAATCCCCTCTGCTGCCAAGAAATGCATGTCCTGCAGAGACGTGTGTGGCTCTGAACAGACGTCCGAGAGAAGTTCAAGGCCCAGCGGCTGTTGGACTCTAACCACAAAGTGCCCTCCCTGTCCTTCCATTCCTCTGGGATGTCAGTTTCTAATGACTCAGCAGATGTCACCACAGAATGCCTGGTCTCCCTGAGCAGGGCTCTGGGCACCGGGAGAAAGATCGGACATGTGCCTGTACTCGCAGAGGGCATGGGCAGGTGGGGGAGATGGACCTGCTAGCAACACACACCATCAAGGCTGCAAAGAGCCGGACTAGAGGTCACAGCAGTGGCTGCCATGCCATGAGCACCTCCTGTATACAACTCTGCTCATTTAGTGCCTACTATGTGCTGGGCCCAACACCAGGTGATTCGCAGGTATCGTCACTAACCCTCACAACAACCCTTACTGCTGTAAGGCCAGTTAATCAATGCCATTTTAGAGATGAGGACACTGAGGCTCAGAGAAGTTGAGGATCTCACTCAGGTCACACAGCCTGGGAGGTGGGATGAGTCAGCGTGTGCTCTGTGGACAGCCAGCATCGTTATAGCTCTGCCTAACCACACCCCCTCAGAAGGAGGCCAGATCTGCTGGGGTGCACCTAGTGGTCACCTGATCCAGGTAGTCAGCCCAGAGCGGTGCTAGATCGCAGGTTCATTGTCTCCTGCTTGTGGAGGTTCCTCAAGGTTGCCCACATTAGCCCAGCTGAACTTGGGCATTCCAGCCCAGCTGCCAAGCGAGAGGCAAAATCAAATTTCCTTTGTGTAATGTCCTCCCCACCCTCACCCCATCTTTCTCTACTCTGTATCTAGGGGGTTTGGCTGTGGCTGAGCCAGGGTGAGCTTGGTTCCAAGTGTGAGCATGTGACTCAGGGTTGACCCATCAGTAATTTCTTTCCCTGGCCTAAGATTGCCTAAGAATTGTCATATGACCCAAGTTGGTCCAATCAGAATTAGACCATAGATTTTTCTTTTTCCCCCCTGAAAAATGTAGGAGTACCTGAGTTGGTCAGTAGGAACCAGAATTGCTGGTGGTCATCTCAAGAAGATCTTGCCTGAGAATGAAGCCGACATTGACAAATGCAGTTCTGTAAGGTGGAGAGAAAGAAAAAGAAGTATGTGTGTGTGTGTATGTGTGTGTGTGTGTGTGTGTGTGTACACACATGTGCACTAATCACACTGACTCTGAGCCTCGGAAGGCAGACTGCATCTTCTGCTTTGCTCCCCACTGTGTTCCCAGCGTGGAATGCTGCCTGGCACAGAGCAGTAGCAATGGTTGAGCCCCCAGGTCAAGACAGGCCTGGAGCAAGCAACAACCACACACACACACACACACACACACACACACACACACACACACACACACATGCCCGGCTTCCCAGAGAAAATACACTTTCTTTTCTAGCTAAGCCAACTTGAGTTGAGTTCAATCATAGCTCAACAAGCCCTAAGCCTACACTGTAGCTCCCATCCCCACATACCTGGAGTAACACAGTGCCTGCCCGGCACAGGTAAGTGCTAAGTGGTATTTGTGCCATCAACAAAGAAGGGACTAAACTTGGCCTTTTTTCCCCTCCTTGGCCTCCTCTTCCTCTCTCCACTTCCTGAGAGCTACCCGCCCTCCCATGCATAGAGGACCTAGCTGGACCATCAGCCACAGGTGCACAAAGGAGGCCTGATGAACAGGAGCTCCTTCCCCACAGCAGCCGCCGTCTGCTTGCTGCGCCCTTGGCGGAGGGTGGCTGGGCTCAGGGGAGCGGTCAGCGCTTCTCTGTGGGAGAGCACCCCCAGGACATATTAAAATGGGCTCAGAACTGCCAGACTGGAAACTGGGACCCTGCTCTCCTGGCCAGTGGACACTGGATGAGAAGGATAATAAAAGGATGTGCACACATTTGCATGGAAAAGTCCACATGGAGTTAATGAGCCTTTGGAAGAGACTGGAATCTGGCTCTGCCCATCACCAGCCATCTGACCTTGGGCAAACCACAGCTCCTTCCCAGGTGTAGGATTTCCCATCTGCGAAATGGCCCAGCACAGGGCTGTTGTGAGGAGTAGCCAGGGTAAGGGTTTAGCTCAGTGACGGCGCATAGGAAGTAGTCATTGCATTATTAGCCCCACTTCGCTCTGTCCCAGGATCCTAGGCACCAAGAGGGGAGCTGACATAAAGCTAACAATAGTTTCAGGAGGAGCAGGGTCCCCATGTTCTACAAGGGACTAGCTGTCTGGATATGCATCGCTCACGTGGGCTCCAGGGTGCCCAAAAGACTGGGTGTTCTGCAGGCACACTGCAGGGGGAGTTGGGTGCAGAGTGGACAGAATGACACCCCTGACATTCCCACTGGACACTGTGCTCCAATCATAAGGTATGTGCCTTAACCACACCTTCGTTTCCATCACCATAGAATTCATGCACTCATGGATGGATGAATGAATGAATTCAATACCTCATTTTACATGGAGAAAATGGAGTCCCAGAGAAGCCTAGTGATTTGCCCAAAGTTACACAGAGCAGGTCCAAACCCTCGCCTTCTGCCACCAAGGCTCAGGCTCCTTCTGCCACCTCCCTGCCCCGCAGAGCAGGGGAGAGGAGTTAGGAAGGGAAGAGGCCAGTATGAGCTGGAGGCATAAGGAGGGCTTCCTGGAGGAGGGGGCCCAAGCTGGGCCCTGAAGGGGGAACTAGAGGACAGAATGCAGGGAGGGAGGAGCAGCCCGCATTTGCTGCTCCCAGACCCGTGGGCTCTGGTCTGGAACTCCCCATGAGGAGGTTCCAGGTCCTCCTGGAGAAGGCACCCTGGGGACCTGTCTCCAGAGCTGGGGGAGCTGCGTTCAGGGTGGGGGTTGGAGGTGGCTCCCAGGTGGGGGTGGTGAGCAGTGTGGAGCAGGGGCTCCTGGGAACATTCTGCCCTCTTGGTTCTGTCCCAGGTGCTCCTGATTGGGAGTAAGGGTGGCAGTGCCCTTGCCCAGGTGCAGTGAGGGGACAATGGTCTCACAAGTGCTCTGATGAGGCCATGAGCCGACATTCCCTCAGCTAATCAGCCCCACCAGACACAATCCCCACAAACCGTCTCATCAGCCTGAGAAGTGCATGGCCCTTGGGCCCTGGGGTTTCCCTGCAAATTCCTCGTGCGAGCAGCACCGTGCGAAGGTAAGAATCCCCCATTATGACCGCAATCAGGAAATTGGTCCCTTTTCCTCCTGTTCTCCTCCGAAGCCACATTGACAGCCCATCTCCCCATCATGAGCCGCAGAAACAAAATAATTCCCCATGGCATGAAAATACACAGTGGCCTCGGCTCTGTGGGCATGCTCCGTGTGCCGCGGGGCTGGGGCAGCCCAGACTATTTGGGGAGCAAGAGGCTGGTGCGGTGGTGCGCGTGGGAGACACTTCCGTTCTCTGCACCCGTGGCTTTCGAGGCAGTGGAAGCTGAGTTGGCAATTCTTCTCTGCCTCCTACTTGCCTTTCTTTGGCACGCATTTACTGATGCCACTTAGGTGAGGGCTCTGAGGGGACACCTGGCTCTGGGAAGACAGACTCCTGCCCCTGGGGTCTGCCTGTCTTGGGGAGACAAGTACTACAATACACGGAGGTCCTGCAATGGGACATTAGGCTTTGCATCATCATTGACGATTTCCACGCGGTCCCCACCCCCAAGGTCCCATGAGAGAGCCAGGCCCTGGAAGGCAGGCAGGTCACTTCTTGACCCTCCCCACAGGAGGCTCTAGGACACCTCCCTGGACCACAGCCTGGGGAACTCACAGCAGAGGCTGTGACGGAAGGAAGAGGGGGGCAGGGAGACCGAAGGGCCTTGCTTCACAGGCACCAACGGAACCGGAGGCGAGAAGGAAACTGGGAGCGAGGAAATGAGAAAAGCTTCACCGGTGAAAGTGACCTATGACCTGTGACATTTTGCTTCATCGGGAAGAAATTGCTCTACACCCGGCAGAGCAGAGAGGTTTCTGGGTCAGAACATTCCTCACATTTCTCCTGCTTGCTGCTGAGCTGGACATGTCCCAGCTTCCCGGAGGAGAGAGAAACCCAGCACCCGGGCCTGGGGGAGAGCAGAGGCTCCGGCGTGGGGTCTGAGCACGGCCCTCTCCTCGCCGGTCGTGTGACGCCTGGAGTTCCTGCCCAGTGGGCAACCTACCTGTGTCCCAGGATGGGTGCGGTCAGAGTGGTAGACATAGGACCAGAGACACAGCACCTGTGCTCTGTCACTCAGGAAACTTCCGTGGGGGGAAGGACCACAGCAGAGATAGGCCCACGATTCGAGGTCTCAGAGGTGCTGGCTCAGCTCCTCTCCCTCGTTCCTTGCCCCTACCCTGAGGGCTGGAGCTGCTTCCCCACAAACAAGAGGCTCAGAGAGGTCGAGTGTATTGCCCAAGGACACACAGCTAGCCCTGGAGACCCTGGCCCCATGCTCTTCCCATGACCCTAGCCTTCTGCAGCCCTCAGGGTCATATCCTGGGAGTCCGAAGGGCCTCTCAGCCCATTCCACAGGACCTTGGCACTCAGCCCAGGCCGGCCACTGAGCTCTTATTCCTCCCCAGGCCTGACCCAGTCCTTCTCCATAAGGGCAGACTGATCCTGGCGAGCCCCGTCCTGGTTGGGTGACTTGGCCCCGTCACTCCACACCTTCCTTGGGCTGCCGTCACCCTGGGGCCTCCAGGGTTGCTCTGAGGGTACAGTGAAGTGATTTACATAAAGCTCATCCCACCCTGCTTCTCCCTCCTCCTCAGGCACAGCTCACCCTCAAAAGGATCCCCCACCCACAACCTTCCCAAATCTGGCATTGCTTTTTCTTCTTTTGCAGCCCTTTTCATACCATGTAATTTTTTTTTGGGGGGGGGGGAGCAGTGGGGGGAGAGATTCATTTACTTGTTTTGTTTGGCTCTTTCCCCAATAGTGCCCAGGCACTTCCTGAGGGCAGGGGCCTATGGACCATATTCATGACTCTGTCTTGGTGCTCAGCACAGAAACTAGCACCTAGAAGAGCCTGATGAGTACCTGCTGGATGAAAGGTTGGGTGAGGAAAAGGACTGGATTGTATCAGTCAGGATAGGTGAGGTGCTGTAACAAAGAGCCCCAAATCCCAGTTGCTTCACCAGGAAGAACCAATCTCTCTCCCACGTGAACTTCAAGGGAATGCTGCTGGTCAGGGGATCTCCTCCAGGGAGGCAACTCCTCTGATCAGTGACACGGGGATCCAACCCCTCCCATCTGCGATGACGTCATCTACACCTGTGCCCCCAGAGTCACCAGGAAAGGGAGATGAGTGAAGGGAAGGCCACCAGGTAGCCAATCAGCTCAGCCCAGGGGGGCCCACAGCATTCACACCCGCATTCCATTGGCCAGAAGTAGCACGTGGCCCCACCAGATGCCAGGGGAGCTGGGAAATCCCGGCACAGACTGGGCAGCCGCCCCAGCACCAGCCCTGCCCTGTGGAAGGGGAGTGTGGGGGGAGCAGCCGGCCTCTGCCCCTCAGCAGTGGTGATGGATGACTCCCGTCACTTCAGTCCTCTTCCGGAGAGCCCTGGGCCCCAAGGCCTCCCTCTGCCTCTGCCTGACATGCTGCCTGGGTCCGGAGGGCAGGAAGCGAGGGGCCGGGACCTGAGAAAGGACTCCCAGCGCTGCTCCCCACTCTTGTCTGGGGAGGGGGGTGTTCTGAGCTGTTTTGAGCTGATGGTGTTTGGAACGTTCTGTGTCTGCCAAGCTGCTAATTCCAGTGCCATCTGCCTGTGTTCCCAGCATCAAAGCTCTGGAATGAACAGTTTTCTTCTGTGGCTCTTAAAGGAAGTTTGGGGCGGGGTGGGGGGTGGTAGAGGGAGAAAGGAGGGAGAACATCTTGTTCTTGGAGGAGGAGGCACTGCCCTGCAACGGGACATTGGAGGGACCGGAACTAGTTTGCATAGAGCTCTGAGCCTCAGAAGAACCACCTGAGGGTGCTGTGATTAGCCCCATTTCACAGACGAGAGACCTGAGGCCCATAGACATTCAAGTCTCTGCTGAAGGTCAAGCCTCCATTAGAGCTGAGCAGAGACGGGGCTGCTCATTTTCCACGTGTATCTTCATTTGTCCGTCCCTCCTGTGGCCCTCCTCTCACCCCAGAATCATGGGAATCAGATGGTTCAAATCAAAAGTTCTCAGTTCTAGGCCAGAATTGAAAAGGCGTCTCAGAGGCATGGCGGGCCTTGCAGGCCCAGCCACACAGCCAGGCGAGGCTGGGCTGAGGGTCAGAAGGGCCCCTCTGGACTGGGGTCAGAAGGGCACGGACTTTAGAGGGGCAGGACTGGAAGGAATCCCAGCTCTACCCAGAGCTGCTCTGTGACCTTGTGGGACCTGCCCCTCTCTGTGAAATAGAACGTCTCCCTTCTTCACAGCCATGGAGCCACTAAGTGACACGTGGCACGTCGTAATAGTCAGTTGTCCCCCTTTCTTCAGGGGTTTTCACACTCTGTCACCTCCAAAAACACTGAGCCTCTACTCGCAACCCACCACACAACATTTCTCAGGAAATCTCTACTCTCCAAGGCTGGGTGCAAATGGCACTGTGATTTAGGTCAAAAACGGTAACCAGAACAGGGTCTGTAATCTGCATCCCGGGGCCCAGCTGCCTTGTTTCTGGAGTAAAATTGGCTCAGGACAATGTCACCTACCTGCCATGTAACATGACACTAGTCGTTTCACTCTGCAGAAGTGTCCTTGTTCGTAAAGTGGGGATAATAATGGAAACCCACACATGTTTTATTTTAAAATAAAAGGCAAAAACCGAAAAGTATAAAAGTTCTCAGTATTAGGCCAGAGACAAAATATTAGCAATAGCTAAGACTTATTTTTAACAGACTTATGGAGGTGAAGTTGGCCTACAATACTGCACATGTTTAAGTGAACAACTTGATACGTTGTGACACACGTATACATCTGTGAAACCATCAACACAATCAAAATGATGAACATACTCACCACCCCCACACATTTCCTTGTGCCCCTTGGTAAGTCTGACTTACAACCCACGCCCACCCCCTACTCTATCCTCAGGCCGCCACCCACCCACCTGCTTTTTATCACTATCGATTAGTTTGCCTTTTCTAGAATTTTATATAAATGGGACCATACCTTATGTGATATTTTTACCTGGTTTCTCTTACTCAGTGTAATTATTTTTAGATGTATCCTTATTGCCACACGTACCAATAGTTCATTCTTTTTTTTTTAATGAGTAGTTGTCCCTTCCGTGGGTAGAATTTGTTTATCCATTGATGACCCTGCTGATGAACATCTAGGTTGTGTCCAGTTTGAAACTATTACAAACAAAACTGCTTTGAGCATGGGGGTAACTTCTCTCTCCTTTATGTTTCAGCAGCATCTCACAATTTGGGTACATTATGCTTTAATTTTCATCTGGTTCAAATCCTTTACCATTTTCTTTGGATATCCTCTTTGTACCGTGGGTTATTTAGAAGTGTTGCTTAGATTCTAAATATTTGGATATTTTCCAGATAGCTTGCTATTATTGATTTCTACTTTAATTCCCTTGTGGTCAGTAGAACGTACCATGAGTGGCTTGAATCTTTTTACTATTTTTGCAATTTGTTTGTATAGCCTAGAATTTCATCTGTCTTGGTAAATGTCTTGGTAAATGATCTGTGTGCCCTGGAATAGAACCCGTATTCTGCTGTTGTCGGGTAGAATGTTCTATAAATGCCAACTAGGTTCAGTTTGTAGATGGTGTTGTTTAAGTCTCTGTATCCTTACTGATTTCTTTGCTTTTTTTTCTTTTTTCTTTTTTCAGAGAGGAAGAGAGAGATGGAAACATCAATGATGAGAGAGAAGCACTGACTGGCTGCCTCCTGCACACCCCCTACTGGCGATCGAGCCCACAACCTGAGCATGTGCCCTGCTGGGAATCAAACCGTGATCTCATGGTTCATAGGTAGATGCTTGACCACTGAGCCACACCGGCTGGGCTCGCTATTTGTTCTTTCAGTTACTGAGAGAGAGGCATTGCGGTCTCTATCTCATTGTGATTTGTTGATTTCTCCTTGAAGTTTCATAAGTTTCCTTCATGTACTTTGAACCTGTTACTAGGTTCATAAACATTCATGAGTGATATATCCTCATGATGAATTAACAGCTATATCATTATGAAATGACCCTCTTAATCCCTGATCATACTGTTTGCATTGACGCCTACTTCATCTATTATTGATATCACCACTCCAGCTTCCTTTTGATTAGTGTTACATGGTGTATTTTTTTTTTTCATCCCTTACTTTTAACCTCTCTGTGTTTCTTGTAGGCAGCTGGGTCTTTCTTTTGTATCCAATATGACAATGCCTGCCCTTCAGCTGGATGTATTTAATGTGATTACTGATGTGGGTGGGTTGAAATTCACCATCTTGCTATTTGTTTTCTATATCTCCCATCTGTTCTTTGTTCCCTTTTCCTTCTTTCTCTGCCTCCTTTCGGATTCATTGCATAATTTTTATGGCTCCATACCTTCCATGGCTCTACGTTTCATTTCCAGTCTTTCTCCTCTATGTTTCTGAATATGTGAAAAAATGTTATAATAATTGGCTTTATGACTCTTTTCTGCTAATTATATCATTTGCGCCCATTCTAAGTCCATTTCAATGGATTGATTTTCATACTCACTGTAGGTCCTATTTTCCTGCTTCTTTGTTGCCTGGAAATTTTTTATAGAATGCTAGTATTTTGTTTTTCAGGGTACTTAATACGCCTGTATTATTTAAGCACTCTTAACCTTTGCTCTGGAACACAGTCAAATAGCATGGACATGTGTATTTCAAGTCTTGCTTTTAAGCTCTGTGAAACGTGAACAGAGCGACATTTAGGCTGGGCCCATTTTCCCCGCTACCGAAGCAGCTTGCTTCTAAACACTCGAGCCGATACCCTGGGACTGATTCGGTTTTCCACGCTGGTGGGAGCAGGAACAGTTTGAGTTTCAGGTTTGTTCCTTCAAATCCTTTTGGCTGAGTTCTCCGACCTCACACACAAGGCTTGGGCGGACCCTCCGCAAATCGCCGCTGCTTCTCTCTCGGAAGTTCCCTCATCGCCAGCACTTTGCCCTGCAAACTCAAGCTGCCTGTCTCCCCCATCTTCCAGCTCAGTCTCCTCAGCTCGGGAGGACAACCCAAATCCGCCTGGGTTCCCCCTCTCTGACTCGTGGCCTGTGATGCCTCCCACGTACATCAGCATCCAACGTGGGAAACTTCAGGGCTTTCCCATCTCTCTGGGGTCACTCTCCTTTGCTGCTTGGTGGCTAATGCCTTGGAAACTGCTGTCTCACATAGTGTGTCCGTTTTTTAGTTGTCGGGCAAGCAGGTGCGAGTGGCCCCTGTTATTCCATCTGGCTGGATGCAGAACTCTTGCTAATGTTTATTGAACACACACATATGCCAGGTCCTGCTCATAGCATTTTACTTGCATTAACTCATTTTCTCTTCATAACGAAACTATGATATAGAGACTATTATTGTCCCCAATAACAGATGAGAAAACGGAGGGGCAAGAGGTGGAGTTACTCCCCCAAGGCCACACAGCTGGTAAATGGTACAGCTGGGATTCCTACCTGGCTGGGCTGCCCCATAGCCTGCCCTCGCCACCCAGCACTTCCTGATACTGGTGCCCCAGTGGGTCATGCATGGGCTCCACTCATGCAGGGCAGAGGGCAGGTATTCTCACCCAGGGAGCAGCGCAGTTTCTGGGAAATGCTGTCTGTTCCCAGGTGGGCCCTGACCTTGGGAATTCCTGCTGTGCTGTGGTGTGCATGCTCTCACAGTAGGCATTAACAATGTAGCCATCACTGATGTTGTTATATATATTATTACTAGAGGCCCTGTGCACGAATTCATGCACCAGTGGGGTCTCTAGGCCTGGCGTGTGGGATCGGGCCGAAACTGGCTCTTCGACATCCCCCGAGGGGTCCCAGATTGCGAGAAGGCACAGGCCCGGCCCCTACCAGTGCACAATCAGGACTGGGGAGGGACATGGGAGGTTGGCCAGCCAGGGAGGGACCACCAGAGGGCTCCAGGAAGTATCCAGCCCATCTTGCTCAGTTCCAATCGGCTGGACCCCAACAGCAAGCTAACCCACCAGTAGGAACATCTGCCCACTGGTGGTCAGTGCACGTCATGGCAAGTGGTTGAGTGGTCTTAGCATATCATTAGCATATTATGCTTTGGTTTAACGGATGACCAGACAACCAGACACTTAGCATATTAGGCTTTTATTATATAGGATTATCACCAGAGCCACAGTTCAGCCAAGTGCCTCAGGGTGTCTCTACACACACCAGCCATTCAGGAAAATACCCATCATTTAAGGGCACATCCGTGTGAGCTGCGGATCCCCTTTGGCGCTCCTGCTCGGGAGGACTCGACCAGGACGCTTCTGACTCTCCCAGGCCCCAGGTTCTGTTAGCCCAGGTTGAGAGGGGGTCCGTCTAGTCTGCTCAAGGCCTCCAAGGAGTGAGGCTGTAATCTTGTTGCCAAAAAGGTCTGCTGCCCTCCCCTGTGAGTTTAAGGAAGAATAAAAACAGGTGGGGAATATTTGTTAGGTGGGCTTTGGTGTCAGAGACACATAGGCTCAAACCCTGAGCCCTTCTGAGCTCCTTGATCCTGAGCCTCAGTTTCTTCATTTATGACCAGGGTGTCGTTATGGCTGTCTTATAAGGCTATGGAGAGGGTTATACCAGGTCATGGTCCGGGAAGGGCCTACCAAGTGCCTGGAACAGTGTGCTCGGCTCAGAACTTCTGCAATGATGCCCTGCTAGCCTGAGGACCTTGCACAAGTTGTCTCACTTCTCTGAGCCTTGCTTTCCTGGTCTGTAAAATGGGAAGATACACGTTTTCTCATTGTTGAATTGTAAGAATGAAATAAGATCATCACATCCCTCTGATTCCTACAGCACTCACCTCCCCCTCTTTCATTTCACTGGCCTAAACCTTCTTTCTTGGTGTCCCTGTCCTTGGGGCGTCCCTGCTCTGAGGCTGGGGTCAGGGAGCAGAGGCAAAGGGTCTCCATGCCGTGTCCCAGAGCAGACCAGGAGGCCTCTGTTTCTGGAGTTGGCTCGGTGCTGTGCTAACTTCTCATAAAGCCAACAGCCTGTCGTAGAAACACTGGTGCCGTCTCTAATTTCTCCGATGCTCCGTTTACACACAGCCATTCCCCAAAGGCCCAGGTGTCTGGAGAAACAACTTAACGATATGGCTCCTGCCTGGTGTGCACGTGGAATTGCGCTCTCCCTGGAGCCCAGTGTGTGCTATACATGTTTATTTCAAACAAGATGAGTCTCAGCTAAGAAAGGCAGAGGACACTGTGCCCCGACAGAACGTCTGGATAGACCTGAGTGGACTGGGGAGGAGAAGGTATTCCATGAGGCCCACAGGCTGGTCCGGGAACACCACACATCACATGGTTAGGGGTCACATCCAGCACCTCATCCCTCCTTGGGGGTCTGAGTCAGCCGACATGGGTCAGAGCCCCAGAATCTGCAGACACAGCCATCGGCAGCCACCATGTGATCTTAACAATCAGCAGCACTTCTCATGTTCCAGCCACTGCTCATTGCCCCCATTTAGCAGATGAGAACACTGAGACCCAGAGAGGTCAACGGACCCACCCAAGGTCCTACAGCTGGTAAGTGGCAAAACTGGGATTTAAATTCAGGCCACAGGTTCCAGACCCCACAGTAGAGTCACTGTGATGGAGCCCAGACTCCTCAACCTGGCACAAAAGGCAATGCACCTCCCCAATTGGGTTCCTTCTTGTGTGTATCATCCTAAAATGTAACAATTAGAGCACAGATGTGTATATGTCTAATGATTCCGTTGATCAGCTCAGCGGTTTTTCCAGTCCAAGCTGGCTGGCTTGACCAGGGCTGGATGGTCTCAGATGGCTTCGGCGCCTGTATCGGCCTCAGATGAGACAGCTGAGGCGGCTAGGGCGCCTGTCCACGTGGTCTCTCCGCCTCCAGAAGGCCACCCCGAGCTTGTCCAATGGTGGCAGTCAAGGTCCCCTGTGGCAGCAAAGGGCCGGCCCTCTGCACACGTGTTCTTCCAGGCCCTGCTTGTGCTTTGTTATGAATGTTGTCTTGGCCAAAGCAGGTCACTAGGACAAGCCCATATTCAAGGTGATGAAACAGGTTTGGCCTCCTGATCAGAGGAGCAGAACAGCACAGCAGAGGGCACATGTTGGGGTGGGAACAATTTGTGGGTACGCTGTCATTTGCTGTACCACGTCTACAGCTTCACGTTCTGCCACTGCCTCCCCCCGCCTCCCTCCACTGGTCTCCTCTGAGCATCCACACACGCTGCTCCCTCTGCCTAGACGCTGGTTCCTCCACTTCCCCTGGGAAGCTCTTGTGTATCTTTCAAAACTCAGTCAGGGGACAAAAGCCCTCCCTGAGCACCCACCCCAGACACGCAGCGGGCTGGCCAGGGTGTCCCATCTCATCCCTCTCACAGGGATCCCTCTGGGAGGCTGGGAGCCCTGAGGTCAGGAGCAGCATCTTGGGACCCAGTGCCAGCAAAGGGCCTAGAATGAAGGGTTGGCTTGGTCACTGCTTTGGGGGATGGAAGGAAAGGGAGGAGGAAAGAAAGGGGGAGAGAGAGGGAAAAGGTAAATATACTAAACTCAACACCTTGACCGAGGTCGCACAGCTGCAAGAGTCATGGAGCTGGGCTTCAAGCACAGGTCACACCACTGCAGAGCCCGTGTTCTTCCCCATTATTCCTCCACCTTGTCATTAGGCAGTCACTCAGCATGCATTCATTAGTCCCCTGGGGCATGCAGACATGGTCCATGGTGCTGAGGATACGGCAGGGAACAGGGGAGACCTGGTCTTGGTCTCTTGGCACTGATGCTCCAGCTGGACAAAGAAGTGCAGCAGCAAATGCCAGGTAGTGATGTGAGCTGTGATGCCAATGGTGAGGGCAGTGTGGCAGAGTGGGGGTAGGCTGGGGCCTGGTGACAGAGCTGGTCGAGTGAGATAGTCACTAAGACCGACTGTTTTCCACAGTGGCTGCACCAATTTACACTCTCCACATCCTCATCAGCACTTGTTGCTTCTTGTCGTCTAGATAATAGCTCTGCTAACAGGTGTGAGGTGGTACCTCACTGTGGTTTAGATTTGCATTTCTCTGATAGTGAGGTTGAGCACCTTTTCATGTATCTGTTCTCCATCTGTTTGTCTTCTTTGGGAAAATGTCTGTTCAAATCTTCTGTCCATTTTTAAAAAATACTATTTTATTGATTTCAGAGAGGAAGACAGAGAGAGATAGAAACAGAATTTAAGAAGGAGCCAGGAGAGAGAATCATTGATCGGCTGTCTAATGCATGCCCCACACTAGGGGATCGAGTCTGCAACCCGGGCATGTGTCCTGATCAGGAATCAAACCATGACCTCCTGATTCGTAAGTCGACACTCAACCATTGAGCCATGCCAGTTGAGCAATCCTGTCCATTTTTTAATCAAATTTTGTGTGGGTGTGTTGGTTTTTTGCTATTGAATTGTATTAATTATTTCTATATTTTGGATTTTAACCCTTTGTCAGATATATCATTTGTAAATATTTTCTCCCGTTCAGTAGGTTGCCTTTTCATTTTTGTTGATGGTTTCCTTTGTCTTGTAGAAGATGTTTGGTTTATGTAGTCCTCATTTCCTTTTAGAAAGGCTGCCATGGAAATGGCTGCCGTGGAAATGGATGAGAAGAGGAGGCAAGAATAGATGCGGGACACATCAGGGTCCAGGCAAATTTAATGAAGTTGGTCTAAGGTGGAGGAGGTAGAAACAGGACCCTCACCTGACAGAACCAGTCGCTACAGCTACTGAAACTGGGGCTCCTTGTCTAGGGTCCTGAAGCCCTCAGGGAAGGGGAAGTAGAGGATACAGAACCCTGCTGAGCCTGGGGGAGCTCAGAGTGGAGGGAGGGCTCTCCTGGGGGCAGGCAGGGAGGCCTCTGGGATTTAAGAAGGAGCAGGAGCTGCTCTGGGCCTTGGGGAAGAGCTGCCTTGAGCAGGGACGTCAGGAAGCCCCGGCAGCCCTGCAGCTCTGTGCAGCCTACATCTGGATAAGGGACCATTAAAGCACTGAACCAGCCACACCATAAGCCTCATCTTTCTCTCCATCTAATTGCTTCAGTATCACTATTTGGGGGGGGGAGGGGGAGGGGGAGGAGGGCAGCAATGCAACTGGTCCTCCATCATCTCCTAATGAGCAGAACCCAAACATGCATCTCAGACATCAACAAAGTTCCCTGGTCCTGCCCCGCATCCTTCCCTCTACCCAACAGCCCCAGGGACAGGAGATCTAATAGTGCAAAAGCTAGGAAGTTCAGGTATCTTTTCCAATTGGCCAATTTTATGTGGAAGGTGGAATTAGCTGTGGGACGCTGGGAAAGTCACTTAACCTCTGTGAGACTTACTTTTCTCGTCTGCAAAATGGGTTAACAGCTGCCTCACAGGGGTGGTGTGAGCCTTGAGCGAGAAGACACATGCCATCTGTGTCATCTCACTCAGGGAGAGTGAGGACCTGGGCAGGAGCAGTGCCTGGCCCTCGGCAGGCGCTCCACACCAGTGAGCCCTGACCCCCTAAGGGGAGCTGAGCACAAACTGTTCTCCTAGAGCCCAGCCCCGCTTCATTCTGCCTCCCACACCCCCATATCTGCCTCCGCTCCGCCATCTGGACAATCAAGGCCTCGGGTGGATGGCCACGTGGCCCTTTTCCGTGTGGATAGTGAGGGGCCCTTATTCTTTACTGAGCAACAGCCTCATAGCCCGGGCTCAGGGCACTGCACCCCCAGCCTCATGAGCCTGTGGGGTGCACTCAGGAGACCCTGCAGCCCCTTCTGACCTCCCGAGTGCAGGCAAGAGAGGAGACCCCCACACACTGAGTGAGGACCCGCTGTGCCCAGGCCTGGCTCACGGGGAATAGACAGGCCCTACTCCCTCTGAGGTCGCACGTCAGCAGGAGGGAGGCCGGAACCCTGAAAACAGACACTGGACTGGCCAGGCCGCCCCTGGGAGCAGGAGCTTACCTGGGAGACCCAAGAATAGACCCGCTGGGCGCACACGTGAGCGCTGAGCGGGCGGCAGTGAACGCGCTTCAGCCTGTCAGCACGGGAATAATTAGAACCTAAAAAAGCCTCGTTATTTCTCCCAGGGCCGTGGCGCCCTTTGGAAAGGGGGATGTTTTCTGCCAGATCATTTCCTGGAGATGCGTTTGTCACAGGCTATTGTGTAAATCCATGTTTGGCCCATTTCAAAAGATGTGATTTATCCACTTGACTGACCTTAATGTTCATTCTCCAAACTCGCAAAATGTGGCTGCTGTCAGGGCCCAGAGCAAAGCCATAAACCACAGGGCGAGGTCTGGCCACTGCCTGGGGCTCTGAGCCCTCCTCTTCAAGCACTCAGGACGCTGGTCAATCCTCCAGGACAGAACCTGGGATGCGGATAAAGGCCAACTTCAGTTTCACTCATTCCAGCAGGCTTCTGAGGCCCTACTGTGTGCAGGCCTGCGTGGGGCCTGGCAGTGCAGCTGTGAATAGATGAGGCCTCTGTCTTCAGAGCCTGGGAGGCAGGAAGGGACAGGTAAGCAATGCAGCAACAAGACTGCCAGGTGGGAGGGGTGCTGGGAAGAACGGAAACCAAAGTGATGTTACCAAGTCTGGCTCTGGGCAGGGGCAGGCAGTGACAGCCTCAGACTGCGGGACAAGGAGGGTCTTTCTGAGAAGGGGACCTTGGAGCTGAGCCCCCAATGAGAGGATGGAGGACAGCTAGTTGTTCCTGGGAGGAGGGCGAGCCTCTGGGAGGAGAAGGCACCTGAGTCGCTCTTGGAGGATGCTCCGTATGGCCGCAGGTGGCAGAGAAGACGGGAAGTCCGGACATGGAGGCAGGAGCAAAGGCCCAGAGCAGTGCAGGTCACAGCATGTTGGGGAAATGGCTATTGTGTCTGGAATTGGGGCTGCAACTGTCCTGGGGGCTGCAAGCGACAGACCTGAAACGTGGTGCTAAAGAGACAGGACTCTGTTCTCAGGTGAGGGCCCTTCAGGCACGTGTAAGCAGTGAGCGAGCCACGCTGCTGAAGAGGACACGCTCCATCCTTGCCAAGGCCACTTCCAGTTCTCAGCTTCCACGAGCCAGACCTGCAAAGGCCGTTGACTTTGGTTGAGTGAAAATTGAATGTTAACAGGCTTGTACTCAAATAGATTTCCGTGTCAAGGAACCCTGGGGCTCACGGAGCCTCGGTGACCAAGGCTCCCTCGTGGGGGCACCTGGACAGATGGGCACAGCCAAGGGCGGGGATTCCCACCCTCCTCCAAACAGCCTCTGCCTGCTGCCCTGCCCGCCCACCGAACGTGCCAGCAGCTCCCGGACCTCCCGCTGCCCCTGCCCCTGCCCCAGTCCTCGCCCAGCACCCTTGGGAGCATCCCAGAAGGCCAGCCCTGAATAACCAGCTCAAACCAGGTCAACCTTCCTCCCTTCTATTTTAGATCAGCCCAGCCAGGCTTCCCATCGGGAGCTGCAGACTCTGCTTTCTCTCCAGGGCTCCCTAAATTGGTAGGACCCTGCGACTCTCCCAGCAGGATCTTTGATGAAGAAAGTCTACCTAATAAATAATTGAGCGGCGCCTGGGCTTCCTGAGAACTGTGCCAAGCAGCCGTGTCCCAATTAATTCCTCCAGTGAAGCGGAGCTTCAGAGCGCTCTGGCGGAGGTGAGGAGAGGCCTTTCCTTGGAGAAGAGTCGGGAGAGGCAGGAGGCTGGAAGGAAAGAGGCTGGCCGAGGCCGGGGGAGGCCAGGTGCAGGGAGGGGGCCTGCTTCAGGTAAGGATGCAGTCAGACAGCAATCGCAGGCATGGGCTCCATACGCAGGCTCACCCAGCCAGGAGGCACGTTTATGTGGACAGATATAATACAAGTCAGGCGCCCAGCTTGTCCTCTATTCCAAAGGGCCAGGTGGATGGAGAGGCCATGGTGGAAGACAGCCTCAGGTCACAGCCACCCAGAGGAGAGAGGGGGCTTTTTCTGCCCAGCAGCCATTCATAACACCCCAGAGAAGGGCTCTGATTGGCCTGGCTTGAGCCATGTGCCTACCCTGCACCAATCACGGTACCTGGGTGAGGTACTATGATGGGTCACTTCTGGGTCACGTACTCACTCTTTTGTTAGCAAGGAGGTCATGGATTGGCAACCCGACCGGAACCACAGAGGCTGGGGGAGGGGCAGAAGAAAGAACTGGCAGTTGGCAGAAGGGTAGAGAGAGGAGGGGGTGTTGCTGGGCACTTGGCCAGGCGTTTGTATGCCTCATGACCTGTCCACAGGCTACCTGTCCAGTCTCCTCCAGCCACAGCCCTCCCGCTCTCTGGACTCCAACCACCTGAGTGTTTGCAGGGTCCTGAGGGCACACTCTCTCCCTTACCTTCACGCCTGCCCCTGTGCCCCCTCTGCCTCGGACGGCCTTCCTTCCACCACCTGCACTGCAAACACTGTCACCTTTTAAAGCCTCAGGTGTCTCCGCCGCTAAACTTTTAATCCTTCCCCCTGCCATACTGTGTTTTATCCCACAACACCCTGTAAAACGGTGACGGTGATGATGACGATGGTGATTGTGTGACTTATCCTCATTGTTGTACCTCTGTTCACACTCCTACCACCTGGAGAACAGAGACTGAATCTTACTTCCCTATTTTCCTAGTGCCTTGCACATTCCATGGCATGCTCGTCACTGCTGAATGTCTTTAGAATTGAATAAGTCATGGAGGGATTGTGGGTATTGGCAGAACTGGTCTTCTGCGAACCGGGAGGGCAGCTGCTACCCTTGGGCTATAGTTGAATGGGTCGTGGGGAGGGATCCTTCTCCCAGATTATATTCCTAATAAGCATCCCAAAGAAGTCTCTCCCCTTCTCTGGCCTCGGATTCTGCACCTGTGAAAGGGAGGACTGGCTCCCTGACCCTGACTCTGCTTCCAGTCCTGTGAGCAGCGGAAAGGGCAGCCTTGGCAAACAGAGCCAACCGGGAAGCCTGGCTTTCTGGGTGGCAGAGGGCGGGGGGCTAAGACGAGAGACGCTTCCAAGCTTAGAAGAGAAATTTATACACTGAATTTACAATTTTGCTAATATTAGAATACTGTCAGATCCCTGCAAAGCTCAAGAAAGGAGCTACAAGCCTTTAATTAGTTTTTGCATTTTCATGGGGGAAATTTAGACCTGTCTCTTTTTTAATTTTTCTTATAAGGCTCCCCACTGTTGTTGTTGTTGTTATTATTATCTTTGTTGTTGAAAGTATTACAGATGTCCCTTTTTTTCCCCCATTGACCCCCTCCTCCCTGCTCCTGCCCCCTCCCCAGGCCTTCACCCCACTATTGTCTGTGTCCATGGGTTATGCCTATATGCATATAAGTTCTTTGGTTAATCTCTTTCTACCTCCCCTCCCTTCCCCCACAACAACCTCTTACCTCTGAGATTTGTCAGTCTGTTGCATGCATCCATGTCTCTGGATCTATTTTGTTTTGTCAGTTTATTTTGTTCATTAGATTCCACCTATACTAGTAAGTGAGGTCATGATATTTGTCTTTCTCTGATTGGTTTATTTCACTTAGCATAATAATCTCCAGATCCATCCATGCTATTTCAAAGGGTGATAGACCCTCCTTTTTACTGCTGCATAGTATTCCATTGTGTACATGTACCACAGCTTTTATATCATTCATTTCCTAATGGGCACTTGGGCTGTCTCCAGATCTTAGCTATTATAAGTAACACTGTTATGAACATAGGGGTGCATACATTCTTTCTGGTTGGTGTTTCAGGCTTCTTAGGATATAGTCATACAAATGGAATCACTGGGTCAAATGGCAGCTCCATTTTTAATTCTTTTTAATTTTTTTTTTTTTTTTAGGAAACTTCATACTGTTTTCCATTGTGGTTGTACTAGTCTGTGTTCCCACCAACAGTGAACTAGGGTTCCTCTCCTCCACATCCTCGCCAGTACTTGTTGTTTGTTAATTTATTGATGGCAGCCATTCTGGCAGACCTGTCTTTGAAAGTACAGTAAAATCTCACTAACAGAAACTATTCATAATTCTGGGCAACTTTGCATTCACTAGGGGGAAAAAATGTTTTGCTAAACCAATTAATGACATAAAGAGGACTGGAAGGGAGAGCATTTGCCCTACTAAAATCAGCAAATAGCTTCCAAGCCTCTTTTCCACAAATTCGTGGGTCTGGAAAGGACCCCAAGATCCTCTCATTGGTATCCTCCTTCTCATCTCACTCATGTTACCTGTATCCAGGTGAGCTCTCAGAGATGGGTGCCAGTTATAAAGGACCTATTGTACGCTAGCTGCTAGGCTAAGTACTTTTAATCCTCACAACTCTCCCTCTCTGACCTCGTCTCCTCCTGCTCTCCCCTCCCTCACTCTGCTCCCTCTCTGACCCCATCTCCTCCTGCTCTCCCCTCCCTCACTCTGCTCCAGCCACACGAGCATTTTCTCAGTTCCTAGAGCACGCCCAGCTAGTGGCCACCCCCAGCCCTTTGCACATGCTGTCCCCTCTGCCTGGAGCTCTCTGTCCCCCGAACTCTGCATGGCTGGATCCCTTTCATCGCTCAGGCCTGAGTTCAAATCTCATCTCGCCAAGAAACCCTCCCTGATCATCCTCTCACACACTCTCCTTCTCCTGTCCCAGAGCATCAGGCCTGCTATGACCTTCACAGCCTTGGACGTGGCCTGAAATCAAACTGCGTATTCATATACTTGCTTAATGCCTGCCTCCCCCTCCTGAACACGAGCATCTGCAGGGCAGAGTCCTTGTCTACTTTCTCAAAATTGCATTCCCAGAGCCCAGAACAGCAACTGGGACAGAGCTGGGACTTTATAACCAAGTGTTCCAGGAGTGGATGAATGAATGATTGGGTGATTGAATGATTTCCATTTCTTTAAACCCCAACTTTGTTCGAGGGGCTTTCCAGTAAACGCTTATTAAATTAACAAATGGATGTAGGAAGTACAGTAGACCCAAATAACTCGGAATATATGGTGAACCAGGCATGAAGCTTATCTTTACTTCATCAGCAAGTTTTCTAGTCACTTGAAAGATTACAAACGACACATCTGTTCTATTTAAGGGAGTTCCTTGTATGCTGGCCGTTTCTATTCATAAATTCACCACCTGAAAGGGATTTCAGTGATCACAGATGAAAAAAACGGAGGCTCCGAAAGAGGGACAAGGACCCAGCAAGCTCACGTGTGTCAGAAGAAACCCCAGGACAAGACAACAGCTCCCTCCATCCTGTCCCATCCGCGTCTAAGACACTCGGGGGGGTGCTGTCTGTCATGAGCATTGTCACAGCTTTCCTGGAGGCCCCCCAGGAATAATAATAATAAAGTAGTATAGTAGCTCACATTTCCTGAATGCTTTCTATTTGTTGGACAGTGTAGTAATTCACCTTAATTCTTCACCACAACCTAGTGGGGTAGGTACCGTTATTACCCCCACTTTCCAGAGGAGGAAACTGGGGCACAGATAAGTGACGTCTTTTGACTGATCACGTAGTAAATAGATGGTGGAGCCCAGGATTGACCCAAGGCATCCTGGCACCGTGCACCAAAAGCATTTGGTTTGGCAAATCCACTCCCAGATGATTCTCTTAAGGTCACGATCATGGTCCAGGGGACAGTGCCTATTTAAAATAAGTGACCCTCTCTGGTCTGTTCCTTTTACATGGACTTGAAGGCTACCCACGAGGAGGTTCAATATGAACCCAGATGCCCATCCATGATGGGGGTGAAGGGCATGTGTGAGGAGGGCCAAGCCCCTCATCCCACAACACCGCTCCCCCAGACAGGGGCACGTTGGGGAGATCTGGCACATGCCCTGCAGGAGGGCCAGGTGCTGGTGCTATCTTCTCGCCTCCCCTGGGCTGACAGAGACGTGAAGAAGCACGTCTCAGTGAATACTGAGTTCACTGAGGTTTCTCCACCCTGCGGTTTCTACTGAAAATTAGGTCTTTTACTTCTTTTTTCCCCTCCTGAAATGTCAAGTAGGTCTTTTCTAGAAGCACTGAATGGAAATAAAGGGGATTAGAACATTTTATCCCTTTAAAGGTAACCTGGAGGGAATGGAAGTAAACAGACCCACTTGGCGGCTTCACCTCATCTCCCTTCTCCCTCCTGGCTCCTGCCCTCCTGCTCCCCCACTCTCCTGCTCCCCCTGCCCTCCTGCTCCCAATGCCCTCCTGCTCCCCATGCTCTCCTGCTCCCCCACTCTCCTGCTCCCCCTGCCCTCCTGCTCCCAATGCCCTCCTGCTCCCAATGCCCTCCTGCTCCCCCACCCTCCTGTTCCCCACCCTCCTGCTCCCCATGCCCTCCTGCTCCCCACCCTCCTGTTCCCCACCCTCCTGCTCCCCCTGCCCTCCTGCTCCCCATGCCCTCCTGCTCCCCCTGCCCTTCTGATCCCCCCACCCTCCTGCTCCCCATGCCCTCCTGCTCCCCCTGCCCTCCTGATCCCCCCACCCTCCTGCTCCCCATGCCCTCCTGCTCCCCCTGCCCTCCTGCTCCCCACCCTCCTGTTCCCCACCCTCCTGCTCCCCCTGCCCTCCTGCTCCCCATGCTCTCCTGCTCCCCCTGCCCTTCTGATCCCCCCACCCTCCTGCTCCCCATGCCCTCCTGCTCCCCCTGCCCTCCTGCTCCCCCTGCCCTCCTGCTCCCCATGCTCTCCTGCTCCCCCTGCCCTCCTGCTCCCCACCCTCCTGCTCCCCATACCCTCCTGCTCCCCCTGCCCTCCTGCTCCCCCTGCCCTCCTGCTCCCCACCCTCCTGTTCCCCACCCTCCTGCTCCCCCTGCCCTCCTGCTCCCCATGCCCTCCTGCTCCCCATACCCTCCTGTTCCCCACCCTCCTGCTCCCCATGCCCTCCTGCTCCCCATACCCTCCTGTTCCCCACCCTCCTGCTCCCCATACCCTCCTGCTCCCCATGCCCTCCTGCTCCCCATGCCCTTCTGATCCCCCCACCCTCCTGCTCCCCATGCCCTCCTGCTCCCCCTGCCCTTCTGATCCCCCCACCCTCCTGCTCCCCCTGCCCTCCTGCTCCCCCTGCCCTTCTGATCCCCATGCCCTCCTGCTCCCCCTGCCCTTCTGATCCCCCCACCCTCCTGCTCCCCATGCCCTCCTGCTCCCCCTGCCCTTCTGATCCCCCCACCATCCTGCTCCCCATGCCCTCCTGCTCCCCCTGCCCTTCTGATCCCCCCACCCTCCTGCTCCCCATGCCCTCCTGCTCCCCCTGCCCTTCTGATCCCCCCACCCTCCTGCTCCCCCTGCCCTCCTGCTCCCCACCCTCCTGCTCCCCCTGCCCTTCTGATCCCCCCACCCTCCTGCTCCCCATGCCCTCCTGCTCCCCCTGCCCTTCTGATCCCCCCACCCTCCTGCTCCCCATGCCCTCCTGCTCCCCCTGCCCTCCTGCTCCCCACCCTCCTGTTCCCCACCCTCCTGCTCCCCCTGCCCTCCTGCTCCCCATGCCCTCCTGCTCCCCATGCCCTCCTGCTCCCCCTGCCCTCCTGCTCCCCCTGCCCTCCTGCTCCCCATGCCCTCCTGCTCCCCATGCCCTCCTGCTCCCCCTG
This sequence comes from Cnephaeus nilssonii, assembly GCF_951640355.1. Taxonomy (NCBI): domain Eukaryota; kingdom Metazoa; phylum Chordata; class Mammalia; order Chiroptera; family Vespertilionidae; genus Cnephaeus; species Cnephaeus nilssonii. Next base: position 85,127,984 of record NC_137078.1, read on the forward strand.
CCCTCCTGCTCCCCATGCCCTCCTGCTCCCCATACCCTCCTGTTCCCCACCCTCCTGCTCCCCATGCCCTCTTGCTCCCCATACCCTCCTGTTCCCCACCCTCCTGCTCCCCATGCCCTCCTGCTCCCCATGCCCTCCTGCTCCCCATGCCCTCCTGCTCCCCATGCCCTCCTGCTCCCCATGCCCTCCTGCTCCCCATGCCCTCCTGCTCCCCATGCCCTCCTGCTCCCCCACCCTCTTGCTCCCCCTGCCCTCCTGCTCCCCCACCCTCCTGCTCCCCATGCCCTCCTGCTCCCCATGCCCTCTTGCTCCCCATGCCCTCCTGCTCCCCCACCCTCCTGCTCCCCATGCCCTCCTGCTCCCCATGCCGTCTTGCTCCCCCTGCCCTCCTGCTCCCCGACCTCCACCCTCCTGCTCCCCATGCCCTCCTGCTCCCCCTGCCCTCCTGCTCCCCATGCCCTCCTGCTCCCCATGCCCTCCTGCTCCCCCACCCTCCTGCTCACCATGCCCTCCTGCTCCCCATGCCCTCCTGCTCCCCGACCTCCACCCTCCTGCTCCCCTTTCCACTCCTCAGAGCTACCAGGAAGATTCAGGGTCCACCAGGGCCCTGACCAAGGCCTGCCTTCCAGAAGTCAGGTTCCGACATCGCCTGGTGGAGGCAGGTGCCGGTGAAAGGCTCTGGCTTCTGGGAAGGAACAAGGAACTTTGTCCTCAAGAAAGCAGAGCCCCCACGCCGTGACCTGGATGGCTTCGCGGCACTCCTCCCTGCGAATCCTGCTTCACAGGGAACCGAAGCCAGGAGGCCTGACTCGCTGGTTCTGGGTTTCATGCACCTGCACGTGCCAACTTTGCAGCCGGACACCTTGTGAGGGCGATGCTGCGGGCCTGGCCAGGAAGCCACGCTGGGCGTGAGGGCAGGGGCTGCAGAGGCCGCGCAGGCGGGGCAGAACCTAGGCAAAGGCACAGGAGTGGCAGGAGGCCCGGAGGAGCCCTGGAGCCGGACAGGGAGGGACCAGGGCAGGAGCAGGGAAGCAGGGGCAGGCCACCAGGCTGCGGTCTTGGCCAAGGACAGACTGAAGTGCCCGCCTAAGACAGTTGTCAATCCCCGAGGCCAGATTTTTCTAAGGTGCTTCCTCTGAGGTGCCTCAAGGGTTGGGTTGAAGGTTTAGTAAGTGCAAATGAAAGACAGACGCTCAGTTACACTCGAATTTCAGTTAAACAATAAATAATTTCTCAGTATGCGCCACACAAATTTTAGAATGTACTTCGTTTTTTAAAAATCCGTTGTTTATCTAGAATTTAAATGTAACTGATGTCCTGTATCTTATCTGGCAACCCCACTTGGAGGCAGAGCGGGGAGAGGGGAGGCCAGGAGTGGGCAGGCTCCCCCACCCCCACCCCCCACTGCAAGCTGAGATTTGCTGCTGGCCGTTTTAGGTAAGGGGGAATCCTTGTCAGTTTCCATTTGAAAACAAGGGTCTGACTTTTAATAATAATATTAAAATGTACATAAGCCCTCTGCATCAATTATGTGTAAGATCCCCTCAGGCAGGTCTGGACAGAAGGGCAGCAAACGTTCCCGTAAAGGGCCGGATAGCAAATATCTGAAGCTTTGTGGTTCATACGTGTCTGCTGCCACTCCTCACTCTGCAGGTAGAGAGTGTAAGCCACCTCGGGCAGCACATGAACAAGTGAGCGTGGCTGTGTCCCAATAAAACTTTATTTAGAAAAACAGATCTTGGGGCCAGACGTGGTGGCCCCTGGTCTAGAAGGAAACGGTATTCTTTCCCCAGTGCTCTGTGCACAGAGACATGGCCCTTCAGGAGCTGACGGAATCATGGGGCCATCAGCACCTCTCCTCCTGCCACTGACCGGTGGCATGACTGTGGGATAGGCTGCCTTTCCCTCCCTGGTCTCAGAGGCTCATCTCTAAGACGAGGCAGTTGGGCCCTCAGGACCTACCCCAAATCACATTTGATGACCTGGTCCACCCTGAGAACACCTGTGTCCAAAGGGGCAGGTGCTTCTCTCCCTGCCCCCTGTCCCCAAACTCCCCGCTGCCTGGGCAACACGTTGCAAGATAAAGACACTCTACTTGTTCTGTCCACTTCCGCCCTTTACGACAATGTTGTTTTGTTTTTCCCCAGAGCTTCCAGACCCTCGGGAACCCTCCACTGCTGCCACCCCTTCAGCCAAGAACAGGAGCACTGAGTCGCCCTCCCTCGAGCCCTCCTCATGCAAATAAACAGGCGCTAACTCACTGCAAATTGCCAAGGGCCCCCGTCCCAGGGAGCTTGCCCATAATCTTTCAAACCCTATTGAGGCCTTTCCCTTTTGCTCGGTGTCAAAGTTGAGACAGTAAAAGGCATAGACTCTCCAGATCTGAGCTTCAAGGCCAAGATCAAAGCAGAGGAGAGGTGGGGGGCAGACTTTCCAATGAAATTCTGGCCATCATTCTCCTGGTAGCATTTCTCCTGTGCCACATGGCAGACAGCGCTCTGAGTAACAGCGGATTTGTATTGCATGAGGACACTTGAGTCTAAAGATCAATGATGCTCTCAGAACCGCTGTGCCAGGCCACGGGGTGGATGTGCTGGGTGAGCAGCCTGCCAAGATCCAGCTAAAATTAGGCAGCTGGTGACAGACACTGGATTCACAATCATAGCCCATCGATTTCCAAAGTTATATCAAAACCGAGTGAGTTTCATTGGCCTCCATGTTCTGTCTTTTTGGAGAGGGGCCTTCTCTAATAAAAAGGTTCTCTCTCTGGGGAAATGGAGCTTTTTAAAGAGCCACAGGTTTGCAGAGTGAAGGGGTGGGGAAAGGTGGGGCCAGGGGAAGGTGGTCAGGGTCTGTACATATTCCTTTAACCCAAACCTTGGTTGCCAGACGCTGAGGCTCATAAGGAAAAGCAAAGAGCCACCAGTGGTAAGAAAGAAGTTAGCTGCTGACCAGCTAAGTGACCTTGGACATCAACCTCTCTGGCCTCCATTGTCCTCATCTGTAAAATGGGTACCTACCTCATCCATTGGTACCACCCAGTGGTACCTCATCAGGGGACTGTTCTGAGGATTCGGTGATTTAGTTCATGCAAAATGATTGGCAGAGGGCCAGGCACAAAGGAAACGCTCACCCTCTGGAGGCCATGTTGATGCCTCTCTCTCAGCATCTTCACCATCACACACGGCACCTTGTATTTCCTGCCCCGATCTCATGGCAGCCCATAGCCACCTTACACATGAGGAAAGGGTACACAAATTTAAAATATGTGCGGAAATGGCAGAGCTGGGTTTGAAGATCAGGTCTGTCTGATGCCAAAATACACGTCTGGACCCAGCCAACCCATGTCACCTTCTCCTCCTCTTCCTCCCACAGCAGCCCAGCCCCAGCCAAGCCACCTTCTCATGGCTCCTCCATCCCCTATGGCCATGTCACCTCTGCCTGGGCACCTGCTGGCCCTTCCCTCCCTCTGGGCTCTCCGAGTCCATCAACCCATCAGGACAAGCCCCTCCTGAAACGCTCGCCAGCAATAAGGCTCACGCTGGCCTGTGGCACTGACTGTCAGCCCCGCCCCCCCACCCCCCAGCATCTCCCTAATGTCTCTACTGCTTTACCGTGTTTTCTGACTACTCTGAGGGGCACACCACTCGGGGAGAAAAGGACTGGGCTTTGAGCCAGACACACCTGGATGCAGCGTCCAGCCTAGTGACGTCCAAGCTCTGTGAGCACTCTGTTTATACAGCTGCTGACTCTCAGGCTCCGTGCCACCACCCACCTGGACTGCATGGAAAGACAATCAACATGGTCACCCTGATCAAACCGTAAGCCCCCTGGGTATGTGCAGGGTGAGAGGGGTGGAGGAGGGGGAGGCAGAGTCATTACTGTTTACACTCCATGGTGCCTGGAACAGTCATACATTTTGCCAAATATTTTACATCTTCCCCCGTCCAGACCCATGGTGGGACTGCACTTCTCATGCCCCGTGGCTCAGGGGGACCACGTAACTAGCTCTGGTCAATGAGCTGTGTGAGCGGCGGTAAGTATGTCACTTCCCTGATGAACATTCAATCCAAAACTCGCCAGAGCGCTCTTCATCTCTGACATGACAGCTACTCTGTCACCTGGGGTCCACAGGTGGCCCTGCTCAGTAGAGCCACCCCCACCCCACCCACAGTGGACATGCTGGATTAGTAAGAGGTGAAGATTTGGGTTTTTAAGCCATTGTGATTTTGGAACTGTTTGTTACTAAGCAGAGTCTCTCCAGTGCTGATTGATACAGTGCTGAGCACAGACAAGGCCTCAGACAGGGGTCCTCCATAATTAGCTATTGAATTAATCCACGAGCTGCTCCTCTGATGCTACTCCAGCAGGGCCAGGCATAGGGGCAGCCGTGACTAACGGCCTTGATCTAGCCTTTGAGAGGAAAGAGCAGTGATGTGTCTGTCCCCACTGGGGAGACGAGCAGAGCCTGGTGAAGACCCCTCTAACTGACACAAAGCACACGGGGTTGTCAAGTCAGAGACAAAGCCCTTTAACCACAGGCAAGAAAGTCACACAGGCTGCACCCCACACAGGGGCTGAGTCCAGGGGTGTGCCCACCGAGAGGAGAGCCCGCCAGCCTCCCGGGGCCCGAGGAACCGGCAGGAGGGAGGCATTTATATGCAAGAAAGATGGTTGATTATTCCAGAAAGGACGTGGGGGAAGGAAAAAGAAATCATGTCCCTCCCACCTAACTGTGTACGCATTATTGATTTGAAGCAGGAGTCACTAGTGCTGCAAGTGTATTGATTGATGGTGCTGGGCCGGGCCTGACGAGGTAATGGGAGCTGCACGCATGATTGGTTCTGTCCCTGCCCTCCCGGGCATTGATTACAGGATTAAAGGCGCCCATGAAGCCTCAATGGGTGCAGAGGGCGGGCAGCTGTTATGGGGGCGGGGTGGGGTGGCCAGGAAAGCCGGTGCTCAGCTTCGTGTGCCCCCATTTCCCGGGAGGGTGCAGGTGAGGCCAGCAGTGAGGCAGAGGAGGGGCAGCAGTGAAGAAAATGAGCAGAACTCCCTGCGCACATAGAGCTTTCATTCTGTAAACTATAGTGACTTTTTCCCCTTTTATAAGTGACCTTCCTCCCTCCAGAAGATCTATTCTTCAAGGTCAAGGGAAGGGAATTGCTTCCCCAGGACGTAGCCTTGTGCCTGAAACATAGTAGGTGCCTACTTGTTTCATAAATAAAGTCCATTAGCTCCCACTTGCCAGGAACCTCACACTCCTGGAGTATTCAGACTGGTGATATCAGCAATAACGTGGGACATACTGAGGACCAGAGAGGGGAAGCGACTTTCCCAAAGCTGCACAGCAGGTTGCCAGCCCCTCCAGGACTGGAACCGGGAAATGCTGACTCTCACTGCAGGGCCTCTTTCAGCTCCTGCTTGCATCTGCCTGGCGCGTCTGAGGCCACGGAACAGCAATTTTATTGGAGTGTAAAGACAACTTATTTTCCCCTAAAAATAACTGAAAAATAAATGACCGAGAAGATACCCAAATATTTATAAATGTGCTAAAACCTCCTTATCAGCACAAACAGTGCAGAAGCGTGAACAGGGGAAGGAGGCTCCGCCTGCCAGGGAGCCACGGGCCCATCCCACGTGCCCAGGGCGGAGCCGGCTCCGTGGGCGCCAATAACCCCAGCGGGAAATGCCAGGCATGAGGGCAGCCAGACCCCGATAGTGAGTTTCAGACACTGTCTCTATTCCACCTTCACAGCAGCTGGAGCAGAAGACAAAACCCACATTGTTTTGTCACCGTACCAACCCAGCATCTTTCAGAGAAAATTACAAACTGCTTTTACTCTGAGGGGGAAAACTGGCCACTTCTCACATAGATGTGATGGGTTCTGACACAGAAAAGAAAATGTGGTACAGAACCAGGAGGAAAGGCCTACAATTGATGGCAGTTCTGTGTCTAACACAGAGAGGGCCACTTTTAACTCATTTTTTAAATCTACCCACCAATCACGTGGAGCAGGATTATTAGTCCCACGGCTCAGCTCTCTGCCTGCTCCACAAATGTCTGCTGATCTCAAACCCCCTCGTTAGCTGGGCCTGTTCAACCAGCTAATGGCAGAACAGAGCCACTCTGCCCGGTGGCATCCATCAGCCAGGCGTGACGGGGTCTGCTCAGCAGCTCCCTGCTTGCTCAGCTCTGCGTCCCTGCGTCGGCAGCCACTGTGTCCTGGGGGAGGAAGAACGAGGCATTGGACCCCCTGCCGAGGCTTCTTCTGCAGGGACAGGCATGTCCAAGGCCCACGGGGTATTTGAAGAGAGGGCGCGCTGGGCCGCTCGCAGCTGGCTCCACCCTTTCTTTTCGCTTCGTAACAGACAGTGCTGAGCTTCCACGGAGAGGGCACAGGCTCCGAGTCTTTGAATCTGGGTTCAAATCCTGCCTCTACTCCTTATTCACTGTTCATCCTTCACCAGGCCTTCTGCCTCAGTTTCCTTATCTGTGAAATGGGTATAACACTACCTGACGCTCAGGGTGCTGTGATGACAAATGCTAGATGATAGATGCTAAACCATTTGCTTGGTCCCCGGCACTTAATAGATGCTTAATAAATGTTGTGTTGTTGTTGTTTGTTGTTCTATGTCAATTCTATCTCAATAAATAACTAAGTAATAAATGTTGCTTCCCCCTCTCTCCCTTCCTTCCCTCCCCCCTCTGGGGTAGGAGGAATAATGCCCACCAACCTCCCAAAGATGCCCACCTGCTGATGCTCCCTGGGACCTATGAGCATGTTATCTTACACGGCGAGAGGGATTCTGCCAATGTGGTTAAGGTATGGGCCTTGAATGGGAGATCACCTCAGTCTAATTTGAGTCGGGGTCAGGGAAGGCAAGCTGGTAGAGGAAGGAGATGGAGAGATGAGATAGATGGGGAGATTCAAAGTGTGAGGGACTCGGCCTACCGCTGGCTTAGAAGACGGAGGAAGGGGACATGAGTCAATAATGAGGTCGCCCTGCACCCAAACCATCGCAGACGCCTCTTACCTGATCGCTTTGCTGCCAGGGTCTCCCTCCCTGTCTCAGCTGCACACAGGCACGGTCTCAAGACTCAGTGGCCCCGAGCACACGCTGCTGCTGAAACAGAAAGGGCGCTGCATCCCTGGGTCCCGCCGTTGAAATGTGAACCTGCACCTGGCATCCAGGCCCCTCTGCTCTGACTCCTGTGGCCCAGCCTCCCCTGCTGCTTCCTCCTCCCAGGGGCCAGGGCCAAGGTGTCCCTAGTGCTCCTCCCGTTTCCTGACAACAGGGTGCGCTCTCCCCTGCATCTGGGCCTCGGCAGGCTGGCTCCTCGCCCTCCCTGGCCTCCGCTTCTCTGTCTGGAGAATCTCTGTCCTCTAGGACTCAGCCCAGAGCAGACCCTGACATGACCTCCTCCCTGCGCCCCTCCAGGGGAGGGGTGTCCTCTCTGTCTGATGATCACCTCCACCTGTGACTGTCCACAGGGCCCCACGTGGGAGCCCTGAGGGCAGGGCCAGCCTCTCTCTTCAGGATCCCTCAGGACCCCTCAGACCTGGCCTCCGACTCTGCATCACGTGGAAATCCTCAAAGGCTCACATCCCACATGCACAAGTCCAGACTCAAGAGCTCCCTCTGCAAACCGACTCCTGGGTGAGCTGGACCCTGGGCCTCCACACCAGCAAGGCCACCCAGCCATCGGTCTGGGGACACTGACACTCAGCAGCACCTGTGTGCCTGCTTCTGGACTCTTCTAAGGCCCCCAGAAGGCAGAGGAGACAGGTCAGCTGTGCTGTCCCGGCTCCTCCAAAACCAGCCCAATTAGCTCTTTAATGAGGAGCCCGGGGAGCATCCTCACGGCCCTCAGGCTGGACCCAAACCACCGTGGTTATGAGTCACTCATCCCCTCAAAGGCTCTGGTGTCCTCGGCAAACACAGCGCCACAGATCAGAGCCTGGATCTCTTATCCCAAGAAAAGAAGGATCCTGTGGAGTCTCTCTGCCTCCCCAGGCCTGACACCCCATCTCTGCCTCTCACCCGGCCCTCCCTCCTTCCCTTCCATACCTGGTGCTTATTTTCAGAACCTCAGAAGCCCTCCCAAGCCTCTGACATTTACTCTTTGGAATTAGAATATTTTCTGTTTCTCTTTCCCAGAGCGAGACTGACGGGTGAGATTTCCCGGGGGCTCCTTCCTGCCCCCAGGAAGTGCAGTACTGGGGGGCAGAGTGGGCTTATGCCAGCCCAGCACGATGGTGTTGACCAGCCATTATTAGGCACCCACTGTGCACCAGGCCTTTGCGTGAACTATCACATTCAATCGGTGCAGAGCCCTGTGGGGCTGGTGTTACCGTCTGCACAGGTCAGCCGAATGGACCCATTCTTGGAGCGGTTACGTAACAAGTCTAAGGTCACACAGCAAGTGAGAGGGGGGCAGGGATGAGACCACCCCTCTCTGACTCCAAAGTCCATCTTCTGCCTCAATGCTCTGCCTCCAAGGTCCATGGATGGCGGTGCGCTGAAGGACGTGCAGCATTTGGGTGGGCCAAGAATTTAGGAGGGGGCCTTCCAGAGAGAGGTTACTTCAAGAGCAAAGACACAAAGTGAGGAGCAGACGGGCCAGTGGGTGGGGCTGGGGAGAGCATTCAGGTCCGGGAGCAGGAAGGGACAGGCTCGGCTGCAGAGGCTGACTTGTCCTGTGTGGGTCAGGGCTCTGCGGTTGTAAGTGACAGAACACCCAGCTCATCCTGCCTGAATTTTATTTTTTTAATATTTTTATTTATTTCAGAGAGGAAGGGAGAGGGAGAGAGAGATAGAAGATTGAGCCCACAACCCAGGCCTGTGCCCTGACCTAGAATTGAACCATGACCTCCTGGTTCATAGGTTGACACTCAACCACTGAGCCACGCGGGTGGGCCTGCCTGAATTTTAAAGGAAACCCATTAGCTCATCTGATTGGTCAGTCCAAGGGTGAAATGAGTGGAGGTGGGAGAAGGGGCTGCTCCCAGAAGGAAAATGTCAAAAAGAAGGAAAAGGGGGAACATGGAGGAGAGGGAGAAGGAGAGGAGAAAGAAAAGGAAGGGGAGGAAAAGAGAGGAGGAGGAGAAAGAGGAGGATCTAACAGATCACAAGAAGGAGCACAGACTGGGCACAGCTCTAAGCATTTTACATACACTGACTCAATTATCCCCCTAACAACTGCATGAGGTGCATATTATTATCTCCAGTTTATAGGTGAAGACACTGAACTCTAAGAAGTTAAGTAGTTCATTCAGAGTCACTGCCAAGCCAAGATTTTGACCAAAGTAGCCTGGCTTCATCGTTGGGTCCAGGGCGCAGCCCCCTCAGGATGGCTAATGGGCCGCATCAAGGTTGGCCTCAGCTACAACCTTCAGTAGGAGAGGCAGGGCCCCGGATGTGCCTAAGCAGGGAGAGGCTGAAGCTATGTGGTTAGGGCTGTGCCTGAGAAAGAGCACATAGCAACCGTGTGAGGGTAGGTCTTGAGGGGTGGGGGGGCGAGAAGGACTGGGTGGTGTGTGGGCCTGATGCGGGCAGGGCAGAGAGGGAGGAGAGGAGGGAGCCCATGTGAGATGTTTATTAATCTCCCCTTGGCCATTTGCCCCTGTGCTGGTTGGACAAGTGGTGAGCGTGGGGACGGGCCTTGTTGATGATGCACAGCCTGCTTCGGAAGGCGCCCTGGGTTGCCACCCTTTCACAGTGCTCCCTGCCCTCAGAAGGAAGCAGCCAGGCTCTGCACACCCTCCGTTTTCCCACGGGAGCGGGCCTGGCTGCAGGGAAGGCCCTGCTCAGGAGGGATGAGAGCCCCGAGCTGCCGCAGTCCGGCCACCGTGTTCTCCCTCCAAAGAGGAAGGCCTGGCGCGCCCTGGGCTCCAGCAGGGGTCACGGACACAGCCTGTCTCCTTTGGTCTCCGTCCCGGTCATCTGGCAGGAAAGCTGGTTGACTGCAGGGAAGGCAGATGAAACCATTCACAGGGCAACTGACTGTCAGAGAAAGAAGTAAGCATGCACACCACCCATCGTCTGCTGCCCCATTTCGGGGGGCGGGGGAAGCAGAGGGGAGCCGTCTCGGGAGAGGGCAGAGGTGAGACTCTTCCACGGGCCCGTGTGCAGGGCCGCAGTGCACACCCACGGGCATGCTTTCTCGTTATCCTCCACCAGGTGACCCCAGGAGGCTCTGATCTGCAAAGACCAATGAGGGCCATCGGGCCAGCGACACCCCTTTTCTCAGCTCCCCAGGGACCGATGTAGTTGTGCTGCGGGACCCAGCTGTCTTTACTTGCCAGGCCTCGCCTCAGATCAAAACCCATCACCAATGGAATAAAAAAATTAACCCGCCCCACACTCAGGATCTTCACTCCACCGTCCCAGGAGTCCCCGCCAGTTCTCTGGGCTGCAGCCAAATCAAACAACCTGTAGTTCAGGAGTGGTTATTTCTCCATTCATTCACAAGCATCAGCTGAGTGCCTATTGAGCGCCAGGCTCTGCCTGTTGGTGTTAGGGCTGCAGCGGTGACCAAGGCAAGGACAACTGCTCCCGCCCCGTGGGGGAGGCAGATGTTACACAAGTAAAAAGCGCTCCCACTATAAACCCGCACCTCTGTGCGTTTGCTCTGCTTCTTCCCTGTGACTACTCACTCGCTCTGTTGGTCTGCCTGCCATCTATGTCTGTCATTCTGGACACAAGACCGTAACTGGGGGAACTAAAGCCAAGACCAGAACAGAGGTGCTGTGCAAGTCCTGGGTCCCCATCTCAGCGATGGCCCCACCGCCCTCAGGCCCGAAACCTCTGCACATCATTTATCCCTCCCCTTCCCTCACCTTTCCTTGAAATCAGTCACTAACGCCCGTTGACTCTAAAACATGAACTCCCCTAAGAGCCGCTCCCATCCCCTCTGCCTCAGGTCCACTCTGACCCTCTTCCCTGGTGCACTGGCCAGCCTCCCTCCCAGAATCGCTACCTCTGTGTCTCCCTCTCCAATCCAGCCCTGCACTGGGAGCCAGAGGGCCCTTTCAAATGTACAAGTGTAACAATGTGGCTTTTCTGCTAAAAAATAAAATAATAAAATAAAATAAACATTTCAATGGCCACTCAGAGTGCTTCCCAAAGTCCCTCACATGGCACCAAGGCCACCAAGACCCAGCTAGCTCCCACTCACCTCTCCGCCTGTGGGTCCTCTGTCTCCCCATCACAGGATACACTCTAACCACAGAGACCACTAGAGGTCCCCACTGTTCCGGCTTCGCTCAGACAGGGCTCCGCACCGCTGTCTCCTGGGCCTGGTACACTCTCACGCCTCCCCACTGGTCACGTCTTACTTTTTCAAGGTCATGCACAGGCATCACCTCCTCCAGAAAGGTTCTCTCCTTCGGCCAGGCTGGGTTAAATCCTCCCCCATGTTTTCACAGCTCTAGCCCAGCCAGCCAGCAGGCAGCTTTCCTCCACTCAGTGATTCGGGGCCCAGGCTCCTGCCATCTTGTGACTCTGACCCCTTCCAAGGCCTCAGATTTCTCTGCTCCCAGAGGGGAGAAAGCGCTGAAAGGCACACCTGCTTCTCAATCACCTTGGCCTGGAAGTGGCACTCGTGTCACTTCTCCAAACCCACCGATGAGAACTGGTCCCGGGGTCCCACCTAGATACAGGGAGTCTGGGAATGTAACCCCACCTGGGTGGCCCCTTCCCAGCAGCTTCCCTGCACCGCCCCTCGCAGTATCCGCCACCTTGTCATCATCCCTGTATGAGTTTGCTAGAGCTGCTGTAACAAGATACAACAAACTGGGTGGCTTAGAACAATAGAAATTGAGGGACTCACAGTCCTGGAGGCCACAGGTCCCATGCCAACGTGTCAGCGGGGGCCAGGCTCCCTCTGAGGGCACTGGAGAAGGACCTGTCCCCGTCCTTCCTCCCAGCTTCTGAGCCTCAGGTGCTCCTTGGTTTGGAGACGGCTGTCTTCTCCTTGTGTTTCTTCCCTCTGTGTCCAAATGTCCCCTTTTTATAAGGACACCAGTCATACTGGATTAGGGCTCATCCTAAGGACCTCATTCTAACCTGATTGCCTCTGTAATGACCCTATTTCCAAGGAAGGTTACGTGCTGAGTGCTGGGGTTAGGACTTGGATGTATCCACAGTGATCATTAGCATCACCTGGGCCATTTTTAGCACCATCATCAACCGCATCTGGGGGCTGGGGGCCAGTCCTTCTTTCCCGGGGAGCAGCCACCAGAGGAGAAAACCTACGGGGCTGGGAAAGGAGCGGGAAGGCGCTGAGGAAGGAAACGCGCCGTTGCAGCTGGCCTTTGATGTTGCAGATTTGGAAACGTGATGCACAGAAAGGAAAGGGACTCCATTGAAATGGAAATGTGTTATGATGGGTGAAACGGGGAGAAAATGGAAACTGCTTTCCTTTCGAGACATGTTTTATGTCGCTCCTGAAAGGGTCCCTCCTCGTAAAAGCAGCCCCGATGCTAACAGAGGCGATGGAGATGAGAGAGCGCCGAGCCCTGGGTGGAAGGATGCCAGCAGGAATTGCGGCCGGTCGCTGCACATCTTGGGGACACAGCCCAGAGGGGAGGGTCTCAGGCTGACAATGGGGAGCCTGGAAGGAGCAGGAGCCCCACTGGCGCCGACTTGCCGAGTGACCTTGGGGAGGTCATTTAGGGACTCCGAGCCTCCCCTCCCTCACCTGCTTCTAGCAGCCACAGTCACCTGCAACATCCCTCCCTGGTCAAGAAGGTAAAAGTCACCATGGGCCACGTGACTGTGCCCGGCCTTAGTGACACTGCAAGAACCTGGGAAGCAGTCAGATGTCTCTCATCCACAGGCATTAGTCACAGGTTCCCTGCGTCCCTGTGAGAGGACACCGCCACCCAGCAGGCAGCCTTCCTCCAGGCAGTGACTCAGGGCCCAGGGCTGAGGGTGGCCCCTCCCCTCCTGGCAATCCCTGTAAAGGGCAGACTGGAGCCTGTGGGTCGTTCCAGGGAGAAGGTTCTGTAGGAATCGCCCTGTGCATTTTGTCACATGGGGTAGCTCATCCATCACTTGCAGCAAACCCACACCATCTCCTTTTGCAGATGAGGAAACTGGGGTTGGGGAGGTCAAGCAACATGCCCAAGTCACACAGCGGAAGAGTGGAGGGCCGGACTCAAACCCAGACCTCCTGGCTCCAAAGCCGGTCCTTGTTCAGGCTCACACTGGTGCTCCTCACACATCTCCCTTCCAGTCTGTAGGCTCCTTCAGGGTCACAGCTCTGCTTCATTCACCTCTGAATCCCTGTTGTGCCAGTTCCCAAACCCCAAGCCAAGGAACCCCTGCATCAGCCTCCCCTGAGAAGCTTGTTAAAGGTCTGGGTTCCTGGGCCCACCCACAGCTGCTGCATCAGTGTCTTTAGTGGTTGGGGTCCCACATCTGCAGTTTTTAAAAACTGTCCAGGGCAGTATGTCCAAGGACCACTGCCCTAAAACCCGTGTGCCACTCTCTCGGACCATGTCTTTGAGCCCAAGGGGTGGGCATAGTGCTCAGTGATTCAGCCAAACCTCACGGCAACCCTATGAGGTCTGTACTGTTATGTCCCCATTTTACAGACAAGGAAGTTGAGGCACAGACTGATTGAATAATTTGCCCGGTGTCACCCAGTTGGCGAGCTGGCATTGAGCTTCATGACAATGTCAGACACAAGCAGGAGTCAGTGTCCCTAATCCCCACGCCAACGCTGACACCCACATGCTTCCTGTCATGAGAATAACAGCCCAGCTCTTCGCATATGCCATCGCCTGGGCAGGCGCCCTGCTCCCTGTCTCACTGACTCTCACCTCTGCTCTGGGAGTCAGGTGTCATCATTAACCCCGTTTACACCGGAAGAGCTACGTTACCTGCCCGATGTCACACAGCTGGCACTTTTCAGAGAAAGATTTGCACTTCCCCTCATATCACAGCCCCACTATTCTCTGCTCCTCTCCGCTCATGAAGGCCACTCACTCTTTGTAGATAAAGAAAAGTACCGTTTACTGAGCATGTACTAAGTGCCAGGCACATAGAACTTAACTCAGTGCCTGGTATCTAGTCAGCATTCAAAACACATCTATTGGTGGACTACCTCACATACATGAACTCATTTAAGGCCCAAGAAAAGTACACAGGCAGATCTAGTTTCCATTTTACAGAAAGGAAGAGTGGCTGGAGAGAGATTAAGTGATTGCAAGAGGGAAGGTTTGACAGAACCAGATCTGGCTGGTTTACAGGACACTGTCCACGGTGGGCCGGACTGTCCCCATCTCCCAGCCTGTGGAGGGCAGCAAGGACTGTGTACGTGTAGAGAGAATGGATCCCACGGCTCAGAGCCTCACAGACCAGTGATGGCCCAGTGAGGCCTGAGGCCAGGAGCCACTGGCTACCAGTTGGGCAAGGAGTCCAGTTGCAACCAGAAAGGTGATTTTAATATCTCATGTACACTCAAAAGCTGCAACTGTGTGGTTTGCCTCAATCATAGGTTCATCTCCCAGAATGCCCCAAGCCAGGCTGCCACAAGTCCCTGCCACAAGTCCCTGCCACAGTATCTCCCTGCCACAGCATCTCTCTCCAGGCCTCCCAGACAGTGCCTCCCAGACCTCTGGAGAAGCGTGTGGACCACAACCTGCACTGGGCAGCTCACCTGATCAGGAAATCCCTCTCCAGAGCTGAACGCTGCCTCCTGGAGTTTCCTCTTAAACGTAAGCTCTGCACCCAGGGATAACACAGAACAAGTGGGATCAACCATCCAACGGCCTTCAGACATCATCCACATCAACAGCATCGACAGTAATACGAGCTGGCATTTACTGAGTGCTCACCGCCCACCAGGAACCACACAGAGGATTCACAGATCATCCACTGAGCCTCGGGACAACCTGGGAGGTAGGCGCTGTCATTATCCAATTGTGCACATGGGGAAACTGAAGCTCATTGAGGCAGAAGGGTTTGCCCGATCAAGCACATCAAACTCGCGGCCCACAGGCCGCATGCTTCGTTTATTTGGCCCGTGTTAGCCTTTGAGTTTGACATGCTTGCCCAAAATCATGCAACATGAGCAATCAATAAACAGAAGCTGGTTGTACCCTCATCTCCTTTCTCCCCCTTGGATCCTGCTGACACCTTGCTGGGGTCCCTTTCTTAATTCTCCCAAAATCTTCGAATGGCCCTTGGGCGGTGGAATGAGCAAACTGGAAACCTCAGCCACCCCTGGATTCATCTCCCGCGATGATGAGTGGCATTATTTTGTAAGCCATTTCGGGTTGTGGTTTGATTGACTTGCAATCTGAGCATCAGTGTAAACACAAATATGACAGAGGTCATGATAACGTTATTGTTAAAGGAGATTATCAATGCAGTAGGCACAGAGCCAGGAGCAAATAGGAACACCAACGTAATCCAGAACTCTCACACCCAAGCACCTCCTGTCCACTCCCCATTTCACAGCTCTCAGAACATGTTTGCTCTGGACACCATTCCCAACCCACTGATGCAGAAACGAACAGACTCCCCCTTCGCAGATGAGGAAACTGATACTCAGACAGGCAAAGTCACTTGACCAAGGTGACTCAGCTAGTGAGGGGCAGAGCCCGGGGTAGACCTGGTTGTCAATGAGCATGCCCCTGAACCATTGTCCTCAAAGGGCCCCATAGTGCTGGAAATCAAACGATTTAACTGTGTGATTACAGAATGACAATGCCAATTGAATTCACTCATCCGACAAGCCCCTCCTCTTCTCTCAAAGAAGAGCAAATGAGAGGTGGAAACTAAGGCAGAAGCTCCTGGACAATAGTTCCAAAAGGTGCAGGCTCCTACTTTAAGGGTCAGTGGGAAAATGGGGAGAAAGAGAGAACCATGCCCCCATTATCCCAACTGGTAATTAACATCAGTCGTGGTCACTGACCACAGGCCATGGTACAGGTGAGATGGGCTGAACCCACTGCAAGCCCACTCTTTCCTTTCCCTCCACCCCAGAGAGCATGCAGGAACCCAAGGAAGAGGCGAGGGAGACAGAGTGTCTCCTGGGAGTATCTCCTGGGAGGGCCCACCCCAGGCTTTCCTGGAATGGGGCGAGCGGTTTCCCAAAAGAGAAAGAGCTTTGGCTCTTTGCACCCTGAAAGGATTGATCTCTTTCTTTTTATGCCAAAGCTCAAAGGGCCAACTTTAATCCAAAGAAGCCTTTACCCTTGGTTATTAGACAGGAGTGAGGTCAGCAAGGGCTAATGGGCATTGTTTTCATTCATGCTCATGGGCACAGCAGCTACCAGAGAGGCGTTAGCAGCCAGGACCTCTCCTGTGCTGGGCTCCGCATGGGGTGTGAATCCCGGTCATGGCTGCAGCCGATGCTTCGCTTAGATTTTTCTTCCCCCATGGGCTACAGCGAATCTGGGCTGACAGGACCAAATCCAGAGGTACGGGACCCCACGGAACAAAGTCGATTGAGGACCCTTCAACGCCCAGGTGACAAATGCACCTTCAATGAGGACAGCAAAAAAAATCACAGTGGCCTCAGCTGTCTCTAGAGGTGGACGAGGGTCTGAGAGACCGCCTGACCGTGGGGCCCAAAGCTCCCTGTTCAAATGCCTCCAAAGGCTTTCTGCAGCCCTAACCGGAGAGACAGAACTTCCTAACGTGGCTTAGGACGCCTTACCCAGCCTGGACCCAGCCTTGCTCCAGCCTCACCTCACCTCACCCCAAGCCCCTTACTTTACCTGCTTGCCTCCCGGTCATACTAACCTGCCCAGCCCAGGCCCTTTGCACATGTGATTCTTTATGCCTAGAATATTTTTTCCCATTGTCTGCTCCCACTACATAAGCTCTAGGAGGCAGGAACTGTTCTCTCTGCTGTATCCAGAACACCTACCACAGTGCTTGTCACTGAGTGAGGGTCCAATAAATATTGAGTAAATGAATGAATGAATAAACAACGAGTTTCCACACTGGTAGCTCTGCCCATGTAAGCATTAACTAATTATCTAAATGTTCAGGTGGTCTCACTGGCTTGAGGGATCCCAGAGCTCAGAGGTGATCCAGAGAGCACTTTGGGAGATCCAAACTAAGGCAATGAGAGAACCACCCACCAATGCCAAGGCTGAGAAGCATGGAGGAGCGAGGAGGTCTTGGAGGAATGAGAGAAGGCGGACAGGACAGAAACAGACCCATCTTCTTCCCCCTCCCACTGCCAGCCCCACCCCAATTCCCAGAAACACTCCCCTCACCTACATTCCTGAGTTCCGTGAATCAGCCAGTGCGCCCCTCAACAGGTTCTCCCCATTTTCCTTTAGTAATTGAACCTCAAATTTCAGCTTTTTACCTGGCTTCTCAGGCTACATTTTCAAGGCTGAGAAAACTTTCACCTCATCCCATTCCCTCTGCCTTGAGTTGGGCACAGCCAGTCCACCAAGCAGGGGATGGGGGAGGAAGGGAAATTGATGGTTCCACTGATGGGGGTGCTTGTTATGAATGGCTTGGCTGTCCATCCCCCCACCAATCACACCCATGAGAGAACCCACCGGGCAGCCAGGCTCAGGGACCAAGGGCTCCTTACTACAGGGCATGCTCTGGCCCCCATCACCACGCCTAGTGGAGTCATCAAATAAATCCAACATTTAGAAAAGGGGGGTCGGGGTGGGGGATGCAGCAGACACTTTCCTGAAATCCAGTAGCAATAAAAGAGATAAATGGGCCAGCTCGCTCCAGACAACCAAGCGCCAGAGAAGTAATTATCCCACTTCTGGTCCTCAGCAAGGATGCCAGTGGCAGAGGCACCTGCCCCCGTAATTCATCAGCCTCAGATTTATGGACTCCTCGGGAGCCCCCTGTACAAAGTCTCCCCTCCAGTTCACTCGAGACAATGCTATTTAGATTTTGTCAAGATTATTGCTCTTCTCTGTCCTACCTGAGCGGGGAGGCAGACACCACAGTGCGTGGCACAACTAAATATTGATTTGCTGGTGCCAACCTGCCCAGGAGAGAAAGCTCTACAAATGAGTCAATTGTTTCCAACTGCCCGAGACCTCCCAAGGCCTTAGTGTCCCCTGTAAGTCACTGAGCTACTGGGGTCACATCAGGCAAGCAGAGAGCCCAGCTGCATAATCCTAGGGAGTAAAGCTGTGTTGTGTAGAAAGTACCACAAGCCTTCGTTTCCTCATCTGTAAAATGGGAATCAGAGCATGGGAGCATGAGGATTCCCGTTCTTGATATTGCTTGGAATCTTTCTAAATGAGCTTACATTTCTTTTGTAGGAAGAAAACTAAGCACAGCGAAATGTAAATAAAGTGAAGGTAGCAGTGCACGCCTCATCGGTTTGCAATGAGAGTTGAACTAGATGATGCCCACTCTGCCCACAGCATAGGGTGGGGCACTGCTGAGGGTGCAATACCAGTAGCTGCCAGGACACTCCAGTTACTGAGGCCGCTGATGGTTGTTGCTGGAAATCAAGGTTGTGGCAGGGTGTTGGCTGTGTGACTGAACAAGAAGGATGACCTCTCTGATTCATCTCTAAAATCAGAACTGCGAGATCTTTTCATGACATTTCCAGTCCCAAGTCCCCTTTTGTATCACCTCAGGGTTGGCGAGGGTTGGTGACTTTGGCGTTAATACTTCAGGACAACAGGAGATGGCCTCAGTGACCCCTTTGCTTCTCCATGGCCCAAGGCCTTCACTCACTCACTCACACATTCATTCATTCACCACTTTAGAAGCTATAGCTGGGCCCTCCAGGAGCCACACGGGTGAGGAACAGGCCGTTCTGATGCAGTGAGGGGTTCCAGCTGTGGGGACATGTGTGAGGGCTGGGGGAGCTCTGAGCAGGGCTTGTCCACACCTGCCTGGGCTTCACAGAAGAGATGACACTGAACTGAGGGAGAGGGGGAGTGTGTGGGGATGTGGTGGTGGAAGGGCACTGCAGGCAGGGGGAACAGAGCATGCAGAGTCTAGAGGCTCAGAAGCATTTGGCCTGCTCGGGTAGGAGCACCTGGCTTGAAAGGCTGGAGAGTGGGGTGGGAGAGGAGCAGAGCAGAGGTGAGGGGTGAGTCTGGAGGGGCCTGTGCCTGGGCTCCTTCTCCATGCTTTCCCATGAAGGATGCCTACGGGACTTCTTTCATGTGTGAGGTCAAGTCCCAGCTCTGCTCTTGACCTCCTATGTGACTGTGGGCAAGAAGCTTCACCTCTCTGAGCCTCCGTTTCTTCTGTGATAAAATGAGGGCAAGATGTGCCTCATACGCTTGTAAGAGGAGTAAAGGTCTCATGCATACATTCAGCAAGTGATGATTGTGTGGCTGCTCTACTCTGTGTCAGCTCTGTGCTGGAAACGGGGCCACTGCACAGAACAATGTGGACCTGGAAAACTGGGCAGGGGCAATGGCAGGGGGCTTGAGCAGAGGCGGGAAATGAAAAATCACCACGAGTGAGACCAGGTTAGTCCGTGTGAAAGCCATCTGGGTTTGCTAAGGGACACGCATGAAAGTTAGGCTCTACCTCCCACCAAGGCTAGGAGATGGCAGCCCTATCTTCAGGTGTGGGCTGGAACAAACAGTGACTTCTTTTAGCAGCCTGGAGTTTTTCCTGTCAGGCTCTTCACGAGGGGCGAGGGCCGACCAGGCTGGTGTGGCTCAGTTGGTCAGAGCGTCGTCCCGTACACCGAAAGGTCGTGGGTTAGATTCCTGTTGGGGCACATACCTAGGCTGCAGATTCGGTTCCTAGCCCCAGTCAGGGCATGTGTGGGAGGCAAAGGATCAATGTTTCTCTCTCACATTGGTGTCTCTCTCTCTCTCTCTCTCTCTCTCCTTTCCTCTCTCTCAATCAATAAATATATCTTCAGATGAGGATTTAGAAGAAGAAGGAAGAGGAGGAGAAGGAGGAGGAGGAGGAGGAGGAGGAGGAGATGGAGGAGAAGGAGAAGGAGGAGGAGGAGGAGGAGGAGGAGGAGGAGGAGGAGGAGGAGGAGGAGGAGGAGAAGGAGAAGGAGAAGGAGAAGGAGAAGGAGAAGGAGAAGGAGAAGGAGAAGGAGAAGGAGAAGGAGAAGGAGAAGGAGAAGGAGAAGGAGAAGGAGAAGGAGAAGGAGAAGGAGAAGGAGAAGGAGAAGGAGAAGGAGAAGGAGAAGGAGAAGGAGAAGGAGAAGGAGAAGGAGAAGGAGAAGGAGAAGGAGAAGGAGAAGGAGAAGGAGAAGGAGAAGGAGAAGGAGAAGGAGAAGGAGAAGGAGAAGGAGAAGGAGAAGGAGAAGGAGAAGGAGAAGGAGAAGGAGAGATAGTGCCACCCTAGGCATGTGGCCTCGAGCTGTTAGAAACCACATTAGTGTCTGTTCATGTTTTTATAGGTCAAGGTTGGGCTTTGTTGAGAAGAGGGCTCGGAGAAGCCTGGCTAGAGTTAGTTCAAAGAGAGAATCCGAGACCAGGAGCGCATCTTCATTCTGGGCTGCCGGTTCACGGTGCTTCTGATGTCGAGGGTCTTCATGAATTTCCTGTGGCGTCAGCTCCCCAGGTAAGTTCTTAAAAGCCTCCTCAGGGAGAGAGCCAACAATGCCAGTTCCCCTTGGAACACAGATCTCACGCATCCTTGTTCCCCACAGTGCCAAGCACAGCACCTGTCTCTTAGTAGGAACTTGGGAAAATGCTGGTTGACTTGGACAGAATTTGAAGCAGAAATTGAGCATGTTTTTAAGGGTTGCACTGGAGCATGAAAGAAACGTGTGGAAAGAAAATGGGAAATTGGAGATAGCAAGAATGGCAGCGCTTTTGTTTTCCTGTGAAATGAAGCAAAGGTAGCAAGAGAGGTTAGATATTGACTTGTTTTTGCTTGGGGGATTAAAGAATTAATGGTGTGTTTGCACACTAATTGGAATTATCCAGGAGAAATGGGAACATTGATGATGGAGGCGAGAGGGGAAGGGATCTGGGGCACACGTGGCCTTGGATAAGGGATGGAGTTCATGAAGTCAGGGGGGTCTCAATGCATGAAGAATTTTCCTGATTGTCTCCCAATAGAGACACACATCCTTCCAGATATTTATCTTACAGACCAAGATGATTAGAATCTTTATCATGCTGTTCATATTTTTCGGCAACCTACTTTCTGTATTCAAAAGCATATCATGGACATTCTCCCAAGTCAGAGCATAGAGGCCAAATTCAATCATCTTAATGGCTGCTTAGTATTCAATGGTATGGATGTGCCATAATTCAGATAACCAATCTCCTACTGATGGACATTTAAATTTCTCCAATTTTGCGATTACAAATAACATTGTAGTGAAGATCCTTACCTAGCTCTGTACTCCGGAGTATTTCAGAATGATTGAGTCTCAGAAGTTAAATTGCTCCGACAAAGGCCTGTGTCTTATGAATTTTGATAGACGCTGCCCGCATGTCCTCTGCTAATGTTACCTCGATGAACAGCCCACCAGCAGGATGTGAGGGCAACACTAGGGCTTGGTTTGAGTTCAGACTTCAAAGCAGACTTGCTTAAACGTGGTTCGGCCTGAATGTGGTGCCAGAACCATAATTGATCAACCATTGTCCCCTCCTCTCCAGGCTGCAGGATGTGCTTCCCTGGGCTGGGCTGGGGAGCTGGAGAGGCAGAGAATTGGGACAGAGAAGAAAGAGCAGACCAAAGGGGACACGAGTACAGATCTGGGGCGCTATGGGGTGCTCAGGGTCAGGGGCCCAGGACTCTAGCCGGGCTCAGCAAACAACTCCTGTGGGGTCTATGCAAGCAGCTGAGCCCCTCACTGACAATCACAGTGCATGTGCTTGTGCCGCTCCGAGGAGGTAACGAATGTGAACATGAGATTGTAAGTGTTGGGGCAGAGATTGCCTGTGGTCTACTGATAGTGACCTGCCTCCTCCTTCATACAAACACATCCCCTATATTGTCAGGGGCAACGATTTCACCTACTTAAAACATTATGGCCCTAGCTGGTTTGGCTCAGTGGATAGAGGGTCGGTCTGCGGACTGAAGGGTCCGGGGTTCAATTCCAGTCAAGGGCACATACCTCGGTTGCAGGCTCCTAGGCCTGGTCCGGGGCATGCTGGAGGCAACCAATTTATGTGTCTCTCTCACATTGGTGTGTCTCTCTGTCTCTCCCTCTCCCTTCCACTCTCTCTAAAAATCAATGGAAAATATATCCTCGGGTGAGGATTAAAAAAGCAATTACATTTCGTCCCTCTGCAGACTGTCGTGTGACACAGTTTCCACCGACGAGATGGGAGCAGAGGATACTATGAGGCATTCTGGGAAACTCCCTGAAGGGCAGCAGCAGCTGGACCAACATGGACTGCCTGCCCACTGCCTGTCCCAAGTGGGGCCAAAGGCCCAAGTAGAGCCACTGAACTGTGACCTCAGGGCAGCTGGACATACTGAGGACGCCGAGGAGAAATAGAGGAGGAGGTTGGGCCCCATGACATCTTGGAGCTGCTGGGCCTTCACCAGCCACTCACTCATTAGGTGAGAAAAATAAACCCCTGGTTGTCTATGCCTCTGTTGGTCCAGTCCCCTACTCCCAGTGAAGTGCCATTCCTAACTGTGTGAGCAGCAATGTGGAGGTGACCGGGCACCAGAGTGGACTTCAGGAAACCTGACCTACTGCCTCTCCACCACCGGCCAGTGTGTGAGGGACCGCAAAGGGCTGGGCCTCTCTGAAACTCATTCCCGCATTGGTAACTAGGGCAGCAGTCCCAGGGACACCAGATCAAAGGGGGATAAAATGACAACTCTTTGAAGCCTTCTGACCTGGGACACAGGGAGGCTGGGGGCTGGTCCTCATCTCTAACTGGTCAACAGCTGACCTTGGACAACCCCCCAGCTGCTCAGTGATCCTCCGTTGTCTCATGCTTAAATAGGAGAATGGATACACCTTGCAAAGGGTGACACTGTTCAAGGGAGAGAGGCTGTCAGTGTGTACTAGTAAGTATTTAGGGTTCCAGATGGGTGATGGCCCCCACCAGGGGCCACAAGGATGGCAGCTCAGGGGGCGTGCAGCCAGCAAGGCCAGTGGGTGGTGGGAGAGCATTAGATTGGGAGCTAGGAGCCCTCCCACCAGGTCACTGTCTGTCTTGGAATACCCCTCCTCTGGTCTGTTTCCTCTCCTGTAAGATGCGAGATTCAGACTAGACCATGAAGACCCTTGCCCTCTCTCATACTCTTGGAGTTAATTTTTCTGCTTTCACAGGGAGGCAAGGTCAGGTGACGGGGGGAGTGGGGGTTAGGACCAATCAGGAGTGTGAAGAGCAAAGACCTCAGAGAGGTCTCCACAGGACCCAGCGGGACATCTGCTAAGACACCTTTCCACTCAGAGAGGTGATGCCAGACCATTTTCCACTCACCCAGTGCAGGGTGGGCTCTGGCCCACGCAGGGTGCCCTGCCTGATTTGAGTGAGAGTGCGGCGTGTCTTGCAGAGTTCATGGTAATTAAGCAACAGCTCTGAGCAGATGGACACCCACTAGGACAAGCTCTCCTGGGAAGACCTAGGTCTTCTACTAATGAGCTGTGTAACCTTGAGGCAGTCACTTAACCTCTCTGGGTCTCTGTTAACTTATCTATAAACAGACCAGGTGCTTTTGAAGATCCTTCCAACACTAAAATATAGGATTCTAGATGTAGGGTCATAGTAGTTGCCCTCGCGTTAGATTATTGGGAAGATGAAATTAGATCAGCCGCGCTCTGCGGATATTGGGCTTTTCTCCACCCATTCCTCTTGATTTCATTTCATACTTTGCTTTTCTTGTCCTCTACCCCAAACCCAATGGAGGATATCTGTGGGTTACTGCCACCCAGTAACCTGGCACCCTTTACGACAAAACTTGTGCCTAAAATTTTCTCCTCCCCTACTCTCAGCATATTTCAGGTTAGTTTCAGCTGGGTCAACCTCACCCTGAGAGTCTAGGATGGTCCCTGATTGGATTAAGCCAACCACCACATTCCCTCTCACTGGCCTTCCATACTGGTTCAGGATCGGGGCCAATGGGAGTCAGCCCAGGGCTTCTGATTAGCTATTGGGGAAGTTTTAGCTTCTCTGCTGGACTCCAGACTATCTGGCCACCAAGAAGGGGGACCTGAGCATGACCTTGCATGGGGGAAAGGTGCTAAAAGATGGAGAAGGTCCTGGTGGTGTCATTCAAGTCCCTGCAACGAGGTCTAATTAAAGGCCCCTCCCTGAGCTTTTCAATGGCATAAAACCAATGCATTCCTTCTGAGCTCAAGCCAGGTTACACCGAGGCTCCTGTCACAGGAAATGAAGGAGCCTCCTGGCTGCCTCCCTTCCAGCATCTAAGTCTCCAAGCTGAGACCAGCACAAAACTTGGCTGTGTCAGCTTCTTCCTCGGGGGTGAGCCAGGTTCATCTCCTGCTGCCCCTTCTCTCCATCGTCTTCTCTCCCACAGAGGAAGCTGCGCAAACCACCCCATAATGGCATCCCAAGGGTGAGGGCACATTGTCCCGAAACTCTAACCAGCCGAGCAGCCCTGTCACTGCCAGACCCGGCATCACGCAGTGACCCTGAGGGCTGCTGACTCAGCACTGTGGGATCCTGGTGCTGACTCACCTCCTTCTGGCAAAAGGTGGTTGAGCTGGGAAGCCACTGGTCAGATTTAAGGTGCAGGGTGGGAAGGGCAATTACACAGAACCCTCTAGAGTCAAGGTTCGGGAACAGGGTCTTAGAAATGACCTTGTTCTGCAGATGTGCAGACTAAGCCCAGAGAGGCCAAGTGACTTTCCCCCAGTCACACAGTGGTCTGGAGACTGAACTGGGCCCAGAACCCAGAACTCCCAGTTCTGAGTCCGGTTGTTCCCTTTACTCTGCCCTGGTATCCTCCCAGGATTAGACCTGTTTCCTCCCCAGGACACCCTCCACCCTCCCACACACACAGCTTTCTTCTTTCTGATTCTCTGTGACAGTCAGTCCTCAGCAGTGCCTCCTATAGGGTCCTTGCTTTCTCCCAGAGTCTGCACCACACTAAACACCCCAGTTATAGCCCAGAGCTTCTCGGTTCAGCAAAGGTGGATGCAGAAGGGCTAGGATGGCACAGCAGTGTCTGCAGCAACCTGATTCCAGCCTGAGCTGACCTCTGAGATCAGGCACTGGTCCCGTAATCAAATCTTAAGGATACCCTTCTTCACCCTTGGTCAGGTTCTTCCCTCATCTCCTACTCCCAGCCCCCCTCCCCGCCCCGCCCCGCCGCTCCCCGTGGGTGGAGCTCTGCCTGCAGGACACACCTGTGTTCTGCTTTGTTGCGGGAAGGCCTGGACTGAGCTTTCTGGCCATCTCTCACTTGCCCCAGTCTCTCTAAACGCTGAGTCTTGTTTCCTGTCAACTGTGGCGGGGTTTCCCCCAAAGCCTTCTTGTCTGTTTGGGCAGGAAAATCTATTGCTCACATCCCTGAGTATCCACATCTGGCCCACCTCAATGTGGACCCACCTTCCCACTGCCAAGGGGTGCCAGAACATCCTCAGAGGATCAGCGATGGGGCAGGTGAGGGCTGAACGCCAGGGCTCCCCATCACCACCCCCACCCAGATAAAAAGTGGTCTGTGCATCCAACTCAAGTCAGGGCCCGCTTATCTGAGCAGCTACTGCATTGCAGGCACCAAGATGACAGCTTCCCACAGCCCCACCCTGTGACTCTCACAACCACCTGTGAAGGAGGGTTCATCAGCTCTAACTTCATATGGGGAAACTGAGGGTCTGAGAGGTGAAGTCACTGCCCAAGGTCACCCACCTGACCATAGGAACCCTGAAGGGGATACACACAGAGCCCCCGCCTCCCACAGCCCTGTCTGCGGGGATGTGGTTTTCAAGAACCTCCAAGTACAGCCCACACTCAACCCCCTTTCTAAATCCTTCCTGGCCATTGTTTACCTGGAATCAATGCCAAGTAAACGTCAGAGATCGTCTCCTGGAACCGGAGGCTGGGGCCGCGCGGCTGGCAGACACCCAGCCCGGATCCTGAGAGGGTCTTGTTTAGCCCACAGTCACTGCTGTGCTGTGTCTGCAGGAGGCCTGTCCTGATTTGGACTTTGTGGCAACCACAGGAGAGCTTGTTATCAAAACTGCTGTGGAGGTTGAAAGGCTTTGCTCCACGGTGGGACTGCTGGACTTGGGCAAAAATGCAAGGCCATCAGCTATTTGAATGAAATGCAATGACTGCCAATCTTCTGGGGCAAGGGAAACAAAAGAAAATAATAAACAAATGGGACCGTATCAAACTAAAAAGGGTTTGCACTGCAATGGAAACCATCAGCAAAACAAAAAGACAGCCTACTGAGTGGGAGAAGATATTCGCCAATGATAAATCCTATAAGGGGTTAGTACCCAAAATTTATAAAGAACTCAGACAACTCAACACCAGAAAAATAAACGACCCCATTAAAAATTGGGCAGAAGACCCGAATTGACACTTCTCCAAAGAGGGCATACAGATGGCCAATAGACATATGAAAACTTGTTCAACATCACTAATCATCAGAGAAATGCAAATCAAAACCACAATGAGTTATCCTCACACACCTGTCAGAATGCCTATCATCAATAAATCAACAAACAACAAGTGTTGGTCAGGATGTGGAGAAAAGAGAAACCCTCCTGCACTGTTGGTGGGAATGCAGACTGGTGCAGCCACTATGGAACACAGCGTGGCAATTTCCCAAAAAATTAAAAATAGAATTGTGTATGGCCCAGCTATTCCATTTCTGGAAATATATCCAAAGAAACCCAAAATTCTAATTCAAGAGAATATATGCACCCCCATGTTCATTGCAGCAGTATTTATAATAGCTAAGATATGGAAGCAACTCAAGTGCCCATCAATAGATGAATGAATAAAAAAGCTGTGGTACATATAGACAATGGAATACTACTCGGCCATAAAAAAAAATGAAATCTTACCTTTTGTAACAGCATGGATGGACCTAGAGGATATTATGCTAAGTGAAATAAGTCAGAGAAAGACAAATACGATATGATTTCACTTATATATGGAACCTAAAGAAATATAAACAAACAAAATAGAAAGAGAGGCATAGATTCAGAGAGCAGACTAAGGGTTGACAGAAGGGAGGAGGGAGGGGTCTGGATGAAAAAGATAAAGGGATTACGCAGTGCAAATTGGTAGTTATAGGATAGTCACAGAGAGGTAAATTACAGCCTAGGGAATATACTCAATAATATCTTAATAAATGTGTATGGGACCAGGTGGGTACTTGCAGTATCAGGGGGACCACTCCGTAAAGTACATGATTATCTAACCATGATGCTGTACATCTGAAACTAATACAGAACAATGCCAACTGTAATTGAAAAATAAAACATAAATAAATAAAAAATACAATGACTACCATGAAATTTTAATTAAATTCTTACTCATGTGAATAATTGAGTATGAAATTCAAGTGCGCTGGCTTCCTCAGGCCCACTCTGGAAGGAGAACTGGGGCAACCTGAGCATCAGGTACAGGGCTCTGTGGGGTCTGCAAACGCCCAGGTAGTGAGGGTACAATGACGGTCTTCACTCTTGCTGGCCCCGGGAGCCACCCCATTATCTCTCCTCTCAGGGAAGTCATTTTCTCCCCATTTACTTTCCTCTCTGCTTGGCCCAGCAGGAAGTGGCAGGTGAGAGGAGCAGATGGAGGAAGAGGCAGAAAGCAGGAGGGATTCAGGATAGAGCCCAGCTTGGAGTCCAACTAAACCCATAAATCATGATTCTGCAGCTTGCCAACTGTGTGATCTTTAGTAACTCACTGTACCTCTTTGAGTTCAAGTTTCCTCATCTGAAAAATAAGGACTATATCTTCCATCTTTTTAGAAATGTTGATTATTTTCCTCCAGATTCATCCCTTCCTGCTCAACTCTGATGTCATTCCTCCCACCCCAACCAACAACAACCCTCAGCTTATTAACAGTATTGAGGTGGAGACCTGGGCAAATGATCAGACCTTCTCCCCCAGGCATCCCAGTTTGGAACATGGGGACAGAGTGTTAAGCTGTGGCAGCCAGCAGGAAGAGCATGTAGCTCAGGGGTAAAGGCCATCATTTTGGCGTGGCCATGGTGAGTGGGGAGCGAGGAGAGAAGCCAGTCTACAGCCAGAAGGAAGAAGATGAGCAGAGGGAACAGGAGATGAGTCATCCTGCTGATCCAGACAGAGAGAGACAGGGAGCATCCCTGTCCAGGGACCTCCAGGCCCTAGGACCCCAGCTGTACTTTCTACAGTTGAGGTCTGAGGGGACTCCTTGTCCTTCCACTAAGCCATCTTCCTACGGGAGCCCCTTTGTGTGGGTCTGTGAACCAGTTAGGGTTCTCCTCTGTTTTACATGTGAGAAAACTCAACCCAAACTAGCTTAAGCAAAGGGGGAATCCACTGATCATGCCATGGAAATGGTCAATGCTAGGCTTGGTTTCAGACACAGCTTGAAGGGGCCTCCAGCGATTCACCCAAGACCTGGCTTCTCTCCATTTCTCCTTCACAAATTGTCTTCCTTCTCGGGCTACACCTGAGAAGGTGGCAGCAGCTTAGACTGTGAGCTTTCAAGATCAAATTCAGTGGCAAAGAGCAAGAGTTGTTCTCAGAAGCCCCACTAAAAGCCCTATTGCGGCTCATTCATTCCAACGGGTCCTCTGCCCTCTCTGAGCTAAGTACTACGGCTGGAAAAACCCAGTTTACAGATTAGCTTAAGCCTTGGGCACGTTGCCCACCGCTGAGCTACGGCGCAGCCTCAGTCGTAGACTGAGAGCAGGGAAGGGAGAGGTCGGCAGAGCTGCTGTGGGAAGAGGACTCTGAGCAAGCAGCCTTGGCTTTGACAGCCAAGACAACTCAGAGGGGAGGGAGGAGGATGGCCTCTGCGCGATGCAGGTGCTCAGGAAGTGCCGACTCCTCCCCTCCGTGCCCTTATGTTGGCAGCTTGTCTGTTTAGCTCGTGAGGCTGGGACTCCAGCCCCTTCTCTTCACCATCGGATAACTGAGCCTTCTGAGGCCTGCAGGCCAGTGTCCCCACTGACTTGCCCAGACTTTGCATGTGACCTTCCTCGGCTCCCTCTAGGCAGCCCCCCACTGCACTTCCCTGGAAAGAGGAGTTCAGACACTGAGGCTCCCCCTGCGTGGACAATGGGGTGAGTGCACAGGCTCGGGATGGGCTGCGAGGTCTGCATCCTGCCCTGCCACTTACTGTCGGTGTCATTCAGGCGAGTCACTAACCTCTCTTGACTCCCAGCTTCCTCGCCTGCAAAATGGGGAAATGACCTCCTTCTCCCTCTGTAGACCTCAGTCTCCCCTCTATCAATGGCAATAAATAAATAAACAAAGCACACATCCATTGGCTTGTCCCTGTCTGTGTTCTCAGCCTGCTTGTGGGCTCCACAGGGCAGGGACGACCCCATCTGCTCACCACATGTCCCAGCACCCCGCACGGAGGGGCCCTCAGCACACACTGTTACATCGGGGCACAAGCAAGGCAGCCTCCAGCAGCCCTGGCTGCTCAGCCCGGCTCCGTGGACAGCAGCAGCAGCACCCAGGAGCTGTTGGAAGTGCAGGCCTCCTGGACTAGAACTGCACCCCCACGGCCCCAGGGCAGTCACGTCCAAGCCCCAGGAGCCCTAGGGTCTCGGCCTCCCCTCCTCAGAGCCCCCTCCTCCATGCTCATTTGTTGGGGCACCTCCCTGAGCCTCCACCTTCCCCTCTGAAGATGGGCACCACAGAACCTATTTTCCCTGAGGATAATTTGGAAGATTAAGTGGATCATGGATTCAACTCACAGGCTTCTAGCAGACGCTTCATAAACAGGGCTCCATCTCCTTCTCTCTGGAGGCCCAGGTCAGTGCAGGGAGTATTCGAGCAGCCCCCGTCCCAGAATTTACTGTGCAGGCCAGGCTGGGCATGAGCCTGTCAGAGGGAGCCCTGGGCACCAGCTGGAACCATCCAACTCCTCCAGCAGCAGTTGGGGGACCCTCTCCTCACTGTACAATTGCTGCCCCCCACTTTTCCTTTCAGGGCCCCTGCCTGCTGCCCTAGAACCCCTTGTGGTTCTCCCTCCGGCCATCCCCTTCCACAGGGAAGGTCTCCCCCATCCTTTCTGCCAACCTGGCCCAGGCTGCCGCCTGCACTTTTGCCTCCCAGCACCCCCACTGGTCAAATGCCCATCAGAGCACCGGTCTTGTCTGTGCACCTGCCCGTCTCGCTGCCCACAGAGCTGTGCCCATGGAGCTCGGAAGCTCCAGGAGCTGAGACGCTGGTTCTTCGTGCTGCCCTCTCCGTTCTCAGCTGGTACCCTGACCGCTCCCACCACACATCCTCGCTCCACCCCTGCCTCTTCCCTGGGTTCCAAGCCTCACCTGCCCACTTGAGCCTGCGCCTGGCTGGTGCTCAGAAAGCCCACTCTAGGCAGAGAGCAGAGGCCCAGGGCCGAGACACCACAGAGCCCCAGCCGAGCCTTCTCTCTGGGCTGGGACTGGGACTGGGGCAAGAGGTGGCCCTGCAGATCTGCGTGTCCCAGCAGCAGGGTGAGTACCCATTTGTCTCTGGTGGGGGCTGGTTGTCATCGGTCATGGGAGGGTGGCGTTTGCTGGTTCTGAGCCCCGGTGCTCCATGCAGAGATGTTCTCAGTGATTGTAGGAGACCCTGTGGGTGCCCACCCATGTCCCCTGGGCACTGGCCCTCACATACTAAGGAAGGCTGCCCGCTGAGGACACCTGCAACTCTGCTTCCTGTTCCTTCCATTAGAGACGTCCAACAACATTCACTCACAAAACACAGTATCCCCTACACGCCAGGAGCTGTTCCAGGCACAGGACCCAGCTCTGAGGGGACAGGAAAAGCCCTCCTCGGGGAGCGTACGTTCCACACGAGAGACGGAGAGTAACACTCACAGCCACATCCAGTCAAGAGGTGACACGTGCATAGGGAACATATACAAGGTGATGGGACAAAGATGATGGATATGCCGGTTAGAGGCTGACGTGGCCTCGCTGTGCACAGAGGGAAGGCAGGGACCAGGACTCGCCCTGCCAGAGTCTCCAACCTGACACAGAGCCGGCGCAGGCTGGCCCTCAGCTGATGTTTGCTAACTGAGCATCTAAGTAAATGGATCCCCCTCCTCAGGGCCTTGTGTGGGGAAGGAGGGAGCTAATCTCAGTTCTCCCATCTGAGAATGGAGACCCCTGAATCCCCTTTGCCCAGGGTCTTCAGGGCTCATTCCTCAGCCCATGTGGCCCAGGAGGCAAAAGGCAGAGGATGGGGGGAGGGAGGAGGGCTGAGGAGAGAGCTGGACCCCCTCTGCCTCCTCTCTCCCGGCCCAGCCATCATCCTTGCCCCAGAGGCAAGGAGAGTAACTCAGACACCCTCTCTCCCGGTGGGGGCAGAGCTGGGGTGGGGGTGGGAGCAGGAAATGTCGCATCACAGAGCAGAGAAAATGATCCAAGACATGGCATCCCCCTCTTGAATGCAAATGCAGTCACTGTGACAAGACAAGTTCAGCAGCAGCAGGCACGCAGGCCTGGGGCCTTCTCCTGGCCGCCCTCCCGGCTCCAGCCCCGACAGCCCTCATTTCCCTGGTAGCGCCTGTTTCCAGCGCATTGTTTTTCTCCTCTTGATAAAGGGTAATTCATTTAAGGCTCTCGGATGGTTTTTTCCTGTCTCCAACGCCTACTTTTCACTGGAAGATCAATTTCAAGGAAACACTTAAAGCCTGTGGAAGTTAGATCCATTAACAAGTGCTAAGTGGCCAATCGCTCATGGAGGGGCCTTTGACTACGACCAAGAAATGATAACTCTGCCGGGAGCCCTGGAACAAGGCTTTATGAGCCTCTTCTTTTTCCTCTGCCCGAAATTAAGGTTTGTTTTGGAGACCAAGGAGGAGGATTAAGAGAGCAGCCAGCCAGCCCCGGGTGGGAGACAGGGGAGGCGCCCCCAGCTCACTCCCTGGAGAGGGGTCTTGCTTCCCAAAGATTGTCATTTTATCTGTGAATCTGTGGCTCCAGGAGTCCCTCCTAGTGTGACTCAGTCATACACACACACACACACACACACACACACACACACACACACACACACACGGGCAGTGGGAGCAAGGAGACCTGATGTCACCTCCATGCCACAGTTTACTGGGAAAAGGAAGGCCAGGTTGGAGGTAAGGGTGGGGGGGTGAGCAGCAGAGACCATTTCTAGAGAGAGAGAACCAGGGGGAGAGCAAGGAGGAAGGCCAGATCATTAATCCCCAGAGATAAATGATGGGGTTGGTTCCCAGAGCTCAGAGTGATGAAGGCCGATAGCCAACACCTCACCTGGTGACAGAGCCCCAGCACAATGACATCAGCTTCCAGCCACTGGATCTTATATGTGCCTGACCCTACGTTGGCGCTTTACGTGTTACTTCAGTTAAGAGTCATAATGGCCCATTGGCCCCTAGATGGTATTATGGTCCCGCTTTACAGATCAGGAAATTGAGGCTCCGAGAGGGGAAGTCCTTTGTCCTGAAACACCCAACTTGCAATGCCAGTCCAGGTCTGTCTGATGCCAAAGCCTGAGCACTTCACCCTTATACCTCCCTCCATCGTCTGATTGCACATCCCCAAGGACGAGGAGCTCGCCACCTCTTAAAGTAGCCCAGTCCATCTCTGGGAAGCTTTGAATGGTCCAAAGTCCTTCCTTCTGGCCACTCGGAGGGCACCCACTTTCTCTTGCACGTGGCAGACGGTTCCGTACTTGGAGATAACGCTCTCTTCCCCCCAGAGATGTCCCAGCCCCAGGCCCTACAGCCCCACTCCGTCAGCATTCCTCACCACAGCAGCCCCTCTGACGGAGCTCCGTTCCTGCAGTGATCCAGGGGAGGGAGCGGCAGGCCCTGGACCACGTTTCTGATCTTTTCTGCCCACTTTTCCTGAATGAGGACACACTGCGGAGACACAGGGCTGGCCATGGCCGACTGGGTGAATTCTCCTTTATTCACCCCCCTGTTCGCCTGACTCGCGTCAGAAACCTCCCTCCTGCACTGCAGCTGGGGATCTGAATAACAAGAATTTTTAAAGCCACTTTATTGAGGTATAATTGACATAAAATAAACTGCATGTATTTAAATGTGCAGTTGGATATGTTTGACGTAAGTATACATCCTTGAAACTATCGCTGCAATCAGGATCATGAGTGTATTCATCCCCCTCAGAAGCCTCACGTGCTCCTTTATAATCCCATCCCCTGCCCTTCCCTGCCTCCCCGTCTCCATCCCTGGACAGCGTGAATCCGCTCCCTGTCACTATTGGTTAGTTCCCATCTTTGAGAATTTTATAGAATCATACAGCAATGTGGTCCTTTGTATCTGGTGTCAGTGTAATTATTCTGAGATTCATCCATTGTTGCATGTGTCAATAGTTATTTCATTGCCCTGGCCGGTTTGGCTCAGTGGATAGAGCATCGACCTGCAGACCTAAGGGTCCAGAGTTCAATTCCAGTCAAGGGTATGTACCTTGGTCATGGCTCTGGTCAGGGCTTGTGCAGGAAGCAACCAATCGATGTGTTTCTCTCACATCAATGTTTCGCTCTGTCTTTCCCTCTCTCTTCTACTCTCCCTAAAAATCAATGGGAAAATATCCTCGGGTGAGGATTAACAAACAAAAATAAAAGTTGTGTTTTTTTATTGCTGAGTAGAATTTCATTGTGTGAATGTGCCAAATGTGTTCATCCATTAGCTGCTGATGGACATTTAGGCTGTTTCTAGTTTGAGGCTATAATAGTTAAAGTCCTATGACCATTCAAGCTCCTGTTGGGTAAATAACTAGGAGTGGAAGGGCTAGATCCTATGGTGTTTAACTTTGTAAGAAACTGTTAACTCTTCTAATTGGTTGCACCATTTTACTTTCCCACCAGCACGGTGTGAGTTCCAGTTCCTCCACATCCTCAACAAAACATGATCTGAGCCATCTTTCTAATTGTAGCCATTCTACCGCCCACAGTCTGCAGAGGCATTTCATGGTGGTTCTGATCTGTTTTCCTAATCGCTAATATGTTCAGCATCTCTTCATGTGCTTGTGTATTTGTCATTCCTGTATCTTCTTGATGAAGTGTTCAAATCCTTTGTCTATTTTTTATTGGTTATTTGTCTTGAGAATTATTTACATACTCTAGATATTAATCTTTCATCAGATGGATGCTTTGCAAATATTTTCTCCCAGTCTATGGCTTGTATTTTAATCATTTTAATATCTTTCGAAGAGCAGAAGTTTTTAATTCTTATTAACTCCAATTGATCAATGTTTTATTTATGGATCCCGGTTTTGGTGTCATATCTAAGCAAGCTTTGCCTAACCCAAGGTCACAAAGATTTTCCCCTCCATTTTATTCTACAAGTTATATCATTTTAGGATTTATGTTTAGATGTAGAGTTCAGTTTTTATGTGGTGCATGGTATGAACTGAAGCTCACTTTTTGCATAGAGACACCCAATTGTGCCAGCACCATTTGTTGAAAACTATTTCTCTACTAAATTTTCTTTGCACTTTGATCAAAAATCAGTTGTCTATATATCTATGGGTCTGTTTCTGGACACTCTATTCTGTTCCATTGATCTTTCTAACTATTACCAATACTACACTGTTTTATTGCTTTCACTTTTTAAGTTTGAAATTAGGCAGTGTTAATCCTCCAAGTATATTATTCTTTATCACAGTTGTTTCAACTATTCTAGGCCTTTTGCATTTCCATATAGGTTTTAAACCAGTTTGTAAATTTCTACCAAGAAAACCTATTAGGCTTTTTATGGGGTTGAGTTGACCTAGAGATCAATTTGGGGAGAACTGACACATCAATATTAGGTCCCGTGACTCATGAGCAACATATATCTCTCCATTTATTTGGATCTTCTTTAATTTCCCTCAGCAATGTTGTTGTTGTTGTTTTTTAGTTCAGTATACAGGTCTTACACATCTTTTGTCAGATTTATCCCTAAATATTTAAAATGTTTGATGCTGTTGTAAATGGTATTTTTATTTTAATCTCTAATTGTTTATTACTGGTAAATATAAATACAATTGATTCTTCTACATTGATCTTTTAGCCTGCAACCCTGCTAAACTCACTTATTAGTTCTAATAACTTATAGATTCTCCTGTGTTTTCTATGTGGATGATCATGTTGTCTACAACTAAAGTTTTAATTATTTTTCCAATATTGATGCATTTAATTTCTTTTTATGCCTTTTGCACTGGCTAGACCCTTAAGTACAATGGTGAACAGGGCAGATGTTGAGGCAAAGAGGCATCTTTCTCTCGTTCCGGATCTGAGGGGTGGAATATCGTCCTTCACCAAGTATGATGTTATCTGTTGTGTTTTTATAGGTATTCTTGTTCCCTTCTATTCCTAGTTTGATAAAAGTTTTTATAAGGAATATAAATGGCAAGTCATAAAATATTAAAACATGGGTGAAATTTTGATTGGAAATGGCCACTATACTTGTCTCTCTGTATCCTGCCCTTCGCAATGTGACTTTGCTTTTCCGCCACCGAGAGGTGAGGTCTGCTTCTCCAACCCTTGAATCTAGACTGACCATGACTTGCCGTGGCCCATAGAAGGTGGTAGGAGTGCTGTACCAACTCTCAGCTGTTTTAAAATGTTCCCCGGATCTTTTAACCAGGTATGGTAAGACACGCAGGCAGAGAAACGACTGCTATTAAGGAAGAAGTTTATACTCACAGATCTCTGGACGTGAGAGACACCTGGGGAAGCACCAGGATGTGGGGCAGGGGTAGAGGAGGGGGTAGCGTGGCTAGAACCTTTATTAGCATTCTCACAGGAAGGGATGGGCAGGGTGAGGTAGGTATGCTGAGTAACCTTAGGACTGGAGAGTTTGAGTAATTTCAGTAGGCTCTGGCTATGGGGTGGTCCCTAGATATCTGGCAACTGGCTCTGAGATCATTTAGGGCAGGGGGAATAGTGACTTGCTATGTGAGATTTAGAGGTGGAGGGAGTTCTGGGTTGATTGGTTTTTACAGGGGAGTCGTGATAACGAGGAATTGGCCCCAGGAGAAAAGTTTCCCAGGGACCAAGGCCCCAATGCCAGAACAACAAGAATCCAGAAGATAAGAATACTACTCAGTGGTTGAACGTTGACCTATGAACCAGGAGGTCACAGTTTGATTTTGGGTCAGTGCACATGACTGGGTTGCAGGCTCAATCCCCAGTGAGGGCTTGGGGCCCCGGGGGGCGGGGGGGGGGGAGAGGGGAAGGGGCTGCAGGAGGCAACCAATCAATGATTCTCTCTCCCTCTCCCTTCCTCTCTGAAATAAATAAAAATATATTAAAAACTAAAAGAATTTATACTCTAAAAGTATATAGTCAATATATACCATTGTGCACCTAAAACCTAAATAATTTGATTAAACAATGTCATCCCAATAAATTCAACTTCTTAAAAAAGAAGAATATATGGTCAATATACCAGCCCATGCCTTAAGACACCTTGTGTGCCCTCACTCCTTCTTTTGAACTTTATCTTCACCATGAAGACAAGTCTGGGCTGACCTGTTGTCAGATGAAGCCACATGAAACAGCAATGAGCCATCCCAGCTGAGGCCACGCTAAACCAGGGAGCCCCAGCCAATCCACAAGCTGACTGCAGGAGCTGAATGTACCCAATGAGATCAAATCAACCCCAGATCAGCAGAAGTACCCACCTTACCTACACACTCTGAGCTAAAGAAATGCTTATTATTCTAAGTTAATAAACCTGAGGGTGGTTTGTGATGCGGTATTAGCTAATACGCAACACCTCTCTCACTACGTAACTATTGGACTCAGTATATGCCTTGCAGTATTTCGTCTAATGATCTTCTCCACCATCTTTGTCCCTGAAATCCCACAGGTGTTCTTCCCTGCCTAAAGAAACTACAACTGAGTTAGTAAACTCATTTCCCTCCTTCAGGGTGTCCTCTGTTCAACCACTCAACAAACGTTTCAAATGTGCCTACTATATGTGCCAGGCCCAGAAGAATGGATGGTGAATAAGACAGACAAAGAAACTGCCACCAAAAAAGCATGGAGGAAATATGAAAATTAAATAAATAATTACAGCCAGGTTAAACATAGCATTTCACCCAGAAGTTGCGCCATTCAGCATATAAAGTACCCCAACCTGCGATTAAGCTGCAGCCACGGTGCTTGGGCAGAATGCTCAGAGCCCACCTTAGGAGAGAGCAGGTGCTCAGAGGGAGGGGAGCTCACACCCACCGTGAGCAGCTGTGCTCGCTCTGCACCGTGGGAGCACAGGCTCGGACTCAGAGGAGTCACCACAGGCCTCTTGTAGGTCCCTGGGGCTTGAGCTGACACGTGGTGGCGGGGCCTGCCTCTCCACAGAAGGCTGGGAAGAGTTCAAGTCTCCTGCCCATGAGATGCACCTTAGAGCCAAACCAGGGTAGGCGGTGGGGAGGGGCCAGCAGCAAGCATTTTCTGGATGTCTGTGGTCTGCAGGGGAAGCAAACGCTGTCCAGCGGGACCTGCTGATGTGAGAGGCACCATGGCCAGTGGGGAAAGCATGGCCCTTGTGGTCAGGCAGATGTGGGTGTGAAACTCAGCTCTTAGGAGCTGTATGACCCTGCAGCAGCCACTCAGCAGCTCTGAGCCCCAATTTCCTCACCTAACCACCTCTCAGAGATTGTTAGAAATAAATAAAATTATGAACACGAATGTCCAGTCCCTTGTTAATAAATGAAGTGACAGACAGAGAGTCTGTAAATAGATGAATTTCTATGTTTTCTCTGCTTACCTCAAACTTGGACCAGGCCTCCAGCTGTACTGGACCTTAAGATAAAGTCCTCTTGTTTCTGTCCCCAGGAGAAGGCTGGCTTACCCAACACCTGTATATACTAGTAAAAGCCACCTGCTCCGTGCTGTGCCCGGATTCTCTCTGTGCCAGTCCCAGTGGCTCTGCCTCTGTCTCAGATCCTCCCCAGTCTTCTCTGCCCCTATCCTTGAACTCTCTCCAATGCCCTTGGGTCATCCTCCTCACTCATATGTGAATTCCCTGGCTTGGGAGACCATGCAAGGTCATGTCCATATTCCATATGGTACCTAGAACAGGCTGGGTTCTCAAGGAATGTCCATCTGTTGTGGGACTTGAGGCTGCCTCTAATTGCTAGGTAGGAGAGCAGTCTGCTCCTCACATTCCCCTGGGCTTAGTTCAACCTTTCCCCCGGGACCAAATCCGGCTGGATGACCAGGAGCCCAGCACACAGTAGGAGCACTTACTAAGATCAGGAACTTTACATTTATTAATTCATTTGCTTGCCACACCAAGCCTGTGGGGTGGCAGTACCCATTCCCATTTTGTTGGTAAAGACACTGAGACTCAAGCACTAACTTGGCCAGGGCTCATGGCAGGTGTGTTCTGGGACATATTTAAATCAAGGTCTCCTGGCCCCCAAGCCCTGTGATTTGCTTTATACTTCGGTGGGCTTGTGTAGCCATGGAGAGAGCTCTTCCCAGCACTGCTGTAGTGGAGGTCTCACAGGGTCCTGGAGGAGAGAGGGGAGGGCTCTGAAGACAGACCACCAGGAGGGAGAGGCAGGGTGGGGCTGGGAGGGTAAACC
Organism: Cnephaeus nilssonii; assembly: GCF_951640355.1. NCBI lineage: Eukaryota > Metazoa > Chordata > Mammalia > Chiroptera > Vespertilionidae > Cnephaeus > Cnephaeus nilssonii. The sequence goes on from NC_137078.1 coordinate 85,166,562, forward strand.
TCCACCAGGGTCAGCCAGCCTGAGTCTCAGCCTCCACTCTCTCACCCACACACTGCTGACCATTTATCTCCTCTGAGCCTCAGCTTCCCCATCAGTAATCCTGATTACAGATTGATCAGGATATTCTCAAATCCCTGTCTCCCTGGGATTCTTTGAGAACTGCATGTGAAAGTGCCCAGTGCAGTGTTCAGCTTAGTGTAGATGGCTGGAACTGAACCTCGTCCCCTGTGCTGTGATGACCTGAGAGTAGAACCTGTGTTCTGATGCCCAAACTCTAACCTTCATGCACTTCCACCCCTGTAGAGGCTAAGACAGAGCCCTCCCCTTGGACTCTACAACCGGTCATGTCAAACCAGCACTCATGGTGCCTCCCTTGGCCATGTACCATCATATCATTCAAAGATGATGGAATTCATCACTGCAGCTCCACACCAGCTCCTTTTCCATCCCCATCCCTCCCTCTCCCTCTGTAATTCTGTCTCTTGCACAATAGCTGGGCACGTTTGCAGAAAATTCATAACAGTTGGTCCCTCTGAGGACTACTGTGCATTCCCTGTAATGACATTCATTAGTCCGTCTGACATCAATACTGTTCTCAGGTTAATATGTTTCACTTAATGAGGCATTTATTTTCAGTTAGAAAACTTCTGAAAAAAGCATGTTTTCTCCTGATGAACAAAGCTGATGAGTAGATTAATACCAGGCTTGAAAGACTGACCAAGAAACTGAGTCTCACCAACTCCTTTTTCTTCTTCAGGTATGAGCTGCGCTTGAATTCATTTGAGTTAAACGTCTCATTTCTTAGAGGAAGAAACAGGAAGGAGATCCCCACATGGCTATGTGATTTGTCTCCTATGTGCTTGTTTGTTTCCCTCCCCTAATCCACCAGCCCCAGCTCCTCGGAGACTAAAAGGCCGAAGACCAGCTATGATGAGTGGGGAAAGCAGTGCCTGAAGCTGAGCAGCAGGAAGGGCTGGAGCAGTAAAAGGGAGACAGAGACAGCAACCACAGTGAACAAAGCAGGGGGTCCAGCTGGCCCATCTCTGTCATTGCCAGCCTTGTGAAATCACTGAGCCCAGCACCTAGTGGATACTCAATAGATATTTGTTAAATGAGTGAAGTAGATGCTCAAAAAATTGCTCTTCTTTATACAAGGAACCACATGATCTCAAGAGAGAAGTGCCCAGTGTTCATGCCTCCTGGCCTAAGGGCCGAGGGTGATCTGACAGTCAATTTCCTTTGATGAACTGATCAGTGGTTATTCTCAAATCACTCTCCCCAGGGGCACTTAGAGCTGATGCCAACCATGAGATGCCAGCCAGGACACACTACCCCTTCTCCCGGGAATTGGCTTCCATGCCATCCTGATTCAAATGCTGTGTCTGCCCAAAAGTCAGCCAGCAGAAAGAGGCTCAGCACCACCCTGCTCACTGTCTCCAGCCAAGCCCAGCCCTTTTCCCTTTGCATTCGGGTGAGGATGGAAGTGTTTGCTGTGGAATAGTGAGGATTTTACAGGAACACAGAGGTTATTTCAAACCTCACTTCTGCCACACCCAGACTGAGAGAGCATGGGCAAGTCTGCACCACTCAGGCTGCATTTCCTTAGTTGTAAATGGTGATAACGTTGCGCTCTTTATTGGGTCACCGAAATGAACTAAATGGAAATACACGTGTAAGCTGACTAGCACAGTGAGTGTCAGTGACTGTGTGTAAAATTGAATTGGAAGGAGGGCTGATATCATCAGGTGCAGCCTCCTCAAATCTATCCTCCCTGCTGCTGACCTGTTCTTCAGCCCCACTGATTCCAGTTGTGGGTCTGGGCCAGGGTTCTCCTGCCCTTCCTGACCCATGTCTTCCACACTCTTGGCCTCCCACCCAGTTGGCTATAGCTGCTCATTCAGGGTCCTGACAGCCAGCCCATTAAAGGTCTTGGGTAATAAGTTGACCATAACATGTGAGTGCTCCCTTTACTGTATCCAAAAACATCCTCCCCCGAATCATATGAAGATATCAAAGCTGATGAAGAGAACTTGGCTCTAGCATCCTTTTTGCTGGACCACCCAAGCCTAGGATAGACACAGCCTCAGTGCTTCATCAGAGAGAAAATAGAGCTATCCCACTATTCACCACTGCTGTCCTATCTCCCAAAGGCCCTGGTCATCATATATGGTTTCCCAGGCTTGGTGGGGAGAGCACCAGGAATTTGATGAGATAGTAGGAGTAATGATTCTAGGGTGGATGGAGTGCAGTTCTTAATTGTGCCCTTTTCCCCTTGGCTGTGGGGGCCTGTTGGTAGGGACTGGCCCTCACTGTCTTTCAGGACCTTGGACACAAGCCATGCTGACCTAGATTCTAACCCCAGCTTCTGTGGGTCTTCTTTGACTCAAGGAATAGTAAATTAACATAGTGAAAAGGAATCTCAAAGGCCCTCTTAATCTCTCCTTCATTGTACAGTGAAGAGATGCCAGGAGTGTTGACTTACTAGTGATGTAATTTGATAAAATGGTCACTGGACTAAAAGACCCACATCTTAAATCAGCTTTATGTCCCCCTGGGGAAACCAATCCCCTCTATGAGCCACAGCACGCTTAAATTCTATGATTTTAGGATGCCTGGCTTGAGGTTAAATGCAGGTGATATCCCTGAGTTGCACAGCCCTAATTCTGTCCTCACATGGGAAAAGGGGCCCAACAGGCTGGCGAGTCTGCTGACTGCCGGCCATATTTTTGGCTTTCAAGTATGTTGTCCCTTCTCTTCTCCTATGTAGAAGATTCTTGAGGAGTGGCTAATAAATAGTGATATTCATCAACCACAAACTGAAAGATTTTCTAAAAGTTTATTTAACAGAGACTTCATGAGACAGTGAAATGGTGTCCAGGTCAAGAAAGCAACTCCCAAGTTCAGAGGATGTTCCAGCTGGAAGTACCTTGGCAATTGTTTGATCCAACTCTCTGCCTTTTACAGATGAAGAAACTGAGGCCCTGGCAGAGAAAAAGACTCACTCGGGGTCCATACGTGAGTTGGAGTCAAAGCTAAAACCAAAACCAGGATCAGCTCTCAGCCACCAGCCAATATCCATGTCCACTTCCTCTACACACGCTGGAAACATCAACCCCAAACCATGCAGTCACATCCCTGGGCTGAAGACCGTAAAAGTCAGCCCTGGCTGTGGGGAGAACTAGGATGAGGCCAGTAGTTGAACATCACTATGTGTTGGCTTCTTTGCACTCATTCTCCCACTGACCCTTTGAAGTCTATGGAATAGAGACTCTAAGCAGCTCTATGAAATAACTCCCAGTGTTAGCGCCATTTTAAAGATGAAAAAAACTGATGATAAAAGACACTTGGCTGGTTGGTATGGGTCTGAGATACATGTCAGAGTCTCACTGCTCCAAAGCCAGTGCTCTTAACCACTATGCTCTTCATCTCTCAAAGGCCCCCACGCCAACTCCAGCTTCACCCTATTCTCTCTACCCCACAACACCCTACCTCACTCCCCAAGATAATCTTTGCTTCTCCAGTTGGTGGAGTCCCAGGTATAACACCTCTTAGAACCATAAGCCAACCTTCCTAGAACATCAGTAATACACAAAGATTTGGTGGGAGATTTTTTTTAATTCAAGAAAACATAAATACGTAATGGAAGAGAGTGAAAATTAACGTGACTTTTTAAAAGATAAGTGAGCAGTCCTCATAATGTTCTGTTTTGCGGTGGCTCATTGCTGTCAATGTCCTCAGGCCCCCAGAGAGCATTCATACCCCTGCCCTAAGGGGTTTTGTAGGAAAAGTTTCAGGAACATTGCCCATAACACTAACCAGCATCCTAAAGATCATCCACGCCCTCATAACCCTAATCCCTCAAGGTCAACAGGACCATAAGAGGTGTGAGCCAGGAGTGTACCGGGGAAGAGTACTCCAGGCCGTGAGAACCACAAGTGAGGAGACAAGTGGGAGAAGTACGTCCAGCACCTTTAAGGGTCAGCAAGGATGCCCATGCGGCTGGGGCAGAGTCAGGGTGGGGGTAGGGGTGGAAGAGGTCACAGGGATCTTGGGGACCAGCAAAGGACTCCGGCTTTAACCTGGGGAAGATGGGAGCCATGGAGGGCCGGAGCCCTGGGCAGTGTTTGCACTGGCACTTTTAAAGATTCTTCTCCTGGGGAGGAGACCATAGGGAATCGTGGAGAAGGTGGTGCGGCTCCCACAATAATCCAGGCGATGGTCATTGTGATCAGGGTGAAAGCTTACATGAACCTGCATTTTCCAGGGTTACTATAAGGGCTATAAATGATGAAGAATAATAAGACAGACAAACAAATAACACTGAGCACAATGCATGGGCATTGGGCACTTCATGAGAAGGCAGGTTCCTTAGAACAAACAATAATGCTGAGGAAAATAGAAGGCAGCAGGGAAAGAGGAAGCCCAAATATGAGATGGATTGGCTCCATAAAAGAAGCCAAAGGCATGAGTCTGCAGGAGCCGAGAAGGCCTATGAGGACATCACTCATTCATTGTGGACATCACTCATTCATAGGGTTACCAGGAGGCAGAACCAACTCAATGGCACGTAACACACACCCAGTGCAAGGTACAGAGTAGGTCCTCAGGAGATGGTCGCTATTACTATAGCAAATGGAAAATGCTGATAAATCCGCAATCAAATCTTGCAGCCACCTGGTCACATCTCTCTGAGTCCAGTAGCTCCATCCAGTCTCAGACTGCAAAGAGAAATTGCCAGTGACGCAGTACAGCAGGGACTCCCTTGCCAAGGTCCTCCCATCGTTGGAGAAAGGCTGGGAAAAGTGATAAAGTACTCACATGTTTCACACATACAGCACATGCCTGAGTGACATATATCTGGAGCATTTTTAAGGGGAAGGTAACCTTTAGAAATAATCTGCTCCTTCTTGGTTTAAAAATAAAATTAAAAGTTGAGAAGTAACTTGCATTCTCCCAAATCAAACCCCTCTTTTTGTCACAAACTTCTTGGATAGAATTTTTTAAGCTGGATGTAATTACATCAATTGCTATGTTCACATGGGCAATAGATCAAGTGTGCTTGCTTTGGAGTGAAACTGACAGCCAGTTTGGATCAGAAAATGTGGCTTTTGGTGGGATCTTAAAAGAAAATACGGCCCCAGGGCAGATTAGCCTCCAGCATTTCAAAGGCAGCGTTTCAGGCCTGTTGGGTTTTCCTTTGTTGAGAACATCAGTCAGAAAAGTCCCAGACCTGGTTGAACATATCCCTGGAGCATAGAGTAGGAGCCGCGCTGAGCAAGGACATTCATTGTTCTCGGGCTGCAACTCCTGAGCAGAGCTGGTTGAAGAACTACAGCCGGCTGGGTGACCTTGAGCCCATTGAGCCACTTCTCTGGGCCTCAATTTCCCCGATGTGTAAAACGGGGGCTTGAGCCAGTTCTCTAACAGTCCTTCTGAGTCTAAAATTATAGTAAGTTAAGCCCTGGCCAGTGTGGCTCAGTTGGGTGTCATCCTGTACGCTGAAAGGGTGCTGGTTCCATTCCTGGTCAAGGGCACATGCCTGGGTTGTGGGCTCGATCCTGGTAGGGGGTGTGCAGGAGGTCCAATAGATGTTCCAATCGCATATCGATATTGCTCTTTCTCCCTCTCCCTTCCTCCCTCTCTAAAAATCATTTCAAAGTATAGTAAGTCCCAACCAAACTGAGATAAAGGAAGGTAAATGAGCAGGGAGTGGAAAGGACGAGGGAAGAAGAACCCTCAAGGATGATGGATAGCCCTACCAGCATGGCTCAGTGGAGAGAGCGTCAGCCTGCAGACTGAAGGATCACAGGTTCGATTTGGGTCAAGGGCATATGCCTGGGTTGCGGGCTCGATCCTCAGTAGGGGCGTGCAGGAGGCAGTTGATCAAAGATTCTCTCTCATCATTGATGTTTCTATCTCTCCCTCTCCCTTCCTCTCTGAAATCAATAAAAAAAATATTCTTTTTAAAAAAAAAAGGATGATGGATAGAGACAAAGTGAGGAGAGCACCATCCTCCATGAGAATGTTACGACCAACCCTGTGATGAATGAGGCAGCAGAGTTTGTTAACCACCTTCACTGCCATTATCTCACTCAACCCTCCCCATAGTACCAGGTGGCGGGGGTCATCAACTCATCTCAGGACCTCTGAGCCCAAGACTCAGAGATGGTGGGACTTGCCCGGGGTCACACTGCTAGAGAGTCAGAAGGAAAACAGCAGGGAACGTGGATTCACTGGCTGCAGCCCCCAGAGTGTGGCAGAGGTGAGACCCTCCCTGACCATCCAGCCCCCACTCCAGGGCCCTCTCCAGCAGTCACCTCCTGCTGGGGGCACTGGTGGAGTCTCTGTGTGTTCTAATCACCCAGCCTGGCATTGTTGGTTTTAGGTCACACAGCTGGAGGTGGATGAATTGGAATGTGAGCCCAGGTCTGACTGCTTTTAAAGCTCAGGTACTTTTTGTCCTATGACATCACCTCTGTTCCCCACCCCACCCCCAGGAAATCAGACACCAGGTTCTATGAGTTCTCTCCATGTAACATTTCCTCTGTTCATTTCTTCCTCTCAGATGGGACCATCCACCTTTGAGTCATCGCAAGAAAAGTCCAGGCTGTATCTCAGACACCAGTCTGTGAACCCCGCAGGGGAAGTACCCACCCGTGGTTTATCAAACACCCCCCAGTGCTCAGCAGGAAGCCTGACTCAGGGGCTGGGTCCCCCACGAGGTAGGTCAGGATGTATGAGAGGCCCTTCCACCAGCGAAAGCTCCAGGGAGGGAAAGGCAACTGGGCTGGGCCAGGCCCAGGTGACGTCACCCAGAGTGGCTTGAGAATGTGACTTCAGGACCAGGGCTGGAAGGAGCCACCGCAGGACCAGAGGAGAGGAGGTCCTGCACCGAAGCCCCAGGGAGGGACAAAGACTTGGAGGGAGGTCTGAGACAGACCCAGGGTGAGGTGAGGTCATGGGGAGGGCGAGTGGCTCAGGGGCAAATCTGCAGGGAAAGGGTGGGCCCCACACAAGGCTGGTGGGAGTGTAGGTTGGAAAGCTGGATGACAGCGTCTCCTAAAGCTGAACATATGTGTAGCCCATGAAATCCAGAAACTCCACTCCCAAGTGTCAGCCCAGCAGAAATTCATCCATATGTTCATCAAAAGCCTGTGCAACAATTTCATAGCAGCACTGTTCCTAACAGCCCCCACCAGAAAGTACTCCATTTCATCTCGCGTCAGGTGGGTAAATAAATAGTTGCTTATTCATAAATATGCAAACACCACACATCAATATGAGTGAATGATGTACAACTTAACGCAGTAATGTGGATAAACCACACAAACAAAATGTTAAAGTGGAAACAAGACACATAGAAGCACAAAACAGCATGAACCCACTTCTCTGAAGCTCTGGAACAGGCACAGGTAAGGTACAGTGTGATTACCCTTCCCACCTCGAGGGCTAGTGACAGGCAGGGGCCCCAGGGAGGCTGCTGGGGCACCAGTAACACCCTCTTGCTTGGCCTGGGTCTTTAAAGTTTCAGAAAATTCTCCTATGATTTGTCTATTTTTCCTCAATGTAAGTTTTACATTACATTATCCCAGAGTAAAAAGATTGCTTTAAAATGGATAATCCCCAAGGCCCCTTTTACTGGAATGCTTAGAAAATGCCAGAGGGATGGCCTGGCTCCAGTCACACCAAGGGGACACACCCACACATTGTATATGAAGGAATTATTCACTGCTCAATGATGGACTGAATTGACAACTGCATGAGCCGTTGAATAAATGAGTGAAGTGAGGAATAATGAATAAGTGAATGAAGTGATGAACAAAGAGCACATTCATGAGTGAGGGGATGAATGAACCAATGAAATGAAGAGTGAAGGAATGAAGAGATCACTGGCTGGCTGAGTGAGGAACTGAGTTCATAAATGATCAATGGAAGAATGAATGAAGCATAATCAACAGAAGAAGGAATAAATAAGATTTTGATAAATTAACACAGGTAAGTGTGTGAATAAATGAATGAATGAAGTAGTAAAAGAAAGGGAAAAACCTAATAGAAGAGGTGAATGAGTGGATATAAAAACATAACAAACAATAAGCAAATGAATATTGTGCAAATGCATAAATGGGTAAATGGTTCGATATGTCCTGGTTAAACATGAGGGGAAGTAACTCTGAATAAAGTGTCTCCATTCAGACACCAGGGGTCAAGGTCTTGACAGTGTGTTGCTCTCAGAGAAGGTTCCTAAAGGACTTCAATTTAGATGTAATAAAAATAGGATTGCACACATATCTCGAATGCCATTGAGTATGCCGCTCGCTCCCTAGGATTAACTCTGGGTTCAATGGGAAGGGCTAAAGAGGATTGACTACATTGTTTTCCCAATTATGTTCCAGATAATTACCTATTATGTGGCAAACCCCAGCATGATTTTAATAATCACTATTTAAATAACACATTTTTACCATCTCCCTACAAATTAACCTCCAGGAGTTGTAATTAATGTCGACATGGGAAAGTTTGCCGTGTCGCCTGGGAGTGAGGCATGGGCTTGCACTGTCACTGTGATCGTCCTGTGTTGGGGGATGCTGTCTCAGGGCTCAGGTGTAGGAAAACCTGGATCCAGGATGTCAGGCAAAGTCGCCCTTCACCCGGACCTCAGTCATCTTCCCTGTGACATGAACATGGTTCTCCAAATTCCCAAAATCCAAAATCTAGGAGCTCCTGCTCTAGACCCATTTCAGGGTCAGGGTTAGTCACACCCCCACAGCACAGGACATGTCCCTCATCTTGGGGCGACAGGGCCTCCTCTTGACAAGCGTTTCTCTTCCACTGGACTGAGAGCGGGACCTCTGTGCACACTCAGCACAGTGCCTGCACACAGTAGGTGCTCAGTGGACATTGGTTAAAGGAATGGGTTAAGCTTATCACATACTGTGTGTTTAATAAATTGTCTTTTTTAAACAAAAGATAGTTTTGATAAGCAGCCAGCTGCTCCCCAGCACTCTGCCTCACTCCCAGGCCAGGCGTCCCTCTGTTGACTCCACCGTGGCTGCCTGTCTCGGCCCCTCTCCCACTCCCTGTGTGCTGCTCTAATGCCTGGGTGCCTGGAGATTGTGAGGAAGGTAAGTATCAGAAGGCTCTGCGGAGGGGCGAGGGGCTCTGCTCTGGGTGAAAGTGTATGAAGGAATATCACGTCACTGGGTGTCCACACTGATGAGTGGTCAGCTATGGGCCTGACCCCCATAGGGACAGCAGGGGGCAGAGACCTGCTGAGCCCCCCGGGTGTCTAAAGGAGCTGGAAGGAGAACCCGGCCCTTGACAATGAACTCCATGCCTTCCCTGCTGTCCATCCTGCTGATTGGAGGGTCTGCATCTGAGATTCCGGGACTTCTGCCGGCTTCCAGAAGAGCGGGGGAGTTGGAGAAGGACAGACAGTCCAGGACTCCTCTTCTTAAGTTAGAGACATTCTTCAAATTGTCCTTGAGCATCACAAATTGCCCTAGAGCAAGAAGTTCTAAAAAGAGAAGGGAAATGGACAGTGGTGGCTCCTTTGAAATGAGATCAAGTTTCCTTTTACACAATTACGTGGGCATTTCAAATGCCCTCTCGCCCTGGTAGGACAGATTCTCCAGTAAGTAAGTGACTGGAGGTTTCTGGCTACCTGAATGGCATAGGAATCTTGGCTTCTCACATGTCTGTCCTCAGAGGAGTCCGCCCTTCACGGGCCAGGAAACAGCCTCACCCTGTTCTCCAAGGGTCCCTTTCAGGTCTCCCTCTTAAACGGATGAGGGAGATCAAGAGGGAATCCCCCTCATTAAAGGAAGTGAGCCAACTGGTCCCACTGGGGGAAGAAATGAAGATGGCACTATGACATTTGTAATTATCTGAATTAATTAGTTATAAGCATCGTAAGTCACATGGATTGAGAGATATCTATGTACCAGGCACTGTCCTGTGCATTAACTTATTTAACCCTCACAACAAGCTCATGAGGGAAATAGCGTTATTATTCCCATTTTACACATGAGAAAGCTGAGGCACAGCCGAGTTGAGTCAATTATGGGAAAGGCAAGGAGGTGGGGTGAGTGGCACAGACTGGGCAGTCAAGCTGGTGAGAGTTCACATCCCCATGTTGACACCACCTGTGTGGTCCTGAATAAGTGATTCCACGTCTCTGAGCCTCAGTTTCCTCCTCTGTGAAATGGGAAGATAGAATATGACACCTCAGGACCTGGAGTGTGGTAGGGGTGGCAGAGAGGAGGTGCCCTTCCTTCCCCGGAGCTGGAGTCAGGGCCAAGCCCCCCTCCAGGTGGCTGTGGGCACATTCAGGGCCGGGCACGCCCAGAGGAGGATGTTAGCCTCTTAGCAAGAGACGGATGTCTGAGCCACCTTCCGGGGACTGTTCTTAGGTCTCTGGGTCACAGAAGGTCTGGGGTCGCACGATCCCAGTGTCATTTCTGGGCAAGGCCCCATCCCGGCAAAGAGCAGTGATCCCAGCAAAGAGCAGCGGACACTCAACGTCTATTCCGAAAATCTTTTCAGAGGACGGGCCGAGTTCTCACAGTCAAGTCCAAAGTCTTGGGGGAAATGGAGAGGCAGGGCTGGATCATATGGTAGATGCAAGTTAGGATTTTTAGAAACCGCCAGATTGTTTTCCATAGTCATCATAACATTTCATATTCCCACCAGCAGTGCATGAGGGCTCAGTTCTTCCACATCCTCACCAATACTTGTTATTTTCAATCTTTTTAATTTTAGCCATTCTACTGGGTGTGTAATGACATCTTATTGTGGCTTTAATTTGCATTTCTTTGATGACTAACGATGTTGAGCATCTTTTCTTGTGCTTATTGGCCATTCATATATCTTCTCCTTTGATTACTTTTTAATGAAAAACACATTTGCATCCAAACTGAAATTATATTGTCAGCAGTTAATTATCACTTGTCAAACAAGTGTGTGCCCAAATTGTGGGTTTAATTTTCATATAGGTTTGCAAACGCCTCGTTCCTCATATCTGACGAGGCCTCTGTGAGCGAGAGACATTCATTGTTGGAAATGGTGCTTTTTTTAAAGCAGTTTTAAAAATAAATAGGTTTCCTTGGTGTCTGAGTCAGGGCTCTTTGCAAGCAACAGAAAACCATTCAGTCTAGCTTAGGCAAAGAGAAACTGTGTGTGAATGGAGTATTTTACCAGCCTTCCATGTCTCCTGGAAGACCTGCCTCACCAGAGCCTGAAACCAGGGCCTGGAACCCCCACTGGGACCCCAGACATCTACACACCTGCTCCCTCCCCCGCCCCCCGGGGTTCATCTCAGCTTCTCTCTGTGCATCTGTTTTGTTCTTCTCTCTATAGTTTCCCTGCCTCTCTCTTCTCACCGACAAAACCACCATATCTCCTTTCTTGAAATAACACAGCCCCAGGCCAAGGGCCAGTACAGACCGACCGTACATGGGGGTCACGTCCTCCCTTGGCCACTGACCCACCAGTGTCCTGAGAACCGCAGCCTCTCAGATCTGTACGTGTCACCAGGGCCAGGTCCTGCCTTGCGTGATTCGTGTTGTGGGCAGGCTGCATGTCATCACAAAACAGAGATGTTCACGCGGCCGAGGAACCAGAGCAGGAGGTCTCTGTGACCATCGATAGGAGAAGCCGGGGACTCGAGGGAGAAGGATCAGATAGGGCTGCATCAGCGCTAGGAGCCGCATCCATTCCTGACTCATAAGAGCCTGAAGACTGCAGCACCAACAGTCTGGTCCACTCCACCCTCTTCATCGCCTCCATGCAAAGGAGAGTTGGGCAGAGCATGGGGGACAAGGGGCTGACACTCACAGCTCCCACACACACACACCTATGGGCTCACCTTTCCCTGCAGACCAGGCTTCCACAGCTCCCTCTGCCTCTACCTGGGCCAGGGGGACACAGGTCTGTGTGCGACACGAATGTGTCTGGGTGGGTAGGTGTATCTCTCGGTGTGGCCACCACGCACTGTGCATGTCTGCACACCTGTCTCTACATACAGAGGTGAGGTTCTGGGTGGGACTCACAAGGGCTTGCTAAGACCCAGAGCCCAGGAGAGCCCCACCTCCAGGGCTCCCAGTCCAGTGCTCTCTCCCTGCCCATGCTCATGCTGCCCCCCCCATTCGTAAGAATGGGGTTGCACCCCAGCCCAGCCCCGCCCGGACCACCTTTCTCTCATCTCCAGCTGCAATTGACGGAAATGCTGTTCTAATGTTTAATCATTTCCTGCAATTTGCAAAAGCGTTCCTGCAAAAAGGGGCTACACCTTCAGCTCTGCTGTGTTTCTCCCCCAGAAAATGTTAATGGAAGTGATGTGGCAAAAAAAAAAAAAAAAACATAAAAAAAAGGTGTTTTATAGTTAGGGAAGAAATAATAGAGCATAATGAGGGGGAGGGAGAATGGAGAGAAGACAGGCAGCCAGGGGCAGGGGTGATTACAGGAAGGTGGCAGGCGCAGTCACGGAAGCAAAAGGTTTCTTCACAACCGTTAGTTCCAGCCAACCGCTTGAAGGGCATCACCTGGATGGTGCCAGTGGTCCTCGCCTAACCGTTCCCCGTCAGCCAAGGGGACCAGACGGCTCCATGGGATCTGGTGCAGAAGGAAGGCTCCATCGGCAGGTGTCGGTGACTAACCACATCCACAAAGCGTGTCGTTAATCCGCGATGAGCGGGTTGCGGGGGATTCTGCTGAAAAAGGTTCTGGATGCCTCCCTCTTCTTCCCTCCCCAAATCTGGAATACTTTTTCTATTGAGCTATTACACCAGTTGTAACGCCTTCCTCGTGTTGTGTTTAAAAATAAATAAATTTAACAAACAGATTTCAAAAATAAGAATAATAGACCAACTTCACCATCTCCTGTGATGGGAATTCTTTTTCTTCCTTTTCCCACCCAACTCCATGGCCCTCGGCCCCCACCACCCCTGCCCAGGAAAATGGGGCCGGCACCAGTGGGAAAGCCAGTCAGCTCCGTGTGAAACCAGACGTGTTCAGAAGAACCTTGCATTCAGGCTGGGAGCAGAGATGCAGGTCTGGACCGTGTGGGCTGAGGGAGACCAAGGTCAGAGTCACTGCGCCCATCTGACCCTTCACCGCCCCCTGTCCTGCTCAGCCCTCCTCCCTGCACAATGGCGGTTCCTACACAGGGTCCCTCGGGACAGGGGAGAGGGCCTGTATCGCGTTTACTCTGATTTTCAGCCCAGCATTTCACACAGAGAACTTCCACAGCTGTGAGCCCATCACTCTCACCCCGCCCGCTATAGGTGCTCATCACCCCCAGCCATTGTCATCCTCTCCCCGCTCCCAGCACACCAGCTGAGTCCCTGCGCCTAGAACAGAGCCTGCCACATAGTCAGCCCTCAGTAAACTGTTGGGTGAGGGAACAAATGGGTGAAGGGGCCTCAGTTTCCCCATCTGGAAAAGGGAAAAGTCCACCCCAAGGCCTCTCCCCAGTGCACCACCCCTCAAGGTCATCACTCTGGGAAACTGGGAGGGCCAGGAAGGCTGGGGAGGGTAGTGATGGGCACAGGGCTGAGTGGGAAGCAACCACACACACATACTTGGTGCCCACGCTTACATTATGGTGCTGGCCAGGGGCCTCGTGTGCAGGTATTAAACGCGATGTGCCTGTAGGTGTTTAATTGTCAGGAGTGGTTTTGCATATTTGAGAAATCTATAAATACAGAGTGTAATTAGCCATCATTAGCATATGCTTGTGTTCTGCATAAGTGTATATTGTTTCCCCAAGAATGCAAGTTGCCAATTCACCACCAATACACAGAGACACCAGCCTGGCAAGAGTGTGTCCCCCAGCACCGAAGACGGACTGTGTCCATTCATCCTCCTGGGGGGAGGGGCAGCCGGACGGCGGGCAAATCTCCCGTTGCTTCAGGCAGGTCCTGGTCCCTGGAGCTCCAGGAGGGGCAGAGAGCAGGCTCAGGAGAGAGGTCACCCCCAGCCACCACCTGGGCCCGGGTGGCGGTCAACAGGGCAGGGAGGGGTTACCTGAGCCCCTGCCTGGCGGCTCCACCCAGGCCCTGCAGTGGGTCAGAGCAGGGGGGCTGGCATCTGATGATCCTGGGGCCCCATCTGCCCTCCCTCGACCTGGCTCACCTCCCTGAGCCTCAGCTGTTAGGATGGGGGTGAGAACCGACCCCAGACATCTGGTTATGCGAGATCATTTCATGTCTCAATTGCCTGAGTGGCTGTTGTTGAGTTTTCTATTACGTGCTGCTCAAAATATCTGAACTGACGGCAGCACCCGACTATGTGCCAGACACCAGCTTGTTTGCAATTCCGTCTCCCACACCAATCCTTGAACTCTTAGAGGCAGAAGCTGTGTCTTCCTGATCTCTGTGCCGCTCTGCCCCAGGGCCAGGGGCCTGGCACACAGATTCCATGTGCTGAGTACCATGAGTAGGTGATGAGCAAGTGCACAAATGAATAAACAAATGAAATGGATGGCCCGGCCAGCGTGGCTCAGTGGGTGTGTCGACCTATGAACCAGGAGATCACGGTTCAATTCCTGATTAGGGCACACGCCCAGGTTGTGGGCCTAATCCCCAGTGTGAGTGTGCAGGAGGCAGCCCATCAGTGATTCTCTCTCATCACTGATGTTTCTATCTCTCTTTCCCTCTCCCTTTCTCTCTGAAACCAATAAAAATATTAAAAAAAAAACAACAAATGAACAGATGGATGAGCATGATAAATTTGAAAATGCTTTGCGAACTGTACAGTGCAGGACTAAGATCTGGAAGGTGGACAGAGATGAGGGGTGGAAGAGGTGCAGGCTAGAGCAGGGATAGAGAAAAGGTGCAGCCCCTGGCTCCTCCAGGAATGAGGTGCCGCCATGCTCCCTGCCATCCCCTCACCTCCCCGTCCTGCCACACAGACGTCAGGTGTCAGGCCCCGCCCACCCCCGCGCAGCCATCCCCTGGGCGGAGAGCCTGGGACAGCCAGCGCCTCTCTCCCTCCCCCACAGACACTGAGCAACAAGGCTTTGCACTCTGCCATTTACCCCCTAAAAAACTATGGTGAGAAACCAAATGGTTATCGTTCCAACTGCAATTCTTTGCTGCGTTATTTTGCAAGAGACGGAGGACGCGGCATCAGGAGAGACGAGCATGGGAGGAGTGGGAAGAAATCTTTTAGGGTGAAAAGACCTTGAGTTTTCAGCTCTAAGTATTGCAGGGAAACTGGATTAAAGGATCATTTCAAATGCATTTTGCCATCAGAGTAAGAAATCTATCTCCCCCGAAATGTTTTAATTTGACAGTTGGCTTCAACCAGCTTGGCAGAATTCGTTTTGTGAGCCGACAAGATCAAACAGTGAAACAAAACACATTCCACCACGAGAACTCTGTTGGCCACTTGATATAATTGTGCTTCGTCCACAATTGGATTTTTGACAAAACCAAGGAGTGATTTTTCTTCCCACTGATGTCTCATATTTGTGGTGTCAGGAAAAGTCTGGTCACTGGGGGTCAGGCAGGCAGGGGCTCCCTCCTCTGCCCTCAGAGTCCCCCAGGGGAAGCCAGCACAGAGCCCATGGTGTTCCCCCCACGCATCTCTGTGCCAGAGGGTGGACTTGGAGTTGGATAGTGATCTACTCACCCCAGTCCTGGCTGCCCAGATCAACACCCCTCGTGCTATATACACTTGCAGCGTCACCCTAGCAGATGGTGGTTCCCAGGGAGGCCTGACCTCAACCCCTGCCTCCCCACCATGACGTCTCCAGGCCCGTGACACACAGATTTGTATGAGCGGCACCAAGATTATGCCCTTGAATAGCACCTTCCCCTCAAAGAGTTCTGAATGCTCTCCCCTCATCCATCACCTGGCAGCCACATCCTCCTACCTGCCTGCCCGCCTCCTACTTCCTGCTCACCTTCTACCAAAGTGTTCACCTACGTGCCTGCTCACCTCCTTACCAACATGCAGAGTGACTGTATATTCATTCATTCATTCATTCATTCATTCATTCATATTTAATTAATATGAGACATACCAAGATGGATAAAGAAAGCCCTGGAGGTTTGTAGCCTGTTTCTTACTATAATGCAGCTGATCTGAAGGTCAGGATGGGGGAACTGAGCCAGACCTCAAGGAGAACTTCTTGAGGGAGGGACAGGATGGTGCAGTGGTGACAAACACAGGCTCTGTAGGCGACAGACCTGAGATGGAATCCCAGCAACGTGGTTCGCCAGCTGTGTGTCCTCAGGCAAGTAAGTTGACCTCGCTGAGCTTCCGGTTCCTCACTGGGAAAGTGGTGGTATCTGCGGCAAAGGCCCTTGTCACTGGGGACTCACCATGGCTGCTTCGGCTGAAAGTCACAATCACCAATATCAGCCTCAGTTCTAGAGCAACAAAGACAAACCCACCAGGAGTTAGTACCTGAGAGAGTCTGTGCATCCACAGGAGCCCCTGCCGCTTCCACGTGGACCTGCAGCTGTTCCCCGACACCAGTGGAGACCCCCAAAGGCACACAGACGCACGCAGGGCCCTCTCCTCAGTCCCGGGCTGATCTGTGGATGATCACTCCAGGCCGTGGTGTGAGGATCATCTGTGTGTCTGCAGTGACAGAGGCCACGGGGCCATTCAAACCCCAGACATTCTGGGGAGGGGAGGAACACACTCAGAGAAAAAGCAGAGGAAATCGGATACGCCGGGAGATTAATCCACTGCTCACACATGAAAGAAATATGTTCAATTATATTTTATTGCATTTCATTTGAATGTATGCGTCGTAGTTAGCTGCCTGCAAGCCTCAGATTACCCAGAGAGAAAGCACAACGAAAGACAAGAAAATAAAAACACAGACGAAAAAAGCTCCTGAAATTGAAATCACGAAGAAATAAAAGCCAGACTCGGGACAAAAGCAGCCACTTGGCACCGCTTTCTCAGCTCTGACAACAGGTCCCCAAGGCCAAGTGGCCCGGTGCCATCTGCCCGCCAGCCTGGCAGTCTGCACACTGGCATCGGGGAAAGTCCCCGGCCAGCGTCAGGAGGCCCCGCTGTCCCCCTGGCATATGCCTGGCACGGAGAAAGCACTCAGTGAAAGTGTTGTTGTTGTTGTTACAATTCTGCACCAGTTCTTCGTCCTTTAAAACACAGCTCAAGAATGCCCTCTGGCAGGGCTGCCGCCTGCACAACTCTAGAGGGAGCCATCCACCTTCTGCTACATGGGTAAGCTGTGCAGTGCACAGCCTGTGCAACAGGATTCTGGGAAGCTTTTCCTAACTGACCTGGCTTATCAGAAGCTCCTCCCTCCCCTCTCTCCACCCCTCCTTGCCAGACTGAGCAACATGAGGACAGGAACCTGGTCCTGCCCACCCTTGTGTCCCGAGGCCCAGCTCCGGACAGACACCAGCAGCCATTCTCACAGCTGGGAAACGGTGAGTGGGAATTTACACCGAAGTTTGGGCTCCAAAGCTCCGAGCTGCAGTCCAGAGAGGTTAGGTAACTGCGACAGCTAAACCTGCTCTATCTAGACACTTGCAACGCCAAACATCCTAAGGTGGCCGGTTAGGCATGGCCCAGTGTCCAAATGTACAATCCCTGCTTCTTGTTGCCAGGCAGCATGCCCCGGCGATGCCCTTGTCCCTGTCGCCCTGAGTGGGAGATGCAGCGAGGGCTTCTGCCCAGACATCACTGAATCCATTGGAATTGCTCAGTGTGCGAGGCTTTATCTTTTGAGGCCATGTCAAATGCTTCTAGTATCATCCAAAGCAGCGGGGGCAGATGCTCCTGAAAGCCAACAAGAGAGAAGAAGTGGCCCAGATGTGTGGCACGTGCAGACACAAGAGCTGCGGACTGACTGGCACAGAGGGCAGTCCCGGGCAGGAGAGCCCTGGCCTTCTGCCCTGCCCCCCAAGGTTGTGTGGGGCCAGGCCCCACCCATTCACAGGGCACACTTCACCTTTGTCCTGTGTGGGTTCCTTTCATTGCTGCTAGGAGGCAAATACCCCAGGAAGAGGCCATCAGGCCTTTGGGGCAGCTAGGGCCTCTGTGCCAGGCCCTCTGCTGGGCACTGAAGACACAATGATGCCAGATGCTTTCCTGGGGTATCTCGGCTGAGACCTGAGGGGGTAACATGTGAACCTGGTTGGGTTGGGAGCAGAGGCTGCTAAGCACAAGAGCTAACTGTACATTTACTGGTGCCGGGCCCTGTTCTAAGGGCCTTGCTTATTATATATTGACTCATGAAATCCTCATAATCACCCCCATGAATGTGAGGCAGATATGACTACAACCCCCACTTTACAGATGAGGAAACTGAGGCACGTAAAGGTGAAGAAACTGCTCACCATCTGATCCCCACGTGCTTCCTCTTAAAGCTGTGCACTGGAAGAGGGAACAGCAGTTGCAAAGGCTCAGAGGCAAGAGTGAGGGGAACAGAGGGCTCCGGAAGTGGAAGAGGTTTAGTCCTGCCTGGAGTGACATGTGGGGAGCTGAAGGGTGAGGGAGGAGGTGAGGAGGGGGGCTGGCTCACGGGGGCCAACTGCTGATTAGGGCTCCCACAGTCACTGACCTTGGCAGGAGGACAAGGGACAAAGGTTTGCCCACAGCACACTGTGCTGGGTGAGTGACGCTTCCGCAGGCTGGCCCAGCTCCTGGGGCCGTGTCCTTGTCATCTCTGGGCCCCGCCCCTGGCGCAGGGTGGATCACACAGCCTGTGCTGAATAACGGGCGTTTGCTTTTTCCTGCTCTGCTCTCAGCCCTGGGGGCCGTGCAGACGGGTGGACACAGCCCCTGCCCCAGGTAGCTCTCGGCCCAGCAGCAGACAAGCTGAGTTCTCAGCCCTGTTCTCCCACATCCCCAGCTCCCTCATTCCTGACTTGCAGTGGGCTCTCCCTCACAGTTTAAAAGGCTGGCGTGGCCTGTGACTTGCTCCAGCCAACGAGATGTGAGAGGCGACGCATCTGTCACTTCCAGGAGGGACCTTTAAGAACCAGCCAGCCACAGGTGGCTGGGGTGATCTTAGAGGTGAAGCCTTGTCAGCCCAGAGCGACGGGCGCAGAGCCTGGCACCTGCCCCGAGCATGTCGGTGCAGAGAGGGAGCCTCCCACGTGCTGGAAAGCCACGGCGTTGATTACTGCGGCATAGCCCAGGCCTCCGACTGAGGCCAGCGCTGGTCACCCAAGAAGGCGCATGGCTGTGAGGAGGAAGGGGGTGGCCTGTGCTCCCCAACTCCCAGGCCCCCATGGATGCTGGTCCCTGTGGGACAGGTCACCCAACACCACCCCAGTCACAGGTCTGGGCGGGCCCTGCCAGTATCCAGGAGGCCGAACCCTCCTGACAGGCACCTACCATACCAATGTGCAGATCGCCCGCCCAAGAACCTCTGGGCTCCTGACTCCTCTGTCTACTCATCCAATCAACAAGGAACCCCCCAGGACACCAAGTCTCTGCCAGGCACGTGCTGGGCACTGGGAATGCCCCAGGGAGCGGGATAGACACAGCCCCTCTCCTGGAGCTCACAGGCCAGTGTGGGTGACAGCTGGTACCAGTGAACACCCCAAGAAAAGAATTGCAGACAGTGTTGAGTGGGAGCAGAGGAAAAATAAGGGAACGACACGGGGGGAGAGGAACCAAGTCTGCAGGTGGGTCGGGACCCAAAAGTGAGAGGCACCAGCCACGTGAAGGGAGGACAGGAAAAGGCATTCTAGGTGGCAGGAACAGGACATGCAAAGGCCCTGTGGCAAGAAAGGGCTCTGGTTTTCCAGGGAGAAACAGCAGAGGGCAGGGGAGAGGGGGGGAGATGGGACAGGGTGGGCAGGGAGAGGACCACACAGGCCTGGTGGCTGAGGGGAGGAGCCTGCACTGGAGCCTGGGGTCAAGGAGAAGCCACTGAGAGGTCAGGAGGGGAGGGATGTAACCAGTTCACATTCAGAGAAACATTCTCTGGGCCCAGTGCTTAACACAGGGCCTGGCATACAGTGGTGCTCAATGAATGCTTGTTGACAATGGCATCCCCTGAGGGAACGGGAGAGACTTTCTTTAGGGCCATAGTGACACACCTTGGGTGGTCTACCTGCTGTCTGCCCCCGGAGAGGGGATGTCCAGGTGAGAACGTGGAGCAGCTGCCACCTGCCTGGAGCCCCAGGAGTCTCACGTGTCCTCTCACGTGTCCTCACTGAGGCCCCGGGATGGGAGTACTCAGACAGGCCCCGTGCGGTATCGATGCTGTTTTTATAATAAAGCAGGTCCAAAACGAAAACATTCTCACCTGGTGCGAGGACAGTGGAACAGATTCTTGCTAAAAAGGGCATCAAGGAATATTTCAATATGGAAATCGATGGGAGCTCATGAAGAGAATCACTAGCTGAATAACGAGGAAGGACACATCAATAGGCCCGTGTAAGTGCAGAGGGAAAAAGCCACCGCTCACCCCTGATTATAGGGCTGGAGACGCTGAATTGATAAAACAATGACATTGAATTATGAGCAAACATGCAACTTCTTAACAAAAGAGGCAGAAACCAGTTAATGTGATAAAGAACCATGCAGAGGGAACATCGGAGCCTGTGGCGGGGTCTGAGCACTTTCTAGCCACATAAGTGGTTCCTGGAGCCCCCTCCCGCTCTGCCCCGCATCCCAAAGTGAGCCCTGGGGCTGGACCATGGCCTGACCCCATCCTCATTGCACTCTCTGAGCTCAGTCTCCCCAAGACCTTCTCTGGACCAAGGGCAGTCAGTCCTGTCTATCTCTCCACCCTCAATATATAGTCCATCCCCTCCAGGAAGTCTTTCCTGATTTCTGCAGGGCCCAGTCACCCTGACTCTGATCTCAGCCCATCTCTTCTTCAACAGCAGGTGGTCTCATCAGAATGTGAAATTAACAGTTTACAGAGCACAGCCACAGCTATTTTATTCAAATTCTCTCTCCTAAAGAAAGTGACCCTGTTTGGCATTTTTATAGCACTTTAAAGTTTGCAGAACCCATTCACATCCTTCTTTTTAGGGGACCCTCAGCACCCCAAGGAGCAGTGAAGAGCATGAGCTCTGGAGCTAGAATCCTTGATTCAAATCCTGCCCGCACCACTTCTTAGTTGACCTTGAGCAAGTTGTTTATTATTTGAGCCTCAGTTTCCTCGCCTATAAAATGGGGCTAAGAATGATATTGATTTTGTAGAAGCATGTAGAATAGTGCGGGGGGCGGGGGTGTGATCTTTATCATCCTCCCCATTTTACAAATGAGCAAACTGAGGCTCAGAGACACTAAGGCACAGGTCCAGTATCACACAGACATGGAGTCAGCTTTTTACCTCCCATCCAACATGTCTAATCCCATGTCCGTGTTATGCCAAGCACTGTGCTGCTCCCTTTACACCTCATGTCATCCCACAACCATCCTCAGAGGGAGGACTTCTCATCTCCCATTTCACAGGCAAAGAAACTGAGGCCCACCGTGCTCATAGAACTGGCTCAAGGTCCCACAGTCAATAAGTGGAAGAATTCACACCCAGGGCTCCCTATTCCCAAACCCACAGCAAAGGAGGCATCCTGCTCCTTCCTTGTTCTGAGCCTGTAGGGAGACCTGCAATGGGCCACAGCTGAGGGGAGGGGCTGCAGGGACAGGGGCCCAGCTGGGGCCTGGAGGGGGGCAGGCCGGGGAACCAGCTCCCAGGCGTCCAGAAATTGCCCAACCTCTGAAGTTGCTGGGAACTTTGCAGACTCCGATCCTCTGCAAAGCCAGAGGGCTTAAGGCAGAGCTAACTCTCTGAGAGCCAGCGGGAGGCAGAGCGAACCTCATTTCCCAGGGTTTACGCTTCATGTTCTTCCTCCCCGTGGCACCTGGAGAGCCGCGTGTCTGCATCAAACCACGTCTCTGAGGGTCAGTGATAAACCCCGAGAAGATGGATTTATCATAAACTCATTATCTTTCCCGCCCCAAGGCTGGAGGTCACGTCAATAACTTCCTGCCCACTGCCTGGTGCAGCTCCGTGGCAAGGCTGCAACCCCGTTTTAGGAGCTATAAATCTAGCCCTTTTCCCTTCGGAGATCAATTGGAAACCCACTTGCTAAATGGGCCCTAAATATAAAAGCTCTTAAGCCACAGGCTCTTCCTGGGCCAGGGGGGGATAGTTAAGGACGTGCCCTGAGGAGACGCCATCCTCGTCTCAGACCCAGGTTCTACCCAGGGTCAGGGGCAATAGCGGGGACCCCCCAGGCCAGGCCCCATCAGGGACACAGAGAGCAGGTGACAGTGGGAAAACCCCATCTGGGCGGAGCTCTGTGGTTAGCCTCTCCTCTCCTCCTACTATGAGTCTCTCTTTCAAAGGGGGGAGTTCAGCTCAGAGAAGGCAGGGGTCTCACCCGCTCCCACCGGAAGTCAGGCTCAGGGAAGGGACCCTGGCCTGGCTGCTCAGTCAGCCTTCAGTCTGGAGACAAGGCTTTCTCACTGCATCTAACGTGGAGTCACAAACCCAGGCTCTTCCTTGGGCTAAAAGCTGTCTCTGAATCAAACCAATGAACTCCGTCCCCCTAAGCCGCTCTTGCTGTCTGGGGAGATGAGAAAAATACCATGTGCGAGTGGAGAACTGACAACCCTGTTCACAGAAATGGAGTCCCGGTCCCTGTGAGGACTGCCGGGCTCCCGGCTCCGCTCCTCTTCCTGGGTTCTAGAACAGAAGAGGCCAGGCCATGTGGGTCAGACCCAGATACGGCACCTGGCAGTGGGGATCACCTTTCACCAGCTGTCTGCAACAGCGAGTCTCTCCATCACCAACAGTGGCAATTCCAAAACAAGATCGCACATTCTTTCATTTCTCCTCCTTGACTGCTCTGATCAATAGTGTGCAGTGGGTTGGTTGTGTCATCCTGTGCACCAAAAGGTTGCTGGTTTGATTCTCCATCAGGGCAAATGCCCGAGTTGTGGGCTAGATCCCCAGTAGGGGGAGCGTGGGAGGCGGCAGATCGATCGATCGATGTTTCCTCTCTCACATCAATGTTTCTCACATTGATGTTTCTCTCTCTCTTTCTCCTTCACTCTTCCTCTCTCTCTAATAATCAATAAACTGTTCTTTTAAAAAAATAATAGTGTGTGGTGGAAGCCACATGACTTCCAGGGCTAGCTCCTAAAAGCTGCCACGTGAGTTCAGCTGCCGGAGCTGCCATGTTGGGAGGAAGCCCAAGCCACAGGGAGAGGCTCTGGTCAAATTTCTCAGCTGAGTCCAGGCCTCAAACCCACCCCAGCTCAGCCATCACACATGTGAGTGAAGAATTCTCCAGAAGCTTTCAACACCCAGCTGTTCAGGTCGCTCTCAGCCATTCACATCTTCCCAGCTGAGGCCGCAGATGTAGTAGAATGGGGATCAAACCATCCCCACAGAACTTTGACTCGGGGCCCCTGTAGTTAGTTTACACCACTAAATGCCAGTGACGGGTAACCAGACTACGGACCCAGGGTACCAAACGACACTCAGGCAGTGGGTGGAGTCCAGTGCCCAGGAGGAAGGAGGGGTTGGGGAGAGAAAGCAAACAGAAGAGCTCGGGGGATGGCAGGAGGCTAGGGCAGGTTAAGACCGGGGACGCCAGAGGCGTGGGATTCCCCCACTTTGGGATGTGCATTAACAGCATGTGGGATGGGGCTTCATATCAGTGTTACCTAAATCTTAAAAGATCAGTGAGCTTCAGGACCAGGATCAGCCCTGTTTTTGGTCAGCTTCCAAATCAGTCTACTCTACACCATAGTGGCCAAGGGAGGGGAAAGGTCATATAAGGCCATGGGAGTCCCCACTATTGCCATCCGGAAAGGGACAGAGGCAGATGCCTCAAGGAGGGAGGAGAATGGGAAAGTTGCAACACCCGTTTCACAGATGAGGGAACTGAGGCCCAGAGAGCAGAGGAACCTGCCTGAGGTCATACAGTGATAAGCAGCAGAGAGAGCAGGGACCTGAACCCAGATCCTTTGGTCTCGAGAGCCCCAGCGTCCAAGCAAAAGGATCCTGAGTCCAGGACACCAGGGACGGCTGGCACTCTACCCTCAGCGCCCCTCAGCCCCCCTCAGAGAGCTGGGCTGTGTGAGCAGGGTTCAGTGGCTGAAGTGGGGGCACGTCTCAAAGCTCCATTCCTCATAACCCAAGCTAGTGCCAGTAAATTACTCCAAATAATGGGGCTGTTTGCTCAGGAAACCGAGGAGGCAGTAAACAGTCGCCAAAGTAATTAAACACAAACGGTAGACGTGCCAGGCTTCCCAACGCCGCCAAGCTGCTCCCACAGTAGCCTCCGCTCCGCAGGGTGAGACAAAGCCACTGAGCTGTTTGTCTGCTGAGCTGAGCAACCGAGAGTCAGTTAATCAAAGAAAAGCCAGGGAAGATGGAGCAGGGAATGGGGTGCCTTAGAAACCACTGAGTATAAACCCCCTTGGTTTACAGTTAGGGAAACTGAGGCCCAGCAAGGAGGAGAGCCCTGCCCAAGGACACACGGCAGCCTGGAGCAGAGGCAGGTCGGGAATGTTCCCAGCACACCTGGCCAAGTGCAGGGTCCAGGTCCTGGAGACAGAGTGGAAGCTGACAGGTGTCGAATGAGGAAACTGAGGCTCAGAGAGGGTAGGGAACTTGCCCAAGGACACACAGTGGGTGGAACAAGGAGTGGGGCCCAGGTCTGTCTGACACGTTTTCTGCTGCCTTCCTGGCTTCAGCCTCTGGATCAGGACTTAAAGGAGAGGTGCTGGGAGAGGCCAGGACAGCGGAGGCCCAGGGGCAAGGGAAGGAGCAATTTGAGGGAAGAGCCCAGCAAAGGCCCGCGGCGGGACCGTTTGGTGTAGTTGCCGATTAGTCCTCTAGGTGGCGAGTAAAGTGGTCCACTCACCCTGCCTTGAATAGTCAAGGGAACCGACTGTCTCAGGTAACGAGAGGCCAGAGTGAAGACTAGAAGGTTCCCGTTTATGCCTCCAGATCCACCCCACCCTGCCCAGTGCCCCGAGGGACGACCTGTGTGGGTCACTGTTCCTCTGGCTCTGGTGGCTCAACCAATGGAAGCACCAAAGGGAGGCTGGAGGGAGGCAGGGCAGTGTGGCCAAAGTACTGCCTCTCTCCCGGGCGCAGGGTAACCGGGGGCTGTGGCCACTGGGGAAGCCATCTCCACACCACCCTCTGTCTCCAGGTCCTGACAACTGCTCATCGCCTCGCCCAAGAGTAGCAATGACCCCGCTGTTACTTGCCCTGAACTATCCCTGTGATGTCCCTTTGCACTACCCTCACCCTTATAAAATGTCAATTTATTAAATTCTCCTCAAATTGCCTAACTGTGTTTCCTACTGAGACCCAGACTCATATACGATGGGAGAAAGTAGGTTTATAGTTGTTTGTATAGAAAAAATACAATAATCTACACTAATAAAAGAGAAATATGCAAATTGCCATCACTTTGTGACACCACCAGCCAATCAGGCGTGAGTATGCAAATTAACCCAACAAAGATGGTGGCAGCCCTGCCCCCCAGCCGCTCCGGGCCTCTGGGCAGCACGCATGCTGGTGTGGAGTGGCAGGATAGGACACCTGCTATGAGGGGGAGGGTGGGGGATGGAGGAAGCTACAGGAGCGGCACTCTGGCCAGAGTGAAGACAGAAGGCAGCAGCCAGAGTGAAGGCCTGGGTCCCAGGTGCTGGAGGAACACCAGTGCCGGTAGCCAGGGGAAGGAAGGCCTATTGCATGAATCTTCATGCAACGGGCCTCTAATTAATAAATAATAACACAAGAATAAGGTCTGTGTTCTGTGTACTCACAATTATAAACCTACTTTTGCCCCACCCTGTACAATCAGCTTCAGGTGTGGCTTGACCCAGTGGCTCAAATGATGTCAACAGAGATCCAGGCCTCCTCCATCTGCCTCCTCTACCTTCTGTGATGCCAGTTGTATCCTCAGGCTCCCCATGATAGCATCCCTTCCCCCTTCCCTTCTCAGTCCCATCTCCCGATCCACCCCACTCCCACCTCCAATGACCCATATTCTCCAGGTCTCACATCCCCTCTCACAGCACTCAGGGAGAAAGAGAAAGTCTCTTTGGGTAGCTGAATGGGAAAACCTTTCCTTTCCCTGAACCAAGAGCAAACATCTCAACATCTCATTGGTTCTGATTTGATTATGTTCCCAAGAGCTAGAAACTGTGGCCAATGGCTAACGGGCTCAGGCCAATTAGGGTCCATCCTAAAGCTGTGAGTGAGCCAATTCCACCCAACCACATGGCTGAGAATGGGAAAAGGGCTGGCTCCACAGAGAGGAACCTGAGAGAGCCTGGGGTGCTGGGGGTGCTAGGTGGGGTAGGGCAGTCAGGAAGCTGTTGCAATGGTCCAGGTGAGCACTGAAGGGCCTGGCCTGGGGACAGCGAGAAGGAAGAGGGTTCAGAGAGAGAGATGTGTAGACTCCTGCATCCCAAGAGCCCAGATGAGGAACTAAATTCTAGAATTGGCATCTGGCCCTGGGTGGTTCATGCCTTTCCAGACCATATTGATGGATAAACAGCAGCTGTGGGAAGTGAGAGAGCAGAACCAAAGCCCAATAGCCACCCACTCCCACATGTCAGGGAACCGGGCTGCAGATGGAGCAGAAAAGCACACAGATGGGCCTGAGTCAGGGTGGGATCCTCTAATGGGGAAAGACCAACCGCCGTGCAGGACACGGGAAGGGCCTGAATTCTGAATCTCATTGACCTGGGTCCAAATCCTGGACACTCACCTGCTGTGCAACTCACTGATCTCTCTGAGCCCCAGGTTTCGTATCTGTGTAAAGGAGGGTTAGACTTCATTACAGGGAACAGGTGCCCAAGTCAAATTTTGGGAGCAACATGGGCTGTGGTTCAAAGATGGATCCCTGAGACAGGAAGGAGAAGTGCCCCACCCTAGCCCAAGCGCAGTGCCTAATTGGACTGTCCGGGGACTGGAGACAACATGGGCTTCATGCGGTATTCTGTTGAGCCTTATGTGTAAATTGACCAGAAAACCTGTGAAAAGTCTGGGGACCAGATCAGCAGATGGTGTTAGAGGCAGCATACCAGCCCTAACCTTGGGACCTGCCCACCCAAGACCCTTGCTAACTCAGATATCGTTGCTGATTGAAGCCTCTGGCAAAGGCAGGTAGTGCCCACCTGCAGGCGCTCCTTGGGGATTTGGGTGCCCTGCCTCCCCGGCCCAGCTGCCCCACTACATTCCATTAGAGAAACAGCTTCCGGCCCAGTGTGGGGCACTTGTGGAGACTAAACACCTAATACAGGACCGCCCAGTAACACTGCACCCAGATAGTCCCATCCTGGGGTGGCTCCGTTGAGGTGCTGAGCACAGCCTTGGAAAGACACAGCAGTGTTTTCTTATTAAATGGGATACTCAGGAGGGAATCAAGTCTGGTGTCAAAGGCGTGTCCCCCAGTATGCAAAAGGTGTAAGCACACCTTTAGAGGCTATTGCACCTCGCCCGGTCACGCACAGGGAGCCTTTGGCTATCTGGAGATACGGGTTCTGGTTCCAGGATGTGCCGCAGGGTACGTGGGCTTAGTTTACTCACAGCTCAGCCAAACTACCAGCTGATGGTGTCCCGGGGCAGCAGTCCTTTTCTAACAATGCTGGAAGCCACACTGAAAGCCATCACCCTTGTCCTGGACTACACTCCTAAGAACCAAACATGTTACATTTTCACCAACTCTTGGGCTGTGGCTAATGGCTTAGGTATCTGGTCAAGTACAAGTGATGGTTGACTGGTGTATAAAAGACGCCTTTCTATGCCCTAACCAGTTTGGCTCAGTGGATAGAGCGTCGGCCTGCGGATTCAAGGGTCCCAGGTTCGATTCCGGTCAAAGGCAGGTACCTTGGTTGCGGGCACATTCCCATTAGGGGGTGTGCAGGAGGCAGCTGATCGATGTGTCTCTCTCATCCATGTTTCTAACTCTCTATTCCTCTCCCTTCCTCTCTGTAAAAATCAATAAAATATATTTTAAAAATATATTTTTTAAAAAAGACGCCTTTCTATAGAGCCGTGAGTTCTGCGAATCCATTGCCACAGCCCAATGGGACATTTATAAACCCTTGAAGATGCCACACTCACATGAAACTGGATGGAACAATGTGGCTGCTCACACCTGAGCAGCCCAGGGAGCCAGCATCACAACTGGGATCCATCACTGGACTGCGCACAGCAATCCTAACCCAATGAGCTCCATCTGCCCGCCAAGGAGAGACCGTGGTACCTGTGGGCAACCATCATTCTGTAGCTGCTCGTTCCTTCCAGGAAGGGGACTGGTTTGTTTGGTGCCTGTTACAGTGTTTGCTTCATGCTCAACAAGTGCTGACGCCTTGGTCCTGGTTCCACCACAACCCACTGCACGTGTAGGATCCACTGGGTCCATCGCCCGCCCTGTGGGACTTGGGGCCAGGCATCAGTGCAACTAAGCTAATGGTCTTGCTATTTGCCATGTGGAGTGATGAAAGGTTTTGCTCTGATCTACTAAGTCTCAAGTCTACGAGTGGCACCTGTGGAGTGGGGGCAGGGTTCCTCCTTGCCATTCTCTATGAGGGGCGGTTCTTTCTTGGCAGGCCCCCGGGGGCTGGGGAACATATGGGGGAGCTCTCAAAACAGAAACTGCAGGAATCAGAATCTCAGTGCCTCCAAGGACTCTTTCTTCACTCGTCTATTATCTCTGCTTGTCTCTGCCTCATTCCACAGAGTGGCTGTGTCTCTCATCAGACCCAGGTGTGCCTCATGAGAACAAGGAAGGTGGCCCCACACAGCTGCTTCCAGCTCCATGATCCCAAAGACCAGAGCTTGTCCCATTAGCTCCAGCAGAGAGTCCCAGAGAGGGCTCCGATTGGCCCACCTCTAAACCAATCACTGGGTCCCAGAGTGCAATACTCTGATTGGCCAAGCCTGGGTGACATGCCCATCTCTGGGCCAGGGGAGGTGAGATAAGGAATTGAGAGTTCTCAGATCACACGGGGTTAATGGGACATTCTCTCAAAGGGAAAGAAGGGTTGTTACTAAGAAAAGTGGGGGATTTTTTAAAAAGTAGACATTCTATTCACCCACACACACACTCACATTCACCTGGTTAATTCCTATTTGCCCTTTAAGACTCGGCCAGGAATCTCCCCTGACCACCTCAGACTCTGTCAGAGCCCGGCAATGTCCTGCACTCACCACTGTCACATCCCTAGCCAGCTGGTCTAAGTGTGTCTCCCCCACTGATCACACCTCCTTACCCTCTCCTCCCCCTGCACAGAGATGGGCATGTGAGCCAGGTCATAACTCCTGGAGGGCAGGGCCCTGCACATCCACCCTGGCAGAGAGGAGGTTTCAGGAACAGTTTTTGTTGAATAATTTGTTACACATCTCCCCCTGACCTTTCCAAGGACTCACTAGTACAGTAGACTGAAATCCTTCGAATAAATGGTGTCTGGATCCGTCAGTCCAGAACCCAGTCAGTACAAAGAGGAAGAGAGAGCCCAGCAGGCACAGCTCGGTGGTTGAGCATCGACCTATGAACCAGGAAGTCATGGTTTGATTCCTGGTCTGGACACGTGCCAGAGTTGGGGGCTCAATCCACAATGTGGGGTATGCAGGAGGCAGCCGACCAATGATTCTCTCTCAACATTGATGTTTCTATCTCTCTCCCTCTTCCTCCTATCTGAAATCAATAAAAATCTATTTTTTAAAAAGAGGAAGAGAGAGAGGTAAGTGATGTGTGGGGCTGGCCCCACAGGCAACCCAAAGGGCTGTTCTGACTATTCTACCCAAATGGCGGTAGCGGCAGGAGCCCTGTGTCACCAGGAGCTGTCCAAGAACGGGGCCACATAGCAAACTCGGATAAAGAGAAGATTCCCTCCCATCTTGCCTCCCGCTGGCCACCTAGATTCTGCAACCTGACCTTCCCAGCTTCTTGTGGCCTCAGACAAGACCTGGCCTGGCAAACCCTCCCACCCAGCAAGCTCAGGTATAGGTATCGACACTAGAGAAATGCTCCCATGGGCAGAGTGAGGCACATGCAGGGTGTTTACTGTGGTGCAAAGATGAGAACAAGATGGAAACAACCTAATTATTTATGGGGGAATGCTTAGGAAGGGAGGGACTGAACATGATGCGTGCCTTGTGGAAAAAGAATGAGGTATCTGTATTTACCGACATGGAAATATGTCCGTTAGTTTAAATGACAAAAAGCCAGATACAAAACAATGCATGCAGTATGATACCTGTTGTGCTTAAAAACACAGAGCAAATATACATAGCTCAGCATACATCTATGTGTACAGAAATGTATATTAAAGGGTCTGTAAGGATTACATACCACACTGATGACAGTACGATGGGGGGAGGAGATTGAACACTGGAGGTGATTATGGTGGAAGACAGAACAGAGGAACTTTGCCCGTGTCTGAGTTCTTGAATATAAAACAATGAGAGTGTCTGCATGAAGCACTTGTGTAATTAAAAAAATAACTTAAAGTGAATGGGGGAAATGGCAGCATCAGCTTATTGCAACATTGTTATAATAGCATAAAAGCCAAAAACAACCTAAATATTCATCTATAGGGAACTAACGAAACAAATGATGGTGCCTATGGCAACAGAATAGCAGGCAGCCAGGTCCACGTGGGGAGATATTTGCAAATGAAAAGAACAACTTGAAAAACGTGTTCTGTGTGATCCGATTTTTGTAAAAGAAAGATGATTTAGAATATACATAAAAATACACGCCGTAGGGTAAAGAGTGTGAGCTTTGGAATCACACAGACCTGGGCTGAAATCTCTGCTGTGACAGTTACTATCAGAGGGGGCGTGGGTAGGTCACCCCATGTCTCTGAATCTGGGTTTGCCCAGCTTTAACTGGCAGCAACAGCACCTACCTCATGGGATTCATGGAGAACTGATGGAACTAATGTGTCCAAAACCCTGGTCACAGCAGAGATAAGAGAGAGAACATAGGATTATTGTTATTTGCAGCGTGTCATCTGGGAAGTGGATCTGCTGTGGAAGAAATATGATGTTTTATTTTATTTTAAGAACTTTTTTGAGATGGAAAGGAAATGTAATAAGCAGAACATACTTAAAGTGTAAAACTGAACAAGTTTTGACATATGTACACACCCATCAAGCCATCACCACAATGAAGATAATGAATATGTCCATCACCTCCAACAGTTTCCTCATGGCCCTTTGTAATCCTTCCCTCCTGTTCCCCATCCCAAGTAAACGTTGATTTGCTTTCTGTCCCTGTAGGTTAGTTTGCATTTCTTAAAATTTAATATAGATTCATTATATGTGTATTTTTTAAAATATGTGTACTTTTTATGTAGCTCCTTTCATCCGCAGAATTATCTGGTGAGTTAGCCACGTTGGTATCAAGGACTTAATGCTTTTTATTGCTAAGTAGCATTCCATTGTCAAGTTTACCCCTAAGTATTTCATATTTTTATGTCATTTTAAGTAGATATTTTAATTTTAATTTCTGACTGTTCATTGCTAATGAAATGGTCTTTTTAAAATTTATTAATGTGATGAGTTGCATTGATGTTTCTATAATAGTTGTAGTGTTATTCAAGTTATCTATTTCTTCTTGAGTGAATTTTGGTGGCCTGTGTCTTTCAAGGAATTGGTCCATTCTATCTAACAAATTTATGTGCATGATATAGTGTTCCCCCCGCCCCCTACCTTTCTCTGTCTCTTCCTGACTAGAAATTTACCAATTTTATTTATCTTTTCCAAGAACTAGCTTTTGGTTTTCTTAATTCTGTTTTAATTATTTGTTTTCAATTTCATTGATTTATGCTCAATTTTTATACTATTTCCTTTTTTTCTGCTTGCTTTAGGGTTAATTTGTACTTCTTTTTCTAATTTCTTAAGGTTATTTTTAGAGCTTTATTCTTTTCTAATATATGTATTTTAGTGCTATAAAAATCCCTCCTAAACTCTGCTTTAGCTGCATACCACAAATTTTGATAATGCTGTATTTTCATTCTCATTTAGTTCAAGATAATTTTTAATTTTCTTTAAGTCTTCCCTCTTTTGATCCATGGTTTATTTAAAAGTGTGTTGCTTAGCCCGGCCAGTGTGGCGCAGTGGTTGAGTGTTGACCTATGAACCAGGAGGTCACGGTTCAATTCCTGATCAGGGTACATGCTGGGGATGTGGGCTTGATCCCCAGTAGGGGCGTGCAGGAGGCAGCTGATGAATGATTCTCTCTCATCATTGATGTTTCTATCTCTCGCTCCCTCTCCCTTCCTCTCTGAAATCAATACAAATAAACTTAAAAGAAAGAAAAGAAAAGTGTGTTACTTATTTCCAAATATTTGGGGATTTCCTAGAAATTTTTTGTTATTATTTTAGTTTAATTCCACTGAAGCCAGAAAGCATGCTGGTATAATTTCTGGGTTTTTGTTTTAACTTGTTAAGGTTTATGACCCTAGATATAGTCCATCTTGCTGAGAAGAACGCGGATTC